>NC_092011.1:8122441-9430099 GCF_044704955.1 Pristiophorus japonicus
CCCTGAATACACAGAGATCCTGTACAATAACCCTTACCCTGAATACACAGGGACCCTGTACAGTAACCCTTATCATGAATACACAGGGACACTGTACAGTGATCCATACCCTGAATATACAGGGACCCTGTACAGTAACCCTTACCCTGAATACACAGGGAACTTGTACAGTAACCCTTACCCTGGATACACAGGGACCCTGTAAATTAACCCTTACACTGAATAAACATGGACACTGTACAGTAACCCTTACCCTGAATACACAGGGTCCCTGTACAGTGAGCCTTACCCTGAATAGACAGGGACCCTGTACAGTAGCCCTTACCCTGAATACACAGGGACCCTGTACAATGACCCTAACCCTGAATACACAGGTACCCAGTAAAGTGATCCTTACCCTGAATACACAGGGACCCTGTACAGTAACCCTTTCCCTGAATACACAGGGACCCTGTACAGTGACCCTAACCCTGAATACACAGGTACCCTGTACAGTGGCCCTTACCCTGAATACACAGGGACCCTGTACAGTGATCCTTACCCTGAATACACAGGGACCCTATACATTAACCCTTACCCTGAATACACACGGACACTTTACAGTAACCCATACCCTGAATACACATGGACCCTGTGCAGTGACCCTTACCGTGAATACACAGGGACTCTGTACAGTAAATCTTACCCTGAATACACAGGGACCCTGTACAGTAACCCTTACCCTGAATACACAGGGACTCTGTATAATAAACCTTACCCTGAATAGACAGGGACACTGTACGGTGACCCTTACCCTGAATACACAGGTTCCCTGTACCGTAACCCTTACTCTGAAAACACAGGGATCCTGTAAGCGACACTTACCCTGAATACACAGGGACCCTCTACAGTAACCCTCACCCTGCATACACAGGGACCTGTACAGTGACCCTTACCCTGAATACACAGGGACCCTGTACAGTGAGACTTACCCTGAATACACAGGGACGCTGTACAGTAACCCTTACGCTGAATGCACAGGGATCCTGTACCGTGATCCTTACCCTGAATACAGAGGGACCCTGTACATTGACCCTTACCCTGAATACACAGGGATCCTGTACAGTAACCCTTACCCTGAATACACAGGGACCCTGTACACTGACCCTTTTCCTGAATACACAGGGACCCTTTACAGTAACCCTTACCCTGAATACACAGGGAACCTGTACAATAACCCTTACCCTGAATACACAGGGACCCTTTGCAGTAACCCTTACCCTGAATACACAGGGACCCTGTACAGTGACCCTTACCCTGAATACACAGGGACCCTGTACAGTAACCCTTACCCTGAATACACAGCGACCCTGTACAGTGACCCTTAACCTGAATACACAAGGATCGTGTACAATAGCCCTTACCCTGAATACACAGGGACCCAGTACATTAACTCTTACCCTGAATAAACAGGGACCCTGTACAGTGACCCTTACCCTGAATAAACAGGGATCCTGTACAATAACCCTTACCCTGAATAGACAGGGACCCTGTACAGTAAACCTTACCCTGAAAACACAGGGACCCTGTACAGTGACACTTAAGCTGAATACAAAGGGACCTTGTAAGCGACCCTTATCCTGAATACACAGGGACCCTGTACAGTAAACCTTTACCTGAATAAACAGGGACCCTGTACAGTGACCCTTACCCTGAATACACAGGGATCCTGTACAATAACCCTTACCATGAATACACAGGGACCCTTTACAGTGACCCTTACCCTGAATACACAAGGATCGTGTACAATAGACCTTACCCTGAATACACAGGGACCCAGTACAGTAACCCTTACCCTGAATAGACAGGGACCATGTACAGTGACCCTTACCCTGAATAAACAGGGATCCTGTACAATAACCCTTACCCTGAATACACAGGGACCCTGTACAGTAAACTTTACGCTGAATACACAGGGACCCTGTACAGTGACCCTTACCCTGAATAAACAGGGACCCTTTACAGTAACCCTTACATGAATACACAGGTATCCTGTACAATAACCCTTACCCTGAATACACAGGGACACTGCACAGTAACCCTTACCCTGAATACACAGGGAACCTGTACAGTGACCCTTTCCCTGAATAAACAGGGACCCTGTACAGTGACCCTTACCCTGAATACAGAGGGATCTGTACAGTGACCTTTACCCTGAATACACAGGGACACTGTACAGTGACACTTAACCTGAATACGCAGGGACCCAGTAAGCGACCCTTACCCTGAATACACAGGGACCCTGTACAGTAACCCTTACCCTGAATACACAGGGACCTGTACAGTGAACCTTACCCTGAATACACAGGGACCCTGTACAGTGATACTTACCCTGAATACACAGGGTCCCTGTACAGTAACCCTTACCCTGAATACACAGGGAGCTGTGCAGTGACTCTTACCCTGAATACACAGGGACCCTGTACAGTGACACTTACCCTGAATACACAGGGACCCTGTACAGTAATCCTTACGCTGAATACACAGGGATCCTGTACAGTGACCCTTACTCTGAATACAAAGGGTCCCTGTACCGTAACCCTTACCCTGAATACACAGGGATCCTGTACAATAGCCCTTACCCTGAATACAGAGGGACCCTGTACAGTGAACCTTACCCTGAATACACAGGGATCCTGTACAGTAACACTTACCCTGAATACACAGGGACCCTGTACACTGACCCTTTTCCTGAATACACAGGGACCCTTTACAGTAACCCTTACCCTGAATATACAGGGATCCTGTACAATAACCCTTACCCTGAATACACAGGGACCCTTTACAGTAACCCTTACCCTGAATACACAGGGACCCTGTACAGTGACCCTTACCCTGAATACACAGGGACCATGTACAGTAACCCTTACCCTGAATACACAGGGACAATGTACAGTGACCCTTACCCTGAATACACAAGGATCGTGTACAATAGCCCTTACCCTGAATACACAGGGACCCAGTACAGTAACCCTTACCCTGAATATACAGGTACCCTCTAAAGTGAACCTTACCCTGAATAAACAAGGATCCTGTACAATAACCCTTACCCTGAATACACAGGGACCCTGTACAGTGACCCTTACCCTGAATACACAAGGATCGTGTACAATAGCCCTTACCCTGAATAAACAGGGACCCAGTACAGTAAACCTTACCCTGAATAGACAGGGACACTGTACAGTGACACTTACCCTGAATAAACAGGAATCCTGTACAATAACCCTTACCCTGAATACACAGGGACCCTGTACAGTAACCCTTACCCTGAATACACAGGGACGCTGTACAGTGATCCTTACCCTGAATACACAGGGACCCTTTACAGTAACCCTTACCCTGAATACACAGGTATCCTTTACAATAAACCTTACCCTGAATACACAGGGACCCTGTACAGTAACCCTTATCCTGAATACACAGGTAACCTGTACAGTGACCCTTACTCTGAATACACAGGGACCCTGTACAGTGACCCTTACCCTGAATACACAGGGATCTGTACAATGACCCTTACCCTGAATACACAGGGACACTGTACAGTGACACTTAACCTGAATACGCAGGGACCCTGTAAGCGACCCTTACCCTGAATACACAGGGACCCTGTACAGTAACCCTTACCCTGAATACACAGGGACCTGTACAGTGAACCTTACCCTGAATACACAGGGACCCTGTACAGTGACACTCACCCTGAATACACAGGGTCCCTGTACAGTAACCCTTACCCTGAATACACAGGGAGCTGTGCAGTGACACTTACCCTGAATACACAGGGACCCTGTACAGTGACAGTTACCCTGAATACAAAGGGACCCTGTACAGTAACCCTTACGCTGAATACACAGGGATCCTGTACAGTGATCCTTACCCAAAATACACAGGGTCCCTGTACCATAACCCTTACCCTGAATACACAGGGATCCTGTTCAATAGCCTTTACCCTGAATAAACAGGAATCCTGTACAATAACCCTTACCCTGAATACACAGGGACCCTGTACAGTAACCCTTACCCTGAATACACAGGGACGCTGTACAGTGATCCTTACCCTGAATACACAGGGACCCTTTACAGTAACCCTTACCCTGAATACACAGGTATCCTTTACAATAAACCTTACCCTGAATACACAGGGACCCTGTACAGTAACCCTTATCCTGAATACACAGGTAACCTGTACAGTGACCCTTACTCTGAATACACAGGGACCCTGTACAGTGACCCTTACCCTGAATACACAGGGATCTGTACAATGACCCTTACCCTGAATACACAGGGACACTGTACAGTGACACTTAACCTGAATACGCAGGGACCCTGTAAGCGACCCTTACCCTGAATACACAGGGACCCTGTACAGTAACCCTTACCCTGAATACACAGGGACCTGTACAGTGAACCTTACCCTGAATACACAGGGACCCTGTACAGTGACACTCACCCTGAATACACAGGGTCCCTGTACAGTAACCCTTACCCTGAATACACAGGGAGCTGTGCAGTGACACTTACCCTGAATACACAGGGACCCTGTACAGTGAAAGTTACCCTGAATACAAAGGGACCCTGTACAGTAACCCTTACGCTGAATACACAGGGATCCTGTACAGTGATCCTTACCCAAAATACACAGGGTCCCTGTACCGTAACCCTTACCCTGAATACACAGGGATCCTGTTCAATAGCCTTTACCCTGAATACACAGGGACCCTGTACAGTAACCCTTACCCTGAATACACAGGGATCCTGTACAATAACCCTTACCGTGAATACACAGGGACCCTGTATAGTGACCTATCCTTGAATACACAGGGATCCTGTACAATAACCCTTACCCAGAATACACAGGGACCCTGTACAGTAACCCTTACCATGAATACACAGGGACACTGTACAGTGATCCATACCCTGAATATACAGGGACCCTGTACAGTAACCCTTACCCTGAATACACAGGGAACTTGTACAGTAACCCTTACCCTGAATAAACAGGGACCCTGTAAAGTAACCCTTACCCTGAATAAACATGGACACTGTACAGTAACCCTTACCCTGAATACACAGGGTCCCTGTACAGTGAGCCTTACCCTGAATAGACAGGGACCCTGTGCAGTAGCCCTTACCCTGAATACACAGGGATCCTGTACAATGACCCTAACCCTGAATACACAGGTACCCAGTAAAGTGATCCTTACCCTGAATACACAGGGACCCTGTACAGTAAACCTTTGCCTGAATACACAGGGACCCTGTACAGTGACCCTAACCCTGAATACAAAGGTACCCTGTACAGTGGCCCTTACCCTGAATACACAGGGACCCTGTACAGTGACCCTTACCCTGAATACACAGGGACCCTGTACATTAACCCTTACCCTGAATACACACGGTCACTTTACAGTAACCCATACCCTGAATACACATGGACCCTGTGCAGTAACCCTTACCCTGAATACACAGGGACTCTGTACAGTAAACCATACCCTGAATACACAGGGACCCTGTATAGTAACCCTTACCCTGAATACACAGGTACCCTGTACAATAAATCTTACCCTGAATAGACAGGGACACTGTACGGTGACCCTTACCCTGAATACACAGGTTCCCTGTACCGTAACCCTTACTCTGAATACACAGGAATCCTGTAAGCGACACTTACCCTGAATACACAGGGACCCTGTACAGTAACCCTCACCCTGCATACACAGGGACCTGTACAGTGACCCTTACCCTGAATACACAGGGACCCTGTACAGGGAGTCTTACCCTGAATACACAGGGACGCTGTACAGTAACCCTTACGCTGTATGCACAGGGATCCTGTATAGTGATCCTTACCCTGAATACAGAGGGACCCTGTACAGTGACCCTTACCCTGAATACACAGGGATCCTGTACAGTAACCCTTACCCTGAATACACAGGGACCCTGTACACTGCCCCTTTTCCTGAATACACAGGGACCCTTTACAGTAACCCTTACCCTGAATACACAGGGATCCTGTACAATAACCCTTACCCTGAATACACAGGGACCCTTTACAGTAACCCTTACCCTGAATACACAGGGACCCTGTACAGTGTCCCTTACCCTGAATACACAAGGATCGTGTACAATAGCCCTTACCCTGAATACACAGGGACCCAGTACATTAACTCTTACCCTGAATAGACAGGGACCCTGTACAGTGAACCTTACCCTGAATAAACAGGGATCCTGTACAATAACCCTTACCCTGAATACACAGGGACCCTGTACAGTAACCCTTACCCTGAAAACACAGGGACCCTGTACAGTGACACTTAAGCTGAATACACAGGGACCCTGTACAGTGACCCTTACCCTGAATACACAAGGATCCTGTACAGTGACCCTTACCCTGAATACACAGGGATCTGTACAGTGACCCTTACCCTGAATACACAGGGACAATGTACAGTGACACTTAACCTGAATACGCAGGGACCCTGTAAGCGAACCTTACCCTGAATACACAGGGACCCTGTACAGTAACCCTTACCCTGAATACACAGGGACCTGTACAGTGAACCTTACCCTGAATACACAGGGACCCTGTACAGTGATATTTACCCTGTATACAGAGGTTCCCTGTACAGTAACCCTTACCCTGAATACACAGGGAGCTGTACATTGACTCTTACCCTGAATACACAGGGACCCTGTACAGTGACACTTACCCTGAATACACAGGGACTCTGTACAGTAACGCTTACGCTGAATACACAGGGATCCTGTAGAGTGACTCATACCCTGAATACACAGGGTCCCTGTACCGTAACCCTTACCCTGAATATACAGGGATCCTGTACAATAGCCCTTACCCTGAGTACACAGACACCCTGTACAGTAACCCTTACCCTGAATACAAAGGGACCCTGTACAGTGACCCTTACCCTGAATACACAGGGATCCTGTACAATAACCCTTACCGTGAATACACAGGGACCCTGTATAGTGACCCTAACCCTGAATACACAGGGATCCTGTACAATAACCCTTACCCTGAATAAACAGGGTCCCTGTACAGTAACCCTTACCCTGAATACACAGGGAGCTGTACCTTGACTCTTACCCTGAATACACAGGGACCCTGTACAGTAACACTTACCCTGAATACACAGGGAACTTGTACAGTAACCCTTACCCTGAATACACAGGGACACTGTACAGTGACCCATACCCTGAATATACAGGGACCCTGTTCAGTAACCCTTACCCTGAATACACAGGGAACTTGTACAGTAACCCTTACCCTGAATACACAGGGACCCTGTACAGTGAACCTTACCCTGAATAAACAGGGACACTGTACAGTAACCCTTACCCTGAATACACAGGGACAATGTACAGTGACACTTAACCTGAACAGACAGGGACCACGTACAGTAGCCCTTACCCTGAATACACAGGGACCCTGTACAGTGACCCTAACCCTGAATACACAGGTACCCAGTAAAGTGATCCTTACCCTGAATACACAGGGACCCTGTACAGTAACCTTTCCCTGAATACACAGGGACCCTGTACAGTGACCCTAACCCTGAATACACAGGTACCCTGTACAGTGGCCCTTACCCTGAATATACAGGGACCCTGTACAGTGATCCTTACCCTGAATACACAGGGACCCTGTATATTAACCCTTACCCTGAATACACACGGACACTTTACAGTAACCCATACCCTGAATACACAGGGACCCAGTACAGTAACCCTTACCCTGAATACACAGGGACCCTGTGCAATAACCCTTACCCTGAATAGACAGGGACACTGTACAGTGACCCTTACCCTGAATACACAGGTTCCCTGTACAGTAACCCTTACCCTGAATACACAGGGATCCTGTAAGCGACACTTACCCTGAATAACCAGGGACCCTGTACAGTAACCCTCACCCTGCATACACAGGGACCTGTACAGTGACCCTTACCCTGAATACACAGGGACCCTGTACAGTGAGACTTAACCTGAATGCACATGGACGCTGTACAGTAACCCTTACGCTGAATGCACAGGGATCCTGCACAGTGATCCTTACCCTGAATACAGAGGGACCCTGTACAGTGAACCTTACCCTGAATACAGAGGGATCCTGTACAGTAACACTTACCCTGAATACACAGGGACCCTGTACACTGACCCTATTCCTGAATACACAGGGACACTTTACAGTAACCCTTACCCTGAATATACAGGGATCCTGTACAATAACCCTTACCCTGAATACACAGGGACCCTTTACAGTAACCCTTACCCTGAATACACAGGGACCCTGTACAGTGACCCTTACCCTGAATACAGAGGGACCATGTACAGTAACACTTACCCTGAATATACAGGGACAATGTACAGTGACCCTTACCCTGAATACACAAGGATCGTGTACAATAGCCCTTACCCTGAATAGACAGGGACCCAGTACAGTAACCCTTACCCTGAATATACAGGTACCCTCTACAGTGAACCTTACCCTGAATAAACAAGGATCCTGTACAATAACCCTTACCCTGAATACACAGGGACCCTGTACAGTGACCCTTACCCTGAATACACAAGGATCGTGTACAATAGCCCTTACCCTGAATAAACAGGGACCCAGTACAGTAAACCTTACCCTGAATAGACAGGGACACTGTACAGTGACCCTTACCCTGAATACACAGGTATCCTTTACAATAAACCTTACCCTGAATACACAGGGACCCTGTACAGTAACCCTTACCCTGAATACACAGGTAACCTGTACAGTGACCCTTACCCTGAATACACAGGGACCCTGTACAGTGACCCTTACCCTGAATACACAGAGATCTGTACAGTGACCCTTACCCTGAATACACAGGGACACTGTACATTGACACTTAACCTGAATACGCAGGGACCCTGTAAGCGACCCTTACCCTGAATACACAGGGACCCTTTACAGTAACCCTTACCCTGAATACACAGGGATCTGTACAGTGAACCTTACCCTGAATACACAGGGACCCTGTACAGTGACACTCACCCTGAATACACAGGGTCCCTGTACAGTACCCTTACCCTGAATACACAGGGAGCTGTGCAGTGACACTTACCCTGAATACACAGGGACCCTGTACAGTGAAAGTTAACCTGAATACAAAGGGACCCTGTACAGTAACCTTTACGCTGAATACACAGGGATCCTGTACAGTGATCCTTACCCTGAATACACAGGGTCCCTGTACCGTAACCCTTACCCTGAATACACAGGGATCCTGTACAATAGCCTTTACCCTGAATACACAGGGACCCTGTACAGTAACCCTTACCCTGAATACACAGGGATCCTGTACAATAACCCTTACCGTGAATACACAGGGACCCTGTATAGTGACCCTAACCCTGAATACACAGGGATCCTGTACAATAACCCTTACCCTGAATACACAGGGACCCTGTACAGTAACCCTTACCATGAATACACAGGGACACTGTACAGTGATCCATACCCTGAATATACAGGGACCCTGTACAGTAACCCTTACCCTGAATACACAGGGAACTTGTACAGTAACCCTTACCCTGAATAAACAGGGACCCTGTAAAGTAACCCTTACCCTGAATAAACATGGACACTGTACAGTAACCCTTACTCTGAATACACAGGGTCCCTGTACAGTGAGCCTTACCCTGAATAGACAGGGACCCTGTACAGTAGCCCTTACCCTGAATACACAGGGACCCTGTACAATGACCCTAACCCTGAATACACAGGTACCCAGTAAAGTGATCCTTACCCTGAATACACAGGGACCCTGTACAGTAAACCTTTCCCTGAATACACAGGGACCCTGTACAGTGACCCTAACCCTGAATACACAGGTACCCTGTACAGTGGCCCTTACCCTGAATACACAGGGACCCTGTACAGTGACCCTTACCCTGAATACACAGGGACCCTGTACATTAACCCTTACCCTGAATACACACGGACACTTTACAGTAACCCATACCCTGAATACACATGGACCCTGTGCAGTAACCCTTACCCTGAATACGCAGGGACTCTGTACAGTAAACACTACCCTGAATACACAGGGACCCTGTACAGTAACCCTTACCCTGAATACACAGGGACCCTGTACAATTAACCTTACCCTGAATAGACAGGGACACTGTACGGTGACCCTTACCCTGAATACACAGGTTCCCTGTACCGTAACCCTTACTCTGAATACACAGGGATCCTGTAAGCGACACTTACCCTGAATACACAGGGACCCTGTACAGTAACCCTCACCCTGCATACACAGGGACCTGTACAGTGACCCTTACCCTGAATACACAGGGACCCTGTACAGGGAGACTTACCCTGAATACACAGGGACGCTGTACAGTAACCCTTACGCTGAATGCACAGGGATCCTGTATAGTGATCCTTACCCTGAATACAGAGGGACCCTGTACAGTGACCCTTACCCTGAATACACTGGGATCCTGTACAGTAACCCTTACCCTGAATACACAGGGACCCTGTACACTGCCCCTTTTCCTGAATACACAGGGACCCTTTACAGTAACCCTTACCCTGAATACACAGGGATCCTGTACAATAACCCTTACCCTGAATACACAGGGACCCTTTACAGTGACCCTTACCCTGAATACACAAGGATCATGTACAATAGCCCTTACCCTGAATAAACAGGGACCCAGTACAGTAAACCTTACCCTGAATAGACAGGGACACTGTACAGTGACCCTTACCCTGAATAAACAGGGATCCTGTACAATAACCCTTACCCTGAATACACAGGGACCCTGTACAGTAATCCTTACCCTGAATACACAGGGACCCTGTACAGTGACCCTTACCCTGAATACACAGGGACCCTTTACAGTAACCCTTACCCTGAATACACAGGTATCCTTTTACAATAACCCTTTCCCTGAATACACAGGGACCCTGTACAGTAACCCTTACCCTGAATACACAGGGAACCTGTACAGTGACCCATACTCTGAATACAAAGGGACACTGTACAGTGACCCTTACCCTGAATACACAGGGATCTGTACAGTGACCCTTACCCTGAATACACAGGGACACTGTACAGTGACACTTAACCTGAATACGCAGGGACCCTGTAAGCGACCCTTACCCTGAATACACAGGGACCCTGTACAGTAACCCTGACCCTGAATACACAGGGACCTGTACAGTGAACCTTACCCTGAATACACAGGGACCCTGTACAGTGACACTCACCCTGAATACACAGGGATCTGTACAGTGACCCTTACCCTGAATACACAGGGACACTGTACAGTGACACATAACCTGAATACGCAGGGACCCTGTAAGCGACCCTTACCCTGAATACACAGGGACCCTGTACAGTAACCATTACGCTGAATACACAGGGATTCTGTATAGTGACCCTTACCCTGAATAAACAGGGTCCCTGTACCGTAACCCTTACCCTGAATACACAGGGATCCTGTACAATAGCCTTTACCCTGAATACACAGGGACACTGTACAGTAACCCTTACCCTGAATACACAGGGATCCTGTACAGTGACACTTACCCTGAATAAAAAGGGACCCTGTACAGTAACCCTTACGCTGAATACACAGGGATCCTGTATAGTGACCCTTACCCTGAATAAACATGGTCCCTGTACCGTAACCCTTACCCTGAATACACAGGGATCCTGTACAATAGCCTTTACCCTGAATACACAGGGACCCTGTACAGTAACCCTTACCCTGAATACACAGGGATCCTGTACAATAACCCTTACCGTGAATACACAGGGACCATGTATAGTGACCCTAACCCTGAATACACAGAGATCCTGTACAATAACCCTTACCCTGAATACACAGGGACCCTGTACAGTAACCCTTACCATGAATACACAGGGACACTGTACAGTGATCCATACCCTGAATATACAGGGACCCTGTACAGTAACCCTTACCCTGAATACACAGGGAACTTGTACAGTAACCCTTACCCTGGATACACAGGGACCCTGTAAATTAACCCTTACACTGAATAAACATGGACACTGTACAGTAACCCTTACCCTGAATACACAGGGTCCCTGTACAGTGAGCCTTACCCTGAATAGACAGGGACCCTGTACAGTAGCCCTTACCCTGAATACACAGGGACCCTGTACAATGACCCTAACCCTGAATACACAGGTACCCAGTAAAGTGATCCTTACCCTGAATACACAGGGACCCTGTACAGTAACCCTTTCCCTGAATACACAGGGACCCTGTACAGTGACCCTAACCCTGAATACACAGGTACCCTGTACAGTGGCCCTTACCCTGAATACACAGGGACCCTGTACAGTGATCCTTACCCTGAATACACAGGGACCCTATACATTAACCCTTACCCTGAATACACACGGACACTTTACAGTAACCCATACCCTGAATACACATGGACCCTGTGCAGTGACCCTTACCGTGAATACACAGGGACTCTGTACAGTAAATCTTACCCTGAATACACAGGGACCCTGTACAGTAACCCTTACCCTGAATACACAGGGACTCTGTATAATAAACCTTACCCTGAATAGACAGGGACACTGTACGGTGACCCTTACCCTGAATACACAGGTTCCCTGTACCGTAATCCTGACTCTGAAAACACAGGGATCCTGTAAGCGACACTTACCCTGAATACACAGGGACCCTGTACAGTAACCCTCACCCTGCATACACAGGGACCTGTACAGTGACCCTTACCCTGAATACACAGGGACCCTGTACAGTGAGACTTACCCTGAATACACAGGGACGCTGTACAGTAACCCTTACGCTGAATGCACAGGGATCCTGTACAGTGATCCTTACCCTGAATACAGAGGGACCCTGTACATTGACCCTTACCCTGAATACACAGGGATCTTGTACAGTAACCCTTACCCTGAATACACAGGGACCCTGTACACTGACCCTTTTCCTGAATACACAGGGACCCTTTACAGTAACCCTTACCCTGAATACACAGGGATCCTGTACAATAACCCTTACCCTGAATACACAGGGACCCTTTGCAGTAACCCTTACCCTGAATACACAGGGACCCTGTACAGTGACCCTTACCCTGAATACACAGGGACCCTGTACAGTAACCCTTACCCTGAATACACAGCGACCCTGTACAGTGACCCTTACCCTGAATACACAAGGATCGTGTACAATAGCCCTTACCCTGAATACACAGGGACCCAGTACATTAACTCTTAACCTGAATAGACAGGGACCCTGTACAGTGACCCTTACCCTGAATAAACAGGGATCCTGTACAATAACCCTTACCCTGAATACACAGGGACCCTGTACAGTAAACCTTACCCTGAAAACACAGGGACCCTGTACAGTGACACTTAAGCTGAATACAAAGGACCTTGTAAGCGACCCTTATCCTGAATACACAGGGACCCTGTACAGTAAACCTTTACCTGAATAAACAGGGACCCTGTACAGTGACCCTTACCCTGAATACACAGGGATCCTGTACAATAACCCTTACCATGAATACACAGGGACCCTTTACAGTGACCCTTACCCTGAATACACAAGGATCGTGTACAATAGACCTTACCCTGAATACACAGGGACCCAGTACAGTAACCCTTACCCTGAATAGACAGGGACCATGTACAGTGACCCTTACCCTGAATAAACAGGGATCCTGTACAATAACCCTTACCCTGAATACACAGGGACCCTGTCCAGTAAACTTTACGCTGAATACACAGGGACCCTGAACAGTGACCCTTACCCTGAATAAACAGGGACCCTTTACAGTAACCCTTACATGAATACACAGGTATCCTGTACAATAACCCTTACCCTGAATACACAGGGACACTGCACAGTAACCCTTACCCTGAATACACAGGGAACCTGTACAGTGACCCTTGCCCTGAATAAACAGGGACCCTGTACAGTGACCCTTACCCTGAATACAGAGGGATCTGTACAGTGACCTTTACCCTGAATACACAGGGACACTGTACAGTGTATCTTAACCTGAATACGCAGGGACCCAGTAAGCGACCCTTACCCTGAATACACAGGGACGCTGTACAGTAACCCTTACCCTGAATACACAGGGACCTGTACAGTGAACCTTACCCTGAATACACAGGAACCCTGTACAGTGATACTTACCCTGAATACACAGGGTCCCTGTACAGTAACCCTTACCCTGAATACACAGGGAGCTGTGCAGTGACTCTTACCCTGAATACACAGGGACCCTGTACAGTGACACTTACCCTGAATACACAGGGACCCTGTACATTAATCCTTACGCTGAATACACAGGGATCCTGTACAGTGACCCTTACTCTGAATACAAAGGGTCCCTGTACCGTAACCCTTACCCTGAATACACAGGGATCCTGTACAATAGCCCTTACCCTGAATACACAGGGACCCTGTACAGTAACCCTTACCCTGAATACACAGGGATCCTGTACAATAACCCTTACCGTGAATACACAGGGACCCTGTATAGTGACCCTAACCCTGAATACACAGGGATCCTGTACAATAACCCTTACCCTGAATACACAGGGACCCTGTACACTAACCCTTACCATGAATACACAGGGACACTGTACAGTGACCCATATCCTGAATATACAGGGTACCCTGTACAGTAACCCTTACCTTGAATACACAGGGACCCTGTACAGTGACACTTTCCCTGAATACACAGGGACCCTGTACAGTAACCCTCACCCTGCAAACACAGGGACCTGTACAGTGACCCTTACCCTGAATATACAGGACCCTGTACAGTAACCCTCACCCTGCATACACAGGGACCTGTACGGTGACCCTTACCCTGAATACACAGGGACCCTGTACAGTGAGACTTACCCTGAATACACAGGGACGCTGTACAGTAACCCTTACGCTGAATGCACAGGGATCCTGTACAGTGATCCTTACCCTGAATACAGAGGGACCCTGTACAGTGACCCTTACCCTGAATACACAGGGATCCTGTACAGTAACCCTTACCCTGAATAAACAGGGACCCTGTACACTGACCCTTTTCCTGAATACACAGGGACCCTTTACAGTAACCCTTACCCTGAATACACAGGGATCCTGTACAATAACCCTTACCCTGAATACACAGGGACCCTTTACAGTAAACCTTACCCTGAATACACAGGGACCCTGTACAGTGACTCTTACCCTGAATACACAGGGACCCTGTACAGTAACCCTTACCCTGAATACACAGGGACCCTGTACAGTGACCCTTACCCTGAATACACAGGGATCCTGTATAATAACTCTTACCCTGAATACACAGGGGCACTGTACAGTGACACTTACCCTGAATACACAAGGTTCGTGTACAATAGCCCTTACCCTGAATACACAGGGACCCAGTACAGTAACCCTTACCCTGAATAGACAGGGACCCTGTACAGTGACCCTTACCCTGAATAAACAGGGATCCTGTACAATAACCCTTACCCTGAATACACAGGGACCCTGTACAGTGACCCTTACCCTGAATACACAAGGATCGTGTAAAATAGCCCTTACCCTGAATACACAGGGACCCTTTACAGTAACCCTTACCCTGAATAGACAGGGACCCAGTACAGTAACCCTTACCCTGAATAGACAGGGACCCTGTACAGTGACCCTCACCCTGCATACACAGGGACCTGTACAGTGACCCTTACCCTGAATACACAGGGACCCTGTACAGGGAGACTTACCCTGAATACACAGGGACGCTGTACAGTAACCCTTACGCTGAATGCACAGGGATCCTGTATAGTGATCCTTACCCTGAATACAGAGGGACCCTGTACAGTGACCCTTACCCTGAATACACTGGGATCCTGTACAGTAACCCTTACCCTGAATACACAGGGACCCTGTACACTGCCCCTTTTCCTGAATACACAGGGACCCTTTACAGTAACCCTTACCCTGAATACACAGGGATCCTGTACAATAACCCTTACCCTGAATACACAGGGACCCTTTACAGTAACCCTTACCCTGAATACACAGGGACCCTGTACAGTGTCCCTTACCCTGAATACACAGGGACCCTGTACAGTAACCCTTACCCTGAATACACAGGGACCCTGTACAGTGTCCCTTACCCTGAATACACAAGGATCGTGTACAATAGCCCTTACCCTGAATACACAGGGACCCAGTACATTAACTCTTACCCTGAATAGACAGGGACCCTGTACAGTGACCCTTACCCTGAATAAACAGGGATCCTGTACAATAACCCTTACCCTGAATACACAGGGACCCTGTACAGTAACCCTTACCCTGAAAACACAGGGACCCTGTACAGTGACACTTAAGCTGAATACACAGGGACCCTGTAAGCGACTCTTACCCTGAATACACAGGGACCCTGTACAGTAACCCTTACCCTGAATACACAGGGACCCTGTACAGTGACCCTTACCCTGAATACACAGGGATCCTGTACAATAACCCTTACCATGAATACACAGGGACCCTTTACAGTGACCCTTACCCTGAATACACAAGGATCATGTACAATAGCCCTTACCCTGAATAAACAGGGACCCAGTACAGTAAACCTTACCCTGAATAGACAGGGACACTGTACAGTGACCCTTACCCTGAATAAACAGGGATCCTGTACAATAACCCTTACCCTGAATACACAGGGACCCTGTACAGTAACCCTTACCCTGAATACACAGGGAACCTTTACAATAACCCTTACCCTGAATACACAGGGACCCTGTACAGTAACCCTTACCCTGAATACACAGGGAACCTGTACAGTGACCCATACCCTGAATACACAGGGACACTGTACAGTGACCCTTACCCTGAATACACAGGGATCTGTACAGTGACCCTTACCCTGAATACACAGGGACACTGTACAGTGACACTTAACCTGAATACGCAGGGACCCTGTAAGCGACCCTTACCCTGAATACACAGGGACCCTGTACAGTAACCCTGACCCTGAATACACAGGGACCTGTACAGTGACCCTTACCCTGAATACACAGGGACCCTGTACAGTGACACTCACCCTGAATACACAGGGACCTGTACAGTGACCCTTACCCTGAATACACAGGGACACTGTACAGTGACACTTAACATGAATACGCAGGGACCCTGTAAGCGACCCTTACCCTGAATACACAGGGACCCTGTACAGTAACCCTTACGCTGAATACACAGGGATCCTGTATAGTGACCCTTACCCTGAATAAACAGGGTCCCTGTACCGTAACCCTTACCCTGAATACACAGGGATCCTGTACAATAGCCTTTACCCTGAATACACAGGGACACTGTACAGTAACCCTTACCCTGAATACACAGGGATCCTGTACAGTGACACTTACCCTGAATAAAAAGGGACCCTGTACAGTAACCCTTACGCTGAATACACAGGGATCCTGTATAGTGACCCTTACCCTGAATAAACATGGTCCCTGTACCGTAACCCTTACCCTGAATACACAGGGATCCTGTACAATAGCCTTTACCCTGAATACACAGGGACCCTGTACAGTAACCCTTACCCTGAATACACAGGGATCCTGTACAATAACCCTTACCGTGAATACACAGGGACCATGTATAGTGACCCTAACCCTGAATACACAGGGATCCTGTACAATAACCCTTACCCTGAATACACAGGGACCCTGTACAGTAACCCTTACCATGAATACACAGGGACACTGTACAGTGATCCATACCCTGAATATACAGGGACCCTGTACAGTAACCCTTACCCTGAATACACAGGGAACTTGTACAGTAACCCTTACCCTGAATACACAGGGACCCTGTAAATTAACCCTTACCCTGAATAAACATGGACACTGTACAGTAACCCTTACCCTGAATACACAGGGTCCCTGTACAGTGAGCCTTACCCTGAATAGACAGGGACCCTGTACAGTAGCCCTTACCCTGAATACACAGGGACCCTGTACAATGACCCTAACCCTGAATACACAGGTACCCAGTAAAGTGATCCTTACCCTGAATACACAGGGACCCTGTACAGTAACCCTTTCCCTGAATACACAGGGACCCTGTACAGTGACCCTAACCCTGAATACACAGGTACCCTGTACAGTGGCCCTTACCCTGAATACACAGGGACCCTGTACAGTGATCCTTACCCTGAATACACAGGGACCCTATACATTAACCCTTACCCTGAATACACACGGACACTTTACAGTAACCCATACCCTGAATACACATGGACCCTGTGCAGTGACCCTTACCGTGAATACACAGGGACTCTGTACAGTAAATCTTACCCTGAATACACAGGGACCCTGTACAGTAACCCTTACCCTGAATACACAGGGACTCTGTATAATAAACCTTACCCTGAATAGACAGGGACACTGTACGGTGACCCTTACCCTGAATACACAGGTTCCCTGTACCGTAACCCTTACTCTGAAAACACAGGGATCCTGTAAGCGACACTTACCCTGAATACACAGGGACCCTGTACAGTAACCCTCACCCTGCATACACAGGGACCTGTACAGTGACCCTTACCCTGAATACACAGGGACCCTTTACAGTGAGACTTACCCTGAATACACAGGGACGCTGTACAGTAACCCTTACGCTGAATGCACAGGGATCCTGTACAGTGATCCTTACCCTGAATACAGAGGGACCCTGTACATTGACCCTTACCCTGAATACACAGGGATCCTGTACAGTAACCCTTACCCTGAATACACAGGGACCCTGTACACTGACCCTTTTCCTGAATACACAGGGACCCTTTACAGTAACCCTTACCCTGAATACACAGGGATCCTGTACAATAACCCTTACCCTGAATACACAGGGACCCTTTGCAGTAACCCTTACCCTGAATACACAGGGACCCTGTACAGTGACCCTTACCCTGAATACACAGGGACCCTGTACAGTAACCCTTACCCTGAATACACAGCGACCCTGTACAGTGACCCTTAACCTGAATACACAAGGATCGTGTACAATAGCCCTTACCCTGAATACACAGGGACCCAGTACATTAACTCTTACCCTGAATAGACAGGGACCCTGTACAGTGACCCTTACCCTGAATAAACAGGGATCCTGTACAATAATCCTTACCCTGAATACACAGGGACCCTGTACAGTAAACCTTACCCTGAAAACACAGGGACCCTGTACAGTGACACTTAAGCTGAATACAAAGGGACCTTGTAAGCGACCCTTATCCTGAATACACAGGGACCCTGTACAGTAAACCTTTACCTGAATAAACAGGGACCCTGTACAGTGACCCTTACCCTGAATACACAGGGATCCTGTACAATAACCCTTACCATGAATACACAGGGACCCTTTACAGTGACCCTTACCCTGAATACACAAGGATCGTGTACAATAGACCTTACCCTGAATACACAGGGACCCAGTACAGTAACCCTTACCCTGAATAGACAGGGACCATGTACAGTGACCCTTACCCTGAATAAACAGGGATCCTGTACAATAACCCTTACCCTGAATACACAGGGACCCTGTACAGTAAACTTTACGCTGAATACACAGGGACCCTGTACAGTGACCCTTACCCTGAATAAACAGGGACCCTTTACAATAACCCTTACATGAATACACAGGTATCCTGTACAATAACCCTTACCCTGAATACACAGGGACACTGCACAGTAACCCTTACCCTGAATACACAGGGAACCTGTACAGTGACCCTTGCCCTGAATAAACAGGGACCCTGTACAGTGACCCTTACCCTGAATACAGAGGGATCTGTACAGTGACCTTTACCCTGAATACACAGGGACACTGTACAGTGACACTTAACCTGAATACGCAGGGACCCAGTAAGCGACCCTTACCCTGAATACACAGGGACGCTGTACAGTAACCCTTACCCTGAATACACAGGGACCTGTACAGTGAACCTTACCCTGAATACACAGGGACCCTGTACAGTGATACTTACCCTGAATACACAGGGTCCCTGTACAGTAACCCTTACCCTGAATACACAGGGAGCTGTGCAGTGACTCTTACCCTGAATACACAGGGACCCTGTACAGTGACACTTACCCTGAATACACAGGGACCCTGTACAGTAATCCTTACGCTGAATACACAGGGATCCTGTACAGTGACCCTTACTCTGAATACAAAGGGTCCCTGTACCGTAACCCTTACCCTGAATACACAGGGATCCTGTACAATAGCCCTTACCCTGAATACAGAGGGACCCTGTACAGTGAACCTTACCCTGAATACACAGGGATCCTGTACAGTAACACTTACCCTGAATACACAGGGACCCTGTACACTGACCCTTTTCCTGAATACACAGGGACCCTTTACAGTAACCCTTACCCTGAATATACAGGGATCCTGTACAATAACCCTTACCCTGAATACACAGGGATCCTTTACAGTAACCGTTACCCTGAATACACAGGGACCCTGTACAGTGACCCTTACCCTGAATACAAAGGGACCATGTACAGTAACCCTTACCCTGAATACACAGGGACAATGTACAGTGACCCTTACCCTGAATACACAAGGATCGTGTACAATAGCCCTTACCCTGAATACACAGGGACCCAGTACAGTAACCCTTACCCTGAATATACAGGTACCCTCTAAAGTGAACCTTACCCTGAATAAACAAGGATCCTGTACAATAACCCTTACCCTGAATACACAGGGACCCTGTACAGTGACCCTTACCCTGAATACACAAGGATCGTGTACAATAGCCCTTACCCTGAATAAACAGGGACCCAGTACAGTAAACCTTACCGTGAATAGACAGGGACACTGTACAGTGACACTTACCCTGAATAAACAGGAATCCTGTACAATAACCCTTACCCTGAATACACAGGGACCCTGTACAGTAACCCTTACCCTGAATACACAGGGACGCTGTACAGTGATCCTTACCCTGAATACACAGGGACCCTTTACAGTAACCCTTACCCTGAATACACAGGTATCCTTTACAATAAACCTTACCCTGAATACACAGGGACCCTGTACAGTAATCCTTACCCTGAATACACAGGTAACCTGTACAGTGACCCTTACTCTGAATACACAGGGACCCTGTACAGTGACCCTTACCCTGAATACACAGGGATGTGTACAATGACCCTTACCCTGAATACACAGGGACACTGTACAGTGACACTTAACCTGAATACGCAGGGACCCTGTAAGCGACCCTTACCCTGAATACACAGGGACCCTGTACAGTAACCCTTACCCTGAATAAACAGGGACCCTGTAAAGTAACCCTTACCCTGAATAAACATGGACACTGTACAGTAACCCTTACCCTGAATACACAGGGTCCCTGTACAGTGAGCCTTACCCTGAATAGACAGGGACCCTGTGCAGTAGCCCTTACCCTGAATACACAGGGATCCTGTACAATGACCCTAACCCTGAATACACAGGTACCCAGTAAAGTGATCCTTACCCTGAATACACAGGGACCCTGTACAGTAAACCTTTGCCTGAATACACAGGGACCCTGTACAGTGACCCTAACCCTGAATACAAAGGTACCCTGTACAGTGGCCCTTACCCTGAATACACAGGGACCCTGTACAGTGACCCTTACCCTGAATACACAGGGACCCTGTACATTAACCCTTACCCTGAATACACACGGACACTTTACAGTAACCCATACCCTGAATACACATGGACCCTGTGCAGTAACCCTTACCCTGAATACACAGGGACTCTGTACAGTAAACCATACCCTGAATACACAGGGACCCTGTATAGTAACCCTTACCCTGAATACACAGGTACCCTGTACAATAAATCTTACCCTGAATAGACAGGGACACTGTACGGTGACCCTTACCCTGAATACACAGGTTCCCTGTACCGTAACCCTTACTCTGAATACACAGGAATCCTGTAAGCGACACTTACCCTGAATACACAGGGACCCTGTACAGTAACCCTCACCCTGCATACACAGGGACCTGTACAGTGACCCTTACCCTGAATACACAGGGACCCTGTACAGGGAGTCTTACCCTGAATACACAGGGACGCTGTACAGTAACCCTTACGCTGTATGCACAGGGATCCTGTATAGTGATCCTTACCCTGAATACAGAGGGACCCTGTACAGTGACCCTTACCCTGAATACACAGGGACCCTGTACAGGGAGTCTTACCCTGAATACACAGGGACCCTTTACAGTAACCCTTACCCTGAATACACAGGGATCCTGTACAATAACCCTTACCCTGAATACACAGGGACCCTTTACAGTAACCCTTACCCTGAATACACAGGGACCCTGTACAGTGTCCCTTACCCTGAATACACAAGGATCGTGTACAATAGCCCTTACCCTGAATACACAGGGACCCAGTACATTAACTCTTACCCTGAATAGACAGGGACCCTGTACAGTGAACCTTACCCTGAATAAACAGTGATCCTGTACAATAACCCTTACCCTGAATACACAGGGACCCTGTACAGTAACCCTTACCCTGAAAACACAGGGACCCTGTACAGTGACACTTAAGCTGAATACACAGGGACCCTGTACAGTGACCCTTACCCTGAATACACAAGGATCCTGTACAGTGACCCTTACCCTGAATACACAGGGATCTGTACAGTGACCCTTACCCTGAATACACAGGGACAATGTACAGTGACACTTAATCTGAATACGCAGGGACCCTGTAAGCGAACCTTACCCTGAATACACAGGGACCCTGTACAGTAACCCTTACCCTGAATACACAGGGACCTGTACAGTGAACCTTACCCTGAATACACAGGGACCCTGTACAGTGATATTTACCCTGTATACAGAGGTTCCCTGTACAGTAACCCTTACCCTGAATACACAGGGAGCTGTACATTGACTCTTACCCTGAATACACAGGGACCCTGTACAGTGACACTTACCCTGAATACACAGGGACTCTGTACAGTAACGCTTACGCTGATTACACAGGGATCCTGTAGAGTGACTCATACCCTGAATACACAGGGTCCCTGTACCGTAACCCTTACCCTGAATATACAGGGATCCTGTACAATAGCCCTTACCCTGAGTACACAGACACCCTGTACAGTAACCCTTACCCTGAATACAAAGGGACCCTGTACAGTGACCCTTACCCTGAATACACAGGGATCCTGTACAATAACCCTTACCGTGAATACACAGGGACCCTGTATAGTGACCCTAACCCTGAATACACAGGGATCCTGTACAATAACCCTTACCCTGAATAAACAGGGTCCCTGTACAGTAACCCTTACCCTGAATACACAGGGAGCTGTACCTTGACTCTTACCCTGAATACACAGGGACCCTGTACAGTAACACTTACCCTGAATACACAGGGAACTTGTACAGTAACCCTTACCCTGAATACACAGGGACACTGTACAGTGACCCATACCCTGAATATACAGGGACCCTGTTCAGTAACCCTTACCCTGAATACACAGGGAACTTGTACAGTAACCCTTACCCTGAATACACAGGGACCCTGTACAGTGAACCTTACCCTGAATAAACAGGGACACTGTACAGTAACCCTTACCCTGAATACACAGGGACAATGTTCAGTGACACTTAACCTGAACAGACAGGGACCACGTACAGTAGCCCTTACCCTGAATACACAGCGACCCTGTACAGTGACCCTAACCCTGAATACTCAGGTACCCAGTAAAGTGATCCTTACCCTGAATACACAGGGATCCTGTACAGTAACCCTTTCCCTGAATACACAGGGACCCTGTACAGTGACCCTAACCCTGAATACACAGGTAACCTGTACAGTGGCCCTTACCCTGAATATACAGGGACCCTGTACAGTGATCCTTACCCTGAATACACAGGGACCCTGTATATTAACCCTTACCCTGAATACACACGGACACCTTACAGTAACCCATACCCTGAATACACAGGGACCCAGTACAGTAACCCTTACCCTGAATACACAGGGACCCTGTGCAATAACCCTTACCCTGAATAGACAGGGACACTGTACAGTGACCCTTACCCTGAATACACAGGTTCCCTGTACAGTAACCCTTACCCTGAATACACAGGGATCCTGTAAGCGACACTTACCCTGAATACACAGGGACCCTTTACAGTAACCCTCACCCTGCATACACAGGGACCTGTACAGTGACCCTTACCCTGAATACACAGGGACCCTGTACAGTGAGACTTACCCTGAATGCACATGGACGCTGTACAGTAACCCTTACGCTGAATGCACAGGGATCCTGCACAGTGATCCTTACCCTGAATACAGAGGGACCCTGTACAGTGAACCTTACCCTGAATACAGAGGGATCCTGTACAGTAACACTTACCCTGAATACACAGGGACCCTGTACACTGACCCTTTTCCTGAATACACAGGGACCCTTTACAGTAACCCTTACCCTGAATATACAGGGATCCTGTACAATAACCCTTACCCTGAATACACAGGGACCCTTTACAGTAACCCTTACCCTGAATACACAGGGACCCTGTACAGTGACCCTTACCCTGAATACAGAGGGACCATGTACAGTAACACTTACCCTGAATATACAGGGACAATGTACAGTGACCCTTACCCTGAATACACAAGGATCGTGTACAATAGCCCTTACCCTGAATACACAGGGACCCAGTACAGTAACCCTTACCCTGAATATACAGGTACCCTCTACAGTGAACCTTACCCTGAATAAACAAGGATCCTGTACAATAACCCTTACCCTGAATACACAGGGACCCTGTACAGTGACCCTTACCCTGAATACACAAGGATCGTGTACAATAGCCCTTACCCTGAATAAACAGGGACCCAGTACAGTAAACCTTACCCTGAATAGACAGGGACACTGTACAGTGACCCTTACCCTGAATACACAGGTATCCTTTACAATAAACCTTACCCTGAATACACAGGGACCCTGTACAGTAACCCTTACCCTGAATACACAGGTAACCTGTACAGTGACCTTACCCTGAATACACAGGGACCCTGTACAGTGACCCTTACCCTGAATACTCAGAGATCTGTACAGTGACCCTTACCCTGAATACACAGGGACACTGTACAGTGAAACTTAACCTGAATATGCAGGGACCCTGTAAGCGACCCTTACCCTGAATACACAGGGAGCCTTTACAGTAACCCTTACCCTGAATACACAGGGATCTGTACAGTGAACCTTACCCTGAATACACAGGGACCCTGTACAGTGACACTCACCCTGAATACACAGGGTCCCTGTACAGTACCCTTACCCTGAATACACAGGGAGCTGTGCAGTGACACTTACCCTGAATACACAGGGACCCTGTACAGTGAAAGTTAACCTGAATACAAAGGGACCCTGTACAGTAACCCTTACGCTGAATACACAGGGATCCTGTACAGTGATCCTTACCCTGAATACACAGGGTCCCTGTACCGTAACCCTTACCCTGAATACACAGGGATCCTGTACAATAGCCTTTACCCTGAATACACAGGGACCCTGTACAGTAACCCTTACCCTGAATACACAGGGATCCTGTACAATAACCCTTACCGTGAATACACAGGGACCCTGTATAGTGACCCTAACCCTGAATACACAGGGATCCTGTACAATAACCCTTACCCTGAATACACAGGGACCCTGTACAGTAACCCTTACCATGAATACACAGGGACCCTGTACAGTAACCCTTACCCTGAATACACAGGGAACTTGTACAGTAACCCTTACCCAGAATAAACAGGGAACCTGTAAAGTAACCCTTACCCTGAATAAACATGGACACTGTACAGTAACCCTTACTCTGAATACACAGGGTCCCTGTACAGTGAGCCTTACCCTGAATAGACAGGGACCCTGTACAGTAGCCCTTACCCTGAATACACAGGGACCCTGTACAATGACCCTAACCCTGAATACACAGGTACCCAGTAAAGTGATCCTTACCCTGAATACACAGGGACCCTGTACAGTAAACCTTTCCCTGAATACACAGGGACCCTGTACAGTGACCCTAACCCTGAATACACAGGTACCCTGTACAGTGGCCCTTACCCTGAATACACAGGGACCCTGTACAGTGACCCTTACCCTGAATACACAGGGACCCTGTACATTAACCCTTACCCTGAATACACACGGACACTTTACAGTAACCCATACCCTGAATACACATGGACCCTGTGCAGTAACCCTTACCCTGAATACGCAGGGACTCTGTACAGTAAACCCTACCCTGAATACACAGGGACCCTGTACAGTAACCCTTACCCTGAATACACAGGGACCCTGTACAATTAACCTTACCCTGAATAGACAGGGACACTGTACGGTGACCCTTACCCTGAATACACAGGTTCCCTGTACCGTAACCCTTACTCTGAATACACAGGGATCCTGTAAGCGACACTTACCCTGAATACACAGGGACCCTGTACAGTAACCCTCACCCTGCATACACAGGGACCTGTACAGTGACCCTTACCCTGAATACACAGGGACCCTGTACAGGGAGACTTACCCTGAATACACAGGGACGCTGTACAGTAACCCTTACGCTGAATGCACAGGGATCCTGTATAGTGATCCTTACCCTGAATACAGAGGGACCCTGTACAGTGACCCTTACCCTGAATACACTGGGATCCTGTACAGTAACCCTTACCCTGAATACACAGGGACCCTGTACACTGCCCCTTTTCCTGAATACACAGGGACCCTTTACAGTAACCCTTACCCTGAATACACAGGGATCCTGTACAATAACCCTTACCCTGAATACACAGGGACCCTTTACAGTAACCCTTACCCTGAATACACAGGGACCCTGTACAGTGTCCCTTACCCTGAATACACAGGGACCCTGTACAGTAACCCTTACCCTGAATACACAGGGACCCTGTACAGTGACCCTTACCCTGAATACACAGGGATCCTGTACAATAACCCTTACCATGAATACACAGGGACCCTTTACAGTGACCCTTACCCTGAATACACAAGGATCATGTACAATAGCCCTTACCCTGAATAAACAGGGACCCAGTACAGTAAACCTTACCCTGAATAGACAGGGACACTGTACAGTGACCCTTACCCTGAATAAACAGGGATCCTGTACAATAACCCTTACCCTGAATACACAGGGACCCTGTACAGTAATCCTTACCCTGAATACACAGGGACCCTGTACAGTGAACCTTACCCTGAATACACAGGGACCCTTTACATTGACCCTTACCATGAATACACAGGTATCCTTTACAATAACCCTTACCCTGAATACACAGGGACCCTGTACAGTAACCCTTACCCTGAATACACAGGGAACCTGTACAGTGACCCATACCCTGAATACAAAGGGACACTGTACAGTGACACTTAACCTGAATACGCAGGGACCCTGTAAGCGACCCTTACCCTGAATACACAGGGACCCTGAACAGTAACCCTGACCCTGAATACACAGGGACCTGTACAGTGAACCTTACCCTGAATACACAGGGACCCTGTACAGTGACACTCACCCTGAATACACAGGGATCTGTACAGTGACCCTTACCCTGAATACACAGGGACACTGTACAGTGACACATAACCTGAATACGCAGGGACCCTGTA
Organism: Pristiophorus japonicus; assembly: GCF_044704955.1. NCBI lineage: Eukaryota > Metazoa > Chordata > Chondrichthyes > Pristiophoridae > Pristiophorus > Pristiophorus japonicus. Next base: position 8,150,244 of record NC_092011.1, read on the forward strand.
AGCGACCCTTACCCTGAATACACAGGGACCCTGTACAGTAACCATTACGCTGAATACACAGGGATTCTGTATAGTGACCCTTACCCTGAATAAACAGGGTCCCTGTACCGTAACCCTTACCCTGAATACACAGGGATCCTGTACAATAGCCTTTACCCTGAATACACAGGGACACTGTACAGTAACCCTTACCCTGAATACACAGGGATCCTGTACAGTGACACTTACCCTGAATAAAAAGGGACCCTGTACAGTAACCCTTACGCTGAATACACAGGGATCCTGTATAGTGACCCTTACCCTGAATAAACATGGTCCCTGTACCGTAACCCTTACCCTGAATACACAGGGATCCTGTACAATAGCCTTTACCCTGAATACACAGGGACCCTGTACAGTAACCCTTACCCTGAATACACAGGGATCCTGTACAATAACCCTTACCGTGAATACACAGGGACCATGTATAGTGACCCTAACCCTGAATACACAGGGATCCTGTACAATAACCCTTACCCTGAATACACAGGGACCCTGTACAGTAACCCTTACCATGAATACACAGGGACACTGTACAGTGATCCATACCCTGAATATACAGGGACCCTGTACAGTAACCCTTACCCTGAATACACAGGGAACTTGTACAGTAACCCTTACCCTGAATACACAGGGACCCTGTAAATTAACCCTTACACTGAATAAACATGGACACTGTACAGTAACCCTTACCCTGAATACACAGGGTCCCTGTACAGTGAGCCTTACCCTGAATAGACAGGGACCCTGTACAGTAGCCCTTACCCTGAATACACAGGGACCCTGTACAATGACCCTAACCCTGAATACACAGGTACCCAGTAAAGTGATCCTTACCCTGAATACACAGGGACCCTGTACAGTAACCCTTTCCCTGAATACACAGGGACCCTGTACAGTGACCCTAACCCTGAATACATAGGGACCCTGTACACTGACCCTTTTCCTGAATACACAGGGACCCTTTACAGTAACCCTTACCCTGAATACACAGGGATCCTGTACAATAACCCTTACCCTGAATACACAGGGACCCTTTGCAGTAACCCTTACCCTGAATACACAGGGACCCTGTACAGTGACCCTTACCCTGAATACACAGTGACCCTGTACAGTAACCCTTACCCTGAATACACAGCGACCCTGTACAGTGACCCTTACCCTGAATACACAAGGATCGTGTACAATAGCCCTTACCCTGAATACACAGGGACCCAGTACATTAACTCTTAACCTGAATAGACAGGGACCCTGTACAGTGACCCTTACCCTGAATAAACAGGGATCCTGTACAATAACCCTTACCCTGAATACACAGGGACCCTGTACAGTAAACCTTACCCTGAAAACACAGGGACCCTGTACAGTGACACTTAAGCTGAATACAAAGGACCTTGTAAGCGACCCTTATCCTGAATACACAGGGACCCTGTACAGTAAACCTTTACCTGAATAAACAGGGACCCTGTACAGTGACCCTTACCCTGAATACACAGGGATCCTGTACAATAACCCTTACCATGAATACACAGGGACCCTTTACAGTGACCCTTACCCTGAATACACAAGGATCGTGTACAATAGACCTTACCCTGAATACACAGGGACCCAGTACAGTAACCCTTACCCTGAATAGACAGGGACCATGTACAGTGACCCTTACCCTGAATAAACAGGGATCCTGTACAATAACCCTTACCCTGAATACACAGGGACCCTGTACAGTAAACTTTACGCTGAATACACAGGGACCCTGAACAGTGACCCTTACCCTGAATAAACAGGGACCCTTTACAGTAACCCTTACATGAATACACAGGTATCCTGTACAATAACCCTTACCCTGAATACACAGGGACACTGCACAGTAACCCTTACCCTGAATACACAGGGAACCTGTACAGTGACCCTTACCCTGAATAGACAGGGACCATGTACAGTGACCCTTGCCCTGAATAAACAGGGACCCTGTACAGTGACCCTTACCCTGAATACAGAGGGATCTGTACAGTGACCTTTACCCTGAATACACAGGGACACTGTACAGTGAAACTTAACCTGAAAACGCGGGGCCCAGTAAGCGACCCTTACCCTGAATACACAGGGACGCTGTACAGTAACCCTTACCCTGAATACACAGGGACCTGTACAGTGAACCTTACCCTGAATACACAGGGACCCTGTACAGTGATACTTACCCTGAATACACAGGGTCCCTGTACAGTAACCCTTACCCTGAATACACAGGGAGCTGTGCAGTGACTCTTACCCTGAATACACAGGGACCCTGTACAGTGACACTTACCCTGAATACACAGGGACCCTGTACAGTAATCCTTACGCTGAATACACAGGGATCCTGTACAGTGACCCTTACTCTGAATACAAAGGGTCCCTGTACCGTAACCCTTACCCTGAATACACAGGGATCCTGTACAATAGCCCTTACCCTGAATACACAGGGACCCTGTACAGTAACCCTTACCCTGAATACACAGGGATCCTGTACAATAATCCTTACCGTGAATACACAGGGACCCTGTATAGTGACCCATACCCTGAATATACAGGGACCCTGTACAGTAACCCTTACCTTGAATACACAGGGACCCTGTACAGTGACACTTACCCTGAACACACAGGGACCCTGTACAGTAACCCTCACCCTGCAAACACAGGGACCTGTACAGTGACCCTTACCCTGAATATACAGGACCCTGTACAGTAACCCTCACCCTGCATACACAGGGACCTGTACGGTGACCCTTACCCTGAATACACAGGGACCCTGTACAGTGAGACTTACCCTGAATACACAGGGACGCTGTACAGTAACCCTTACGCTGAATGCACAGGGATCCTGTACAGTGATCCTTACCCTGAATACAGAGGGACCCTGTACAGTGACCCTTACCCTGAATACACAGGGATCCTGTACAGTAACCCTTACCCTGAATAAACAGGGACCCTGTACACTGACCCTTTTCCTGAATACACAGGGACCCTTTACAGTAACCCTTACCCTGAATACACAGGGATCCTGTACAATAACCCTTACCCTGAATACACAGGGACCCTTTACAGTAAACCTTACCCTGAATACACAGGGACCCTGTACAGTGACTCTTACCCTGAATACACAGGGACCCTGTACAGTAACCCTTACCCTGAATACACAGGGACCCTGTACAGTGACCCTTACCCTGAATACACAGGGATCCTGTATAATAACTCTTACCCTGAATACACAGGGGCACTGTACAGTGACACTTACCCTGAATACACAAGGTTCGTGTACAATAGCCCTTACCCTGAATACACAGGGACCCAGTACAGTAACCCTTACCCTGAATAGACAGGGACCCTGTACAGTGACCCTTACCCTGAATAAACAGGGATCCTGTACAATAACCCTTACCCTGAATACACAGGGACCCTGTACAGTGACCCTTACCCTGAATACACAAGGATCGTGTAAAATAGCCCTTACCCTGAATACACAGGGACCCTTTACAGTAACCCTTACCCTGAATAGACAGGGACCCAGTACAGTAACCCTTACCCTGAATAGACAGGGACCCTGTACAGTGACCCTTACCCTGAATAAACAGGGATCCTATACAATAACCCTTACCCTGAATACACAGGGACCCTGTACAGTGACCCTTACCCTGAATACACAAGGATCGTGTACAATAGCCCTTACCCTGAATACACAGGCACCCAGTACAGTAACCCTTACCCTGAATAGACAGGGACCCTGTACAGTGACCCCTACCCTGAATAAACAGGGATCCTGTACAGTAACCCTTACCCTGAAAACACAGGGACCCTGTACAGTGACACTTAAGCTGAATACCCAGGGACCCTGTAAGCGACCCTTACCCTGAATAGACAGGGACCCTGTACAGTAACCCTTACCCTGAATACACAGGGACCCTGTACAGTGACCCTTACCCTGAATACACAGGGATCCTGTACAATAACCCTTACCATGAATACACAGGGACCCTTTACAGTGACCCTTACCCTGAATACACAAGGATCGTGTACAATAGACCTTACCCTGAATACACAGGGACCCAGTACAGTAACCCTTACCCTGAATAGACAGGGAACCTGTACAGTGACCCTTACCCTGAATAAACTGGGATCCTGTACAATAACCCTTACCCTGAATACACAGGGACCCTGTACAGTAAACCTTACCCTGAATACACAGGGACCCTGTACAGTGACCCTTACCCTGAATACACAGGGACCCTTTACAGTAACCCTTACCCTGAATAGACAGGTATCCTGTACAACAACCCTTACCCTGAATAAACAGGGACCCTGTACAGTAACCCTTACCCTGAATACACAGGGAACCTGTACAGTGACCCTTACCCTGAATAAACAGGGACCCTGTACAGTGACCCTTACCCTGAATAAAGAGGGATCTGTACAGTGACCTTTACCCTGAATACACAGGGACACTCTACAGTGACACTTAACCTGAATACGCAGGGACCCTGTAAGCGACCCTTACCCTGAATACACAGGGACCCTGTACAGTAACCCTTACCCTGAATACACAGGGGTTGTACAGTGACACTTACCCTGAATACACAAGGATCGTGTACAATAGCCCTTACCCTGAATACACAGGGACCCAGTACAGTAACGCTTACCATGAATAGACAGGGACCCTGTATAGTGACCCTTACCCTGAATAAACAGGGATCCTGTTCAATAACCCTTACCCTGAATACACAGGGACCCTGTACAGTGACCCTTACCCTGAATACACAAGGATCGTGTAAAATAGCCCTTACCCTGAATACAAAGGGACCCTTTACAGTAACCCTTACCCTGAATAGACAGGGACCCAGTACAGTAACCCTTACCCTGAATAGACAGGGACCCTGTACAGTGACACTTACCCTGAATAAACAGGGATCCTGTACAATAACCCTTACCCTGAATACACAGGGACCCTGTACAGTGACCCTTACCCTGAATACACAAGGATCGTGTACAATAGCCCGTACCCTGAATACACAGGCACCCAGTACAGTAACCCTTACCCTGAATAGACAGGGACCCTGTACAGTGACCCTTACCCTGAATAAACAGGGATCCTGTACAGTAACCCTTACCCTGAAATCACAGGGACCCTGTACAGTGACACTTAAGCTGAATACACAGGGACCCTGTAAGCGACCCTTACCCTGAATACACAGGGACCCTGTACAGTAACCCTTACCCTGAATACACAGGGACCCTGTACAGTGACCCTTACCCTGAATACACAGGGATCCTGTACAATAACCCTTACCATGAATACACAGGGACCCTTTAAAGTGACCCTTACCCTGAATACACAAGGATCGTGTACAATAGACCTTACCCTGAATACACAGGGACCCAGCACAGTAACCCTTACCCTGAATACACAGGGACCCTGTACAGTGACCCTTACCCTGAATACACAGGGATCCTGTACAATAGCCTTTACCCTGAATACACAGGGACACTGTACAGTAACCCTTACCCTGAATACACAGGGATCCTGTACAGTGACACTTACCCTGAATAAAAAGGGACCCTGTACAGTAACCCTTACGCTGAATACACAGGGATCCTGTATAGTGACCCTTACCCTGAATAAACATGGTCCCTGTACCGTAACCCTTACCCTGAATACACAGGGATCCTGTACAATAGCCTTTACCCTGAATACACAGGGACCCTGTACAGTAACCCTTACCCTGAATACACAGGGATCCTGTACAATAACCCTTACCGTGAATACACAGGGACCATGTATAGTGACCCTAACCCTGAATACACAGGGATCCTGTACAATAACCCTTACCCTGAATACACAGGGACCCTGTACAGTAACCCTTACCATGAATACACAGGGACACTGTACAGTGATCCATACCCTGAATATACAGGGACCCTGTACAGTAACCCTTACCCTGAATACACAGGGAACTTGTACAGTAACCCTTACCCTGAATACACAGGGACCCTGTAAATTAACCCTTACACTGAATAAACATGGACACTGTACAGTAACCCTTACCCTGAATACACAGGGTCCCTGTACAGTGAGCCTTACCCTGAATAGACAGGGACCCTGTACAGTAGCCCTTACCCTGAATACACAGGGACCCTGTACAATGACCCTAACCCTGAATACACAGGTACCCAGTAAAGTGATCCTTACCCTGAATACACAGGGACCCTGTACAGTAACCCTTTCCCTGAATACACAGGGACCCTGTACAGTGACCCTAACCCTGAATACACAGGTACCCTGTACAGTGGCCCTTACCCTGAATACACAGGGACCCTGTACAGTGATCCTTACCCTGAATACACAGGGACCCTATACATTAACCCTTACCCTGAATACACACGGACACTTTACAGTAACCCATACCCTGAATACACATGGACCCTGTGCAGTGACCCTTACCGTGAATACACAGGGACTCTCTACAGTAAATCTTACCCTGAATACACAGGGACCCTGTACAGTAACCCTTACCCTGAATACACAGGGACTCTGTATAATAAACCTTACCCTGAATAGACAGGGACACTGTACGGTGACCCTTACCCTGAATACACAGGTTCCCTGTACCGTAACCCTTACTCTGAAAACACAGGGATCCTGTAAGCGACACTTACTCTGAATACACAGGGACCCTGTACAGTAACCCTCACCCTGCATACACAGGGACCTGTACAGTGACCCTTAGCCTGAATACACAGGGACCCTGTACAGTGAGACTTACCCTGAATACACAGGGACGCTGTACAGTAACCCTTACGCTGAATGCACAGGGATCCTGTACAGTGATCCTTACCCTGAATACAGAGGGACCCTGTACATTGACCCTTACCCTGAATACACAGGGATCCTGTACAGTAACCCTTACCCTGAATACATAGGGACCCTGTACACTGACCCTTTTCCTGAATACACAGGGACCCTTTACAGTAACCCTTACCCTGAATACACAGGGATCCTGTACAATAACCCTTACCCTGAATACACAGGGACCCTTTGCAGTAACCCTTACCCTGAATACACAGGGACCCTGTACAGTGACCCTTACCCTGAATACACAGGGACCCTGTACAGTAACCCTTACCCTGAATACACAGCGACCCTGTACAGTGACCCTTACCCTGAATACACAAGGATCGTGTACAATAGCCCTTACCCTGAATACACAGGGACCCAGTACATTAACTCTTAACCTGAATAGACAGGGACCCTGTACAGTGACCCTTACCCTGAATAAACAGGGATCCTGTACAATAACCCTTACCCTGAATACACAGGGACCCTGTACAGTAAACCTTACCCTGAAAACACAGGGACCCTGTACAGTGACACTTAAGCTGAATACAAAGGACCTTGTAAGCGACCCTTATCCTGAATACACAGGGACCCTGTACAGTAAACCTTTACCTGAATAAACAGGGACCCTGTACAGTGACCCTTACCCTGAATACACAGGGATCCTGTACAATAACCCTTACCATGAATACACAGGGACCCTTTACAGTGACCCTTACCCTGAATACACAAGGATCGTGTACAATAGACCTTACCCTGAATACACAGGGACCCAGTACAGTAACCCTTACCCTGAATAGACAGGGACCATGTACAGTGACCCTTACCCTGAATAAACAGGGATCCTGTACAATAACCCTTACCCTGAATACACAGGGACCCTGTACAGTAAACTTTACGCTGAATACACAGGGACCCTGAACAGTGATCCTTACCCTGAATAAACAGGGACCCTTTACAGTAACCCTTACATGAATACACAGGTATCCTGTACAATAACCCTTACCCTGAATACACAGGGACACTGCACAGTAACCCTTACCCTGAATACACAGGGAACCTGTACAGTGACCCTTGCCCTGAATAAACAGGGACCCTGTACAGTGACCCTTACCCTGAATACAGAGGGATCTGTACAGTGACCTTTACCCTGAATACACAGGGACACTGTACAGTGAAACTTAACCTGAATACGCAGGGACCCAGTAAGCGACCCTTACCCTGAATACACAGGGACGCTGTACAGTAACCCTTACCCTGAATACACAGGGACCTGTACAGTGAACCTTACCCTGAATACACAGGGACCCTGTACAGTGATACTTACCCTGAATACACAGGGTCCCTGTACAGTAACCCTTACCCTGAATACACAGGGAGCTGTGCAGTGACTCTTACCCTGAATACACAGGGACCCTGTACAGTGACACTTACCCTGAATACACAGGGACCCTGTACAGTAATCCTTACGCTGAATACACAGGGATCCTGTACAGTGACCCTTACTCTGAATACAAAGGGTCCCTGTACCGTAACCCTTACCCTGAATACACAGGGATCCTGTACAATAGCCCTTACCCTGAATACACAGGGACCCTGTACAGTAACCCTTACCCTGAATACACAGGGATCCTGTACAATAACCCTTACCGTGAATACACAGGGACCCTGTATAGTGACCCATACCCTGAATATACAGGGACCCTGTACAGTAACCCTTACCTTGAATACACAGGGACCCTGTACAGTGACACTTACCCTGAACACACAGGGACCCTGTACAGTAACCCTCACCCTGCAAACACAGGGACCTGTACAGTGACCCTTACCCTGAATATACAGGACCCTGTACAGTAACCCTCACCCTGCATACACAGGGACCTGTACGGTGACCCTTACCCTGAATACACAGGGACCCTGTACAGTGAGACTTACCCTGAATACACAGGGACGCTGTACAGTAACCCTTACGCTGAATGCACAGGGATCCTGTACAGTGATCCTTACCCTGAATACAGAGGGACCCTGTACAGTGACCCTTACCCTGAATACACAGGGATCCTGTACAGTAACCCTTACCCTGAATAAACAGGGACCCTGTACACTGACCCTTTTCCTGAATACACAGGGACCCTTTACAGTAACCCTTACCCTGAATACACAGGGATCCTGTACAATAACCCTTACCCTGAATACACAGGGACCCTTTACAGTAAACCTTACCCTGAATACACAGGGACCCTGTACAGTGACTCTTACCCTGAATACACAGGGACCCTGTACAGTAACCCTTACCCTGAATACACAGGGACCCTGTACAGTGACCCTTACCCTGAATACACAGGGATCCTGTATAATAACTCTTACCCTGAATACACAGGGGCACTGTACAGTGACACTTACCCTGAATACACAAGGTTCGTGTACAATAGCCCTTACCCTGAATACACAGGGACCCAGTACAGTAACCCTTACCCTGAATAGACAGGGACCCTGTACAGTGACCCTTACCCTGAATAAACAGGGATCCTGTACAATAACCCTTACCCTGAATACACAGGGACCCTGTACAGTGACCCTTACCCTGAATACACAAGGATCGTGTAAAATAGCCCTTACCCTGAATACACAGGGACCCTTTACAGTAACCCTTACCCTGAATAGACAGGGACCCAGTACAGTAACCCTTACCCTGAATAGACAGGGACCCTGTACAGTGACCCTTACCCTGAATAAACAGGGATCCTATACAATAACCCTTACCCTGAATACACAGGGACCCTGTACAGTGACCCTTACCCTGAATACACAAGGATCGTGTACAATAGCCCTTACCCTGAATACACAGGCACCCAGTACAGTAACCCTTACCCTGAATAGACAGGGACCCTGTACAGTGACCCCTACCCTGAATAAACAGGGATCCTGTACAGTAACCCTTACCCTGAAAACACAGGGACCCTGTACAGTGACACTTAAGCTGAATACCCAGGGACCCTGTAAGCGACCCTTACCCTGAATAGACAGGGACCCTGTACAGTAACCCTTACCCTGAATACACAGGGACCCTGTACAGTGACCCTTACCCTGAATACACAGGGATCCTGTACAATAACCCTTACCATGAATACACAGGGACCCTTTACAGTGACCCTTACCCTGAATACACAAGGATCGTGTACAATAGACCTTACCCTGAATACACAGGGACCCAGTACAGTAACCCTTACCCTGAATAGACAGGGAACCTGTACAGTGACCCTTACCCTGAATAAACTGGGATCCTGTACAATAACCCTTACCCTGAATACACAGCGACCCTGTACAGTAAACCTTACCCTGAATACACAGGGACCCTGTACAGTGACCCTTACCCTGAATACACAGGGACCCTTTACAGTAACCCTTACCCTGAATACACAGGTATCCTGTACAACAACCCTTACCCTGAATAAACAGGGACCCTGTACAGTAACCCTTACCCTGAATACACAGGGAACCTGTACAGTGACCCTTACCCTGAATAAACAGGGACCCTGTACAGTGACCCTTACCCTGAATAAAGAGGGATCTGTACAGTGACCTTTACCCTGAATACACAGGGACACTGTACAGTGACACTTAACCTGAATACGCAGGGACCCTGTAAGCGACCCTTACCCTGAATACACAGGGACTCTGTACAGTAACCCTTACCCTGAATACACAGGGGCACTGTACAGTGACACTTACCCTGAATACACAAGGATCGTGTACAATAGCCCTTACCCTGAATACACAGGGACCCAATACAGTAACGCTTACCCTGAATAGACAGGGACCCTGTATAGTGACCCTTACCCTGAATAAACAGGGATCCTGTTCAATAACCCTTACCCTGAATACACAGGGACCCTGTACAGTGACCCTTACCCTGAATACACAAGGATCGTGTAAAATAGCCCTTACCCTGAATACAAAGGGACCCTTTACAGTAACCCTTACCCTGAATAGACAGGGACCCAGTACAGTAACCCTTACCCTGAATAGACAGGGACCCTGTACAGTGACACTTACCCTGAATAAACAGGGATCCTGTACAATAACCCTTACCCTGAATACACAGGGACCCTGTACAGTGACCCTTACCCTGAATACACAAGGATCGTGTACAATAGCCCGTACCCTGAATACACAGGCACCCAGTACAGTAACCCTTACCCTGAATAGACAGGGACCCTGTACAGTGACCCTTACCCTGAATAAACAGGGATCCTGTACAGTAACCCTTACCCTGAAATCACAGGGACCCTGTACAGTGACACTTAAGCTGAATACACAGGGACCCTGTAAGCGACCCTTACCCTGAATACACAGGGACCCTGTACAGTAACCCTTACCCTGAATACACAGGGACCCTGTACAGTGACCCTTACCCTGAATACACAGGGATCCTGTACAATAACCCTTACCATGAATACACAGGGACCCTTTAAAGTGACCCTTACCCTGAATACACAAGGATCGTGTACAATAGACCTTACCCTGAATACACAGGGACCCAGCACAGTAACCCTTACCCTGAATAGACAGGGACCCTGTACAGTGACCCTTACCCTGAATAAACTGGGATCCTGTACAATAACCCTTACCCTGAATACACAGGGACCCTGTACAGTAACCCTTTCCCTGAATACACAGGGACCCTGTACAGTGACCCTTACCCTGAATACACAGGGACCCTTTACAGTAACCCTTACCCTGAATACACATGTATCCTGTACATCAACCCTTACCCTGAATAAACAGGGACCCTGTACAGTAACCCTTACCCTGAATACACAGGGAACCTGTACAGTGACCCTTACCCTGAATAAACAGGGACCCTGTACAGTGACCCTTACCCTGAATAAAGAGGGATCTGTACAGTGACCTTTACCCTGAATACACAGGGACACTGTACAGTGAAACTTAACCTGAATACGCAGGGACCCTGTAAGCGACCCTTACCCTGATTACACAGGGACCCTGTACAGTAAACCTTACCCTGAATACACAGGGACCTGTACAGTGAACCTTACCCTGAATACACAGGGACCCTGTACAGTGATACTTACCCTGAATACGCAGGGTCCCTGTACACTAACCCTTACCCTGAATACACAGGGAGCTGTGCAGTGACTCTTACCCTGAATACACAGGGACCCTGTACAGTGACACTTACCCTGAATACACAGGGACCCTGTACAGTAACCCTTACGCTGAATACACAGGGATCCTGTACAGTGACCCTTACCCTGAATACACAGGGTCCCTGTAACGTAACCCTTACCCTGAATACACAGGGATCCTGTACAATAGCCCTTACCCTGAATAAACAGGGACCCTGTACAGTAACCCTTACCCTGAATACACAGGTATCCTGTACAATAACCCTTACCGTGAATACACAGGTACCCTGTATAGTGACCATAACCCTGAATACACAGGGATCCTGTACAATAACCCTTACCCTGAATGCACAGGGACCCTGTACAGTAACCCTTACCATGAATATACAGGGACACTGTACAGTGACCCATACCCTGAATATAGAGGGACCCTGTACAGTAACCCTTACCCTGAATACACAGGGACCCTGTACAGTGACACTTACCCTGAATACACAGGGACCCTGTACAGTAACCCTCACCCTGCAAACACAGGGACCTGTACAGTGACCATTACCCTGAATACACAGGGACCCTGTACAGTGACACTTACCCTGAATACACAGGGACCCTGTACAGTAACCCTTACCCTGAATACACAGGAATCCTGTACATAAACCCTTACCCTGAATACACAGGGACCCTGTACAGTAAACCTTACCCTGAATACAGAGGGACCCTGTACAGTGAGCCTTACGCTGAATACACAGGGATCCTGTACAATAATCCTTACACTGAATACACAGGGACCCTGTACAGTAACCCTTACCCTGAATACACAGGGACCCTGTACAGTGACCCTTACCCCCTGAATACACAGGGACCCTTTACAGTAAACCTTACCCTGAATACACAGGTATCCTGTACAATAACCCTTACCCTGAAAACACAGGGACCCTGTACAGTAACCCTTACCCTGAATACACAGGGAACCTGTACAGTGACCCTTACCCTGAATACACAGGGACCCTGTACAGTGACCCTTACCCTGAATACACAGGGATCTGTACAGTGACCCTTACCCTGAATACACAGGGACACTGTACAGTGACACTTAACCTGAATACGCAGGGACCCTGTAAGCAACACTTACCCTGAATACATAGGGACCCTGTACAGTAACCCTTGCCCTGAATAAACAGGGACCTGTACAGTGAACCTTACCCTGAATACACAGGGACCCTGTACAGTGACCCATACGCTGAATACACAGGGTCCCTGTACCGTAACCCTTGCCCTGAATACACAGGGATCCTGTACAATAGCCCTTAGCCTGAATACACAGACCCCTGTACAGTAACCCTTACCCTGAATACAAAGGACCCTGTACAGTGACCCTTACCCTGAATACACAGGGATCCTGTACAATAACCCTTACCGTGAATACACAGGGACCCTGTATATTGACCCTAGCCCTGAATACACAGGGATCCTGTACAATAACCCTTACCCTGAATACACTTCGACCCTGTACAGTAACCCTTACCATTAATACACAGGGACACTGTACAGTGACCCATACCCTGAATATACAGGGACCCTGTACAGTAACCCTTACCCTGAATACACAGGGAACTTGTACAGTAACCCTTAGCCTGAATACACAGGGACACTGTACAGTGAACCTTACCCTGAATAAACAGGGACACTGTACAGTAACCCTTACCCTGAATACACAGGGTCCCTGTACAGTGACCCTTACCCTAAATAGACAGAGACCCTGTACAGTTGCCCTAACCCTGAATACACAGGGACCCTGTACAGTGACTCTAACCCTGAATACACAGGTACCCAGTAAAGTGATCCTTACCCTGAATACACAGGGACACTGTACAGTAAACCTTTCCCTGAATACACAGGGACCCTGTACAGTGACCCTAACCCTGAATACACAGGTACCCTGTACAGTGGCCCTTACCCTGAATACACAGTGACCCTGTACAGTGATCCTTACCCTGAATACACAGGGACCCTGTACATTAACCCTTACCCTGAACACGCACGGACACTTTACAGTAACCCATACCCTGAATACACATGGACCCTGTGCTGTAACCCTTACCCTGAATACACAGGGACTCTGTACAGTAAACCTTACCCTGAATACACAGGGACCCAGTACAGTAACCCTTTCCCTGAATACACAGGGACCCTGTACAATAACCCTTACCCTGAATAGACAGGGACACTGTACAGTGAACCTTACCCTGAATATACAGGTTCTCTGTACCGTAACCCTTACCCTGAATACACAGCGATCCTGTAAGCGACACTTACCCTGAATACACAGGGACCCTGTACAGTAACCCTCACCCTGCATACACAGGGACCTGTACAGTGACCCTTACCCTGCATACACAGGGACCCTGTACAGTGAGACTTACCCTGAATACACAGGGACGCTGTACAGTAACCCTTACGCTGAATGCACAGGGATCCTGTACAGTGATCCTTACCCTGAATACAGAGGGATCCTGTACAGTGACCCTTACCCTGAATACACAGGGATACTGTACAGTAACCCTTACCCTGAATATACAGTGACCCTGTACACTGACCCTTTTCCTGAATACACAGGGACCCTTTACAGTAACCCTTACCCTGAATACACAGGGATCCTGTACAATAACCCTTACCCAGAATACACAGGGACCCTTTACAATAACCCTTACCCTGAATACACAGGGACCCTGTACAATGACCCTTACCCTGAATACACAGGGACCCTGTACAGTAACCCTTACCCTGAATACACAGGGACCCTGTACAGTGACCCTTACCCTGAATACACAGGGATCCTGTACAATAACTCTTACCCTGCATACACAGGGACACTGTACAGTGACCCTTACCCTGAATACACAAGAATCGTGTACAATAGCCCTTACCCTGAATACACAGGGACCCAGTACAGTAACCCTTACCCTGAATAGACAGGGACCCTGTTCAGTGACCCTTACCCTGAATAAAAAGGGATCATGTACAATAACCCTTACCCTGAATACGCAGGGACCCTGTACAGTGACCCTTACCCTGAATACACAAGGATCGTGTGCAATAGCCCTTACCCTGAATACACAGGGACCCAGTACATTAACTCTTACCCTGAATAGACAGGGACCCTGTACAGTGACCCTTACCCTGAATAAACAGGGATCCTGTACAATAACCCTTACCCTGAATACACAGGGACTGTGTGCAGTAACCCTTACCCTGAAAACACAGGGACCTGTACAGTGACACTTAAGCTGAATATACAGGGACCCTGTAAGCGACCCTTACCCTGAATACACAGGGACCCTGTACAGTAACCCTTACCCTGAATACACAGGGACCCTGTACAGTGACCCTTACCCTGAATACACAGGGATCCTGTAAAATAACCCTTACCATGAATAAACAGGGACCCTTTACAGTGACCCTTACCCTGAATACACAAGGATCGTGTACAATAGACCTTACCCTGAATACACAGGGACCCAGTACAGTAACCCTTACCCTGAATAGACAGGGACCCTGTACAGTGACACTTACCCTGAATAAACAGGGATCCTGTACAAAAACACTTACCCTGAATACACATGGACCCTGTACAGTAAACCTTACCCTGAATACACAGGGACCCTGTACAGTGACCCTTACCCTGAATACACAGGGACTCTTTACAGTAACCCTTATCCTGAATAAACAGGTATCCTGTACAATAACCCTTACTAAGAATACACAGGGACCCTGTACAGTAACCCTTACCCTGAATACACAGGGAACCTGTACAGTGTCCCTTACCCTGAATAAACAGGGACCCTGTACAGTGACCTTTACCCTGAATACAGAGGGATCTGTACAGTGACCTTTACCCTGAATACACAGGGACACTGTACAGTGACACTTAACCTGAATACGCAGGGACCCTGTAAGCGACCCTTACCCTGAATACACAGGGACCCTGTACAGTAACCCTTACCCTGAATACACAGGGACCTGTACAGTGAACCTTACCCTGAATACACAGGGACCCTGTACACTGATACTTACCCTGAATACACAGGGTCCCTGTACAGTAACCCTAACCCTGAATGAACAGGGAGCTGTGCAGTGAATCTTACCCTGAATACACAGGGACCCTGTACAGTGACACTTACACTGAATACACAGGGACCCTGTACAGTAACCCTTACGCTGAATACACAGGGATCCTCTACAGTGACCCTTACCCTGAATACACAGGGTCCCTGTACCATAACCCTTACCCTGAATACACAGGGATGCTGTACAATAGCCCTTACCCTGAATACACAGGGACCCTGTACAGTAACCCTTACCCTGAATACACAGGGATCCTGTACAATAAGCCTTACCGTGAATACACAGGGACCCTGTATAGTGACCCTAACCCTGAATACACAGGGATCCTGTGCAATAACCCTTACCTTGAATACACAGGGACCCTGTACAGTAACCCTTACCATGAATACACAGGGACACTGTACAGTGACCCATACCCTGAATATACAGGGACCCTGTACAGTAACCCTTACCCTGAATACACAGGCACCCTGTACAGTGACACTTACCCTGAATACACAGGAACCCTGTACAGTAACCCTCACCCTGCAAACACAGGGACCTGTACAGTGACCCTTACACTGAATACACAGGGACCCTGTACAGTGACACTTACCCTGAATACACAGGGACCCTGTACAGTAACCCTTACCCTGAATACACAGGAATCCTGTACAATAACCCTTACCCTGAATACATAGGGACCCTGTACAGTAACCCTTACCATGAATACAGAGGGACCCTGTACAGTGACCCTTACCCTGAATACACAGGGATCCTGTACAATATTCCTTACCCTGAATACACAGGGACCCTGTACAGTAACCCTTACCCTGAATACACAGGGACCCTGTACAGTGACCCTTACCCTGAATACACAGGGATCCTGTACAATAACCCTTACCGTGAATACACAGGGACCCTGTATAGTGACCCTTACCCTGAATACACAGGGATCTGTACAGTGACCCTTAGCCTGAATACATAGGGACACTTTACAGTGACACTTAACCTGAATACGCAGGGACCCTGTAAGCGACCCTTACCCTGAATACACAGGGACCCTGTACAGTAACCCTTACCCTGAATACACAGGGACCTGTACAGTGAAACTTCCCCTGAATACACAGGGACCCTGTACAGTGACACTTACCCTGAATACACAGGGACCCTTTACATTAACCCTTACCCTGAATACACAGGGAGCTGTACATTGACTCTTACCCTGAATACACAGGGACCCTGTACATGAAACTTACCCTGAATACACAGGGACCCTGTACAGTAACCCTTACGCTGAATACACAGGGATCCTGTACAGTGACCCATACCCTGAATACACAGGGTCCCTGTACCGTAACGCTTACCCTGAATACACAGGGATCCTGTACAAGGCCCTTACTCTGAATACACAGACGCCCTGTACAGTAACCCTTACCCTGAATACAAAGGGACCCTGTACAGTGACCCTTACCCTGAATACACAGGGATGCTGTACAATAACCCTTACCGTGAATACACAGGGACCCTGTATAGTGACCCTAACCCTGAATACACAGGGATCCTGTACAATAACACTTACCCTGAATACACTAGGACCCTGTACAGTAACCCTTACCATGAATACACAGAGACACTGTAGAGTGACCCATACCCTGAATATACAGGGACCCTGTACAGTAACCCTTACCCTGAATACACAGGGAACTTGTACAGTAACCCTTACCCTGAATACACAGGGACCCTGTACAGTGAACCTTACCCTGAATAAACAGGGACACTGTACAGTAACCCTTACCCTGAATACACAGGGTCCCTGTACAGTGACCCTTACCCTGAATAGAGAGGGACCCTGTACAGTGACCCTTACCCTGAATACACAGGGATCCTGTACAATAACTCTTACCCTGAATACACAGGGACACTGTACAGTGACCCTTACCCTGAATACACAAGGATCGTGTACAATAGCCCTTACCCTGAATACACAGGGACCCAGTACAGTAACCCATACCCTGAATAGACAGGGACACTGTACAGTGATCCTTACCCTGAATAAACAGGGATCCTGTACAATAACCCTTACCCTGAATACACAGAGACCCTGTACAGTGACCCTTACCCTGAATACACAAGGATCGTGTACAATAGCACTTACCCTGAATACACAGGAACCCAGTACATTAACTCTTACCCTGAATAGACAGGAACCCTGTACAGTGACCCTTACGCTGAATAAACAGTTATCCTGTACAATAAACCTTACCCTGAATACACAGGGATCCTGTACAATAACCCTTACCCTGAAAACACAGGGACCCTGTACAGTGACACTTAAGCTGAATACACAGGGACCCTGTAAGCGACCCTTACCCTGAATACACAGGGACCCTGTACAGTAACCCTTACCCTGAATACACAGGGACCCTGTACAGTGATCCTTACCCTGAATACACAAGGATCCTCTACAGTAACCCTTACCATGAATACACAGGGACCCTTTACAGTGACCCTTACCCTGAATACACAAGGATCGTGTACAATAGACCTTACCCTGAATACACAGGGACCCAGTACAGTAACCCTTACCCTGAATAGACAGGAACCCTGTACAGTGACCCTTACCCTGAATAAACAGGGATCCTGTACAGTAAACCTAACGCTGAATACACAGGGATCCTGTACAGTGACCCATACCCTGAATACACAGGGTCCCTGTACCATAACCCTTGCCCTGAATACACAGGGATCCTGTACAATAGCCCTTACCCTGAATACACAGACACCCTGTACAGTAACCCTTACCCTGAATACAAAGGGACCCTGTACAGTGACCCTTACCCTGAATACACAGGTACCCTGTACAGTGGCCCTTACCCAGAATACACAGGGACCCTGTACATTAACCCTTACCCTGAATACACACGGACACATTACAGTAACACATACCCTGAATACACATGGACCCTGTGCAGTAACCCTTACCCTGAATACACAGGGACTCTGTACAGTAAACCTTACCCTGAATACACAGGGACCCAGTACAGTAACCCTTACCCTGAATACACAGGGACCCTGTACAATAACCCTCACCCTGAATAGACAGGGACACTGTACAGTGAACCTTACCCTGAATACACAGGTTCCCTGTACCGTAACACTTACCCTGAATACACAGGGATCCTGTAAGCGACACTTACCCTGAATACACAGGGACCCTGTACAGTAACCCTCACCCTGCATACACAGGGACCTGTACAGTGACCCTTACCCTGAATACACAGGGACCCTGTACAGTGAGACTTACCCTGAATACACAGGGACGCTGTACAGTAACCCTTACGCTGAATGCACAGGGATCCTGTACAGTGATCCTTACCCTGAATACAGAGGGACCCTGTACAGTGACCCTTACCCTGAATACACAGGGATACTGTACAGTAACCCTTACCCTGAATATACAGTGACCCTGTACACTGACCCTTTTCCTGAATACACAGGGACCGTTTACAGTAACCCTTACCCTGAATACACAGGGATCCTGTACAATAACCCTTACCCTGAATACACAGGGACCCTTTACAGTAACCCTTACCCTGAATACACAGGGACCCTGTACAGTGACCCTTACCCTGAATACACAGGGACCCTGTACAGTAACCCTTACCCTGAATACACAGGGACCCTGTACAGTGACCCTTACCCTGAATACACAAGGATCGTTTACAATAGACCTTACCCTGAATAAACAGGGACCCAGTACAGTAACCCTTACCCTGAATAGACAGGGACCCTGTACAGTGACCATTACCCTGAATAAACAGGGATCCTGTACAATAACCCTTACCCTGAATACACATGGACCCTGTACAGTGACCTTTACCCTGAATACAGAGGGATCTGTACAGTGACCTTTACCCTGAATACACAGGGACACTGTACAGTGACACTTAACCTGAATAAGCAGGGACCCTGTAAGCGACCCTTACCCTGAATACACAGGGACCCTGTACAGTAATCCTTACCCTGAATACACAGGGACCTGTACAGTGAACCTTACCCTGAATACACAGGGACCCTGTACACTGATACTTACCCTGAATACACAGGGTCCCTGTACAGTAACCCTTACCCTGAATGAACAGGGAGCTGTGCAGTGACTCTTACCCTGAATACACAGGGACCCTGTCCAGTGACACTTACCCTGAATACACAGGGACCCTGTACAGTAACCCTTACGCTCAATACACAGGGATCCTGTACAGTGACCCTTACCTTGAATACACAGGGTCCCTGTACCATAACCCTTACCCTGAATACACAGGGATCCTGTACAATAGCCCTTACCCTGAATACACAGGGACCCTGTACAGTAACCCTTACCCTGAATACACAGGGATCCTGTACAATAAGCCTTACCGTGAATAAACAGGGGCCCTGTATAGTGACCCTAACCCTGAATACACAGGGATCCTGTAGAATAACCCTTACCTTGAATACACAGGGACCCTGTACAGTAACCCTTACCCTGAATACATAGGCACCCTGTACAGTGACACTTACCCTGAATACACAGGAACCCTGTACAGTAACCCTCACCCTGCAAACACAGGGAACTGTACAGTGACCCTTACACTGAATACACAGGGACCCTGTACAGTGACACTTACCCTGAATACACAGAGACCCTGTACAGTAACCCTTACCCTGAATACACAGGAATCCTGTACAATAACCCTTACCCTGAATACATAGGGACCCTGTACAGTAACCCTTACCCTGAATACAGAGGGACCCTGTACAGTGACCCTTACCCTGAATACACAGGGATCCTGTACAATAATCCTTACCCTGAATACACAGGGACCCTGTACAGTAACCCTTACCCTGAATACACAGGGACCCTGTACAGTGACCCTTACCCTGAATACACAGGGATCCTGTACAATAACCCTTACCGTGAATACACAGGGACCCTGTATAGTGACCCTTACCCTGAATACACAGGGATCTGTACAGTGACCCTTAGCCAGAATACATAGGGACACTTTACAGTGACACTTAACCTGAATACGCAGGGACCCTGTAAGCGACCCTTACCCTGAATACACAGGGACCCTGTACAGTAACCCTTACCCTGAATACACAGGGACCTGTACAGTGAACCTTCCCCTGAATACACAGGGACCCTGTACAGTGACACTTACCCTGAATACACAGGGTCCCTTTACAGTAACCCTTACCCTGACTACACAGGGAGCTGTACATTGACTCTTACCCTGAATACACAGGGACCCTGTACAGTGACACTTACCCTGAATACACAGGGACCCTGTACAGTAACCCTTACGCTGAATACACAGGGATCCTGTACAGTGACCCATACCCTGAATACACAGGGTCCCTGTACCGTAACGCTTACCCTGAATACACAGGGATCCTGTACAATAGTCCTTACTCTGAATAAACAGACGCCCTGTACAGTAACCCTTACCCTGAATACAAAGGGACACTGTACAGTGACCCTTACCCTGAATACACCGGGATCCTGTACAATAAACCTTACCGTGAATACACAGGGACCCTGTATAGTGACCCTAACCCTGAATACACAGGGATCCTGTACAATAACCCTTAACCTGAATACACTGGGACCCTTTACAGTAACCCTTACCATGAATACACAGAGACACTGTAGAGTGACCCATACCCTGAATATACAGGGACCCTGTACAGTAACCCTTAACCTGAATACACAGGGAACTTGTACAGTAACCCTTAACATGAATACACAGGGACCCTGTACAGTGAACTTTACCCTGAATAAACAGGGACACTGTACAGTAACCCTTACCCTGAATACACAGGGTCCCTGTACAGTGACCCTTACCCTGAATAGAGAGGGACCCTGTACAGTAGCCCTTACCCTGAATACACAGGGATCCTGTACAGTAAACCTTACCCAGAATACACAGGGACACTGTACACTGACCCTTTTCCTGAATACACAGGGACGCTGTACAGTAACCCTTACACTGAATGCACAGGGATCCTGTACAGTGATCCTTACCCTGAATACAGATGGACCCTGTACAGTGACCCTTACCCTGAATACACAGGGATCCAGTACAGTAACCCTTACCCTGAATACACAGGGACGCTGTACACTGACCCTTTTCCTGAATACACAGGGACCCTTTACAGTAATCCTTACCCTGAATACACAGGGATCCTGTACAATAACCCTTACCCTGAATACACAGGGACCCTTTACAGTAACCCTTACCATGAATACACAGGGACCCTGTACAGTGACCCTTACCCTGAATACACAGGGACCCTGTACAGTAACCCTTACCCTGAATACACAGGGACCCTGTACAGTGACCCTTACCCTGAATACACAGGGATCCTGTACAATAACTCTTATCCTGAATACACAGGGACACTGTACAGTGACCCTTACCCTGAATACACAAGGATCGTGTACAATAGCCCTTACCCTGAATACACAGGGACCCAGTACATTAACCCTTACCCTGAATAGACAGGGACACTGTACAGTGATCCTTACCCTGAATAAACAGGGATCCTGTACAATAACCCTTACCCTGAATACACAGGGACCCTGTACAGTAACCCTTACCCTGAATACACAGGGAACCTGTACAGTGTCCCTTACCCTGAATAAACAGGGACCCTGTACAGTGACCTTTACCCTGAATACAGAGGGATCTGTACAGTGACCTTTACCCTGAATACACAGGGACACTGTACAGTGACACTTAACCTGAATAAGCAGGGACCCTGTAAGCGACCCTTACCCTGAATAGACAGGGACCCTGTACAGTAATCCTTACCCTGAATACACAGGGACCTGTACAGTGAACCTTACCCTGAATACACAGGGACCCTGTACACTGATACTTACCCTGAATACACAGGGTCCCTGTACAGTAACCCTTACCCTGAATGAACAGCGAGCTGTGCAGTGACTCTTACCCTGAATACACAGGGACCCTGTACAGTGACACTTACCCTGAATACACAGGGACCCTGTACAGTAACCCTTACGCTCAATACACAGGGATCCTGTACAGTGACCCTTACCTTGAATACACAGGGTCCCATTACCATAACCCTTACCCTGAATACACAGGGATCCTGTACAATAGCCCTTACCCTGAATACACAGGGACCCTGTACAGTAACCCTTACCCTGAATACACAGGGATCCTGTACAATAAGCCTTACCGTGAATAAACAGGGACCCTGTATAGTGACCCTAACCCTGAATACACAGGGATCCTGTACAATAACCCTTACCTTGAATACACAGGGACCCTGTACAGTAACCCTTACCATGAATACACAGGGACACTGTACAGTGACCCATACCCTGAATATACAGGGACCCTGTACAGTAACCCTTACCCTGAATACATAGGCACCCTGTACAGTGGCACTTACCCTGAATACACAGGAACCCTGTACAGTAACCCTCACCCTGCAAACACAGGGAACTGTACAGTGACCCTTACACTGAATACACAGGGACCCTGTACAGTGACACTTACCCTGAATACACAGGGACCCTGTACAGTAACCCTTACCCTGAATACACAGGAATCCTGTACAATAACCCTTACCCTGAATACATAGGGACCCTGTACAGTAACCCTTACCCTGAATACAGAGGGACCCTGTACAGTGACCCTTACCCTGAATACACAGGGATCCTGTACAATAATCCTTACCCTGAATACACAGGGACCCTGTACAGTAACCCTTACCCTGAATACACAGGGACCCTGTACAGTGACCCTTACCCTGAATACACAGGGATCCTGTACAATAACCCTTACCGTGAATACACAGGGACCCTGTATAGTGACCCTTACCCTGAATACACAGGGATCTGTACAGTGACCCTTAGCCTGAATACATAGGGACACTTTACAGTGACACTTAACCTGAATACGCAGGGACCCTGTAAGCGACCCTTACCCTGAATACACAGGGACCCTGTACAGTAACCCTTACCCTGAATACACAGGGACCTGTACAGTGAACCTTCCCCTGAATACACAGGGACCCTGTACAGTGACACTTACCCTGAATACACAGGGTCCCTTTACAGTAACCCTTACCCTGAATACACAGGGAGCTGTACATTGACTCTTACCCTGAATACACAGGGTCCCTGTACCGTAACGCTTACCCTGAATACACAGGGATCCTGTACAATAGCCCTTACTCTGAATAAACAGACGCCCTGTACAGTAACCCTTACCCTGAATACAAAGGGACACTGTACAGTGACCCTTACCCTGAATACACAGGGATCCTGTACAATAAACCTTACCGTGAATACACAGGGACCCTGTATAGTGACCCTAACCCTGAATACACAGGGATCCTGTACAATAACCCTTACCCTGAATACACTGGGACCCTTTACAGTAACCCTTACCATGAATACACAGAGACACTGTAGAGTGACCCATACCCTGAATATACAGGGACCCTGTACAGTAACCCTTAACCTGAATACACAGGGAACTTGTACAGTAACCCTTAACCTGAATACACAGGGACCCTGTACAGTGAACCTTACCCTGAATAAACAGGGACACTGTACAGTAACCCTTACCCTGAATACACAGGGTCCCTGTACAGTGACCCTTACCCTGAATAGAGAGGGACCCTGTACAGTAGCCCTTACCCTGAATACACAGGGATCCTGTACAGTAAACCTTACCCTGAATACACAGGGACACTCTACACTGACCCTTTTCCTGAATACACAGGGACGCTGTACAGTAACCCTTACACTGAATGCACAGGGATCCTGTACAGTGATCCTTACCCTGAATACAGAGGGACCCTGTACAGTGACCCTTACCCTGAATACACAGTGATCCTGTACAGTAACCCTTACCCTGAATACACAGGGACGCTGTACACTGAACCTTTTCCTGAATACACAGGGACCCTTTACAGTAACCCTTACCCTGAATACACAGGGATCCTGTACAATAACCCTTACCCTGAATACACAGGGACCCTGTACAGTAACCCTTACCCTGAATACACAGGGACCCTGTACAGTGACCCTTACCTGAATACACAGGGATCCTGTACAATAACTCTTATCCTGAATACACAGGGACACTGTACAGTGACCCTTACCCTGAATACACAAGGATCGTGTACAATAGCCCTTACCCTGAATACACAGGGACCCAGTACATTAACCCTTACCCTGAATAGACAGGGACACTGTACAGTGATCCTTACCCTGAATAAACAGGGATCCTGTACAATAACCCTTACCCTGAATACACAGGGACCCTGTACAGTGACCCTTACCCTGAATACACAAGGATCGTGTACAATAGCCCTTACCCTGAATACACAGGGACCCAGTACATTAACTCTTACCCTGAATAGACAGGGACCCTGTACAGTGACCCTTACCCTGAATAAACAGGGATCCTGTACAATAACCCTTACCCTGAATACACAGGGACCCTGTACAATAACCCTTACCCTGAAAACACAGGGACCCTGTACAGTGACACTTAAGCTGAATACACAGGGACCCTGTAAGCGACCCTTACCCTGAATACACAGGGACCCTGTACAGTAAAGCTTACCCTGAATACACAGGGACCCTGTACAGTGACCCTTACCCTGAATACACAAGGATCCTCTACAATAACCCTTACCATGAATAAACAGGGACCCTTTACAGTGACCCTTATCCTGAATACACAAGGATCGTGTACAATAGACCTTACCCTGAATACACAGGGACCCAGTACAGTAACCCTTACCCTGAATAGACAGGGACCCTGTACAGTGACCCTTACCCTGAATAAACAGGGATCCTGTACAATAACCCTTACCCTGAATACACAGGGACCCTGTACAGTAACTCTTACCCTGAATACACAGGGACCCTGTAGAGTGACCCTTACCCTGAATACATAGGGACCCTGTACAGTAACCCTTACCCTGAATACAGAGGGACCCTGTACAGTGACCCTTACCCTGAATACACAGGGATCCTGTACAATAATCCTTACCCTGAATACACAGGGACCCTGTACAGTAACCCTTACCCTGAATACACAGGGACCCTGTACAGTGACCCTTACCCTGAATACACAGGGATCCTGTACAATAACCCTTACCGTGAATACACAGGGACCCTGTATAGTGACCCTTACCCTGAATACACAGGGATCTGTACAGTGACCCTTAGCCTGAATACATAGGGACACTTTACAGTGACACTTAACCTGAATACGCAGGGACCCTGTAAGCGACCCTTACCCTGAATACACAGGGACCCTGTACAGTAACCCTTACCCTGAATACACAGGGACCTGTACAGTGAACCTTCCCCTGAATACACAGGGACCCTGTACAGTGACACTTACCCTGAATACACAGTGTCCCTTTAAAGTAACCCTTACCCTGAATACACAGGGAGCTGTACATTGACTCTTACCCTGAATACACAGGGACCCTGTACAGTGACACTTACCCTGAATACACAGGGACCCTGTACAGTAACCCTTACGCTGAATACACAGGGATCCTGTACAGTGACCCATACCCTGAATACACAGGGTCCCTGTACCGTAACGCTTACCCTGAATACACAGGGATCCTGTACAATAGCCCTTACTCTGAATAAACAGACGCCCTGTACAGTAACCCTTACCCTGAATACAAAGGGACACTGTACAGTGACCCTTACCCTGAATACACAGGGATCCTGTACAATAACCCTTACCGTGAATACACAGGGACCCTGTATAGTGACCCTAACCCTGAATACACAGGGATCCTGTACAATAACCCTTACCCTGAATACACTGGGACCCTTTACAGTAACCCTTACCATGAATACACAGAGACACTGTAGAGTGACCCATACCCTGAATATACAGGGACCCTGTACAGTAACCCTTAACCTGAATACACAGGGAACTTGTACAGTAACCCTTAACCTGAATACACAGGGACCCTGTACAGTGAACCTTACCCTGAATAAACAGGGACACTGTACAGTAACCCTTACCCTGAATACACAGGGTCCCTGTACAGTGACCCTTACCCTGAATAGAGAGGGACCCTGTACAGTAGCCCTTACCCTGAATACACAGGGATCCTGTACAGTAAACCTTACCCTGAATACACAGGGACCCTGTACACTGACCCTTTTCCTGAATACACAGGGACGCTGTACAGTAACCCTTACACTGAATGCACAGGGATCCTGTACAGTGATCCTTACCCTGAATACAGAGGGACCCTGTACAGTGACCCTTACCCTGAATACACAGGGATCCTGTACAGTAACCCTTACCCTGAATACACAGGGACGCTGTACACTGACCCTTTTCCTGAATACACAGGGACCCTTTACAGTAACCCTTACCCTGAATACACAGGGATCCTGTACAATAACCCTTACCCTGAATACACAGGGACCCTTTACAGTAACCCTTACCCTGAATACACAGGGACCCTGTACAGTGACCCTTACCCTGAATACACAGGGACCCTGTACAGTAACCCTTACCCTGAATACACAGGGACCCTGTACAGTGACCCTTACCCTGAATACACAGGGATCCTGTACAATAACTCTTACCCTGAATACACAGGGACACTGTACAGTGACCCTTACCCTGAATACACAAGGATCGTGTACAATAGCCCTTACCCTGAATACACAGGGACCCAGTACAGTAACCCTTACCCTGAATAGACAGGGACACTGTACAGTGATCCTTACCCTGAATAAACAGGGATCCTGTACAATAACCCTTACCCTGAATACACAGGGACCCTGTACAGTGACCCTTACCCTGAATACACAAGGATCGTGTACAATAGCCCTTACCCTGAATACACAGGGACCCAGTACATTAACTCTTACCCTGAATAGACAGGGACCCTGTACAGTGACCCTTACCCTGAATAAACAGGGATCCTGTACAATAACCCTTACCCTGAATACACAGGGACCCTGTACAATAACCCTTACCCTGAAAACACAGGGACCCTGCACAGTGACACTTTAGCTGAATACACAGGGACCCTGTAAGCGACCCTTACCCTGAATACACAGGGACCCTGTACAGTAAAGCTTACCCTGAATACACAGGGACCCTGTACAGTGACCCTTACCCTGAATACACAAGGATCCTCTACAATAACCCTTACCATGAATACACAGGGACCCTTTACAGTGACCCTTATCCTGAATACACAAGGATCGTGTACAATAGACCTTACCCTGAATACACAGGGACCCAGTACAGTAACCCTTACCCTGAATAGACAGGAACCCTGTACAGTGACCCTTACCCTGAATAAACAGGGATCCTGTACAATAACCCTTACCCTGAATACACAGGGACCTTTAAAGTAACTCTTACCCTGAATACACAGGGACCCTGTACAGTGACCCTTACCCTGAATACACAGGGACCCTTTACAGTAACCCTTACCCAGAATACACAGGTATCCTCTACAATAACCCTTACCCTGAATACACAGGGACCCTGTACAGTAATCCTAACCCTGAATACACAGGGAACCTGTACAGTGACCCTTACCCTGAATAGACAGGGACCCTGTACAGTGACCCTTACCCTGAATACAGAGGGATCTGTACAGTGACCTTTACCCTGAATACACAGGGACACTGTACAGTGACACTTAACCTGAATACGCAGGGACCCTGTAGTGCGACCCTTACCCTGAATACACAGGGACCCTGTACAGTAACCCTTACCCTGAATACACAGGGCCCTGTACAGTGATCCTTACCCTGAATACACAGGGACCCTCTACAGTGATACTTACCCTGAATACAGAGTGTCCCTGTACAGTAACCCTTACCCTGAATACACAGGGAGCTGTGCAGCGACTCTTACCCTGAATACACAGGGACCCTGTACAGTGACACTTACCCTGAATACACAGGGACCCTGTACAGTAACCCTTACGCTGAATACACAGGGATCCTGTACAGTGACCCTTACCCTGAATACACAGGGTCCCTGTACCGTAACCCTTACCCTGAATACACAGGGATCCTGTACAATAGCCCTTACCCTGAATACACAGGGACCCTGTACAGTAACCCTTACACTGAATACACAGGGACCTGTACAATAAACCTTACCGTGAATACACAGGGACCCTGTATAGTGACCCTAACCCTGAATACACAGGGATCCTGTACAATAACCCTTACCCTGAATACACAGGGACCCTGTACAGTAACCCTTACCATGAATACACAGGGACACTGTACAGTGACCCATACGCTGAATATACAGGGACCCTGTACAGTAACCCTTACCCTGAATACACAGGGACCCTGTACAGTGACACTTACCCTGAATACACAGGGATCCTGTACAGTAACCCTCACCCTGCAAACACAGGGACCTGTACAGTGACCCTTACCCTGAATACACAGGGACCCTGTACAGTGACACTTACCCTGAATACACAGGGACCCTGTACAGTAACCTTACCCTGAATACACAGGAATCCTGTACAATAACCCTTACACTGAATACACAGGGACCCTGTACAGTAACCCTTACCCTGAATACAGAGGGACCCTGTACAGTGACCCTTACCCTGAATACACAGGGATCCTGTACAATAATCCTTACCCTGAATACACAGGAACCCTGTACAGTAACCCTTACCCTGAATACACAGGGACCCTGTACAGTGACCCTTACCCTGAATACACAGGGACCCTTTACAGTAACCCTTACCCTGAATACACAGGTATCCTGTACAATAACCCTTACCCTGAAAACACAGGGACCCTGTACAATAACCCTTACCCTGAATAAACAGTGAACCTGTAAGTGACCCTTACCCTGAATACACAGGGACCCTGTACAGTGAACCTTACCCTGAATACACAGGGATCTGTACAGTGACCTTACCCTGAATAGACAGGGACACTGTAAAGTGAAACTTACCCTGAATACGCAGGGACCCTGTAAGCGACCCTTACCCTGAATACACAGGGACCCTGTACAGTCACCCTTACCCTGAATACACAGGGACCTGTACAGTGAAACTTACCCTGAATACACAGGGACCCTGTACAGTGAGGCTTACCCTGAATACACAGGGTCCCTGTACAGTAACCCTTACCATGAATACACAGGGATCTGTACATTGACTCTTACCCTGAATACACAGGGACCCTGTACAGTGACACTTATCCTGAATACACAGGGTCCCTGTACCGTAACCCTTACCCTGAATACACTGGGATCCTATACAATAGCCCTTACCCTGAATACACAGGGACCCTGTACAGTAACCCTTACCTTGAATACACACGGATCCTGTACAATAAGCCTTACCGTGAATACACAGGGACCCTGTATAGTGACCCTAACCCTGAATACACAGGGATCCTGTACAATAACCCTTACCCTGAATACACAGGGATCCTGTACAATAACCCTTACCGTGAATACACAGGGACCCTGTATAGTGACCCTAACCCTGAATACACAGGGATCCTGTACAATAACCCTTACCCTGAATACACTGGGACCCTTTACAGTAACCCTTACCATGAATACACAGAGACACTGTAGAGTGACCCATACCCTGAATATACAGGGACCCTGTACAGTAACCCTTAACCTGAATACACCGGGAACTTGTACAGTAACCCTTAACCTGAATACACAGGGACCCTGTACAGTGAACCTTACCCTGAATAAACAGGGACACTGTACAGTAACCCTTACCCTGAATACACAGGGTCCCTGTACAGTGACCCTTACCCTGAATAGAGAGGGACCCTGTACAGTAGCCCTTACCCTGAATACACAGGGATCCTGTACAGTAAACCTTACCCTGAATACACAGGGACCCTGTACACTGACCCTTTTCCTGAATACACAGGGACGCTGTACAGTAACCCTTACACTGAATGCACAGGGATCCTGTACAGTGATCCTTACCCTGAATACAGAGGGACCCTGTACAGTGACCCTTACCCTGAATACACAGGGATCCTGTACAGTAACCCTTACCCTGAATACACAGGGACGCTGTACACTGACCCTTTTCCTGAATACACAGGGACCCTTTACAGTAACCCTTACCCTGAATACACAGGGATCCTGTACAATATCCCTTACCCTGAATACACAGGGACCCTTTACAGTAACCCTTACCCTGAATACACAGGGACCCTGTACAGTGACCCTTACCCTGAATACACAGGGACCCTGTACAGTAACCCTTACCCTGAATACACAGGGACCCTGTACAGTGACCCTTACCCTGAATACACAGGGATCCTGTACAATAACTCTTACCCTGAATACACAGGGACACTGTACAGTGACCCTTACCCTGAATACACAAGGATCGTGTACAATAGCCCTTACCCTGAATACACAGGGACCCAGTACAGTAACCCTTACCCTGAATAGACAGGGACACTGTACAGTGATCCTTACCCTGAATAAACAGGGATCCTGTACAATAACCCTTACCCTGAATACACAGGGACCCTGTACAGTGACCCTTACCCTGAATACACAAGGATCGTGTACAATAGCCCTTACCCTGAATAGACAGGGACCCAGTACATTAACTCTTACCCTGAATAGACAGGGACCCTGTACAGTGACCCTTACCCTGAATAAACAGGGATCCTGTACAATAACCCTTACCCTGAATACACAGGGACCCTGTACAATAAACCTTACCCTGAAAACACAGGGACCCTGTACAGTGACACTTAAGCTGAATACACAGGGACCCTGTAAGCGACCCTTACCCTGAATACACAGGGACCCTGTACAGTAAAGCTTACCCTGAATACACAGGGACCCTGTACAGTGACCCTTACCCTGAATACACAAGGATCCTCTACAATAACCCTTACCATGAATACACAGGGACCCTTTACAGTGACCCTTATCCTGAATACACAAGGATCGTGTACAATAGACCTTACCCTGAATACACAGGGACCCAGTACAGTAACCCTTACCCTGAATAGACAGGAACCCTGTACAGTGACCCTTACCCTGAATAAACAGGGATCCTGTACAATAACCCTTACCCTGAATACACAGGGACCCTGTACAGTAACTCTTACCCTGAATACACAGGGACCCTGTACAGTGACCCTTACCCTGAATACACAGGGACCCTTTACAGTAACCCTTACCCAGAATACACAGGTATCCTCTACAATAACCCTTACCCTGAATACACAGGGACCCTGTACAGTAATCCTAACCCTGAATACACAGGGAACCTTTACAGTGACCCTTACCCTGAATAGACAGGGACTCTGTACAGTGACCCTTACCCTGAATACAGAGGGATCTGTACAGTGACCTTTACCCTGAATACACAGGGACACTGTACAGTGACACTTAACCTGAATACGCAGGGACCCTGTAGTGCGACCCTAACCCTGAATACACAGGGACCCTGTACAGTAACCCTTACCCTGAATACACAGGGTCCCTCTACAGTGATACTTACCCTGAATACAGAGTGTCCCTGTACAGTAACCCTTACCCTGAATACACAGGGAGCTGTGCAGCGACTCTTACCCTGAATACACAGGGACCCTGTACAGTGACACTTACCCTGAATACACAGGGACCCTGTACAGTAACCCTTACGCTGAATACACAGGGATCCTGTACAGTGACCCTTACCCTGAATACACAGGGTCCCTGTACCGTAACCCTTACCCTGAATACACAGGGATCCTGTACAATAGCCCTTACCCTGAATACACAGGGACCCTGTACAGTAACCCTTACACTGAATACACAGGGACCTGTACAATAAACCTTACTGTGAATACACAGGGACACTGTATAGTGACCCTAACCCTGAATACACAGGGATCCTGTACAATAACCCTTACCCTGAATACACAGGGACCCTGTACAGTAACCCTTACCATGAATACACAGGGACACTGTACAGTGACCCATACGCTGAATATACAGGGACCCTGTACAGTAACCCTTACCCTGAATACACAGGGACCCTGTACAGTGACACTTACCCTGAATACACAGGGATCCTGTACAGTAACCCTCACCCTGCAAACACAGGGACCTGTACAGTGACCCTTACCCTGAATACACAGGGACCCTGTACAGTGACACTTACCCTGAATACACAGGGACCCTGTACAGTAACCTTACCCTGAATACACAGGAATCCTGTACAATAACCCTTACCCTGAATACACAGGGACCCTGTACAGTAACCCTTACCCTGAATACAGAGGGACCCTGTACAGTGACCCTTACCCTGAATACACAGGGATCCTGTACAATAATCCTTACCCTGAATACACAGGGACCCTGTACAGTAACCCTTACCCTGAATACACAGGGACCCTGTACAGTGACCCTTACCCTGAATAGACAGGGACCCTTTACAGTAACCCTTACCCTGAATACACAGGTATCCTGTACAATAACCCTTACCCTGAAAACACAGGGACCCTGTACAGTAACCCTTACCCTGAATAAACAGTGAACCTGTAAGTGACCCTTACCCTGAATACACAGGGACCCTGTACAGTGACCCTTACCCTGAATACACAGGGATCTGTACAGTGACCTTACCCTGAATAGACAGGGACACTGTAAAGTGAAACTTACCCTGAATACGCAGGGACCCTGTAAGCGACCCTTACCCTGAATACACAGGGACCCTGTACAGTAACCCTTACCCTGAATACACAGGGACCTGTACAGTAAAACTTACCATGAATACACAGGGAGCTGTACATTGACTCTCACCCTGAATACACAGGGACCCTGTACAGTGACACTTATCCTGAATACACAGGATCCCTGTACCGTAACCCTTACCCTGAATACACTGGGATCCTGTACAATAGCCCTTACCCTGAATACACAGGGACCCTGTACAGTAACCCTTACCCTGAATACACACGGATCCTGTACAATAAGCCTTACCGTGAATACACAGGGACCCTGTATAGTGACCCTAACCCTGAATACACAGGGATCCTGTACAATAACCCTTACCCTGAATACACAGGGACCCTGTACAGTAACCCTTACCATGAATACACAGGGACACTGTACAGTGACCCAAACCCTGAATATACAGGGACCCTGTACAGTAACCCTTACCCTGAATAAACAGGGACCCTGTACAGTGACACTTACCCTGAATACACAGGGACCCTGTACAGTAACCCTCACCCTGCAAACACAGGGACCTGTACAGTGACCCTTACCCTGAATACACAGGGACCCTGTACAGTGACACTTACCCTGAATACACAGGGACCCTGTACAGTAACCCTTACCCTGAATACACAGGAATCCTGTACAATAACCCTTACCCTGAATACATAGGGACCCTGTACAGTAACCCTTACCCTGAATACAGAGGGACCCTGTACAGTGACCCTTACCCTGAATACACAGGGATCCTGTACAATAATCCTTACCCTGAATACACAGGGACCCTGTACAGTAACCCTTACCCTGAATACACAGGGACCCTGTACAGTGACCCTTACCCTGAATACACAGGGACCCTTTACAGTAACCCTTACCCTGAATACACAGGTATCCTGTACAATAACCCTTACCCTGAAAACACAGGGACCCTGTACAGTAACCCTTACCCTGAATACACAGGGAACCTGTACAGTGACCCTTTCCCTGAATACACAGGGACCCTGTACAGTGACCCTTACCCTGAATACACAGGGATCTGTACAGTGACCCTTAGCCTGAATAAACAGGGACACTTTACAGTGACACTTAACCTGAATACGCAGGGACCCTGTAAGCGACCCTTACCCTGAATACACAGGGACCCTGTACAGTAACCCTTACCCTGAATACACAGGGACCTGTACAGTGAACCTTACCCTGAATACACAGGGACCCTGTACAGTGACACTTACCCTGAATACACAGGGTCCCTGTACAGTAACCCTTACCCTGAATACACAGGGAGCTGTACATTGACTCTTACCCTGAATACACAGGGACCCTGTACAGTGACACTTACCCTGAATACACAGGGACCCTGTATAGTAACCCTTACGCTGAATACACAGGGATCCTGTACAGTGACCCATACCCTGAATACACAGGGTCCCTGTACCGTAACCCTTACCCTGAATACACAGGGATCCAGTACAATAGCCCTTACCCTGAATACACAGACACCCTGTACAGTAACCCTTACCCTGAATACAAAGGGACCCTGTACAGTGACCCTTACCCTGAATACACAGGGATCCTGTACAATAACCCTTACCGTGAATACACAGGGACCCTGTATAGTGACCCTAAGCCTGAATACACAGGGATCCTGTACAATAACCCTTACTCTAAATACACTGGGACCCTGTACAGTAACCCTTACCATGAATACACAGAGACACTGTAGAGTGACCCATACCCTGAATATACAGGGACCCTGTACAGTAACCCTTACCCTGAATACACAGGGAACTTGTACAGTAACCCTTACCATGAATACACAGGGACCCTATACAGTGAACCTTACCCTGAATAAACAGGGACACTGTACAGTAACCCTTATCCTGAATAAACAGGGTCCCTGTACAGTGACCCTTACCCTGAATAGACAGGGACCCTGTACAGTAGCCCTTACCCTGAATACACAGGGATCCTGTACAGTAAACCTTACCCTGAATACACAGGGACCCTGTCCACTGACCCTTTTCCTGAATACGCAGGGACGCTGTACAGTAACCCTTACGCTGAATGCACACGGATCCTGTACAGTGATCCTTACCCTGAATACAGAGGGACCCTGTACAGTGACCCTTACCCTGAATACACAGGGATCCTGTACAGTAACCCTTACCCTGAATAAACAGGGACCCTGTACACTGACCCTTTTCCTGAATAGACAGGGACCCTTTACAGTAACCCTTACCC
Organism: Pristiophorus japonicus; assembly: GCF_044704955.1. Lineage (NCBI taxonomy): Eukaryota > Metazoa > Chordata > Chondrichthyes > Pristiophoridae > Pristiophorus > Pristiophorus japonicus. The sequence goes on from NC_092011.1 coordinate 8,186,432, forward strand.
TGAATACACAGGGACCCTGTACAGTGACCCTTACCCTGAATACACAGGGAACCTGTACAGTAACCCTTACCCTGAATACACAGGGACCCTGTACAGTGACCCTTACCCTGAATACACAGGGATCCTGTTCAATAACTCTTACCCTGAATACACAGGGACACTGTACAGTGACCCTTACCCTGAATACACAAGGTTCGTGTACAATAGCCCTTACCCTGAATACACAGGGACCCAGTACAGTAACCCTTACCCTGAATAGACAAGGACCCTGTACAATGATCCTTACCCTGAATAAACAGGGATCCTGTACAATAACCCTTACCCTGAATACACAGGGACCCTGTACAGTGACCCTTACCCTGAATACACAAGGATCGTGTACAATAGCCGTTACCCTGAATACACAGGGACCCAGTACATTAACTCTTACCCTGAATAGACAGGGACCCTGTACAATAACCCTTACCCTGAAAACACAGGGAACCTGTACAGTGACACTTAAGCTGAATACACAGGGACCCTGTAAGCGACCCTTACCCTGAATACACAGGGACCCTGTACAGTAACCCTTACCCTGAATACACAGGGACACTGTACAGTGACCCTTACCCTGAATACACAGGGATCCTCTACAATAACCCTTACCCTGAATACACAGGGACCCTGTACAGTGACCCTTACCCTGAATACACAAGGATCGTGTACAATAGCCCTTACCCTGAATAAACAGGGATCCTGTACAATAACCCTTACCCTGAATACACAGGGACCCTGTACAATAACCCTTACCCTGAAAACACAGGGAACCTGTACAGTGACACTTAAGCTGAATACACAGGGACCCTGTAAGCGACCCTTACCCTGAATACACAGGGACCCTGTACAGTAACCCTTACCCTGAATACACAGGGACCCTGTACAGTGACCCTTACCCTGAATACACAGGGATCCTCTACAATAAACCTTACCATGAATACACAGGGACCCTTTACAGTGACCCTTACCCTGAATACACAAGGATCGTGTACAATAGACCTTACCCTGAATACACAGGGACCCAGTACAGTAACCCTTACCCTGAATAGACAGGGACCCTGTACAGTGACCCTTACCCTGAATAAACAGGGATCCTGTACAATAACCCTTACCCTGAATACACAGGGACCCTGTACAGTAACTCTTACCCTGAATACACAGGGTCCCTGTACAGTGACCCTTACCCTGAATACACAGGGACCCTTTACAGTAAACCTTACCCTGAATACACAGGTATCCTGTACAATAACCCTTACCCTGAATACACAGGGACCCTGTACAGTAACCCTTACCCTGAATACAAAGGGAACCTGTACAGTGACCCTTACCCTGAATAAACAGGGACCCTGTACAGTGACCCTTACCCTGAAAACAGAGGGATCTGCACAGTGACCTTTACCCTGAATACACAGGGACACTGTACAGTGACACTTAACCTGAATACGCAGGGACCCTGTAAGCGACCCTTACCCTGAATACACAGGGACCCTGTACAGTAACCCTTACCCTGAATACACAGGGACCTGTACAGTGAACCTTACCCTGAATACACAGGGACCCTCTACAGTGATACTTACCCTGAATACACAGGGTCCCTGTACAGTAATCCTTACCCTGAATACACAGGGAGCTGTGCAGTGACTCTTACCCTGAATACACAGGGACCCTGTACAGTGACACTTACCCTGAATACACAGGGACCCTGTACAGTAATCCTTACGCTGAATACACAGGGATCCTGTACAGTGATCCTTACCCTGAATACACAGGGTCGCTGTACCGTAACCCTTACCATGAATACACAGGGATCCTGTACAATAGCCCTTACCCTGAATACACAGGGACCCTGTACAGTAACCCTTACCCTGAATACACAGGGATCCTGTACAATAACCCTTACCGTGAATACACAGGGACCCTGTATTGTGAACCTAACCCTGAATACACAGGGATCCTGTACAATAACCCTTACCCTGAATACACAGGGACCCTGTACAGTAACCCTTACCATGAATACACAGGGACACTGTACAGTGACCCATACCCTGAATATACAGGGACCCTGTACAGTAACCCTTACCCTGAATACACAGGGACTCTGTACAGTAACCCTCACCCTGCAAACACAGGGACCTGTACATTGACCCTTACCCTGAATACACAGGGACCCTGTACAGTGACACTTACCCTGAATACACAGGGACCCTGTACAGTAACCCTCACCCTGCAAACACAGGGACCTGTACAGTGACCCTTACCCTGAATACACAGGGACCCTGTACAGTGACACTTACCCTGAATACACTGGGAACCTTTACAGTAACCCTTACCCTGAATACACAGGAATCCTGTACAATAACCCTTACCCTGAATACATAGGGACCCTGTACAGTAACCCTTACCCTGAATACAGAGGGACCCTGTACAGTGACCCTTACCCTGAATACACAGGGATCCTGTACAATAATCCTTACCCTGAATACACAGGGACCCTGTACAGTAACCCTTACCCTGAATACACAGGGACCCTGTACAGTGACCCTTACCCTGAATACACAGGGACCCTTTACAGTAACCCTTACCCTGAATACACAGGTATCCTGTACAATAACCCTTACCCTGAAAACACAGGGACCCTGTACAGTAACCCTTACCCTGAATACACAGGGAACCTGTACAGTGACCCTTACCCTGAATACACAGGGACCCTGTACAGTGACCCTTACCCTGAATACACAGGGATCTGTACAGTGACCCTTAGCCTGAATAAACAGGGACACTTTACAGTGACACTTAACCTGAATACGCAGGGACCCTGTAAGCGACCCTTACCCTGAATACACAGGGACCCTGTACAGTAACCCTTACCCTGAATACACAGGGACCTGTACAGTGAACCTTACCCTGAATACACAGGGACCCTGTACAGTGACACTTACCCTGAATACACAGGGTCCCTGTACAGTAACCCTTACCCTGAATACACAGGGAGCTGTACATTGACTCTTACCCTGAATACACAGGGACCCTGTACAGTGACACTTACCCTGAATACACAGGGACCCTGTATAGTAACCCTTACGCTGAATACACAGGGATCCTGTACAGTGACCCATACCCTGAATACACAGGGTCCCTGTACCGTAACCCTTACCCTGAATACACAGGGATCCAGTACAATAGCCCTTACCCTGAATACACAGACACCCTGTACAATAACCCTTACCCTGAAAACACAGGGAACCTGTACAGTGACACTTAAGCTGAATACACAGGGACCCTGTAAGCGACCCTTACCCTGAATACACAGGGACCCTGTACAGTAACCCTTACCCTGAATACACAGGGACCCTGTACAGTGACCCTTACCCTGAATACACAGGGATCCTCTACAATAAACCTTACCATGAATACACAGGGACCCTTTACAGTGACCCTTACCCTGAATACACAAGGATCGTGTACAATAGACCTTACCCTGAATACACAGGGACCCAGTACAGTAACCCTTACCCTGAATAGACAGGGACCCTGTACAGTGACCCTTACCCTGAATAAACAGGGATCCTGTACAATAACCCTTACCCTGAATACACAGGGACCCTGTACAGTAACTCTTACCCTGAATACACAGGGACCCTGTACAGTGACCCTTACCCTGAATACACAGGGACCCTTTACAGTAAACCTTACCCTGAATACACAGGTATCCTGTACAATAACCCTTACCCTGAATACACAGGGACCCTGTACAGTAACCCTTACCCTGAATACAAAGGGAACCTGTACAGTGACCCTTACCCTGAATAAACAGGGACCCTGTACAGTGACCCTTACCCTGAAAACAGAGGGATCTGCACAGTGACCTTTACCCTGAATACACAGGGACACTGTACAGTGACACTTAACCTGAATACGCAGGGACCCTGTAAGCGACCCTTACCCTGAATACACAGGGACCCTGTACAGTAACCCTTACCCTGAATACACAGGGACCTGTACAGTGAACCTTACCCTGAATACACAGGGACCCTCTACAGTGATACTTACCCTGAATACACAGGGTCCCTGTACAGTAATCCTTACCCTGAATACACAGGGAGCTGTGCAGTGACTCTTACCCTGAATACACAGGGACCCTGTACAGTGACACTTACCCTGAATACACAGGGACCCTGTACAGTAATCCTTACGCTGAATACACAGGGATCCTGTACAGTGATCCTTACCCTGAATACACAGGGTCGCTGTACCGTAACCCTTACCATGAATACACAGGGATCCTGTACAATAGCCCTTACCCTGAATACACAGGGACCCTGTACAGTAACCCTTACCCTGAATACACAGGGATCCTGTACAATAACCCTTACCGTGAATACACAGGGACCCTGTATTGTGAACCTAACCCTGAATACACAGGGATCCTGTACAATAACCCTTACCCTGAATACACAGGGACCCTGTACAGTAACCCTTACCATGAATACACAGGGACACTGTACAGTGACCCATACCCTGAATATACAGGGACCCTGTACAGTAACCCTTACCCTGAATACACAGGGACTCTGTACAGTAACCCTCACCCTGCAAACACAGGGACCTGTACATTGACCCTTACCCTGAATACACAGGGACCCTGTACAGTGACACTTACCCTGAATACACAGGGACCCTGTACAGTAACCCTCACCCTGCAAACACAGGGACCTGTACAGTGACCCTTACCCTGAATACACAGGGACCCTGTACAGTGACACTTACCCTGAATACACTGGGAACCTTTACAGTAACCCTTACCCTGAATACACAGGAATCCTGTACAATAACCCTTACCCTGAATACATAGGGACCCTGTACAGTAACCCTTACCCTGAATACAGAGGGACCCTGTACAGTGACCCTTACCCTGAATACACAGGGATCCTGTACAATAATCCTTACCCTGAATACACAGGGACCCTGTACAGTAACCCTTACCCTGAATACACAGGGACCCTGTACAGTGACCCTTACCCTGAATACACAGGGACCCTTTACAGTAACCCTTACCCTGAATACACAGGTATCCTGTACAATAACCCTTACCCTGAAAACACAGGGACCCTGTACAGTAACCCTTACCCTGAATACACAGGGAACCTGTACAGTGACCCTTACCCTGAATACACAGGGACCCTGTACAGTGACCCTTACCCTGAATACACAGGGATCTGTACAGTGACCCTTAGCCTGAATAAACAGGGACACTTTACAGTGACACTTAACCTGAATACGCAGGGACCCTGTAAGCGACCCTTACCCTGAATACACAGGGACCCTGTACAGTAACCCTTACCCTGAATACACAGGGACCTGTACAGTGAACCTTACCCTGAATACACAGGGACCCTGTACAGTGACACTTACCCTGAATACACAGGGTCCCTGTACAGTAACCCTTACCCTGAATACACAGGGAGCTGTACATTGACTCTTACCCTGAATACACAGGGACCCTGTACAGTGACACTTACCCTGAATACACAGGGACCCTGTATAGTAACCCTTACGCTGAATACACAGGGATCCTGTACAGTGACCCATACCCTGAATACACAGGGTCCCTGTACCGTAACCCTTACCCTGAATACACAGGGATCCAGTACAATAGCCCTTACCCTGAATACACAGACACCCTGTACAGTAACCCTTACCCTGAATACAAAGGGACCCTGTACAGTGACCCTTACCCTGAATACACAGGGATCCTGTACAATAACCCTTACCGTGAATACACAGGGACCCTGTATAGTGACCCTAAGCCTGAATACACAGGGATCCTGTACAATAACCCTTACTCTGAATACACTGGGACCCTGTACAGTAACCCTTACCATGAATACACAGAGACACTGTAGAGTGACCCATACCCTGAATATACAGGGACCCTGTACAGTAACCCTTACCCTGAATACACAGGGAACTTGTACAGTAACCCTTACCATGAATACACAGGGACCCTATACAGTGAACCTTACCCTGAATAAACAGGGACACTGTACAGTAACCCTTATCCTGAATAAACAGGGTCCCTGTACAGTGACCCTTACCCTGAATAGACAGGGACCCTGTACAGTAGCCCTTACCCTGAATACACAGGGATCCTGTACAGTAAACCTTACCCTGAATACACAGGGACCCTGTCCACTGACCCTTTTCCTGAATACGCAGGGACGCTGTACAGTAACCCTTACGCTGAATGCACACGGATCCTGTACAGTGATCCTTACCCTGAATACAGAGGGACCCTGTACAGTGACCCTTACCCTGAATACACAGGGATCCTGTACAGTAACCCTTACCCTGAATAAACAGGGACCCTGTACACTGACCCTTTTCCTGAATAGACAGGGACCCTTTACAGTAACCCTTACCCTGAATACACAGGGACCCTGTACAGTGACCCTTACCCTGAATACACAGGGAACCTGTACAGTAACCCTTACCCTGAATACACAGGGACCCTGTACAGTGACCCTTACCCTGAATACACAGGGATCCTGTTCAATAACTCTTACCCTGAATACACAGGGACACTGTACAGTGACCCTTACCCTGAATACACAAGGTTCGTGTACAATAGCCCTTACCCTGAATACACAGGGACCCAGTACAGTAACCCTTACCCTGAATAGACAAGGACCCTGTACAATGATCCTTACCCTGAATAAACAGGGATCCTGTACAATAACCCTTACCCTGAATACACAGGGACCCTGTACAGTGACCCTTACCCTGAATACACAAGGATCGTGTACAATAGCCGTTACCCTGAATACACAGGGACCCAGTACATTAACTCTTACCCTGAATAGACAGGGACCCTGTACAATAACCCTTACCCTGAAAACACAGGGAACCTGTACAGTGACACTTAAGCTGAATACACAGGGACCCTGTAAGCGACCCTTACCCTGAATACACAGGGACCCTGTACAGTAACCCTTACCCTGAATACACAGGGACACTGTACAGTGACCCTTACCCTGAATACACAGGGATCCTCTACAATAACCCTTACCCTGAATACACAGGGACCCTGTACAGTGACCCTTACCCTGAATACACAAGGATCGTGTACAATAGCCCTTACCCTGAATAAACAGTGATCCTGTACAATAACCCTTACCCTGAATACACAGGGACCCTGTACAATAACCCTTACCCTGAAAACACAGGGAACCTGTACAGTGACACTTAAGCTGAATACACAGGGACCCTGTAAGCGACCCTTACCCTGAATACACAGGGACCCTGTACAGTAACCCTTACCCTGAATACACAGGGACCCTGTACAGTGACCCTTACCCTGAATACACAGGGATCCTCTACAATAAACCTTACCATGAATACACAGGGACCCTTTACAGTGACCCTTACCCTGAATACACAAGGATCGTGTACAATAGACCTTACCCTGAATACACAGGGACCCAGTACAGTAACCCTTACCCTGAATAGACAGGGACCCTGTACAGTGACCCTTACCCTGAATAAACAGGGATCCTGTACAATAACCCTTACCCTGAATACACAGGGACCCTGTACAGTAACTCTTACCCTGAATACACAGGGACCCTGTACAGTGACCCTTACCCTGAATACACAGGGACCCTTTACAGTAAACCTTACCCTGAATACACAGGTATCCTGTACAATAACCCTTACCCTGAATACACAGGGACCCTGTACAGTAACCCTTACCCTGAATACAAAGGGAACCTGTACAGTGACCCTTACCCTGAATAAACAGGGACCCTGTACAGTGACCCTTACCATGAATACAGAGGGATCTGCACAGTGACCTTTACCCTGAATACACAGGGACACTGTACAGTGACACTTAACCTGAATACGCAGGGACCCTGTAAGCGACCCTTACCCTGAATACACAGGGACCCTGTACAGTAACCCTTACCCTGAATACACAGGGACCTGTACAGTGAACCTTACCCTGAATACACAGGGACCCTCTACAGTGATACTTACCCTGAATACACAGGGTCCCTGTACAGTAATCCTTACCCTGAATACACAGGGAGCTGTGCAGTGACTCTTACCCTGAATACACAGGGACCCTGTACAGTGACACTTACCCTGAATACACAGGGACCCTGTACAGTAATCCTTACGCTGAATACACAGGGATCCTGTACAGTGATCCTTACCCTGAATACACAGGGTCGCTGTACCGTAACCCTTACCATGAATACACAGGGATCCTGTACAATAGCCCTTACCCTGAATACACAGGGACCCTGTACAGTAACCCTTACCCTGAATAAACAGGGATCCTGTACAATAACCCTTACCGTGAATACACAGGGACCCTGTATTGTGAACCTAACCCTGAATACACAGGGATCCTGTACAATAACCCTTACCCTGAATACACAGGGACCCTGTACAGTAACCCTTACCATGAATACACAGGGACACTGTACAGTGACCCATACCCTGAATATACAGGGACCCTGTACAGTAACCCTTACCCTGAATACACAGGGACTCTGTACAGTAACCCTCACCCTGCAAACACAGGGACCTGTACATTGACCCTTACCCTGAATACACAGGGACCCTGTACAGTGACACTTACCCTGAATACACAGGGACCCTGTACAGTAACCCTTACCCTGAATACACAGGAATCCTGTACAATAACCCTTACCCTGAATACACAGGGACCCTGTACAGTTATCCTTACCCTGAATACAGAGGGACCCTGTACAGTGACCCTTACCCTGAAAATACAGGGATCCTGTACAATAATCCTTACCCTGAATACACAGGGATCCTGTACAGTAACCCTTACCCTGAATACACAGGGACCCTGTACAGTGACCCTTACCCTGAATACACAGGGACCCTTTACAGTAACCCTTATCCTGAATACACAGGTATCCTGTACAATAACCCTTACTCTGAAAACACAGGGACCCTGTACAGAAACCCTTACCCTGAATACACAGGGAACCTGTACAGTGACCCTTACCCTGAATACACAGGGACCCTGTACAGTGACCCTTACCCTGAATACAAAGGGATCTGTACAGTGACCCTTACCCTGAATAGACAGGGACACTGTACAGTGACACTTAACCTGAATACGCAGGGACCCTGAAAGCGACCCTTACCCTGAATACACAGGGACCCTGTACAGTAATCCTTACCCTGAATACACAGGGAACTGTACAGTGAACCTTACCCTGAATACACAGGGACCCTCTACAGTGACACTTACCCTGAATACACAGGGTCCCTGTACAGTAACCCTTACCCTGAATACACAGGGAGCTGTACATTGACTCTTACCCTGAATACACAGGGACCCTGTACAGTGACACTTACCCTGAATACACAGGGACCCTGTACAGTAACCCTTACGCTGAATACACAGGGATCCTGTACAGTGACCCATACCCTGAATACAGAGTGTCCCTGTACCGTAACCCTTACCCTGAATACACAGGGATCCTGTACAATAACCCTTACCCTGAATACACTGGGACCCTGTACAGTAACCCTTACCATGAATACACAGGGACACTGTAGAGTGACCCATACCCTGAATATACAGGGACCCTGTACAGTAACCCTTACCCTGTATACACAGGGAACTTGTACAGTAACCCTTACCCTGAATACACAGGGACCCTGTACAGTGAACCTTACCCTGAATAAACAGGGACACTGTACAGTAACCCTTACCCTGAATACACAGGGTCCCTGTACCGTAGCCCTTACCCTGAATACACAGGGACCCTGTACAGTAACCCTTACCCTGTATACACAGGGAACTTGTACAGTAACCCTTACCCTGAATAGACAGGGACCCTGTACAGTAGCCCTTACCCTGAATACACAGGGACCTGTACAGTGACCCTTACCCTGAATACACTGGGACCCTGTACAGTAACCCTTACCATGAATGCACAGGGACACTGTAGAGTGACCCATACCCTGAATATACAGGGACCCTGTACAGTAACCCATACCCTGAATACACAGGGAACTTGTACATTAACCCTTACCCTGAATACACAGGGACCCTGTACAGTGAACCTTACCCTGAATAAACAGGGACACTGTACAGTAACCCTTACCCTGAATGCACAGGGTCCCTGTACCGTAGCCCTTACCCTGAATACATAGGGACCCTGTACAGTAAACCTTACCCTGTATACACAGGGAACTTGTACAGTAACCCTTACCCTGAATAGACAGGGACCCTGTACAGTAGCCCTTACCCTGAATACACAGGGACCTGTACAGTGACCCTTACCCTGAATACACAGGGACCCTGTACAGTAACCCTTAGCCTGAATACACAGGAATCCTGTACAATAACCCTTACCCTGAATACACAGGGACCCTGTACAGTAACCCTTACCCTGAATACAGAGGGACCCTGTACAGTGACCCTTACCCTGAATACAGAGTGATCCTGTACAATAATCCTTACCCTGAATACACAGGGACCCTGTACAGTAACCCTTACCCTGAATACACAGGGACCCTGTACAGTGACCCTTAACCTGAATACACAGGGACCCTGAACAGTGACCCTTACCCTGAATACACAGGGTTCTGTACATTGACTCTTAACCTGAATACACAGGGACCCTGTACAGTGACACTTACCCTGAATACACAGGGACCCTGTACAGTAACCCTTACGCTGAATACACAGGGATCCTGTACAGTGACCCATACCCTGAATACACAAGGTCCCTGTACCGTAACCCTTACCCTGAATACACAGTGATCCTGTACAATAGCCCTTACCCTGAATACACAGACACCCTGTACAGAAACCCTTACCCTGAATACAAAGGGACCCTGTACAGTGACCCTTACCCTGAATACACAGGGATCCTGTACAATAACCCATACCGTGAATACACAGGGACCCTGTATAGTGACCCTAACCCTGAATACACAGGGATCCTGTACAATAACCCTTACCCTGAATACACTGGGACCCTGTACAGTAACCCTTACCATGAATACACAGTGACACTATACAGTAACCCTTACCCTGAATACACAGGGGCCTGTACAGTGACCATTACCCTGAATAGACAGGGACCCTGTACAGTAGCCCTTACCCTGAATATACAGGGACCCTGTACAGTGAACCTAACCCTGAATACACAGGTACCCAGTAAAGTGATCCTTACCCTGAATACACAGGGACCCTGTACAGTAACCCTTTCCCTGAATACACAGGGACCCTGTACAGTGACCCTAACCCTGAATACACAGGTACCCTGTACAGTGGCCCTTACCCTGAATACACAGGGACCCTGTACAGTGATCCTTACCCTGAATACACAGGGACCCTGTACATTAAACCTTACCCTGAATACACACGGACACTTTACAGTAACCCATACCCTGAATACTCATGGACCCTGTGCAGTAACCCTTACCCGGAATACACAAGAACTCTGTACAGTAAACCTTACCCTGAATACACAGGGAGCCAGTACAGTAACCCTTACCCTGAATACACAGGGACCCTGTACAATAACCCTTACCCTGAAAACACAGGGACCCTGTACAGTGACACTTAAGCTGAATACACAGGGACCCTGTAAGCGACCCTTACCCTGAATACACAGGGACCCTGTACAGTAACCCTTACCCTGAATACACAGGGACCCTGTACAGTGACCCTTACCCTGAATACACAGTGATCCTCTACAATAACCATTACCATGAATACACAGGGACCCTTTACAGTGACCCTTACCCTGAATACACAAGGATCGTGTACAATAGACCTTACCCTGAATACACAGGGACCCAGTACAGTAACCCTTACCCTGAATAGACAGGGACCCTGTACAGTGACCCTTACCCTGAATAAACAGGGATCCTGTACAATAACCCTTACCCTGAATACACAGGGACCCTGTACAGTAACTCTTACCCTGAATACACAGGTACCCTGTACAGTGACCCTTACCCTGAATACACAGGGACCCTTTACAGTAAACCTTACCCTGAATACACAGGTATCCTGTACAATAACCCTTACCCTGAATACACAGGGACCCTGTACAGTAACCCTTACCCTGAATACAAAGGGAACCTGTACAGTGACCCTTACCCTGAATAAACAGGGACCCTGTACAGTGACCCTTTCCCTGAATACACAGGTACCCTGTACAGTGGCCCTTACCCTGAATACACAGGGACCCTGTACAGTGATCCTTACCCTGAATACACAGGGACCCTGTACATTAAACCTTACCCTGAATACACACGGACACTTTACAGTAACCCATACCCTGAATACTCATGGACCCTGTGCAGTAACCCTTACCCGGAATACACAAGAACTCTGTACAGTAAACCTTACCCTGAATACACAGGGAGCCAGTACAGTAACCCTTACCCTGAATACACAGGGACCCTGTACAATAACCCTTACCCTGAAAACACAGGGACCCTGTACAGTGACACTTAAGCTGAATACACAGGGACCCTGTAAGCGACCCTTACCCTGAATACACAGGGACCCTGTACAGTAACCCTTACCCTGAATACACAGGGACCCTGTACAGTGACCCTTACCCTGAATACACAGTGATCCTCTACAATAACCCTTACCATGAATACACAGGGACCCTTTACAGTGACCCTTACCCTGAATACACAAGGATCGTGTACAATAGACCTTACCCTGAATACACAGGGACCCAGTACAGTAACCCTTACCCTGAATAGACAGGGACCCTGTACAGTGACCCTTACCCTGAATAAACAGGGATCTTGTACAATAACCCTTACCCTGAATACACAGGGACCCTGTACAGTAACTCTTACCCTGAATACACAGGTACCCTGTACAGTGACCCTTACCCTGAATACACAGGGACCCTTTACAGTAAACCTTACCCTGAATACACAGGTATCCTGTACAATAACCCTTACCCTGAATACACAGGGACCCTGTACAGTAACCCTTACCCTGAATACAAAGGGAACCTGTACAGTGACCCTTACCCTGAATAAACAGGGACCCTGTACAGTGACCCTTACCCTGAATACAGAGGGATCTGCACAGTGACCTTTACCCTGAATACACAGGGACTTTGTACAGTGACACTTAACCTGAATACGCAGGGACCGTGTAAGCGACCCTTACCCTGAATACACAGGGACCCTGTACAGTAACCCTTACCTTGAATACACAGGGACCTGTACAGTGAACCTTACCCTGAATACACAGGGACCCTCTACAGTGATACTTACCCTGAATACACAGGGTCCCTGTACAGTAATCCTTACCCTGAATACACAGGGAGCTGTGCAGTGACTCTTACCCTGAATACACAGGGACCCTGTACAGTGACACTTACCCTGAATACACAGGGACCCTGTACAGTAATCCTTACGCTGAATACACAGGGATCCTGTACAGTGATCCTTACCCTGAATACACAGGGTCCCTGTACCGTAACCCTTACCCTGAATACACAGGGATCCTGTACAATAGCCCTTACGCTGAATACACAGGGACCCTGTACAGTAACCCTTACCCTGAATACACAGGGATCCTGTACAATAACCCTTACCGTGAATACACAGGGACCCTGTATAGTGACCCTAACCCTGAATACACAGGGATCCTGTACAATAACCCTTACCCTGAATACACAGGGACCCTGTACAGTAACCCTTACCATGAATACACAGGGACACTGTACAGTGACCCATACCCTGAATATACAGGGACCCTGTACAGTAACCCTTACCCTGAATACACAGGGACTCTGTACAGTAACCCTCACCCTGCAAACACAGGGACCTGTACAGTGACCCTTACCCTGAATACACAGGGACCCTGTACAGTGACACTTACCCTGAATACACAGTGACCCTGTACAGTAACCCTTACCCTGAATACACAGGAATCCTGTACAATAACCCTTACCCTGAATACACAGGGACCCTGTACAGTAATCCTTACCCTGAATACAGAGGGACCCTATACAGTGACCCTTACCCTGAAAACACAGGGATCCTGTACAATAATCCTTACCCTGAATACACAGGGATCCTGTACAGTAACCCTTACCCTGAATACACAGGGACACTGTACAGTGACCCTTACCCTGAATACACAGGGACCCTTTACAGTAACCCTTATCCTGAAAACACAGGTATCCTGTACAATAACCCTTACTCTGAAAACACAGGGACCCTGTACAGAAACCCTTACCCTGAATACACAGGGAACCTGTACAGTGACCCTTACCCTGAATACACAGGGACCCTGTACAGTGACCCTTACCCTGAATACAAAGGGATCTGTACAGTGACCCTTACCCTGAATAGACAGGGACACTGTACAGTGACACTTAACCTGAATACGCAGGGACCCTGTAAGCGACCCTTACCCTGAATACACAGGGACCCTGTACAGTAATCCTTACCCTGAATACACAGGGAACTGTACAGTGAACCTTACCCTGAATACACAGGGACCCTCTACAGTGACACTTACCCTGAATACACAGGTTCCCTGTACAGTAACCCTTACCCTGAATACACAGGGAGCTGTACATTGACTCTCACCCTGAATACACAGGGTCCCTGTACAGTGACACTTACCCTGAATACACAGGGACACTGTACAGTAACCCTTACGCTGAATACACAGGGATCCTGTACAGTGACGCATACCCTGAATACAGAGTGTCCCTGTACCGTAACCCTTACCCTGAATTCACAGGGATCCTGTACAATAGCCCTTACCCTGAATACACAGACACTCTGTACAGTAACCCTTACCCTGAATACAAAGGGACCCTGTACAGTGACCCTTACCCTGAATACACAGGGATCCTGTACAATAACCCTTACCGTGAATACACAGGGACCCTTTATAGTGACCCTAACCCTGAATACACAGGGATCCTGTACAATAACCCTTACCCTGAATACACTGGGACCCTGTACAGTAACCCTTACCATGAATACACAGGGACACTGTAGAGTGACCCATACCCTGAATATACAGGGACCCTGTACAGTAACCCATACCCTGAATACACAGGGAACTTGTACAGTAACCCTTACCCTGAATACACAGGGACCCTGTACAGTGAACCTTACCCTGAATAAACAGGGACACTGTACAGTAACCCTTACCCTGAATACACAGGGTCCCTGTACCGTAGCCCTTACCCTGAATACACAGGGACCCTGTACAGTAACCCTTACCCTGTATACACAGGGAAATTGTACAGTAACCCTTACCCTGAATAGACAGGGACCCTGTACAGTAGCCCTTACCCTGAATACACAGGGACCTGTACAGTGACCCTTACCCTGAATACACAGGGACCCTGTACAGTAACCCTTAACCTGAATACACAGGAATCCTGTACAATAACCCTTACCCTGAATACACAGGGACCCTGTACAGTAACCCTTACCCTGAATACAGAGGGACCCTGTACAGTGACCCTTACCCTGAATACAGAGTGATCCTGTACAATAATCCTTACCCTGAATACACAGGGACCCTGTACAGTAACCCTTACCCTGAATACACAGGGACCCTGTACAGTGACCCTTAACCTGAATACACAGGGACCCTGAACAGTGACCCTTACCCTGAATACACAGGGATCTGTACATTGACTCTTACCCTGAATACACAGGGACCCTGTACAGTGACACTTACCCTGAATACACAGGGACCCTGTACAGTAACCCTTACGCTGAATACACAGGGATCCTGTACAGTGACCCATACCCTGAATACACAAGGTCCCTGTACCGTAACCCTTACCCTGAATACACAGTGATCCTGTACAATAGCCCTTACCCTGAATATACAGACACCCTGTACAGTAACCCTTACCCTGAATACAAAGGGACCCTGTACAGTGACCCTTACCCTGAATACACAGGGATCCTTTACAATAACCCATACCGTGAATACACAGGGACCCTGTATAGTGACCCTAACCCTGAATACACAGGGATCCTGTACAATAACCCTTACCCTGAATACACTAGGACCCTGTACAGTAACCCTTACCATGAATACACAGTGACACTGTAGAGTGACCCATACCCTGAATATACAGGGACCCTGTACAGTAACCCTTACCCCGAATACACAGGGAACTTGTACAGTAACCCTTACCCTGAATACACAGGGATCCTGTACAGTGATCCTTACCCTGAATACACAGGGACCCTGTACATTAAACCTTAACCTGAATACACACGGACACTTTACAGTAACCCATACCCTGAATACTCATGGACCCTGTGCAGTAACCCTTACCCTGAATACACAAGAACTCTGTACAGTAAACCTTACCCTGAATACACAGGGACCCAGTACAGTAACCCATACCCTGAATACACAGGGACCCTGTACAATAACCCTTACCCTGAATAGACAGGGACACTGTACAGTGAACGTTACCCTGAATACACAGGTTCCCTGTACCGTAATCCTTACCCTGAATACACAGGGATCCTGTAAGTGACACTTACCCTGAATACACAGGGACCCTGTACAGTAACCCTCACCCTGCATACACAGGGACCTGTACAGTGAACCTTACCCTGAATACACAGGGACCCTGTACAGTGAGACTTACCCTGAATACACAGGGACGCTGTACAGTAACCCTTACGCTGAATGCACAGGGATCCTGTACAGTGATCCTTACCCTGAATACAGAGGGACCCTGTACAGTGTCCCTTACCCTGAATACACAGGGATTCTGTACAGTAAACATTACCCTGAATGCACAGGGACCGTGTACACTGACACTTTTCCTGAATACACAGGGACCCTTTACAGTAATCCTTACCCTAAATACACAGGGATCCTGTACAATAACCCTTACCCTGAATACACAGACACCCTGTACAGTAACCCTTACCCTGAATACAAAGGGACCCTGTACAGTGACCCTTACCCTGAATACACAGGGATCCTGTACAATAACACTTACCGTGAATACACAGGGACCCTGTATAGTGACCCTAATCCTGAATACACAGGGATCCTGTACAATAACCCTTACCCTGAATACACTGGGACCCTGTACAGTAACCCTTACCATGAATACACAGGGACACTGTAGAGTGACCCATACCCTGAATATACAGGGACCCTGTACAGTAACCCTTACCCTGAATACACAGGGAACTTGTACAGTAACCCTTACCCTGAATACACAGGGACCCTGTACAGTGAACCTTACCCTGAATAAACAGGGACACTGTACAGTAACCCTTACCCTGAATACACAGGGTCCCTGTACAGTGACCCTTACCCTGAATACACAGGGACCCTGTACATTAAACCTTACCCTGAATACACACGGACACTTTACAGTAACCCATACCCTGAATACTCATGGACCCTGTGCAGTAACCCTTACCCGGAATACACAAGAACTCTGTACAGTAAACCTTACCCTGAATACACAGGGACCCAGTACAGTAACCCTTACCCTGAATACACAGGGACCCTGTACAATAACCCTTACCCTGAAAACACAGGGACCCTGTACAGTGACACTTAAGCTGAATACACAGGGACCCTGTAAGCGACCCTTACCCTGAATACACAGGGACCCTGTACAGTAACCCTTACCCTGAATACACAGGGACCCTGTACAGTGACCCTTACCCTGAATACACAGGGATCCTCTACAATAACCCTTACCATGAATACACAGGGACCCTTTACAGTGACCCTTACCCTGAATACACAAGGATCGTGTACAATAGACCTTACCCTGAATACACAGGGACCTAGTACAGTAACCCTTACCCTGAATAGACAGGGACCCTGTACAGTGACCCTTACCCTGAATAAACAGGGATCCTGTACAATAACCCTTACCCTGAATACACAGGGACCCTGTACAGTAACTCTTACCCTGAATACACAGGTACCCTGTACAGTGACCCTTACCCTGAATACACAGGGACCCTTTACAGTAAACCTTACCCTGAATACACAGGTATCCTGTACAATAACCCTTACCCTGAATACACAGGGACCCTGTACAGTAACCCTTACCCTGAATACAAAGGGAACCTGTACAGTGACCCTTACCCTGAATAAACAGGGACCCTGTACAGTGACCCTTACCCTGAATACAGAGGGATCTGCACAGTGACTTTTACCCTGAATACACAGGGACACTGTACAGTGACACTTAACCTGAATACGCAGGGACCGTGTAAGCGACCCTTACCCTGAATACACACGGACCCTGTACAGTAACACTTACCTTGAATGCACAGGGACCTGTACAGTGAACCTTACCCTGAATACACAGGGACCCTCTACAGTGATACTTACCCTGAATACACAGGGTCCCTGTACAGTAATCCTTACCCTGAATACACAGGGAGCTGTGCAGTGACTCTTACTCTGAATACACAGGGACCCTGTACAGTGACACTTACCCTGAATACACAGGGACCCTGTACAGTAATCCTTACGCTGAATACACAGGGATCCTGTACAGTGATCCTTACCCTGAATACACAGGGTCCCTGTACCGTAACCCTTACCCTGAATACACAGGGATCCTGTACAATAGCCCTTACCCTGAATACACAGGGACCCTGTACAGTAACCCTTACCCTGAATACACAGGGATCCTGTACAATAACCCTTACCGTGAATACACAGGGACCCTGTATAGTGACCCTAACCCTGAATACACAGGGATCCTGTACAATAACCCTTACCCTGAATACACAGGGACCCTGTACAGTAACCCTTACCATGAATACACAGGGACACTGTACAGTGACCCATACCCTGAATATACAGGGACCCTGTACAGTAACCCTTACCCTGAATACACAGGGACTCTGTACAGTAACCCTCACCCTGCAAACACAGGGACCTGTACAGTGACCCTTACCCTGAATACACAGGGACCCTGTACAGTGACACTTACCCTGAATATACAGGGACCCTGTACAGTAACCCTTACCCTGAATACACAGGAATCCTGTACAATAACCCTTACCCTGAATACACAGGGACCCTGTACAGTAATCCTTACCCTGAATAGAGAGGGACCCTGTACAGTGACCCTTACCCTGAAAACACAGGGATCCTGTACAATAATCCTTACCCTGAATACACAGGGATCCTGTACAGTAACCCTTACCCTGAATACACAGGGACCCTGTACAGTGACCCTTACCCTGAATATACAGGGACCCTTTACAGTAACCCTTATCCTGAATACACAGGGACCCAGTACAGTAACCCTTACCCTGAATACACAGGGACCTGTACAATAAACCTTACCCTGAATAGACAGGGACACTGTACCGTGCCCCTTACTCTGAATACACAGGTTCCCTGTACCGTAACCCTTACCCTGAATACACAGGGATCCTGTAAGCGACACTTACCCTGAATATACAGGGACCCTGTACAGTAACCCTCACCCTGCATACACAGGGACCTGTACAGTGACCCTTACCCTGAATACACAGGGACGCTGTACAGTGAGACTTACCCTGAATACACAGGGACGCTGTACAGTAACCCTTACGCTGAATGCACAGGGATCCTGTACAGTGATCCTTACCCTGAATACAGAGGGACCCTTTACAGTGACCCTTACTCTGAATACACAGGGATCCTGTACTGTAACCCTTACCCTGAATACACAGGGACCCTGTACACTGACCCTTTTCTTGAATACACAGGGACCCTTTACAGTAACCCTTACCCTGAATACACAGGGATCCTGTACATTAACCCTTACCCTGAATACACAGGGACCCTTTACAGTGACCCTTACCCTGAATACACAGGGACCCGGTACAGTGACCCTTAGCCTGAATACACAGGGACCCTGTACAGTAACCCTTACCCTGAATACACAGGGACACTGTACAGTGAACCTCACCCTGAATACACAGGGATCCTGTACAATAACTCTTACCCTGAATACACAGGGACACTGTACAGTGACCCTTACCCTGAATACACAAGGATCGTGTACAATAGCCCTTACCCTGAATACACAGGGACCCAGTACAGTAACCCTTACCCTGAATAGACAGGAACCCTGTATACTGACCCTAACCCTGAATACACAGGGATCCTGTACAATAACCCTTACCCTGAATACACTGGGACCCTGTACAGTAACCCTTACCATGAATACACAGGGACACTGTAGAGTGACCCATACCCTGAATATACAGGGACCCTGTACAGTAACCCATACCCTGAATACACAGGGAACTTGTACAGTAACCCTTACCCTGAATACACAGGGACCCTGTACAGTGAACCTTGCCCTGAATAAACAGGGACACTGTACAGTAACCCTTACCCTGAATACACAGGGTCCCTGTACCGTAGCCCTTACCCTGAATACACAGGGACCCTGTACAGTAACCCTTACCCTGTATACACAGGGAACTTGTACAGTAACCCTTACCCTGAATAGACAGGGACCCTGTACAGTAGCCCTTACCCTGAATACACAGGGACCTGTACAGTGACCCTTACCCTGAATACACGGGACCCTGTACAGTAACCCTTAACCTGAATACACAGGAATCCTGTACAATAACCCTTACCCTGAATACACAGGGACCCTGTACAGTAACCCTTGCCCTGAATACAGTGGGACCCTGTACAGTGACCCTTACCCTGAATACAGAGTGATCCTGTACAATAATCCTTACCCTGAATACACAGGGACCCTGTACAGTAACCCTTACCCTGAATACACAGGGACCCTGTACAGTGACCCTTAACCTGAATACACAGGGACCCTGAACAGTGACCCTTACCCTGAATACACAGGGATCTGTACATTGACTCTTACCCTGAATACACAGGGACCCTGTACAGTGACACTTACCCTGAATACACAGGGACCCTGTACAGTAACCCTTACGCTGAATACACAGGGATCCTGTACAGTGACCCATACCCTGAATACACAAGGTCCCTGTACCGTAATCCTTACCCTGAATACACAGTGATCCTGTACAATAGCCCTTACCCTGAATATACAGACACCCTGTACAGTAACCCTTACCCTGAATACAAAGGGACCCTGTACAGTGACCCTTACCCTGAATACACAGGGATCCTTTACAATAACCCATACCGTGAATACACAGGGACCCTGTATAGTGACCCTAACCCTGAATACACAGGGATCCTGTACAATAACCCTTACCCTGAATACACTGGGACCCTGTACAATAACCCTTACCATGAATACACAGTGACACTGTAGAGTGACCCATACCCTGAATATACAGGGACCCTGTACAGTAACCCTTACCCCGAATACACAGGGAACTTGTACAGTAACCCTTACCCTGAATACACAGGGACCCTGTACAGTGAACCTTACCATGAATAAACAGGGACACTATACAGTAACCCTTACCCTGAATACACAAAGTCCCTGTACAGTGACCCTTACCCTGAATAGACAGTGACCCTGTACAGTAGCCCTTACCCTGAATACACAGGGACCCTGTACAGTGAACCTAACCCTGAATACACAGGTACCCAGTAAAGTGATCCTTACCCTGAATACACAGGGACCCTGTACAGTAACCCTTTCCCTGAATACACAGGGACCCTGTACAGTGACCCTAACCCTGAATACACAGGTACCCTGTACAGTGGCCCTTACCCTGAATACACAGGGATCCTGTACTGTGATCCTTACCCTGAATACACAGGGACCCTGTACATTAAACCTTAACCTGAATACACACGGACACTTTACAGTAACCCATACCCTGAATACTCATGGACCCTGTGCAGTAACCCTTACCCTGAATACACAAGAACTCTGTACAGTAAACCTTACCCTGAATACACAGGGACCCAGTACAGTAACCCTTACCCTGAATACACAGGGACCCTGTACAATAACCCTTACCCTGAATAGACAGGGACACTGTACAGTGAACGTTACCCTGAATACACAGGTTCCCTGTACCGTAACCCTTACCCTGAATACACAGGGATCCTGTAAGTGACACTTACCCTGAATACACAGGGACCCTGTACAGTAACCCTCACCCTGCATACACAGGGACCTGTACAGTGACCCTTACCCTGAATACACAGGGACCCTGTACAGTGAGACTTACCCTGAATACACAGGGACGCTGTACAGTAACCCTTACGCTGAATGCACAGGGATCCTGTACAGTGATCCTTACCCTGAATACAGAGGGACCCTGTACAGTGACCCTTACCCTGAATACACAGGGATTCTGTACAGTAAACATTACCCTGAATGCACAGGGACCGTGTACACTGACCCTTTTCCTGAATACACAGGGACCCTTTACAGTAATCCTTACCCTGAATACACAGGGATCCTGTACAATAACCCTTACCCTGAATACACAGACACCCTGTACAGTAACCCTTACCCTGAATACAAAGGGACCCTGTACAGTGACCCTTACCCTGAATACACAGGGATCCTGTACAATAACCCTTACCGTGAATACACAGGGACCCTGTATAGTGACCCTAATCCTGAATACACAGGGATCCTGTACAATAACCCTTACCCTGAATACACTGGGACCCTGTACAGTAACCCTTACCATGAATACACAGGGACACTGTAGAGTGACCCATACCCTGAATATACAGGGACCCTGTACAGTAACCCTTACCCTGAATACACAGGGAACTTGTACAGTAACCCTTACCCTGAATACACAGGGACCCTGTACAGTGAACCTTACCCTGAATAAACAGGGACACTGTACAGTAACCCTTACCCTGAATACACAGGGTCCCTGTACAGTGACCCTTACCCTGAATAGACAGGGACCCTGTACAGTAGCCTTTACCCTGAATACACAGGGACCCTGTACAGTGAGCCTAACCCTGAATACACAGGTACCCAGTAAAGTGATCCTTACCCTGAATACACAGGGACCCTGTACAGTAACCCTTTCCCTGAATATACAGGGACCCTGTACAGTGACCCTAACCCTGAATACACAGGTACCCTTTACAGTGGCCCTTACCCTGAATACACAGGGACCCTGTACAGTGATCCTTACCCTGAATACACAGGAACCCTGTACATTAACCCTTACCCTGAATACACAGGGACTCTATACAGTAAACCTTACCCTGAATACACAGGGACCCAGTACAGTAACCCTTACCCTGAATACACAGGGACCTGTACAATAAACCTTACCCTGAATTGACAGGGACACTGTACAGTGCCCCTTACTCTGAATACACAGGTTCCCTGTACCGTAACCCTTACCCTGAATACACAGGGATCCTGTAAGCGACACTTACCCTGAATATACAGGGACTCTGTACAGTAACCCTCACCCTGCATACACAGGGACCTGTACAGTGACCCTTACCCTGAATACACAGGGACGCTGTACAGTGAGACTTACCCTGAATACACAGGGACGCTGTACAGTAACCCTTACGCTGAATGCACAGGGATCCTGTACAGTGATCCTTACCCTGAATACAGAGGGACCCTTTACAGTGACCCTTACTCTGAATACACAGGGATCCTGTACTGTAACCCTTACCCTGAATACACAGGGACCCTGTACACTGACCCTTTTCTTGAATACACAGGGACCCTTTACAGTAACCCTTACCCTGAATACACAGGGATCCTGTACAATAACCCTTACCCTGAATACACAGGGACCCTGTACAATAACCCTTACCATGAATACACAGGGACACTGTACAGTGACCCATACCCTGAATATACAGGGACCCTGTACAGTAACCCTTACCCTGAATACACAGGGACTCTGTACAGTAACCCTCACCCTGCAAACACAGGGACCTGTACAGTGACCCTTACCCTGAATACACAGGGACCCTGTACAGTGACACTTACCCTGAATACACAGGGACCCTGTAGAGTAACCCTTACCCTGAATACACAGGAATCCTGTACAATAACCCTTACCCTGAATACACAGGGACCCTGTACAGTAATCCTTACCCTGAATACAGAGGGACCCTGTACAGTGACCCTTACCCTGAAAACACAGGGATCCTGTACAATAATCCTTACCCTGAATACACAGGGATCCTGTACAGTAACCCTTACCCTGAATACACAGGGACCCTGTACAGTGACCATTACCCTGAATACACAGGGACCCTTTACAGTAACCCTTATCCTGAAAACACAGGTATCCTGTACAATAACCCTTACTCTGAAAACACAGGGACCCTGTACAGAAATCCTTACCCTGAATACACAGGGAACCTGTACAGTGACCCTTACCCTGAATACACAGGGACCCTGTACAGTGACCCTTACCCTGAATACAAAGTGATCTGTACAGTGACCCTTACCCTGAATAGACAGGGACACTGTACAGTGACACTTAACCTGAATACGCAGGGACCCTGTAAGCGACCCTTACCCTGAATACACAGGGACCCTGTACAGTAATCCTTACCCTGAATACACAGGGAACTGTACAGTGAACCTTACCCTGAATACACAGGGACCCTCTACAGTGACACTTACCCTGAATACACAGGGTCCCTGTACAGTAACCCTTACCCTGAATACACAGGGAGCTGTACATTGACTCTCACCCTGAATACACAGGGACCCTGTACAGTGACACTTACCCTGAATACACAGGGACCCTGTACAGTAACCCTTACGCTGAATACACAGGGATCCTGTACAGTGACGCATACCCTGAATACAGAGTGTCCCTGTACCGTAACCCTTACCCTGAATTCACAGGGATCCTGTACAATAGCCCTTACCCTGAATACACAGACACCCTGTACAGTAACCCTTACCCTGAATACAAAGGGACCCTGTACAGTGACCCTTACCCTGAATACACAGGGATCCTGTACAATAACCCTTACCGTGAATACACAGGGACCCTGTATAGTGACCCTAACCCTGAATACACAGGGATCCTGTACAATAACCCTTACCCTGAATACACTGGGACCCTGTACAGTAACCCTTACCATGAATACACAGGGACACTGTAGAGTGACCCATACCCTGAATATACAGGGACCCTGTACAGTAACCCATACCCTGAATACACAGGGAACTTGTACAGTAACCCTTACCCTGAATACACAGGGACCCTGTACAGTGAACCTTACCCTGAATAAACAGGGACACTGTACAGTAACCCTTACCCTGAATACACAGGGTCCCTGTACCGTAGCCCTTACCCTGAATACACAGGGACCCTGTACAGTAAACCTTACCCTGTATACACAGGGAACTTGTACAGTAACCCTTACCCTGAATAGACAGGGACCCTGTACAGTAGCCCTTACCCTGAATACACAGGGACCTGTACAGTGACCCTTACCCTGAATACACAGGGACCCTGTACAGTAACCCTTAACCTGAATACACAGGAATCCTGTACAATAACCCTTACCCTGAATACACAGGGACCCTGTACAGTAACCCTTACCCTGAATACAGAGGGACCCTATACAGTGACCCTTACCCTGAATACAGAGTGATCCTGTACAATAATCCTTACCCTGAATACACAGGGACCCTGTACAGTAACCCTTAGCCTGAATACACAGGGACCCTGTACAGTGACCCTTAACCTGAATACACAGGGACACTGTACAGTGACACTTAACCTGAATACGCAGGGACCCTGTAAGCGACCCTTACCCTGAATACACAGGGACCCTGTACAGTAATCCTTACCCTGAATACACAGGGAACTGTACAGTGAACCTTACCCTGAATACACAGGGACCCTCTACAGTGACACTTACCCTGAATACACAGGGTCCCTGTACAGTAACCCTTACCCTGAATACACAGGGAGCTGTACATTGACTCTCACCCTGAATACACAGGGACCCTGTACAGTGACACTTACCCTGAATACACAGGGACCCTGTACAGTAACCCTTACGCTGAATACACAGGGATCCTGTACAGTGACGCATACCCTGAATACAGAGTGTCCCTGTACCGTAACCCTTACCCTGAATTCACAGGGATCCTGTACAATAGCCCTTACCCTGAATACACAGACACCCTGTACAGTAACCCTTACCCTGAATACAAAGGGACCCTGTACAGTGACCCTTACCCTGAATACACAGGGATCCTGTACAATAACCCTTACCGTGAATACACAGGGACCCTGTATAGTGACCCTAACCCTGAATACACAGGGATCCTGTACAATAACCCTTACCCTGAATACACTGGGACCCTGTACAGTAACCCTTACCATGAATACACAGGGACACTGTAGAGTGACCCATACCCTGAATATACAGGGACCCTGTACAGTAACCCATACCCTGAATACACAGGGAACTTGTACAGTAACCCTTACCCTGAATACACAGGGACCCTGTACAGTGAACCTTACCCTGAATAAACAGGGACACTGTACAGTAACCCTTACCCTGAATACACAGGGTCCCTGTACCGTAGCCCTTACCCTGAATACACAGGGACCCTGTACAGTAAACCTTACCCTGTATACACAGGGAACTTGTACAGTAACCCTTACCCTGAATAGACAGGGACCCTGTACAGTAGCCCTTACCCTGAATACACAGGGACCTGTACAGTGACCCTTAGCCTGAATACACAGGGACCCTGTACAGTAACCCTTAACCTGAATACACAGGAATCCTGTACAATAACCCTTACCCTGAATACACAGGGACCCTGTACAGTAACCCTTACCCTGAATACAGAGGGACCCTGTACAGTGACCCTTACCCTGAATACAGAGTGATCCTGTACAATAATCCTTACCCTGAATACACAGGGACCCTGTACAGTAACCCTTACCCTGAATACACAGGGACCCTGTACAGTGACCCTTAACCTGAATACACAGGGACCCTGAACAGTGACCCTTACCCTGAATACACAGGGATCTGTACATTGACTCTTACCCTGAATACACAGGGACCCTGTACAGTGACACTTACCCTGAATACACAGGGACCCTGTACAGTAACCCTTACGCTGAATACACAGGGATCCTGTACAGTGACCCATACCCTGAATACACAAGGTCCCTGTACCGTAACCCTTACCCTGAATACACAGTGATCCTGTACAATAGCCCTTACCCTGAATATACAGACACCCTGTACAGTAACCCTTACCCTGAATACAAAGGGACCCTGTACAGTGACCCTTACCCTGAATACACAGGGATCCTTTACAATAACCCATACCGTGAATACACAGGGACCCTGTATAGTGACCCTAACCCTGAATACACAGGGATCCTGTACAATAACCCTTACCCTGAATACACTGGGACCCTGTACAGTAACCCTTACCATGAATACACAGTGACACTGTAGAGTGACCCATACCCTGAATATACAGGGACCCTGTACAGTAACCCTTACCCCGAATACACAGGGAACTTGTACAGTAACCCTTACCCTGAATACACAGGGACCCTGTACAGTGAACCTTACCATGAATAAACAGGGACACTATACAGTAACCCTTACCCTGAATACACAAAGTCCCTGTACAGTGACCCTTACCCTGAATAGACAGGGACCCTGTACAGTAGCCCTTACCCTGAATACACAGGGACCCTGTACAGTGAACCTAACCCTGAATACACAGGTACCCAGTAAAGTGATCCTTACCCTGAATACACAGGGACCCTGTACAGTAACCCTTTCCCTGAATACACAGGGACCCTGTACAGTGACCCTAACCCTGAATACACAGGTACCCTGTACAGTGGCCCTTACCCTGAATACACAGGGACCCTGTACAGTGATCCTTACCCTGAATACACAGGGACCCTGTACATTAAACCATAACCTGAATACACACGGACACTTTACAGTAACCCATACCCTGAATACTCATGGACCCTGTGCAGTAACCCTTACCCTGAATACACAAGAACTCTGTACAGTAAACCTTACCCTGAATACACAGGGACCCAGTACAGTAACCCTTACCCTGAATACACAGGGACCCTGTACAATAACCCTTACCCTGAATAGACAGGGACACTGTACAGTGAACGTTACCCTGAATACACAGGTTCCCTGTACCGTAACCCTTACCCTGAATACACAGGGATCCTGTACAGTGACCCTTACCCTGAATACACAGGGACCCTGTACAGTGAGACTTACCCTGAATACACAGGGACGCTGTACAGTAACCCTTACGCTGAATGCACAGGGATCCTGTACAGTGATCCTTACCCTGAATACAGAGGGACCCTGTACAGTGACCCTTACCCTGAATACACAGGGATTCTGTACAGTAAACATTACCCTGAATGCACAGGGACCGTGTACACTGAACCTTTTCCTGAATACACAGGGACCCTTTACAGTAATCCTTACCCTGAATACACAGGGATCCTGTACAATAACCCTTACCCTGAATACACAGACACCCAGTACAGTAACCCTTACCCTGAATAGACAGGAACCCTGTATACTGACCCTAACCCTGAATACACAGGGATCCTGTACAATAACCCTTACCCTGAATACACTGGGACCCTGTACAGTAACCCTTACCATGAATACACAGGGACACTGTAGAGTGACCCATACCCTGAATATACAGGGACCCTGTACAGTAACCCATACCCTGAATACACAGGGAACTTGTACAGTAACCCTTACCCTGAATACACAGGGACCCTGTACAGTGAACCTTGCCCTGAATAAACAGGGACACTGTACAGTAACCCTTACCCTGAATACACAGGGTCCCTGTACCGTAGCCCTTACCCTGAATACACAGGGACCCTGTACAGTAACCCTTACCCTGTATACACAGGGAACTTGTACAGTAACCCTTACCCTGAATAGACAGGGACCCTGTACAGTAGCCCTTACCCTGAATACACAGGGACCTGTACAGTGACCCTTACCCTGAATACACGGGACCCTGTACAGTAACCCTTAACCTGAATACACAGGAATCCTGTACAATAACCCTTACCCTGAATACACAGGGACCCTGTACAGTAACCCTTGCCCTGAATACAGTGGGACCCTGTACAGTGACCCTTACCCTGAATACAGAGTGATCCTGTACAATAATCCTTACCCTGAATACACAGGGACCCTGTACAGTAACCCTTACCCTGAATACACAGGGACCCTGTACAGTGACCCTTAACCTGAATACACAGGGACCCTGAACAGTGACCCTTACCCTGAATACACAGGGATCTGTACATTGACTCTTACCCTGAATACACAGGGACCCTGTACAGTGACACTTACCCTGAATACACAGGGACCCTGTACAGTAACCCTTACGCTGAATACACAGGGATCCTGTACAGTGACCCATACCCTGAATACACAAGGTCCCTGTACCGTAATCCTTACCCTGAATACACAGTGATCCTGTACAATAGCCCTTACCCTGAATATACAGACACCCTGTACAGTAACCCTTACCCTGAATACAAAGGGACCCTGTACAGTGACCCTTACCCTGAATACACAGGGATCCTTTACAATAACCCATACCGTGAATACACAGGGACCCTGTATAGTGACCCTAACCCTGAATACACAGGGATCCTGTACAATAACCCTTACCCTGAATACACTGGGACCCTGTACAATAACCCTTACCATGAATACACAGTGACACTGTAGAGTGACCCATACCCTGAATATACAGGGACCCTGTACAGTAACCCTTACCCCGAATACACAGGGAACTTGTACAGTAACCCTTACCCTGAATACACAGGGACCCTGTACAGTGAACCTTACCATGAATAAACAGGGACACTATACAGTAACCCTTACCCTGAATACACAAAGTCCCTGTACAGTGACCCTTACCCTGAATAGACAGTGACCCTGTACAGTAGCCCTTACCCTGAATACACAGGGACATAGTACAGTGAACCTAACCCTGAATACACAGGTACCCAGTAAAGTGATCCTTACCCTGAATACACAGGGACCCTGTACAGTAACCCTTTCCCTGAATACACAGGGACCCTGTACAGTGACCCTAACCCTGAATACAGAGGTACCCTGTACAGTGGCCCTTACCCTGAATACACAGGGATCCTGTACTGTGATCCTTACCCTGAATACACAGGGACCCTGTACATTAAACCTTAACCTGAATACACACGGACACTTTACAGTAACCCATACCCTGAATACTCATGGACCCTGTGCAGTAACCCTTACCCTGAATACACAAGAACTCTGTACAGTAAACCTTACCCTGAATACACAGGGACCCAGTACAGTAACCCTTACCCTGAATACACAGGGACCCTGTACAATAACCCTTACCCTGAATAGACAGGGACACTGTACAGTGAACGTTACCCTGAATACACAGGTTCCCTGTACCGTAACCCTTACCCTGAATACACAGGGATCCTGTAAGTGACACTTACCCTGAATACACAGGGACCCTGTACAGTAACCCTCACCCTGCATACACAGGGACCTGTACAGTGACCCTTACCCTGAATACACAGGGACCCTGTACAGTGAGACTTACCCTGAATACACAGGGACGCTGTACAGTAACCCTTACGCTGAATGCACAGGGATCCTGTACAGTGATCCTTACCCTGAATACAGAGGGACCCTGTACAGTGACCCTTACCCTGAATACACAGGGATTCTGTACAGTAAACATTACCCTGAATGCACAGGGACCGTGTACACTGACCCTTTTCCTGAATACACAGGGACCCTTTACAGTAATCCTTACCCTGAATACACAGGGATCCTGTACAATAACCCTTACCCTGAATACACAGACACCCTGTACAGTAACCCTTACCCTGAATACAAAGGGACCCTGTACAGTGACCCTTACCCTGAATACACAGGGATCCTGTACAATAACCCTTACCGTGAATACACAGGGACCCTGTATAGTGACCCTAATCCTGAATACACAGGGATCCTGTACAATAACCCTTACCCTGAATACACTGGGACCCTGTACAGTAACCCTTACCATGAATACACAGGGACACTGTAGAGTGACCCATACCCTGAATATACAGGGACCCTGTACAGTAACCCTTACCCTGAATACACAGGGAACTTGTACAGTAACCCTTACCCTGAATACACAGGGACCCTGTACAGTGAACCTTACCCTGAATAAACAGGGACACTGTACAGTAACCCTTACCCTGAATACACAGGGTCCCTGTACAGTGACCCTTACCCTGAATAGACAGGGACCCTGTACAGTAGCCTTTACCCTGAATACACAGGGACCCTGTACAGTGAGCCTAACCCTGAATACACAGGTACCCAGTAAAGTGATCCTTACCCTGAATACACAGGGACCCTGTACAGTAACCCTTTCCCTGAATATACAGGGACCCTGTACAGTGACCCTAACCCTGAATACACAGGTACCCTTTACAGTGGCCCTTACCCTGAATACACAGGGACCCTGTACAGTGATCCTTACCCTGAATACACAGGAACCCTGTACATTAACCCTTACCCTGAATACACAGGGACTCTATACAGTAAACCTTACCCTGAATACACAGGGACCCAGTACAGTAACCCTTACCCTGAATACACAGGGACCTGTACAATAAACCTTACCCTGAATTGACAGGGACACTGTACAGTGCCCCTTACTCTGAATACACAGGTTCCCTGTACCGTAACCCTTACCCTGAATACACAGGGATCCTGTAAGCGACACTTACCCTGAATATACAGGGACCCTGTACAGTAACCCTCACCCTGCATACACAGGGACCTGTACAGTGACCCTTACCCTGAATACACAGGGACGCTGTACAGTGAGACTTACCCTGAATACACAGGGACGCTGTACAGTAACCCTTACGCTGAATGCACAGGGATCCTGTACAGTGATCCTTACCCTGAATACAGAGGGACCCTTTACAGTGACCCTTACTCTGAATACACAGGGATCCTGTACTGTAACCCTTACCCTGAATACACAGGGACCCTGTACACTGACCCTTTTCTTGAATACACAGGGACCCTTTACAGTAACCCTTACCCTGAATACACAGGGATCCTGTACAATAACCCTTACCCTGAATACACAGGGACCCTGTACAATAACCCTTACCATGAATACACAGGGACACTGTACAGTGACCCATACCCTGAATATACAGGGACCCTGTACAGTAACCCTTACCCTGAATACACAGGGACTCTGTACAGTAACCCTCACCCTGCAAACACAGGGACCTGTACAGTGACCCTTACCCTGAATACACAGGGACCCTGTACAGTGACACTTACCCTGAATACACAGGGACCCTGTAGAGTAACCCTTACCCTGAATACACAGGAATCCTGTACAATAACCCTTACCCTGAATACACAGGGACCCTGTACAGTAATCCTTACCCTGAATACAGAGGGACCCTGTACAGTGACCCTTACCCTGAAAACACAGGGATCCTGTACAATAATCCTTACCCTGAATACACAGGGATCCTGTACAGTAACCCTTACCCTGAATACACAGGGACCCTGTACAGTGACCATTACCCTGAATACACAGGGACCCTTTACAGTAACCCTTATCCTGAAAACACAGGTATCCTGTACAATAACCCTTACTCTGAAAACACAGGGACCCTGTACAGAAATCCTTACCCTGAATACACAGGGAACCTGTACAGTGACCCTTACCCTGAATACACAGGGACCCTGTACAGTGACCCTTACCCTGAATACAAAGTGATCTGTACAGTGACCCTTACCCTGAATAGACAGGGACACTGTACAGTGACACTTAACCTGAATACGCAGGGACCCTGTAAGCGACCCTTACCCTGAATACACAGGGACCCTGTACAGTAATCCTTACCCTGAATACACAGGGAACTGTACAGTGAACCTTACCCTGAATACACAGGGACCCTCTACAGTGACACTTACCCTGAATACACAGGGTCCCTGTACAGTAACCCTTACCCTGAATACACAGGGAGCTGTACATTGACTCTCACCCTGAATACACAGGGACCCTGTACAGTGACACTTACCCTGAATACACAGGGACCCTGTACAGTAACCCTTACGCTGAATACACAGGGATCCTGTACAGTGACGCATACCCTGAATACAGAGTGTCCCTGTACCGTAACCCTTACCCTGAATTCACAGGGATCCTGTACAATAGCCCTTACCCTGAATACACAGACACCCTGTACAGTAACCCTTACCCTGAATACAAAGGGACCCTGTACAGTGACCCTTACCCTGAATACACAGGGATCCTGTACAATAACCCTTACCGTGAATACACAGGGACCCTGTATAGTGACCCTAACCCTGAATACACAGGGATCCTGTACAATAACCCTTACCCTGAATACACTGGGACCCTGTACAGTAACCCTTACCATGAATACACAGGGACACTGTAGAGTGACCCATACCCTGAATATACAGGGACCCTGTACAGTAACCCATACCCTGAATACACAGGGAACTTGTACAGTAACCCTTACCCTGAATACACAGGGACCCTGTACAGTGAACCTTACCCTGAATAAACAGGGACACTGTACAGTAACCCTTACCCTGAATACACAGGGTCCCTGTACCGTAGCCCTTACCCTGAATACACAGGGACCCTGTACAGTAAACCTTACCCTGTATACACAGGGAACTTGTACAGTAACCCTTACCCTGAATAGACAGGGACCCTGTACAGTAGCCCTTACCCTGAATACACAGGGACCTGTACAGTGACCCTTACCCTGAATACACAGGGACCCTGTACAGTAACCCTTAACCTGAATACACAGGAATCCTGTACAATAACCCTTACCCTGAATACACAGGGACCCTGTACAGTAACCCTTACCCTGAATACAGAGGGACCCTATACAGTGACCCTTACCCTGAATACAGAGTGATCCTGTACAATAATCCTTACCCTGAATACACAGGGACCCTGTACAGTAACCCTTAGCCTGAATACACAGGGACCCTGTACAGTGACCCTTAACCTGAATACACAGGGACACTGTACAGTGACACTTAACCTGAATACGCAGGGACCCTGTAAGCGACCCTTACCCTGAATACACAGGGACCCTGTACAGTAATCCTTACCCTGAATACACAGGGAACTGTACAGTGAACCTTACCCTGAATACACAGGGACCCTCTACAGTGACACTTACCCTGAATACACAGGGTCCCTGTACAGTAACCCTTACCCTGAATACACAGGGAGCTGTACATTGACTCTCACCCTGAATACACAGGGACCCTGTACAGTGACACTTACCCTGAATACACAGGGACCCTGTACAGTAACCCTTACGCTGAATACACAGGGATCCTGTACAGTGACGCATACCCTGAATACAGAGTGTCCCTGTACCGTAACCCTTACCCTGAATTCACAGGGATCCTGTACAATAGCCCTTACCCTGAATAAACAGACACCCTGTACAGTAACCCTTACCCTGAATACAAAGGGACCCTGTACAGTGACCCTTACCCTGAATACACAGGGATCCTGTACAATAACCCTTACCGTGAATACACAGGGACCCTGTATAGTGACCCTAACCCTGAATACACAGGGATCCTGTACAATAACCCTTACCCTGAATACACTGGGACCCTGTACAGTAACCCTTACCATGAATACACAGGGACACTGTAGAGTGACCCATACCCTGAATATACAGGGACCCTGTACAGTAACCCATACCCTGAATACACAGGGAACTTGTACAGTAACCCTTACCCTGAATACACAGGGACCCTGTACAGTGAACCTTACCCTGAATAAACAGGGACACTGTACAGTAACCCTTACCCTGAATACACAGGGTCCCTGTACCGTAGCCCTTACCCTGAATACACAGGGACCCTGTACAGTAAACCTTACCCTGTATACACAGGGAACTTGTACAGTAACCCTTACCCTGAATAGACAGGGACCCTGTACAGTAGCCCTTACCCTGAATACACAGGGACCTGTACAGTGACCCTTAGCCTGAATACACAGGGACCCTGTACAGTAACCCTTAACCTGAATACACAGGAATCCTGTACAATAACCCTTACCCTGAATACACAGGGACCCTGTACAGTAACCCTTACCCTGAATACAGAGGGACCCTGTACAGTGACCCTTACCCTGAATACAGAGTGATCCTGTACAATAATCCTTACCCTGAATACACAGGGACCCTGTACAGTAACCCTTACCCTGAATACACAGGGACCCTGTACAGTGACCCTTAACCTGAATACACAGGGACCCTGAACAGTGACCCTTACCCTGAATACACAGGGATCTGTACATTGACTCTTACCCTGAATACACAGGGACCCTGTACAGTGACACTTACCCTGAATACACAGGGACCCTGTACAGTAACCCTTACGCTGAATACACAGGGATCCTGTACAGTGACCCATACCCTGAATACACAAGGTCCCTGTACCGTAACCCTTACCCTGAATACACAGTGATCCTGTACAATAGCCCTTACCCTGAATATACAGACACCCTGTACAGTAACCCTTACCCTGAATACAAAGGGACCCTGTACAGTGACCCTTACCCTGAATACACAGGGATCCTTTACAATAACCCATACCGTGAATACACAGGGACCCTGTATAGTGACCCTAACCCTGAATACACAGGGATCCTGTACAATAACCCTTACCCTGAATACACTGGGACCCTGTACAGTAACCCTTACCATGAATACACAGTGACACTGTAGAGTGACCCATACCCTGAATATACAGGGACCCTGTACAGTAACCCTTACCCCGAATACACAGGGAACTTGTACAGTAACCCTTACCCTGAATACACAGGGACCCTGTACAGTGAACCTTACCATGAATAAACAGGGACACTATACAGTAACCCTTACCCTGTATACACAAAGTCCCTGTACAGTGACCCTTACCCTGAATAGACAGGGACCCTGTACAGTAGCCCTTACCCTGAATACACAGGGACCCTGTACAGTGAACCTAACCCTGAATACACAGGTACCCAGTAAAGTGATCCTTACCCTGAATACACAGGGACCCTGTACAGTAACCCTTTCCCTGAATACACAGGGACCCTGTACAGTGACCCTAACCCTGAATACACAGGTACCCTGTACAGTGGCCCTTACCCTGAATACACAGGGACCCTGTACAGTGATCCTTACCCTGAATACACAGGGACCCTGTACATTAAACCATAACCTGAATACACACGGACACTTTACAGTAACCCATACCCTGAATACTCATGGACCCTGTGCAGTAACCCTTACCCTGAATACACAAGAACTCTGTACAGTAAACCTTACCCTGAATACACAGGGACCCAGTACAGTAACCCTTACCCTGAATACACAGGGACCCTGTACAATAACCCTTACCCTGAATAGACAGGGACACTGTACAGTGAACGTTACCCTGAATACACAGGTTCCCTGTACCGTAACCCTTACCCTGAATACACAGGGATCCTGTACAGTGACCCTTACCCTGAATACACAGGGACCCTGTACAGTGAGACTTACCCTGAATACACAGGGACGCTGTACAGTAACCCTTACGCTGAATGCACAGGGATCCTGTACAGTGATCCTTACCCTGAATACAGAGGGACCCTGTACAGTGACCCTTACCCTGAATACACAGGGATTCTGTACAGTAAACATTACCCTGAATGCACAGGGACCGTGTACACTGAACCTTTTCCTGAATACACAGGGACCCTTTACAGTAATCCTTACCCTGAATACACAGGGATCCTGTACAATAACCCTTACCCTGAATACACAGACACCCTGTACAGTAACCCTTACCCTGAATACACAGGGACCCTGTACAGTGACCCTTACCCTGAATACACAGGGATCCTGTACAATAACCCTTACCGTGAATACACAGGGACCCTGTATAGTGACCCTAATCCTGAATACACAGGGATCCTGTACAATAACCCTTACCCTGAATACACTGGGACCCTGTACAGTAACCCTTACCATGAATACACAGGGACACTGTATCGTGACCCATACCCTGAATATACAGGGACCCTGTACAGTAACCCTTACCCTGAATACACAGGGAACTTGTACAGTAACCCTTACCCTGAATACACAGGGACCCTGTACAGTGAACCTTACCCTGAATAAACAGGGACACTGTACAGTAACCCTTACCCTGAATACACAGGGTCCCTGTACAGTGACCCTTACCCTGAATAGACAGGGACCCTGTACAGTAGCCTTTACCCTGAATACACAGGGACCCTGTACAGTGAGCCTAACCCTGAATACACAGGTACCCAGTAAAGTGATTCTTACCCTGAATACACAGGGACCCTGTACAGTAACCCTTTCCCTGAATATACAGGGACCCTGTACAGTGACCCTAACCCTGAATACACAGGTACCCTTTACAGTGGCCCTTACCCTGAATACACAGGGACCCTGTACAGTGATCCTTACCCTGAATACACAGGAACCCTGTACATTAACCCTTACCCTGAATACACAGGGACTCTATACAGTAAACCTTACCCTGAATACACAGGGACCCAGTACAGTAACCCTTACCCTGAATACACAGGGACCTGTACAATAAACCTTACCCTGAATAGACAGGGACACTGTACAGTGCCCCTTACTCTGAATACACAGGTTCCCTGTACCGTAACCCTTACCATGAATACACAGGGATCCTGTAAGCGACACTTACCCTGAATATACAGGGACCCTGTACAGTAACCCTCACCCTGCATACACAGGGACCTGTACAGTGACCCTTACCCTGAATACACAGGGACGCTGTACAGTGAGACTTACCCTGAATACACAGGGACGCTGTACAGTAAATCTTACGCTGAATGCACAGGGATCCTGTACAGTGATCCTTACCCTGAATACAGAGCGACCCTTTACAGTGACCCTTACTCTGAATACACAGGGATCCTGTACTGTAACCCTTACCCTGAATACACAGGGACCCTGTACACTGACCCTTTTCTTGAATACACAGGGACCCTTTACAGTGACCCTTACCCTGAATACACAAGGATCGTGTACAATAGCTCTTACCCTGAATAAACAGGGACCCAGTACAGTAACCCTTACCCTGAATTGACAGGAACCCTGTATAGTGACCCTAACCCTGAATACACAGGGATCCTGTACAATAACCCTTACCCTGAATACACTGGGACCCTGTACAGTAACCCTTACCATGAATACACAGGGACACTGTAGAGTGACCCATACCCTGAATATACAGGGACCCTGTACAGTAACCCTTACCCTGAATACACAGGGAACTTGTACAGTAACCCTTACCCTGAATACACAGGGACCCTGTACAGTGAACCTTACCCTGAATAAACAGGGACACTGTACAGTAACCCTTAGCCTGAATACACAGGGTCCCTGTACAGTGACCCTTACCCTGAATAGACAGGGTCCCTGTACAGTAGCCTTTACCCTGAATACACAGGGACACTGTACAGTGAGCCTAACCCTGAATACACAGGTACCCAGTAAAGTGATCCTTACCCTGAATACACAGGGACCCTGTACAGTAACCCTTTCCCTGAATATACAGGGTCCCTGTACAGTGACCCTAACCCTGAATACACAGGTACCCTGTACAGTGGCCCTTACCCTGAATACACAGGGACCCTGTACAGTGATCCTTACCCTGAATATACAGGAACCCTGTACATTAACCCTTACCCTGAATACACACGGACACTTTACAGTAACCCATACCCTGAATACTCATTGACCCTGTGCAGTAACCCTTACCCTGAATACACAGGGACTCTATACAGTAAACCTTACCCTGAATACACAGGGACCCAGTACATTAACCCTTACCCTGAATACACAGGGACCTGTACAATAAACCTTACCCTGAATAGACAGGGACACTGTACAGTGCCCCTTACCCTGAATACACAGGTTCCCTGTACCGTAAGCCTTACCCTGAATACACAGGGATCCTGTAAGCGACACTTACCCTGAATATACAGGGACCCTGTACAGTAACCCTCACCCTGCATACACAGGGACCTGTACAGTGACCCTTACCCTGAATACACAGGGACCCTGTACAGTGAGACTTACCCTGAATACACAGGGACGCTGTACAGTAACCCTTACGCTGAATGCACAGGGATCCTGTACAGTGATCCTTACCCTGAATACAGAGGGACCCTGTACAGTGACCCTTACCCTGAATACACAGGGATCCTGTACTGTAACCCTTACCCTGAATACACAGGGTCCCTGTACACTGACCCTTTTCTTGAATACACAGGGACCCTTTACAGTAACCCTTACCCTGAATACACAGGGATCCTGTACATTAACCCTTACCCTGAATACACAGGGACCCTTTACAGTGACCCTTACCCTGAATACACAGGGACCCTGTACAGTGACCCTTAGCCTGAATACACAGGGACCCAGTACAGTAACCCTTACCCTGAATACACAGGGACCCTGTACAGTGAACCTCACTCTGAATACACAGGGATCCTGTACAATAACTCTTACCCTGAATACACAGGGACACTGTACAGTGACCCTTGCCCTGAATACACAAGGATCGTGTACAATAGCCCTTACCCTGAATCCACAGGGACCCAGTACTGTAACCCTTACCCTGAATAGACAGGAACCCTGTACAGTGATCCTTACCCTGAATAAACAGGGATCCTGTACAATAACCCTTACCCTGAATACACAGGGACCCTGTACAGTGACCCTTACCCTGAATACACAAGGATCGTGTACAATAGCCCTTACCCTGAATACACAGGGACCCAGTACATTAACTCTTACCCTGAATACACAGGGACCCTGTACAGTGACCCTTACCCTGAATACACAGGGATCTGTACAGTGACCCTTACCCTGAATACGCAGGGATACTGTACAATAGCCCTTACCCTGAATACACAGGGACCCTTTACAGTAACTCTTACCCTGAATACACAGGGATCCTGTACAGTGATCCTTACCCTGAATAAAGAGGGACCCTGTACAGTGACCCTTACCCTGAATACACAGGGATCCTGTACAGTAACCATTACCCTGAATACACAGGGACCCTGTACACTGACCCTTTTCCTGAATACACAGGGACCCTGTACAATAACCCTTACCCTGAATATACAGACACCCTGTACAGTGATCCTTACCCTGAATAAAGAGGGACCCTGTACAGTGACCCTTACCCTGAATACACAGGGATCCTGTACAGTAACCATTACCCTGAATACACAGGGACCCTGTACACTGACCCTTTTCCTGAATACACAGGGATCCTGTACAATAACCCTTACCCTGAATATACAGACACCCTGTACAGTAACCCTTACCCTGAATACAAAGGGACCCTGTACAGTGACCCTTACCCTGAATACACAGGGATCCTGTACAATAACCCTTACCGTGAATACACAGGGACCCTGTATAGTGACCCTAACCCTGAATACACAGGGATCCTGTACAATAACCCTTACCCTGAATACACTGGGACCCTGTACAGTAACCCTTACCATGAATACACAGGGACACTGTAGAGTGACCCATACCCTGAATATACAGGGTCCCTGTACAGTAACCCTTACCCTGAATACACAGGGAACTTGTACAGTAACCCTTACCCTGAATACACAGGGACCCTGTACAGTGAACCTTACCCTGAATAAACAGGGACACTGTACAGTAACCCTTACCCTGAATACACAGGGTCCCTGTACAGTGACCCTTACCCTGAATAGACAGGTACCCTGTACAGTAGCCCTTACCCTGTATACACAGGGACCCTGTACAGTGACCCTAACCCTGAATACACAGGTACCCTGTACAGTGGCCCTTACCCTGAATACACAGGGACCCTGTACAGTGATCCTTACGCTAAATACACAGGGACCCTGTACATTAACCCTTACCCTGAATACACACGGAGACTTTACAGTAACCCATACCCTGAATACAGATGGATCCTGTGCAGTAACCCTTACCCTGAATACACAGGGACTCTATACAGTGACCCTAACCCTGAATACACAGGTACCCTGTACAGTGGCCCTTACCCTGAATACACAGGGACCCTGTACAGTGACCCTTACCCTGAATACACAGGGACCCTGTACAGTGAGACTTACCCTGAATACACAGGGACGCTGTACAGTGAACCTCACCCTGAATACACAGGGATCCTGTACAATAACTCTTAACTTGAATACACAGGGACACTGTACAGTGACCCTTACCCTGAATACACAAGGATCGTGTACAATAGCCCTTACCCTGAATACACAGGGACCCAGTACAGTAACCCTTACCCTGAATAGACAGGAACCCTGTATAGTGACCCTAACCCTGAATACACAGGGATCCTGTACAATAACCCTTACCCTGAATACACTGGGACCCTGTACAGTAACCCTTACCATGAATACACAGGGACACTGTAGAGTGACCCATACCCTGAATATACAGGGACCCTGTACAGTAACCCTTACCCTGAATACACAGGGAACTTGTACAGTAACCCTTACCCTGAATACACAGGGACCCTGTACAGTGAACCTTACCCTGAATAAACAGGGACACTGTACAGTAACCCTTAGCCTGAATACACAGGGTCCCTGTACAGTGACCCTTACCCTGAATAGACAGGGTCCCTGTACAGTAGGCTTTACCCTGAATACACAGGGACCCTGTACAGTGAGCCTAACCCTGAATACACAGGTACCCAGTAAAGTGATCCTTACCCTGAATACACAGGGACCCTGTACAGTAACCCTTTCCCTGAATATACAGGGACCCTGTACAGTGACCCTAACCCTGAATACACAGGTACCCTGTACAGTGGCCCTTACCCTGAATACACAGGGACCCTGTACAGTGATCCTTACCCTGAATATACAGGAACCCTGTACATTAACCCTTACCCTGAATAAACACGGACACTTTACAGTAACCCATACCCTGAATACACATTGACCCTGTGCAGTAACCCTTACCCTGAATACACAGGGACTCTATACAGTAAACCTTACCCTGAATACACAGGGACCCAGTACAGTAACCCTTACCCTGAATACACAGGGACTTGTACAATAAACCTTACCCTGAATAGACAGGGACACTGTACAGTGCCCCTTACCCTGAATACACAGGTTCCCTGTACCGTAACCCTTACCCTGAATACACAGGGATCCTGTAAGCGACACTTACCCTGAATATACAGGGACCCTGTACAGTAACCCTCACCCTGCATACACAGGGACCTGTACAGTGACCCTTACCCTGAATACACAGGGACCCTGTACAGTGAGACTTACCCTGAATACACAGGGACGCTGTACAGTAACCCTTACGCTGAATGCACAGGGATCCTGTACAGTGATCCTTACCCTGAATACAGAGGGACCCTGTACAGTGACCCTTACCCTGAATACACAGGGATCCTGTACTGTAACCCTTACCCTGAATACACAGGGACCCTGTACACTGATCCTTTTCTTGAATACACAGGGACCCTTTACAGTAACCCTTACCCTGAATACACAGGGATCCTGTACATTAACCCTTACCCTGAATACACAGGGACCCTTTACAGTGACCCTTACCCTGAATACACAGGGACCCTGTACAGTGACCCTTAGCCTGAATACACAGGGACCCAGTACAGTAACCCTTACCCTGAATACACAGGGACCCTGTACAGTGAACCTCACCCTGAATACACAGGGATCCTGTACAATAACTCTTACCGTGAATACACAGGGACACTGTACAGTGACCCTTACCCTGAATACACAAGGATCGTGTACAATAGCCCTTACCCTGAATCCACAGGGACCCAGTACTGTAACCCTTACCCCGAATAGACAGGAACCCTGTACAGTGATCCTTACCCTGAATAAACAGGGATCCTGTACAATAACCCTTACCCTGAATACACAGGGACCCTGTACAGTGACCCTTACCCTGAATACACAAGGATCGTGTACAATAGCCCTTACCCTGAATACACAGGGACCCAGTACATTAACTCTTACCCTGAATACACAGGGACCCTGTACAGTGACCATTACCCTGAATACACAGGGATCTGTACAGTGACCCTTACCCTGAATACGCAGGGATACTGTACAATAGCCCTTACCCTGAATACACAGGGACCCTTTACA
Source organism: Pristiophorus japonicus (assembly GCF_044704955.1). Lineage (NCBI taxonomy): Eukaryota > Metazoa > Chordata > Chondrichthyes > Pristiophoridae > Pristiophorus > Pristiophorus japonicus. The sequence continues at coordinate 8,229,796 of NC_092011.1, forward strand.
GTAACTCTTACCCTGAATACACAGGGATCCTGTACAGTGATCCTTACCCTGAATACAGAGGGACCCTGTACAGTGACCCTTACCCTGAATACACAGGGATCCTGTACAGTAACCATTACCCTGAATACACAGGGACCCTGTACACTGACCCTTTTCCTGAATACACAGGGAACCTTTACAGTAACCCTTACCCTGAATACACAGGGATCCTGTACAATAACCCTTACCCTGAATATACAGACACCCTGTACAGTAACCCTTACCCTGAATACAAAGGGACCCTGTACAGTGACCCTTACCCTGAATACACAGGGATCCTGTACAATAACCCTTACCGTGAATACACAGGGACCCTGTATAGTGACCCTAACCCTGAATACACAGGGATCCTGTACAATAACCCTTACCCTGAATACACTGGGACCCTGTACAGTAACCCTTACCATGAATACACAGGGACACTGTAGAGTGACCCATACCCTGAATATACAGGGTCCCTGTACAGTAACCCTTACCCTGAATACACAGGGAACTTGTACAGTAACCCTTACCCTGAATACACAGGGACCCTGTACAGTGAACCTTACCCTGAATAAACAGGGACACTGTACAGTAACCCTTACCCTGAATACACAGGGTCCCTGTACAGTGACCCTTACCCTGAATAGACAGGTACCCTGTACAGTAGCCCTTACCCTGAATACACAGGGACCCTGTACAGTGACCCTAACCCTGAATACACAGGTACCCTGTACAGTGGCCCTTACCCTGAATACTCAGGGACCCTGTACAGTGATCCTTACCCTAAATACACAGGGACCCTGTACATTAACCCTTACCCTGAATAAACACGGAGACTTTACAGTAACCCATACCCTGAATACAGATGGATCCTGTGCAGTAACCCTTACCCTGAATACACAGGGACTCTATACAGTGACCCTAACCCTGAATACACAGGTACCCTGTACAGTGGCCCTTACCCTGAATACACAGGGACCCTGTACAGTGACCCTTACCCTGAATACACAGGGACCCTGTACAGTGAGACTTACCATGAATATACAGGGACGCTGTACAGTAACCCTTACGCTGAATGCACAGGGATCCTGTACAGTGATCCTTACCCTGAATACAGAGGGACCCTGTACAGTGACCCTTAACCTGAATACACAGGGATCCTGTACAGTAACCCTTACCCTGAATACACAGGGACCCTGTACACTGACCCTTTTCTTGAATACACAGGGACACTTTACAGTAATCCTTACCCTGAATACACAGGGATCCTGTACATTAAACCTTACCCTGAATACACAGGGACCCTTTACAGTGACCCTTACCCTGAATACACAGGGACCCTGTACAGTGACCCTTACCCTGAATACACAGGGACCCTGTACAGTAACCCTTACCCTGAATAAACAGGGACCCTGTACAGTGAACCTTACCCTGAATACACAGGGATCCTGTACAATAACTCTTACCCTGAATACACAGGGACACTGTACAGTGACCCTTACCCTGAATACACAAGGATCGTGTACAATAGCCATTACCCTGAATACACAGGGACCCAGTACATTAACTCTTACCCCGAATAGACAGGGAGCCTGTACAGTGACCCTTACCCTGAATAAACAGGGATCCTTTACAATAACCCTTACCATGAATACACAGGGACCCTGTACAGTAACCCTTACCCTGAAAACACAGGGACCCTGTACAGTGACACTTAAGCTGAATACACAGGGACCCTGTAAGCGACCCTTACCCTGAATACACAGGGACCCTGTACAGTAACCCTTACCCTGAATACACAGGGACCCTGTACAGTGACCCTTACCCTGAATACACAGGGATCCTGTACAATAACCCTTACCATGAATACACAGGGACCCTTTACAGTGACCCTTACCCTGAATTGCACAAGGATCGTGTACAATAGACCTTACCCTGAATACAGAGGGACCCAGTACAGTAACCCTTACCCTGAATAGAGAGGGACCCTGTACAGTGATCCTTACCCTGAATAAATAGGGGTCCTGTACAATAACCCTTACCCTGAATACACAGGGACCCTGTTACAGTAACCCTTACCCTGAATACACAGGGACCCTTTACAGTGACCCTTACCCTGAATACACAGGGACCCTTTACAGTAACCCTTACCCTGAATACACAGGTATCCTGTACAATAACCCTTACCCTGAATACACAGGCACCCTGTACAGTAAACCTTACCCTGAATACACAGGGAACCTGTACAGTGACCCTTACCCTGAATAAACAGGGACCCTGTACAGTGACCCTTACCCTGAATACAGAGGGATCTGTACAGTGACCTTTACCCTGAATACACAGGGACACTGTACAGTGATACTTAACCTGAATACGCAGGGACCCTGTAAGCGACCCTTACCCTGAATACACAGGGACCCTGTACAGTAACCCTTACCCTGAATACACAGAGACCTGTACAGTGAACCTTACCCTGAATACACAGGGACCCTGTACAGTGATACTTACCCTGAATACACAGGGTCCCTGTACAGTAACCCTTACCCTGAATACACAGGGAGCTGTGCAGTGACTCTTACCCTGAATACACAGGGACCCTGTACAGTGACACTTACCCTGAATACACAGGGACACTGTACAGTAACCCTTACGCTGAATACACAGGGAATCTGTACAGTGACCCTTACCCTGAATACACAGGGTCCCTGTACCGTAACCCTTACCCTGAATACGCAGGGATACTGTACAATAGCCCTTACCCTGAAAACACAGGGACCCTGTACAGTAACCCTTACCCTGAATACACAAGGATCCTGTACAATTACCCTTACTGTGAATACACAGGGACCCTGTATAGTGACCCTAACCTTGAATACACAGGGATCCTGTACAATAACCCTTACCCTGAATAAACAGGGACCCTGTACAGTAAACCTTACCATGAATACACAGGGACACTGTACAGTGACCCATACGCTGAATATACAGGGACCCTGTACAGTAACCCTTACCCTGAATACACAGGGACCCTGTACAGTGACACTTACCCTGAATACACTGGGACCCTGTACAGTAACCCTCACCCTGCAAACACAGGGACATGTACAGTGACCCTTACCCTGAATACACAGGGACCCTGTACAATAACCCTTACCCTGAATACACAGGGACCCTGTACAGTAACCCTTACCCTGAATACAGAGGGACCCTGTACAGTGACCCTTACCCTGAATACACAGGGACACTGTACAGTGACACATAACCTGAATACACAGGGACCCTGTACAGTGACACTTATCCTGAATACACAGGGACCCTGTACAGTAACCCGTACGCTGAATACACAGGGATCCTGTACAATAACCCTTACCCTGAATAAACAGGGACCCTGTACAGTAAACCTTACCATGAATACACAGGGACACTGTACAGTGACCCATACGCTGAATATACAGGGACCCTGTACAGTAACCCTTACCCTGAATACACAGGGACCCTGTACAGTGACACTTACCCTGAATACACTGGGACCCTGTACAGTAACCCTCACCCTGCAAACACAGGGACATGTACAGTGACCCTTACCCTGAATACACAGGGACCCTGTACAATAACCCTTACCCTGAATACACAGGGTCCCTGTACCATAACCCTTACCCTGAATACACAGGGATCCTGTACAATAGCCCTTACCCTGAATACACAGGGACCCTGTACAGTAACCCTTACCCTGAATACACAGGGATCCTGTACAATAAACCTTACCGTGAATACCCAGGGACCCTGTATAGTGACCCTAACCCTGAATACACAGGAATCCGGTGCAATAACCCTTACCCTGAATACACAGGGACCTTGTACAGTAACCCTTACCCTGAATACAGAGGGACCCTGTACAGTGACCCTTACCCTGAATACACAGGGATCCTGTACAATAATCCTTACCCTGAATACACAGGGACCCTGTACAGTAACCCTTACCCTGAATACACAGGGACCCTGTACAGTGACCCTTACCCTGAATACTCAGGGACCCTTTACAGTAACCCTTACCCTGAATACACAGGTATCCTGTACAATAACCCTTACCCTGAAAACACAGGGACCCTGTACAGTAACCCTTACCCTGAATACACAGGGTGCTGTACATTGACTCTTACCCTGAATACACAGGGACCCTGTACAGTGACACTTACCCTGAATACACAGGGACCCTGTACAGTAACCCTTACGCTGAATACACAGGGACCCAGTACAGTAACCCTTACTCTGTATAGACAGGAACCCTGTACAGTGATCCTTACCCTGAATAAACAGGGATCCTGTACAATAATCCTTACCCTGAATACACAGGGACCCTGTACAGTGGCCCTTACCCTGAATACACAAGGATCGTGTACAATAGCCCTTACCCTGAATACACAGGAACCCAGTACATTAACTCTTACCCTGAATAGACAGGGACCCTGTACAGTGACCCTTACCCTGAATAAACAGGGATCCTTTACAATAACCCTTACCCTGAATACACAGGGACCCTGTACAGTAACCCTTACCCTGAAAACACAGGGACCCTGTACAGTGACACTTAAGCTGAATACACAGGGACCCTGTAAGCGACCCTTACCCTGAATACACAGGTATCCTGTACAATAACCCTTACCCTGAAAACACAGGGACCCTGTACAGTAACCCTTACCCTGAATACACAGGGAACCTGCACAGTGACCCTTACCCTGAATACACAGGGACCCTGTACAGTGACCCTTACCCTGAATACACAGGGACCTGTACAGTGACCCTTACCCTGAATACACAGGGACACAGTACAGTGACACTTAACCTGAATACGCAGGGACCCTGTAAGCGACCCTTACCCTGAATACACAGGGACCCTGTACAGTAACCCTTACCCTGAATACACAGGGACCTGTACATTAACCCTTACCCTGAATACACAGGGACCCTGTACAATAACCCTTACCCTGAATAGACAGGGACACTGTACAGTGACCCTTACCCTGAATACACAGGTTCCCTGTACCGTAACCCTTATCCTGAATACACAGGGATCCTGTAAGCGACACTTACCCTGAATACACAGGGACCCTGTACAGTAACCCTCACCCTGAAATTACAAGGACCTGTACAGTGATCCTTACCCTGAATACACTGACACCCTGTACAGTGAGACTTACCCTGAATACACAGAGACGCTGTACAGTAACCCTTACGCTGAATGCAGAGGGATCCTGTACGATGATCCTTACCCTGAATACACAGGGACCCTGTACAGTGACCCTTACCCTGAATACACAGGGATCCTGTACAGTAACCCTTACCCTGAATACACAGGGACCCTGTACACTGACACTTTTCCTGAATACACAGGGACCCTTTACAGTAACCCTTACCTGAATACACAGGGATCCTGTACAATAACCCTCACCCTGAATACACAGGGACCCTTTACAGTAACCCTTACCCTGAATACACAGGGACCCTGTACAGTGACCCTTACCCTGAATACACAGGGACCCTGTACAGTAACCCTTACCCTGAATACACAGGGACACTGTACAGTGACCCTTACCCTGAATACACAGGGATCCTGTACAATAACCCTTACCCTGTATACACATGGACACTGTACAGTGACCCTTACCCTGAATACACAAGGATCGTGTACAATAGCCCTTACCCTGAATAAACAGGGACCCAGTACAGTAACCCTTACCCTGAATAAACAGGGACCCTCTACAGTGACCCTTACCCTGAATGAACAGGGATCCTGTACAATAACCCTTACCCTGAATACACAGGGACCCTGTACAGTGACCCTTACCCTGATTACACATGGATCGTGTACAATAGCCCTTACCCTGAATAAACAGGGACCCAGTACAGTAAACCTTACCCTGAATAGACAGGGACCCTGTACAGTGACCCTTACCCTGAATAAACAGAGATCCTGTACAATAACCCTTACCCTGAATACACAGGGACCCTGTACAGTAAACCTTACCCTGAATATACAGGGACCCTGTACAGTGACCCTTACCCTGAATACACAGGGACCCAGTACAGTAACCCTTACCCTGAATACACAGGTATCCTGTACAATAACCCTTACCCTGAATACACAGGGACCCTGTACAGTAACCCTTACCCTGAATACACAGGCAAACTGTACAGTGACCCTTACCCTGAATAGACAGGGTCCCTGTACAGTGACCCTTACCCTGAATACACAGGGATCTGTACAGTGACCCTTACCCTGAATACACAGGGACACTGTACAGTGACACTTAACCTGAATACACAGGGACCCTGTACAGTGACACTTACCCTGAATACACAGGGACCCTGTACAGTAACCCGTACGCTGAATACACAGGGATCCTGTACATTGAACCTTACCCTGAATACACAGGGTCCCTGTACCATAACCCTTACCCTGAATACACAGGGATCCTGTACAATAGCCCTTACCCTGAATACACAGGGACCCTGTACAGTAACCCTTACCCTGAATACACAGGGATCCTGTACAATAACCCTTACCGTGAATACACAGGGACCCTGTATAGTGACCCTAACCCTGAATACACAGGAATCCTGTGCAATAACCCTTACCCTGAATACACAGGGACCTTGTACAGTAACCCTTACCCTGAATACAGAGGGACCCTGTACAGTGACCCTTACCCTGAATACACAGGGATCCTGTACAATAATCCTTACCCTGAATACACAGGGACCCTGTACAGTAAACCTTACACTGAATACACAGGGACCCTGTACAGTGACCCTTACCCTGAATACACAGGGACCCTTTACAGTAACCCTTACCCTGAATACACAGGTATCCTGTACAATAACCCTTACCCTGAAAACACAGGGACCCTGTACAGTAACCCTTACCCTGAATACACAGGGAGCAGTACATTGACTCTTACCCTGAATACACAGGGACCCTGTACAGTGACACTTACCCTGAATACAGAGGGACCCTGTACAGTAACCCTTTCGCTGAATACACAGGGACCCAGTACAGTAACCCTTACTCTGAATAGACAGGAACCCTGTACAGTGATCCTTTCCCTGAATAAACAGGGATCCTGTACAATAACCCTTACCCTGAATACACAGGGACCCTGTACAGTGACCCTTACCCTGAATACACAGGGATCCTGTACAATAACCCTTACCATGAATACACAGGGACCCTTTACAGTGACCCTTACCCTGAATACACAAGGATCGTGTACAATAGACCTTACCCTGAATACACAGGGACCCAGTACAGTAACCCTTACCCTGAATAGACAGGGACCCTGTACAGTGACCCTTACCCTGAATAAACAGAGATCCTGTACAATAACCCTTACCCTGAATACACAGGGACCCTGTACAGTAAACCTTACCCTGAATATACAGGGACCCTGTACAGTGACCCTTACCCTGAATACACAGGGACCCAGTACAGTAACCCTTACCCTGAATACACAGGTATCCTGTACAATAACCCTTACCCTGAATACACAGGGACCCTGTACAGTAACCCTTACCCTGAATACACAGGCAAACTGTACAGTGACCCTTACCCTGAATAGACAGGGTCCCTGTACAGTGACCCTTACCCTGAATACACAGGGATCTGTACAGTGACCCTTACCCTGAATACACAGGGACACTGTACAGTGACACTTAACCTGAATACACAGGGACCCTGTACAGTGACACTTACCCTGAATACACAGGGACCCTGTACAGTAACCCGTACGCTGAATACACAGGGATCCTGTACATTGAACCTTACCCTGAATACACAGGGTCCCTGTACCATAACCCTTACCCTGAATACACAGGGATCCTGTACAATAGCCCTTACCCTGAATACACAGGGACCCTGTACAGTAACCCTTACCCTGAATACACAGGGATCCTGTACAATAACCCTTACCGTGAATACACAGGGACCCTGTATAGTGACCCTAACCCTGAATACACAGGAATCCTGTGCAATAACCCTTACCCTGAATACACAGGGACCTTGTACAGTAACCCTTACCCTGAATACAGAGGGACCCTGTACAGTGACCCTTACCCTGAATACACAGGGATCCTGTACAATAATCCTTACCCTGAATACACAGGGACCCTGTACAGTAAACCTTACACTGAATACACAGGGACCCTGTACAGTGACCCTTACCCTGAATACACAGGGACCCTTTACAGTAACCCTTACCCTGAATACACAGGTATCCTGTACAATAACCCTTACCCTGAAAACACAGGGACCCTGTACAGTAACCCTTACCCTGAATACACAGGGAGCAGTACATTGACTCTTACCCTGAATACACAGGGACCCTGTACAGTGACACTTACCCTGAATACAGAGGGACCCTGTACAGTAACCCTTTCGCTGAATACACAGGGACCCAGTACAGTAACCCTTACTCTGAATAGACAGGAACCCTGTACAGTGATCCTTTCCCTGAATAAACAGGGATCCTGTACAATAACCCTTACCCTGAATACACAGGGACCCTGTACAGTGACCCTTACCCTGAATACACAGGGATCCTGTACAATAACCCTTACCATGAATACACAGGGACCCTTTACAGTGACCCTTACCCTGAATACACAAGGATCGTGTACAATAGACCTTACCCTGAATACACAGGGACCCAGTACAGTAACCCTTACCCTGAATAGACAGGGATCTTTTGAGTGACCCTTACCCTGAATAAACAGGGATCCTGTACAATAACCCTTACCCTTAATACACAGGGACCCTGTACAGTAACCCTTACCCTGAATACACAGGGAACCTGTACAGTGACCCTTACCCTGAATAAACAGGATCCCTGTACAGTGACCCTTACCCTGAATACAGAGGGATCTGTACAGTGACCTTTACCCTGAATACACAAGGACACTGTACAGTGACATTTAACCTGAATACGCAGGGACCCTGTAAGCGACCCTTACCCTGAATACAAAGGGACCCTGTACAGTAACCCTTACCCTGAATACAAAGGGACCTGTACAGTGAACCTTACCCTGAATACACAGGGACCCTGTACAGTGATACTTACCCTGAATACACAGGGTCCCTGTACAGTAACCCTTACCCTGAATACACAGGGAGCTGTGCAGTGACTCTTACCCTGAATACACAGGGACCCTGTACAGTGACACTTACCCTGAATACACAGGGACCCTGTACATTAACCCTTACGCTGAATACACAGGGAATCTGTACAGTGACCCTTACCCTGAATACACAGGGTCCCTGTACCGTAACCCTTACCCTGAATACGCAGGGATACTGTACAATAGCCCTTACCCTGAAAACACAGGGACCCTGTACAGTAACCCTTACGCTGAATACACAAGGATCCTGTACAATAACCCTTACTGTGAATACACAGGGACCCTGTATAGTGACCCTAACCCTGAATACACAGGGATCCTGTACAATAAACCTTACCCTGAATACACAGGGACCCTGTACAGTAACCCTTACCATGAATACACAGGGACACTGTACAGTGACCCATACGCTGAATATACAGGGACCCTGTACAGTAACCCTTACCCTGAATACACAGGGAACCTGTACAATGACCCTTACCCTGAATACACAGGGACCCTTTACAGTAACCCTTACCCTGAATACACAGGTATCCTGTACAATAACCCTTACCCTGAAAACACAGGGACCCTGTACAGTAACCCTTACCCTGAATACACAGGGAACCTGCACAGTGACCCTTACCCTGAATACACAGGGACCCTGTACAGTGACCCTTACCCTGAATACACAGAGACCTGTGCAGTGACCCTTACCCTGAATACACAGGGACACTGTACAGTGACACTTAACCTGAATACGCAGGGACCCTGTAAGCGACCCTTACCCTGAATACACAGGGACCCTGTACAGTAACCCTTACCCTGAATAGACAGGGACCTGTACAGTGAACCTTACCCTGAATACACAGGGACCCTGTACAGTGACACTTACCCTGAATACACAGGTTCCCTGTACAGTAACCCTTACCCTGAATACACAGGGAGCTGTACATTGACTCTTACCCTGAATGCACAGGAACCCTGTACAGTGACAATTACCCTGAATACACAGGGACCCTGTACAGTACCCCTTACGCTGAATACACAGGGATCCTGTACAGTGACCCACACCCTGAATACACAGGGTCCCTGTACCGTAACCCTTACCCTGAATACACAGGGATCCTGTACAATAGCCCTTACCCTGAATACACAAGGATCCTGTACAATAACCCTTACCGTGAATACACAGGGACCCTGTATAGTGACCCTAACCCTGAATACACAGGGATCCTGTACAATAACCCTTACCCTGAATACACAGGGACCCTGTACAGTGACACTTACCCTGAATACACAGGGAACTGTACAGTGACTCTTACCCTGAATACACAGGGACCCTGTACAGTGACACTTACCCTGAATACACAGGGATCCTGTACAATAACCCTTACGCTGAATACACAGGGATCCTATACAATAACCCTTACCGTGAATACACAGGGACCCTGTATACTGACCCTAACCCTGAATACACAGGGATCCTGTACAATAACCCTTACCCTGAATACACAGGGATCCTGTACTGTAACCTTTACCATGAATACACAGGTACATTGTACAGTGACCCATACCCTGAATATACAGGGTCCCTGTACAGTAACCCTTATCCTGAATACACAGGGTCCCTGTACAGTAACCCTTACCCTGAATACACAGGATTCATGTACAATAACCCTTACCCTGAATACACAGGGACCCTGTACAGTAACCCTTACCCTGAATACAGAGGGACCCTGTACAGTGACCCTTACCCTGAATACACAGGGATCCTGTACAAAATCCTTACCCTGAATACACAGGGACCCTGTACAGTAACCCTTACCCTGAATACACAGGGACCCTGTACAGTGACCCTTACCCTGAATACACAGGGACCCTTTACAGTAACCCTTACCCTGAATACACAGGTATCCTGTACAATAACCCTTACCCTGAAAACACAGGGACCCTGTACAGTAACCCTTACCCTGAATACACAGGGAACCTGCACCGTGACCCTTACCCTGAATACACAGGGACCCTGTACAGTGACCCTTACTCTGAATACGCAGGGATCTGTACAGTGACCCTTACCCTGAATACACAGGGAGCTGTACATTGACTCTTGCCCTGAATACACAGGTACCCTGTACAGTGACACTTACCCTGAATACACAGGGACCCTGTACAGTAACCCTTACGCTGAATACACAGGGATCCTGTACAGTGACCCATACCCTGAATACACAGGGTCCCTGTAACGTAACCCTTACCCTGAATACACAGGGATCCTGTACAGTAACCCTTACCCTGAATACAAAGGGACTCTGTACAGTGACCCTTACCCTGAATACACAAGGATCCTGTACAATAACCCTTACCGTGAATACACAGGGACCCTGTATAGTGACCCTAACCCTGAATACACAGGGATCCTGTAAAATAACCCTTACCCTGAATACACTGGGACCCTGTACAGTAACCCTTACCATGAATACACAGGGACACTGTACAGTGACCAATACCCTGAATTTACAGGGACCCTGTACAGTAACCCTTACCCTGAATACACAGGGAACTTGTACAGTAACCCTTACCCTGAATACACAGGGACCCTGTACAGTGAACCTTACCCTGAATAAACAGGGACACTGTACAGTAACCCTTACCCTGAATACACAGGGACCCTCTACAGTGACCATTACCCTGAATAGACAGGGACCCTGTACAGTAGCCCTTTCCCTGAATACACAGGGACCCTGTACAGTGACCCTAACCCTGAATACACAGGTACCCAGTAAAGTGATCCTTACCCTGAATACACAGGGACCCTGTACAGTAACCCTTTCCCTGAATACACAGGGACCCTGTACAGTGACCCTAACCCTGAATACACAGGTACCCAGTACAGTGGCCCTTACCCTGAATACACAGTGACCCTGTACAGTGATCCTTACCCTGAATACACAGGGACCCTGTACATTAACCCTTACCCTGAATACACAGGGACCCTGTACAATAACCCTTACCCTGAATAGACAGGGACACTGTACAGTGACCCTTACCCTGAATACACAGGTTCCCTGTACCGTAACCCTTATCCTGAATACACAGGGATCCTGTAAGCGACACTTACCCTGAATACACAGGGACCCTGTACAGTAACCCGCACCCTGCAATTACAGGGACCTGTACAGTGACCCTTACCCTGAATACACAGGCACCCTGTACAGTGAGACTTACCCTGAATAAACAGAGACGCTGTACAGTAACACTTACGCTGAATGCACAGGGATCCTGTACGATGATCCTTACCCTGAATACACAGGGACCCTGTACAGTGACCCTTACCCTGAATACACAGGGATCCTGTACAGTAACCCTTACCCTGAATACACAGGGACCCTGTACACTGACCCTTTTCCTGAATACACAGGGACCCTTTACAGTAACCCTTACCCTGAATACACAGGGATCCTGTACAATAACCCTTACTCTGAATACACAGGGACCCTTTACATAACCCTTACCCTGAATACACAGGGACCCTGTACAGTGACCCTTACCCTGAATATACAGGGACCCTGTACAGTAACCCTTACCCTGAATACACAGGGACACTGTACAGTGACCCTTACCCTGAATACACAGGGATCCTGTACAATAACCCTTACCCTGAATACACATGGACACTGTACAGTGATCCTTACCCTGAATACACAAGGATCGTGTACAATAGACCTTACCCTGAATAAACAGGGACCCAGTACAGTAACCCTTACCCTGAATAAACAGGGACCCTCTACAGTGACCCTTACCCTGAATGAACAGGGATCCTGTACAATAAACCTTACCCTGAATAGACAGGGACCCTGTACAGTGACCCTTACCCTGAATACACAAGGATCGTGTACAATAGCCCTTACCCTGAATAAACAGGGACCCAGTACAGTAAATCTTACCCTGAATAGACAGGGACCCTGTACAGTGACCCTTACCCTGAATAAACAGAGATCCTGTACAATAACCCTTACCCTGAATACACAGGGACCCTGTACAGTAACCCTTACCCTGAATATACAGGGACCCTGTACAGTGACCCTTACCCTGAATACACAGGGACCCAGTACAGTAACCCTTACCCTGAATACACAGGTATCCTGTACAATAACCCTTACCCTGAATACACAGGGACCCTGTACAGTAACCCTTACCCTGAATACACAGGGAAACTGTACAGTGACCCTTACCCTGAATAAACAGGGACCCTGTACAGTGACCCTTACCCTGAATACACAGGGATCTGTACAGTGACCCTTACCCTGAATACACAGGGACACTGTACAGTGACACTTAACCTGAATACACAGGGACCCTGTACAGTGACACTTACCCTGAATACACAGGGACCCTGTACAGTAACCCGTACGCTGAAAACACAGGGATCCTGTACAGTGAACCTTACCCTGAATACACAGGGTCCCTGTACCATAACCCTTACCCTGAATACACAGGGATCCTGTACAATAGCCCTTACCCTGAATACACAGGGACCCTGTACAGTAACCCTTACCCTGAATACACAGGGATTCTGTACAATTACCCTTACCGTGAATACACAGGGACCCTATATAGTGACCCTAACCCTGAATACACAGGAATCCTGTGCAATAACCCTTACCCTGAATACACAGGGACCCTGTACAGTAACCCTTACACTGAATACAGAGGGACCCTGTACAGTGACCCTTACCCTGAATACACAGGGATCCTGTACAATAATCCTTACCCTGAATACACAGGAACCCTGTACAGAAATCCTTACCCTGAATACACAGGGACCCTGTACAGTGACCCTTACACTGAATACACAGGGACCCTTTACAGTAACCCTTACCCTGAATACACAGGTATCCTGTACAATAACCCTTACCCTGAAAACACAGGGACCCGGTACAGTAACCCTTACCCTGAATACACAGGGAACCTGTACAGTGACCCTTACCCTGAATACACAGGAACCCTGTACAGTGACCCTTACCCTGAATACACAGGGATCTGTACAGTGAATCTTACCCTGAATACACAGGGACACTGTACAGTGACACTTAACCTGAATACGCAGGGTCCCTGTAAGCGACCCTTACCCTGAATACACAGGGTCCCTGTACAATAACCCTTACCCTGAATACACAGGGAGCTGTACATTGACTCTTACCCTGAATACGCAGGGACCCTGTAAGCGACCCTTACCCTGAATACACAGGGACCCTGTACAGTAACCCTTACCCTGAATAGACAGGGACCTGTACAGTGAACCTTACCCTGAATACACAGGGACCCTGTACAGTGACACTTACCCTGAATACACAGGTTCCCTGTACAGTAACCCTTACCCTGAATACACAGGGAGCTGTACATTGACTCTTACCCTGAATGCACAGGAACCCTGTACAGTGACAATTACCCTGAATACACAGGGACCCTGTACAGTACCCCTTACGCTGAATACACAGGGATCCTGTACAGTGACCCACACCCTGAATACACAGGGTCCCTGTACCGTAACCCTTACCCTGAATACACAGGGATCCTGTACAATAGCCCTTACCCTGAATACACAAGGATCCTGTACAATAACCCTTACCGTGAATACACAGGGACCCTGTATAGTGACCCTAACCCTGAATACACAGGGATCCTGTACAATAACCCTTACCCTGAATACACAGGGACCCTGTACAGTGACACTTACCCTGAATACACAGGGAACTGTACAGTGACTCTTACCCTGAATACACAGGGACCCTGTACAGTGACACTTACCCTGAATACACAGGGATCCTGTACAATAACCCTTACGCTGAATACACAGGGATCCTATACAATAACCCTTACCGTGAATACACAGGGACCCTGTATACTGACCCTAACCCTGAATACACAGGGATCCTGTACAATAACCCTTACCCTGAATACACAGGGATCCTGTACTGTAACCTTTACCATGAATACACAGGTACATTGTACAGTGACCCATACCCTGAATATACAGGGTCCCTGTACAGTAACCCTTATCCTGAATACACAGGGTCCCTGTACAGTAACCCTTACCCTGAATACACAGGATTCATGTACAATAACCCTTACCCTGAATACACAGGGACCCTGTACAGTAACCCTTACCCTGAATACAGAGGGACCCTGTACAGTGACCCTTACCCTGAATACACAGGGATCCTGTACAAAATCCTTACCCTGAATACACAGGGACCCTGTACAGTAACCCTTACCCTGAATACACAGGGACCCTGTACAGTGACCCTTACCCTGAATACACAGGGACCCTTTACAGTAACCCTTACCCTGAATACACAGGTATCCTGTACAATAACCCTTACCCTGAAAACACAGGGACCCTGTACAGTAACCCTTACCCTGAATACACAGGGAACCTGCACCGTGACCCTTACCCTGAATACACAGGGACCCTGTACAGTGACCCTTACTCTGAATACGCAGGGATCTGTACAGTGACCCTTACCCTGAATACACAGGGAGCTGTACATTGACTCTTGCCCTGAATACACAGGTACCCTGTACAGTGACACTTACCCTGAATACACAGGGACCCTGTACAGTAACCCTTACGCTGAATACACAGGGATCCTGTACAGTGACCCATACCCTGAATACACAGGGTCCCTGTAACGTAACCCTTACCCTGAATACACAGGGATCCTGTACAGTAACCCTTACCCTGAATACAAAGGGACTCTGTACAGTGACCCTTACCCTGAATACACAAGGATCCTGTACAATAACCCTTACCGTGAATACACAGGGACCCTGTATAGTGACCCTAACCCTGAATACACAGGGATCCTGTAAAATAACCCTTACCCTGAATACACTGGGACCCTGTACAGTAACCCTTACCATGAATACACAGGGACACTGTACAGTGACCAATACCCTGAATTTACAGGGACCCTGTACAGTAACCCTTACCCTGAATACACAGGGAACTTGTACAGTAACCCTTACCCTGAATACACAGGGACCCTGTACAGTGAACCTTACCCTGAATAAACAGGGACACTGTACAGTAACCCTTACCCTGAATACACAGGGACCCTCTACAGTGACCATTACCCTGAATAGACAGGGACCCTGTACAGTAGCCCTTTCCCTGAATACACAGGGACCCTGTACAGTGACCCTAACCCTGAATACACAGGTACCCAGTAAAGTGATCCTTACCCTGAATACACAGGGACCCTGTACAGTAACCCTTTCCCTGAATACACAGGGACCCTGTACAGTGACCCTAACCCTGAATACACAGGTACCCAGTACAGTGGCCCTTACCCTGAATACACAGTGACCCTGTACAGTGATCCTTACCCTGAATACACAGGGACCCTGTACATTAACCCTTACCCTGAATACACAGGGACCCTGTACAATAACCCTTACCCTGAATAGACAGGGACACTGTACAGTGACCCTTACCCTGAATACACAGGTTCCCTGTACCGTAACCCTTATCCTGAATACACAGGGATCCTGTAAGCGACACTTACCCTGAATACACAGGGACCCTGTACAGTAACCCGCACCCTGCAATTACAGGGACCTGTACAGTGACCCTTACCCTGAATACACAGGCACCCT
This sequence comes from Pristiophorus japonicus, assembly GCF_044704955.1. Lineage (NCBI taxonomy): Eukaryota > Metazoa > Chordata > Chondrichthyes > Pristiophoridae > Pristiophorus > Pristiophorus japonicus. The sequence goes on from NC_092011.1 coordinate 8,246,629, forward strand.
GTACAGTGAGACTTACCCTGAATAAACAGAGACGCTGTACAGTAACACTTACGCTGAATGCACAGGGATCCTGTACGATGATCCTTACCCTGAATACACAGGGACCCTGTACAGTGACCCTTACCCTGAATACACAGGGATCCTGTACAGTAACCCTTACCCTGAATACACAGGGACCCTGTACACTGACCCTTTTCCTGAATACACAGGGACCCTTTACAGTAACCCTTACCCTGAATACACAGGGATCCTGTACAATAACCCTTACTCTGAATACACAGGGACCCTTTACATAACCCTTACCCTGAATACACAGGGACCCTGTACAGTGACCCTTACCCTGAATATACAGGGACCCTGTACAGTAACCCTTACCCTGAATACACAGGGACACTGTACAGTGACCCTTACCCTGAATACACAGGGATCCTGTACAATAACCCTTACCCTGAATACACATGGACACTGTACAGTGATCCTTACCCTGAATACACAAGGATCGTGTACAATAGACCTTACCCTGAATAAACAGGGACCCAGTACAGTAACCCTTACCCTGAATAAACAGGGACCCTCTACAGTGACCCTTACCCTGAATGAACAGGGATCCTGTACAATAAACCTTACCCTGAATAGACAGGGACCCTGTACAGTGACCCTTACCCTGAATACACAAGGATCGTGTACAATAGCCCTTACCCTGAATAAACAGGGACCCAGTACAGTAAATCTTACCCTGAATAGACAGGGACCCTGTACAGTGACCCTTACCCTGAATAAACAGAGATCCTGTACAATAACCCTTACCCTGAATACACAGGGACCCTGTACAGTAACCCTTACCCTGAATATACAGGGACCCTGTACAGTGACCCTTACCCTGAATACACAGGGACCCAGTACAGTAACCCTTACCCTGAATACACAGGTATCCTGTACAATAACCCTTACCCTGAATACACAGGGACCCTGTACAGTAACCCTTACCCTGAATACACAGGGAAACTGTACAGTGACCCTTACCCTGAATAAACAGGGACCCTGTACAGTGACCCTTACCCTGAATACACAGGGATCTGTACAGTGACCCTTACCCTGAATACACAGGGACACTGTACAGTGACACTTAACCTGAATACACAGGGACCCTGTACAGTGACACTTACCCTGAATACACAGGGACCCTGTACAGTAACCCGTACGCTGAAAACACAGGGATCCTGTACAGTGAACCTTACCCTGAATACACAGGGTCCCTGTACCATAACCCTTACCCTGAATACACAGGGATCCTGTACAATAGCCCTTACCCTGAATACACAGGGACCCTGTACAGTAACCCTTACCCTGAATACACAGGGATTCTGTACAATTACCCTTACCGTGAATACACAGGGACCCTATATAGTGACCCTAACCCTGAATACACAGGAATCCTGTGCAATAACCCTTACCCTGAATACACAGGGACCCTGTACAGTAACCCTTACACTGAATACAGAGGGACCCTGTACAGTGACCCTTACCCTGAATACACAGGGATCCTGTACAATAATCCTTACCCTGAATACACAGGAACCCTGTACAGAAATCCTTACCCTGAATACACAGGGACCCTGTACAGTGACCCTTACACTGAATACACAGGGACCCTTTACAGTAACCCTTACCCTGAATACACAGGTATCCTGTACAATAACCCTTACCCTGAAAACACAGGGACCCGGTACAGTAACCCTTACCCTGAATACACAGGGAACCTGTACAGTGACCCTTACCCTGAATACACAGGAACCCTGTACAGTGACCCTTACCCTGAATACACAGGGATCTGTACAGTGAATCTTACCCTGAATACACAGGGACACTGTACAGTGACACTTAACCTGAATACGCAGGGTCCCTGTAAGCGACCCTTACCCTGAATACACAGGGTCCCTGTACAATAACCCTTACCCTGAATACACAGGGAGCTGTACATTGACTCTTACCCTGAATACACAGGGACCCTGTACAGTGACACTTACCCTGAATACACAGGGACCCTGTACAGTAACCCTTACGCTGAATACACAGGGATCCTGTACAGTGACCCATACCCTGAATACACAGTGTCCCTGTACCGTAACCCTTACCCTGAATACACAGGGATCCTGTACAATAGCCCTTACCCTGAATACACAGACACCTTGTACAGTAACCCTTACCCTGAATACAAAGGGACCCTGTACAGTGACCCTTACCCTGAATACACAGGGATCCTGTACAATAACCCTTACCGTGAATACACAGGGACCGTGTATAATGACCCTAACCCTGAATACACAGGGATCCTGTACAATAACCCTTACCCTGAATAGACTGGGACCCTGTACAGTAACCCTTACCATGAATACACAGGGACACTGTACAGTGACCCATACCCTGAATATACAGGGACCCTGTACAGTAACCCTTACCCTGAATACACAGGGAACTTGTACAGTAACCATTACCCTGAATACACAGGGACCCTGTACAGTGAACCTTACCCTGAATAAACAGGGACACAGTACAGTAACCCTTACCCTGATTACACAGGGTCCCTGTACAGTGACCCTTACCCTGAATAGACAGGGACCCTGTACAGTAGCCCTTTCCCTGAATACACAGGGACCCTGTACAGTGACCCTAACCCTGAATACACAGGAACCCAGTAAAGTGATCCTTACCCTGAATACACAGGGACCCTGTACAGTAACCCTTTCCCTGAATACACAGGGACCCTGTACATTGACCCTAACTCTGAATACACAGGTACCCTGTACAGTGGCCCTTACCCTGAATACACAGGGACCCTGTACAGTGATCCTTACCCTGAATACACAGGGACCCTGTACATTAACCCACACCCTGAATACACACGGACACTTTACAGTAACCCATACCCTGAATACACATGGACCCTGTGCAGTAATCCTTACCCTGAATACACAGGGGCTCTGTACAGTAAGCCTTACCCTGAATACACAGGGACCCAGTACAGTAACCCTTACCCTGAATACACAGGGACCCTGTACAATAAACCTTACCCTGAATAGACAGGGACACTGTACAGTGACCCTTACCCTGAATACACAGGTTCCCTGTACCGTAATCCTTATCCTGAATACACAGGGATCCTGTAAGCGACACTTACCCTGAATACACAGGGACCCTGTACAGTAACCCTCACCCTGCATACACAGGGACCTGTACAGTGACCCTTACCCTGAATACACAGGGACCCTGTACAGTGAGACTTACCCTGAATACACAGAGATGCTGTAAAGTAACCCTTACGCTGAATGCACAGGTATCCTGTACAGTGATCCTTACCCTGAATACAGAGGGACCCTGTACAGTGACCCTTACCCTGAATACACAGGGATCCTGTACAGTAACCCTTACCCTGAATACACAGGGACCCTGTACACTGACCCTTTTCCTGAATACACAGGGACCCTTTACAGTAACCCTTACCCTGAATACACAGGGATCCTGTACAATAACCCTTACCCTGAATACTCAGGGACCCTTTACAGTAACCCTTACCCTGAATACACAGGGACCCTGTACAGTGACCCTTACCCTGAATACACAGGAACCCTGTACAGTAACCCTTACCCTGAATACACAGGGACCCTGTACAGTGACCCTTACCCTGAATACACAGGGATCCTGTACAATAACCCTTACCCTGAATACACAGGGACACTGTACAGTGACCCTTACCCTGAATACACAAGGATCGTGTACAATAGCCCTTACCCTGAATACACAGGGACCCAGTACAGTAACCCTTACCCTGAATAAACAGGGACCCTGTACAGTGACCCTTACCCTGAATACACAGGGATCCTGTACAATAACCCTTACCCTGAATACACAGGGACACTGTACAGTGACCCTTACCCTGAATACACAAGGATCGTGTACAATAGCCCTTACCCTGAATACACAGGGACACAGTACAGTAAACCTTACCCTGAATAGACAGGGACCCTGTACAGTGACCCTTACCCTGAATTAGCAGGGATCATGTACAATAACCCTTACCCTGAATACGCAGGGACCCTGTACAGTAACCCTTACCCTGAATACACAAGAACCCTGTACAGTGATCCTTACCCTGAATACACAGGGACTATTCACAGTAACCCTTACCCTGAATACACAGGTATCCTGTACAATAACCCTTACACTGAATACACATGGACCGTGTACAGTGACCCTTACCCTGAATACACAGGGATCTGTACAGTGACCCTTACCCTGAATACAAATGGACACTCTACAGTGACACTTAACCTGAATACACAGGGACCCTGTACAGTGAGACTTACCCTGAATACACAGGGACCCTATACAGTAACCCTTACGCTGAATACACAGGGATCCTGTACAGTGAACCTTACCCTGAAGACACAGGGTCCCTGTACCATAACCCTTACCCTGAATACACAGGGATCCTGTACAATAGCCCTTACCTGAATAAACAGGGACCCTGTACAGTAACCCTTACCCTGAATACACAGGGATCCTGTACAATAACCCTTACCGTGAAAACACAGGAAACCTGTATAGTGACCCTAACCCTGAATACACAGGGATCCTGTACAATAACCCTTACCCTGAATACACAGGGACCCTGTACAGTAACCCTTACCATGAATACACAGGGACAATGTACAGTGACCCATACCCTGAATATACAGGGACCCTGTACAGTAACATTTACCCTGAATACACAGGGAACTTGTACAGTAACCCTTACCCTGAATACACAGGGACCCTGTAAATTAACCCTTACCCTGAATAAACAGTGACACTCTACAGTAACCCTTACCCTGAATACACAGGGTCCCTGTACAGTGACCCTTACCCTGAATAGACAGGGAACCTTTACAGTAGACCTTACCCTGAATACACAGGGACCCTGTACAGTGACCCTAACCCTGAATACACAGGTACCCAGTAAAGTGATCCTTACCCTGAATACACAGGGACCCTTTACAGTAACCCTTTGCCTGAATACACAGGGATCATGTACAGTGACCCTAACCGTGATTACACAGGGACCCTATACAGTGGCCCTTACCCTGAATACACAGGGACTCTGTACAGTGATCCTTACCCTGAATATACAGGGACCCTGTATATTAACCCTTACCCTGAATACACACGGACACTTTACAGTAACCCATACCCTGAATACACATGGACCCTGTGCAGTAACCCTTACCCTGAATACACAGGGACTCTGTACAGTAAACCTTACCCTGAATACACAGGGACCCTGTACAGTAACCCTTACCCTGAATACACAGGGACCCTGTACAATAACCCTTACCCTGAATAGACAGGGACACTGTACGGTGAAACTTACCCTGAATACACAGGTTCCCTGTACCGTAACCCTTACCCTGAATACACAGGGATCCTGTAAGCGACACTTACCCTGAATACACAGGGACCCTGTACAGTAACCCTCACCCTGCATACACAGGGACCTGTACAGTGACCCTTACCCTGAATACACAGGGACCCTGTACAGTGAGACTTAACCTGAATACACAGGGACGCTGTACAGTAACCCTTACGCTGAATGCACAGGGATCCTGTACAGTGATCCTTACCCTCAATACAGAGGGACCCTGTACAGTGACCCTTACCCTGAATACACAGGGATCCTGTACAGTAACCCTTAACCTGAATACACAGGGACCCTGTACACTGACCCTTTTCCTGAATACACAGGGACCGTTTACAGTAACCCTTACCCTGAATACACAGGGATCCTGTACAATAACCCTTACCCTGTATATACAGGAACCCTTTACAGTAAACCATACCATGAATACACAGGGACCCTGTACAGTGACCCTTACCCTGAATACACAGGGACCCTGTACAGTAACCCTTACCCTGAATACACAGGGACCCTGTACAGTGACCCTTACCCTGAATACAAAGGGATCCTGTACAATTACTCTTACCCTGAATACACAGGGACACTGTACAGTGACCCTTACCATGAATACACAAGGATCGTGTACAATAGCCCTTACCCTGAATAAACAGGGACCCAGTACAGTAACCCTTACCCTGAATAGACAGGGACCCTGTACAGTGACCCTTTACCTGAATAAACAGGGATCCTGTACAATAACCCTTACCCTGAATACACAGGGACCCTGTACAGTGACCCTTACCCTGAATACACAGGGATCCTGTACAATAACCCATACCCTGAATACACAGGGACCCTTTACAGTAACCCTTACCCTGAATACACAAGGACCCTGTACAGTGACCTTTACCCTGAAAACACAGGGACCATGTTCAGTAACCCTTACCCTGAATACACAGGGACCCTGTACAGTGACCCTTACCCTGAATAAACAGGGATCCTGTACAATAACCCTTACCCTGAATACACAGGGACCCTGTACAGTGATCCTTACCCTGAATACACAGGGACCCTGTACAGTAACCCTTACCCTGAATACACAGGGATACTGTACAGTGACCCTTACCCTGAATACAAAGGGATCCTGTACAATAACCCTTACCCTGAATACACATGGACACTGTACAGTGACCCTTACCCTGAATACACAAGGATCGTGTACAATAGCCCTTACCCTGAATAAACAGGGACCCAGTACAGTAAACCTTACCCTGAATAAACAGGGACCCTCTACAGTGACCTTTACCCTGAATGAACAGGGATCCTGTACAGTGACCCTTACCCTGAATACACAAGGATCGTGTACAATAGCCCTTACCCTGAATAAACAGGGACCCAGTACAGTAAACCTTACCCTGAATAGACAGGGACCCTGTACAGTGACCCTTACCCTGAATAAACAGAGATCCTGTACAATAACCCTTACCCTGAATACACAGGGACCCTGTACAGTAACCCTTACCCTGAATATACAGGGACCCTGTACAGTGATCCTTACCATGAAAACACAGGGACCCAGTACAGTAACCCTTACCCTGAATACACAGGTATCCTGTACAATAACCCTTACCCTGAATACACAGGGACCCTGTACAGTAACCCTTACCCTGAATACACAGGGAAACTGTACAGTGACCCTTACCCTGAATACACAGGGACCCTGTACAGTGACCCTTACCCTGAATACACAGGGATCTGTACAGTGACCCTTACCCTGAATACACAGGGACACTGTACAGGGACACTTAACCTGAATACACAGGGACCCTGTACAGTGACACTTACCCTGAATACACAGGGACCCTGTACAGTAACCCGTACGCTGAATACACAGGGATCCTGTACAGTGAACCTGACCCTGAATACACAGTGTCCCTGTACCATAACCCTTACCCTGAATACACAGGGATCCTGTACAATAGCCCTTACACTGAATACACAGGGACCCTGTACAGTAACCCTTACACTGAATACACAGGGATCCTGTACAATAACCCTTACCGTGAATACACAGGGACCCTGTATAGTGACCCTAACCCTGAATTCACAGGAATCCTGTGCAATAACCCTTATCCTGAATACACAGGGACCCTGTACAGTAACCCTTACCCTGAATACAGAGGGACCCTGTACAGTGACCCTTACACTGAATACACAGGGATCCTGTACAATAATCCTTACCCTGAATACACAGGGACCCTGTACCGTAACCCTTACCCTGAATACACAGGGACCCTGTACAGTGACCCTTACCCTGAACAAACAGGGATCCTTTACAATAACCCTTACCCTGAATACACAGGGACCCTGTACAGTAACCCTTACCCTGAAAACACAGGGACCCTGTACAGTGACACTTAAGCTGAATACACAGGGACCCTGTAAGTGACCCTTACCCTGAATACACAGGGACCCTGTACAGTAACCCTTAACCTGAATACACAGGGACCCTGTACAGTGACCCTTACCTGAATACACAGGGATCCTTTACAATAACCCTTACCATGAATACACAGCGACCATTTACAGTGACCCTTACACTGAATACACAAGGATCGTTTACAATAGACCTTACCCTGAATACACAGGGACCCAGTACAGTAACCCTTACCCTGAATAGACAGGGACCCTGTAGAGTGACCCTTACCCTGAATAAACAGGGATCCTGTACAATAACCCTTACCCTGAATACACAGGGACCCTGTACAGTAACCCTTACCCTGAATACACAGGGACCCTTTACAGTGACCCTTACCCTGAATACACAGGGACCCTTTACAGTAACCCTTACCCTGAATACACAGGTATCCTGTACAATAACCCTTACCCTGAATACACAGGGACCCTGTACAGTAACCCTTACCCTGAATACACAGGGAACCTGTACAGTGACCCTTACCCTGAATAAACAGGGACCCTGTACAGTGACCCTTACCCTGAATACAGAGGGATCTGTACAGTGACCTTTACCCTGAATACACAGGGACACTGTACAGTGACACTTAACCTGAATACGCAGGGACCATGTAAGCGACCCTTACCCTGAATACACAGGGACCCTGTACAGTAACCCTTAGCCTGAATACACAGGGATCTGTACAGTGAACCTTACCTGAATACACAGGGACCCTGTACAGTGATACTTACCCTGAATACACAGGGTCCCTGTACAGTAACCCTTACCCTGAATACACAGGGAGCTGTGCAGTGACTCTTACCCTGAATACACAGGGACCCTGTACAGTGACACTTACCCTGAATACACAGGGACCCTGTACAGTAACCCTTACGCTGAATACACAGGGAATCTGTACAGTGACCCTTACCCTGAATACACAGGGTCCCTGTACCGTAACCCTTACCCTGAATACGCAGGGATACTGTACAATAGCCCTTACCCTGAAAACACAGGGACCCTGTACAGTAACCCTTACCCTGAATACACAAGGATCCTGTACAATAACCCTTACTGTGAATACACAGGGACCTTGTATAGTGACCCTAACCCTGAATACACAGGGATCCTGTACAATAAACCTTACCCTGAATACACAGGGACCCTGTACAGTAACCCTTACCATGAATACACAGGGACACTGTACAGTGACCCATACGCTGAATATACAGGGACCCTGTACAGTAACCCTTACCCTGAATACACAGGGACCCTGTACAGTGACACTTACCCTGAATACACAGGGACCCTGTACAGTAACCCTCACCCTGCAAACACAGGGACCTGTACAGTGACCCTTACCCTGAATACACAGGGACCCTGTACAGTGACCCTTACCCTGAATACACAGGGACCCTGTACAGTAACCCTTACCCTGAATACACAGGAATCCTGTACAATAGCCCTCACCCTGAATACACAGGGACCCTGTACAGTAACCCTTACCCTGAATACAGAGGGACCCTGTACAGTGACCCTTACCCTGAATACACAGGGTTCCTGTACAATAATCCTTACCCTGAATACACAGGGACCCTGTACAGTAACCCTTACCCTGAATACACAGGGACCCTGTACAGTGACCCTTACCCTGAATACACAGGGACCCTTTACAGTAACCCTTACCCTGAATACACAGGTATCCTGTACAATAACCCTTAACCTGAAAACACAGGGACCCTGTACAGTAACCCTTACCCTGAATACACAGGGACCTGTACAGTGAACCTTACCCTGAATACACAGGGACCCTGTACAGTGAAACTTACCCTGAATACACAGGGTCCCTGTACAGTAACCCTTACCCTGAATACACAGGGACCTGTACATTGACTCCTAACCTGAATACACAGGGATCCTGTACAGTGACCCATACCCTGAATACAGAGGGTCCCTGTACCGTAACCCTTACCCTGAATACACAGGGATCCTGTACAATAGCCCTTACCCTGAATACACAGACACCCTGTACAGTGACCCTTACCCTGAAAACACAAGGATCCTGTACAATAACCCTTACCGTGAATACACAGGGAACCTGTATAGTGACCCTAACCCTGAATACACAGGGATCCTGTACAATAACCCTTACCCTGAATACACTGGGACCCTGTACAGTAACCCTTACCATGAATACACAGGGACACTGTACAGTGACCCATACCCTGAATTTACAGGGACCCTGTACAGTAACCCTTACCCTGAATACACATAGAACTTGTGCAGTAAACCTTACACTGAATACACAGGGACCCTGTACAATGAACCTTACCCTGAATAAACAGGGACACTGTACAGTAACCCTTACCCTGAATACACAGGGTCCCTGTACAGTGACCATTACCCTGAATAGACAGGGAACCTGTACAGGAGCCCTTTCCCTGAATACACAGGGACCCTGTACAGTGACCCTAACCCTGAATACACAGGTACCCAGTAAAGTGATCCTTACCCTGAATACACAGGGACCCTGTACAGTAACCCTTTCCCTGAATACACAGGGACCCTGTACAGTGAGCGTAACCCTGAATACACAGGTACCCTTTACAGTGGCCCTTACCCTGAATACACAGGGACCCTGTACAGTGATCCTTACCCTGAATACACAGGGACCCTGTACATTAAACCTTACCCTGAATACACAGGGACCCTGTACAATAACCCTTACCCTGAATAGACAGGGACACTGTACAGTGACCCTTACCCTGAATACACAGGTTCCCTGTACCGTAACCCTTATCCTGAATACACAGGGATCCTGTAAGCGACACTTACCCTGAATACACAGGGACCCTGTACAGTAACCCTCACCCTGCAATTACAGGGACCTGTACAGTGACCCTTACCCTGAATACACATGTACCCTGTACAGTGAGACTTACCCTGAATACACAGAGACGCTGTACAGTAACCCTTACGCTGAATGCACAGGGATCCTGTACGATGATCCTTACCCTGAATACACAGGGACCCTGTACAGTGACCCTTACCCTGAATATACAGGTATCCTGTACAGTAACCCTTACCCTGAATACACAGGGACCCTGTGCAGTGACCCTTACACTGAATAAACAGGGACCCTGTACAATAACCCTTACCCTGAATAGACAGGGACACTGTACAGTGACCCTTACCCTGAATACACAGGTTCCCTGTACCGTAACCCTTATCCTGAATACACAGGGATCCTGTAAGCGACACTTACCCTGAATACACAGGGACCCTGTACAGTAACCCTCACCCTGCAATTACAGGGACCTGTACAGTGACCCTTACCCTGAATACACAGGCACCCTGTACAGTGAGACTTACCCTGAATACACAGAGACGCTGTACAGTAACCCTTACGCTGAATGCACAGGGATCCTGTACGATGATCCTTACCCTGAATACACAGGGACCCTGTACAGTGACCCTTACCCTGAATATACAGGTATCCTGTACAGTAACCATTACCCTGAATACACAGGGACCCTGTACACTGACCCTTTTCCTGAAAACACAGGGACCCTTTACAGTAACCCTTACCCTGAATACACAGGGATCCTGTACAATAACCCTTACCCTGAATACACAGGAACCCTTTACAGTAATCCTTACCCTGAATACACAGGGACACTGTACAGTGACCCTTACCATGAATACACAAGGATCGTGTACAATAGCCCTTACCCTGAATAAACAGGGACCCAGTACAGTAACCCTTACCCTGAATAGACAGTGACCCTGTACAGTGACCCTTACCCTGAATAAACAGGGATCCTGTACAATAACCCTTACCCTGAATACACAGGGACCCTGTACAGTGACCCTTACCCTGAATACACAGGGATCCTGTACAATAACTCTTACCCTGAATACACAGGGACCCTTTACAGTAACCCTTACCCTGAATACACAAGGACCCTGTACAGTGACCCTTACCCTGAATAAACAGGGATGCTGTACAATAACCCTTACCCTGAATACACATGGACCCTGTACAGTGACCCTTACCCTGAATACACAGGGACCCTGTACAGTAACCCTTACCCTGAATACACAGGGATACTGTACAGTGACCCTTACCCTGAATACACAGGGATCCTGTACAATAACCCTTACCCTGAATACACATGGACACTGTACAGTGACCCTTACCCTGAATACACAAGGATCGTGTACAATAGCCCTTACCCTGAATAAACAGGGACCCAGTACAGTAAACCTTACCCTGAATAAACAGGGACCCTCTACAGTGACCCTTACCCTGAATGAACAGGGATCCTGTACAATAACCCTTACCCTGAATACACAGGGACCCTGTACAGTGACCCTTACCCTGAATACACAGGGAGCCTGTACAGTAACCCGTACGCTGAATACACAGGGATCCTGTAAAGTGAACCTTACCCTGAATACACAGTGTCCCTGTACCATAACCCTTACCCTGAATACACAGGGATCCTGTACAATAGCCCTTACACTGAATACACAGGGACCCTGTACAGTAACCCTTACACTGAATACACAGGGATCCTGTACAATAACCCTTACCGTGAATACACAGGGACCGTGTATAGTGACACTAACCCTGAATACACAGGAATCCTGTGCAATAACCCTTATCCTGAATACACAGGGACCCTGTACAGTAACCCTTACCCTGAATACAGAGGGACCCTGTACAGTGACCCTTACACTGAATACACAGGGATCCTGTACAATAATCCTTACCCTGAATACACAGGGACCCTGTACAGTAACCCTTACCCTGAATACACAGGGACCCTGTACAGTGACCCTTACCCTGAATACACAGGGACCCTTTACAGTAACCCTTACCCTGAAAACACAGGGACCCTGTACAGTGACACTTAAGCTGAATACAGAGGGACCCTGTAAGCGACCCATACCCTGAATACACAGGGACCCTGTACAGTAACCCTTAACCTGAATACACAGGGACCCTGTACAGTGACCCTTACCCTGAATACACAGGGATCCTGTACAATAACCCTTACAATGAATACACAGGGACCATTTTCAGTGACCCTTAGCCTGAATACACAAGGATCGTTTACAATAGACCTTACCCTGAATACACAGGGACCCAGTACAGTAACCCTTACCCTGAATAGACAGGGACCCTGTAGAGTGACCCTTACCCTGAATAAACAGGGATCCTATACAATAACCCTTACCCTGAATACACAGGGACCCTGTACAGTAACCCTTACCCTGAATACACAGGGACCCTTTACAGTGACCCTTACCCTGAATACATAGGGACCCTTTACAGTAACCCTTACCCTGAATACACAGGTATCCTGTACAATAACCCTTACCCTGAATACACAGGGACCCTGTACAGTAACCCTTACCCTGAATAGACAGGGAACCTGTACAGTGACCCTTACCCTGAATAAACAGGGACCCTGTACAGTGACCCTTACCCTGAATACAGAGGGATCTGTACAGTGACCTTTACCCTGAATACACAGGGACACTGTACAGTGACACTTAACCTGAATACGCAGGGACCCTGTAAGCGACCCTTACCCTGAATACACAGGGACCCTGTACAGTAACCCTTACGCTGAATACACAGGGAATCTGTATAGTGACCCTTACCCTGAATACACAGGGTCCCTGTACCATAACCCTTACCCTGAATACGCAGGGATACTGTACAATAGCACTTACCCTGAAAACACAGGGACCCTGTACAGTAACCCTTACCCTGAATACACAAGGATCCTGTACAATAACCCTTACTGTGAATACACAGGGATCTTGTATAGTGACCCTAACCCTGAATACACAGGGATCCTGTACAATAACCCTTACCCTGAATACACAGGGACCCTGTACAGTAACCCTTACCATGAATACACAGGGACACTGTACAGTGACCCATACGCTGAATATACAGGGACCCTGTACAGTAACCCTTACCCTGAATACACAGGGACCCTGTACAGTGACACTTACCCTGAATACACAGGGACCCTGTACAGTAACCCTCACCCTGCAAACACAGGGACCTGTACAATAATCCTTACCCTGAATACACAGGGACCCTGTACAGTAACCCTTACCCTGAATACACAGGGACCCTGTACAGTGAACCTTACCCTGAATACACAGGGACCCTTTACAGTAACCCTTACCCTGAATACAAAGGTATCCTGTATAATAACCCTTACCCTGAAAACACAGGGACCCTGTACAGTAACCCTTACCCTGAATACACAGGGAACCTGCACAGTGACCGTTCCCTGAATACACAGGGACCCTGTACAGTGACCCTTACCCTGAATACACAGGGATCTGAACAGTGACCCTTACCCTGAATACACAGGGACACTGTACAGTGACACTTAACCTGAATACGCAGGGACCCTGTTAGCGAACCTTACCCTGAATACACAGGGACCTGTACATTGACTCTTAACCTGAATACACAGGGATCCTGTACAGTGACCCATACCCTGAATACAGAGGGTCCCTGTACCGTAACCCTTACCCTGAATACACAGGGATCCTGTACAATAGCCCTTACCCTGAATACACAGACACCCTGTACAGTAACCCTTACCCTGAATACAAAGGGACCCTGTACAGTGACCCTTACCCTGAAAACACAAGGATCCGGTACAATAACCCTTACCGTGAATACACACGGACCCTGTATAGTGACCCTAACCCTGAATGCACAGGGATCCTGTACAATAACCCTTACCCTGAATACACTGGGACCCTGTACAGTAACCCTTACCATGAATACACAGGGACACTCTACAGTGACCCATACCCTGAATTTACAGGGACCCTGTACAGTAACCCTTACCCTGAATACACAGGGTCCCTGTACAGTGACCATTACCCTGAATAGACAGGGAACCTGTACAGTTGCCCTTTCCCTGAATACACAGGGACCCTGTACAGTGACCCTAACCCTGAATACACAGGTACCCAGTAAAGTGATCCTTACCCTGAATACACAGGGACCCTGCACAGTAACCCTTTCCCTGAATACACAGGGACCCTGTACAGTGACCCTAACCCTGAATACACAGGTACCCTGTACAGTGGCCCTTACCCTGAATACACAGGGACCCTGCACAGTAACCCTTTCCCTGAATACACAGGGACCCTGTACAGTGACCCTAACCCTGAATACACAGGTACCCTGTACAGTGGCCCTTACCCTGAATACACAGGGACCCTGTACAGTGATCCTTACTCTGAATACACAGGGACCCTGTACATTAACCCTTACCCTGAATACACAGGGACCCTGTACAATAACCCTTACCCTGAATAGACAGGGACACTGTACAGTGACCCTTACCCTGAATACACAGGTTCCCTGTACCGTAACCCTTATCCTGAATACACAGGGATCCTGTAAGCGACACTTACCCTGAATACACAGGGACCCTGTACAGTAACCCTCACCCTGCAATTACAGGGACCTGTACACTGACCCTTACCCTGAATACACAGGCACCCTGTACAGTGAGACTTACCCTGAATACACAGAGACGCTGTACAGTAACCCTTACGCTGAATGCACAGGGATCCTGTACGATGATCCTTACCCTGAATACACAGGTACCCTGTACAGTGACCCTTACCCTGAATACACAGGGATCCTGTACAGTAACCCTTACCCTGAATACACAGGGACCCTGTACACTGACCCTTTTCCTGAATACACAGGGACCCTTTACCGTAACCCTTACCCTGAATACACAGGGATCCTGTACAATAACCCTTACCCTGAATACACAGGGACCCTTTACAGTAACCCTTACCCTGAATACACAGGGACCCTGTACAGTGACCCTTACCCTGAAAACACAAGGATCCGGTACAATAACCCTTACCGTGAATACACAGGGACCCTGTATAGTGACCCTAACCCTGAATGCACAGGGATCCTGTACAATAACCCTTACCCTGAATACACTGGGACCCTGTACAGTAACCCTTACCATGAATACACAGGGACACTCTACAGTGACCCATACCCTGAATTTACAGGGACCCTGTACAGTAACCCTTACCCTGAATACACAGGGTCCCTGTACAGTGACCATTACCCTGAATAGACAGGGAACCTGTACAGTTGCCCTTTCCCTGAATACACAGGGACCCTGTACAGTGACCCTAACCCTGAATACACAGGTACCCAGTAAAGTGATCCTTACCCTGAATACACAGGGACCCTGCACAGTAACCCTTTCCCTGAATACACAGGGACCCTGTACAGTGACCCTAACCCTGAATACACAGGTACCCTGTACATTGGCCCTTACCCTGAATACACAGGGACCCTGCACAGTAACCCTTTCCCTGAATACACAGGGACCCTGTACAGTGACCCTAACCCTGAATACACAGGTACCCTGTACAGTGGCCCTTACCCTGAATACACAGGGACCCTGTACAGTGATCCTTACTCTGAATACACAGGGACCCTGTACATTAACCCTTACCCTGAATACACAGGGACCCTGTACAATAACCCTTACCCTGAATAGACAGGGACACTGTACAGTGACCCTTACCCTGAATACACAGGTTCCCTGTACCGTAACCCTTATCCTGAATACACAGGGATCCTGTAAGCGACACTTACCCTGAATACACAGGGACCCTGTACAGTAACCCTCACCCTGCAATTACAGGGACCTGTACACTGACCCTTACCCTGAATACACAGGCACCCTGTACAGTGAGACTTACCCTGAATACACAGAGACGCTGTACAGTAACCCTTACGCTGAATGCACAGGGATCCTGTACGATGATCCTTACCCTGAATACACAGGTACCCTGTACAGTGACCCTTACCCTGAATACACAGGGATCCTGTACAGTAACCCTTACCCTGAATACACAGGGACCCTGTACACTGACCCTTTTCCTGAATACACAGGGACCCTTTACCGTAACCCTTACCCTGAATACACAGGGATCCTGTACAATAACCCTTACCCTGAATACACAGGGACCCTTTACAGTAACCCTTACCCTGAATACACAGGGACCCTGTACAGTGACCCTTACCCTGAATACACAGGGACACTGTACAGTAACCCTTACCCTGAATACACAGGGACACTGTACAGTGACCCTTACCCTGAATACACAGGGATCCTGTACAATAACCCTTACCCTGAATACAGATGGACACTGTACAGTGACCCTTACCCTGAATACAGAAGGATCGTGTACAATAGCCCTTACCCTGAATAAACAGGGACCCAGTACAGTAACCCTTACACTGTATAAACAGGGACCCTCTACAGTGACCCTTACCCTGAATGAACAGGGATCCTGTACAATAACCCTTACCCTGAATACACAGGGACCCTGTACAGTGACCCTTACCCTGAATACACAAGGATCGTGTACAATAGCCCTTACCCTGAATAAACAGCGACCCAGTACAGTAAATCTTACCCTGAATAGACAGGGACCGTGTAGAGTGACCCTTACCCTGAATAAACAGAGATCCTGTACAATAACCCTTACCCTGAATACACAGGGACCCTGTACAGTAACCCTTACCCTGAATATACAGGGACCCTGTACAGTGACCCTTACCCTGAATACACAGGGACCCAGTACAGTAACCCTTACCCTGAATACACAGGTATCCTGTACAATAACCCTTACCCTGAATACACAGGGACCCTGTACAGTAACACTTACCCTGAATACACAGAGAAACTATAGAGTGACCCTTACCCTGAATACACAGGGACCCTGTACAGTGACCCTTACCCTGAATACACAGGGATCTGTACAGTGACCCTTACCCTGAATACACAGGGACACTGTACAGTGACACTTAACCTGAATACACAGGGACCCTGTACAGTGATACTTACCCTGAATACACAGGGACCCTGTACAGTAACCCGTACGCTGAAGACACAGGGATCCTGTACAATGAACATTACCCTGAATACACAGGGTCCCTGTACCATAACCCTTACCCTGAATACACAGGGACCCTGTACAGTAACCCTTACCCTGAATACACAGGGACCCTGTACAGTGAACCTTACCCTGAATACACAGGGACCCTTTACAGTAACCCTTACCCTGAATACACAGGTATCCTGTACAATAGCCCTTACCCTGAATACACAGGGACCCTGTACAGTAACCCTTACCCTGAATACACAGGGAACCTGCACAGTGACCCTTACCCTGAATACACAGGGACCCTGTACAGTGACCCTTACCCTGAATACACAGGGATCTGAACAGTGACCCTTACCCTGAATACACAGGGACACTGTACAGTGACACTTAACCTGAATACGCAGGGACCCTGTAAGCGACCCTTACCCTGAATACACAGGGACCCTGTACAGTAACCCTTACCCTGAATAAATAGGGACCTGTACAGTGAACCTTACCCTGAATACACAGGGACCCTGCACAGTGACACTTACCCTGAATACACAGGGTCCATGTACAGTAACCCTTACCCTGAATACACAGGGACCTGTACATTGACTCTTAACCTGAATACACAGGGATCCTGTACAGTGACCCATACCCTGAATACAGAGGGTCCCTGTACCGTAACCCTTACCCTGAATACACAGGGATCCTTTACAATAGCCCTTACCCTGAATACACAGACACCCTGTACAGTAACCCTTACCCTGAATACAAAGGGACCCTGTACAGTGACCCTTACCCTGAAAACACAAGGATCCTGTACAATAAACCTTACCGTGAATACACAGGGACCCTGTATAGTGACTCTAACCCTGAATACACAGGGATCCTGTACAATAACCCTTACCCTGAATACACTGGGACCCTGTACAGTAACCCTTACCATGAATACACAGGGACACTGTACAGTGACCCATACCCTGAATTTACAGGGACCCTGTACAGTAACCCTTACCCTGAATACACAGGGAACTTGTGCAGTAACCCTTACCCTGAATACACAGGGACCCTGTACAGTGAACCTTACCCTGAATAAACAGGGACACTGTACAGTAACCCTTACCCTGAATACACAGGGTCCCTGTACAGTGACCATTACCCTGAATAGACAGGGACCCTGTACAGTAGCCCTTTCCCTGAATACACAGGGACCTTGTACAGTGACCCTAACCCTGAATACACACGTACCCAGTAAAGTGATCCTTACCCTGAATACACAGGGACCCTGTACAGTAACCCTTTCCCTGAATACACAGGACCCTGTACAGTGACCCTAACCCTGAATACACAGGTACCCTTTACAGTGGCCCTTACCCTGAATACACAGGGACCCTGTACAGTGATCCTTACCCTGAATACACAGGGACCCTGTACATTAACCCTTACCCTGAATACACAGGGACCCTGTACAATAACCCTTACCCTGAATAGACAGGGACACTGTACAGTGACCCTTACCCTGAATACACAGGTTCCCTGTACCGTAACCCTTATCCTGAATACACAGGGATCCTGTAAGCGACACTTACCCTGAATACACAGGGACCCTGTACAGTAACCCTCACCCTGCAATTACAGGGACCTGTACAGTGACCCTTACCCTGAATACACAGGCACCCTGTACAGTGAGACTTACCCTGAATACACAGAGACGCTGTACAGTAACCCTTACGCTGAATGCACAGGGATCCTGTACGATGATCCTTACCCTGAATACACAGGGACCCTGTACAGTGACCCTTACCCTGAATGCACAGGGATCCTGTACAGTAACCCTTACCCTAAATACACAGGGACCCTGTACACTGACCCTTTTCCTGAATACACAGGGACCCTTTACAGTAACCCTTACCCTGAATACACAGGGATCCTGTACAATAACCCTCACCCTGAATACACAGGGACCCTTTACAGTGACCCTTACCCTGAATACAGAAGGATCGTGTACAATAGCCCTTACCCTGAATAAACAGGGACCCAGTACAGTAACCCTTACCCTGAATAAACAGGGACCCTCTACAGTGACCCTTACCCTGAATGAACAGGGATCCTGTACAATAACCCTTACCCTGAATACACAGGGACCCTGTACAGTGACCCTTACCCTGAATACACAAGGATCGTGTACAATAGCCCTTACCCTGAATAAACAGGGACCCAGTACATTAAATCTTACCCTGAATAGACAGGGACCCTGTACAGTGACCCTTACCCTGAATAAACAGAGATCCTGTACAATAACCCTTACCCTGAATACACAGGGACCCTGTACAGTAACCCTTACCCTGAATATACAGGGACCCTGTACAGTGACCCTTACCCTGAATACACAGGGACCCTGTACAGTGACCCTTACCCTGAATACACAGGGATCTGTACAGTGACCCTTACACTGAATACACAGGGACACTGTACAGTGACACTTAACCTGAATACACAGGGACCCTGTACAGTGATTCTTACCCTGAATACACAGGGTCCCTGTACCATAACCCTTACCCTGAATACACAGGGATCCTGTACAATAGCCCTTACCCTGAATACACAGGGAACCTGTACAGTAACCCTTACCCTGAATACACAGGGATCCTGTACAATAAACCTTACCGTGAATACACAGGGACCATGTATAGTGACCCTAACCCTGAATACACAGGAATCCTGTGCAATAACCCTTACCCTGAATACACAGGGACCCTGTACAGTAACCCTTACCCTGAATATAGAGGGACCCTGTACAGTGACCCATACACTGAATACACAGGGATCCTGTACAATAATCCTTACCCTGAATACACAGGGAGCTGTACATTGACTCTTACCCTGAATACACAGGGACCCTGTACAGTGACCCTTACCCTGACTACACAGGGATCTGTACAGTGACGCTTACCCTGAATACACAGGGACACCGTACAGTGACACTTAACCTTAATACGCAGGGACCCTGTAAGCGACCCTTACCCTGAATACACAGGGATCCTGTACAATAACCCTTACCGTGAATACACAGGGACCCTGTATAGTGACCCTAACCCTGAATACACAGGAATCCTGTGCAATAACCCTTACCCTGAATACACAGGGACCCTGTACAGTAACCCTAACCCTGAATACACAGGAATCCTGTGCAATAACCCTTACCCTGAATACACAGGGACCCTGTACAGTAACCCTTACCCTGAATACAGAGGGACCCTGTACAGTGACCCTTACCCTGAATACACAGGGATCCAGTACAATAATCCTTACCCTGAATACACAGGGACCCTGTACAGAAACCCTTACCCTGAATACACAGGGACACCGTACAGTGACACTTAACCTTAATACGCAGGGACCCTGTAAGCGACCCTTACCCTGAATACACAGGGATCCTGTACAATAACCCTTACCGTGAATACACAGGGACCCTGTATAGTGACCCTAACCCTGAATACACAGGAATCCTGTGCAATAACCCTTACCGTGAATACACAGGGACCCTGTATAGTGACCCTAACCCTGAATACACAGGAATCCTGTGCAATAACCCTTACCCTGAATACACAGGGACCCTGTACAGTAACCCTTACCCTGAATACAGAGGGACCCTGTACAGTGACCCTTACCCTGAATACACAGGGATCCAGTACAATAATCCTTACCCTGAATACACAGGGACCCTGTACAGAAACCCTTACCCTGAATACACAGGGACCCTGTACAATAACCCTTTCCCTGAAAACACAGGGACCCTGTACAGTAACCCTTACCCTGAATACACAGGGAACCTGTACAGTGACCCTTACCCTGAATACACAGGGACCCTGTACAGTGACCCTTACCCTGAATACACAGGGATCTGTACAGTGACCCTTACCCTGAATACACAGGGACACTGTACAGTGACACTTAACCTGAATACGCAGGGACCCTGTAAGCGACCCTTACCCTGAATACACAGGGTCCCTGTACAATAACCCTTACCCTGAATACACAGGGAGCTGTACATTGACTCTTACCCTGAATACACAGAGACCCTGTATAGTGACACTTACCCTGAATACACAGGGACCCTGTACAGTAATCCTTACGCTGAATACACAGGGATCCTGTACAGTGACCCATATCCTGAATACACAGGGTCCCTGTACCGTAACCCTTACCCTGAATACACAGGGATCCTGTACAATAGCCCTTACCCTGAATACACAGACACCCTGTACAGTAACCCTTACCCTGAATACAAAGGGACACTGAACAGTGACCCTTACCCTGAATACACAGGGATCCTGTATAATAACCCTTACCGTGAATACACAGGGACCGTGTATAGTGAACCTAACCCTGAATACACAGGGATCCTGTACAATAATCCTTACCCTGAATAGACTGGGACCCTGTACAGTAACCCTTACCATGAATACACAGGGACACTGTACAGTGACCCATACCCTGAATATACAGGGACCCTGTACAGTAAACTTACCCTGAATACACAGGGAACTTGTACAGTATCCCTTACCCTGAATACACAGGGACCCTGTACAGTGAACCTTACCCTGAATAATCAGGGACACAGTACAGTAACCCTTACCCTGATTACACAGGGTCCCTGTACAGTGACCCTTACCCTGAATAGACAGGGACCCTGTACAGTAGCCCTTTCCCTGAATACACAGGGACCCTGTACAGTGACCCTAACCCTGAATACACAGGTACCCAGTAAAGTGATCCTTACCCTGAATACACAGGGACCCTGTACAGTAACCCTTTCCCTGAATACACAGGGACCCTGTACATTGACCCTAACCCTGAATACACAGGTACCCTGTAAAGTGGCCCTTACCCTGAATACACAGGGACCCTGTACAGTGATCCTTACCCTGAATACACAGGGATCCTGTACAATAGCCCTTACCCTGAATACACAGGGACCCTGTACAGTAACCCTTACCCTGAATACACAGGGATCCTGTACAATAACCCTTACCGTGAATACACATGGACCCTGTATAGTGACACTAACCCTGAATACACAGGAATCCTGTGCAATAACCCTTACCCTGAATACACAGGGACCCTGTACAGTGACACTTAACCTGAATACACAGGGACCCTGTACAGTGATACTTACCCTGAATACACAGGGACCCTGTACAGTAACCCGTACGCTGAAGACACAGGGATCCTGTACAATGAACATTACCCTGAATACACAGGGTCCCTGTACCATAACCCTTACCCTGAATACACAGGGATCCTGTACAATAGCCCTTACCCTGAATACACAGGGACCCTGTACAGTAACCCTTACCCTGAATACAGAGGGACCCTGTACAGTGACCCTTACCCTGAATACACAGGGATCCAGTACAATAATCCTTACCCTGAATACACAGGGACCCTGTACAGAAACCCTTACCCTGAATACACAGGGACCCTGTACAATAACCCTTTCCCTGAAAACACAGGGACCCTGTACAGTAACCCTTACCCTGAATACACAGGGAACCTGTACAGTGACCCTTACCCTGAATACACAGGGACCCTGTACAGTGACCCTTACCCTGAATACACAGGGATCTGTACAGTGACCCTTACCCTGAATACACAGGGACACTGTACAGTGACACTTAACCTGAATACGCAGGGACCCTGTAAGCGACCCTTACCCTGAATACACAGGGTCCCTGTACAATAACCCTTACCCTGAATACACAGGGAGCTGTACATTGACTCTTACCCTGAATACACAGAGACCCTGTACAGTGACACTTACCCTGAATACACAGGGACCCTGTACAGTAATCCTTACGCTGAATACACAGGGATCCTGTACAGTGACCCATATCCTGAATACACAGGGTCCCTGTACCGTAACCCTTACCCTGAATACACAGGGATCCTGTACAATAGCCCTTACCCTGAATACACAGACACCCTGTACAGTAACCCTTACCCTGAATACAAAGGGACACTGTACAGTGACCCTTACCCTGAATACACAGGGATCCTGTACAATAACCCTTACCGTGAATACACAGGGACCGTGTATAGTGAACCTAACCCTGAATACACAGGGATCCTGTACAATAATCCTTACCCTGAATAGACTGGGACCCTGTACAGTAACCCTTACCATGAATACACAGGGACACTGTACAGTGACCCATACCCTGAATATACAGGGACCCTGTACAGTAAACTTACCCTGAATACACAGGGAACTTGTACAGTATCCCTTACCCTGAATACACATGGACCCTGTACAGTGAACCTTACCCTGAATAATCAGGGACACAGTACAGTAACCCTTACCCTGATTACACAGGGTCCCTGTACAGTGACCCTTACCCTGAATAGACAGGGACCCTGTACAGTAGCCCTTTCCCTGAATACACAGGGACCCTGTACAGTGACCCTAACCCTGAATACACAGGTACCCAGTAAAGTGATCCTTACCCTGAATACACAGGGACCCTGTACAGTAACCCTTTCCCTGAATACACAGGGACCTTGTACATTGACCCTAACCCTGAATACACAGGTACCCTGTACAGTGGCCCTTACCCTGAATACACAGGGACCCTGTACAGTGATCCTTACCCTGAATACACAGGGATCCTGTACAATAGCCCTTACCCTGAATACACAGGGACCCTGTACAGTAACCCTTACCCTGAATACACAGGGATCCTGTACAATAACCCTTACCGTGAATACACAGGGACCCTGTATAGTGACACTAACCCTGAATACACAGGAATCCTGTGCAATAACCCTTACCCTGAATACACAGGGACCCTGTACAGTGACACTTAACCTGAATACACAGGGACCCTGTACAGTGATACTTACCCTGAATACACAGGGACCCTGTACAGTAACCCGTACGCTGAAGACACAGGGATCCTGTACAATGAACATTACCCTGAATACACAGGGTCCCTGTACCATAACCCTTACCCTGAATACACAGGGATCCTGTACAATAGCCCTTACCCTGAATACACAGGGACCCTGTACAGTAACCCTTACCCTGAATACACAGGGATCCTGTACAATAACCCTTACCGTGAATACACAGGGACCCTGTATAGTGACGCTAACCCTGAATACACAGGAATCCTGTGCAATAACCCTTACCCTGAATACACAGGGACCCTGTACAGTAACACTTACCCTGAATACAGAGGGACCCTGTACAGTGACCCTTACCCTGAATACACAGGGATCCTGTACAATAATCCTTACCCTGAATATACAGGGACCCTGTAAGCGACCCTTACCCTGAATACACAGGGTCCCTGTACAATAACCCTTACCCTGAATACACAGGGAGCTGTACATTGACTCTTACCCGGAATACACAGGGACCCTGTACAGTGACCCTTACCCTGACTACAAAGGGATCTGTACAGTGACCCTTACCCTGAATACACAGGGACACCGTACAGTGACACTTAACCTGAATACGCAGGGACCCTGTAAGCGACCCTTACCCTGAATACACAGGGATCCTGTACAATAACCCTTACCGTGAATACACAGGGACCCTGTATAGTGACCCTAACCCTGAATACACAGGAATCCTGTGCAATAACCCTTACCCTGAATACACAGGGACCCTGTACAGTAACCCTTACCCTGAATACAGAGGGACCCTGTACAGTGACCCTTACCCTGAATACACAGGGATCCAGTACAATAATCCTTACCCTGAATACACAGGGACCCTGTACAGAAACCCTTACCCTGAATACACAGGGACCCTGTACAGTGACCCTTACCCTGAATACACAGGGACTCTTTACAGTAACCCTTACCCTGAATACACAGGTATCCTGTACAATAACCCTTTCCCTGAAAACACAGGGACCCTGTACAGTAACCCTTACCCTGAATTCACAGGGAACCTGTACAGTGACCCTTACCCTGAATACACAGGGACCCTGTACAGTGACCCTTACCCTGAATACACAGGGATCTGTACAATAACCCTTACCCTGAATACACAGGGAGCTGTACATTGACTCTTACCCTGAATACACAGAGACCCTGTACAGTGACACTTACCCTGAATACACAGGGACCCTGTACAGTAATCCTTACGCTGAATACACAGGGATCCTGTACAGTGACCCATATCCTGAATACACAGGGTCCCTGTACCTAACCCTTACCCTGAATACACAGGGATCCTGTACAATAGCCCTTACCCTGAATACACAGACCCCCTGTACAGTAACCCTTACCCTGAATACAAAGGGACACTGTACAGTGACCCTTACCCTGAATACACAGGGATTCTGTACAATAACCCTTACCGTGAATACACAGGGACCGTGTATAGTGAACCTAACCCTGAATACACAGGGATCCTGTACAAAAATCCTTACCCTGAATAGACTGGGACCCTGTACAGTAACCCTTACCATGAATACACAGGGACACTGTACAGTGACCCATACCCTGAATATACAGGGACCCTGTACAGTAAACTTACCCTGAATACACAGGGAACTTGTACAGTATCCCTTACCCTGAATACACAGGGACCCTGTACAGTGAACCTTACCCTGAATAATCAGGGACACAGTACAGTAACCCTTACCCTGATTACACAGGGTCCCTGTACAGTGACCCTTACCCTGAATAGACAGGGACCCTGTACAGTAGCCCTTTCCCTGAATACACAGGGACCCTGTACAGTGACCCTAACCCTGAATACACAGGTACCCAGTAAAGTGATCCTTACCCTGAATACACAGGGACCCTGTACAGTAACCCTTTCCCTGAATACACAGGGACCCTGTACATTGACCCTAACCCTGAATACACAGGTACCCTGTACAGTGGCCCTTACCCTGAATACACAGGGACCCTGTACAGTGATCCTTACCCTGAATACACAGGGACTCTGCACATTAACCCATACCCTGAATACACATGGACACTTTACAGTAACCCATACCCTGAATACACATGGACCCTGTGCAGTAATCCTTACCTTGAATACACAGGGGCTCTGTACAGTAAACCTTACCATGAATACACAGGGACCCAGTACAGTAACCCTTACCCTGAATACACAGGGACCCTGTACAATAACCCTTACCCTGAATAGACAGGGACACTGTACAGTGACCCTTACCCTGAATACACAGGTTCCCTGTACCGTAATCCTTATCCTGAATACACAGGGATCCTGTAAGCGACACTTACCCTGAATACACAGGGACCCTGTACAGTAACCCTCACCCTGCATACACAGGGACCTGTACAGTGACCCTTACCCTGAATACACAGGGACCCTGTACAGTGAGACTTACCCTGAATACACAGAGACGCTGTACAGTAACCCTTACGCTGAATGCACAGGGATCCTGTACAGTGATCCTTACCCTGAATACAGAGGGACCCTGTACAGTGACCCTTACCCTGAATACACAGGGATCCTGTACAGTAACCCTTACCCTGAATACACAGGGACCCTGTACACTGACCCTTTTCCTGAATAAACAGGGACCCTTTACAGTAAACCTTACCCTGAATATACAGGGATCCTGTACAATAACCCTTACCCTGAATACACAGGGACCCTTTACAGTAACCCTTACCCTGAATACACAGGGACCCTGTACAGTGACCCTTACCCTGAATACACAGGGACCCTGTACAGTAACCCTTACCCTGAATACACAGGGACCCTGACAGTGACCCTTACCCTGAATACACAGGGATCCTGTACAATAACCCTTACCCTGAATACACAGGGACACTGTACAGTGACCCTTACCCTGAATACACAAGGATCGTGTACAATAGCCCTTACCCTGAATACACAGGGACCCAGTACAGTAACCCTTACCCTGAATAAACAGGGACCCTCTACAGTGACCCTTACCCTGAATGAACAGGGATCCTGTACAATAACCCTTACCCTGAATACACAGGGACCCTGTACAGTGACACTTACCCTGAATACACAAGGATCGTGTACAATAGCCCTTACCCTGAATAAACAGGGACACAGTACAGTAAACCTTACCCTGAATAGACAGGGACCCTGTACAGTGACCCTTACCCTGAATAAGCAGGGATCCTGTACAATAACCCTTACCCTGAATACTCAGGGACCCTGTACAGTAAACCTTACCCTGAATACACAGGGACCCTGTACAGTGACCCTTACCCTGAATACACAGGGACTTTTCACAGTACCCCTTACCCTGAATACACAGGTATCCTGTACAATAACCCTTACCCTGAATAGACAGGGACCCTGTACAGTAACCCTTACCCTGAATACACAGGGAACCTGTACAGTGACCCTTACCATGAATACACAGGGACCGTGTACAGTGACCCTTACCCTGAATACACAGGGATCTGTACAGTGACCCTTACCCTGAATACAAAGGGAAACTGTACAGTGACACTTAACCTGAATACACAGGGACCCTGTACAGTGAGACTTACCCTGAATACACAGCGACCCTATACAGTAACCCTTACGCTGAATACACAGGGATCCTGTACAGTGAACCTTACCCTGAAGACTCAGGGTCCCTGTACCATAACCCTTAACCTGAATACACGGGGATCCTGTACAATAGCCCTTACCCTGAATACACAGGGACCCTGTAAAGTAACCCTTACCCTGAATAAACAGTGACACTGTACAGTAACCCTTACCCTGAATACACAGGGTCCCTGTACAGTGACCCTTACCCTGAATAGACAGGGACCCTTTACAGTAGCCCTTACCCTGAATACACAGGGACCCTGTACAGTGACCCTAACCCTGAATACACAGGTACCCAGTAAAGTGATCCTTACCCTGAATACACAGGGACCCTGTACAGTAAACCTTTCCCTGAATACACAGGGACCATGTACAGTGAACATAACCGTGAATACACAGGTACCCTGTACAGTGGCCCTTACCCTGAATACACAGGGACTCTGTACAGTGATCCTTACCCTGAATATACAGGGACCCTGTATATTAATCCTTACCCTGAATACACACGGACACTTTACAGTAACCCATACCCTGAATACACATGGACCATGTGCAGTAACCCTTACCCTGAATACACAGGGACTCTGTACAGTAAACCTTACCCTGAATACACAGGGACCCTGTACAGTAACCCTTACCCTGAATACACAGGGACCCTGTACAATAACCCTTACCCTGAATAGACAGGGACACTCTACGGTGAAACTTACCCTGAATACACAGGTTCCCTGTACCGTAACCCTTACCATGAATACACAGGGATCCTGTAAGCGACACTTACCCTGAATACACAGGGACCCTGTACAGTAACCCTCACCCTGCATACACAGGGATCTGTACAGTGACCCTTACCCTGAATACACAGGGACCCTGTACAGTGAGACTTAACCTGAATACACAGGGACGCTGTACAGTAACCCTTAAGCTGAATGCACAGGGATACTGTACAGTGATCCTTACCCTGAATACAGAGGGACCCTATACAGTGACCCTTACCCTGAATACATAGGGATCCTGTACAGTAACCCTTAACCTGAATACACAGGGACCCTGTACACTGACCCTTTTCCTGAATACACAGGGACCCTTTACAGTAACCCTTACCCTGAATACACAGGGATCCTGTACAATAACCCTTACCCTGAATACACAGGGACCCTTTACAGTAATCCTTACACTGAATACACAGGGACCCTGTACAGTGACCCTTACCCTGAATACACAGGGACCCTGTACAGTAACCCTTACCCTGAATACACAGGGACCCTGTACAGTGACCCTTACCCTGAATACAAAGGGATCCTGTACAATAACTCTTACCCTGAATACACAGGGACACTGTACAGTGACCCTTACCCTGAATACACAAGGATCGTGTACAATAGCCCTTACCCTGAATACACAGGGACCCAGTACAGTAACCCTTACCCTGAATAGACAGGGACCCTGTACAGTGAACCTTACCCTGAATAAACAGGGATCCTGTACAATAACCCTTACCCTGAATACACAGGGACCCTGTACAGTGACCCTTACCCTGAATACACAAGGATCGTGTACAATAGTCATTACCCTGAATACATAAGGCACCCAGTACAGTAACCCTTACCCTGAATAGACAGGGATCCTGTACAATAACCCTTACCCTGAATACACAGGGACCCTGTTCAATAACCCTTACCCTGAAAACACAGGGACCCTGTACAGTGACACTTAAGCTGAATACACAGGGACCCTGTAAGCGACCCTTACCCTGAATACACTGGGATCCTGTACAGTAACACTTACCCTGTATACGCAGGGACCCTGTACAGTGACCCTTACCCTGAATACACAAGGATCATGTACAATAACCCTTACCATGAATACACAGGGACCCATAACAGTGACCTTTACCCTGAATACACAAGGATCGTGTACAATAGACCTTACCC
Organism: Pristiophorus japonicus; assembly: GCF_044704955.1. Classification (NCBI taxonomy): domain Eukaryota; kingdom Metazoa; phylum Chordata; class Chondrichthyes; family Pristiophoridae; genus Pristiophorus; species Pristiophorus japonicus. Next base: position 8,276,994 of record NC_092011.1, read on the forward strand.
TGAATACACAGGGACCCAGTACAGTAACCGTTACCCTGAATAGACAGGGACACTGTACAGTGACCCTTACCCTGAATAAACAGGGATCCTGTACAATAACTCTTACCCTGAATACACAGGGACCCTGTACAGTGACCCTTAGCCTGAATACACAAAGATCGTGTACAATAGCCCTTACCCTGAATACACAGGCACCCAGTACAGTAACCTTTACCCTGAATAGACAGGGACCCTGTACAGTGACCCTTACCCTGAATAAACAGGGATCCTGTACAATAACCATTACCCTGAATACACAGGGACCCTGTACAGTAACTCTTACCCTGAAAACACAGGGGAACTGTAGAGTAACCCTTACCCTGAATACACAGGTACCCTCTGCAGTGACCCTTACCCTGAATACACAGGGACCCTGTACAGTGACCCTAACCCTGAATACACAGGTACCCAGTAAAGTGATCCTTACCCTGAATACACAGGGATCCTGTACAATAACCCTTACCCTGAATACACAGGGAACCTTTACAGTAACCCTTACCCTGAATACACAGGGACTCTGTACAGTGACCCTTACCCTGAATACACAGGGATCCTGTACAATAACCCTTACCCTGAATACACAGGGACCCTGTACAGTGACACTTACCCTGAATACACAAGGATCGTGTACAATAGCCCTTACCCTGAATACACAGGGACCCAGTACAGTAACCCTTACCCTGAATAGACAGGGACCCTGTACAGTGACCCTTACCCTGAATAAACAGGGATCCTGTACAATAAACCTTACCCTGAATACACAGGGACCCTGTACAGTGACCCTTACACTGAATACACAAGGATCGTGTACAATAGCCCTTACCCTGAATACACAGGGACCCAGTACAATAACCCTTACCCTGAATAGACAGGGACCCTGTACAGTGACCCTTACCCTGAATAAACAGGGATCCTGTACAATGACACTTACCCTGAATACACAGGGACCCTGTACAGTAATCCTTACGATGAATACGCAGGGATCCTGTACAGTGACCCATACCCTGAATACACAGGGTCCCTGTACCGTAACCCTTTCCTGAATACACAGGGATCCTGTACAATAACCCTTACCCTGAATACACAGGGACACTGTATAGTGACCCTTACCCTGAATACACAAGGATCGTGTACAATAGCCCTTACCCTGAATACACAGGGACCCAGTACAGTAACCCTTACCCTGAATAGACAGGGATCCTGTACAATGACCCGTACCCTGAATAAACAGGGATCCTGTACAATAACCCTTACCCTGAATACACAGGGACCCTGTACATTGACCCTTACCCTGAATACACAAGGATCGTGTACAATAGACCTTACCCTGAATACACAGGGACCCAGTACAGTAACCCTTACCCTGAATAGACAGGGACCCTGTACAGGGACCATTACCCTGAATAAACAGGGATCCTGTACAATAATCCTTACCCTGAATACACAGGGACCCTGTACAGTAACCCTTATACTGAATACACAGGGACCCTGTACAGTGACCCTTACCCTGAATAAACAGGGACCTTTTACAGTAAGATTACCCTGAATACATAGGTATCCTGTACAATAATCCTTACCCTGAATACACAAGGTCCCTGTACAGTAACCCTTATCATGAATACACTTGGAACCTGTACAGTGACCCTTACCCTGAATAAACAGGGACCCTGTACAGTGACCCTTACCCTGAATACAGAGGGATCTGTACAGTGAACTTTACCCTGAATACACAGGGACACTGTACAGTGACACTTAACCTGAATACGCAGGGACCCTGTAAGCGACCCTTACCCTGAATACACAGGGACCCTGTACAGTAACCCTTACCCTGAATACACAGGGACCTGTACAGTGAACCTTACCCTGAATACACAGGGACCCTGTACAGTGACACTTACCCTGAATACACAGGGTCCCTGTACAGTAACCCTTACCCTGATTACACAGGGAGCTGTGCAGTGACTCTTACCCTGAATACACAGGGACCATGTACAGTGACACTTACCCTGAATACACAGGGACCCTGTACAGTAACCCTTACGCTGAATACACAGGGATCCTGTACAGTGACCCTTACCCTGAATACAAAGGGTCCCTGTACCGTAACCCTTACCCTAAATACACAGGGATCCTGTACAATAGCCCTTACCCTGAATACACAGGGACCCTGTACAGTAACCCTTACCCTGAATACACAGAGATCCTGTACAATAACCTTACCGTGAATACACAGGGACCCTGTATAGTGACCCTAACCCTCAATACACAGGGATCCTGTACAATAACCCTTACCCTGAATACACAGGGAACCTGTACAGTAACCCTTACCATGAATACACAGGGACACTGTACAGTGACCCATACCCTGAATATACAGGGACACTGTACAGTAACCCTTACCCTGAATACACAGGGAACTTGTACAGTAACCCTTACCCTGAATACACAGGGACCCTATACAGTGACCCTTACCCTGAATAAACAGGGACACTGTACAGTAACCCTTACCCTGAATACACAGGGTCCCTGTACAGTGTTCCTTACCCTGAATAGACAGGGACCCTGTACAGTAGCACTTACGCTGAATACACAGGGACCCTGTACAGTGACCCTAACCCTGAATACACAGGTACCCAGTAAAGTGATCCTTACCCTGAATACACAGGGACCCTGTACAGTAACCCTTTCCCTGAATACACAGGGATCCTGTACAGTGACCCTAACCCTGAATACACAGGTACCCTGTACAGTACACCTTACCTTGAATACACAGGGACCCTGTACAGTGATCCTTACCCTGAATACACAGGGACCCTGTACATTAACCCTTACTCTGAATACACACGGACACTTTACAGTAACCCATACCCTGAATACACATGGACCCTGTGCAGTAACCCTTACCCTGAATACACAGGGACTCTGTACATTAAGCATTACCCTGAATACACAGGGACCCTGTACAGTAACCCTTACCGTGAATACACAGGGACCCTGTACAATAACCCTTACTCTGAATAGACAGGGACACTGTATGGTGACCCTTACCCTGAATACACAGGTTCCCTGTACCGTAACCCTTACCCTTAATACACAGGGACCCTGTACAGTAACGCTCACCCTGCATACACAGGGACCTGTACAGTGACCTTTACCCTGAATACACAGGGACCCTGTACAGTGAGACTTACCCTGAATACACAGGGACGCTGTAAAGTAACCCTTATGCTGAATGCACAGGGATCCTGTACAGTGATCCTTACCCTGAATACAGAGGGACCCTGTACACTGATCCTTTTCCTGAATACACAGGAACCCTTTACAGTAACCCTTACCCTGAATACACAGGGATCCTGTACAATAACCCTTACCCTGAATACACAGGGACCCTTTACAGTAACCCTTACCCTGAATACACAAGGACCCTGTACAGTGACCCTTACCCTGAAAACACAGGGACCATGTTCAGTAACCTTTACCCTGAATACACAGGGATCCTGTACTGTGACCCTTACCCTGAATAAACAGGGATCCTGTACAATAACCCTTACCCTGAATACACAGGGACCCTGTACATTGACCCTTACCCTGAATACACAAGGATCGTGTACAATAGCCCTTACCCTGAATACACAGGCACCCAGTACATTAACCCTTACCCTGAATAGACAGGGACCCTGTACAGTGACCCTTACCCTGAATAAACAGGGATCCTGTACAATAACCCTTAACCTGAATACACAGGGACCCTGTACAGTAACCCTAACTCTGAAAACACAGGGACCCTGTACAGTGAAACTTAAGCTGAATACACAGGGACCCTGTAAGAGACCCTTACCCTGAATACACAGGGACCCTGTACAGTAACCCTTACCCTGAATACACAGGGACCCTGTACAGTGACCCTTACCCTGAATACACAGGGATCCTGTACAATAAACCTTACCATGAATACACAGGGACCCTGTACAGTGACCCTTACGCTGAATACACAAGGATCGTGTACAATAGACCTTACCCTGAATACACAGGGACCATGTACATTGACCCTTACCCTGAATACACAAGGATCGTGTACAATAGCCCTTACCCTGAATACACAGGGACCCAGTACAGTAACCCTTACCCTGAATAGACAGGGACCCTGTACAGTGATCCTTACCCTGAATAAACAGGGATCCTGTACAATAACCCTTACCCTGAATACACAGGGACCCTGTACAGTAATCCTTACCCTGAAAACACAGGGACCCTGTTCAGTAACCCTTACCCTGAATACACAGGTACCCTGTGCAGTGACCCTTACCCTGAATACACAGAGACCCTGTACAGTAACCCTTACCCTGAATACCCAGGGACCCTGTACAGTGACACTTAACCTGAATACACAGGGACCCTGTAAGCGACCCTTACCCTGAATACACAGGGACCCTGTACACTGACCATTACCTTGAATACACAGGGACCTGTACTGTGACACTTACCCTGAATACACAGGGACACTGTACAGTGACACTTAACCTGAATACACAGGTACCCTGTAAGCGACCCTTAACGTGAATACATAGGGATCCTGTACAGTAAACCTTACCCTGAATACACAGGGACCTGTACAGTGACCCTTACCCTGAATACACAGGGACCCTGTACAGTGAAACTTACCCTGAATACACAGGAACCCTGTAAAGTAACCATCACCCTGCATACACAGGGACTTGTACAGTGACCCTTACCCTGAATACACAGGACCCTGTACAGTGACACTTACCCTGAATACACAGGGACCCTGTACAGTAACCCTTACCCTGAATACACAGGAATACTGTACAATAACCCTTACCCTGAATACACAGGAATCCTGTACAGTAACCATTACCCTGAATACAGAGGGACCCTGTACAGTGAACCTTACCCCGAATACACAGGGATCCTTTACAATAACCCTTACCCTGAATACACAGGGACCCTGTACAGTAACCCATACCCTGAATACACAGGGACCCTCTCGAGTGACCCTCACCCTGAATACACAGGGATACTTTACAGTAACCCTTACCCTGAATACACAGGGACCCTGTACAGTGACCCTTACCCTGAATAGACAGGGACCCTGTACAGTAGCCCTTACCCTGAATAATACACAGGGACCCCGTACAGTGACCCTAACCCTGAATACACAGGTACCCAGTAAAGTGATCCTTACCCTGAATACACAGGGACCCTGTACAGTAACCCTTTCCCTGAATACACAGGGACCCTGTACAGTGACTCTAACCCTGAATACACAGGTACCCTTTACAGTGCACCTTACCTTGAATACACAAGGACCCTGTACAGTGATCCTTACCCTGAATACACAGGGACCCTGTACATTAATCCTTACTCTGAATACACACGGACACTTTACACTAACCCATACCCTGAATACACATGGACCCTGTGCAGTAACCCTTACCCTGAATACACAGGGACTCTGTACAGTAAACATTACCCTGAATACACAGGGACCCTGTACAGTAACCCTTACAGTGAATACACAGGGACCCTGTACAATAACCCTTACCCTGAATAGACAGGGACACTGTATGGTGACCCTTACCCTGAATACACAGGTTCACTGTACCGTAACCCTTACCCTTAATACACAGTGATCCTGTAAGCGACACTTACCCTGAATACACAGGGACCCAGTACAGTAACCCTCACCCTGCATACACAGGGACCTGTACAGTGACCCTTAACCTGAATACACAGAGACTCTCTACAGTGAGACTTACCCTGAATACACAGGGACGCTGTACAGTAACCCTTACGCTGAATGCACAGGGATCCTGTACAGTGATCCTTACCATGAATACAGAGGGACCCTGTACACTGATCCTTTTCCTGAATACACAGGAACCCTTTACAATAACCCTTACCCTGAATACACAGGGATCCTGTACAATAACCCTTACCCTGAATACTCAGGGACCCTTTACAGTAACCCTTACCCTGAATACACAAGGACCCTGTACAGTGACCCTTACCCTGAAAACACAGGGACCATGTTCAGTAACACTTACCCTGAATACACAGGGACCCTGTACAGTGACCCTTACCCTGAATAAACAGGGATCCTGTACAATAACCCTTACCCTGAATACACAGGGACCCTGTACATTGACCCTTACCCTGAATACTCAAGGATGGTGTTCAATAGCCCTTACCCTGAATAAACAGGCACCCAGTAAAGTAACCCTTACCCTGAATAGACAGGGACCCTGTACAGTGACCCTTACCATGAATAAACAGGGATCCTGTACAATAACCCTTAACCTGAATACACAGGGACCCTGTACAGTAACCCTAACTCTGAAAACACAGGGACCCTGTACAGTGACACTTAAGCTGAATATACAGGGACCCTGTAAGCGACCCTTACCCTGAATACACAGGGACCCTGTACAGTAACCCTTACCCTGAATACACAGGGACCCTGTACAGTGACCCTTACCCTGAATACACAGGGATCCTGTACAATAAACCTTACCATGAATACACAGGGACCCTCTACAGTGACCCTTACGCTGAATACACAAGGATCGTGTACAATAGACCTTACCCTGAATACACAGGGACCCAGTACAGTAACCCTTACCCTGAATAGACAGGGACCCTGTACAGTGACCCTTACCCTGAATAAACAGGGATCCTGTACAATAACCCTTACCCTGAATACACAGGGACCCTGTACAGTGACCCTTACCCTGAATACACAAGGATCGTGTACAATAGCCCTTACCCTGAATACACAGGGACCCAGTTAAGTAACCCTTACCCTGAATAGACAGGGACCCTGTACAGTGACCATTACCCTGAATAAACAGGGTTCCTGTACAATAACCCTTACCCTGAATACACAGGGACCCTGTACAGTAATCCTTACTCTGAAAACACAGGGACCCTGTTCAGTAACCCTTACCCAGAATACACAGGTACGCTGTGCAGTGACCCTTACCCTGAATACACAGAGACCCTGTACAGTAACCCTTACCCTGAATACCCAGGGAACCTGTACAGTGACACTTTACCTGAATACACAGGGACCCTGTAAGCGACCCATACCCTGAATACACAGGGACCCTGTACAGTGACCACTACCTTGAATACACAGGGACCTGTACTGTGACACTTACCCTGAATACACAGGGACACTGTACAGTGACACTTAACCTGAATACACAGGTACTCTGTAAGCGATCCTTACCGTGAATAAATAGGGAACCTGTACAGTAACCCTTACCCTGAATACACAGGGACCTGTACAGTGACCCTTACCCTGAATACACAGGGACCCTGTACAGTGACACTTATCCTGAATACACAGGGACCCTGTAAAGTAACCATCACCCTGCATACACAGGGACTTGTACAATGACCCTTACCCTGAATACACAGGGACCCTGTACAGTGACACTTACCCTGAATACACAGGGACCCTGTACAGTAACCCTTACCCTGAATACACAGGAATCCTGTACAATAACCCTTACCCTGAATACACAGGGACCCTGTACAGTAACCCTTACCCTGAATACAGAGGGACCCTGTACAATGACCCTTACCCCGAATACACAGGGATCCTTTACAATAACCCTTACGCTGAATACACAGGGACCCTGTACAGTAACCCATACCCTGAATACACAGGGACCCTGTAGAGTGACCGTCACCCTGAATACACAGGGATACTTTACAGTAACCCTTACCCTGAATACACAGGTATCCTGTACCATAACCTTTACCCTGAATACACAGGGACCCTGTACAGTAACCCTTACCCTGAATAAACAGGGACCCTGTACAGTGACCCTTACCCTGAATACACAGGGACCCTGTACAGTGACCCTTACCCTGAATACACAGGGATCTGTACAGTGACCCTTACCCTGAATACACAGTGACACTGTACAGTGACACTTAACCTGAATATGCAGGGACCCTGTAAGCGACCCTTACCCTGAATACACAGGGACCCTGTACAGTAACCCTTAAACTGAATACACAGGACCTGTACAGTGAACCTTACACTGAATACACAGGGACCCTTTACAGTGACCCTTACCCTGAATACACAGGTTCCCTGTACAGTAACCCTTACCCTGAATACACAGGGAGCTGTACAGTGACTCTTACCCTGAATACACAGGGTCCCTCTACAGTGACACTTACCCTGAATATACAGGGACTCTGTACAGTAACCCTTAAGCTGAAAACACAGGGATACTTTACAGTGACCCTTACTCTGAATACACAGGGTCCCTGTACCGTAACCCTTACCCTGAATAGATAGGGATCCTGTACAATAGCCCTTACCCTGAATACACAGGGACCCTGTACAGTAACCCTTACCCTGAATACAAAGGGATCCTGTACAGTGCCCCTTACCCTGAATACAAAGGGATCTTGTACAATAACCCTTACCGTGAATACACAGGGACCCTGTATAGTGACCCTAACCCTGAATACACAGGGATCCTGTACAATAACCCTTACCCTGAATACACAGGGACCCTGTACTGTAACCCTTACCATGAATACACAGGGACACTGTACAGTGACCCATACCCTGAATATACAGGGACCCTGTACAGTAACCCTTACCCTGAATACACAGAGAACTTGTACAGTAAACCTTACCCTGAATACACAGGGACCCTGTACAGTGACCCTTACCCTGAATAAACAGGGACACTGTACAGTAACCCTTACCCTGATTACACAGGGTCCCTGTACAGTGACTCTTACCCTGAATAGACAGGGACCCTGTACAGTAACCCTTACCCTGAATACACAGGGACCCTGTACAGTGATCCTAACCCTGAATACACAGGTACCCAGTAAAGTGATCCTTTCCCTGAATACACAGGGACCCTGTACAGTAAGCCTTTCCCTGAATACACAGGGACCCAGTAAAGTGATCCTTTCCCTGAATACACAGGGACCCTGTACAGTAAGCCTTTCCCTGAATACACAGGGACCCTGTACAGTGACCCTTACCCTGAATAGGCAGGGACCCTATACATTAACCCTTACCCTGAATACACACGGACACTTTACAGTAACCCATACCCTGAATACACAGGGACCCTGTACAGTGACCCTAACCCTGAATAAACAGGGACCCTGTACAGTGACCCTTACCCTGAATACACATGGACCGTGTACAGTAACCCTTACCCTGAATACACAGGTACCCTTTACAGTAACCCTTACCCTGAATACACAGAGATCCTGTTCAATAATCCTTACCCTGAATACACAGGAACCCTGTACAGTGACCCTAACACTGAATACACAGGGATACTGTACAATAACCCTTACCCTGAATACACGGGAACCCTGTACGGTAACCCTTACCCTGAATGCACAGGGACACTGTACAGTGTTCCTTACCATGAATATACAGGGACCCTGTACAGTAACCTTTACCCTGAATACATAGGGACACTGTACAGTGACCCTTACCCTGAATACACAGGTTCCCTGTACCGTAACCCTTACCCTGAATACACAGGGATCCTGTAAGCGACCCTTACACTGAATACACAGGGACCCTGTACAGTAACCCTTACCCTGAATACACAGGGACCTGTACAATAAACCTTAACCTGAATACACAGGGACACTGTACAGTGACCCTTACCCTGAATACACAGGTTCCCTGTACAGTAACCCTTACCTTGAATACACAGGGATCCTGTAAGCGACCCTTACCCTGAATACACAGGGACCCTGAACAGTGACACTTAAGCTGAATACACAGGGACCCTGTAAGCGACCCTTACCCTGAATACACAGGGACCCTGTACAGTAACCCTTACCCTGAATACACAGGGACCCTGTACAGTGACCCTTACCGTGAATACACAGGGATCCTGTACAATAAACCTTACCATGAATACACAGGGACCCTGTACAGTGACACTTACGCTGAATAAACAGGGATCCTGTACAATAACCCTTACCCTGAATACACAGGGACCCTGTACAGTGACCCTTACCCTGAATACACAAGGATCGTGTACAATAGCCCTTACACTGAATACATAGGGACCCAGTACAGTAACCCTTACCCTGAATAGACAGGGACCCTGTACAGTGACCATTACCCTGAATGCACAGGGATCCTGTACAGTGATCCTTACCCTGAATAAGGAGGGACCCTGTACAGTGACCCTTACCCTGAATACACAGGGATCCTGTACAATAACCCTTACCCTGAATACACAGGGACCCTGTGCAGTAACAATTACCCTGAATACACAGGGACCCTGTACACGGAACCTTTTCCTGAATACACAGGGACCCTTTACAGTAACACTTACCCTGAATACACAGGTATCCTGTACAATAACCTTTACCCTGAATACACAGGGACCCTGTACAGTAACCCATACCCTGAATACACAGGGACCCTGTACAGTGACCCTTACCCTGAATACACAGGGATCTGTACAGTGACCCTTACCCTGAACACACAGGGACACTGTACAGTGACACTTAACCTGAATACGCAGGGACCCTGTAAGCGACCCTTCCCCTGAATACACAGGGACCCTGTACAGTAACCCTTACACTGAATACACAGGGACCAGTACAGTGAACCTTACACTGAATACACAGGGACCCTGTACAGTGACACTTACCCTGAATACCCAGTTCCCTGTACAGTGATCCTTACCCTGAATACACAGGGAGCTGTACAGTGACTCTTACCCTGAATACACAGGGACCCTGTACAGTGACACTTACCCTGAATACATAGGGATCCTGTACAATAGCCCTTACCCTGAATACACAGGGACCCTGTACCGTAACCCTTACCCTGAATACTTAGGGATCCTGTACAATAGCCCTTACCTTGAATACACAGGAACCCTGTACAGTAACCCTTACCCTGAATACACATGGATCCTGTACAATAACCCTTACCGTGAATACACAGGGACCCTGTATAGTGACCCTAACCCTGAATACACAGGGATCCTGTACAATAACCCTTACCCTGAATACACAGGGACACTGTACAGTGACCCATACCCTGAATATACAGGGACCCTGTACAGTAACCCTTACCCTGAATACACAGTTAACTTGTACAGTAACCCTTACCCTGAATACACAGGGACCTTGTAAAGTGACCCTTACCCTGAATAAACAGGGACACTGTACAGTAACCCTTACCCTGATTACACAGGGTCCCTGTACAGTGACTCTTACCCTGAATAGACAGGGATCCTGTACAATAGCCCTTACCCTGAATACACAGGGACCCTGTACCGTAACCCTTACCCTGAATACATAGGGATCCTGTACAATAGCCCTTACCCTGAATACACAGGAACCCTGTACAGTAACCCTTACCCTGAATACACATGGATCCTGTACAATAACCCTTACCGTGAATAGACAGGGACCCTGTATAGTGACCCTAACCCTGAATACACAGGGATCCTGTACTGTAACCCTTACCCTGAATACACAGGGACACTGTACAGTGACCCATACCCTGAATATACAGGGACCCTGTACAGTAACCCTTACCCTGAATACACAGTTAACTTTTACAGTAACCCTTACCCTGAATACACAGGGACCTTGTAAAGTGACCCTTACCCTGAATAAACAGGGACACTGTACAGTAACCCTTACCCTGATTACACAGGGTCCCTATACAGTGACTCTTACCCTGAATAGACAGGGACCCTGTACAATAAACCTTACCATGAATACACAGGGACCCTGTACAGTGACCCTTACGCTGAATACACAAGGATCGTGTACAATAGACCTTACCCTGAATATACAGGGACCCAGTACAGTAACCCTTACCCTGAATAGACAGGGACCCTGTACAGTGACCCTTACCCTGAATAAACAGGGATCCTGTACAATAACCCTTACCCTGAATACACAGGGACCCTGTACAGTGACCCTTACCCTGAATACACAAGGATCGTGTACAATAGCCCTTACCCTGAATACACAGGGACCCAGTACAGTAACCCTTACCCTGAATAGACAGGGACCCTGTACAGTGACCCTTACCCTGAATAAACAGGGATCCTGTACAATAACCCTTACTCTGAATACACAGGGACCCTGTACAGTAACCCTTACCCTGAAAACACAGGGACCCTGTTCAGTAACCCTTACCCTGAATACACAGGTACCCTGTGCAGTGACCCTTACCCTGAATACACAGAGACCCTGTACAGTAACCCTTACCCTGAATACACAGGGACCCTGTACAGTGACACTTAACCTGAATACAAAGGGACCCTGTAAGCGACCCTTACCCTGAATACACAGGGACCCTGTACAGTGACCATTACCTTAAATACACAGGGACCTGTACTGTGACACTTACCCTGAATACACAGAGACACTGTACAGTGACACTTAACCTGAATACACAGGGACCCTTTAAGCGACCCTTACCGTGAATACACAGGGACCTGTACAGTAACCCTTACCCTGAATACACAGGGACCTGTACAGTGACCCTTACCCTGAATACACAGGGACCCAATTCAGTGACACTTACCCTGAATACACAGGGACCCTGAAAAGTAACCCTCACCCTGCATACACAGGGACTTGTACAGTGACCCTTACCCTGAATACACAGGGACCTGTGCAGTGACACTTAACCTGAATACACAGGGACCCTGTACAGTAACCCTTACCCTGAATACAGAGGGAACCTGTACAGTGACCCTTACCCCGAATACACAGGGATCCTGTACAATAACCCTTACCCTGAATAAACAGGGACCCTGTACAGTAACCCTTACCCTGAATACACAGGGACCCTGTAGAGTGACCCTCACCCTGAATACACAGGGATCCTTTACAGTAAACCTTACCCTGAATACACAGGTATCCTGTACAATAACCTTTACCCTGAATACACAGGGACCCTGTAAGCGACCCTTACCCTGAATACACAGGGACCCTGTACAGTGACCATTACCTTGAATACACAGGGACCTGTACTGTGACACTTAACGTGAATACACAGGGACACTGTACAGTGACACTTAACCTGAATACACAGGTACCCTGTAAGCGACCCTTACCGTGAATACATAGGGATCCTGTACAGTAACCCTTACCCTGAATACACAGGGACCTGTACAGTGACCCTTACCCTGAATACACAGGGACCCTGTACAGTGACTCTTACCCTGAATACACAGGGACCCTGTAAAGTAACCATCACCCTGCATACACAGGGACTTGTAAAGTGACCCTTACCCTGAATACACAGGGACCCTGTACAGTGACACTTACCCTGAATACACAGGGACCCTGTACAGTAACCCTTACCCTGAATACACAGGAATCCTGTACAATAACCCTTACCCTGAATACACAGGGACCCTGTACAGTAACCCTTACCCTGAATGCAGAGGGACCCTGTACAGTGACCCTTACCCCGAATACACAGGGATCCTTTACAATAACCCTTACCCTGAATACACAGGGACACTGTACAGTAACCCATACCCTGAATACACAGGGACCCTGTACAGTGACCCTTACCCTGAATACACAGGGATCTGTACAGTGACCCTTACCCTGAATACACAGGGACACTGTACAGTGACACTTAACCTGAATACGCAGGGACCCTGTAAGCGACCCTTACCCTGAATACACAGGGACCCTGTACATTAACCCTTACACTGAATACACAGGGACCTGTACAGTGAACCTTACACTGAATACACAGGGACCCTGTACAGTGACACTTACCCTGAATACACAGGTTCCCTGTACAGTAACCCTTACCCTGAATACACAGGGAGCTGTACAGTGACTCTTACCCTGAATACACAGGGACCCTGTACAGTGACACTTACCCTGAATACACAGGGACCCTGTACAGTAACCCTTACGCTGAAAACACAGGGATCCTTTACAGTGACCCTTACTCTGAATACACAGGGTCCCTGTACCGTAACCCTTACCCTGAATACATAGGGATCCTGTACAATAGCCCTTACCCTGAATACACAGACACCCTGTACAGTAACCCTTACCCTGAATACAAAGGGACCCTGTACAGTGACCCTTACCCTGAATACACAGGGATCTTGTACAATAACCCTTACCGTGAATACACAGGGACCCTGTATAGTGACCCTATCCCTGAATACACAGGGATCCTGTATAATAACCCTTACCCTGAATACACAGGGACCCTGTACTGTAACCCTTACCATGAATACACAGGGACACTGTACAGTGACCCATACCCTGAATATACAGGGACCCTGTACAGTAACCCTTACCCTGAATACACAGGGAACTTGTACAGTAACCCTTACCCTGAATACACAGGGACCCTGTACAGTGACACTTACCCTGAATAAACAGGGACACTGTACAGTAACCCTTACCCTGATAACACAGGGACCCTGTACAGTGACCCTAACCCTGAATACACAGGTACCCAGTAAAGTGATCCTTACCCTGAATACACAGGGACCCTGTACAGTAAGCCTTTCCCTGAATACACAGGGAACCTGTACAGTGATCCTTACCCTGAATAGACAGGGACCCTGTACATTAACCCTTACCCTGAATACACACGGACACTTTACAGTAACCCATACCCTGAATACACAGGGACCCTGTACAGTGACCCTAACCCTGAATAAACAGGGACCCTGTACAGTGAACCTTACCCTGAATACACATGGACCGTGTACAGTAACCCTTACCCTGAATACACAGGTACCCTTTACAGTAACCCTTACCCTGAATACACAGGGACCCTGTACAGTAACCCTTACACTGAATACACAGGGACACTGTTCACTGACCCTTACCCTGAATACACAGGGACCGTGTACAGTAACCCATACCCTGAATACACAGGGAACCTGTACAGTAACCCTTACGATGAATACACAGCGACTCTGTACAGTAAACCTTACCCTGAATACACAAGGACCCTGTGCAGTAACCCTTACCCTGAATACACAGTGACTCTGTACAATAAACCTTACCCTGAATACACAGGGTCCATCTACAGTAACCCTTATCCTGAATACACAGGGACCCTGTACAATAACCCTTACCCTGAATACACAGGGACACTGTACAGTGACCCTTACCCTGAATACACAGGGTCCCTGTACCGTAACCCTTACCCTGAATACACAGGGATCCTGTACAATAGCCCTTACGCTGAATACACAGGGACCCTGTACAGTAACCCTTACCCTGAATACACAGGGACCCTGTACAGTGACACTTACCCTGAATACACAGGGACCCTGTACAGTAACCCTTACGCTGAAAACACAGGGATACTTTACAGTGACCCTTACTCTGAATACACAGGGTCCCTCTACCGTAACCCTTACCCTGAATACATAGGGATCCTGTACAATAGCCCTTACCCTGAATACACAGGGACCCTGTACAGTAACCCTTACCCTGAATAAAAAGGGACCTTGTACAGTGACCCTTACCCTGAATACACAGGGATCTTGTACAATAACCCTTACCGTGAATACACAGGGACCCTGTATAGTGACCCTAACCCTGAATACACAGGGATCCTGTACAATAACCCTTACCCTGAAGACACAGGGACCCTGTACTGCAACCCTTACCATGAATACGCAGGGACACTGTACAGTGACCCATACCCTGAATATACAGGGACCCTGTACATTAACCCTTACCCTGAATACACAGGGAACTTGTACAGTAACCCTTACCCTGAATACACAGGGACCCTGTACAGTGACCCTTACCCTGAATAAACAGGGACACTTTACAGTAACCCTTACCCTGATTACACAGGATCCCTGTACAGTGACTCTTACCCTGAATAGACAGGGACCCTGTACAGTAACCCTTACCCTGAATACACAGGGACCCTGTACAGTGACCCTTACCCTGAATACACAGAGATCTGTACAATAACCCTTACCCTGAATACACAGGGACCCTGTACAGTGACCCTAACCCTGAATACACAGGGATACTGTACAATAACCCTTACCCTGATTACACAGGTACCCTTTACAGTAACCCTTACCCTGAATGCACAGGGACACTGCAGAGTGTTCCTTACCATGAATATACAGGGACCCTGTACAGTAACCTTTGCCCTGAATACATAGGGACCCTGTACAGTAACCCTTACCCTGAATACACAGGGACCCTGTACAGTGACCCTTGCCCTGAATACACAGGGATCCTGTACAGTGATCCTTACCCTGAATACACAGGGACTCTGTACAGTAAACCTTAACCTGAATACACAGGGACCATGTACAGTAACCCTTACCCTGAATACACAGGGACCCTGTACAATAAACCTTAACCTGAATACACAGGGACACTGTACAGTGACCCTTACACTGAAGACACAGGTTCCCTGTACCGTAACCCTTACCCTGAATACACAGGGATCCTGTAAGTGACCCTTACCCTGAATACACAGGGACCCTGTACAGTAACCCTTACCCTGAATACACAGGGATCTGTACAGTGACCCTTACCTTGAATACACAGGGACCCTGTACAGTGACACTTACCCTGAATACACAGGGATCCTGTACAATAACCCTTACCCTGAATACACAGGGACCCTGTACAGTAACCCTTACCCTGAATACACAGGGACCCTGTAGAGTGACCCTCACCCTGAATACACAGGGATCCTTTACAGTAACCCTTACCCTGAATACACAGGTATCCTGTACAATAACCTTTACCCTGAATACACAGGGACCCTGTACAGTAACCCTTACCCTGAATAGACAGGGACCCTGTAGAGTGACCCTCACCCTGAATACACAGGGATCCTTTACAGTAACCCTTACCCTGAATACACAGGTATCCTGTACAATAACCTTTACCCTGAATACACAGGGACCCTGTACAGTAACCCTTACCCTGAATAAACAGGGACCCTGTACAGTGACCCTTACACTGAATACACAGGGACCCTGTACAATAACCCTTACCCTGAATACCCAGGGACCCTGTACAGTGACACTTAACCTGAATACACAGTGACCTGTACAGTGACCCTTACCCTGAATACACAGGGACCCTGTACAGTGACACTTACCCTGAATACACAGGGATCCTGTACAATAACCCTTACCCTGAATACACAGGGACCCTGTACAGTAACCCTTACCCTGAATACACAGGGACCCTGTAGAGTGACCCTCACCCTGAATACACAGGGATCCTTTACAGTAACTCTTACCCTGAATACACAGGTATCCTGTACAATAACCTTTACCCTGAATACACAGGGACCCTGTACAGTAACCCTTACCCTGAATAAACAGGGACCCTGTACAGAGACCCTTACCCTGAATACACAGGGACCCTGTACAGTAACCCTTACCCTGAATACCCAGGGACCCTGTACAGTGACACTTAACCTGAATACACAGGGACCCTGTAAGCGACACTTACCCTGAATACACAGGGACCCTGTACAGTGACCATTACCTTGAATACACAGGGACCTGTACTGTGACACTTACCCTGAATACACAGGGACACTGTACAGTGACACTTAACCTGAATACACAGGTACCCTTTAAGCGACCCTTACCGTGAATACATACGGATACTGTACAGTAACCCTTACCCTGAATACACTGGGACCTGTACAGTGACCATTACCCTGAATACACAGGGACCCTGTACAGTGACTCTTACCCTGAATACACAGGGACCCTGTAAAGTAACCATCACCCTGCATACACAGGGACTTGTACAGTGACCCTTACCCTGAATACACAGGGACCCTGTACAGTGACACTTACCCTGAATACACAGGGACCCTGTACAGTAACCCTTACGCTGAAAACACAGGGATACTTTACAGTGACCCTTACTCTGAATACACATGGTCCCTCTACCGTAACCCTTACCCTGAATACATAGGGACCCTGTACTGTAACCCTTACCATGAATACGCAGGGACACTGTACAGTGACCCATACCCTGAATACACAGGGACCCTGTACAGTGACTCTTACCCTGAATACACAGGGACCCTGTAAAGTAACCATCACCCTGCATACACAGGGACTTGTACAGTGACCCTTACCCTGAATACACAGGGACCCTGTACAGTGACACTTACCCTGAATACACAGGGACCCTGTACAGTAACCCTTACGCTGAAAACACAGGGATACTTTACAGTGACCCTTACTCTGAATACACAGGGTCCCTCTACCGTAACCCTTACCCTGAATACATAGGGATCCTGTACAATAGCCCTTACCCTGAATACACAGGGACCCTGTACAGTAACCCTTACCCTGAATAAAAAGGGACCTTGTACAGTGACCCTTACCCTGAATACACAGGGATCTTGTACAATAACCCTTACCGTGAATACACAGGGACCCTGTATAGTGACCCTAACCCTGAATACACAGGGATCCTGTACAATAACCCTTACCCTGAAGACACAGGGACCCTGTACTGCAACCCTTACCATGATTACGCAGGGACACTGTACAGTGACCCATACCCTGAATATACAGGGACCCTGTACATTAACCCTTACCCTGAATACACAGGGAACTTGTACAGTAACCCTTACCCTGAATACACAGGGACCCTGTACAGTGACCCTTACCCTGAATAAACAGGGACACTTTACAGTAACCCTTACCCTGATTACACAGGATCCCTGTACAGTGACTCTTACCCTGAATAGACAGGGACCCTGTACAGTAACCCTTACCCTGAATACACAGGGACCCTGTACAGTGACCCTAACCCTGAATACACAGGTACCCAGTAAAGTGATCCTTACCCTGAATACACAGGGACCCTGTACAGTAAGCCTTTCCCTGAATATACAGGGACCCTGTACAGTGACCCTTACCCTGAATAGACAGGGACCCTGTACATTAACCCTTACCCTGAATACACACGGACACTTTACAGTAACCCATACCCTGAATACACAGGGACCCTGTACAGTGACCCTAACCCTGAATAAACAGGGACCCTGTACAGTGACCCTTACCCTGAATACACATGGACCGTGTACAGTAACCCTTACCCTGAATACACAGGTACCCTTTACAGTAACCCTTACCCTGAATACACAGGGACCCTGTACAGTAACCCTTACCCTGAATACACAAGGACACTGTTCACTGACCCTTACCCTGAATACACAGGGACCCTGTACCCTGAATACACAGGGATCCTGTGCAGTAACCCTTACCCTGAATACACAGGGACTCTGTACAGTAAACCTTACCCTGAATACACAGGGTCCCTCTACAGTAACCCTTACCCTGAATACACAGGGACCCTGTACAATAACCCTTACGCTGAATACACAGGGACACTGTACAGTGACCCTTACCCTGAATACACAGGGTCCCTGTACCGTAACCCTTACCCTGAATACACAGGGATCCTGTACAAAAGCCCTTACGCTGAATAAACAGGGACCCTGTACAGTGACCCTTACCCTGAATACACAGGGACCCTGTACCCTGAATACACAGGGATCCTGTACAATAACCCTTACCCTGAATACACAGGGACCCTGTACAGTAACCCTTACCCTGAATACACAGGGACCCTGTAGAGTGACCCTCACCCTGAATAAACAGGGACCCTGTACAGTAACCCTTACCCTGAATAACCAGGGACCCTGTACAGTGACACTTAACCTGAATACACAGTGACCTGTACAGTGACGCTTACCCTGAATACACAGGGAACCTGTACAGTGACACTTACCCTGAATACACAGGGATCCTGTACAATAACCCTTACCCTGAATACACAGGGACCCTGTACAGTAACCCTTACCCTGAATACACAGGGACCCTGTAGAGTGACCCTCACCCTGAATACACAGGGATCCTTTACAGTAACCCTTACCCTGAATAAACAGGGACCCTGTACAGTAACCCTTACCCTGAATAACCAGGGACCCTGTACAGTGACACTTAACCTGAATACACAGTGACCTGTACAGTGACCCTTACCCTGAATACACAGGGAACCTGTACAGTGACACTTACCCTGAATACACAGGGATCCTGTACAATAACCCTTACCCTGAATACACAGGGACCCTGTACAGTAACCCTTACCCTGAATACACAGGGACCCTGTAGAGTGACCCTCACCCTCAATACACAGGGATCCTTTACAGTAACCCTTACCCTGAATACACAGGTATCCTGTACAATAACCTTTACCCTGAATACACAGGGACCCTGTACAGTAACCCTTACCCTGAATAAACAGGGACCCTGTACAGTGACCCTTAATCTGAATACACAGGGACCCTGTACAGTAACCCTTACCCTGAATACCCAGGGACCCTGTACAGTGACACTTAACCTGAATACACAGGGACCCTGTAAGCGACACTTACCCTGAATACACAGGGACCCTGTACAGTGACCATTACCTTGAATACACAGGGACCTGTACTGTGACACTTACCCTGAATACACAGGGACACTGTACAGTGACACTTAACCTGAATACACAGGTACCCTTTAAGCGACCCTTACCGTGAATACATACGGATCCTGTACAGTAACCCTTACCCTGAATACACAGGGACCTGTACAGTGACCCTTACCCTGAATACACAGGGACCCTGTACAGTGACTCTTACCCTGAATACACAGGGACCCTGTAAAGTAACCATCACCCTGCATACACAGGGACTTGTACAGTGACCCTTACCCAGAATACACAGGGACCCTGTACAGTGACACTTACCCTGAATACACAGGGACCCTGTACAGTAACCCTTACCCTGAATACAGAGGGACCCTGTACAGTGACCCTTACCCCGAATACACAGGGAACCTTTACAATAACCCTTACCCTGAATAGACAGGGACCCTGTACAGTAACCCATACCCTGAATACACAGGGACCCTGTAGAGTGACCCTCACCCTGATTATACAGGGATCCTTTACAGTAACCCTTACCCTGAATACACAGGTATCCTGTACCATAACCTTTACCCTGAATACACAGGGACCCTGTACAGTAACCCTTACCCTGAATAAACAGGGACCCTGTACAGTGACCCTTACCCTGAATACACAGGGACCCTGTACATTGACCCTTACCCTGAATACACAGGGATCTGTACAGTGACCCTTACCCTGAATACACAGGGACACTTTACTGTGACACTTAACCTGAATACGCAGGGACCCTGTAAGCGATCCTTACCCTGAATACACAGGGACCCTGTACAGTAACCCTTACACTGAATACACAGGGACCTGTACAGTGAACCTTACACTGAATACACAGGGACCCTGTACAGTGACACTTACCCTGAATACACAGGTTCCCTGTACAGTAAACCTTACCCTGAATACACAGGGAGCTGTACAGTGACTCTTACCCTGAATACACAGGGACCCTGTACAGTGACACTTACCCTGAATACACAGGGACCCTGTACAGTAACCCTTACGCTGAAAACACAGGGATCCTTTACAGTGACCCTTACTCTGAATACACAGGGTCTCTGTACCGTAACCCTTACCCTGAATACATAGGGATCCTGTACAATAGCCCTTACCCTGAATACACAGACACCCTGTACAGTAACCCTTACCCTGAATACAAAGGGACCCTGTACAGTGACCCTTACCCTGAATACACAGGGATCTTGTACAATAACCCTTACCGTGAATACACAGGGACCCTCTATAGTGACCCTAACCCTGAATACACAGGGATCCTGTACAATAATCCTTACCCTGAATACACAGGGACCCTGTACTGCAACCCTTACCATGAATACGCAGGGACACTGTACAGTGACCCATACCCTGAATATACAGGGACCCTGTACAGTAACCCTTACCCTGAATACACAGGGAACTTGTACAGTAACCCTTACCCTGAATACACAGGGACCCTGTACAGTGACCCTTACCCTGAATACACAAGGACACTGTTCACTGACCCTTACCCTGAATACACAGGGACCCTGTACCCTGAATACACAGGGATCCTGTGCAGTAACCCTTACCCTGAATACACAGGGACTCTGTACAGTAAACCTTACCCTGAATACACAGGGTCCCTCTACAGTAACCCTTACCCTGAATACACAGGGACCCTGTACAATAACCCTTACGCTGAATACACAGGGACACTGTACAGTGACCCTTACCCTGAATACACAGGGTCCCTGTACCGTAACCCTTACCCTGAATACACAGGGATCCTGTACAAAAGCCCTTACGCTGAATAAACAGGGACCCTGTACAGTGACCCTTACCCTGAATACACAGGGACCCTGTACCCTGAATACACAGGGATCCTGTACAATAACCCTTACCCTGAATACACAGGGACCCTGTACAGTAACCCTTACCCTGAATACACAGGGACCCTGTAGAGTGACCCTCACCCTGAATACACAGGGATCCTTTACAGTAACCCTTACCCTGAATACACAGGTATCCTGTACAATAACCTTTACTCTGAATACACAGGGACCCTGTACAGTAACCCTTACCCTGAATAAACAGGGACCCTGTACAGTAACCCTTACCCTGAATAACCAGGGACCCTGTACAGTGACACTTAACCTGAATACACAGTGACCTGTACAGTGACGCTTACCCTGAATACACAGGGAACCTGTACAGTGACACTTACCCTGAATACACAGGGATCCTGTACAATAACCTTTACCCTGAATACACAGGGACCCTGTACAGTAACCCTTACCCTGAATAAACAGGGACCCTGTACAGTGACCCTTAATCTGAATACACAGGGACCCTGTACAGTAACCCTTACCCTGAATACCCAGGGACCCTGTACAGTGACACTTAACCTGAATACACAGGGACCCTGTAAGCGACACTTACCCTGAATACACAGGGACCCTGTACAGTGACCATTACCTTGAATACACAGGGACCTGTACTGTGACACTTACCCTGAATACACAGGGACACTGTACAGTGACATTTAACCTGAATACACAGGTACCCTTTAAGCGACCCTTACCGTGAATACATACGGATCCTGTACAGTAGCCCTTACCCTGAATACACAGGGACCTGTACAGTGACCCTTACCCTGAATACACAGGGACCCTGTACAGTGACTCTTACCCTGAATACACAGGGACCCTGTAAAGTAACCATCACCCTGCATACACAGGGACTTGTACAGTGACCCTTACCCTGAATACACAGGGACCCTGTACAGTGACACTTACCCTGAATACACAGGGACCCTGTACAGTAACCCTTACCCTGAATACAGAGGGACCCTGTACAGTGACCCTTACCCCGAATACACAGGGAACCTTTACAATAACCCTTACCCTGAATAGACAGGGACCCTGTACAGTAACCCATACCCTGAATACACAGGGACCCTGTAGAGTGACCCTCACCCTGAATATACAGGGATCCTTTACAGTAACCCTTACCCTGAATACACAGGTATCCTGTACCATAACCTTTACCCTGAATACACAGGGACCCTGTACAGTAACCCTTACCCTGAATAAACAGGGACCCTGTACAGTGACCCTTACCCTGAATACACAGGGACCCTGTACATTGACCCTTACCCTGAATACACAGGGATCTGTACAGTGACCCTTACCCTGAATACACAGGGACACTGTACTGTGACACTTAACCTGAATACGCAGGGACCCTGTAAGCGATCCTTACCCTGAATACACAGGGACCCTGTACAGTAACCCTTACACTGAATACACAGGGACCTGTACAGTGAACCTTACACTGAATACACAGGGACCCTGTACAGTGACACTTACCCTGAATACACAGGTTCCCTGTACAGTAAACCTTACCCTGAATACACAGGGAGCTGTACAGTGACTCTTACCCTGAATACACAGGGACCCTGTACAGTGACACTTACCCTGAATACACAGGGACCCTGTACAGTAACCCTTACGCTGAAAACACAGGGATCCTTTACAGTGACCCTTACTCTGAATACACAGGGTCTCTGTACCGTAACCCTTACCCTGAATACATAGGGATCCTGTACAATAGCCCTTACCCTGAATACACAGACACCCTGTACAGTAACCCTTACCCTGAATACAAAGGGACCCTGTACAGTGACCCTTACCCTGAATACACAGGGATCTTGTACAATAACCCTTACCGTGAATACACAGGGACCCTCTATAGTGACCCTAACCCTGAATACACAGGGATCCTGTACAATAATCCTTACCCTGAATACACAGGGACCCTGTACTGCAACCCTTACCATGAATACGCAGGGACACTGTACAGTGACCCATACCCTGAATATACAGGGACCCTGTACAGTAACCCTTACCCTGAATACACAGGGAACTTGTACAGTAACCCTTACCCTGAATACACAGGGACCCTGTACAGTGACCCTTACCCTGAATAAACAGGGACACTGTACAGTAACCCTTACCCTGATTACACAGGGTCCCTGTACAATGACTCTTACCCTGAATAGACAGGGACCCTGTACAGTAACCCTTACCCTGAATACACAGGGACCCTGTACAGTGACCCTAACCCTGAATACACAGGTACCCAGTAAAGTGATCCTTACCCTGAATACACAGGGACCCTGTACAGTAAGCATTTCCCTGAATAAACAGGGACCCTGTACAGTGACCCTTACCCTGAATAGACAGGGACCCTGTACATTAACCCTTACCCTGAATACACACGGACACTTTACAGTAACCCATACCCTGAATACACAGGGACCCTGTACAGTGACCCTAACCCTGAATAAACAGGGACCCTGTACAGTGACCCTTACCCTGAATACACATGGACCGTGTACAGTAACCCTTACCCTGAATACACAGGTACCCTTTACAGTAACCCTTACCCTGAATACACAGGGACCCGGTACAGTATCCCTTACCCTGAATACACAGGGACACTGTTCACTGACCTTTACCCTGAATACACAGGGACCGTGTACAGTAACCCATACCCTGAATACACAGGGACCCTGTACAGTAACCCTTACGATGAATACACAGCGACTCTCTACAGTAAACCTTACCCTGAATACACAAGGACCCTGTGCAGTAACCCTTACCCTGAATACACAGGGACTCTGTACAGTAAACCTTACCCTGAATACACAGGGTCCCTCTACAGTAACCCTTACCCTGAATACACAGGGACCCTGTACAATAACCCTTACGCTGAATACACAGGGACACTGTACAGTGACCCTTACCCTGAATACACAGGGTCCCTGTACCGTAACCCTTACCCTGAATACACAGGGATCCTGTACAATAGCCCTTACGCTGAATAAACAGGGACCCTGTACAGTAACCCTTACCCTGAATACACAGGGACCCTGTACAGTGACCCTTACCCTGAATACACAGAGATCCTGTACAATAACCCTTACCCTGAATACACAGGGACCCTGTACAGTGACCCTAACCCTGAATACACAGGGATACTGTACAATAACCCTTACCCTGAATACACAGGTACCCTGTACAGTAACCCTTACCCTGAATGCACAGGGACACTGTAGAGTGTTCCTTACCATGAATATACAGGGACCCTATACAATAACCTTTACCCTGAATACATAGGGACCCTGTACAGTAACCTTTACCCTGAATACACAGGGACCCTGTACAGTGACCCTTACCCTGAATACACAGTGATCCTGTACAGTGATCCTTACCCTGAATACACAGGGACTCTGTACAGTAAACCTTAACCTGAATACACAGGGACCCTGTACAGTTACCCTTACCCTGAATACACAGGGACCCTGTACAATAAACCTTAACCTGAATACACAGGGACACTGTACAGTGACCCTTACCCTGAATACACAGGTTCCCTGTACCGTAACCCTTACCCTGAATACACAGGGATTCTGTAAGCGACCCTTACCCTGAATACACAGGGACCCTGTACAGTAACCCTTACCCTGAATAAACAGGGACCTGTACAGTGACCCTTACCCTGAATACACAGGGACCCTGTACAGTGACACTTACCCTGAATACACAGGTACCCTGTACAGTAACCCTCACCCTGCATACACAGGGACCTGTACAGTGACCCATACCCTGAATACACAGGGTCCCTGTACAGTGAGACTTACCCTGAATACACAGCGACCCTGTACAGTAACCCTTACGCTGAATGCACAGGGATCCTGTACAGTGATCCTTACCCTGAATACGGAGGGACCCTGTACAGTGACCCTTACCCTGAATACACAGGGATCCTGTACAATAACCCTTACCCTGAATACACAGGGACGCTGTACAGTAACACTTACCCTGAATACACAGGGACCCTGTACACGGACCCTTTTCCTGAATACACAGGGACCCTTTACAGTAACCCTTACCCTGAATACACAGGTATCCTGTACAATAACCTTTACCCTGAATACACAGGGACCCTGTACAGTAACCCTTACCCTGAATACACAGGGACCCTGTACAGTGACCCTTACCCTGAATACACAGGGACACTGTACAGTGACCCTTACCCTGAATACACAGGGATCTGTACAGTGACCCTTACCCTGAATACACAGGGACACTGTACAGTGACACTTAACCTGAATACGCAGGGACACTGTAAGCGACCCTTACCCTGAATACACAGGGACCCTGTACAGTAACCCTTACACTGAATACACAGGGACCTGTACAGTGAACCTTACACTGAATACACAGGGACCCTGTACATTGAACCTTACCCTGAATACACAGGGATCTGTACAGTGACCCTTACCCTGAATTCACAGGGACACTGTACAGTGACACTTAACCTGAATACGCAGGGACCCTGTAAGCGATCCTTACCCTGAATACACAGGGACCCTGTACAGTAACCCTTACACTGAATACACAGGGACCTGTACAGTGAACCTTACACTGAATACACAGGGACCCTGTACAGTGACACTTACCCTGAATACACAGGTTCCCTGTACAGTAAACCTTACCCTGAATACACAGGGAGCTGTACAGTGACTCTTACCCTGAATACACAGGGACCCTGTACAGTGACACTTACCCTGAATACACAGGGACCCTGTACAGTAACCCTTACGCTGAAAACACAGGGATCCTTTACAGTGACCCTTACTCTGAATACACAGGGTCCCTGTACCGTAACCCTTACCCTGAATACATAGGGATCCTGTACAATATCCCTTACCCTGAATACACAGGGATCCTGTACAGTAACCCTTACCCTGAATACAAAGGGACCCTGTACAGTGACCCTTACCCTGAATACACAGGGATCTTGTACAATAACCCTTACCGTGAATACACAGGGACCCTCTATAGTGACCCTAACCCTGAATACACAGGGATCCTGTACAATAACCCTTACCCTGAATACACAGGGACCCTGTACTGCAACCCTTACCATGAATACGCAGGGACACTGTACAGTGACCCATACCCTGAATATACAGGGACACTGTACAGTAACCCTTACCCTGAATACACAGGGAACTTGTACAGTAACCCTTACCCTGAATACACAGGGACCCTGTACAGTGACCCTTACCCTGAATAAACAGGGACACTGTACAGTAACCCTTACCCTGATTACACAGGGTCCCTGTACAATGACTCTTACCCTGAATAGACAGGGACCCTGTACAGTAACCCTTACCCTGAATACACAGGGACCCTGTACAGTGACCCTAACCCTGAATACACAGGTACCCAGTAAAGTGATCCTTACCCTGAATACACAGGGACCCTGTACAGTAAGCCTTTCCCTGAATACACAGGGACCCTGTACAGTGACCCTTACCCTGAATAGACAGGGACCCTGTACATTAACCCTTACCCTGAATACACACGGACACTTTACAGTAACCCATACCCTGAATACACAGGGACCCTGTACAGTGACCCTAACCCTGAATAAACAGGGACCCTGTACAGTGACCCTTACCCTGAATACACATGGACCGTGTACAGTAACCCTTACCCTGAATACACAGGTACCCTTTACAGTAACCCTTACCCTGAATACACAGGGACCCTGTACAGTAACCCTTACCCTGAATACACAGGGACACTCTTCACTGACCCTTACCCTGAATACACAGGGACCGTGTACAGTAACCCATACCCTGAATACACAGGGACCCTGTACAGTAACCCTTACGATGAATACACAGCGACTCTCTACAGTAAACCTTACCCTGAATACACAAGGACCCTGTGCAGTAACCCTTACCCTGAATACACAGGGACTCTCTACAGTAAACCTTACCCTGAATACACAGGGTCCCTCTACAGTAACCCTTACCCTGAATACACAGGGACCCTGTACAATAACCCTTACGCTGAATACACAGGGACACTGTACAGTGACCCTTACCCTGAATACACAGGGTCCCTGTACCGTAACCCTTACCCTGAATACACAGGGATCCTGTACAATAGCCCTTACGCGGAATAAACAGGGACCCTGTACAGTAACCCTTACCCTGAATACACAGGGACCCTGTACAGTGACCCTTACCCTGAATACACAGAGATCCTGTACAATAACCCTTACCCTGAATACACAGGGACCCTGTACAGTGACCCTAACCCTGAATACACAGGGATACTGTACAATAACCCTTACCCTGAATACACAGGTACCCTGTACAGTAACCCTTACCCTGAATGCACAGGGACACTGTAGAGTGTTCCTTACCATGAATATACAGGGACCCTATACAATAACCTTTACCCTGAATACATAGGGACCCGGTACAGTAACCTTTACCCTGAATACACAGGGACCCTGTACAGTGACCCTTACCCTGAATACACAGGGATCCTGTACAGTGATCCTTACCCTGAATACACAGGGACTCTGTACAGTAAACCTTAACCTGAATACACAGGGACCCTGTACAGTTACCCTTACCCTGAATACACAGGGACCCTGTACAATAAACCTTAACCTGAATACACAGGGACACTGTACAGTGACCCTTACCCTGAATACACAGGTTCCCTGTACCGTAACCCTTACCCTGAATACACAGGGATTCTGTAAGCGACCCTTACCCTGAATACACAGGGACCCTGTACAGTAACCCTTACCCTGAATAAACAGGGACCTGTACAGTGACCCTTACCCTGAATACACAGGGACCCTGTACAGTGACACTTACCCTGAATACACAGGTACCCTGTACAGTAACCCTCACCCTGCATACACAGGGACCTGTACAGTGACCCATACCCTGAATACACAGGGTCCCTGTACAGTGAGACATACCCTGAATACACAGCGACCCTGTACAGTAACCCTTACGCTGAATGCACAGGGATCCTGTACAGTGATCCTTACCCTGAATACGGAGGGACCCTGTACAGTGACCCTTACCCTGAATACACAGGGATCCTGTACAATAACCCTTACCCTGAATACACAGGGACGCTGTACAGTAACACTTACCCTGAAAACACAGGGACCCTTTACACGGACCCTTTTCCTGAATACACAGGGACCCTTTACAGTAACCCTTACCCTGAATACACAGGTACCTGTACAATAACCTTTACCCTGAATACACAGGGACCCTGTACAGTAACCCTTACCCTGAATACACAGGGACCCTGTACAGTGACCCTTACCCTGAATACACAGGGACACTGTACAGTGACCCTTACCCTGAATACACAGGGATCTGTACAGTGACCCTTACCCTGAATACACAGGGACACTGTACAGTGACACTTAACCTGAATACGCAGGGACCCTGTAAGCGACCCTTACCCTGAATACACAGGGACCCTGTACAGTAACCCTTACACTGAATACACAGGGACCTGTACAGTGAACCTTACACTGAATACACAGGGACCCTGTACAGTGACACTTACCCTGAATACTCAGGTTCCCTGTACAGTAATCCTTACCCTGAATACACAGGGAGCTGTACAGTGACTCTTACCCTGAATACACAGGCACCCTGTACTGTGACACTTACCCTGAATACACAGGGACCCTGTACAGTAACCCTTACGCTGAAAACACAGGGATCCTTTACAGTGACCCTTACTCTGAATACACAGGGTCCCTGTACCGTAACCCTTACCCTGAATACATAGGGATCCTGTACAATAGCCCTTACCCTGAATACACAGGGACCCTGTACAGTAACCCTTACCCTGAATACAAAGGGACCCTGTACAGTGACCCTTACCCTGAATACACAGGGATCCTGTACAATAAACCTGACCGTGAATACACAGGGACCCTGTATAGTGACCCTAACCCTGAATACACAGGGATCCTGTACAATAACCCTTACCCTGAATACACAGGGACCCTGAACTGTAAACCTTACCATGAATACACAGGGACACTGTAGAGTGACCCATACCCTGAATATACAGGGACCCTGTACAGTAACCCTTACCCTGAATACACAGGGATCTTGTACAGTAACCCTTACCCTGAATACACAGGGACCTTGTACAATGACCCTTACCCTGAATAAACAGGGACACTGTACAGTAACCCTTACACTGATTACACAGGGTCCCTGTACAGTGACTCTTACCCTGAATAGACAGGTACCCTGTACAATAAACCTTACCATGAATACACAGGGACACTGTACAGTGACCCTTACGCTGAATACACAAGGATCGTGTACAATAGACCTTACCCTGAATACACAGGGACCCAGTACAGTAACCCTTACCGTGAATACACAGGGACCCTGTATAGTGACCCTAACCCTGAATACACAGGGATCCTGTACAATAACCCTTACCCTGAATACACAGGGACCCTGTACTGTAAGCCTTACCATGAATACACAGGGACACTGTACAGTGACCCATACCCTGAATATACAGGGACCCTGTACAGTAACCCTTACCCTGAATACACAGGGAACTTGTACAGTAACCCTTACCCTGAATACACAGGGACCTTGTACAATGACCCTTACCCTGAATAAACAGGGACACTGTACAGTAACCCTTACACTGATTACACAGGGTCCCTGTACAGTGACTCTTACCCTGAATAGACAGTACCCTGTACAATAAACCTTACCATGAATACACAGGGACACTGTACAGTGACCCTTACGCTGAATACACAAGGATCGTGTACAATAGACCTTACCCTGAATACACAGGGACCCAGTACAGTAACCCTTACCCTGAATAGACAGGGACTCTGTACAGTGAACCTTACCCTGAATAAACAGGGATCCTGTGCAATAACCCTTACCCTGAATACAGAGGGACCCTCTACAGTGACCCTTACCCTGAATACACAAGGATCGTGTACAATAGCCCTTACCCTGAATACACAGGGAACCAGTACAGTAACCCTTACCCTGAATAGACAGGGACCCTGTACAGTGACCCTTACCCTGAATAAACAGGGATCCTGTACAATAAACCTTACACTGAATACACAGGGACCGTGTACAGTAACGCTTACCCTGAAAACACAGGGACCCTGTTCAGTAACCCTTACCCTGAATACACAGGTAACCTGTGCAGTGACCCTTACCCTGAATACACAGAGACCCTGTACAGTAACCCTTACCCTGAATACACAGGGACCCTGTACAGTGACACTTAACCTGAATACACAGGGACCCTGTAAGCGACCCTTACCCTGAATATTCAGGGACCCTGTACAGTGACCATTACCTTGAATACACAGGGACCTGTACTGTGACACTTACCCTGAATACACAGAGACACTGTACAGTGATAATTAACCTGAATACACAGGAACCCTGTAAGCGACCCTTACCGTGAATACACAGGGACCTGTACAGTAACCCTTACCCTGAATACACAGGGACCTGTACAGTGACCCTTACCCTGAATACACAGGGACCCTGTACAGTGACACTTACCCTGAATACACAGGGACCCTGTAAAGTAACCCTCACCCTGCATACACAGGGACTTGTACAGTGACCCTTACCCTGAATACACAGGGACCTGTACAGTGACACTTACCCTGAATACACAGGGACACTGTACAGTAACCCTTACCCTGAATACACAGGAATCCTGTACAATAACCCTTACCCTGAATACACAGGGACCCTGTACAGTAACCCTTACCCTGAATACAGAGGGACCCTGTACAGTGACCCTTACCCCGAATACACAGGGATCCTTTACAATAACCCTTACCCTGAATACACAGGGACCCTGTACAGTAACCCTTACCCTGAATACACAGGGACCCTGTAGAGTGACCCTCACCCTGAATACACAGGGATACTTTACAGTAACCCTTACCCTGAATACACAGGGACCCTGTACAGTGACTCTTACTCTGAATACACAGGGACCCTGTACTGTGACCCTTACCCTGAATACACAGGGACCCTGTACTGTGACCCTTACCCTGAATACACAGGGATCTGTACAGTGAGCCTTACCCTGAATACACAGGGACACTGTACAGTGACACTTAACCTGAATACGCAGGGACCCTGTAAGCGACCCTTACCCTGAATACACAGGGACCCTGTACAGTAACCCTTACACTGAATACACAGGGACCTGTACAGTGAACCTTACACTGAATACACAGGGACACTGTACAGTGACACTTACCCTGAATACACAGATTCCCTGTACAGTAACCCTTACCCTGAATACACAGGGAGCTGTACAGTGACTCTTACCCTGAATACACAGGGACCCTGAACAGTAACACTTATGCTGAAAACACAGGGATCCTTTACAGTGACCCTTACTCTGAATACACAGGGTCCCTGTACCGTAGCCCTTACCCTGAATACATAGGGATCCTGTACAATAGCCCTTACCCTGAATACACAGGGACCGTGTACAGTAACCCTTACGCTGAATACAAAGGGACCCTGTACAGTGACCCTTACCCTGAATACACAGGGATCCTGTACAATAACCCTTACCGTGAATACACAGGGACCCTTTATAGTGACCCTAACCCTGAATACACAGGGATCCTGTACAATAACCCTTACCCTGAATACACAGGGACCCTGTACTGTAAACCTTACCATGAATACACAGGGACACTGTACAGTGACCCATAACCTGAATATACAGGGACCCTGTACAGTAACCCTTACCCTGAATACACAGGGGACTTGTACAGTAACCCTTACCCTGAATACACAGGGACCCTGTACAGTGACCCTTACCCTGAATAAACAGGGACACTGTACAGTAACCCTTACCCTGAATACACAGGGTCCCTGTACAGTGACTCTTACCCTGAATAGACAGGGACCCTGTACAGTAACCCTTACCCTGAATACACAGGGACCCTGTACGGTGACCCTAACCCTGAATACACAGGTACCCAGTAAAGTGATCCTTACCCTGAATACACAGGGACCCTGTACAGTAAGCCTTTCCCTGAATACACAGGGACCCTGTACAGTGACCCTTACCCTGAATAGACAGGGACCCTGTACATTAACCCTTACCCTGAATACACAAGGACACTTTACAGTAACCCATACCCTGAATACACAGGGACCCTGTACAGTGACCCTAACCCTGAATAAACAGGGACCCTCTACAGTGACCCTTACCCTGAATACACATGGACCGTGTACAGTAACCCTTACCCTGAATACACAGGTACCCTTTACAGTAACCCTTACCCTGAATACACAGCGACCCTGTACAGTAACCCTTACCCTGAATACACAGGGACACTGTTCACTGACCCTTACCCTGAATACACAGGGACCGTGTACAGTAACCCATACCCTGAATACACAGGGACCCTGTAAAGTAACCCTTACGATGAATACACAGCGACTCTGTACAGTAAACCTTACCCTGAATACACAAGGACCCTGTGCAGTAACCTTTACCCTGAATACACAGGGACTCTTTACAGTAAACCTTACCCTGAATACACAGGGTCCCTCTACAGTAACCCTTACCCTGAATACACAGGGGCTCTGTACCGTAACCCTTACCCTGAATACACAGGGATCCTGTACAATAGCCCTTACGCTGAATACACAGGGACCCTGTACAGTAACCCTTAACCTGAATACACAGGGACCCTGTACAGTGACCCTTACCCTGAATTCACAGGGATCCTTTACAATAACCCTTACCCTGAATACACAGGGACACTGTACAGTGACCCTAACCCTGAATACACAGGGATACTGTACAATAACCCTTACCCTGAATACACAGGTACCCTGTACAGTAACCCTTACCCTGAATACACAGGGACACTGTACAGTGTTCCTTACCATGAATATACAGGGACCCTGTACAGTAACCTTTACCCTGAATACATAGGGACCCTGTACAGTAACCCTTACCCTGAATACACAGGGACCCTGTACAGTAACCCATACCCTGAAAACACAGGGACCCTGTACAGTAACCCTTACGATGAATACACAGCGACTCTGTACAGTAAACCTTACCCTGAATACACAAAGACCCTGTGCAGTAACCCTTACCCTGAATACACAGGGACTCTGTACAGTAAACCTTACCCTGAATACACAGGGTCCCTCTACAGTAACCCTTACCCTGAATACACAGGGACCCTGTACAATAACCCTTACCCTGAATACACAGGGACACTCTACAGTGACCCTTACCCCGAATACACAGGGATCCTGTACAATAGCCCTTACGCTGAATACACAGGGACCCTGTACAGTAACCCTTACCCTGAATACAGAGGGACCCTGTACAGTGACCCTTACCCCGAATACACAGGGATCCTTTACAATAACCCTTACCCTGAATACACAGGGACCCTGTACAGTAACCCTTACCCTGAATACACAGGGACCCTGTAGAGTGACCCTCACCCTGAATACACAGGGATACTTTACAGTAACCCTTACCCTGAATACACAGGGACCCTGTATCGTGACTCTTACTCTGAATACACAGCGACCCTGTACTGTGACCCTTACCCTGAATACACAGGGATCTGTACAGTGAGCCTTACCCTGAATACACAGGGACACTGTACAGTGACACTTAACCTGAATACGCAGGGACCCTGTAAGCGACCCTTACCCTGAATACACAGGGACCCTGTACAGTAACCCTTACACTGAATACACAGGGACCTGTACAGTGAACCTTACACTGAATACACAGGGACCCTTTACAGTGACACTTACCCTGAATACACACGTTCCCTGTACAGTAACCCTTACCCTGAATACACAGGGAGCTGTACAGTGACTCTTACCCTGAATACACAGGGACCCTGTACAGTAACACTTATGCTGAAAACACAGGGATCCTTTACAGTGACCCTTACTCTGAATACACAGGGTCCCTGTACCGTAGTCCTCACCCTGAATACATAGGGATCCTGTACAATAGCCCTTACCCTGAATACACAGGGTCCGTGTACAGTAACCCTTACACTGAATACACAGGGACCCTGTACAGTGACACTTACCCTGAATACACAGGTTCCCTGTACAGTAAACCTTACCCTGAATACACAGGGAGCTGTACAGTGACTCTTACCCTGAATACACAGGGACCCTGTACAGTGACACTTACCCTGAATACACAGGGACCCTGTACAGTAACCCTTACGCTGAAAACACAGGGATCCTTTACAGTGACCCTTACTCTGAATACACAGGGTCCCTGTACCGTAACCCTTACCCTGAATACATAGGGATCCTGTACAATATCCCTTACCCTGAATACACAGGGACCCTGTACAGTAACCCTTACCCTGAATACAAAGGGACCCTGTACAGTGACCCTTACCCTGAATACACAGGGATCTTGTACAATAACCCTTACCGTGAATACACAGGGACCCTCTATAGTGACCCTAACCCTGAATACACAGGGATCCTGTACAATAACCCTTACCCTGAATACACAGGGACCCTGTACTGCAACCCTTACCATGAATACGCAGGGACACTGTACAGTGACCCATACCCTGAATATACAGGGACCCTGTACAGTAACCCTTACCCTGAATACACAGGGACCTTGTACAGTAACCCTTACCCTGAATACACAGGGACCCTGTACAGTGACCCTTACCCTGAATAAACAGGGACACTGTACAGTAACCCTTACCCTGATTACACAGGGTCCCTGTACAATGACTCTTACCCTGAATAGACAGGGACCCTGTACAGTAACCCTTACCCTGAATACACAGGGACCCTGTACAGTGACCCTTACCCTGAATACACAGGTACCCAGTAAAGTGATCCTTACCCTGAATACACAGGGACCCTGTACAGTAAGCCTTTCCCTGAATACACAGGGACCCTGTACAGTGACCCTTACCCTGAATAGACAGGGACCCTGTACATTAACCCTTACCCTGAATACACACGGACACTTTACAGTAACCCATACCCTGAATACACAGGGACCCTGTACAGTGACCCTAACCCTGAATAAACAGGGACCCTGTACAGTGACCCTTACCCTGAATACACATGGACCGTGTACAGTAACCCTTACCCTGAATACACAGGTACCCTTTACAGTAACCCTTACCCTGAATACACAGGGACCCGGTACAGTAACCCTTACCCTGAATACACAGGGACACTGTTCACTGACCCTTACCCTGAATACACAGGGACCGTGTACAGTAACCCATACCCTGAATACACAGGGACCCTGTACAGTAACCCTTACGATGAATACACAGCGACTCTCTACAGTAAACCTTACCCTGAATACACAAGGTGCCTGTGCAGTAACCCTTACCCTGAATACACAGGGACTCTGTACAGTAAACCTTACCCTGAATACACAGGGTCCCTCTACAGTAACCCTTACCCTGAATACACAGGGACCCTGTACAATAACCCTTACGCTGAATACACAGGGACACTGTACAGTGACCCTTACCCTGAATACACAGGGTCCCTGTACCGTAACCCTTACCCTGAATACACAGGGATCCTGTACAATAGCCCTTACGCGGAATAAACAGGGACCCTGTACAGTAACCCTTACCCTGAATACACAGGGACCCTGTACAGTGACCCTTACCCTGAATACACAGAGATCCTGTACAATAACCCTTACCCTGAATACACAGGGACCCTGTACAGTGACCCTAACCCTGAATACACAGGGATACTGTACAATAACCCTTACCCTGAATACACAGGTACCCTGTACAGTAACCCTTACCCTGAATGCACAGGGACACTGTAGAGTGTTCCTTACCATGAATATACAGGAACCCTATACAATAACCTTTACCCTGAATACATAGGGACCCGGTACAGTAACCTTTACCCTGAATACACAGGGACCCTGTACAGTGACCCTTACCCTGAATACACAGGGATCCTTTACAGTGATCCTTACCCTGAATACACAGGGACTCTGTACAGTAAACCTTAACCTGAATACACAGGGACCCTGTACAGTTACCCTTAACCTGAATACACAGGGACCCTGTACAATAAACCTTAACCTGAATACACAGGGACACTGTACAGTGACCCTTACCCTGAATACACAGGTTCCCTGTACCGTAACCCTTACCCTGAATACACAGGGATTCTGTAAGCGACCCTTACCCTGAATACACAGGGACCCTGTACAGTAACCCTTACCCTGAATAAACAGGGACCTGTACAGTGACCCTTACCCTGAATACACAGGGACCCTGTACAGTGACACTTACCCTGAATACACAGGTACCCTGTACAGTAACCCTCACCCTGCATACACAGGGACCTGTACAGTGACCCATACCCTGAATACACAGGGTCCCTGTACAGTGAGACATACCCTGAATACACAGCGACCCTGTACAGTAACCCTTACGCTGAATGCACAGGGATCCTGTACAGTGATCCTTACCCTGAATACGGAGGGACCCTGTACAGTGACCCTTACCCTGAATACACAGGGATCCTGTACAATAACCCTTACCCTGAATACACAGGGACGCTGTACAGTAACACTTACCCTGAATACACAGGGACCCTGTACACGGACCCTTTTCCTGAATACACAGGGACCCTTTACAGTAACCCTTACCCTGAATACACAGGTATCCTGTACAATAACCTTTACCCTGAATACACAGGGACCCTGTACAGTAACCCTTACCCTGAATACACAGGGACCCTGTACAGTGACCCTTACCCTGAATACACAGGGACACTGTACAGTGACCCTTACCCTGAATACACAGGGATCTGTACAGTGACCCTTACCCTGAATACACAGGGACACTGTACAGTGACACTTAACCTGAATACGCAGGGACCCTGTAAGCGACCCTTACCCTGAATACACAGGGACCCTGTACAATAGCCCTTACCCTGAATACACAGGGACCTGTACAGTGAACCTTACACTGAATACACAGGGACCCTGTACAGTGACACTTACCCTGAATACTCAGGTTCCCTGTACAGTAATCCTTACCCTGAATACACAGGGAGCTGTACAGTGACTCTTACCCTGAATACACAGGCACCCTGTACAGTGACACTTACCCTGAATACACAGGGACCCTGTACAGTAACCCTTACGCTGAAAACACAGGGATCCTTTACAGTGACCCTTACTCTGAATACACAGGGTCCCTGTACCGTAACCCTTACCCTGAATACATAGGGATCCTGTACAATAGCCCTTACCCTGAATACACAGGGACCCTGTACAGTAACCCTTACCCTGAATACAAAGGGACCCTGTACAGTGACCCTTACCCTGAATACACAGGGATCCTATACAATAAACCTGACCGTGAATACACAGGGACCCTGTATAGTGACCCTAACCCTGAATACACAGGGATCCTGTACAATAACCCTTACCCTGAATACACAGGGACCCTGAACTGTAAGCCTTACCATGAATACACAGGGACACTGTACAGTGACCCATACCCTGAATATACAGGGACCCTGTACAGTAACCCTTACCCTGAATACACAGGGAACTTGTACAGTAACCCTTACCCTGAATACACAGGGACCTTGTACAATGACCCTTACCCTGAATAAACAGGGACACTGTACAGTAACCCTTACACTGATTACACAGGGTCCCTGTACAGTGACTCTTACCCTGAATAGACAGGTACCCTGTACAATAAACCTTACCATGAATACACAGGGACACTGTACAGTGACCCTTACGCTGAATACACAAGGATCGTGTACAATAGACCTTACCCTGAATACACAGGGACCCAGTACAGTAACCCTTACCGTGAATACACAGGGACCCTGTATAGTGACCCTAACCCTGAATACACAGGGATCCTGTACAATAACCCTTACCCTGAATACACAGGGACCTGTACTGTAAGCCTTACCATGAATACACAGGGACACTGTACAGTGACCCATACCCTGAATATACAGGGACCCTGTACAGTAACCCTTACCCTGAATACACAGGGAACTTGTACAGTAACCCTTACCCTGAATACACAGGGACCTTGTACAATGACCCTTACCCTGAATAAACAGGGACACTGTACAGTAACCCTTACACTGATTACACAGGGTCCCTGTACAGTGACTCTTACCCTGAATAGACAGGTACCCTGTACAATAAACCTTACCATGAATACACAGGGACACTGTACAGTGACCCTTACGCTGAATACACAAGGATCGTGTACAATAGACCTTACCCTGAATACACAGGGACCCAGTACAGTAACCCTTACCCTGAATAGACAGGGACCCTGTACAGTGAACCTTACCCTGAATAAACAGGGATCCTGTACAATAACCCTTACCCTGAATACAGAGGGACCCTGTAC
Source organism: Pristiophorus japonicus (assembly GCF_044704955.1). Taxonomy (NCBI): domain Eukaryota; kingdom Metazoa; phylum Chordata; class Chondrichthyes; family Pristiophoridae; genus Pristiophorus; species Pristiophorus japonicus. The sequence goes on from NC_092011.1 coordinate 8,316,912, forward strand.
AGTGACCCTTACCCTGAATACACAAGGATCGTGTACAATAGCCCTTACCCTGAATACACAGGGAACCAGTACAGTAACCCTTACCCTGAATAGACAGGGACCCTGTACAGTGACCCTTACCCTGAATAAACAGGGATCCTGTACAATAAACCTTACACTGAATACACAGGGACCGTGTACAGTAACGCTTACCCTGAAAACACAGGGACCCTGTTCAGTAACCCTTACCCTGAATACACAGGTAACCTGTGCAGTGACCCTTACCCTGAATACACAGAGACCCTGTACAGTAACCCTTACCCTGAATACACAGGGACCCTGTACAGTGACACTTAACCTGAATACACAGGGACCCTGTAAGCGACCCTTACCCTGAATAATCAGGGACCCTGTACAGTGACCATTACCTTGAATACACAGGGACCTGTACTGTGACACTTACCCTGAATACACAGAGACACTGTACAGTGATAATTAACCTGAATACACAGGAACCCTGTAAGCGACCCTTACCGTGAATACACAGGGACCTGTACAGTAACCCTTACCCTGAATACACAGGGACCTGTACAGTGACCCTTACCCTGAATACACAGGTACCCTGTACAGTGACACTTACCCTGAATACACAGGGACCCTGTAAAGTAACCCTCACCCTGCATACACAGGGACTTGTACAGTGACCCTTACCCTGAATACACAGGGACCTGTACAGTGACACTTACCCTGAATACACAGGGACACTGTACAGTAACCCTTACCCTGAATACACAGGAATCCTGTACAATAACCCTTACCCTGAATACACAGGGACCCTGTACAGTAACCCTTACCCTGAATACAGAGGGACCCTGTACAGTGACCCTTACCCCGAATACACAGGGATCCTTTACAATAACCCTTACCCTGAATACACAGGGACCCTATACAGTAACCCTTACCCTGAATACACAGGGACCCTGTAGAGTGACCCTCACCCTGAATACACAGGGATACTTTACAGTAACCCTTACCCTGAATACACAGGGACCCTGTACAGTGACTCTTACTCTGAATACACAGGGACCCTGTACTGTGACCCTTACCCTGAATACACAGGGACCCTGTACTGTGACCCTTACCCTGAATACACAGGGATCTGTACAGTGAGCCTTACCCTGAATACACAGGGACACTGTACAGTGACACTTAACCTGAATACGCAGGAACCCTGTAAGCGACCCTTACCCTGAATACACAGGGACCCTGTACAGTAACCCTTACACTGAATACACAGGGACCTGTACAGTGAACCTTACACTGAATACACAGGGACACTGTACAGTGACACTTACCCTGAATACACAGATTCCCTGTACAGTAACCCTTACCCTGAATACACAGGGAGCTGTACAGTGACTCTTACCCTGAATACACAGGGACCCTGAACAGTAACACTTATGCTGAAAACACAGGGATCCTTTACAGTGACCCTTACTCTGAATACACAGGGTCCCTGTACCGTAGCCCTTACCCTGAATACATAGGGATCCTGTACAATAGCCCTTACCCTGAATACACAGGGACCGTGTACAGTAACCCTTACGCTGAATACAAAGGGACCCTGTACAGTGACCCTTACCCTGAATACACAGGGATCCTGTACAATAACCCTTACCGTGAATACACAGGGACCCTGTATAGTGACCCTAACCCTGAATACACAGGGATCCTGTACAATAACCCTTACCCTGAATACACAGGGACCCTGTACTGTAAACCTTACCATGAATACACAGGGACACTGTACAGTGACCCATAACCTGAATATACAGGGACCCTGTACAGTAACCCTTACCCTGAATACACAGGGGACTTGTACAGTAACCCTTACCCTGAATACACAGGGACCCTGTACAGTGACCCTTACCCTGAATAAACAGGGACACTGTACAGTAACCCTTACCCTGATTACACAGGGTCCCTGTACAGTGACTCTTACCCTGAATAGACAGGGACCCTGTACAGTAACCCTTACCCTGAATACACAGGGACCCTATACGGTGACCCTAACCCTGAATACACAGGTACCCAGTAAAGTGATCCTTACCCTGAATACACAGGGACCCTGTACAGTAAGCCTTTCCCTGAATACACAGGGACCCTGTACAGTGACCCTTACCCTGAATAGACAGGGACCCTGTACATTAACCCTTACCCTGAATACACAAGGACACTTTACAGTAACCCATACCCTGAATACACAGGGACCCTGTACAGTGACCCTAACCCTGAATAAACAGGGACCCTCTACAGTGACCCTTACCCTGAATACACATGGACCGTGTACAGTAACCCTTACCCTGAATACACAGGTACCCTTTACAGTAACCCTTACCCTGAATACACAGCGACCCGGTACAGTAACCCTTACCCTGAATACACAGGGACACTGTTCACTGACCCTTACCCTGAATACACAGGGACCGTGTACAGTAACCCATACCCTGAATACACAGGGACCCTGTAAAGTAACCCTTACGATGAATACACAGCGACTCTGTACAGTAAACCTTACCCTGAATACACAAGGACCCTGTGCAGTAACCTTTACCCTGAATACACAGGGACTCTTTACAGTAAACCTTACCCTGAATACACAGGGTCCCTCTACAGTAACCCTTACCCTGAATACACAGGGGCCCTGTACCGTAACCCTTACCCTGAATACACAGGGATCCTGTACAATAGCCCTTACGCTGAATACACAGGGACCCTGTACAGTAACCCTTAACCTGAATACACAGGGACCCTGTACAGTGACCCTTACCCTGAATTCACAGGGATCCTTTACAATAACCCTTACCCTGAATACACAGGGACACTGTACAGTGACCCTAACCCTGAATACACAGGGATACTGTACAATAACCCTTACCCTGAATACACAGGTACCCTGTACAGTAACCCTTACCCTGAATACACAGGGACACTGTACAGTGTTCCTTACCATGAATATACAGGGACCCTGTACAGTAACCTTTACCCTGAATACATAGGGACCCTGTACAGTAACCCTTACCCTGAATACACAGGGACCCTGTACAGTAACCCATACCCTGAAAACACAGGGACCCTGTACAGTAACCCTTACGATGAATACACAGCGACTCTGTACAGTAAACCTTACCCTGAATACACAAAGACCCTGTGCAGTAACCCTTACCCTGAATACACAGGGACTCTGTACAGTAAACCTTACCCTGAATACACAGGGTCCCTCTACAGTAACCCTTACCCTGAATACACAGGGACCCTGTACAATAACCCTTACCCTGAATACACAGGGACACTGTACAGTGACCCTTACCCTGAATACACAGGGTCCCTGTACCGTAACCCTTACCCTGAATACACAGGGATCCTGTACAATAGCCCTTACGCTGAATACACAGGGACCCTGTACAGTAACCCTTACCCTGAATACAGAGGGACCCTGTACAGTGACCCTTACCCCGAATACACAGGGATCCTTTACAATAACCCTTACCCTGAATACACAGGGACCCTGTACAGTAACCCTTACCCTGAATACACAGGGACCCTGTAGAGTGACCCTCACCCTGAATACACAGGGATACTTTACAGTAACCCTTACCCTGAATATACAGGGACCCTGTATCGTGACTCTTACTCTGAATACACAGGGACCCTGTACTGTGACCCTTACCCTGAATACACAGGGATCTGTACAGTGAGCCTTACCCTGAATACACAGGGACACTCTACAGTGACACTTAACCTGAATACGCAGGGACCCTGTAAGCGACCCTTACCCTGAATACATAGGGACCCTGTACAGTAACCCTTACACTGAATACACAGGGACCTGTACAGTGAACCTTACACTGAATACACAGGGACCCTGTACAGTGACACTTACCCTGAATACACACGTTCCCTGTACAGTAACCCTTACCCTGAATACACAGGGAGCTGTACAGTGACTCTTACCCTGAATACACAGGGACCCTGTACAGTAACACTTATGCTGAAAACACAGGGATCCTTTACAGTGACCCTTACTCTGAATACACAGGGTCCCTGTACCGTAGTCCTCACCCTGAATACATAGGGATCCTGTACAATAGCCCTTACCCTGAATACACAGGGACCGTGTACAGTAACCCTTACACTGAATACACAGGGACCCTGTACAGTGACACTTACCCTGAATACACAGGTTCCCTGTACAGTAAACCTTACCCTGAATACACAGGGAGCTGTACAGTGACTCTTACCCTGAATACACAGGGACCCTGTACAGTGACACTTACCCTGAATACACAGGGACCCTGTACAGTAACCCTTACGCTGAAAACACAGGGATCCTTTACAGTGACCCTTACTCTGAATACACAGGGTCCCTGTACCGTAACCCTTACCCTGAATACATAGGGATCCTGTACAATATTCCTTACCCTGATTACACAGGGACCCTGTACAGTAACCCTTACCCTGAATACAAAGGGACCCTGTACAGTGACCCTTACCCTGAATACACAGGGATCTTGTACAATAACCCTTACCGTGAATACACAGGGACCCTCTATAGTGACCCTAACCCTGAATACACAGGGATCCTGTACAATAACCCTTACCCTGAATACACAGGGACCCTGTACTGCAACCCTTACCATGAATACGCAGGGACACTGTACAGTGACCCATACCCTGAATATACAGGGACCCTGTACAGTAACCCTTACCCTGAATACACAGGGACCTTGTACAGTAACCCTTACCCTGAATACACAGGGACCCTGTACAGTGACCCTTACCCTGAATAAACAGGGACACTGTACAGTAACCCTTACCCTGATTACACAGGGTCCCTGTACAATGACTCTTACCCTGAATAGACAGGGACCCTGTACAGTAACCCTTACCCTGAATACACAGGGACCCTGTACAGTGACCCTTACCCTGAATACACAGGTACCCAGTAAAGTGATCCTTACCCTGAATACACAGGGACCCTGTACAGTAAGCCTTTCCCTGAATACACAGGGACCCTGTACAGTGACCCTTACCCTGAATAGACAGGGACCCTGTACATTAACCCTTACCCTGAATACACACGGACACTTTACAGTAACCCATACCCTGAATACACAGGGACCCTGTACAGTGACCCTAAACCTGAATAAACAGGGACCCTGTACAGTGACCCTTACCCTGAATACACATGGACCGTGTACAGTAACCCTTACCCTGAATACACAGGTACCCTTTACAGTAACCCTTACCCTGAATACACAGGGACCCGGTACAGTAACCCTTACCCTGAATACACAGGGACACTGTTCACTGACCCTTACCCTGAATACACAGGGACCGTGTACAGTAACCCATACCCTGAATACACAGGGACCCTGTACAGTAACCCTTACGATGAATACACAGCGACTCTCTACAGTAAACCTTACCCTGAATACACAAGGACCCTGTGCAGTAACCCTTACCCTGAATACACAGGGACTCTGTACAGTAAACCTTACCCTGAATACACAGGGTCCCTCTACAGTAACCCTTACCCTGAATACACAGGGACCCTGTACAATAACCCTTACGCTGAATACACAGGGACACTGTACAGTGACCCTTACCCTGAATACACAGGGTCCCTGTACCGTAACCCTTACCCTGAATACACAGGGATCCTGTACAATAGCCCTTACGCGGAATAAACAGGGACCCTGTACAGTAACCCTTACCCTGAATACACAGGGACCCTGTACAGTGACCCTTACCCTGAATACACAGAGATCCTGTACAATAACCCTTACCCTGAATACACAGGGACCCTGTACAGTGACCCTAACCCTGAATACACAGGGATACTGTACAATAACCCTTACCCTGAATACACAGGTACCCTGTACAGTAACCCTTACCCTGAATGCACAGGGACACTGTAGAGTGTTCCTTACCATGAATATACAGGAACCCTATACAATAACCTTTACCCTGAATACATAGGGACCCGGTACAGTAACCTTTACCCTGAATACACAGGGACCCTGTACAGTGACCCTTACCCTGAATACACAGGGATCCTGTACAGTGATCCTTACCCTGAATACACAGGGACTCTGTACAGTAAACCTTAACCTGAATACACAGGGACCCTGTACAGTTACCCTTAACCTGAATACACAGGGACCCTGTACAATAAACCTTAACCTGAATACACAGGGACACTGTACAGTGACCCTTACCCTGAATACACAGGTTCCCTGTACCGTAACCCTTACCCTGAATACACAGGGATTCTGTAAGCGACCCTTACCCTGAATACACAGGGACCCTGTACAGTAACCCTTACCCTGAATAAACAGGGACCTGTACAGTGACCCTTACCCTGAATACACAGGGACCCTGTACAGTGACACTTACCCTGAATACACAGGTACCCTGTACAGTAACCCTCACCCTGCATACACAGGGACCTGTACAGTGACCCATACCCTGAATACACAGGGTCCCTGTACAGTGAGACATACCCTGAATACACAGCGACCCTGTACAGTAACCCTTACGCTGAATGCACAGGGATCCTGTACAGTGATCCTTACCCTGAATACGGAGGGACCCTGTACAGTGACCCTTACCCTGAATACACAGGGATCCTGTACAATAACCCTTACCCTGAATACACAGGGACGCTGTACAGTAACACTTACCCTGAATACACAGGGACCCTGTACACGGACCCTTTTCCTGAATACACAGGGACCCTTTACAGTAACCCTTACCCTGAATACACAGGTATCCTGTACAATAACCTTTACCCTGAATACACAGGGACCCTGTACAGTAACCCTTACCCTGAATACACAGGGACCCTGTACAGTGACCCTTACCCTGAATACACAGGGACACTGTACAGTGACCCTTACCCTGAATACACAGGGATCTGTACAGTGACCCTTACCCTGAATACACAGGGACACTGTACAGTGACACTTAACCTGAATACGCAGGGACCCTGTAAGCGACCCTTACCCTGAATACACAGGGACCCTGTACAGTAATCCTTACACTGAATACACAGGGACCTGTACAGTGAACCTTACACTGAATACACAGGGACCCTGTACAGTGACACATACCCTGAATACTCAGGTTCCCTGTACAGTAATCCTTACCCTGAATACACAGGGAGCTGTACAGTGACTCTTACCCTGAATACACAGGCACCCTGTACAGTGACACTTACCCTGAATACACAGGGACCCTGTACAGTAACCCTTACGCTGAAAACACAGGGATCCTTTACAGTGACCCTTACTCTGAATACACAGGGTCCCTGTACCGTAACCCTTACCCTGAATACATAGGGATCCTGTACAATAGCCCTTACCCTGAATACACAGGGACCCTGTACAGTAACCCTTACCCTGAATACAAAGGGACCCTGTACAGTGACCCTTACCCTGAATACACAGGGATCCTATACAATAAACCTGACCGTGAATACACAGGGACCCTGTATAGTGACCCTAACCCTGAATACACAGGGATCCTGTACAATAACCCTTACCCTGAATACACAGGGACCCTGAACTGTAAACCTTACCATGAATAAACAGGGACACTGTACAGTGACCCATACCCTGAATATACAGGGACCCTGTACAGTAACCCTTACCCTGAATACACAGGGAACTTGTACAGTAACCCTTACCCTGAATACACAGGGACCTTGTACAATGACCCTTACCCTGAATAAACAGGGACACTGTACAGTAACCCTTACACTGATTACACAGGGTCCCTGTACAGTGACTCTTACCCTGAATAGACAGGTACCCTGTACAATAAACCTTACCATGAATACACAGGGACACTGTACAGTGACCCTTACGCTGAATACACAAGGATCGTGTACAATAGACCTTACCCTGAATACACAGGGACCCAGTACAGTAACCCTTACCGTGAATACACAGGGACCCTGTATAGTGACCCTAACCCTGAATACACAGGGATCCTGTACAATAACCCTTACCCTGAATACACAGGGACCCTGTACTGTAAGCCTTACCATGAATACACAGGGACACTGTACAGTGACCCATACCCTGAATATACAGGGACCCTGTACAGTAACCCTTACCCTGAATACACAGGGAACTTGTACAGTAACCCTTACCCTGAATACACAGGGACCTTGTACAATGACCCTTACCCTGAATAAACAGGGACACTGTACAGTAACCCTTACACTGATTACACAGGGTCCCTGTACAGTGACTCTTACCCTGAATAGACAGGTACCCTGTACAATAAACCTTACCATGAATACACAGGGACACTGTACAGTGACCCTTACGCTGAATACACAAGGATCGTGTACAATAGACCTTACCCTGAATACACAGGGACCCAGTACAGTAACCCTTACCCTGAATAGACAGGGACCCTGTACAGTGAACCTTACCCTGAATAAACAGGGATCCTGTACAATAACCCTTACCCTGAATACAGAGGGACCCTGTACAGTGACCCTTACCCTGAATACACAAGGATCGTGTACAATAGCCCTTACCCTGAATACACAGGGAACCAGTACAGTAACCCTTACCCTGAATAGACAGGGACCCTGTACAGTGACCCTTACCCTGAATAAACAGGGATCCTGTACAATAAACCTTACACTGAATACACAGGGACCGTGTACAGTAACGCTTACCCTGAAAACACAGGGACCCTGTTCAGTAACCCTTACCCTGAATACACAGGTAACCTGTGCAGTGACCCTTACCCTGAATACACAGAGACCCTGTACAGTAACCCTTACCCTGAATACACAGGGACCCTGTACAGTGACACTTAACCTGAATACACAGGGACCCTGTAAGCGACCCTTACCCTGAATAATCAGGGACCCTGTACAGTGACCATTACCTTGAATACACAGGGACCTGTACTGTGACACTTACCCTGAATACACAGAGACACTGTACAGTGATAATTAACCTGAATACACAGGAACCCTGTAAGCGACCCTTACCGTGAATACACAGGGACCTGTACAGTAACCCTTACCCTGAATACACAGGGACCTGTACAGTGACCCTTACCCTGAATACACAGGTACCCTGTACAGTGACACTTACCCTGAATACACAGGGACCCTGTAAAGTAACCCTCACCCTGCATACACAGGGACTTGTACAGTGACCCTTACCCTGAATACACAGGGACCTGTACAGTGACACTTACCCTGAATACACAGGGACACTGTACAGTAACCCTTACCCTGAATACACAGGAATCCTGTACAATAACCCTTACCCTGAATACACAGGGACCCTGTACAGTAACCCTTACCCTGAATACAGAGGGACCCTGTACAGTGACCCTTACCCCGAATACACAGGGATCCTTTACAATAACCCTTACCCTGAATACACAGGGACCCTATACAGTAACCCTTACCCTGAATACACAGGGACCCTGTAGAGTGACCCTCACCCTGAATACACAGGGATACTTTACAGTAACCCTTACCCTGAATACACAGGGACCCTGTACAGTGACTCTTACTCTGAATACACAGGGACCCTGTACTGTGACCCTTACCCTGAATACACAGGGACCCTGTACTGTGACCCTTACCCTGAATACACAGGGATCTGTACAGTGAGCCTTACCCTGAATACACAGGGACACTGTACAGTGACACTTAACCTGAATACGCAGGAACCCTGTAAGCGACCCTTACCCTGAATACACAGGGACCCTGTACAGTAACCCTTACACTGAATACACAGGGACCTGTACAGTGAACCTTACACTGAATACACAGGGACACTGTACAGTGACACTTACCCTGAATACACAGATTCCCTGTACAGTAACCCTTACCCTGAATACACAGGGAGCTGTACAGTGACTCTTACCCTGAATACACAGGGACCCTGAACAGTAACACTTATGCTGAAAACACAGGGATCCTTTACAGTGACCCTTACTCTGAATACACAGGGTCCCTGTACCGTAGCCCTTACCCTGAATACATAGGGATCCTGTACAATAGCCCTTACCCTGAATACACAGGGACCGTGTACAGTAACCCTTACGCTGAATACAAAGGGACCCTGTACAGTGACCCTTACCCTGAATACACAGGGATCCTGTACAATAACCCTTACCGTGAATACACAGGGACCCTGTATAGTGACCCTAACCCTGAATACACAGGGATCCTGTACAATAACCCTTACCCTGAATACACAGGGACCCTGTACTGTAAACCTTACCATGAATACACAGGGACACTGTACAGTGACCCATAACCTGAATATACAGGGACCCTGTACAGTAACCCTTACCCTGAATACACAGGGGACTTGTACAGTAACCCTTACCCTGAATACACAGGGACCCTGTACAGTGACCCTTACCCTGAATAAACAGGGACACTGTACAGTAACCCTTACCCTGATTACACAGGGTCCCTGTACAGTGACTCTTACCCTGAATAGACAGGGACCCTGTACAGTAACCCTTACCCTGAATACACAGGGACCCTGTACGGTGACCCTAACCCTGAATACACAGGTACCCAGTAAAGTGATCCTTACCCTGAATACACAGGGACCCTGTACAGTAAGCCTTTCCCTGAATACACAGGGACCCTGTACAGTGACCCTTACCCTGAATAGACAGGGACCCTGTACATTAACCCTTACCCTGAATACACAAGGACACTTTACAGTAACCCATACCCTGAATACACAGGGACCCTGTACAGTGACCCTAACCCTGAATAAACAGGGACCCTCTACAGTGACCCTTACCCTGAATACACATGGACCTTGTACAGTAACCCTTACCCTGAATACACAGGTACCCTTTACAGTAACCCTTACCCTGAATACACAGCGACCCTGTACAGTAACCCTTACCCTGAATACACAGGGACACTGTTCACTGACCCTTACCATGAATACACAGGGACCGTGTACAGTAACCCATACCCTGAATACACAGGGACCCTGTAAAGTAACCCTTACGATGAATACACAGCGACTCTGTACAGTAAACTTTACCCTGAATACACAAGGACCCTGTGCAGTAACCTTTACCCTGAATACACAGGGACTCTTTACAGTAAACCTTACCCTGAATACACAGGGTCCCTCTACAGTAACCCTTACCCTGAATACACAGGGGCCCTGTACCGTAACCCTTACCCTGAATACACAGGGATCCTGTACAATAGCCCTTACGCTGAATACACAGGGACCCTGTACAGTAACCCTTAACCTGAATACACAGGGACCCTGTACAGTGACCCTTACCCTGAATTCACAGGGATCCTTTACAATAACGCTTACCCTGAATACACAGGGACACTGTACAGTGACCCTAACCCTGAATACACAGGGATACTGTACAATAACCCTTACCCTGAATACACAGGTACCCTGTACAGTAACCCTTACCCTGAATACACAGGGACACTGTACAGTGTTCCTTACCATGAATATACAGGGACCCTGTACAGTAACCTTTACCCTGAATACATAGGGACCCTGTACAGTAACCCTTACCCTGAATACACAGGGACCCTGTACAGTAACCCATACCCTGAAAACACAGGGACCCTGTACAGTAACCCTTACGATGAATACACAGCGACTCTGTACAGTAAACCTTACCCTGAATACACAAAGACCCTGTGCAGTAACCCTTACCCTGAATACACAGGGACTCTGTACAGTAAACCTTACCCTGAATACACAGGGTCCCTCTACAGTAACCCTTACCCTGAATACACAGGGACCCTGTACAATAACCCTTACCCTGAATACACAGGGACACTGTACAGTGACCCTTACCCTGAATACACAGGGTCCCTGTACCGTAACCCTTACCCTGAATACACAGGGATCCTGTACAATAGCCCTTACGCTGAATACACAGGGACCCTGTACAGTAACCCTTACCCTGAATACAGAGGGACCCTGTACAGTGACCCTTACCCCGAATACACAGGGATCCTTTACAATAACCCTTACCCTGAATACACAGGGACCCTGTACAGTAACCCTTACCCTGAATACACAGGGACCCTGTAGAGTGACCCTCACCCTGAATACACAGGGATACTTTACAGTAACCCTTACCCTGAATACACAGGGACCCTGTATAGTGACTCTTTCTCTGAATACACAGGGACCCTGTACTGTGACCCTTACCCTGAATACACAGGGATCTGTACAGTGAGCCTTACCCTGAATACACAGGGACACTGTACAGTGACACTTAACCTGAATACGCAGGGACCCTGTAAGCGACCCTTACCCTGAATACACAGGGACCCTGTACAGTAACCCTTACACTGAATACACAGGGACCTGTACAGTGAACCTTACACTGAATACACAGGGACCCTGTACAGTGACACTTACCCTGAATACACACGTTCCCTGTACAGTAACCCTTACCCTGAATACACAGGGAGCTGTACAGTGACTCTTACCCTGAATACACAGGGACCCTGTACAGTAACACTTATGCTGAAAACACAGGGATCCTTTACAGTGACCCTTACTCTGAATACACAGGGTCCCTGTACCGTAGTCCTCACCCTGAATACATAGGGATCCTGTACAATAGCCCTTACCCTGAATACACAGGGACCGTGTACAGTAACCCTTACGCTGAATACAAAGGGACCCTGTACAGTGACCCTTACCCTGAATACACAGGGATCCTGTACAATAACCCTTACCGTGAATACACAGGGACCCTGTATAGTGACCCTAACCCTGAATACACAGGGATCCTGTACAATAACCCTTACCCTGAATACACAGGGATCCTGTACTGTAAACCTTACCATGAATACACAGGGACACTGTACAGTGACCCATAACCTGAATATACAGGGACCCTGTACAGTAACCCTTACCCTGAATACACAGGGGACTTGTACAGTAACCCTTACCCTGAATACACAGGGACCCTGTACAGTGACCCTTATCCTGAATAAACAGGGACACTGTACAGTAACCCTTACCCTGATTACACAGGGTCCCTGTACAGTGACTCTTACCCTGAAAAGACAGGGACCCTGTACAGTAACCCTTACCCTGAATACACAGGGACCCTGTACGGTGACCCTAACCCTGAATACACAGGTACCCAGTAAAGTGATCCTTACCCTGAATACACAGGGACCCTGTACAGTAAGCCTTTCCCTGAATACACAGGGAACCTGTACAGTGACCCTTACCCTGAATAGACAGGGTCCCTGTACATTAACCCTTACACTGATTACACAGGGTCCCTGTACAGTGACTCTTACCCTGAATAGACAGGTACCCTGTACAATAAACCTTACCATGAATACACAGGGACACTGTACAGTGACCCTTACGCTGAATACACAAGGATCGTGTACAATAGACCTTACCCTGAATACACAGGGACCCAGTACAGTAACCCTTACCCTGAATAGACAGGGACCCTGTACAGTGAACCTTACCCTGAATAAACAGGGATCCTGTACAATAACCCTTACCCTGAATACAGAGGGACCCTGTACAGTGACCCTTACCCTGAATACACAAGGATCGTGTACAATAGCCCTTACCCTGAATACACAGGGAACCAGTACAGTAACCCTTACCCTGAATAGACAGGGACCCTGTACAGTGACCCTTACCCTGAATAAACAGGGATCCTGTACAATAAACCTTACACTGAATACACAGGGACCGTGTACAGTAACGCTTACCCTGAAAACACAGGGACCCTGTTCAGTAACCCTTACCCTGAATACACAGGTAACCTGTGCAGTGACCCTTACCCTGAATACACAGAGACCCTGTACAGTAACCCTTACCCTGAATACACAGGGACCCTGTACAGTGACACTTAACCTGAATACACAGGGACCCTGTAAGCGACCCTTACCCTGAATAATCAGGGACCCTGTACAGTGACCATTACCTTGAATACACAGGGACCTGTACTGTGACACTTACCCTGAATACACAGAGACACTGTACAGTGATAATTAACCTGAATACACAGGAACCCTGTAAGCGACCCTTACCGTGAATACACAGGGACCTGTACAGTAACCCTTACCCTGAATACACAGGGACCTGTACAGTGTCCCTTACCCTGAATACACAGGGACCCTGTACAGTGACACTTACCCTGAATACACAGGGACCCTGTAAAGTAACCCTCACCCTGCATACACAGGGACTTGTACAGTGACCCTTACCCTGAATACACAGGGACCTGTACAGTGACACTTACCCTGAATACACAGGGACACTGTACAGTAACCCTTACCCTGAATACACAGGAATCCTGTACAATAACCCTTACCCTGAATACACAGGGACCCTGTACAGTAACCCTTACCCTGAATACAGAGGGACCCTGTACAGTGACCCTTACCCCGAATACACAGGGATCCTTTACAATAACCCTTACCCTGAATACACAGGGACCCTGTACAGTAACCCTTACCCTGAATACACAGGGACCCTGTAGAGTGACCCTCACCCTGAATACACAGGGATACTTTACAGTAACCCTTACCCTGAATACACAGGGACCCTGTACAGTGACTCTTACTCTGAATACACAGGGACCCTGTACAGTGACCCTTACCCTGAATACACAGGGACCCTGTACTGTGACCCTTACCCTGAATACACAGGGATCTGTACAGTGAGCCTTACCCTGAATACACAGGGACACTGTACAGTGACACTTAACCTGAATACGCAGGGACCCTGTAAGCGACCCTTACCCTGAATACACAGGGACCCTGTACAGTAACCCTTACACTGAATACACAGGGACCTGTACAGTGAACCTTACACTGAATACACAGGGACACTGTACAGTGACACTTACCCTGAATACACAGATTCCCTGTACAGTAACCCTTACCCTGAATACACAGGGAGCTGTACAGTGACTCTTACCCTGAATACACAGGGACCCTGAACAGTAACACTTATGCTGAAAACACAGGGATCCTTTACAGTGACCCTTACTCTGAATACACAGGGTCCCTGTACCGTAGCCCTTACCCTGAATACATAGGGATCCTGTACATTAGCCCTTACCCTGAATACACAGGGACCGTGTACAGTAACCCTTACGCTGAATACAAAGGGAACCTGTACAGTGACCCTTACCCTGAATACACAGGGATCCTGTACAATAACCCTTACCGTGAATACACAGGGACCCTGTATAGTGACCCTAACCCTGAATACACAGGGATCCTGTACAATAACCCTTACCCTGAATACACAGGGACCCTGTACTGTAAACCTTACCATGAATACACAGGGACACTGTACAGTGACCCATAACCTGAATATACAGGGACCCTGTACAGTAACCCTTACCCTGAATACACAGGGGACTTGTACAGTAACCCTTACCCTGAATACACAGGGACCCTGTACAGTGACCCTTACCCTGAATAAACAGGGACCCTGTACAGTGACCATTACCTTGAATACACAGGGACCTGTACTGTGACACTTACCCTGAATACACAGAGACACTGTACAGTGATAATTAACCTGAATACACAGGAACCCTGTAAGCGACCCTTACCGTGAATACACAGGGACCTGTACAGTAACCCTTACCCTGAATACACAGGGACCTGTACAGTGACCCTTACCCTGAATACACAGGTACCCTGTACAGTGACACTTACCCTGAATACACAGGGACCCTGTAAAGTAACCCTCACCCTGCATACACAGGGACTTGTACAGTGACCCTTACCCTGAATACACAGGGACCTGTACAGTGACACTTACCCTGAATACACAGGGACACTGTACAGTAACCCTTACCCTGAATACACAGGAATCCTGTACAATAACCCTTACCCTGAATACACAGGGACCCTGTACAGTAACCCTTACCCTGAATACAGAGGGACCCTGTACAGTGACCCTTACCCCGAATACACAGGGATCCTTTACAATAACCCTTACCCTGAATACACAGGGACCCTGTACAGTAACCCTTACCCTGAATACACAGGGACCCTGTAGAGTGACCCTCACCCTGAATACACAGGGATACTTTACAGTAACCCTTACCCTGAATACACAGGGACCCTGTACAGTGACTCTTACTCTGAATACACAGGGACCCTGTACAGTGACCCTTACCCTGAATACACAGGGACCCTGTACTGTGACCCTTACCCTGAATACACAGGGATCTGTACAGTGAGCCTTACCCTGAATACACAGGGACACTGTACAGTGACACTTAACCTGAATACGCAGGGTCCCTGTAAGCGACCCTTACCCTGAATACACAGGGACCCTGTACAGTAACCCTTACACTGAATACACAGGGACCTGTACAGTGAACCTTACACTGAATACACAGGGACACTGTACAGTGACACTTACCCTGAATACACAGATTCCCTGTACAGTAACCCTTACCCTGAATACACAGGGAGCTGTACAGTGACTCTTACCCTGAATACACAGGGACCCTGAACAGTAACACTTATGCTGAAAACACAGGGATCCTTTACAGTGACCCTTACTCTGAATACACAGGGTCCCTGTACCGTAGCCCTTACCCTGAATACATAGGGATCCTGTACATTAGCCCTTACCCTGAATACACAGGGACCGTGTACAGTAACCCTTACGCTGAATACAAAGGGAACCTGTACAGTGACCCTTACCCTGAATACACAGGGATCCTGTACAATAACCCTTACCGTGAATACACAGGGACCCTGTATAGTGACCCTAACCCTGAATACACAGGGATCCTGTACAATAACCCTTACCCTGAATACACAGGGACCCTGTACTGTAAACCTTACCATGAATACACAGGGACACTGTACAGTGACCCATAACCTGAATATACAGGGACCCTGTACAGTAACCCTTACCCTGAATACACAGGGGACTTGTACAGTAACCCTTACCCTGAATACACAGGGACCCTGTACAGTGACCCTTACCCTGAATAAACAGGGACACTGTACAGTAACCCTTACCCTGATTACACAGGGTCCCTGTACAGTGACTCTTACCCTGAATAGACAGGGACCCTGTACAGTAACCCTTACCCTGAATACACAGGGACCCTGTACGGTGACCCTAACCCTGAATACACAGGTACCCAGTAAAGTGATCCTTACCCTGAATACACAGGGACCCTGTACAGTAAGCCTTTCCCTGAATACACAGGGACCCTGTACAGTGACCCTTACCCTGAATAGACAGGGACCCTGTACATTAACCCTTACCCTGAATACACAAGGACACTTTACAGTAACCCATACCCTGAATACACAGGGACCCTGTACAGTGACCCTAACCCTGAATAAACAGGGACCCTCTACAGTGACCCTTACCCTGAATACACATGGACCTTGTACAGTAACCCTTACCCTGAATACACAGGTACCCTTTACAGTAACCCTTACCCTGAATACACAGCGACCCTGTACAGTAACCCTTACCCTGAATACACAGGGACACTGTTCACTGACCCTTACCATGAATACACAGGGACCGTGTACAGTAACCCATACCCTAAATACACAGGGACCCTGTAAAGTAACCCTTACGATGAATACACAGCGACTCTGTACAGTAAACTTTACCCTGAATACACAAGGACCCTGTGCAGTAACCTTTACCCTGAATACACAGGGACTCTTTACAGTAAACCTTACCCTGAATACACAGGGTCCCTCTACAGTAACCCTTACCCTGAATACACAGGGGCCCTGTACCGTAACCCTTACCCTGAATACACAGGGATCCTGTACAATAGCCCTTACCCTGAATACACAGGGACCCTGTACAGTAACCCTTAACCTGAATACACAGGGTCCCTGTACAGTGACCCTTACCCTGAATTCACAGGGATCCTTTACAATAACGCTTACCCTGAATACACAGGGACACTGTACAGTGACCCTAACCCTGAATACACAGGGATACTGTACAATAACCCTTACCCTGAATACACAGGTACCCTGTACAGTAACCCTTACCCTGAATACACAGGGACACTGTACAGTGTTCCTTACCATGAATATACAGGGACCCTGTACAGTAACCCTTACGATGAATACACAGCGACTCTGTACAGTAAACCTTACCCTGAATACACAAAAACCCTGTGCAGTAACCCTTACCCTGAATACACAGGGACTCTGTACAGTAAACCTTACCCTGAATACACAGGGTCCCTCTACAGTAACCCTTACCCTGAATACACAGGGACCCTGTACAATAACCCTTACCCTGAATACACAGGGACACTGTACAGTGACCCTTACCCTGAATACACAGGGTCCCTGTACCGTAACCCTTACCCTGAATACACAGGGATCCTGTACAATAGCCCTTACGCTGAATACACAGGGACCCTGTACAGTAACTCTTACCCTGAATACAGAGGGACCCTGTACAGTGACCCTTACCCCGAATACACAGGGATCCTTTACAATAACCCTTACCCTGAATACACAGGGACCCTGTACAGTAACCCTTACCCTGAATACACAGGGACCCTGTAGAGTGACCCTCACCCTGAATACACAGGGATACTTTACAGTAACCCTTACCCTGAATACACAGGGACCCTGTACAGTGACTCTTACTCTGAATACACAGGGACCCTGTACAGTGACCCTTACCCTGAATACACAGGGACCCTGTACTGTGACCCTTACCCTGAATACACAGGGATCTGTACAGTGAGCCTTACCCTGAATACACAGGGACACTGTACAGTGACACTTAACCTGAATACGCAGGGACCCTGTAAGCGACCCTTACCCTGAATACACAGGGACCCTGTACAGTAACCCTTACACTGAATACACAGGGACCTGTACAGTGAACCTTACACTGAATACACAGGGACACTGTACAGTGACACTTACCCTGAATACACAGATTCCCTGTACAGTAACCCTTACCCTGAATACACAGGGAGCTGTACAGTGACTCTTACCCTGAATACACAGGGACCCTGAACAGTAACACTTATGCTGAAAACACAGGGATCCTTTACAGTGACCCTTACTCTGAATACACAGGGTCCCTGTACCGTAGCCCTTACCCTGAATACATAGGGATCCTGTACATTAGCCCTTACCCTGAATACACAGGGACCGTGTACAGTAACCCTTACGCTGAATACAAAGGGAACCTGTACAGTGACCCTTACCCTGAATACACAGGGATCCTGTACAATAACCCTTACCGTGAATACACAGGGACCCTGTATAGTGACCCTAACCCTGAATACACAGGGATCCTGTACAATAACCCTTACCCTGAATACACAGGGACCCTGTACTGTAAACCTTACCATGAATACACAGGGACACTGTACAGTGACCCATAACCTGAATATACAGGGACCCTGTACAGTAACCCTTACCCTGAATACACAGGGGACTTGTACAGTAACCCTTACCCTGAATACACAGGGACCCTGTACAGTGACCCTTACCCTGAATAAACAGGGACACTGTACAGTAACCCTTACCCTGATTACACAGGGTCCCTGTACAGTGACTCTTACCCTGAATAGACAGGGACCCTGTACAGTAACCCTTACCCTGAATACACAGGGACCCTGTACGGTGACCCTAACCCTGAATACACAGGTACCCAGTAAAGTGATCCTTACCCTGAATACACAGGGACCCTGTACAGTAAGCCTTTCCCTGAATACACAGGGACCCTGTACAGTGACCCTTACCCTGAATAGACAGGGACCCTGTACATTAACCCTTACCCTGAATACACAAGGACACTTTACAGTAACCCATACCCTGAATACACAGGGACCCTGTACAGTGACCCTAACCCTGAATAAACAGGGACCCTCTACAGTGACCCTTACCCTGAATACACATGGACCTTGTACAGTAACCCTTACCCTGAATACACAGGTACCCTTTACAGTAACCCTTACCCTGAATACACAGCGACCCTGTACAGTAACCCTTACCCTGAATACACAGGGACACTGTTCACTGACCCTTACCATGAATACACAGGGACCGTGTACAGTAACCCATACCCTAAATACACAGGGACCCTGTAAAGTAACCCTTACGATGAATACACAGCGACTCTGTACAGTAAACTTTACCCTGAATACACAAGGACCTTGTGCAGTAACCTTTACCCTGAATACACAGGGACTCTTTACAGTAAACCTTACCCTGAATACACAGGGTCCCTCTACAGTAACCCTTACCCTGAATACACAGGGGCCCTGTACCGTAACCCTTACCCTGAATACACAGGGATCCTGTACAATAGCCCTTACCCTGAATACACAGGGACCCTGTACAGTAACCCTTAACCTGAATACACAGGGTCCCTGTACAGTGACCCTTACCCTGAATTCACAGGGATCCTTTACAATAACGCTTACCCTGAATACACAGGGACACTGTACAGTGACCCTAACCCTGAATACACAGGGATACTGTACAATAACCCTTACCCTGAATACACAGGTACCCTGTACAGTAACCCTTACCCTGAATACACAGGGACACTGTACAGTGTTCCTTACCATGAATATACAGGGACCCTGTACAGTAACCCTTACGATGAATACACAGCGACTCTGTACAGTAAACCTTACCCTGAATACACAAAAACCCTGTGCAGTAACCCTTACCCTGAATACACAGGGACTCTGTACAGTAAACCTTACCCTGAATACACAGGGTCCCTCTACAGTAACCCTTACCCTGAATACACAGGGACCCTGTACAATAACCCTTACCCTGAATACACAGGGACACTGTACAGTGACCCTTACCCTGAATACACAGGGTCCCTGTACCGTAACCCTTACCCTGAATACACAGGGATCCTGTACAATAGCCCTTACGCTGAATACACAGGGACCCTGTACAGTAACTCTTACCCTGAATACAGAGGGACCCTGTACAGTGACCCTTACCCCGAATACACAGGGATCCTTTACAATAACCCTTACCCTGAATACACAGGGACCCTGTACAGTAACCCTTACCCTGAATACACAGGGACCCTGTAGAGTGACCCTCACCCTGAATACACAGGGATACTTTACAGTAACCCTTACCCTGAATACACAGGGACCCTGTATAGTGACTCTTTCTCTGAATACACAGGGACCCTGTACTGTGACCCTTACCCTGAATACACAGGGATCTGTACAGTGAGCCTTACCCTGAATACACAGGGACACTGTACAGTGACACTTAACCTGAATACGCAGGGACCCTGTAAGCGACCCTTACCCTGAATACACAGGGACCCTGTACAGTAACCCTTACACTGAATACACAGGGACCTGTACAGTGAACCTTACACTGAATACACAGGGACCCTGTACAGTGACACTTACCCTGAATACACACGTTCCCTGTACAGTAACCCTTACCCTGAATACACAGGGAGCTGTACAGTGACTCTTACCCTGAATACACAGGGACCCTGTACAGTAACACTTATGCTGAAAACACAGGGATCCTTTACAGTGACCCTTACTCTGAATACACAGTGTCCCTGTACCGTAGTCCTCACCCTGAATACATAGGGATCCTGTACAATAGCCCTTACCCTGAATACACAGGGACCGTGTACACTAACCCTTACGCTGAATACAAAGGGACCCTGTACAGTGACCCTTACCCTGAATACACAGGGATCCTGTACAATAACCCTTACTGTGAATACACAGGGACCCTGTATAGTGACCCTAACCCTGAATACACAGGGATCCTGTACAATAACCCTTACCCTGAATACACAGGGACCCTGTACTGTAAACCTTACCATGAATACACAGGGACACTGTACAGTGACCCATAACCTGAATATACAGGGACCCTGTACAGTAACCCTTACCCTGAATACACAGGGGACTTGTACAGTAACCCTTACCCTGAATACACAGGGACCCTGTACAGTGACCCTTACCCTGAATAAACAGGGACACTGTACAGTAACCCTTACCCTGATTACACAGGGTCCCTGTACAGTGACTCTTACCCTGAATAGACAGGGACCCTATACAGTAACCCTTACCCTGAATACACAGGGACCCTGTACGGTGACCCTAACCCTGAATACACAGGTACCCAGTAAAGTGATCCTTACCCTGAATACACAGGGACCCTGTACAGTAAGCCTTTCCCTGAATACACAGGGAACCTGTACAGTGACCCTTACCCTGAATAGACAGGGTCCCTGTACATTAACCCTTACCGTGAATACACAAGGACACTTTACAGTAACCCATACCCTGAATACACAGGGACCCAGTACAGTAACCCTTACCCTGAATAGACAGGGACCCTGTACAGTGACCTTTACCCTGAATAAACAGGGATCCTGTACAATAATCCTTACCCTGAATACACAGGGACCCTGTACAGTGACCCTTACCCAAAATACACAGGGATCCTGTACAGTGATCCTTACCCTGAATACACAGGGACTCTGTACAGTAAACCTTAACCTGAATACACAGGGACTCTGTACAGTAAGCCTTACCCTGAATACACAGGGACCCTGTACAAGAAACCTTAACCTGAATACACAGGGACACTGTACAGTGACCCTTACCCTGAATACACAGGTTCCCTGTACCGTAACCCTTACCCTGAATACACAGGGATCCTGTAAGCGACCCTTACCCTGAATACACAGGGACCCTGTACAGTAACCCTTACCCTGAATACACAGGGACCTGTACAGTGACCCTTACCCTGAATACACAGTGACCCTGTACAGTGACATTTACCCTGAATACACAGGTACCCTGTACAGTAACCCAACCCTGCATACACAGGGACCTGTACAGTGACCCATACCCTGAATACACAGGGACCCTGTACAGTGAGACTTACCCTGAATACACAGGGACCCTCTACAGTAACCCTTACGCTGAATGCACAGGGATCCTGTACAGTGATCCTTACCCTGAATACGGAGGGACCCTGTACAATGACCCTTACCCTGAATACACAGGGATCCTGTACAATAACCCTTACCCTGAATACACAGTGACCCTGTACAGTAACACTTACCCTGAATACACAGGGACCCTGTACACGGACCCTTTTCCTGAATACACAGGGACCCTTTACATTAACCCTTACCCTGAATACACAGGTATCCTGTACAATAACCTTTACCCTGAATACACAGGGAGCTGTACAGTGACTCTTACCCTGAATACACAGGGACCCTGTACAGTGACCCTTACCCTGAATACACAGGGACCCTGTACAGTAACCCTTACGCTGAAAACACAGGGATCCTTTACAGTGACCCTTACTCTGAATACACAGGGTCACTGTACCGCAACCCTTACGCTGAATACATAGGGATCCTGTACAATAGCCCTTACCCTGAATACACAGGGACCCTGTACAGAAACCCTTACCCTGAATACAAAGGGACCCTGTACAGTGAGCCTTACCCTGAATACACAGGGATCCTGTACAATAACCCTTACCGTGAATACACAGGGACCCTATATAGTGACCCTAACCCTAAATACACAGGGATCCTGTACAATAACCCTTACCCTGAATACACAGGGACCCTGTACTGTAACCCTTACCATGAATACACAGGGACACTGTACAGTGAACCATACCCTGAATATACAGGGACCCTGTACAGTAACCCTTACCCTGAATACACAGGGAACTTGTACAGTAACCCTTACCCTGAATACACAGGGACCTTGTACAGTGACCCTTACCCTGAATAAACAGGGACACTGTACAGTAACCATTACCCTGATTACACAGGGTCCCTGTACAGTGACTCTTACCCTGAATAGACAGGTACCCTGTACAATAAACCTTACCATGAATACACAGGGACACTGTACAGTGACCCTTACGCTGAATACACAAGGATCGTTTACAATAGACCTTACCCTGAATACACAGGGACCCAGTACAGTAACCCTTACCCTGAATAGACAGGGACCCTGTACAGTGACCTTTACCCTGAATAAACAGGGATCCTGTACAATAATCCTTACCCTGAATACACAGGGACCCTGTACAGTGACCCTTACCCTGAATACACAAGGATCGTGTACAATAGCCCTTACCCTGAATACACAGGGATCCAGTACAGTAACCCTTACCCTGAATAGACAGGGACCCTGTACAGTGACCCTTACCCTGAATAAACAGGGATCCTGTACAATAACCCTTACCCTGAATACACAGGGACCCTGTACACTAACGCTTACCCTGAAAACACAGGGGCCCTGTTCAGTAACCCTTACCCTGAATACACAGGTACCCTATGCAGTGACCCTTACCCTGAATACACAGAGACCCTGTACAGTAACCCTTACCCTGAATACACAGGGACCCTGTACAGTGACACTTAACCTGAATACACAGGGACCCTGTAAGCGACCCTTACCCTGAATAATCAGGGACCCTGTACAGTGACCATTACCTTGAATACACAGGGACCTGTACTGTGACACTTACCCTGAATACACAGAGACACTGTACAGTGAAACTTAACCTGAATACACAGGGACCCTGTAAGCGACCCTTACCGTGAATACACAGGGACCTGTACAGTAACCCTTACCCTGAATACACAGGGACCTGTACAGTGACCCTTACCCTGAATACACAGGGACCCTTACAGTGACACTTACCCTGAATACACAGGGACCCTGTAAAGTAACCCTCACCCTGCATACACAGGGACTTGTACAGTGATCCTTACCCTGAATACACAGGGACCTGTACAGTGACACTTACCCTGAATACACAGGGACCCTGTACAGTAACCCTTACCCTGAATACACAGGAATCCTGTACAATAACCCTTACCCTGAATACACAGGGACCCTGTACAGTAACCCTTACCCTGAATACAGAGGGACCCTGTACAGTGACCCTTACCCCGAATACACAGGGATCCTGTACAATAACCCTTACCCTGAATACACAGGGACCGTGTACAGTAACCCTTACCCTGAATACACAGGGACCCTGTAGAGTGACCCTCACCCTGAATACACAAGGATCCTTTACAGTAACCCTTACCCTGAATACACAGGATCATGTACAATATCCTTTACCCTGAATACACAGGGACCTTTTACAGTAACCCTTACCCTGAATAAACAGGGACCCTGTACAGTGACCCTTACTCTGAATACACAGGGACCCTGTACAGTAACCCTTACCCTGAATACAGAGGGACCCTGTACAGTGACCCTTACCCCGAATACACAGGGATCCTGTACAATAACCCTTACCCTGAATACACAGGTACCCTGTACAGTAACCCTCACCCTGCATACACAGGGACCTGTACAGTGACCCATACCCTGAATACACAGGGACCCTGTACAGTGAGACTTACCCTGAATACACAGGGACGCTGTACAGTAACCCTTACGCTGAATGCACAGGGATCCTGTACAGTGATCCTTACCCTGAATACGGAGGGACCCTGTACAGTGACCCTTACCCTGAATACACAGGGATCCTGTACAATAACCCTTACCCTGAATACACAGGGACCCTGTACAGTGACCCTAACCCTGAATAAACAGGGACCCTGTACAGTGACCCTTACCCTGAATACACATGGAACGTGTACAGTAACCCTTACCCTGAATACACAGGTACCCTTTACAGTAACCCTTACCCTGAATACACAGGGACCTTGTACAATGACCCTTACCCTGAATACACAGGGACAATTTTCACTGACCCTTACCCTGAATACACAGGGACCGTGTACAGTAACCCATAATCTGAATACACAGGGACCCTGTACAGTAACCCTTACGATGAATACACAGCGACTCTGTACAGCAAACCTTACCCTGAATACACAAGGACCCTGTGCAGTAACCCTTACCCTGAATACACAGGGACTCTGTACAGTAAACCTTACCCTGAATACACAGGGTCCCTGTACCGTAACCCTTACCCTGAATACACAGGGATCCTGTACAATAGCCCTTACGCTGAATACACTGGGACCCTGTACAGTAACCCTTAACCTGAATACACAGGGACCCTGTACAGTGACCCTTTCCCAGAAATCACAGGGATCCTGTACAATAACCCTTACCCTGAATACACAGGGACCCTGTACAGTGACCCTAACCCTGAATACACAGAGATACTGTGCAATAACCCTTACCCTGAATACACAGGTACCCTGTACAGTAACCCTTACCCTGAATACACAGGGACACTCTACAGTGTTCCTTACCATGAATATACAGTGACCCTGTACAGTAACCTTTACCCTGAATACATAGGGACCCTGTACAGTAACCATTACCCTGAATACACAGGGACCCTGTACAGTAACCCATACCCTGAAAACACAGGGACCCTGTACAGTAACCCTTACGATGAATACACAGCGACTCTGTACAGTAAACCTTACCCTGAATACACAAAGACATTGTGCAGTAACCCTTACCCTGAATACACAGGGACTCTGTACAGTAAACCTTACCCTGAATACACAGTGTCCCTCTACAGTAACCCTTACCCTGAATACACAGGGACCCTGTACAATAACCCTAACCCTGAATACACAGGGACACTGTACAGTGACCCTTACCCTGAATACACAGGGTCCCTGTACCGTAACCCTTACCCTGAATACATAGGGATCCTGTACAATAGCCCTTACCCTGAATACACAGGGACCCTGTACAGAAACTCTTACCCTGAATACAAAGGGACCCTGTACAGTGAGCCTTACCCTGGATACACAGGGATCCTGTACAATAACCCTTACCGTGAATACACAGGGACCCTGTATAGTGACCCTAACCCTAAATACACAGGGATCCTGTACAATAACCCTTACCCTGAATACACAGGGACCCTGTACTGTAACCCTTACCATGAATACACAGGGACAATGTACAGTGACCCATACCCTGAATATTCAGGGACGCTGTACAGTAACCCTTACCCTGAATACACAGGGAACTTGTAAAGTAACCCTTACCCTGAATACACAGGGACCTTGTACAGTGACCCTTACCCTGAATAAACAGGGACACTGTACAGTAACCATTACCCTGATTACACAGGGTCCCTGTACAGTGACTCTTACCCTGAATAGACAGGTACCCTTTACAATAAACCTTACCATAAATACACAGGGACACTGTACAGTGACCCTTACGCTGAATACACAAGGATCGTGTACAATAGACCTTACCCTGAATACACAGGGACCCAGTACAGTAACCCTTACCCTGAATAGACAGGGACCCTGTACAGTGACCCTTACCCTGAATAAACAGGGATCCTGTACAATAACCCTTACCCTGAATACACAGGGACCCTGTACAGTGACCCTTACCCTGAATACACAAGGATCGTGTAAAATAGCCCTTACCCTGAATACACAGGGACCCAGTACAGTAACCCTTACCCTGAATAGACAGGGACCCTGTACAGTGACCCTTACCCTGAATAAACAGGGATCCTGTACAATAACCCTTACCCTGAATACACAGGGACCCTGTACAGTAACGCTTACCCTGAAAACACAGGGACCCTGTTCAGTAACCCTTACCCTGAATACACAGGTACCCTGTGCACTGACCCTTACCCTGAATACACAGAGACCCTGTACAGTAACCCTTACCCTGAATACACAGGGACCCTGTACAGTGACACTTAACCTGAATACAAAGGGACCCTGTAAGCGACCCTTACCCTGAATAATCAGGGACCCTGTACAGTGACCATTACCTTGAATACACAGGGACCTGTACTGTGACACTTACCCTGAATACACAGAGACACTGTACAGTGAAACTTAACCTGAATACACAGGGACCCTGTAAGCGACCCTTACCGTGAATACACAGGGACCTGTACAGTAACCCTTACCCTGAATACACAGGGACCTGTACAGTGACCCTTACCCTGAATACACAGGGACCCTTACAGTGACACTTACACTGAATACACAGGGACCCTGTAAAGTAACCCTCACCCTGCATACACAGGGACTTGTACAGTGATCCTTACCCTGAATACACAGGGACCTGTACAGTGACACTTACCCTGAATACACAGGGACCCTGTACAGTAACCCTTACCCTGAATACACAGGAATCCTGTACAATAACCCTTACCCTGAATACACAGGGACCCTGTACAGTAACCCTTACCCTGAATACAGAGGGACCCTGTACAGTGACCCTTACCCCGAATACACAGGGATCCTCTACAATAACCCTTACCCTGAATACACAGGGACCCTGTACAGTAACCCTTACCCTGAATACACAGGGACCCTGTAGAGTGACCCTCACCCTGAATACACAAGGATCCTTTACAGTAACCCTTACCCTGAATACACAGGATCATGTACAATATCCTTTACCCTGAATACACAGGGACCTTTTACAGTAACCCTTACCCTGAATAAACAGGGACCCTGTACTGTAAACCTTACCATGAATACACAGGGACACTGTACAGTGACCCATAACCTGAATATACAGGGACCCTGTACAGTAACCCTTACCCTGAATACACAGGGGACTTGTACAGTAACCCTTACCCTGAATACACAGGGACCCTGTATAGTGACCCTTACCCTGAATAAACAGGGACACTGTACAGTAACCCTTACCCTGATTACACAGGGTCCCTGTACAGTGACTCTTACCCTGAATAGGCAGGGACCCTGTACAGTAACCCTTACCCTGAATACACAGGGACCCTGTACGGTGACCCTAACCCTGAATACACAGGTACCCAATAAAGTGATCCTTACCCTGAATACACAGGGACCCTGTACAGTAAGCCTTTCCCTGAATACACAGGGACCCTGTACAGTGACCCTTACCCTGAATAGACAGGGACCCTGTACATTAACCCTTACCCTGAATACACAAGGACACTTTACAGTAACCCATACCCTGAATACACAGGGACCCTGTACAGTGACCCTAACCCTGAATAAACAGGGACCCTGTACAGTGACCCTTACCCTGAATACACATGGACCATGTACAGTAACCCTTACCCTGAATACACAGGTACCCTTTACAGTAAGCCTTACCATGAATACACAGCGACCCTGTACAGTAACCCTTACCCTGAATACACAGGGACACTGTTCACTGACCCTTACCCTGAATACACAGGGACCGTGTACAGTAACCCATACCCTGAATACACAGGGACCCTGTAAAGTAACCCTTACGATGAATACACAGCGACTCTGTACAGTAAACCTTACCCTGAATACACAAGGACCCTGTGCAGTAACCTTTACCCTGAATACACAGGGACTCTTTACAGTAAACCTTACCCTGAATACACAGGGTCCCTCTACAGTAACCCTTACCCTGAATACACAGGGGCCCTGTACCGTAACCCTTACCCTGAATACACAGGGATCCTGTACAATAGCCCTTACGCTGAATACACAGGGACCCTGTACAGTAACCCTTAACCTGAATACACAGGGACCCTGTACAGTGACCCTTACCCTGAATTCACAGGGATCCTGTACAATAACCCTTACCCTGAATACACAGGGACACTGTACAGTGACCCTAACCCTGAATACAAGGGATACTGTACAATAACCCTTACCCTGAATACACAGGTACCCTGTACAGTAACCCTTACCCTGAATACACAGGGACACTGTACAGTGTTCCTTACCATGAATATACAGGGACCCTGTACAGTAACCTTTACCCTGAATACATAGGGACCCTGTACAGTAACCCTTACCCTGAATACACAGGGACCCTGTACAGTAACCGATACCCTGAAAACACAGGGACCCTGTACAATAACCCTTACCCTGAATACACAGGGACACTGTACAGTGACCCTTACCCTGAATACACAGGGTCCCTGTACCGTAACCCTTACCCTGAATACACAGCGATCCTGTACAATAGCCCTTACGCTGAATACACAGGGACCCTGTACAGTAACCCTTACCCTGAATACGCAGGGACCCTGTACAGTGACCCTTACCCTGAATACACAGAGATCCTGTACAATAACCCTTACCCTGAATACACAGGGACCCTGTACAGTGACCCTAACCCTGAATACACAGGGATACTGTACTATAACCCTTACCCTGAATACACAGGTACGCTGTACAGTAACCCTTACCCTGAATGCACAGGGACACTGTAGAGTGTTCCTTACCATGAATATACAGGGACCCTGTACAGTAAGCTTTACCCTGAATACATAGGGACCCTGTACAGTAACCCTTACCCTGAATACACAGGGACCCTGTACAGTGACCCTCACCCAAAATACACAGGGATCCTGTACAGTGATCCTTACCCTGAATACACAGGGACTCTGTACAGTAAACCTTAACCTGAATACACATGGACTCTGTACAGTAACCCTTACCCTGAATACACAGGGACCCTGTAGAAGAAACCTTAACCTGAATACACAGGGACACTGTACAGTGACCCTTACCCTGAATACACAGGTTCCCTGTACCGTAACCCTTACCCTGAATACACAGGGATCATGTAAGCGACCCTTACCCTGAATACACAGGGACCCTGTACAGTAACCCTTACCCTGAATACACAGGGACCTGTACAGTGACCCTTACCCTGAATACACAGTGACCCTGTACAGTGACACTTACCCTGAATACACAGGTACCCTGTACAGTAACCCTCACCCTGCATACACAGGGACCTGTACAGTGACCCATACCCTGAATACACAGGGACCCTGTACAGTGAGACTTACCCTGAATACACAGGGACCCTCTACAGTAAACCTTACGCTGAATGCACAGGGATCCTGTACAGTGATCCTTACCCTGAATACGTAGGGACCCGGTACAGTGACCCTTACCCTGAATACACAGGGATCCTGTACAATAACCCTTACCCTGAATACACAGTGACCCTGTACAGTAACACTTACCCTGAATACACAGGGACCCTGTACACGGACCCTTTTCCTGAATACACAGGGACCCTTTACAGTAACCCTTACCCTGAATACACAGGTATCCTGTACAATAACCTTTACCCTGAATACACAGGGAGCTGTACAGTGACTCTTATCCTGAATACACAGGGACCCTGTACAGTGACACTTACCCTGAATACACAGGGACCCTGTACAGTAAACCTTACGCTGAAAACACAGGGATCCTTTACAGTGACCCTTACTCTGAATACACAGGGTCCCTGTACCGTAACCCTTACGCTGAATACATAGGGATCCTGTACAATAGCCCTTACCCTGAATACACAGGGACCCTGTACAGAAACCTTTACCCTGAATACAAAGGGACCCTGTACAGTGAGCCTTACCCTGAATACAAAGGGATCCTGTACAATAACCCTTACCGTGAATACACAGGGACCCTGTATAGTGACCCTTACCCTGAATAAACAGGGACACTGTACAGTAACCATTACCCTGATTACACAGGGTCCCTGTACAGTGACTCTTACCCTGAATAGACAGGTACCCTGTACAATAAACCTTACCATGAATACACAGGGACAATGTACAGTGACCCTTACGCTGAATACACAAGGATCGTTTACAATAGACCTTACCCTGAATACACAGGGACCCAGTACAGTAACCCTTACCCTGAATAGACAGGGACCCTGTACAGTGACCTTTACCCTGAATAAACAGGGATCCTGTACAATAAACCTTACCCTGAATACACAGGGAACCTGTACAGTGACCCTTACCCTGAATACACAAGGATCGTGTACAATAGCCCTTACCCTGAATACACAGGGAACCAGTACAGTAACCCTTACCCTGAATAGACAGGGACCCTGTACAGTGACCCTTACCCTGAATAAACAGGGATCCTGTACAATAACCCTTACCCTGAATACACAGGGACCCTGTACAGTAACGCTTACCCTGAAAACACAGGGACCCTGTTCAGTAACCCTTACCCTGAATACACAGGTACCCTATGCAGTGAACCTTACCCTGAATACACAGAGACCCTCTACAGTAACCCTTACCCTGAATACACAGGGACCCTGTACAGTGACACTTAACCTGAATACACAGGGACCCTGTAAGCGACCCTTACCCTGAATAATCAGGGACCCTGTACAGTGACCATTACCTTGAATACACAGGGACCTATACTGTGACACTTACCCTGAATACACAGAGACACTGTACAGTGAAACTTAACCTGAATACACAGGGACCCTGTAAGCGACCCTTACCGTGAATACACAGGGACCTGTACAGTAACCCTTACCCTGAATACACAGGGACCTGTACAGTGACCCTTACCCTGAATACACAGGGACCCTTACAGTGACACTTACCCTGAATACACAGGGACCCTGTAAAGTAACCCTCAACCTGCATACACAGGGACTTGTACAGTGATCCTTACCCTGAATACACAGGGACCTGTACAGTGACACTTACCCTGAATACACAGGGACCCTGTACAGTAACCCTTACCCTGAATACACAGGAATCCAGTACAATAACCCTTACCCTGAATACACAGGGACCCTGTACAGTAACCCTTACCCTGAATAGAGAGGGACCCTGTACAGTGACCCTTACCCCGAATACACAGGGATCCTGTACAATAACCCTTACCCTGAATACACAGGGACCCTGTACAGTAACCCTTCCCCTGAATACACAGGGACCCTGTAGAGTGACCCTCACCCTGAATACACAAGGATCCTTTACAGTACCCCTTACCCTGAATACACAGGATCATGTACAATATCCTTTACCCTGAATACACAGGGACCTTTTACAGTAACCCTTACCCTGAATAAACAGGGACCCTGTACAGTGACCCTTACTCTGAATACAAAGGGACCCTGTACAGTAACCCTTACCCTGAATACAGAGGGACCCTGTACAGTGACCCTTACCCCGAATACACAGGGATCCTGACAATAACCCTTACCCTGAATACACAGGTACCCTGTACAGTAACCCTCACCCTGCATACACAGGGACCTGTACAGTGACCCATACCCTGAATACACAGGGACCCTGTACAGTGAGACTTACCCTGAATACACAGGGACCCTGTACAGTAACCCTTACGCTGAATGCACAGGGATCCTGTACAGTGAATCTTACCCTGAATACGGAGGGACCCTGTACAGTGACCCTTACCCTGAATACACAGGGATCCTGTACAATAACCCTTACCCTGAATACACAGGGACCCTGTACAGTGACCCTAACCCTGAATAAACAGGGACCCTGTACAGTGACCCTTACCCTGAATACACATGGAACGTGTACAGTAACCCTTACCCTGAATACACAGGTACCCTTTACAGTAACCCTTACCCTGAATACACAGGGACCTTGTACAGTGACCCTTACCCTGAATACACAGGGACAATGTTCACTGACCCTTACCCTGAATACACAGGGACCGTGTACAGTAACCCATGATCTGACTACACAGGGACCCTGTACAGTAACCCTTACGATGAATACACAG
Organism: Pristiophorus japonicus; assembly: GCF_044704955.1. Lineage (NCBI taxonomy): Eukaryota > Metazoa > Chordata > Chondrichthyes > Pristiophoridae > Pristiophorus > Pristiophorus japonicus. The sequence goes on from NC_092011.1 coordinate 8,350,526, forward strand.
CGACTCTGTACAGTAAACCTTACCCTGAATACACAAGGACCCTGTGCAGTAACCCTTACCCTGAATACACAGGGACTCTGTACAGTAAACCTTACCCTGAATACACAGGGTCCCTCTACAGTAACCCTTACCCTGAATACACAGGGGCCCTGTACAATAACCCTTACCCTGAATACACAGGGACACTGTACAGTGACCCTTACCCTGAATACACAGGGTCCCTGTACCGTAACCCTTACCCTGAATACACAGGGATCCTGTACAATAGCCCTTACGCTGAATACACAGGGACCCTGTACAGTAACCCTTAACCTGAATACACAGGGACCCTGTACAGTGACCCTTACCCTGAATTCACAGGGATCCTGTACAATAACCCTTACCCTGAATACACAGGGACCCTGTACAGTGACCCTAACCCTGAATACACAGGGATACTGTGCAATAACCCTTACCCTGAATACACAGGTACCCTGTACAGTAACCCTTACCCTGAATACACAGGGACACTCTACAGTGTACCTTACCATGAATATACAGGGACCCTGTACAGTAACCTTTACCCTGAATACATAGGGACCCTGTACAGTAACCATTACCCTGAATACACAGGGACCCTGTACAGTAACCCATACCCTGAAAACACAGGGACCCTGTACAGTAACCCTTACGATGAATACACAGCGACTCTGTACAGTAAACCTTACCCTGAATACACAAAGACCCTGTGCAGTAACCCTTACCCTGAATACACAGGGACTCTGTACAGTAAACCTTACCCTGAATACACAGTGTCCCTCTACAGTAACCCTTACCCTGAATACACAGGGACCCTGTACAATAACCCTTACGCTGTATACACAGGGACACTGTACAGTGAACCTTACCCTGAATACACAGGGTCCCTGTACCGTAACCCTTACCCTGAATACATAGGGATCCTGTACAATAGCCCTTACCCTGAATACACAGGGACCTTGTACAGTGAACCTTACCCTGAATAAACAGGGACACTGTACAGTAACCATTACCCTGATTACACAGGGTCCCTGTACAGTGACTCTTACCCTGAATAGACAGGTACCCTGTACAATAAACCTTACCAGGAATACACAGGGACACTGTACAGTGACCCTTACGCTGAATACACAAGGATCGTGTACAATAGACCTTACCCTGAATACACAGGGACCCAGTACAGTAACCCTTACCCTGAATAGACAGGGACCCTGTACAGTGACCCTTACCCTGAATAAACAGGGATCCTGTACAATAACCCTTACCCTGAATACACAGGGACCCTGTACAGTGACCCTTACCCTGAATACACAAGGATCGTGTACAATAGCCCTTACCCTGAATACACAGGGACCCAGTACAGTAACCCTTACCCTGAATAGACAGGGACCCTGTACAGTGACCCTTACCCTGAATAAACAGGGATCCTGTACAATAACCCTTACCCTGAATACACAGGGACCCTGTACAGTAACGCTTACCCTGAAAACACAGGGACCCTGTTCAGTAACCCTTACCCTGAATACACAGGTACCCTGTGCACTGACCCTTACCCTGAATACACAGAGACCCTGTACAGTAACCCTTACCCTGAATACACAGGGACCCTGTACAGTGACACTTAACCTGAATACAAAGGGACCCTGTAAGCGACCCTTACCCTGAATAATCAGGGACCCTGTACAGTGACCATTACCTTGAATACACAGGGACCTGTACTGTGACACTTACCCTGAATACACAGAGACACTGTACAGTGAAACTTAACCTGAATACACAGGGACCCTGTAAGCGACCCTTACCGTGAATACACAGGGACCTGTACAGTAACCCTTACCCTGAATACACAGACACCTGTACAGTGAACCTTACCCTGAATACACAGGGACCCTTACAGTGACACTTACCCTGAATACACAGGGACCCTGTAAAGTAACCCTCACCCTGCATACACAGGGACTTGTACAGTGATCCTTACCCTGAATACACAGGGACCTGTACAGTGACACTTACCCTGAATACACAGGGACCCTGTACAGTAACCCTTACCCTGAATACACAGGAATCCTGTACAATAACCCTTACCCTGAATACACAGGGACCCTGTACAGTAACCCTTACCCTGAATACAGAGGGACCCTGTACAGTGACCCTTACCCCGAATACACAGGGATCCTGTACAATAACCCTTACCCTGAATACACAGGGACCCTGTACAGTAACCCTTACCCTGAATACACAGGGACCCTGTAGAGTGACCCTCACCCTGAATACACAAGGATCCTTTACAGTACCCCTTACCCTGAATACACAGGATCATGTACAATATCCTTTACCCTGAATACACAGGGACCTTTTACAGTAACCCTTACCCTGAATAAACAGGGACCCTGTACAGTGACCCTTACTCTGAATACAAAGGGACCCTGTACAGTAACCCTTACCCTGAATACAGAGGGACCCTGTACAGTGACCCTTACCCCGAATACACAGGGATCCTGACAATAACCCTTACCCTGAATACACAGGTACCCTGTACAGTAACCCTCACCCTGCATACACAGGGACCTGTACAGTGACCCATACCCTGAATACACAGGGACCCTGTACAGTGAGACTTACCCTGAATACACAGGGACCCTGTACAGTAACCCTTACGCTGAATGCACAGGGATCCTGTACAGTGAATCTTACCCTGAATACGGAGGGACCCTGTACAGTGACCCTTACCCTGAATACACAGGGATCCTGTACAATAACCCTTACCCTGAATACACAGGGACCCTGTACAGTGACCCTAACCCTGAATAAACAGGGACCCTGTACAGTGACCCTTACCCTGAATACACATGGAACGTGTACAGTAACCCTTACCCTGAATACACAGGTACCCTTTACAGTAACCCTTACCCTGAATACACAGGGACCTTGTACAGTGACCCTTACCCTGAATACACAGGGACAATGTTCACTGACCCTTACCCTGAATACACAGGGACCGTGTACAGTAACCCATAATCTGAATACACAGGGACCCTGTACAGTAACCCTTACGATGAATACACAGCGACTCTGTACAGTAAACCTTACCCTGAATACACAAGGACCCTGTGCAGTAACCCTTACCCTGAATACACAGGGACTCTGTACAGTAAACCTTACCCTGAATACACAGGGTCCCTCTACAGTAACCCTTACCCTGAATACACAGGGGCCCTGTACAATAACCCTTACCCTGAATACACAGGGACACTGTACAGTGACCCTTACCCTGAATACACAGGGTCCCTGTACCGTAACCCTTACCCTGAATACACAGGGATCCTGTACAATAGCCCTTACGCTGAATACACAGGGACCCTGTACAGTAACCCTTAACCTGAATACACAGGGACCCTGTACAGTGACCCTTACCCTGAATTCACAGGGATCCTGTACAATAACCCTTACCCTGAATACACAGGGACCCTGTACAGTGACCCTAACCCTGAATACACAGGGATACTGTGCAATAACCCTTACCCTGAATACACAGGTACCCTGTACAGTAACCCTTACCCTGAATACACAGGGACACTCTACAGTGTACCTTACCATGAATATACAGGGACCCTGTACAGTAACCTTTACCCTGAATACATAGGGACCCTGTACAGTAACCATTACCCTGAATACACAGGGACCCTGTACAGTAACCCATACCCTGAAAACACAGGGACCCTGTACAGTAACCCTTACGATGAATACACAGCGACTCTGTACAGTAAACCTTACCCTGAATACACAAAGACCCTGTGCAGTAACCCTTACCCTGAATACACAGGGACTCTGTGCAGTAAACCTTACCCTGAATACACAGTGTCCCTCTACAGTAACCCTTACCCTGAATACACAGGGACCCTGTACAATAACCCTTACGCTGTATACACAGGGACACTGTACAGTGACCCTTACCCTGAATACACAGGGTCCCTGTACCGTAACCCTTACCCTGAATACATAGGGATCCTGTACAATAGCCCTTACCCTGAATACACAGGGACCTTGTACAGTGAACCTTACCCTGAATAAACAGGGACACTGTACAGTAACCATTACCCTGATTACACAGGGTCCCTGTACAGTGACTCTTACCCTGAATAGACAGGTACCCTGTACAATAAACCTTACCAGGAATACACAGGGACACTGTACAGTGACCCTTACGCTGAATACACAAGGATCGTGTACAATAGACCTTACCCTGAATACACAGGGACCCAGTACAGTAACCCTTACCCTGAATAGACAGGGACCCTGTACAGTGACCCTTACCCTGAATAAACAGGGATCCTGTACAATAACCCTTACCCTGAATACACAGGGACCCTGTACAGTGACCCTTACCCTGAATACACAAGGATCGTGTACAATAGCCCTTACCCTGAATACACAGGGACCCAGTACAGTAACCCTTACCCTGAATAGACAGGGACCCTGTACAGTGACCCTTACCCTGAATAAACAGGGATCCTGTACAATAACCCTTACCCTGAATACACAGGGACCCTGTACAGTAACGCTTACCCTGAAAACACAGGGACCCTGTTCAGTAACCCTTACCCTGAATACACAGGTACCCTGTGCACTGACCCTTACCCTGAATACACAGAGACCCTGTACAGTAACCCTTACCCTGAATACACAGGGACCCTGTACAGTGACACTTAACCTGAATACAAAGGGACCCTGTAAGCGACCCTTACCCTGAATAATCAGGGACCCTGTACAGTGACCATTACCTTGAATACACAGGGACCTGTACTGTGACACTTACCCTGAATACACAGAGACACTGTACAGTGAAACTTAACCTGAATACACAGGGACCCTGTAAGCGACCCTTACCGTGAATACACAGGGACCTGTACAGTAACCCTTACCCTGAATACACAGACACCTGTACAGTGAACCTTACCCTGAATACACAGGGACCCTTACAGTGACACTTACCCTGAATACACAGGGACCCTGTAAAGTAACCCTCACCCTGCATACACAGGGACTTGTACAGTGATCCTTACCCTGAATACACAGGGACCTGTACAGTGACACTTACCCTGAATACACAGGGACCCTATACAGTAACCCTTACCCTGAATACACAGGAATCCTGTACAATAACCCTTACCCTGAATACACAGGGACCCTGTACAGTAACCCTTACCCTGAATACAGAGGGACCCTGTACAGTGACCCTTACCCCGAATACACAGGGATCCTGTACAATAACCCTTACCCTGAATACACAGGGACCCTGTACAGTAACCCTTACCCTGAATACACAGGGACCCTGTAGAGTGACCCTCACCCTGAATACACAAGGATCCTTTACAGTAACCCTTACCCTGAATAAACAGGTATCCTGTACAATATCCTTTACTCTGAATTCACAGGGACCCTGTATAGTAACCCTTACCCTGAATAAACAGGGACCCTGTACAGTGACCCTTACTCTGAATACACAGGGACCCTGTACAGTAACTCTTACCCTGAATACAGAGGGACCCTGTACAGTGACCCTTACCCCGAATACACAGGGATCCTGTACAATAACCCTTACCCTGAATACACAGGTACCCTGTACAGTAACCCTCACCCTGCATACACAGGGACCTGTACAGTGACCCATACCCTGAATACACAGGGACCCTGTACAGTGAGTCTTACCCTGAATACACAGGGACCCTGTACAGTAACCCTTACGCTGAATGCACAGGGATCCTGTACAGTGATCCTTACCCTGAATACGGAGGGACCCTGTACAGTGACCCTTACCCTGAATACACAGGGATCCTGTACAATAACCCTTACCCTGAATACACAGGGACCCTGTACAGTGACCCTAACCCTGAATAAACAGGGACCCTGTACAGTGACCCTTACCCTGAATACACATGGACCGTGTACAGTAACTCTTTACCCTGAATACACAGGTACCCTTTACAGTAACCCTTACCCTGAATACACAGGGACCCTGTACAGTAACCCTTACCCTGAATACACAGGGACACTGTTCACTGACCCTTACGCTGAATACACAGGGACCGTGTACACTAACCCATGCCCTGAATACACAGGGACCCTGTACAGTAACCCTTACGATGAATACACAGCGACTCTGTACAGTAAACCTTACCCTGAATACACAAGGACCCTGTGCAGTAACCCTTACCCTGAATACACAGGGACTCTGTACAGTAAACCTTACCCTGAATACACAGGGTCCCTCTACAGTAAACCTTACCCTGAATACACAGGGGCCCTGTAATATAACCCTTACCCTGAATACACAGGGACACTGTACAGTGACCCTTACCCTGAATACACAGGGTCCCTGTACCGTAACCCTTACCCTGAATACACAGGGATCCTGTACAATAGCCCTTACGCTGAATACACAGGGACCCTGTACAGTAACCCTTAACCTGAATACACAGGGACCCTGTACAGTGACCCTTACCCTGAATTCACAGGGATCCTGTACAATAACCCTTACCCTGAATACACAGGGACCCTGTACAGTGACCCTAACCCTGAATACACAGGGATACTGTACAATAACCCTTACCCTGAATACACAGGTACCCTGTACAGTAACCCTTACCCTGAATACACAGGGACACTGTACAGTGTTCCTTACCATGAATATACAGGGACCCTGTACAGTAAACTTTACCCTGAATACATAGGGACCCTGTACAGTAACCCTTACCCTGAATACACAGGGACCCTGTACAGTAACCCATACCCTGAAAACACAGGGACCCTGTACAGTAACCCTTACGATGAATACACAGCGACTCTGTACAGTAAACCTTACCCTGAATACACAAAGACCCTGTGCAGTAACCCTTACCCTGAATACACAGGGACTCTGTACAGTAAACCTTACCCTGAATACACAGGGTCCCTCTACAGTATCCCTTACCCTGAATACACAGGGACCCTGTACAATAACCCTTACCCTGAATACACAGGGACACTGTACAGTGACCCTTACCCTGAATACACAGGGTCCCTGTACCGTAACCCTTACCCTGAATACACAGGGATCCTGTACAATAGCCCTTACGCTGAATACTCAGGGACCCTGTACAGTAACCCTTACCCTGAATACACAGGGACACTGTACAGTGACCCTTACCCTGAATACACAGAGATCCTGTACAATAACCCTTACCCTGAATACACAGGGACCCTGTACAGTGACCCTAACCCTGAATACACAGGGATACTGTACAATAACCCTTACCCTGAATACACAGGTACCCTGTACAGTAACCCTTACCCTGAATGCACAGGGACACTGTAGAGTGTTCCTTACCATGAATATACAGGGACCCTGTACAGTAACCTTTACCCTGAATACATAGGGACCCTGTACATTAACCCTTACCCTGAATACACAGGGACCCTGTACAGTGACCCTTATCCTGAATACACAGGGATCCTTTACAGTGATCCTTACCCTGAATACACAGGGACTCTGTACAGTAAACCTTAACCTGAATACACAGGGACTCTGTACAGTAACCCTTACCCTGAATACACAGGGACCCTGTACAATAAACCTTAACCTGAATACACAGGGACACTGTACAGTGACCCTTACCCTGAATACACAGGTTCCCTGTACCATAACCCTTACCCTGAATACACAGGGATCCTGTAAGCGACCCTTACCCTGAATACACAGGGACCCTGTACAGTAACCCTTACCCTGAATACACAGGGACCTGTACAGTGACCCTTACCCTGAATACACAGTGACCCTGTACAGTGACCCTTACCCTGAATACACAGGGATCCTGTACAATAACTCTTACCCTGAATACACAGTGAGCTGTACAGTGACTCTTACCCTGAATACACAGGGACCCTGTACAGTGATACTTACCCTGAATACACAGGGACCCTGTACAGTAACCCTTACGCTGAAAACACAGGGATCCTTTACAGTGACCCTTACTCTGAATACACAGGGTCCCTGTACCGTAACCCTTACCGTGAATACACAGGGACCCTGTATAGTGACCCTAACCCTAAATACACAGGGATCCTGTACAATAACCCTTACCCTGAATACACAGGGACCCTGTACTGTAGCCCTTACCATGAATACACAGGGACACTGTACAGTGACCCATACCCTGAATATACAGGGACCCTGTACAGTAACCCTTAACCTGAATACACAGGGAACTTGTACAGTAATCCTTACCCTGAATACACAGGGACCTTGTACAGTGACCCTTACCCTGAATAAACAGGGACACTGTACAGTAACCATTATCCTGATTACACAGGGTCCCTGTACAGTGACTCTTACCATGAATAGACAGATACCCGGTACAATAAACCTTACCATGAATAGACAGGGACACTGTACAGTGATCCTTACGCTGAATACACAAGGATCGTGTACAATAGACCTTACCCTGAATACACAGGGACCCAGTACAGTAACCCTTACCCTGAATAGACAGAGACCCTGTACAGTGATCCTTACCCTGAATAAACAGGGATCCTGTACAATAACCCTTACCCTGAATACACAGGGACCCTGTACAGTGACCCTTACCCTGAATACACAAGGATCGTGTACAATAGCCCTTACCCTGAATACACAGGGACCCAGTACAGTAACCCTTACCCTGAATAGACAGGGACCCTGTACAGTGATCCTTACCCTGAATAAACAGGGATCCTGTACAATAACCCTTACCCTGAATACACAGGTACCCTGTGCAGTGACCCTTACCCTGAAGACACAGAGACCCTGTACAGTAACCCTTACCCTGAATACACAGGGACCCAGTACAGTAACCCTTACCCTGAATACACAGGGACCCTGTACAGTAACGCTTACCCTGAAAACACAGGGACCCTGTTCAGTAACCCTTACCCTGAATACACAGGTACCCTGTGCAGTGACCCTTACCCTGAAGACACAGAGACCCTGTACAGTAACCCTTACCCTGAATACACAGGGACCCTGTACAGTGACACTTAACCTGAATACACAGGGACCCTGTAAGCGACCCTTACCCTGAATAATCAGGGACCCTGTACAGTGACCATTACCTTGAATACACAGGGACCTGTACTGTGACACTTACCCTGAATACACAGAGACACTGTACAGTGAAACTTAACCTGAATACACAGGGACCCTGTAAGCGACCCTTACCGTGAATACATAGGGACCTGTACAGTAACCCTTACCCTGAATACACAGGGACCTGTACAGTGACCCTTACCCTGAATACACAGGGACCTTACAGTGACACTTACCCTGAATACACAGGGACCCTGTAAAGTAACCCTCACCCTGCATACACAGGGACTTGTACAGTGATCCTTACCCTGAATACACAGGGACCTGTACAGTGACACTTACCCTGAATACACAGGGACCGTGTACAGTAACCCTTACCCTGAATACACAGGAATCCTGTACAATAACCCTTACCCTGAATACACAGGGACCCTGTACAGTAACCCTTACCCTGAATACAGAGGGACCCTGTACAGTGACCCTTACCCCGAATAAACAGGGATCCTGTACAATAACCCTTACCCTGACTACACAGGGACCCTGTACAGTAACCCTTACCCTGAATACACAGGGACCCTGTAGAGTGACCCTCACCCTGAATACACAAGGATCCTTTACAGTAACCCTTACCCTGAATAAACAGGTATCCTGTACAATATCCTTTACCCTGAATACACAGGGACCCAGTACAGTAACCCTTACCCTGAATAAACAGGGACCCTGTAGAGTGACCCTTACTCTGAATACACAGGGACCCTGTACAGTAACCCTTACCCTGAATACAGAGGGACCCTGTACAGTGACCCTTACCCCGAATACACAGGGATCCTGTACAATAACCCTTACCCTGAATACACAGGTCCCCTGTACAGTAACCCTCACCCTGCATACACAGGTACCTCTACAGTGACCCATACCCTGAATACACAGGGACCCTGTACAGTGAGACTTACCCTGAATACACAGGGACCCTGTACAGTAACCCTTACGCTGAATGCACAGGGATCCTGTACAGTGATCCTTACCCTGAATACGGAGGGACCCTGTACAGTGACCCTTACCCTGAATACACAGGGATCCTGTACAATAACCCTTACCCTGAATACACAGGGACCCTGTACAGTAACACTTACCCTGAATACACAGGGACCCTGTACACGGACTCTTTTCCTGAATACACAGGGACCCTTTACAGTAACCCTTACCCTGAATACACAGGTATCCTGTACAATAACCTTTACCCTGAATACACAGGGACCCTGTACAGTAACCCTTACCCTGAATACACAGGGACCCTGTACAGTGACCCTTACCCTGAATACACAGGGACACTGTACAGTGACCCTTACCCTGAATACACATGGATCTGTACAGTGACCCTTACCCTGAATACACAGGGACACTGTACAGTGACACTTAACCTGAATACGCAGGGACCCTGTAAGCGACCCTTACCCTGAATACACAGGGACCCTGTACAGTAACTCTTACACTGAATACACAGGGACCTGTACAGTGAACGTTACACTGAATACACAGGGACCCTGTACAGTGACACTTACCCTGAATACACAGGTTCCCTGTACAGTAATCCTTACCCTGAATACACAGGGAGCTGTACAGTGACTCTTACCCTGAATACACAGCGACCCTGTACAGTGACACTTACCCTGAATACACAGGGCCCCTGTACAGTAACCCTTACGCTGAAAACTCAGGGATCCTTTACAGTGACCCTTACTCTGAATACACAGGGTCCCTGTACCGTAACCCTTACCCTGAATACATAGGGATCCTGTACAATAGCCCTTACCCTGAATACACAGGGACCCTGTACAGAAACCCTTACCCTGAATACAAAGGGACCCTGTACAGTGACCCTTACCCTGAATACACAGGGATCCTGTACAATAACCCTTACCGTGAATACACAGGGACCATGTATAGTGACCCTAACCCTGAATACACTGGGATCCTGTACAATAACCCTTACCCTGAATGCACAGGGACCCTGTACTGTAACCCTTACCATGAATACACAGGGACACTGTACAGTGACCCATACCCTGAATATACAGGGACCCTGTACAGTAACCCTTACCCTGAATACACAGGGAACTTGTACAGTAACTCTTACCCTGAATTGACAGGGATCCTGTACAATAACCCTTACCCTGAAGACAAAGGGTCCCTGTACAGTGACCCAAACCCTGAATACACAGGGATACTGTACAATAACCCTTACCCTGAATACACAGGTACCCTGTACATTAACCCTTACCCTGAATACACAGGGACACTGTACAGTGTTCCTTACCATGAATATACAGGGACCCTGTACAGTAACCTTTACCCTGAATACATAGGGACCCTGTACAGTAACCCTTACCCTGAATACACAGGGACCCTGTACAGTGACCCTTAACCTGAATACACAGGGATCCTGTACAGTGATCCTTACCCTGAATACACAGGGACTCTGTACAGTAAACCTTAACCTGAATACACAGGGACCCTGTACAGTAACCCTTACCCTGAATACACAGGGACCCTGTACAATAAACCTTAACCTGAATACACAGATACACTGTACAGTGACCCTTACCCTGAATACACAGGTTCCCTGTACCGTAACCCTTACCCTGAATACACAGGGATCCTGTAAGCGACGCTTACCCTGAATACACAGTGACCCTGTACAGTGACCCTTACCCTGAATACACAGGGACCCTGTACAGTGACACTTACCCTGAACACACAGGGACCCTGTACAGTAAACCTCACCCTGCATACACAGGGACCTGTACAGTGACCCTTATCCTGAATACACAGGGACCCTGTACAGTGAGACTTACCCTGAATACACAGGGACCCTGTACAGTAACCCTTACGCTGAATGCACAGGGATCCTGTACAGTGATCCTTACCCTGAATACAGAGCGACCCTGTACAGTGACCCTTACCCTGAATAAACAGGGATCCTGTACAATAACCCTTACCCTGAATACACAGGGATCCTGTACAGAGGCACTTACCCTGAATATACAGCGACCCTGTACACTGACCGTTTTCCTGAATACACAGGGACCCTTTACAGTAACCCTTACCCTGAATACACAGGTATCCTGTACAATAATCTTTACCCTGAATACACAGGGACCCTGTACAGTAACCCTTACCCTGAATACACAGGGACCCTGTACAGTGACCCTTACCCTGAATAAACAGGGACACTGTACAGTGACCCTTACCCTGAATACACAGGGATCTGTACAGTGACCCTTACCCTGAATACACAGGGACACTGTACAGTGACACTTAACCTGAATACGCAGGGACCCTGAAAGCGACCCTTACCCTGAATACACAGGGACCCTGTAGAGTAACCCTTACACTGAATACACAGGGACCTGTACAGTGAACCTTACACTGAATACACAAGGACCCTGTAGAGTGAAACTTACCCTGAATACACAGGTTCCCTGTACAGTAACCCTTACCCTGAATACACAGGGAGCTGTACAGTGACTCTTACCCTGAATACACAGGGACCCTGTACAGTGACACTTACCCTGAATACACAGGGACCCTGTATAGTGACCCTTACCCTGAATACACAGGGTCCCTGTACCGTAACCCTTACCCTGAATACATAGGGATCCTGTACAATAGCCCTTACCCTGAATACACAGGGACCCTGTACAGAAACTCTTACCCTGAATACAAAGCGACCCTGTACAGTGAGCCTTACCCTGGATACACAGGGATCCTGTACAATAACCCTTACCGTGAATACACAGGGACCCTGTATAGTGACCCTAACCCTAAATACACAGGGATCCTGTACAATAACCCTTACCCTGAATACACAGGGACCCTGTACTGTAACCCTTACCATGAATACACAGGGACAATGTACAGTGACCCATACCCTGAATATTCAGGGACCCTGTACAGTAACCCTTACCCTGAATACACAGGGAACTTGTACAATAACCCTTACCCTGAATACACAGGGACCTTGTACAGTGACCCTTACCCTGAATAAACAGGGACACTGTACAGTAACCATTACCCTGATTACACAGGGTCCCTGTACAGTGACTCTTACCCTGAATAGACAGGTACCCTGTACAATAAACCTTACCATGAATACACAGGGACACTGTACAGTGACCCTTACGCTGAATACACAAGGATCGTGTACAATAGAACTTACCCTGAATACACAGGGACCCAGTACAGTAACCCTTACCCTGAATAGACAGGGACCCTGTACAGTGACCCTTACCCTGAATAAACAGGGATCCTGTACAATAACCCTTACCCTGAATACACAGGGACCCTGTACAGTGACCCTTACCCTGAATACACAAGGATCGTGTACAATAGCCCTTACCCTGAATACACAGGGACCCAATACAGTAACCCTTACCCTGAATAGACAGGGACCCTGTACAGTGACCCTTACCCTGAATAAACAGGGATCCTGTACAATAACCCTTACCCTGAATACACAGGGACCCTGTACAGTAACGCTTACCCTGAAAACACAGGGACCCTGTTCAGTAACCCTTAACCTGAATACACAGGTACCCTGTGCACTGACCCTTACCCTGAATACACAGAGACCCTGTACAGTAACCCTTACCCTGAATACACAGGGACCCTGTACAGTGATCCTTACCCTGAATACACAGGGACCTGTACAGTGACACTTACCCTGAATACACAGGGACCCTGTACAGTAACCCTTACCCTGAATACACAGGAATCCTGTACAATAACCCTTACCCTGAATACACAGGGACCCTGTACAGTAACGCTTACCCTGAATACAGAGGGACCCTGTACAGTGACCCTTACCCCGAATACACAGGGATCCTGTACAATAACCCTTACCCTGAATACACAGGGACCCTGTACAGTAACCCTTACCCTGAATACACAGGGACCCTGTAGAGTGACCCTCACCCTGAATACACAAGGATCCTTTACAGTAACCCTTACCCTGAATACACAGGTATCCTGTACAATATCCTTTACTCTGAATTCACAGGGACCCTGTATAGTAACCCTTACCCTGAATAAACAGGGACCCTGTACAGTGACCCTTACTCTGAATACACAGGGACCCTGTACAGTAACTCTTACCCTGAATACAGAGGGACCCTGTACAGAGACCCTTACCCCGAATACACAGGGATCCTGTACAATAACCCTTACCCTGAATACACAGGTACCCTGTACAGTAACCCTCACCCTGCATACACAGGGACCTGTACAGTGACCCATACCCTGAATACACAGGGACCCTGTACAGTGAGACTTACCCTGAATACACAGGGACCCTGTACAGTAACCCTTACGCTGAATGCACAGGGATCCTGTACAGTGATCCTTACCCTGAATACGGAGGGACCCTGTACAGTGACCCTTACCCTGAATACACAGTGATCCTGTACAATAACCCTTACCCGGAATACACAGGGACCCTGTACAGTGACCCTAACCCTGAATAAACAGGGACCCTGTACAGTGACCCTTACCCTGAATACACATGGACCGTGTACAGTAACCCTTACCCTGAATACACAGGTACCCTTTACAGTAACCCTTACCCTGAATACACAGGGACCCTGTACAGTAAACCTTACCCTGAATACACAGGGACACTGTTCACTGACCCTTACCCTGAATACACAGGGACCGTGTACACTAACCCATACCCTGAATACACAGGGACCCTGTACAGTAACCCTTACGATGAATACACAGCGACTCTGTACAGTAAACCTTACCCTGAATACACAAGGACCCTGTGCAGTAACCCTTACCCTGAATACACAGGGACTCTGTACAGTAAACCTTACCCTGAATACACAGGGTCCCTCTACAGTAAACATTACCCTGAATACACAGGGGCCCTGTAATATAACCCTTACCCTGAATACACAGGGACACTGTACAGTGACCCTTACCCTGAATACACAGGGTCCCTGTACCGTAACCCTTACCCTGAATACACAGGGATCCTGTACAATAGCCCTTACGCTGAATACACAGGGACCCTGTACAGTAACCCTTAACCTGAATACACAGGGACCCTGTACAGTGACCCTTACCCTGAATTCACAGGGATCCTGTACAATAACCCTTACCCTGAATACACAGGGAACCTGTACAGTGACCCTAACCCTGAATACACAGGGATACTGTACAATAACCCTTACCCTGAATACACAGGTACCCTGTACAGTAACCCTTACCCTGAATACACAGGGACACTGTACAGTGTTCCTTACCATGAATATACAGTGACCCTGTACAGTAACCTTTACCCTGAATACATAGGGACCCTGTACAGTAACCCTTACCCTGAATACACAGGGACCCTGTACAGTAACCCATACCCTGAAAACACAGGGACCCTGTACAGTAACCCTTACGATGAATACACAGCGACACTGTACAGTAAACCTTACCCTGAATACACAAAGACCCTGTGCAGTAACCCTTACCCTGAATACACAGGGACTCTCTACAGTAAACCTTACCCTGAATACACAGGGTCCCTCTACAGTAACCCTTACCCTGAATACACAGGGACCCTGTACAATAACCCTTACCCTGAATACACAGGGACACTGTACAGTGACCCTTACCCTGAATACACAGGGTCCCTGTACCGTAACCCTTACCCTGAATACACAGGGATCCTGTACAATAGCCCTTACGCTGAATACTCAGGGACCCTGTACAGTAACCCTTACCCTGAATACACAGGGACCCTGTACAGTGACCCTTACCCTGAATACACAGAGATCCTGTACAATAACCCTTACCCTGAATACACAGGGACCCTGTACAGTAACCCTTACCCTGAATGCACAGGGACACTGTAGAGTGTTCCTTACCATGAATATACAGGGACCCTGTACAGTAACCTTTACCCTGAATACATAGGGACCCTGTACAGTAACCCTTACCCTGAATACACAGGGACCCTGTACAGTGACCCTTATCCTGAATACACAGGGATCCTGTACAGTGATCCTTACCCTGAATACACAGGGACTCTGTACAGTAAACCTTAACCTGAATACACAGGGACTCTGTACAGTAACCCTTACCCTGAATACACAGGGACCCTGTACAATAAACCTTAACCTGAATACACAGGGACACTGTACAGTGACCCTTACCCTGAATACACAGGTTCCCTGTACCGTAACCCTTACCCTGAATACACAGGGATCCTGTAAGCGACCCTTACCCTGAATACACAGGGACCCTGTACAGTAACCCTTACCCTGAATACACAGGGACCTGTACAGTGACCCTTACCCTGAATACACAGTGACCCTGTACAGTGACACTTACCCTGAATACACAGGTACCCTGTACAGTAACCCTCACCCTGCATACACAGGGACCTGTACAGTGACCCATACCCTGAATACACAGGGACCCTGTACAGTGAGACTTACCCTGAATACACAGGGACCATCTACAGTAACCCTTAGGCTGAATGCACAGGGATCCTGTACAGTGATCCTTACCCTGAATACGGAGGGTCCCTGTACAGTGACCCTTACCCTGAATACACAGGGATCCTGTACAATAACCCTTACCCTGAATACACAGTGACCCTGTACAGTAACACTTACCCTGAATACAAAGGGACCCTGTACACGGACCCTTTTCCTGAATACACAGGGACCCTTTACAGTAACCCTTACCCTGAATACACAGGAATCCTGTACAATAACCTTTACCCTGAATACACAGGGAGCTGTACAGTGACTCTTACCCTGAATACACAGGGACCCTGTACAGTGACACTTACCCTGAATACACAGGGACCCTGTACAGTAACCCTTACGCTGAAAACACAGGGATCCTTTACAGTGACCCTTACTCTGAATACACAGGGTCCCTGTACCGTAACCCGTACCCTGAATACATAGGGATCCTGTACAATAGCCCTTACCCTGAATACACAGGGACCCTGTACAGAAACCCTTACCCTGAATACACAGGGACCCTGTACAGTGACCCTTACCCTGAATACACAGGGATCCTGTACAATAACTCTTACCCTGAATACACAGGGAGCTGTACATGAATCTTACCCTGAATACACAGGGACCCTATACAGTGACACTTACCCTGAATACACAGGGACCCTGTACAGTAACCCTTACGCTGAAAACACAGGGATCCTTTACAGTGACCCTTACTCTGAATACACAGGGTCCCTGTACCGTAACCCTTACCGTGAATACACAGGGACCCTGTATAGTGACCCTAACCCTAAATACACAGGATTCCTGTACAATAACCCTTACCCTGAATACACAGGGACCCTGTACTGTAGCCCTTACCATGAATACACAGGGACACTGTACAGTGACCCATACCCTGAATATACAGGGACCCTGTACAGTAACCCTTAACCTGAAAACACAGGGAACTTGTACAGTAACCCTTACCCTGAATACACAGGGACCTTGTACAGTGACCCTTACCCTGAATAAACAGGGACACTGTACAGTAAATATTATCCTGATTACACAGGGTCCCTGTACAGTGACTCTTACCCTGAATAGACAGGTACCCTGTACAATAAACTTTACCATGAATACACAGGGACACTGCACAGTGACCCTTACGCTGAATACACAAGGATCGTGTACAATAGACCTTACCCTGAATACACAGGGACCCAGTACAGTAACCCTTACCCTGAATAGACAGAGACCCTGTACAGTGATCCTTACCCTGAATAAACAGGGATCCTGTACAATAACCCTTACCCTGAATACACAGGGACCCTGTACAGTGACCCTTACCCTGAATACACAAGGATCGTGTACAATAGCCCTTACCCTGAATACACAGGGACCCAGTACAGTAACCCTTACCCTGAATAGACAGGGACCCTGTACAGTGACCCTTACCCTGAATAAACAGGGATCCTGTACAATAACCCTTACCCTGAAGACACAGGTATCCTGTGCAGTGACCCTTACCCTGAAAACACAGAGACCCTGTACAGTAACCCTTACCCTGAATTCACAGGGACCCAGTACAGTAACCCTTACCCTGAATACACAGGGACCCTGTACAGTATCGCTTACCCTGAAAACACAGGGACCCTGTTCAGTAACCCTTACCCTGAATACACAGGTACCCTGTGCAGTGACCCTTACCCTGAAGACACAGAGACCCTGTACAGTAACCCTTACCCTGAATACACAGGGACCCTGTACAGTGACACTTAACCTGAATACACAGGGACCCTGTAAGCGACCCTTACCCTGAATAATCAGGGACTCTGTACAGTGACCATTACCTTGAATACACAGGGACCTGTACTGTGACACTTACCCTGAATACACAGAGACACTGTACAGTGAAACTTAACCTGAATACACAGGGACCCTGTAAGCGACCCTTACCGTGAATACACAGGGACCTGTACAGTAACCCTTACCCTGAATACACAGGGACCTGTACAGTGACCCTTACCCTGAATACACAGGGACCTTACAGTGACACTTACCCTGAATACACAGGGACCCTGTAAAGTAACCCTCACCCTGCATACACAGGGACTTGTACAGTGATCCTTACCCTGAATACACAGGGACCTGTACAGTGACACTTACCCTGAATACACAGGGACCGTGTACAGTAACCCTTACCCTGAATACACAGGAATCCTGTACAATAACCCTTACCCTGAATACACAGGGATCCTGTACAGTAACCCTTACCCTGAATACAGAGGGACCCTGTACAGTGACCCTTACCCCGAATACACAGGGATCCTGTACAATAACCCTTACCCTGAATACACAGGGACCCTGTACAGTAACCCTTACCCTGAATACACAGGGACCCTGTAGAGTGACCCTCACCCTGAATACACAAGGATCCTTTACAGTAACCCTTACCCTGAATACACAGGTATCCTGTACAATATCCTTTACCCTGAATACACAGGGACCCAGTACAGTAACCCTTAACCTGAATAAACAGGGACCCTGTACAGTGACCCTTACTCTGAATACACAGGGACCCTGTACAGTAACCCTTACCCTGAATACAGAGGGACCCTGTACAGTGACCCTTACCCCGAATACACAGGGATCCTGTACAATAACCCTTACCCTGAATACACAGGTCCCCTGTACAGTAACCCTCACCCTGCATACACAGGTACCTCTACAGTGACCCATACCCTGAATACACAGGGACCCTGTACAGTGAGACTTACCCTGAATACACAGGGACCCTGTACAGTAACCCTTATGCTGAATGCACAGGGATCCTGTACAGTGATCCTTACCCTGAATACGGAGGGACCCTGTACAGTGACCCTTACCCTGAATACACAGGGATCCTGTACAATAACCCTTACCCTGAATACACAGGGACCCTGTACAGTAACACTTACCCTGAATACACAGGGACCCTGTACACGGACTCTTTTCTTGAATACACAGGGACCCTTTACAGTAAACCTTACCCTGAATACTCAGGTATCCTGTACAATAACCTTTACCCTGAATACACAGGGACCCTGTACAGTAACCCTTACCCTGAATACACAGGGACCCTGTACAGTGACCCTTACCCTGAATACACAGGGACACTGTACAGTGAACCTTACCCTGAATACACTGGGATCTGTACAGTGAGCCTTACCCTGAATACACAGGGACACTGTACAGTGAAACTTAACCTGAATACGCAGGGAACCCTGTAAGCGACCCTTACCCTGAATACACAGGGACCCTGTACAGTAACTCTTACACTGAATACACAGGGACCTGTACAGTGAACGTTACACTGAATACACAGGGACCCTGTACAGTGACACTTACCCTGAATACACAGGTTCCCTGTACAGTAATCCTTACCCTGAATACACAGGGAGCTGTACAGTGACTCTTACCCTGAATACACAGCGACCCTGTACAGTGACACTTACCCTGAATACACAGGGCCCCTGTACAGTAACCCTTACGCTGAAAACACAGGGATCCTTTACAGTGACCCTTACTCTGAATACACAGGGTCCCTGTACCGTAACCCTTACCCTGAATACATAGGGATCCTGTACAATAGCCCTTACCCTGAATACACAGGGACCCTGTACAGAAACCCTTACCCTGAATACAAAGGGACCCTGTACAGTGAACCTTACCCTGAATACACAGGGATCCTGTACAATAACCCTTACCGTGAATACACAGGGACCATGTATAGTGACCCTAACCCTGAATACACAGGGACCCTGTACAATAACCCTTACCCTGAATGCACAGGGACCCTGTACTGTAACCCTTACCATGAATACACAGGGACACTGTACAGTGACCCATACCCTGAATATACAGGGACCCTGTACAGTAACCCTTACCCTGAATACACAGGGAACTTGTACAGTAACCCTTACCCTGAATTCACAGGGATCCTGTACAATAACACTTACCCTGAAGACAAAGGGTCCCTGTACAGTGACCCAAACCCTGAATACACAGGGATACTGTACAATAACCCTTACCCTGAATACACAGGTACCCTGTACATTAACCCTTACCCTGAATACACAGGGACACTGTACAGTGTTCCTTACCATGAATATACAAGGACCCTGTACAGTAACCTTTACCCTGAATACATAGGGACCCTGTACAGTAACCCTTACCCTGAATACACAGGGACCCTGTACAGTGACCCTTACCCTGAATACACAGGGATCCTGTACAGTGATCCTTACCCTGAATACACAGGGACTCTGTACAGTAAACCTTAACCTGAATACACAGGGACCCTGTACAGTAACCCTTACCCTGAATACACAGGGACCCTGTACAATAAACCTTAACCTGAATACACAGATACACTGTACAGTGACCCTTACCCTGAATACACAGGTTCCCTGTACCGTAACCCTTACCCTGAATACACAGGGATCCTGTAAGCGACACTTACCCTGAATACACAGTGACCCTGTACAGTGACCCTTACCCTGAATACACAGGGACCCTGTACAGTGACACTTACCCTGAATACACAGGGACCCTGTACAGTAAACCTCACCCTGCATACACAGGGACCTGTACAGTGACCCTTATCCTGAATACACAGGGACCCTGTACAGTGAGACTTACCCTGAATACACAGGGACCCTGTACAGTAACCCTTACGCTGAATGCACAGGGATCCTGTACAGTGATCCTTACCCTGAATACAGAGGGACCCTGTACAGTGACCCTTACCCTGAATAAACAGGGATCCTGTACAATAAACCTTACCCTGAATACACAGGGATCCTTTACAGTAACACTTACCCTGAATATACAGCGACCCTGTACACTGACCCTTTTCCTGAATACACAGGGACCCTTTACAGTAACCCTTACCCTGAATACACAGGTATCCTGTACAATAATCTTTACCCTGAATACACAGGGACCCTGTACAGTAACCCTTACCCTGAATACACAGGAACCCTGTACAGTGACCCTTACCCTGAATACACAGGGACACTTTACTGTGACCCTTACCCTGAATACACAGGGATCTGTACAGTGACCCTTACCCTGAATACACAGGGACACTCTACAGTGACACTTAACCTGAATACGCAGGGACCCTGAAAGCGACCCTTACACTGAATACACAGGGACCCTGTACAGTAAAACTTACACTGAATACACAGGGACCTGTACAGTGAACCTTACACTGAATACACAAGGACCCTGTACAGTGAAACTTACCCTGAATACACAGGTTCCCTGTACAGTAACCCTTTCCCTGAATACACAGGGAGCTGTACATTGACTCTTACCCTGAATACACAGGGACCCTGTACAGTGACACTTACCCTGAATACACAGGGACCCTGTACAGTAACCCTTACGCTGAAAACACAGGGATCCTTTACAGTGACCCTTACTCTGAATACACAGGGTCCCTGTACCGTAACCCTTACCCTGAATACATAGGGATCCTGTACAATAGCCCTTACCCTGAATACACAGGGACCCTGTACAGTAACCCTTACCCTGAATACAAAGGGACCCTGTACAGTGACCCTTACCCTGTATACAGGGATCCTGTACAATAAACCTTACCGTGAATACACAGGGACCCTCTATAGTGACCCTAACCCTGAATACACAGGGATCCTGTACAATAAACCTTACCCTGAATACACAGGGACCCTGTACTGTAACCCTTACCATGAATACACAGGGACACTGTACAGTGACCCATACCCTGAATATACAGGGACCCTGTACAGTAACCCTTACCCTGAATACACAGGGAACTTGTACAGTAACACTTACCCTGAATACACAGGGACCCTGTACAGTGACCCTTACCCTGAATGAACAGGGACACTGTACAGTATCCCTTACCCTGATTACACAGGGTCCCTGTACAGTGACTCTTACCCTGAATAGACAGGGACCCTGTACAATAACCCTTACCCTGAATACACAGGGACCCTGTACAGTGACCCTAACCCTGAATACATAGGTACCCAGTAAAGTGATCCTTACCCTGAATACACAGGGACCCTGTACAAAGCCTTTCCCTGAATACACAGGGACCCTGTACAGTGACCCTTACCCTGAAAAGACAGGGTCCCTGTACATTAACCCTTACCCTGAATACACACGGACACTTTACAGTAACCCATACCCTGAATACACAGGGACCCTGTACAGTGACCCTAACCCTAAATAAACAGGGACCCTGTACAGTGACCCTTACCCTGAATACACATGGACCGTGTACAGTAACCCTTACCCTGAATACACAGGTACCCTTTACAATAACCCTTACCCTGAATACACAGGGACCCTGTACAGTAACCCTTATCCTGAATACACAGGTACACTGTTCACTGACCCTTACCCTGAATACACAGGGACCGTGTACAGTAACTCATACCCTGAATACACAGGGACCCTGTACAGTAACCCTTACGATGAATACACAGCGACTCTGTACAGTAAACCTTACCCTGAATACACAAGGACCCTGTGCAGTAACCCTTACCCTGAATACACAGGGACTCTGTACAGTAAACCTTACCCTGAATACACAGGGTCCCTCTACCGTAACCCTTACCCTGAATACACATGGACCCTGTACAATAACCCTTACCCTGAATACACAGGAAACTGTACAGTGACCTTTACCCTGAATAGACAGGGTCCCTGTACCGTAACCCTTACCCTGAATACACAGGGATCCTGTACAATAGCCCTTACGCTGAATACACAGGGACCCTGTACAGTAACCCATACCCTGAATACACAGGGACCCTGTACAGTGACCCTTACCCTGAATACACAGGGATCCTGTACAATAACCCTTACCCTGAATACACAGGGACCCTGTACAGTGACCCTAACCCTGAATACACAGGGATAGTGTACAATAACCCTTACCCTGAATACACAGGTACCCTGTACAGTAACCCTTACCCTGAATACACAGGGACACTGTACAGTGTTCCTTACCATGAATATACAGGGACCCTGTACAGTAACCTTTACCCTGAATACATAGGGACCCTGTACAGTAACCCTTACCCTGAATACACAGGGACTCTGTACAGTGACCCTTACCCTGAATACACAGGGATCCTGTACAGTGATCCTTACCTTGAATACACAGTGACTCTGTACAGTAAACCTTAACCTGAATACACAGGGACCCTGTACATTAACACTTACCCTGAATACACAGGGACCCTGTACAATAAACCTTAACCTGAATACACAGGGACACTGTACAGTGACCCTTACCCTGAATACACAGGTTCCCTGTACCTTAACCCTTACCCTGAATACACAGGGATCCTGTAAGCGACCCTTACCCTGAATACACAGGGACCCTCTACAGTAACCCTTACCCTGAATACACAGGGACCTGTACAGTGACCCTTACCCTGAATACACAGGGACCCTGTACAGTGACACTTACCCTGAATACACAGGGACCCTGTACAGTAACCCTCACCCTGCATACACAGGGACCTGAACAGTGACCCTTACCCTGAATACACAGGGACCCTGTACAGTGAGACTTACCCTGAATACACAGGGACCCTGTACAGTAAACCTTACGCTGAATGCACAGGGATCCTGTACAGTGATCATTATCCTGAATAGAGAGGGACCCTGTACAGTGACCCTTACCCTGAATACACAGGGATCCTGTACAATAACCTTTACCCTGAATACACAGGGACCCTGTACAGTAACACTTACCCTGAATACACAGGGACCCTGTACACTGACCCTTTTCCTGAATATACAGGTACCCTTTACAGTAACCCTTACCCTGAATACTCAGGGATCCTGTACAATAACCCTTAACCTGAATACACAGAGACACTTTACAGTATTCCTTACCCTGAACACACAGGTACACTGTACAGTGACTCTTACCCTGAATACACAGGGACCCTGTACAGTAACCCTTACCCTGAATACACAGGGACCCTGTACAGTGACACTTACCCTGAATATACAGTGATCCTGTACAATAACCCTTACCCTGAATACACAGGGACACTGTACAGTGACCCTTACCCTGAATACACAAGGATCGTGTACAATAGCCCTTACCCTGAATACACAGGAACCCAGTACAGTAACCCTTACCCTGAATAGACAGGCACCCTGCACAGTGACCCTTACCCTGAATAAACAGGGATCCTGTACAATAATCCTTACCCTGAATACACAGGAACCCTGTACAGTGACCCTTACCCTGAATACACAAGGATCGTGTACAATAGCACTTATCCTGAATACACAGGGACCCAGTACACTAACCCTTACCCTGAATAGACAGGGACCCTGTACAGTGACCCTTACCCTGAATAAACAGGGATCCTGTACAATAACCCTTACCCTGAATACACAGGGACCCTGTACAGTGACCCTTACCCTGAATACACAGGGATCTTGTACAATAACCCTTACCCTGAATACACAGGGACACTGTACAGTGACCCTTACCCTGAATACACTAGGATCGTGTACAATAGCCCTTACCATGAATACACAGGGACCCAGTACAGTAACCCTTACCCTGAATAGACAGGCACCCTGTACAGTGACCCTTACCCTGAATAAACAGGGATCCTGTACAATAACCCTTACCCTGAATACACAGGGACCCTGTACAGTGACCCTTACCCTGAATACACAAGGATCGTGTACAATAGCACTTACCCTGAATACACAGGGACCCAGTACATTAACCCTTACCCTGAATAGACAGGGACCCTGTACAGTGACCCTTACCCTGAATAAACAAGAATCCTGTACAATAACCCTTACCCTGAATACACAGGGACCCTGTACAGTAAACCTTACCCTGAAAACACAGGGACCCTGTACAGTGACACTTAACCTGAATACACAGGGACCCTGTAAGCGACCCTTACCCTGAATACACAGGGACCCTTTACAGTAACCCTTACCCTGAATACACAGGGACGCTGTACAGTGACCCTTACCCTGAATACACAGGGATCCTGTACAATAACCCTTACCATGAATACACAGGGACCCTGTACAGTGACCCTTACCCTGAATACACAAGGATCGTGTACAATAGCCCTTACCCTGAATACACAGGGACCCAGTACAGTAACCCTTACCCTGAATAGACAGGGACCCTGTACAGCGACCCGTACCGTGAATACACGGGACCCTGTACAGTAACCCTTACCCTGAATACACAGGGACCTGCACAGTGACCCTTACCCTGAATACACAGGGACCCTGTACAGTGACACTTAGCCTGAATACACAGGGTCCCTGAACAGTAACCCTTATCTGGAATACACAGGGAACTGTACAGAGACTCTTACCCTGAATACACAGGGAGCCTTTACAGTGACACTTACCCTGAATACACAGGGATCCTGTACAGTAACCCTTACGCTGAATACACAGGCATCCTGTACAGTGACCCTTACCCTGAATACACAGGGATCCTGTTCAATAGCCCTTACCCTGAATACACAGGGACCCTGTACATTAACCCTTACCCTGAATACAAAGGGACCCTGTACAGTGACCCTTACGCTGAATACACAGGGATCCTATAAAATAACCCTTACCGTGAATACACAGGGACCCTGTATACTGACCCTAACCCTGAATACACAGGGATCCTGTACAATAACCCTTACCCTGAATACACAGGGATCCTGTACTGTGACCCTTACCATGAATACACAGGTACATTGTACAGTGACCCATACCCTGAATATACAGGGTCCCTGTACAGTAACCCTTATCCTGAATACACAGGGTCCCTGTACAGTAACCCTTATCCTGAATACACAGGGAGCTGTACAGTGACTCTTACCCTGAATACACAGGGACCCTGTACAGTGACACTTACCCTGAATACACAGGGATCCTGTACAATAGCCCTTACCCTGAATACACAGGGACCCTGTACAGTAACCCTTACCCTGAATACAAAGGGAGACTGTACAGTGACCCTTACCCTGAATACACAGGGATCCTATACAATAACCCTTACCGTCAATACACAGGGACCCTGTATAGTGACCCTAACCCTGAATACATAGGGATCCTGTACAATAACCCTTACCCTGAATACACAGGGATCCTTTACTGTAACACTCACCTTGAATACACAGGTACACTGTACAGTGACCCATACCCTGAATATACAGGGACACTGTACAGTAACCCTTAACCTGAATACACAGGGAACTTGTACAGTAACCCTTACCCTGAATACACAGGGATCCTGTACATTGACCCTTACCATGAATAAACAGGGACACTCTACAGTAACCCTTACCCTGATTACACAGGGTCCCTGTACAGTGACCCTTACCCTGAATAGACAGGGACCCTGTACAGTAACCCTTACCATGAGTACACAGGGACCCTGTACAGTGACCCTAACCCTGAATACACAGGTACCCAGTAAGATGATCCTTACCCTGAATACACAGGGACCCTGTACAGTAAACCTTTACTGAATATACAGGGACCCTGTACAGTGACCCTAACCCTGAATACACAGGTACCCTGTACAGTGACCCTTA
Organism: Pristiophorus japonicus; assembly: GCF_044704955.1. Lineage (NCBI taxonomy): Eukaryota > Metazoa > Chordata > Chondrichthyes > Pristiophoridae > Pristiophorus > Pristiophorus japonicus. The sequence goes on from NC_092011.1 coordinate 8,377,789, forward strand.
CCCTGAATACACAGGAACCCTGTACAGTGATCCTTACCCTGAATATACAGGGACCCTGTACATTAAATCTTACCCTGAATACACACGGACACTTTACAGTAACCCATACCCTGAATACACAGGGACCCTGTACAATGACCCTAACCCTGAATAAACAGGGACCCTGTACATTGACCCTTACCCTGAATACACAGGGACCCTGTACAGTAACCCTTACCCTGAATACACAGGGACACTGTACACTGACCCTTACCCTGAATACACAGGGACCGTGTACAGTAACCCATACCCTGAATACACAGGTACGCTTTACAGTAACCCTTACCCTGAATACACAGGGACCCTGTACAGTAACCCTTACCCTGAATACACAGGGACACTGTTCACTGACCCTTACCCTGAATACACAGGTTCCCTGTACCGTAACCCTTACCATGAATACACAGGGATCCTGTAAGTGACACTTACCCTGAATACACAGGGATCCTGTACAGTAACCCTCACCCTGCATACACAGGGACCTGTACAGTGACCCATACCCTGAATACACAGGGACCCTGTACAGTGAGACTTACCCTGAATACACAGGGATGCTGTACAGTAACCCTTACGCTGAATGCACAGGGATCCTGTACAGTGATCCTTACCCTGAATACAGAGGGACCCTGTACACTGATCCTTTTCCTGAATACACAGGAACCCTTTACAGTAACCCTTACCCTGAATACACAGGGATCCTGTACAATAACCCTTACCCTGAATACACAGGGACCTTTTACAGTAAACCTTACCCTGAATACACAAGGACCCTGTACAGTGACCCTTACCCTGAATACACAGGGACACTGTACAGTAACCCTTACCCTGAATACACAGGGAACCTGTACAGTGACCTTACCCTGAATACATAGGGATACTGTACAATAACCCTTACCCTGAATACACAGGTACCCTGTACATTAATCCTTACCCTGAATACACAGGGACACTGTACAGTGTTCCTTACCATGAATATACAGGGACCCTGTACAGTAACCTTTACCCTGAATACATAGGGACCCTGTACAGTAACCCTTACCCTGAATACACAGGGACCCTTTACAGTGACCCTTACCCTGAATACACAGGGATCCTGTACAGTGATCCTTACCCTGAATACACAGGGACTCTGTACAGTAAACCTTAACCTGAATATACAGGGACCCTGTACAGTAACCCTTACCCTGAATACACAGGGACCCTGTACAATAAACCTTAACCTGAATACACAGATACACTGTACAGTGACCCTTACCCTGAATACACAGGTTCCCTGTACCGTAACCCTTACCCTGAATACACAGGGATCCTGTAAGCGACACTTACCCTGAATACACAGTGACCCTGTACAGTGACCCTTACCCTGAATACACAGGGACCCTGTACAGTGACACTTACCCTGAATACACAGGGACCCTGTACAGTAAACCTCACCCTGCATACACAGGGACCTGTACAGTGACCCTTATCCTGAATACACAGGGACCCTGTACAGTGAGACTTACCCTGAATACACAGGGACCCTGTACAGTAACCCTTACGCTGAATGCACAGGGATCCTGTACAGTGATCCTTACCCTGAATACAGAGGGACCCTGTACAGTGACCCTTACCCTGAATAAACAGGGATCCTGTACAATAACCCTTACCCTGAATACACAGGGATGCTGTACAGTAACACTTACCCTGAATATACAGCGACCCTTTACACTGACCCTTTTCCTGAATACACAGGGACCCTTTACAGTAACCCTTACCCTGAATACACAGGTATCCTGTACAATAATCTTTACCCTGAATACACAGGGACCCTGTACAGTAACCCTTACCCTGAATACCCAGGGACCCTGTACAGTGACCCTTACCCTGAATACACAGGGACACTGTACAGTGACCCTTACCCTGAATACACAGGGATCTGTACAGTGACCCTTACCCTGAATACACAGGGACACTGTACAGTGACACTTAACCTGAATACGCAGGGACCCTGAAAGCGACCCTTACCCTGAATACACAGGGACCCTGTACAGTAACCCTTACACTGAATACACAGGGACCTGTACAGTGAACCTTACACTGAATACACAAGGACCCTGTACAGTGAAACTTACCCTGAATACACAGGTTCCCTGTACAGTAACCCTTACCCTGAATACACAGGGAGCTGTCCAGTGACTCTTACCCTGAATACACAGGGACCCTGTACAGTGACACTTACCCTGAATACACAGGGACCCTGTACAGTAACCCTTACGCTGAAAACACTGGGATCCTTTACAATGACCCTTACTCTGAATACACAGGGTCCCGCTACCGTAACCCTTACCCTGAATACATAGGGATCCTGTACAATAGCCCTTACCCTGAATACACAGGGACCCTGTACAGTAACCCTTACCCTGAATACAAAGGGACCCTGTACAGTGACCTTTACCCTGTATACAGGGATCCTGTACAATAACCCTTACCGTGAATACACAGGGACCCTGTATAGTGACCCTAACCCTGAATACACAGGGATCCTGTACAATAAACATTACCCTGAATACACAGGGACCCTGTACTGTAACACTTACCATGAATACACAGGGACACTGTACAGTGACCCATACCCTGAATATGCAGGGACCCTGTACAGTAACCCTTACCCTGAATACACAGGGAACTTGTACAGTAACACTTACCCTGAATACACAGGGACCCTGTACAGTGACCCTTACCCTGAATAAACAGGGACACTGTACAGTATCCCTTACCCTGATTACACAGGGTCCCTGTACAGTGACTCTTACCCTGAATAGACAGGGACCCTGTACAATAACCATTACCCTGAATACACAGTGACCCTGTACAGTGACCCTAACCCTGAATACACAGGTACCCAGTAAAGTGATCCTTACCCTGAATACACAGGGACCCTGTACAAAGCCTTTCCCTGAATACACAGGGACCCTGTACAGTGACACTTACCCTGAAAAGACAGGGACCCTGTATATTAACCCTTACCCTGAATACACACGGACACTTTACAGTAACCCATACCCTGAATACACAGGGACCCTGTACAGTGACCCTAACCCTAAATAAACAGGGACCCTGTACAGTGACCCTTACCCTGAATACACATGGACCGTGTACAGTAACCCTTACCCTGAATACACAGGTACCCTTTACAATAACCCTTACCCTGAATAGACAGGGACCCTGTACAGTAACCCTTACCCTGAATACAGAGGGACCCTGTACAGTGACCCTTACCCTGAATAAACAGGGATCCTGTACAATAACCCTTACCCTGAATACACAGGGATGCTGTACAGTAACACTTACCCTGAATATACAGCGACCCTTTACACTGACCCTTTTCCTGAATACACAGGGACCCTTTACAGTAACCCTTACCCTGAATACGCAGGTATCCTGTACAATAATCTTTACCCTGAATACACAGGGACCCTGTACAGTAACCCTTACCCTGAATACACAGGGACCCTGTACAGTGACCCTTACCCTGAATACACAGGGACACTGTACAGTGACCCTTACCCTGAATACACAGGGATCTGTACAGTGACCCTTACCCTGAATACACAGGGACACTGTACAGTGACACTTAACCTGAATACGCAGGGACCCTGAAAGCGACCCTTACCCTGAATACACAGGGACCCTGTACAGTAACCCTTACACTGAATACACAGGGACCTGTACAGTGAACCTTACACTGAATACACAAGGACCCTGTACAGTGAAACTTACCCTGAATACACAGGTTCCCTTTACAGTAACCCTTACCCTGAATACACAGGGAGCTGTCCAGTGACTCTTACCCTGAATACACAGGGACCCTGTACAGTGACACTTACCCTGAATACACAGGGACCCTGTACAGTAACCCTTACGCTGAAAACACTGGGATCCTTTACAATGACCCTTACTCTGAATACACAGGGTCCCTCTACCGTAAACCTTACCCTGAATACATAGGGATCCTGTACAATAGCCCTTACCCTGAATACACAGGGACCCTGTACAGTAACCCTTACCCTGAATACAAAGGGACCCTGTACAGTGACCTTTACCCTGTATACAGGGATCCTGTACAATAACCCTTACCGTGAATACACAGGGACCCTGTATTGTGACCCTAACCCTGAATACACAGGGATCCTGTACAATAAACATTACCCTGAATACACAGGGACCCTGTACTGTAACACTTACCATGAATACACAGGGACACTGTACAGTGACCCATACCCTGAATATACAGGGACCCTGTACAGTAACCCTTACCCTGAATACACAGGGAACTTGTACAGTAACACTTACCCTGAATACACAGGGACCCTGTACAGTGACCCTTACCCTGAATAAACAGGGACACTGTACAGTATCCCTTACCCTGATTACACAGGGTCCCTGTACAGTGACTCTTACCCTGAATAGACAGGGACCCTGTACAATAACCCTTACCCTGAATACACAGGGACCCTGTACAGTGACCCTAACCCTGAATACACAGGTACCCAGTAAAGTGATCCTTACCCTGAATACACAGGGACCCTGTACAAAGCCTTTCCCTGAAAACACAGGGACCCTGTACAGTGACACTTACCCTGAAAAGACAGGGACCCTGTATATTAACCCTTACCCTGAATACACACGGACACTTTACAGTAACCCATACCCTGAATACACAGGGACCCTGTACAGTGACCCTAACCCTAAATAAACAGGGACCCTGTACAGTGACCCTTACCCTGAATACACATGGACCGTGTACAGTAACCCTTACCCTGAATACACAGGTACCCTTTACAATAACCCTTACCCTGAATAGACAGGGACCCTGTACAGTAACCCTTATCCTGAATACACAGGGACACTGTTCACTGACCCTTACCCTGAATACACAGGGACCGTGTGCAGTAACCCATACCCTGAATACACAAGGACCCTGTGCAGTAACCCTTACCCTGAATACACAGGGACTCTGTACAGTAAACCTTACCCTGAATACACAGGGTCCCTCTACCGTAACCCTTACCCTGAATACACAGGGACCCTGTACAATAACCCTTACCCTGAATAAACAGGGACACTGTACAGTGACCTTTACCATGAATACACAGGGTCCCTGTACCGTAACTCTTACCCTGAATACACAGGGATCCTGTACAATAGCCCTTACGCTGAATACACAGGGACCCTGTACAGTAACCCATACCCTGAATACACAGGGACCCTGTACAGTGAACCTTACCCTGAATACACAGGGATCCTGTACAATAACCCTTACCCTGAATACACAGGGACCCTGTACAGTGACCCTAACCCTGAATACACAGGGATAGTGTAAAATAACCCTTACCCTGAATACACAGGTATCCTGTACATTAACACTTACCCTGAATACACAGGGTCCCTGTACCGTAACCCTTACCCTGAATACACAGGGACACTGTACAGTGTTCCTTACCATGAATATACAGGGACCCTGTACAGTAACCTTTACCCTGAATACATAGGGACCCTGTACAGTAACCCTTACCCTGAATACACAGGGACCCTGTACAGTGACCCTTACCCTGAATACACAGGGATCCTGTACAGTGATCCTTACCCTGAATACACAGGGACTCTGTACAGTAAACCTTAACCTGAATACACAGGGACCCTGTACATTAACACTTACCCTGAATACACAGGGACCCTGTACAATAAACCTTAACCTGAATACACAGGGACACTGTACAGTGACCCTTACCCTGAATACACAGGTTCCCTGTACCTTAACCCTTACCCTGAATACACAGGGATCCTGTAAGCGACCCTTACCCTGAATACACAGGGACCCTCTACAGTAACCCTTACCCTGAATACACAGGGACCTGTACAGTGACCCTTACCCTGAATACACAGGGACCCTGTACAGTGACACTTACCATGAATACACAGGGACCCTGTACAGTAACCCTCACCCTGCATACACAGGGACCTGAACAGTGACCCTTACCCTGAATACACAGGGACCCTGTACAGTGAGACTTACCCTGAATACACAGGGACCCTGTACAGTAAACCTTACGCTGAATGCACAGGGATCCTGTACAGTGATCCTTATCCTGAATACAGAGGGACCCTGTACAGTGACCCTTACCCTGAATACACAGGGATCCTGTACAATAACCCTTACCCTGAATACACAGGGACCCTGTACAGTAACACTTACCCTGAATACACAGGGACCCTGTACACTGACCCTTTTCCTGAATATACAGGTACGCTTTACAGTAACCCTTACCCTGAATACACAGGGATCCTGTACAATAACCCTTAACCTGAATACACAGAGACACTTTACAGTATTCCTCACCCTGAACACACAGGTAGACTGTACAGTGACTCTTACCCTGAATACACAGGGACCCTGTACAGCAACCCTTACCCTGAATACACAGGGACCCTGTACAGTGACACTTACCCTGAATATACAGTGATCCTGTACAATAACCCTTACCCTGAATACACAGGGACACTGTACAGTGACCCTTACCCAGAATACACAAGGATCGTGTACAATAGCCCTTACCATGAATACACAGCAGCCCAGTACAGTAACCCTTACTCTGAATAGACAGGCACGCTGCACAGTGACCCTTACCCTGAATAAACAGGGATCCTGTACAATAACCCTTACCCTGAATACACAGGAACCCTGTACAGTGACCCTTACCCTGAATACACAAGGATCGTGTACAATAGCCCTTATCCTGAATACACAGGGACCCAGTACACTAACCCTTACCCTGAATAGACAGGGACCCTCTACAGTGACCCTTACCCTGAATAAACAGGGATCCTGTACAATAACCCTTACCCTGAATACACAGGGACCCTGTACAGTGACCCTTACCCTGAATACACAGGGATCCTGTACAATAACCCTTACCCTGTATACACAGGGACACTGTACAGTGACCCTTACCCTGAATACACTAGGATCGTGTACAATAGCCCTTACCATGAATACACAGGGACCCAATACAGTAACCCTTACCCTGAATAGACAGGCACACTGTACAGTGACCCTTACCCTGAATAAACAGGGATCCTGTACAATAACCCTTACCCTGAATACACAGGAACCCTGTACAGTGACCCTTACCCTGAATACACAAGGATCGTGTACAATAGCACTTACCCTGAATACACAGGGACCCAGTACAGTAACCCTTACCCTGAATAGACGGGGACCCTGTACAGTGACGCTTTCCCTGAATAAACAGGGATCCTGTACAATAACCCTTACCCTGAATACACAGGGACCCTGTACAGTAAACCTTACCCTGAAAACACAGGGACCCTGTACAGTGACACTTAACCTGAATACACAGGGACCCTGTAATCGAACCTTACCCTGAATACACAGGGATCCTTTACAGTAACCCTTACCCTGAAAACACAGGGACGCTGTACAGTGACCCTTACCCTGAATACACAGGGATCCTGTACAATAACCCGTACCATGAATACACAGGGACCCTGTACAGTGACCCTTACCCTGAATACACAAGGATCGTTTACAATAGCCCTTACCCTGAATACACAGGGACCCAGTACAGTAACCCTTACCCTGAATAGACAGGAACCCTGTACAGCGACCCTTACCCTGAATAAACAGGGATCCTGTACAATATCCCTTACCCTGAATACACAGGGACCCTGTACAGTGACCCTTACCCTGAATACACAAGGATCGTGTACAATAGCCCTTACCCTGAATACACAGGGACCCAGTACAGTAACCCTTACCCTGAAAACACAGGGACGCTGTACAGTGACCCTTACCCTGAATACACAGGGATCCTGTACAATAACCCTTACCGATAATACACAGGGACCCTGTACAGTGACCCTTACCCTGAATACACAAGGATCGTTTACAATAGCCCTTACCCTGAATACACAGGGACCCAGTACAGTAACCCTAACCCTGAATAGACAGGAACCCTGTACAGCGACCCTTACCCTGAATAAACAGGGATCCTGTACAATATCCCTTACCCTGAATACACAGGGACCCTGTACAGTGACCCTTACCCTGAATACACAAGGATCGTGTACAATAGCCCTTACCCTGAATAAACAGGGACCCAGTACAGTAACCCTTACCCTGAATAGACAGGGACCCTGTACAGTGACCCTTACCCTGAATAAACAGGGATCCTGTACAATAACCCTTACCCTGAATACACAGGGACCCTTTGCAGTAACCCTTACCCTGAAAACACAGGGACCCTGTACAGTAACCCTTACCCTGAATACACAGGTACTCTGTGCAGTGACCCTTACCCTGAATACACAGAGACCCTGTACAGTAACCCTTACCCTGAATACACAGGGACCCTGTACAGTGACACTTAACCTGATTACAAAGGGTCCCTGTAAGCGACCCTTACCCTGAATACACAGGGACCCTGTACAGTGACCATTACCTTGAATACACAGGGACCTGTACAGTGACACTTACCCTGAATACACAGGGACACTCTACAGTGACACTTAACCTGAATACACAGGGACCCTGTAAGCGACCCTTACCGTTAATACAAAGGGAGCCTGTACAGTAACCCTTACCCTGAATACAAAGGGACCTGTACAGTGACCCTTACCCTGAATACGCAGGGACCCTGTACAGTGACACTTACCCTGAATATACAGGGACCCTGTACAGTAACCCACACCCTGCATACACAGGGACCTGTACAGTGAACCTTAACCTGAATACACAGGGACCCTGTACAGTGAAACTTACCCTGAATACACAGGGACCCTGTACAGTAACCCTTACCCTGAATACACAGGAATCCTGTACAATAACCCTACCCTGAATACACAGGGACCCTGTACAGTAACCCTTACCCTGAATATTCAGGGACCCTGTACATTGACCCTTACCCTGAATACACAGGGACCCTTTACAGTAACCCTTACCCTTAATACACAGGTATCCTGTACAATAACCTTTACCCTGAATACACAGGGACCCTGTACAGTAACCCTTACCCTGAATACACAGGGACCCTGTACAGTGACCCTTACCCTGAATACACAGGGATCTGTACATTGACCATTACCCTGAATACACAGGGACACTGTACAGTGATACTTAACCTGAATACGCAGGGACCCTGTAAGCGACCCGTACCGTGAATACACGGGACCCTGTACAGTAACCCTTACCCTGAATAGACAGGGACCGGCACAGTGACCCTTACCCTGAATACACAGGGACCCTGTACAGTGACACTTACCCTGAATACACAGGGTCCCTGTACAGTAACCCTTATCCGGAATACACAGGGAACTGTACACTCTTACCCTGAATACACAGGGACCCTTTACAGTGACACTTACCCTGAATACACAGGGATCCTGTACAGTAACCCTTACGCTGAATACACAGGGATCCTGTACAGTGACCCTTACCCTGAATACACAGGGATCCTGTTCAATAGCCCTTACCCGGAATACACAGGGACAATGTACATTAACCCTTACCCTGAATACAAAGGGACCCTGTACAGTGACCCTTACGCTGAATACACAGGGATCCTATACAATAACCCTTACCGTGAATACACAGGGACCCTGTATACTGACCCTAACCCTGAATACACAGGGATCCTGTACAATAACCCTTACCCTGAATACACAGGGATCCTGTACTGTAACCCTTACCATGAATACACAGGAACATTGTACAGTGACCCATACCCTGAATATACAGGGTCCCTGTACAGTAACCCTTATCCTGAATACACAGGGTCCCTGTACAGTAACCCTTATCCTGAATACACAGGGAGCTGTACAGTGACTCTTACCCTGAATACACAGGGACCCTGTACAGTGAAACTTACCCTGAATACACAGGGTCCCTGTACAGTAATCCTTATCCTGAATACACAGGGATCCTGTACTGTAACCCTTACCCTGAATACACAGGGATCCTGTGCAATAGCCCTTACCCTGAATACACAGGGACCCTGTACAGTAACCCTTACCCTGAATACAAAGGAACCCTGTACAGTGACCCTTACCCTGAATACACAGGGATCCTATACAATAACCCTTACCTTCAATACACAGGGACCCTGTATAGTGACCCTAACCCTGAATACATAGGGATCCTGTACAATAACCCTTACCCTGAATACACAGGGATCCTTTACTGTAACACTCACCTTGAATACACAGGTACACTGTACAGTGACCCATACCCTGAATATACAGGGACACTGTACAGTAACCCTTACCCTGAATACACAGGGAACTTGTACAGTAACCCTTACCCTGAATACACAGGGACCCTGTACATTGACCCTTACCATGAATAAACAGGGACACTGTACAGTAACCCTTACCCTGATTACACAGGGTCCCTGTACAGTGACCCTTACCCTGAATAGACAGGGACCCTGTACAGTAACCCTTACCCTGAATACACAGGGACCCTGTACAGTGACCCTAACCCTGAATACACAGGTACCCAGTAAGGTGATCCTTACCCTGAATACACAGGGACCCTGTACAGTAAGCCTTTACTGAATATACAGGGACCCTGTACAGTGACCCTAACACTGAATACATAGGTACCCTGTACAGTGACCCTTACCCTGAATACACAGGAACCCTGTACAGTGATCCTTACCCTGAATATACAGGGACCCTGTACATTAAATCTTACCCTGAATACACACGGACACTTTACAGTAACCCATACACTGAATACACAGGGACCCTGTACAGTGACCCTAACCCTGAATAAACAGGGACCCTGTACAGTGACCCTTACCCTGAATACACAGGGACCCTGTACAGTAACCCTTACCCTGAATACACAGGGACACTCTACACTGACCCTTACCCTGAATACACAGGGACCGTGTACAGTAACCCATACCCTGAATACACAGGTACGCTTTACATTAACCCTTACCCTGAATACACAGGGACCCTGTACAGTAACCCTTACCCTGAATACACAGGGACACTGTTCACTGACCCTTACCCTGAATACACAGGTTCCCTGTACCGTAACCCTTACCCTGAATACACAGGGATCCTGTAAGCGACACTTACCCTGAATACACAGGGACCCTGTACAGTAACCCTCACCCTGCATACACAGGGACCTGTACAGTGACCCATACCCTGAATACATTGGGACCCTGTACAGTGAGACTTACGCTGAATACACAGGGATGCTGTACAGTAACCCTTACGCTGAATGCACAGGGATCCTGTACAGTGATCCTTACCCTGAATACAGAGGGATCCTGTACACTGATCCTTTTCCTGAATACACAGGAACCCTTTACAGTAACCCTTACCCTGAATACACAGGGATCCTGTACAATAACCCTTACCCTGAATACACAGGGACCTTTTACAGTAAACCTTACCCTGAATACACAAGGACCCTGTACAGTGACCTTACCCTGAATACACAGGGACCCTGTACAGTAACCTTTACCCTGAATACATAGGGACCCTGTACAGTGACCTTACCCTGAATACACAGGGATCCTGTACAATAACCCTTACCCTGAATACACAGGGACACTCTACAGTGACCCTTACCCTGAATACATAAGAATCGTGTACAATAGCCCTTACCCTGAATACACAGGGACCCAGTACAGTAACCCTTACCCTGAATAGACAGGGACCCTGTACAGTGACCCTTACCCTGAATAAACAGGGATCCTTACAATAACCCTTATCCTGAATACATAGGGACCCTGTACAGTGACCCTTACCCTGAGTACACAAGGATCGTGTACATTAGCCCTTACCCTGAATACACAGGCACCCAGTACAGTAACCCTTACCCTGAATAGACAGGGACCCTGTACAGTGACACTTACCCTGAATAAACAGGGATCCTGTACAATAACCCTTACCCTGAATACACAGGGACCCTTTGCAGTAACCCTTACCCTGAAAACACAGGGACCCTGTACAGTAACCCTTACCCTGAATACACAGGTACTCTGTGCAGTGACCCTTACCCTGAATACACAGAGACCCTGTACAGTAACCCTTACCCTGAATACACAGGGACCCTGTACAGTGACACTTAACCTGAATACACAGGGTCCCTGTAAGCGACCCTTACCCTGAATACACAGGGACCCTGTACAGTGACCATTACCTTGAATACACAGGGACCTGTACAGTGACACTTACCCTGAATACACAGGGACACTCTACAGTGACACTTAACCTGAATACACAGGGACCCTGTAAGCGACCCTTACCGTGAATACAAAGGGAGCCTGTACAGTAACCCTTACCCTGAATACACAGGGACCTGTACATTGACCCTTACCCTGAATACGCAGGGACCCTGTACAGTGACACTTACCCTGAATATACAGGGACCCTGTACAGTAACACACACCCTGCATACACAGGGACCTGTACAATAACCCTTACCCTGAATACACAGGGACCCTGTACAGTAACCCTTACCCTGAATACTCAGGGACCCTGTACATTGACCCTTACCCTGAATACACAGGGACCCTTTACAGTAACCCTTACCCTTAATACACAGGTATCCTGTACAATAACCTTTACCCTGAATACACAGGGACCCTGTACAGTAACCCTTACCCTGAATACACAGGGACCCTGTACAGTGACCCTTACCCTGAATACACTGGGATCTGTACATTGACCATTACCCTGAATACACAGGGACACTGTACAGTGATACTTAACCTGAATACGCAGGGACCCTGTAAGCGACCCGTACCGTGAATACACGGGACACTGTACAGTAACCCTTACCCTGAATACACAGGGACCTGCACAGTGACCCTTACCCTGAATACACAGGGACCCTGTACAGGGAAACTTACCCTGAATACACAGGGTCCTTGTACAGTAACCCTTATCCGGAATACACAGGGCACTGTACACTCTTACCCTGAATACACAGGGACCCTTTACAGTGACACTTACCCTGAATACACAGGGATCCTGTACAGTAACCCTTACGCTGAATACACAGGGATCCTGTTCAATAGCCCTTACCCTGAATACACAGGGACCCTGTACATTAACCCTTACCCTGAATACAAAGGGACCCTGTACAGTGACCCTTACGCTGAATACACAGGGATCCTATACAATAACCCTTACCGTGAATACACAGGGACCCTGTATACTGACCCTAACCCTGAATACACAGGGATCCTGTACAATAACCCTTACCCTGAATACACAGGGATCCTGTACTGTAACCCTTACCATGAATACACAGGTACATTTTACAGTGACCCATACCCTGAATATACAGGGTCCCTGTACAGTAACCCTTATCCTGAATACACAGGGTCCCTGTACAGTAACCCTTATCCTGAATACACAGGGAGCTGTACAGTGACTCTTACCCTGAATACACAGGGACCCTGTACAGTGACACTTACCCTGAATACACAGGGTCCCTGTACAGTAATCCTTATCCTGAATACACAGGGATCCTGTACTTTAACCCTTACCCTGAATACACAGAGATCCTGTGCAATAGCCCTTACCCTGAATACACAGGGACCCTGTACAGTAACCCTTACCCTGAATACACAGGGACCCTGTACAGTGACCCTTACCCTGAATACACAGGGATCCTATACAATAACCCTTACCTTCAATACACAGGGACCCTGTATAGTGACCCTAACCCTGAATACATAGGGATCCTGTACAATAACCCTTACCCTGAATACACAGGGATCCTTTACTGTAACACTCACCTTGAATACACAGGTACACTGTACAGTGGACCATACCCTGAATATACAGGGACACTGTACAGTAACCCTTACCCTGAATACACAGGGAACTTGTACAGTAACCCTTACCCTGAATACACAGGGACCCTGTACATTGACCCTTACCATGAATAAACAGGGACACTGTACAGTAACCCTTACCCTGATTACACAGGGTCCCTGTACAGTGACCCTTACCCTGAATAGACAGAGACCCTGTACAGTAACCCTTACCCTGAATACACAGGGACCCTGTACAGTGACCCTAACCCTGAATACACAGGTACCCAGTAAGGTGATCCTTACCCTGAATACACAGGGACCCTGTACAGTAAGCCTTTACTGAATATACAGGGACCCTGTACAGTGACCCTAACCCTGAATACACAGGTACCCTGTACAGTGACCCTTACCCTGAATACACAGGAACCCTGTACAGTGATCCTTACCCTGAATATACAGGGACCCTGTACATTAAATCTTACCCTGAATACACACGGACACTTTACAGTAACCAATACCCTGAATACACAGGGACCCTGTACAGTGACCCTAACCCTGAATAAACAGGGACCCTGTACAGTGACCCTTACCCTGAATACACAGGGACCCTGTACAGTAACCCTTACCCTGAATACACAGGGACACTGTACACTGACCCTTACCCGGAATACACAGGGACCGTGTACAGTAACCCATACCCTGAATACACAGGTACGCTTTACATTAACCCTTACCCTGAATACACAGGGACCCTGTACAGTAACCCTTACCCTGAATACACAGGGACACTGTTCACTGACCCTTACCCTGAATACACAGGTTCCCTGTACCGTAACCCTTACCCTGAATACACAGGGATCCTGTAAGCGACACTTACCCTGAATACACAGGGACCCTGTACAGTAACCCTCACCCTGCATACACAGGGACCTGTACAGTGACCCATACCCTGAATACACAGGGACCCTGTACAGTGAGACTTACCCTGAATACACAGGGATGCTGTACAGTAACCCTTACGCTGAATACAGAGGGACCCTGTACACTGATCCTTTTCCTGAATACACAGGAACCCTTTACAGTAACCCTTACCCTGAATACACAGGGATCCTGTACAATAACCCTTACCCTGAATACACAGGGACCTTTTACAGTAAACCTTACCCTGAATACACAAGGACCCTGTACAGTGACCCTTACCCTGAATACACAGGGACCCTGTACAGTAACCTTTACCCTGAATACATAGGGACCCTGTACAGTGACCTTACCCTGAATACACAGGGATCCTGTACAATAACCCTTACCCTGAATACACAGGGACACTGTACAGTGACCCTTACCCTGAATACATAAGAATCGTGTACAATAGCCCTTACCCTGAATACACAGGGACCCAGTACAGTAACCCTTACCCTGAATAGACAGGGACCCTGTACAGTGACCCTTACCCTGAATAAACAGGGATCCTGTACAATAACCCTTACCCTGAATAGATAGGGACCCTGTACAGTGACCCTTACCCTGAATACACAAGGATCGTGTACATTAGCCCTTACCCTGAATACACAGGCACCCAGTACAGTAACCCTTACCCTGAATAGACAGGGACCCTGTACAGTGACACTTACCCTGAATAAACAGGGATCCTGTACGATAACCCTTACCGTGAATACACAGGGACCCTGTACAGTAACCCTAACTCTGAAAACACAGGGACCCTGTACAGTGACACTTAAGCTGAATACACAGGGACCCTGTAAGCGACCCTTAACCTGAATACACAGGGACTCTGTACAGTAAACTTACCCTGAATACACAGGGACCCTGTACAGTGACCCTTACCCTGAATACACAGGGATCCTGTAAAATAAACCTTACCATGAATACACAGGGACCCTGTACAGTGACCCTTACGCTGAATACACAAGGATCGTGTACAATAGACCTTACCCTGAATACACAGGGACCCAGTACAGTAACCCTTACCCTGAATAGACAGGGACACTGTACAGTGAACCTTACCCTGAATAAAAAACGGATCCTGTACAATAACCCTTAGCCTGAATACACAGGGACCCTGTACAGTGACCCTTACCCTGAATACACAAGGATCGTGTACAATAGCCCTTACCCTGAATACACAGGGACCCAGTACAGTAACCTTTCCCTGAATAGACAGGGACCCTGTACAGTGACCCTTACCCTGAATAAACAGGGATCCTGAACAATAACCCTTACCCTGAATACACAGGGACCCTGTACAGTAACCCTTACCCTGAAAACACAGGGACCCTGTTCAGTAACCCTTACCCTGAATACACAGGTACCCTGTGCAGTGACCCTTACCCTGAATACACAGAGACCCTGTACAGTAACCCTTACCCTGAATACACAGGAACCCTGTACAGTGACACTTAACCTGAATACACAGGGACCCTGTAAGCGACCCTTACCCTGAATACACAGGGACCCTTTACAGTAACCCTTACCCTGAATACACAAGGACCCTGTACAGTAACCCTTACCCTGAATACACAGGGACCCTGTACAGTGACCCTTACCCTGAATACACAGGGATCCTGTACAATAACCCTTACCCTGAATACACAAGGACCCTGTACAGTGACCCTTACCCTGAATACAGAGGGACCCTGTACAGTAACCCTTACCCTGAATACACAGGGACCCTGTACAGTGAACACTTACCCTGAATACACAGGTATCCTGTACAATAACCCTTACCCTGAATACACAGGGACACTGTACAGTGACCCTTACCCTGAATACATAAGAATCGTGTACATTAGCCCTTACCCTGAATACACAGGCACCCACTACAGTAACCCTTACCCTGAATAGACAGGGACCCTGTACAGTGACACTTACCCTGAATAAACAGGGATCCTGTAAATAACCCTTACCCTGAATACACAGGGACCCTGTACAGTAACCCTAACTCTGAAAACACAGGGACCCTGTACAGTGACACTTAAGCTGAATACACAGGGACCCTGTAAGCGACCCATAACCTGAATACACAGGGACTCTGTACAGTAACCCTTACCCTGAATACACAGGGACCCTGTACAGTGACCCTTACCCTGAATACACAGGGACCCTGTACAGTGACCCTTACCCTGAATACACAGGGATCCTGTACAATAACCCTTACGCTGAATACACAGGGATCCTGTACAGTGAGTCTTACCCTGAATACACAGGGATCCTGTTCAATAGCCCTTACCCTGAATACACAGGGACCCTGTACATTAACCCTTACCCTGAATACAAAGGGACCCTGTACAGTGACCCTTACGCTGAATACACAGGGTTCCTATACAATAACCCTTACCGTGAATACACAGGGACCCTGTATACTGACCCTAACCCTGAATACACAGGAATCCTGTACAATAACCCTTACCCTGAATACACAGGGATCCTTTACTGTAAACTTTACCATGAATACACAGGTACATTGTACAGTGACCCATACCCTGAATATACAGGGTCCCTGTACAGTAACCCTTATCCTGAATACACAGGGTCCCTGTACAGTAACCCTTATCCTGAATACACAGGGAGCTGTACAGTGACTCTTACCCTGAATACACAGGGACCCTGTACAGTGACACTTACCCTGAATACACTGGGTCCCTGTACAGTAAGCCTTATCCTGAATACACAGGGATCCTGTACTGTAACCCTTTACCCTGAATACACAGGGATCCTGTACAATAGCCCTTACCCTGAATACACAGGGACCCTGTACAGTAACCCTTACCCTGAATACAAAGGGACCTTGTACAGTGACCCTTACCCTGAATAGACAGGGATCCTATACAATAACCCTTACCTTCAATACACAGGGACCCTGTATAGTGACCCTAACCCTGAATACATAGGGATCCTGTACAATAACCCTTACCCTGAATACACAGGGATCCTTTACTGTAACACTCACCTTGAATACACAGGTACACTGTACAGTGACCCATACCCTGAATATACAGGGACACTGTACATTAACCCTTACCCTGAATACACAGGGAACTTGTACAGTAACCCTTACCCTGAATACACAGGGACCCTGTACATTGACCTTTAACATGAATAAACAGGGACACTGTACAGTAACCCTTACCCTGATTACACAGGGTCCCTGTACAGTGACCCTTACCCTGAATAGACAGGGACCCTGTACAGTAACCCTTACCCTGAATACACAGGGACCCTGTACAGTGACCCTAACCCTGAATACACAGGTACCCAGTAAGGTGATCCTTACCCTGAATACACAGGGACCCTGTACAGTAAGCCTTTACTGAATATACAGGGACCCTGTACAGTGACCCTAACCCTGAATACACAGGTACCCTGTACAGTGACCCTTACCCTGAATACACAGGAACCCTGTACAGTGATCCTTACCCTGAATATACAGGGACCCTGTACATTAAATCTTATCCTGAATACACACGGACACTTTACATTAACCCATACCCTGAATACACAGGGACCCTGTACAGTGACCCTAACCCTGAATAAACAGGGACCCTGTACAGTGACCCTTACCCTGAATACACAGGGACCCTGTACAGTAACCCTTACCCTGAATACACAGGGACACTGTACACTGACCCTTACCCTGAATACACAGGGACCGTGTACAGTAACCCATACCCTGAATACACAGGTACGCTTTACAGTAACCCTTACCCTGAATACACAGGGACCCTGTACAGTAACCCTTACCCTGAATACACAGGGACACTGTTCACTGACCCTTACCCTGAATACACAGTTTCCCTGTACCGTAACCCTTACCCTGAATACACAGGGATCCTGTAAGCGACACTTATCCTGAATACACAGGGACCCTGTACAGTAACCCTCACCCTGCATACACAGGGACCTGTACAGTGACCCATACTCTGAATACACAGGGACCCTGTACAGTGAGACTTACCCTGAATACACAGGGATGCTGTACAGTAACCCTTACGCTGAATGCACAGGGATCCTGTACAGTGATCCTTACCCTGAATACAGAGGGACACTGTACACTGATCCTTTTCCTGAATACACAGGAACCCATTACAGTAACCCTAACCCTGAATACACAGGGATCCTGTACAATAACCCTTACCCTGAATACACAGGGACCTTTTACAGTAAACCTTACCCTGAATACACAAGGACCCTGTACAGTGACCCTTACCCTGAATACACAGGGACCCTGTACAGTAACCCTTACCCTGAATACACAGGGACCCTGTACAGTGACCTTACCCTGAATACACAGGGATCCTGTACAATAAACCTTACCCTGAATACACAGGGACACTGTACAGTGACCCTTACCCTGAATACATAAGAATCGTGTACAATAGCCCTTACCCTGAATACACAGGGACCCAGTACAGTAACCCTTACCCTGAATAGACAGGGACACTGTACCGTGACCCTTACCCTGAATAAACAGGGATCCTGTACAATAACCCTTACCCTGAATAGATAGGGACCCTGTACAGTGACCCTTACCCTGAATACACAAGGATCGTGTACATTAGCCCTTACCCTGAATAAACAGGCACCCAGTACAGTAACCCTTACCCTGAATAGACAGGGACCCTGTACAGTGACACTTACCCTGAATAAACAGGGATCCTGTACAATAACCCTTACCCTGAATACACAGGGACCCTGTACAGTAACCCTAACTCTGAAAACACAGGGACCCTGTACAGTGACACTTAAGCTGAATACACAGGGACCCTGTAAGCGACCCTTAACCTGAATACACAGGGACTCTGTACAGTAACCCTTAACCTGAATACACAGGGACCCTGTACAGTGACCCTTACCCTGAATACACAGGGATCCTGTAAAATAAACCTTACCATGAATACACAGGGACCCTGTACAGTGACCCTTACGCTGAATACACAAGGATCGTGTACAATAGACCTTACCCTGAATACACAGGGACCCAGTACAGTAACCCTTACCCTGAATAGACAGGGACACTGTACAGTGACCCTTACCCTGAATAAAAAACGGATCCTGTACAATAAACCTTAGCCTGAATACACAGGGACCCTGTACAGTGACCCTTACCCTGAATACACAAGGATCGTGTACAATAGCCCTTACCCTGAATACACAGGGACCCAGTACAGTAACCTTTCCCTGAATAGACAGGGACCCTGTACAGTGACCCTTACCCTGAATAAACAGGGATCCTGAACAATAACCCTTACCCTGAATACACAGGGACCCTGTACAGTAACCCTTACCCTGAAAACACAGGGACCCTGTTCAGTAACCCTTACTCTGAATACACAGGTACCCTGTGCAGTGACCCTTACCCTGAATACACAGAGACCCTGTACAGTGACACTTAACCTGAATACACAGGGACCCTGTAAGCGACCCTTACCCTGAATACACAGGGACCCTTTACAGTAACCCTTACCCTGAATACACAAGGACCCTGTACAGTGACCCTTACCCTGAATACACAGGGACCCTGTACAGTAACCCTTACCCTGAATACACAGGGACCCTGTACAGTGACCCTTACCCTGAATACACAGGGATCCTGTACAATAACCCTTACCCTGAATATACAAGGACCCTGTACAGTGACCCTTATCCTGAATACAGAGGGACCCTGTACAGTAACCCTTACCCTGAATACACAGGGACCCTGTACAGTGAACACTTACCCTGAATACACAGGGATCCTGTACAATAACCCTTACCCTGAATACACAGGGACACTGTTCACTGACCCTTACCCTGAATACACAGGTTCCCTGTACCGTAACCCTTACCCTGAATACACAGGGATCCTGTAAGCGACACTTACCCTGAATACACAGGGACCCTGTACAGTAACCCTCACCCTGCATACACAGGGACCTGTACAGTGACCCATACCCTGAATACACAGGGACCCTGTACAGTGAGACTTACCCTGAATACACAGGGATGCTGTACAGTAACCCTTACGCTGAATACAGAGGGACCCTGTACACTGATCCTTTTCCTGAATACACAGGAACCCTTTACAGTAACCCTTACCCTGAATACACAGGGATCCTGTACAATAACCCTTACCCTGAATACACAGGGACCTTTTACAGTAAACCTTACCCTGAATACACAAGGACCCTGTACAGTGACCCTTACCCTGAATACACAGGGACCCTGTACAGTAACCCTTACCCTGAATAGACAGGGACCCTGTACAGTGACCCTTACCCTGAATAAACAGGGATCCTGTACAATAACCCTTACCCTGAATAGATAGGGACCCTGTACAGTGACCCTTACCCTGAATACACAAGGATCGTGTACATTAGCCCTTACCCTGAATACACAGGCACCCAGTACAGTAACCCTTACCCTGAATAGACAGGGACCCTGTACAGTGACACTTACCCTGAATAAACAGGGATCCTGTACAATAACCCTTACCGTGAATACACAGGGACCCTGTACAGTAACCCTAACTCTGAAAACACAGGAACCCTGTACAGTGACACTTAAGCTGAATACACAGGGACCCTGTAAGCGACCCTTAACCTGAATACACAGGGACTCT
The DNA here is from genome assembly GCF_044704955.1 of Pristiophorus japonicus. Lineage (NCBI taxonomy): Eukaryota > Metazoa > Chordata > Chondrichthyes > Pristiophoridae > Pristiophorus > Pristiophorus japonicus. The sequence continues at coordinate 8,399,296 of NC_092011.1, forward strand.
GTACAGTAAACTTACCCTGAATACACAGGGACCCTGTACAGTGACCCTTACCCTGAATACACAGGGATCCTGTAAAATAAACCTTACCATGAATACACAGGGACCCTGTACAGTGACCCTTACGCTGAATACACAAGGATCGTGTACAATAGACCTTACCCTGAATACACAGGGACCCAGTACAGTAACCCTTACCCTGAATAGACAGGGACACTGTACAGTGAACCTTACCCTGAATAAAAAACGGATCCTGTACAATAACCCTTAGCCTGAATACACAGGGACCCTGTACAGTGACCCTTACCCTGAATACACAAGGATCGTGTACAATAGCCCTTACCCTGAATACACAGGGACCCAGTACAGTAACCTTTCCCTGAATAGACAGGGACCCTGTACAGTGACCCTTACCCTGAATAAACAGGGATCCTGATCAATAACCCTTACCCTGAATACACAGGGACCCTGTACAGTAACCCTTACCCTGAAAACACAGGGACCCTGTTCAGTAACCCTTACCCTGAATACACAGGTACCCTGTGCAGTGACCCTTACCCTGAATACACAGAGACCCTGTACAGTAACCCTTACCCTGAATACACAGGAACCCTGTACAGTGACACTTAACCTGAATACACAGGGACCCTGTAAGCGACCCTTACCCTGAATACACAGGGACCCTTTACAGTAACCCTTACCCTGAATACACAAGGACCCTGTACAGTAAACCTTACCCTGAATACACAGGGACCCTGTACAGTGACCCTTACCCTGAATACACAGGGATCCTGTACAATAACCCTTACCCTGAATACACAAGGACCCTGTACAGTGACCCTTACCCTGAATACAGAGGGACCCTGTACAGTAACCCTTACCCTGAATACACAGGGACCCTGTACAGTGAACACTTACCCTGAATACACAGGTATCCTGTACAATAACCCTTACCCTGAATACACAGGGACACTGTACAGTGACCCTTACCCTGAATACATAAGAATCGTGTACATTAGCCCTTACCCTGAATACACAGGCACCCACTACAGTAACCCTTACCCTGAATAGACAGGGACCCTGTACAATGACACTTACCCTGAATAAACAGGGATCCTGTAAATAACCCTTACCCTGAATACACAGGGACCCTGTACAGTAACCCTAACTCTGAAAACACAGGGACCCTGTACAGTGACACTTAAGCTGAATACACAGGGACCCTGTAAGCGACCCATAACCTGAATACACAGGGACTCTGTACAGTAACCCTTACCCTGAATACACAGGGACCCTGTACAGTGACCCTTACCCTGAATACACAGGGACCCTGTACAGTGACCCTTACCCTGAATACACAGGGATCCTGTACAATAACCCTTACGCTGAATACACAGGGATCCTGTACAGTGACCCTTACCCTGAATACACAGGGATCCTGTTCAATAGCCCTTACCCTGAATACACAGGGACCCTGTACATTAACCCTTACCCTGAATACAAAGGGACCCTGTACAGTGACCCTTACGCTGAATACACAGGGTTCCTATACAATAACCCTTACCGTGAATACACAGGGACCCTGTATACTGACCCTAACCCTGAATACACAGGAATCCTGTACAATAACCCTTACCCTGAATACACAGGGATCCTTTACTGTAAACTTTACCATGAATACACAGGTACATTGTACAGTGACCCATACCCTGAATATACAGGGTCCCTGTACAGTAACCCTTATCCTGAATACACAGGGTCCCTGTACAGTAACCCTTATCCTGAATACACAGGGAGCTGTACAGTGACTCTTACCCTGAATACACAGGGACCCTGTACAGTGACACTTACCCTGAATACACTGGGTCCCTGTACAGTAAGCCTTATCCTGAATACACAGGGATCCTGTACTGTAACCCTTTACCCTGAATACACAGGGATCCTGTACAATAGCCCTTACCCTGAATACACAGGGACCCTGTACAGTAACCCTTACCCTGAATACAAAGGGACATTGTACAGTGACCCTTACCCTGAATAGACAGGGATCCTATACAATAACCCTTACCTTCAATACACAGGGACCCTGTATAGTGACCCTAACCCTGAATACATAGGGATCCTGTACAATAACCCTTACCCTGAATACACAGGGATCCTTTACTGTAACACTCACCTTGAATACACAGGTACACTGTACAGTGACCCATACCCTGAATATACAGGGACACTGTACATTAACCCTTACCCTGAATACACAGGGAACTTGTACAGTAACCCTTACCCTGAATACACAGGGACCCTGTACATTGACCCTTACCATGAATAAACAGGGACACTGTACAGTAACCCTTACCCTGATTACACAGGGTCCCTGTACAGTGACCCTTACCCTGAATAGACAGGGACCCTGTACAGTAACCCTTACCCTGAATACACAGGGACCCTGTACAGTGACCCTAACCCTGAATACACAGGTATCCAGTAAGGTGATCCTTACCCTGAATACACAGGGACCCTGTACAGTAAGCCTTTACTGAATATACAGGGACCCTGTACAGTGACCCTAACCCTGAATACACAGGTACCCTGTACAGTGACCCTTACCCTGAATACACAGGAACCCTGTACAGTGATCCTTACCCTGAATATACAGGGACCCTGTACATTAAATCTTACCCTGAATACACACGGACACTTTACATTAACCCATACCCTGAATACACAGGGACCCTGTACAGTGACCCTAACCCTGAATAAACAGGGACCCTGTACAGTGACCCTTACCCTGAATACACAGGGACCCTGTACAGTAACCCTTACCCTGAATACACAGGGACACTGTACACTGACCCTTACCCTGAATACACAGGGACCGTGTACAGTAACCCATACCCTGAATACACAGGTACGCTTTACAGTAACCCTTACCCTGAATACACAGGGACCCTGTACAGTAACCCTTACCCTGAATACACAGGGACACTGTTCACTGACCCTTACCCTGAATACACAGTTTCCCTGTACCGTAACCCTTACCCTGAATACACAGGGATCCTGTAAGCGACACTTATCCTGAATACACAGGGACCCTGTACAGTAACCCTCACCCTGCATACACAGGGACCTGTACAGTGACCCATACCCTGAATACACAGGGACCCTGTACAGTGAGACTTACCCTGAATACACAGGGATGCTGTACAGTAACCCTTACGCTGAATGCACAGGGATCCTGTACAGTGATCCTTACCCTGAATACAGAGGGACACTGTACACTGATCCTTTTCCTGAATACACAGGAACCCATTACAGTAACCCTAACCCTGAATACACAGGGATCCTGTACAATAACCCTTACCCTGAATACACAGGGACCTTTTACAGTAAACCTTACCCTGAATACACAAGGACCCTGTACAGTGACCCTTACCCTGAATACACAGGGACCCTGTACAGTAACCCTTACCCTGAATACACAGGGACCCTGTACAGTGACCTTACCCTGAATACACAGGGATCCTGTACAATAAACCTTACCCTGAATACACAGGGACACTGTACAGTGACCCTTACCCTGAATACATAAGAATCGTGTACAATAGCCCTTACCCTGAATACACAGGGACCCAGTACAGTAACCCTTACCCTGAATAGACAGGGACACTGTACAGTGACCCTTACCCTGAATAAACAGGGATCCTGTACAATAACCCTTACCCTGAATAGATAGGGACCCTGTACAGTGACCCTTACCCTGAATACACAAGGATCGTGTACATTAGCCCTTACCCTGAATAAACAGGCACCCAGTACAGTAACCCTTACCCTGAATAGACAGGGACCCTGTACAGTGACACTTACCCTGAATAAACAGGGATCCTGTACAATAACCCTTACCCTGAATACACAGGGACCCTGTACAGTAACCCTAACTCTGAAAACACAGGGACCCTGTACAGTGACACTTAAGCTGAATACACAGGGACCCTGTAAGCGACCCTTAACCTGAATACACAGGGACTCTGTACAGTAACCCTTACCCTGAATACACAGGGACCCTGTACAGTGACCCTTACCCTGAATACACAGGGATCCTGTAAAATAAACCTTACCATGAATACACAGGGACCCTGTACAGTGACCCTTACGCTGAATACACAAGGATCGTGTACAATAGACCTTACCCTGAATACACAGGGACCCAGTACAGTAACCCTTACCCTGAATAGACAGGGACACTGTACAGTGACCCTTACCCTGAATAAAAAACGGATCCTGTACAATAAACCTTAGCCTGAATACACAGGGACCCTGTACAGTGACCCTTACCCTGAATACACAAGGATCGTGTACAATAGCCCTTACCCTGAATACACAGGGACCCAGTACAGTAACCTTTCCCTGAATAGACAGGGACCCTGTACAGTGACCCTTACCCTGAATAAACAGGGATCCTGAACAATAACCCTTACCCTGAATACACAGGGACCCTGTACAGTAACCCTTACCCTGAAAACACAGGGACCCTGTTCAGTAACCCTTACTCTGAATACACAGGTACCCTGTGCAGTGACCCTTACCCTGAATACACAGAGACCCTGTACAGTGACACTTAACCTGAATACACAGGGACCCTGTAAGCGACCCTTACCCTGAATACACAGGGACCCTTTACAGTAACCCTTACCCTGAATACACAAGGACCCTGTACAGTGACCCTTACCCTGAATACACAGGGACCCTGTACAGTAACCCTTACCCTGAATACACAGGGACCCTGTACAGTGACCCTTACCCTGAATACACAGGGATCCTGTACAATAACCCTTACCCTGAATATACAAGGACCCTGTACAGTGACCCTTACCCTGAATACAGAGGGACCCTGTACAGTAACCCTTACCCTGAATACACAGGGACCCTGTACAGTGAACACTTACCCTGAATACACAGGGATCCTGTACAATAAGCCTTACCCTGAATACACAGGGACACTGTACAGTGACCCTTACCCTGAATACATAAGAATCGTGTACATTAGCCCTTACCCTGAATACACAGGCACCCAGTACAGTAACCCTTACCCTGAATAGACAGGGACCCTGTACAGTGACACTTACCCTGAATAAACAGGGATCCTGTAAATAACCCTTACCCTGAATACACAGGGACCCTGTACAGTAACCCTAACTCTGAAAACACAGGGACCCTGTACAGTGACACTTAAGCTGAATACACAGGGACCCTGTAAGCGACCCATAACCTGAATACACAGGGACTCTGTACAGTAACCCTTACCCTGTATACACAGGGACCCTGTACAGTGACCCTTACCCTGAATACACAAGGATGGTGTACAATAGACCTTACCCTGAATACACAGGGACCCACTACAGTAACCCTTACACTGAATAGACAGGGAAACTGTACAGTGACCCTTACCCTGAATAAAAAACGGATCCTGTACAATAACCCTTACCCTGAATACACAGGGACCCTGTACAGTGACCCTTACCCTGAATGCACAAGGATCGTGTACAATAGCCCTTACCCTGAATAAACAGGAACCCAGTACAGTAACCTTTCCCTGAATAGACAGGGACCCTGTACAGTGACCCTTACCCGGAATAAACAGGGATCATGTACAATAACCCTTACCCTGAATACACAGAGACCCTGTACAGTAACCCTTACCCTGAAAACACAGGGACCCTGTTCAGTAACCCTTACCCTGAATACACAGGTACCCTGTGCAGTGACCCTTACCCTGAATACACAGAGACCCTGTACAGTAACCCTTACCCTGAATACACAGGAAACCTGTACAGTGACACTTAACCTGAATACACAGGGACCCTGTAAGCGACCCTTACCCTGAATACACAGGGACCCTTTACAGTAACCCTTACCCTGAATACGCAAGGACCCTGTACAGTGACCCTTACCCTGAATACACAGGGACCCTGTACAATAACCCTTACCCTGAATACACAGGGACACTGTACAGTGACCCTTACCCTGAATACATATGAATCGTGTACAATAGCCCTTACACTGAATACACAGGGACCCAGTACAGTAACCCTTACCCTGAATAGACAGGGACCCTGTACAGTGACCCTTACCCTGAATAAAAAACGGATCCTGTACAATAACCCTTACCCTGAATACACAGGGACCCTGTACAGTGACCCTTACCCTGAATGCACAAGGATCGTGTACAATAGCCCTTACCCTGAATACACAGGGACCCATTACAGTAACCTTTCCCTGAATAGACAGGGACCCTGTACAGTGACCCTTACCCGGAATAAACAGGGATCCTGAACAATAACCCTTACCCTGAATACACAGGGACCCTGTTCAGTAACCCTTACCCTGAATACACAGGTACCCTGTGCAGTGACCCTTACCCTGAATACACAGAGACCCTGTACAGTAACCCTTACCCTGAATACACAGGAAACCTGTACAGTGACACTTAACCTGAATACACAGGGACCCTGTAAGCGACCCTTACCCTGAATACACAGGGACCCTTTACAGTAACCCTTACCCTGAATACGCAAGGACCCTGTACAGTGACCCTTACCCTGAATACACAGGGACCCTGTACAATAACCCTTACCCTGAATACACAGGGACACTGTACAGTGACCCTTACCCTGAATACATATGAATCGTGTACAATAGCCCTTACACTGAATACACAGGGACCCAGTACAGTAACCCTTACCCTGAATAGACAGGGACCCTGTACAGTGACCCTTACCCTGAATAAACAGGAATCCTGTACAGTAACCCTTACCCTGAATACATTGGAACCCTGTACAGTGACCCTTACTCTGAATACACAAGGATCGTGTACATTAGCCCTTACCCTGAATACACAGGCACCCAGTACAGTAACCCTTACCCTGAATAGACAGGGACCCTGTACAGTGACACTTACCCTGAATAAACAGGGATCCTGTACAATAACCCTTACCCTGAATAAACAGGGACCCTGTACAGTAACCCTAACTCTGAAAACACAGGGACCCTGTACAGTGACACTTAAGCTGAATACACAGGGACCATGTAAGCGACCCTTAACCTGAATACACAGGGACTCTGTACAGTAACCCTTACCCTGAATACACAGGGACCCTGTACAGTGACCCTTACCCTGAATACACAGGGATCCTGTAAAATAAACCTTACCATGAATACACAGGGACCCTGTACAGTGACCCTTACCCTGAATACACAAGGATGGTGTACAATAGACCTTACCCTGAATACACAGGGACCCAGTACAGTAACCCTTACCCTGAATAGACAGGGACACTGTACAGTGACCCTTACCCTGAATAAAAAACGGATCCTGTACAATAACCCTTACCCTGAATACACAGGGACCCTGTACAGTGACCCTTACCCTGAATGCACAAGGATCGTGTACAATAGCCCTTACCCTGAATACACAGGGACCCATTACAGTAACCTTTCCCTGAATAGACAGGGACCCTGTACAGTGACCCTTACCCGGAATAAACAGGGATCCTGAACAATAACCCTTACCCTGAATACACAGGGACCCTGTACAGTAACCCTTACCCTGAAAACACAGGGACCCTGTTCAGTAACCCTTACCCTGAATACACAGGTACCCTGTGCAGTGACCCTTACCCTGAATACACAGAGACCCTGTACAGTAACCCTTACCCTGAATACACAGGAACCCTGTACAGTGACACTTAACCTGAATACACAGGGACCCTGTAAGCGACCCTTACCCTGAATACACAGGGACCCTTTACAGTAACCCTTACCCTGAATACACAAGGACCCTGTACAGTGACCCTTACCCTGAATACACAGGGACCCTGTACAGTAACACTTACCCTGAATACACAGGGACCCTGTACAGTGACCCTTACCCTGAATAAACAGGGATCCTGTACAATAACCCTTACCCTGAATACACAGGGACACTGTACAGTGACCCTTACCCTGAATACATAAGAATCGTGTACAATAGCCCTTACCCTGAATAAACAGTGACCCAGTACAGTAACCCTTACCTTGAATAGACAGGGACCCTGTACAGTGACCCTTACCCTGAATAAACAGGAATCCTGTACAGTAACCCTTACCCTGAATACATTGGGACCCTGTACAGTGACCCTTACTCTGAATACACAAGGATCGTGTACATTAGCCCTTACCCTGAATACACAGGCACCCAGTACAGTAACCCTTACCCTGAATAGACAGGGACCCTGTACAGTGACACTTACCCTGAATAAACAGGGATCCTGTACAATAACCCTTACCCTGAATACACAGGGACCCTGTACAGTAACCCTAACTCTGAAAACACAGGGACCCTGTACAGTGACACTTAAGCTGAATACACAGGGACCATGTAAGCGACCCTTAACCTGAATACACAGGGACTCTGTACAGTAACCCTTACCCTGAATACACAGGGACCCTGTACAGTGACCCTTACCCTGAATACACAGGGATCCTGTAAAATAAACCTTACCATGAATACACAGGGACCCTGTACAGTGATCCTTACGCTGAATACACAAGGATCCTGTACAATAGACCTTATCCTGAATACACAGGGACCCAGTACAGTAACCCTTACCCTGAATAGACAGGGGCACTGTACAGTGACCCTTACCCTGATTAAAAAACGGATCCTGTACAATAACCCTTACCCTGAATACACAGGGACCCTGTACAGTGACCCTTACCCTGAATACACAAGGATCGTGTACAATAGCCCTTACCCTGAATACACAGGGACCCAGTACAGTAACCTTTCCCTGAATAGACAGGGACTCTGTACAGTGACCCTTACCCTGAATAAACAGGGATCCTGTACAATAACCCTTACCCTGAATACACAGGGACCCTGTACAGTAACCCTTACCCTGAAAACACAGGGACCCTGTTCAGTAACCCTTACCCTGAATACACAGGTACCCTGTGCAGTGACCCTTACCCTGAATACACAGAGACCCTGTACAGTAACCCTTACCCTGAATACACAGGAACCCTGTACAGTGACACTTAACCTGAATACACAGGGACCCTGTAAGCGACCCTTACCCTGAATACACAGGGACCCTGTACAGTGACCATTACCTTGAATACACAGGGACCTGTACTGTGACACTTACCGTGAATACACAGGGACACTGTACAGTGACACTTAACCTGAATACACAGGGACCCTGTAAGCGACCCTTACTGTGAATACACAGGGACCCTTTACAGTAACCCTTACCCTGAATACACAGGGACCTGTACAGTGACCCTTACCCTGAATACACAGGGACCCTGTACAGTGACACTTACCCTGAATACATAGGGACCCTGTACAGTAACCCTCACCCTGCATACACAGGGACCTGTACAGTGACCCTTACCCTGAATACACAGGGACCCTGTACAGTGACACTTACCCTGAATACACAGAGACCCTGTACAGTAATCCTTACCCTGAATACACAGGAATCCTGTACAATAACCCTTACCCTGAATACACAGGGACCCTGTACAGTAACCCTTACCCTGAATACAGAGGGAACCTGTACAGTGACCCTTACCGCGAATACACAGGGATCCTGTACAATAACCATACCCTGAATAAACAGGGACCCTGTACAGTAACCCTTACCCTGAATACACAGGGATCATGTAGAGTGAACCTTACCCTGAATACACAGGGATCCTTTACAGTAATCCTTACCCTGAATACACAGGAATCTGTACAATAACCTTTACCCTGAATAGACAGGGACCCTGTACAGTAACCCTTAACCTGAATACACAGGGACCCTGTACAGTGACCCTTACCATGATTACACAGGGACCCTGTACAGTGACCCTTACCCTGAATACACAGGGATCTGTACAGTGACCCTTACCCTGAATACACAGGGACACTGTACAGTGACACTTAACCTGAATACGCAGGGACCCTGTAAGCGAACCTTACCCTGAATACACAGGGACCCTGTACAGTAACCCTTACACTGAATACACAGGGACCTGTACAATGAACCTTACCCTGAATACACAGGGACCCTGTACAGTGAAACTTACCCTGAATACACAGGGACACTGTACAGTGACACTTAACCTGAATACACAGGGACCCTGTAAGCGACCCTTACCGTGAATACACAGGGACCCTTTACAGTAACCCTTACCCTGAATAGACAGGGACCTGTACAGTGACCCTTACCCTGAATACACAGGGACCCTGTACAGTGACCCATACCCTGAATAAACAGGGATCCTGTACAATTACCCTTACCCTGAATACACAGGGACCCTGTTCAGTAACCCTTACCCTGAAAGCACAGGGACCCTGTTCAGTAACCCTTACCCTGAATACACAGGTACCCTGTGCAGTGACCCTTACCCTGAATACACAGGGACCGTGTACAGTAACCCATACCCTGAATACACAGCTACCCTTTACAGTAACCCTTACCCTGAATACACAGGGACCCTGTACAGTAACCCTTACCCTGAATACACAGGGACACTGTTCACTGACCCTTACCCTGAATACACAGGTTCCCTGTTCCGTAACCCTTACCCTGAATACACAGGTACCCTGTGCAGTGACCCTTACCCTGAATACACAGAGACCCTGTACAGTAACCCTTACCCTGAATACACAGGAACCCTGTACAGTGACACTTAACCTGAATACACAGGGACCCTGTAAGCGACCCTTACCCTGAATACACAGGGACCCTTTACAGTAACCCTTACCCTGAATACACAAGGAGCCTGTACAGTGACCCTTACCCTGAATACACAGGGACCCTGTACAGTAACCCTTACCCTGAATACACAGGGACCCTGTACAGTGACCCTTACCCTGAATACACAGGGATCCTGTACAATAACCCTTACCCTGAATACACAAGGACCCTGTACAGTGACCCTTACCCTGAATACAGAGGTCCCTGTACAGTAACCATTACCCTGAATACACAGGGACCCTGTACAGTGAACACTTACCCTGAATACACAGGTATCCTGTACAATAACCCTTACCCTGGATACACAGGAACACTGTACAGTGACCCTTACCCTGAATACATAAGAATCGTGTACATTAGCCCTTAACCTGAATACACAGGCACCCAGTACAGTAACCCTTACCCTGAATAGACAGGGACCCTGTACAGTGACACTTACCCTGAATAAACAGGGATCCTGTAAATAACCCTTACCCTGAATACACAGGGACCCTGTACAGTAACCCTAACTCTGAAAACAAAGGGACCCTGTACAGTGACACTTAAGCTGAATACACAGGGACCCTGAAAGCGACCCATAACCTGAATACACAGGGACTCTGTACAGTAACCCTTACCCTGAATACACAGGGACCCTGTACAGTGACCCTTACCCTGAATACACAGGGACCCTGTACAGTGACACTTACCCTGAATATACAGGGTCCCTGTACAGTAACCCTTATCCGGAATACACAGGGAACTGTACAGTGACTCTTACCCTGAATACACAGGGACCCTGTACAGTGACACTTACCCTGAATACACAGGGATCCTGTACAATAACCCTTACGCTGAATACACAGGGATCCTGTACAGTGACCCTTACCCTGAATACACAGGGATCCTGTTCAATAGCCCTTACCCTGAATACACAGGGACCCTGTACATTAAGCCTTACCCTGAATACAAAGGGACCCTGTACAGTGACCCTTACCCTGAATACACAGGGATCCTGTTCAATAGCCCTTACCCTGAATACACAGGGACCCTGTACATTAATCCTTACCCTGAATACAAAGGGACCCTGTACAGTGACCCTTACGCTGAATACACAGGGATCCTATACAATAACCCTTACCGTGAATACACAGGGACCCTGTATACTGACCCTAACCCTGAATACACAGGGATCCTGTACAATAACCCTTACCCTGAATACACAGGGATCCTGTACTGTAACCTTTACCATGAATACACAGGTACATTGTACAGTGACCCATACCCTGAATATACAGGGTCCCTGTACAGTAACACTTATCCTGAATACACAGGGTCCCTGTACAGTAACCCTTATCCTGAATACACAGGGAGCTGTACAGTGACTCTTACCCTGAATACACAGGGACCCTGTACAGTGACACTTACCCTGAATACACAGGGTCCCTGTACAGTAATCCTTATCCTGAATACACAGGGATCCTGTACTGTAACCCTTTACCCTGAATACACAGGGATCCTGTACAATAGCCCTTACCCTGAATACACAGGGACCCTGTACAGTAACCCTTACCCTGAATACAAAGGGACCCTGTACAGTGACCCTTACCCTGAATACACAGGGATCCTATACAATAACCCTTACCTTCAATACACAGGGACCCTGTATAGTGACCCTAACCCTGAATACATAGGGATCCTGTACAATAACCCTTATCCTGAATACACAGGGATCCTTTACTGTAACACTCACCTTGAATACACAGGTACACTGTACAGTGACCCATACCCTGAATATACAGGAACACTGTACAGTAACCCTTACCCTGAATACACAGGGAACTTGTACAGTAACCCTTACCCTGAATACACAGGGACCCTGTACATTGACCCTTACCATGAATAAACAGGGACACTGTACAGTAACCCTTACCCTGATTACACAGGGTCCCTGTACAGTGACCCTTACCCTGAATAGACAGGGACACTGTACAGTAACCCTTACCCTGAATACACAGGGACCCTGTACAGTGACCCTAACCCTGAATACACAGGTACCCAGTAAGGTGATCCTTACCCTGAATACACAGGGTCCCTGTACAGTAAGCCTTTACTGAATATACAGGGAACCTGTACAGTGACCCTAACCCTGAATACACAGGTACCCTGTACAGTGACCCTTACCCTGAATACACAGGAACCCTGTACAGTGATCCTTACCCTGAATATACAGGGACCCTGTACATTAAATCTTACCCTGAATACACACGGACACTTTACAGTAACCCATACCCTGAATACACAGGGACCCTGTACAGTGACCCTAACCCTGAATAAACAGAGAACCTGTACAGTGACCCTTACCCTGAATACACAGGGACCCTGTACAGTAACCCTTACCCTGAATACACAGGGACACTGTACACTGACCCTTACCCTGAATACACAGGGACCGTGTACAGTAACCCATACTCTGAATACACAGGTACGCTTTACAGTAACCCTTACCCTGAATACACAGGGACCCTGTACAGTAACCCTTACCCTGAATAGACAGGGACACTGTTCACTGACCCTTACCCTGAATACACAGGTTCCCTGTACCGTAACCCTTACCCTGAATACACAGGGATCCTGTAAGCGACACTTATCCTGAATACACAGGGACCCTGTACAGTAACCCTCACCATGCATACACAGGGACCTGTACAGTGACCCATACCCTGAATACACAGGGACCCTGTACAGTGAGACTTACCCTGAATACACAGGGATGCTGTACAGTAACCCTTACGCTGAATGCACAGGGATCCTGTACAGTGATCCTTACCCTGAATACAGAGGGACCCTGTACACTGATCCTTTTCCTGAATACACAGGAACCCTTTACAGTAACCCTTACCCTGAATACACAGGGATCCTGTACAATAAACCTTACCCTGAATACACAGGGACCTTTTACAGTAAACCTTACCCTGAATACACAAGGACCCTGTACAGTGACCCTTACCCTGAATACACAGGGACCCTGTACAGTAACCCTTACCCTGAATACACAGGGACCCTGTACAGTGAACACTTACCCTGAATACACAGGGATCCTGTACAATAACCCTTACCCTGAATACACAGGGACACTGTACAGTGACCCTTACCCTGAATACATAAGAATCGTGTACATTAGCCCTTACCCTGAATACACAGGCACCAAGTACAGTAACCCTTACCCTGAATAGACAGGGACGCTGTACAGTGACACTTACCCTGAATAAACAGGGATCCTGTAAATAACCCTTACCCTGAAAACACAGGGACCCTGTACAGTAACCCTAACTCTGAAAACACAGGGACCCTGTAGAGTGACACTTAAGCTGAATACACAGGGACCCTGTAAGCGACCCATAACCTGAATACACAGGGACTCTGTACAGTAACCCTTACCCTGAATACACAGGTACCCTGTACAGTGACGCTTACCCTGAATACACAAGGATCGTGTACAATAGACCTTACCCTGAATACACAGGGACCCAGTACAGTAACCCTTACCTTGAATAGACAGGGACACTGTACAGTGACCCTTTCCCTGAATAAAAAACGGATCCTGTACAATAACCCTTACCCTGAATACACAGGGACCCTGTACAGTGACCCTTACCCTGAATGCACAAGGATCGTGTACAATAGCCCTTACCCTGAATACACAGGGACCCAGTACAGTAACCTTTCCCTGAATAGACAGGGACCCTGTACAGTGACCCTTACCCGGAATAAACAGGGATCCTGAACAATAACCCTTACCCTGAATACACAGGGACCCTGTACAGTAACCCTTACCCTGAAAACACAGGGACCCTGTTCAGTAACCCTTACCCTGAATACACAGGTACCCTGTGCAGTGACCCTTACCCTGAATACACAGAGACCCTGTGCAGTAACCCTTACCCTGAATACACAGGAACCCTGTACAGTGACACTTAACCTGAATACACAGGGACCCTGTAAGCGACCCTTACCCTGAATACACAGGGACCCTTTACAGTAACCCTTACCCTGAATACACAAGGACCCTGTACAGTGACCCTTACCCTGAATACACAGGGACCCTGTACAGTAACACTTACCCTGAATACACAGGGACCCTGTACAGTGACCCTTACCCTGAATACACAGGGATCCTGTACAATAACCCTTACCCTGAATACACAGGGACAATGTACAGTGACCCTTACCCTGAATACATAAGAATCGTGTACAATAGCCCTTACCCTGAATACACAGGGACCCAGTACAGTAACCCTTACCCTGAATAGACAGGGACCCTGTACAGTGACCCTTACCCTGAATAAACAGGAATCATGTACAGTAACCCTTACCCTGAATACATTGGGACCCTGTACAGTAACCCTAACTCTGAAAACACTGGGACCCTGTACAGTGACACTTAAGCTGAATACACAGGGACCCTGTAAGCGACCCTTAACCTGAATACACAGGTTCCCTGTACCGTAACCCTTACCCTGAATACACAGGGATCCTGTAAGCAACACTTATCCTGAATACACAGGGACCCTGTACAGTAACCCTCACCATGCATACACAGGGACCTGTACAGTGACCCATACCCTGAATACACAGGGACCCTGTACAGTGAGACTTACCCTGAATACACAGGGATGCTGTACAGTAACCCTTACGCTGAATGCACAGGGATCCTGTACAGTGATCCTTACCCTGAATACAGAGGGACCCTGTACACTGATCCTTTTCCTGAATACACAGGAACCCTTTACAGTAACCCTTACCCTGAATACACAGGGATCCTGTACAATAACCCTTACCCTGAATACACAGGGACCTTTTACAGTAAACCTTACCCTGAATACACAAGGACCCTGTACAGTGACCCTTACCCTGAATACACAGGGACCCTGTACAGTAACCCTTACCCTGAATACACAGGGACCCTGTACAGTGAACACTTACCCTGAATACACAGGGATCCTGTACAATAACCCTTACCCTGAATACACAGGGACACTGTACAGTGACCCTTACCCTGAATACATAAGAATCGTGTACATTAGCCCTTACCCTGAATACACAGGCACCAAGTACAGTAACCCTTACCCTGAATAGACAGGGACCCTGTACAGTGACACTTACCCTGAATAAACAGGGATCCTGTAAATAACCCTTACCCTGAATACACAGGGACCCTGTACAGTAACCCTAACTCTGAAAACACAGGGACCCTGTAGAGTGACACTTAAGCTGAAAACACAGGGACCCTGTAAGCGACCCATAACCTGAATACACAGGGACTCTGTACAGTAACCCTTACCCTGAATACACAGGGACCCTGTACAGTGACGCTTACCCTGAATACACAAGGATCGTGTACAATAGACCTTACCCTGAATACACAGGGACCCAGTACAGTAACCCTTACCTTGAATAGACAGGGACACTGTACAGTGACCCTTACCCTGAATAAAAAACGGATCCTGTACAATAACCCTTACCCTGAATACACAGGGACCCTGTACAGTGACCCTTACCCTGAATGCACAAGGATCGTGTACAATAGCCCTTACCCTGAATAAACAGGGACCCAGTACAGTAACCTTTCCCTGAATAGACAGGGACCCTGTACAGTGACCCTTACCCGGAATAAACAGGGATCCTGAACAATAACCCTTACCCTGAATACACAGGGACCCTGTACAGTAACCCTTACCCTGAAAACACAGGGACCCTGTTAAGTAACCCTTACCCTGAATACACAGGTACCCTGTGCAGTGACCCTTACCCTGAATACACAGAGACCCTGTGCAGTAACCCTTACCCTGAATACACAGGAACCCTGTACAGTGACACTTAACCTGAATACACAGGGACCCTGTAAGCGAACCTTACCCTGAATACACAGGGACCCTTTACAGTAACCCTTACCCTGAATACACAAGGACCCTGTACAGTGACCCTTACCCTGAATACACAGGGACCCTGTACAGTAACACTTACCCTGAATACACAGGGACCCTGTACAGTGACCCTTACCCTGAATACACAGGGATCCTGTACAATAACCCTTACCCTGAATACACAGGGACAATGTACAGTGACCCTTACCCTGAATACATAAGAATCGTGTACAATAGCCCTTACCCTGAATACACAGGGACCCAGTACAGTAACCCTTACCCTGAATAGACAGGGACCCTGTACAGTGACCCTTACCCTGAATAAACAGGAATCATGTACAGTAACCCTTACCCTGAATACATTGGGACCCTGTACAGTAACCCTAACTCTGAAAACACAGGGACCCTGTACAGTGACACTTAAGCTGAATACACAGGGACCCTGTAAGCGACCCTTAACCTGAATACACAGGGACTCTGTACAGTAACCCTTACCCTGAATACACAGGGACCCTGTACAGTGACCCTTACCCTGAATACACAGGGATCCTGTAAAATAAACCTTACCATGAATACACAGGGACCCTGTACAGTGACCCTTACGCTGAATACACAAGGATCCTGGACAATAGACCTTATCCTGAATACACAGGGACCCAGTACAGTAACCCTTACCCTGAATAGACAGGGGCACTGTACAGTGACCCTTACCCTGAATAAAAAACGGATCCTGTACAATAACCCTTACCCTGAATACACAGGGACCCTGTACAGTGACCCTTACCCTGAATACACAAGGATCGTGTACAATAGCCCTTACCCTGAATACACAGGGACCCAGTACAGTAACCTTTCCCTGAATAGACAGGGACTCTGTACAGTGACCCTTACCCTGAATAAACAGGGATCCTGTACAATAACCCTTACCCTGAATACACAGGGACCCTGTACAGTAACCCTTACCCTGAAAACACAGGGACCCTGTTCAGTAACCCTTACCCTGAATACACAGGTACCCTGTGCAGTGACCCTTAACCAGAATACACAGAGACCCTGTACAGTAACCCTTACCCTGAATACACAGGAACCCTGTACAGTGACACTTAACCTGAATACACAGGGACCCTGTAAGCGACCCTTACCCTGAATACACAGGGACCCTGTACAGTGACCATTACCTTGAATACACAGGGACCTGTACTGCGACACTTACCCTGAATACACAGGGACACTGTACAGTGACACTTAACCTGAATACACAGGGACCGTGTAAGCGACCCTTACCGTGAATACACAGGGACCCTTTACAGTAACCCTCACCCTGCATACACAGGGACCTGTACAGTGACCCTTACCCTGAATACACAGGGACCCTGTACAGTGACACTTACCCTGAATACACAGGGACCCTGTACAGTAATCCTTACCCTGAATACACAGGAATCCTGTACAATAACCCTTACCCTGAATACACAGGGACCCTGTACAGTAACCCTTACCCTGAATACAGAGGGACCCTGTACAGTGACCCTTACCCCGAATACACAGGGATCCTGTACAATAACCCTACCCTGAATAAACAGGGACCCTGTACAGTAACCCTTACCCTGAATACACAGGGACCATGTAGAGTGAACCTTACCCTGAATACACAGGGATCCTTTACAGTAATCCTTACCCTGAATACACAGGTATCCTGTACAATAACCTTTACCCTGAATAGACAGGGACCCTGTACAGTAACCCTTACCCTGAATACACAGGGACCCTGTACAGTGACCCTTACCCTGAATACACAGGGACCCTGTACAGTGACCCTTACCCTGAATACACAGGGATCTGTACAGTGACCCTTACCCTGAATACACAGGGACACTGTACAGTGACACTTAACCTGAATACGCAGGGACCCTGTAAGCGAACCTTACCCTGAATACACAGGGACCCTGTACAGTAACCATTACACTGAATACACAGGGACCTGTACAGTGAACCTTACCCTGAATACACAGGGACCCTGTACAGTGAAACTTACCCTGAATACACAGGGACACTGTACAGTGACACTTAACCTGAATACACAGGGACCCTGTAAGCGGCCCTTACCGTGAATACACAGGGACCCTTTAAAGTAACCCTTACCCTGAATAGACAGGGACCTGTACAGTGACCCTTACCCTGAATACACAGGGACCCTGTACAGTGACCCTTACCCTGAATAAACAGGGATCCTGTACAATAACCCTTACCCTGAATACACAAGGACCCTGTACAGTAACCCTTACCCTGAAAACACAGGGACCCTGTTCAGTAACCCTTACCCTGAATACACAGGTACCCTGTGCAGTGACCCTTACCCTGAATACACAGAGACCGTGTACAGTAACCCATACCCTGAATACACAGGTACGCTTTACAGTAACCCTTACCCTGAATACACAGGGACCCTGTACAGTAACCCCTCCCTGAATACACAGGGACACTGTTCACTGACCCTTACCCTGAATACACAGGTTCCCTGTACCGTAACCCTTACCCTGAATACACAGGTACCCTGTGCAGTGACCCTTACCCTGAATACACAGAGACCCTGTACAGTAACCCTTACCCTGAATACACAGGAACCCTGTACAGTGACACTTAACCTGAATACACAGGGACCCTGTAAGCGACCCTTACCCTGAATACACAGGGACCCTTTACAGTAACCCTTACCCTGAATACACAAGGACCCTGTACAGTGACCCTTACCCTGAATACACAGGGACCCTGTACAGTAACCCTTACCCTGAATACACAGGGACCCTGTACAGTGACCCTTACCCTGAATACACAGGGATCCTGTACAATAACCCTTACCCTGAATACACAAGGACCCTGTACAGTGACCCTTACCCTGAATACACAGGGACCCTGTACAGTAACCCTTACCCTGAATACACAGGGACCCTGTACAGTGAACACTTAACCTGAATACACAGGTATCCTGTACAATAACCCTTACCCTGAATACACAGGGACACTGTACAGTGACCCTTACCCTGAATACACAGGTATCCTGTACAATAACCCTTACCCTGAATACACAGGGACACTGTACAGTAACCCTTACCCTGAATAGACAGGGACCCTGTACAGTGACACTTACCCTGAATAAACAGGGATCCTGTAAATAACCCTTACCCTGAATACACAGGGACCCTGTACAGTAACCCTAACTCTGAAAACACAGGGACCCTGTACAGTGACACTTAAGCTGAATACACAGGGACCCTGTAAGCGACCCTTAACCTGAATACACAGGGACTCTGTACAGTAACCCTTACCCTGAATACACAGGGACCCTGTACAGTGACCCTTACCCTGAATACACAGGGACCCTGTACAGTGACACTTACCCTGAATATACAGGGTCCCTGTACAGTAACCCTTATCCGGAATACACAGGGAACTGTACAGTGACTCTTACCCTGAATACACAGGGACCCTGTACAGTGACACTTACCCTGAATACACAGGGATCCTGTACAATAACCCTTACGCTGAATACACAGGGATCCTGTACAGTGACCCTTACCCTGAATACACAGGGATCCTGTTCAATAGCCCTTACCCTGAATACACAGGGACCCTGTACATTAACCCTTACCCTGAATACAAAGGGACCCTGTACAGTGACCCTTACGCTGAATACACAGGGATCCTATACAATAACCCTTACCGTGAATACACAGGGACCCTGTATACTGACCCTAACCCTGAATACACAGGGATCCTGTACAATAACCCTTACCCTGAATACACAGGGATCCTGTACTGTAACCTTTCTCATGAATACACAGGTACATTGTACAGTGACCCATACCCTGAATATACAGGGTCCCTGTTCAGTAACCCTTATCCTGAATACACAGGGTCCCTGTACAGTAACCCTTATCCTGAATACACAGGGAGCTGTACAGTGACTCTTACCCTGAATACACAGGGACCCTGTACAGTGACACTTACCCTGAATACACAGGGTCCCTGTACAGTAATCCTTATCCTGAATACACAGGGATCCTGTACTGTAACCCTTTACCCTGAATACACAGGGATCCTGTACAATAGCCCTTACCCTGAATACACAGGGACCCTGTACAGTAACCCTTACCCTGAATACAAAGGGACCCTGTACAGTGACCCTTACCCTGAATACACAGGGATCCTATACAATAACCCTTACCTTCAATACACAGGGACCCTGTATAGTGACCCTAACCCTGAATACATAGGGATCCTGTACAATAACCCTTTCCCTGAATACACAGGGATCCTTTACTGTAACACTCACCTTGAATACACAGGTACACTGTACAGTGACCCATACCCTGAATATACAGGGACACTGTACAGTAACACTTACCCTGAATACACAGGGAACTTGTACAGTAACCCTTACCCTGAATACACAGGGACCCTGTACATTGACCCTTACCATGAATAAACAGGGACACTGTACAGTAACCCTTACCCTGATTACACAGGGTCCCTGTACAGTGACCCTTACCCTGAATAGACAGGGACCCTGTACAGTAACCCTTACCCTGAATACACAGGGACCCTGTACAGTGACCCTAACCCTGAAAACACAGGTACCCACTAAGGTGATCCTTACCCTGAATACACAGGGACCCTGTACAGTTAGCCTTTACTGAATATACAGGGACCCTGTACAGTGACCCTAACCCTGAATACACAGGTACCCTGTAGAGTGACCCTTACCCTGAATACACAGGAACCCTGTACAGTGATCCTTACCCTGAATATACAGGGACCCTGTACATTAAATCTTACCCTGAATACACACGGACACTTTACAGTAACCCATACCCTGAATACACAGGAACCCTGTACAGTGACCCTAACCCTGAATAAACAGGGACCCTGTACAGTGACCCTTACCCTGAATACACAGGGACCCTGTACAGTAACCCTTACCCTGAATACACAGGGACACTGTTCACTGACCCTTACCCTGAATACACAGGTTCCCTGTACCGTAACCCTTACCCTGAATACACAGGTACCCTGTGCAGTGACCCTTACCCTGAATACACAGAGACCCTGTACAGTAACCCTTACCCTGAATACACAGGAACCCTGTACAGTGACACTTAACCTGAATACACAGGGACTCTGTAAGCGACCCTTACCCTGAATACACAGGGACCCTTTACAGTAACCCTTACCCTGAATACACAAGGACCCTGTACAGTGACCCTTACCCTGAATACACAGGGACCCTGTACAGTAACCCTTACCCTGAATACACAGGGACCCTGTACAGTGACCCTCACCCTGAATACACAGGGATCCTGTACAATAACCCTTACCCTGAATACACAAGGACCCTGTACAGTGACCCTAACTCTGAAAACACAGGGACCCTGTACAGTGACACTTAAGCTGAATACACAGGGACCCTGTAAGCGACCCATAACCTGAATACACAGGGACTCTGTACAGTAATCCTTACCCTGAATACACAGGGACCCTGTACAGTGACCCTTACCCTGAATACACAGGGACCCTGTACAGTGACACTTACCCTGAATATACAGGGTCCCTGTACAGTAACCCTTATCCGGAATACACAGGGAACTGTACAGTGACTCTTACCCTGAATACACAGGGACCCTGTACAGTGACACTTACCCTGAATACACAGGGATCCTGTACAATAACCCTTACGCTGAATACACAGGGATCCTGTACAGTGACCCTTACCCTGAATACACAGGGATCCTGTTCAATAGCCCTTACCCTGAATACACAGGGACCCTGTACATTAACCCTTACCCTGAATACAAAGGGACCCAGTACAGTGACCCTTACGCTGAATACACAGGGATCCTATACAATAACCCTTACCGTGAATACACAGGGACCCTGTATACTGACCCTAACCCTGAATACACAGGGATCCTGTACAATAACCCTTACCCTGAATACACAGGGATCCTGTACTGTAACCTTTACCATGAATACACAGGTACATTGTACAGTGACCCATACCCTGAATATACAGGGTCCCTGTTCAGTAACCCTTATCCTGAATACACAGGGTCCCTGTACAGTAACCCTTATCCTGAATACACAGGGAATGTACAGTGACTCTTACCCTGAATACACAGGGACCCTGTACAGTGACACTTACCCTGAATACACAGGGTCCCTGTACAGTAATCCTTATCCAGAATACACAGGGATCCTGTACTGTAACCCTTTACCCTGAATACACAGGGATCCTGTACAATAGCCCTTACCCTGAATACACAGGGACCCTTTACAGTAACCCTTACCCTGAATACAAAGGGACCCTGTACAGTGACCCTTACCCTGAATACACAGGGATCCTATACAATAACCCTTACCTTCAATACACAGGGACCCTGTATAGTGACCCTAACCCTGAATACATAGGGATCCTGTAAAATAACCCTTAACCTGAATACACAGGGATCCTTTACTGTAACACTCACCTTGAATACACAGGTACACTGTACAGTGACCCATACCCTGAATATACAGGGACACTGTACAGTAACACTTACCCTGAATACACAGGGAACTTGTACAGTAACCCTTACCCTGAATACACAGGGACCCTGTACATTGACCCTTACCATGAATAAACAGGGACACTGTACAGTAACCCTTACCCTGATTACACAAGGTCCCTGTACAGTGACCCTTACCCTGAATAGACAGGGACCCTGTACAGTAACCCTTAACCTGAATACACAGGGACCCTGTACAGTGACCTAACCCTGAATACACAGGTACCCAGTAAGGTGATCCTTACCCTGAATACACAGGGACCCTGTACAGTAAGCCTTTACTGAATATACAGGGACCCTGTACAGTGACCCTAACCCTGAATACACAGGTACCCTGTACAGTGACCCTTACCCTGAATACACAGGAACCCTGTACAGTGATCCTTACCCTGAATATACAGGGACCCTGTACATTAAATCTTACCCTGAATACACACGGACACTTTACAGTAACCCATACCCTGAATACACAGGAACCCTGTACAGTGACCCTAACCCTGAATAAACAGGGACCCTGTACAGTGACCCTTACCCTGAATACACAGGGACCCTGTACAGTAACCCTTACCCTGAATACACAGGGACACTGTACACTGACCCTTACCCTGAATACACAGGGACCGTGTACAGTAACCCATACCCTGAATACGCAGGTACGCTTTACAGTAACCCTTACCCTGAATACACAGGGACCCTGTACAGTAACCCTTACCCTGAATACACAGGGACACTGTACACTGACCCTTACCCTGAATACACAGGGACCGTGTACAGTAACCCATACCCTGAATACGCAGGTACGCTTTACAGTAACCCTTACCCTGAATACACAGGGACCCTGTACAATAACCCTTACCCTGAATACACAGGTTCCCTGTACCGTAACCCTTACCCTAAATACACAGGGATCCTGTAAGCGACACTTATCCTGAATACACAGGGACCTGTACAGTGACCCATACCCTGAATACACAGGGACCCTGTACAGTGAGACTTACCCTGAATACACAGGGATGCTGTACAGTAACCCTTACGCTGAATGCACAGGGATCCTGTACAGTGATCCTTACCCTGAATACAGAGGGACCCTGTACACTGATTCTTTTCCTGAATACACAGGAACCCTTTACAGTAACCCTTACCCTGAATACACAGGGATCCTGTACAATAACCCTTACCCTGAATACACAGGGACCTTTTACAGTAAACCTTACCCTGAATACACAAGGACCCTGTACAGTGACCCTTACCCTGAATACACAGGGACCCTGTGCAGTAACCCTTACCCTGAATACACAGGGACCCTGTACAGTGACCTTACACTGAATACACAGGGATCCTGTACAATAACCCTTACCCTGAATACACAGGGACACTGTACAGTGACCCTTACCCTGAATACATAAGAATCGTGTACAATAGCCCTTACCCTGAATACACAGGGACCCAGTACAGTAACCCTTACCCTGAATAGACAGGGACACTGTACAGTGACCCTTACCCTGAATAAACAGGGATCCTGTACAATAACCCTTACCCTGAATACATAGGGACCCTGTACAGTGACCCTTACCCTGAATACACAAGGATCGTGTACATTAGCCCATACCCTGAATACACAGGCACCCAGTACAGTAACCCTTACCCTGAATAGACAGGGACCCTGTACAGTGACACTTACCCTGAATAAACAGGGATCCTGTACAATAACCCTTACCCGGAATACACAGGGACCCTGTACAGTAACCCTAACTCTGAAAACACAGGGACCCTGTACAGTGACACTTAAGCTGAATACACAGGGACCCTGTAAGCGACCCTTAACCTGAATACACAGGGACTCTGTACAGTAACCGTTACCCTGAATACACAGGGACACTGTACAGTAACCCTTACCCTGAATAGACAGGGACCCTGTACAGTGACACTTACCCTGAATAAACAGGGATCCTGTAAATAACCCTTACCCTGAATACACAGGGACCCTGTACAGTAACCCTAACTCTGAAAACACAGGGACCCTGTACAGTGACACTTAAGCTGAATACACAGGGACCCTGTAAGCGACCCATATCCTGAATACACAGGGACTCTGTACAGTAACCCTTACCCTGAATACACAGGGACCCTGTACAGTGACCCTTACCCTGAATACACAGGGACCCTGTACAGTGACACTTACCCTGAATATACAGCGTCCCTGTACAGTAACCCTTATCCGGAATACACAGGGAACTGTACAGTGACTCTTACCCTGAATACACAGGGACCCTGTACAGTGACACTTACCCTGAATACACAGGGATCCTGTACAATAACCCTTACGCTGAATACACAGGGATCCTGTACAGTGACCCTTACCCTGAATACACAGGGATCCTGTTCAATAGCCCTTACCCTGAATACACAGGGACCCTGTACATTAACCCTTACCCTGAATACAAAGGGACCCAGTACAGTGACCCTTACTCTGAATACACAGGGATCCTATACAATAACCCTTACCGTGAATACACAGGGACCCTGTATACTGACCCTAACCCTGAATACACAGGGATCCTGTACAATAACCCTTACCCTGAATACACAGGGATCCTGTACTGTAACCTTTACCATGAATACACAGGTACATTGTACAGTGACCCATACCCTGAATATACAGGGTCCCTGTACAGTAACCCTTATCCTGAATACACAGGGTCCCTGTACAGTAACCCTTATCCTGAATACACAGGGAATGTACAGTGACTCTAACCATGAATACACAGGGACCCTGTACAGTGACACTTACCCTAAATACACAGGGTCCCTGTACAGTAATCCTTATCCAGAATACACAGGGATCCTGTACTGTAACCCTTTACCCTGAATACACAGGGATCCTGTACAATAGCCCTTACCCTGAATACACAGGGACCCTGTACAGTAACCCTTACCCTGAATACAAAGGGACCCTGTACAGTGACCCTTACCCTGAATACACAGGGATCCTATACAATAACCCTTACCTTCAATACACAGGGACCCTGTATAGTGACCCTAACCCTGAATACATAGGGATCCTGTACAATAACCCTTACCCTGAATACACAGGGATCCTTTACTGTAACACTCACCTTGAATACACAGGTACACTGTACATTGACCCATACCCTGAATATACAGGGACACTGTACAGTAACACTTACCCTGAATACACAGGGAACTTGTACAGTAACCCTTACCCTGAATACACAGGGACCCTGTACATTGACCCTTACCATGAATAAACAGGGACACTGTACAGTAACCCTTACCCTGATTACACAAGGTCCCTGTACAGTGACCCTTACCCTGAATAGACAGGGACCCTGTACAGTAACCCTTAACCTGAATACACAGGGACCCTGTACAGTGACCTAACCCTGAATACACAGGTACCCAGTAAGGTGATCCTTACCCTGAATACACAGGGACCCTGTACAGTAAGCCTTTACTGAATATACAGGGACCCTGTACAGTGACCCTAACCCTGAATACACAGGTACCCTGTACAGTGACCCTTACCCTGAATACACAGGAACCCTGTACAGTGATCCTTACCCTGAATATACAGGGACCCTGTACATTAAATCTTACCCTGAATACACACGGACACTTTACAGTAACCCATACCCTGAATACACAGGAACCCTGTACAGTGACCCTAACCCTGAATAAACAGGGACCCTGTACAGTGACCCTTACCCTGAATACACAGGGAACTTGTACAGTAACCCTTACCCTGAATACACAGGGACCCTGTACATTGACCCTTACCATGAATAAACAGGGACACTGTACAGTAACCCTTACCCTGATTACACAGGGTCCCTGTACAGTGACCCTTACCCTGAATAGACAGGGACCCTGTACAGTAACCCTTACCCTGAATACACAGGGACCCTGTACAGTGACCCTAACCCTGAAAACACAGGTACCCACTAAGGTGATCCTTACCCTGAATACACAGGGACCCTGTACAGTTAGCCTTTACTGAATATACAGGGACCCTGTACAGTGACCCTAACCCTGAATACACAGGTACCCTGTAGAGTGACCCTTACCCTGAATACACAGGAACCCTGTACAGTGATCCTTACCCTGAATATACAGGGACCCTGTACATTAAATCTTACCCTGAATACACACGGACACTTTACAGTAACCCATACCCTGAATACACAGGAACCCTGTACAGTGACCCTAACCCTGAATAAACAGGGACCCTGTACAGTGACCCTTACCCTGAATACACAGGGACCCTGTACAGTAACCCTTACCCTGAATACACAGGGACACTGTTCACTGACCCTTACCCTGAATACACAGGTTCCCTGTACCGTAACCCTTACCCTGAATACACAGGTACCCTGTGCAGTGACCCTTACCCTGAATACACAGAGACCCTGTACAGTAACCCTTACCCTGAATACACAGGAACCCTGTACAGTGACACTTAACCTGAATACACAGGGACTCTGTAAGCGACCCTTACCCTGAATACACAGGGACCCTTTACAGTAACCCTTACCCTGAATACACAAGGACCCTGTACAGTGACCCTTACCCTGAATACACAGGGACCCTGTACAGTAACCCTTACCCTGAATACACAGGGACCCTGTACAGTGACCCTCACCCTGAATACACAGGGATCCTGTACAATAACCCTTACCCTGAATACACAAGGACCCTGTACAGTGACCCTTACCCTGAATACAGAGGGACCCTGTACAGTAACCCTTACCCTGAATACACAGGGACCCTGTACAGTGAACACTTACCCTGAATACACAGGTATCCTGTACAATAACCCTTACCCTGAATACACAGGGACACTGTACAGTGACCCTTACCCTGAATACACAGGTATCCTGTACAATAACCCTTACCCTGAATACACAGGGACACTGTACAGTAACCCTTACCCTGAATAGACAGGGACCCTGTACAGTGACACTTACCCTGAATAAACAGGGATCCTGTAAATAACCCTTACCCTGAATACACAGGGACCCTGTACAGTAACCCTAACTCTGAAAACACAGGGACCCTGTACAGTGACACTTAAGCTGAATACACAGGGACCCTGTAAGCGACCCATAACCTGAATACACAGGGACTCTGTACAGTAATCCTTACCCTGAATACACAGGGACCCTGTACAGTGACCCTTACCCTGAATACACAGGGACCCTGTACAGTGACACTTACCCTGAATATACAGGGTCCCTGTACAGTAACCCTTATCCGGAATACACAGGGAACTGTACAGTGACTCTTACCCTGAATACACAGGGACCCTGTACAGTGACACTTACCCTGAATACACAGGGATCCTGTACAATAACCCTTACGCTGAATACACAGGGATCCTGTACAGTGACCCTTACCCTGAATACACAGGGATCCTGTTCAATAGCCCTTACCCTGAATACACAGGGACCCTGTACATTAACCCTTACCCTGAATACAAAGGGACCCAGTACAGTGACCCTTACGCTGAATACACAGGGATCCTATACAATAACCCTTACCGTGAATACACAGGGACCCTGTATACTGACCCTAACCCTGAATACACAGGGATCCTGTACAATAACCCTTACCCTGAATACACAGGGATCCTGTACTGTAACCTTTACCATGAATACACAGGTACATTGTACAGTGACCCATACCCTGAATATACAGGGTCCCTGTTCAGTAACCCTTATCCTGAATACACAGGGTCCCTGTACAGTAACCCTTATCCTGAATACACAGGGAATGTACAGTGACTCTTACCCTGAATACACAGGGACCCTGTACAGTGACACTTACCCTGAATACACAGGGTCCCTGTACAGTAATCCTTATCCAGAATACACAGGGATCCTGTACTGTAACCCTTTACCCTGAATACACAGGGATCCTGTACAATAGCCCTTACCCTGAATACACAGGGACCCTTTACAGTAACCCTTACCCTGAATACAAAGGGACCCTGTACAGTGACCCTTACCCTGAATACACAGGGATCCTATACAATAACCCTTACCTTCAATACACAGGGACCCTGTATAGTGACCCTAACCCTGAATACATAGGGATCCTGTAAAATAACCCTTACCCTGAATACACAGGGATCCTTTACTGTAACACTCACCTTGAATACACAGGTACACTGTACAGTGACCCATACCCTGAATATACAGGGACACTGTACAGTAACACTTACCCTGAATACACAGGGAACTTGTACAGTAACCCTTACCCTGAATACACAGGGACCCTGTACATTGACCCTTACCATGAATAAACAGGGACACTGTACAGTAACCCTTACCCTGATTACACAAGGTCCCTGTACAGTGACCCTTACCCTGAATAGACAGGGACCCTGTACAGTAACCCTTAACCTGAATACACAGGGACCCTGTACAGTGACCTAACCCTGAATACACAGGTACCCAGTAAGGTGATCCTTACCCTGAATACACAGGGACCCTGTACAGTAAGCCTTTACTGAATATACAGGGACCCTGTACAGTGACCCTAACCCTGAATACACAGGTACCCTGTACAGTGACCCTTACCCTGAATACACAGGAACCCTGTACAGTGATCCTTACCCTGAATATACAGGGACCCTGTACATTAAATCTTACCCTGAATACACACGGACACTTTACAGTAACCCATACCCTGAATACACAGGAACCCTGTACAGTGACCCTAACCCTGAATAAACAGGGACCCTGTACAGTGACCCTTACCCTGAATACACAGGGACCCTGTACAGTAACCCTTACCCTGAATACACAGGGACACTGTACACTGACCCTTACCCTGAATACACAGGGACCGTGTACAGTAACCCATACCCTGAATACGCAGGTACGCTTTACAGTAACCCTTACCCTGAATACACAGGGACCCTGTACAGTAACCCTTACCCTGAATACACAGGGACACTGTACACTGACCCTTACCCTGAATACACAGGGACCGTGTACAGTAACCCATACCCTGAATACGCAGGTACGCTTTACAGTAACCCTTACCCTGAATACACAGGGACCCTGTACAATAACCCTTACCCTGAATACACAGGTTCCCTGTACCGTAACCCTTACCCTGAATACACAGGGATCCTGTAAGCGACACTTATCCTGAATACACAGTGACCTGTACAGTGACCCATACCCTGAATACACAGGGACCCTGTACAGTGAGACTTACCCTGAATACACAGGGATGCTGTACAGTAACCCTTACGCTGAATGCACAGGGATCCTGTACAGTGATCCTTACCCTGAATACAGAGGGACCCTGTACACTGATTCTTTTCCTGAATACACAGGAACCCTTTACAGTAACCCTTACCCTGAATACACAGGGATCCTGTACAATAACCCTTACCCTGAATACACAGGGACCTTTTACAGTAAACCTTACCCTGAATACACAAGGACCCTGTACAGTGACCCTTACCCTGAATACACAGGGACCCTGTGCAGTAACCCTTACCCTGAATACACAGGGACCCTGTACAGTGACCTTACACTGAATACACAGGGATCCTGTACAATAACCCTTACCCTGAATACACAGGGACACTGTACAGTGACCCTTACCCTGAATACATAAGAATCGTGTACAATAGCCCTTACCCTGAATACACAGGGACCCAGTACAGTAACCCTTACCCTGAATAGACAGGGACACTGTACAGTGACCCTTACCCTGAATAAACAGGGATCCTGTACAATAACCCTTACCCTGAATACATAGGGACCCTGTACAGTGACCCTTACCCTGAATACACAAGGATCGTGTACATTAGCCCATACCCTGAATACACAGGCACCCAGTACAGTAACCCTTACCCTGAATAGACAGGGACCCTGTACAGTGACACTTACCCTGAATAAACAGGGATCCTGTACAATAACCCTTACCCGGAATACACAGGGACCCTGTACAGTAACCCTAACTCTGAAAACACAGGGACCCTGTACAGTGACACTTAAGCTGAATACACAGGGACCCTGTAAGCGACCCTTAACCTGAATACACAGGGACTCTGTACAGTAACCGTTACCCTGAATACACAGGGACACTGTACAGTAACCCTTACCCTGAATAGACAGGGACCCTGTACAGTGACACTTACCCTGAATAAACAGGGATCCTGTAAATAACCCTTACCCTGAATACACAGGGACCCTGTACAGTAACCCTAACTCTGAAAACACAGGGACCCTGTACAGTGACACTTAAGCTGAATACACAGGGACCCTGTAAGCGACCCATATCCTGAATACACAGGGACTCTGTACAGTAACCCTTACCCTGAATACACAGGGACCCTGTACAGTGACCCTTACCCTGAATACACAGGGACCCTGTACAGTGACACTTACCCTGAATATACAGCGTCCCTGTACAGTAACCCTTATCCGGAATACACAGGGAACTGTACAGTGACTCTTACCCTGAATACACAGGGACCCTGTACAGTGACACTTACCCTGAATACACAGGGATCCTGTACAATAACCCTTACGCTGAATACACAGGGATCCTGTACAGTGACCCTTACCCTGAATACACAGGGATCCTGTTCAATAGCCCTTACCCTGAATACACAGGGACCCTGTACATTAACCCTTACCCTGAATACAAAGGGACCCAGTACAGTGACCCTTACTCTGAATACACAGGGATCCTATACAATAACCCTTACCGTGAATACACAGGGACCCTGTATACTGACCCTAACCCTGAATACACAGGGATCCTGTACAATAACCCTTACCCTGAATACACAGGGATCCTGTACTGTAACCTTTACCATGAATACACAGGTACATTGTACAGTGACCCATACCCTGAATATACAGGGTCCCTGTACAGTAACCCTTATCCTGAATACACAGGGTCCCTGTACAGTAACCCTTATCCTGAATACACAGGGAATGTACAGTGACTCTAACCATGAATACACAGGGACCCTGTACAGTAACCCTTACCCTGAATACAAAGGGACCCTGTACAGTGACCCTTACCCTGAATACACAGGGACCCTGTACAGTAACCCTTACCCTGAATACAAAGGGACCCTGTACAGTGACCCTTACCCTGAATACACAGGGATCCTATACAATAACCCTTACCTTCAATACACAGGGACCCTGTATAGTGACCCTAACCCTGAATACATAGGGATCCTGTACAATAACCCTTACCCTGAATACACAGGGATCCTTTACTGTAACACTCACCTTGAATACACAGGTACACTGTACATTGACCCATACCCTGAATATACAGGGACACTGTACAGTAACACTTACCCTGAATACACAGGGAACTTGTACAGTAACCCTTACCCTGAATACACAGGGACCCTGTACATTGACCCTTACCATGAATAAACAGGGACACTGTACAGTAACCCTTACCCTGATTACACAAGGTCCCTGTACAGTGACCCTTACCCTGAATAGACAGGGACCCTGTACAGTAACCCTTAACCTGAATACACAGGGACCCTGTACAGTGACCTAACCCTGAATACACAGGTACCCAGTAAGGTGATCCTTACCCTGAATACACAGGGACCCTGTACAGTAAGCCTTTACTGAATATACAGGGACCCTGTACAGTGACCCTAACCCTGAATACACAGGTACCCTGTACAGTGACCCTTACCCTGAATACACAGGAACCCTGTACAGTGATCCTTACCCTGAATATACAGGGACCCTGTACATTAAATCTTACCCTGAATACACACGGACACTTTACAGTAACCCATACCCTGAATACACAGGAACCCTGTACAGTGACCCTAACCCTGAATAAACAGGGACCCTGTACAGTGACCCTTACCCTGAATACACAGGGACCCTGTACAGTAACCCTTACCCTGAATACACAGGGACACTGTACACTGACCCTTACCCTGAATACACAGGGACCGTGTACAGTAACCCATACCCTGAATACGCAGGTACGCTTTACAGTAACCCTTACCCTGAATACACAGGGACCCTGTACAGTAATCCTTACCCTGAATACACAGGGACACTGTTCACTGACCCTTACCCTGAATACACAGGTTCCCTGTACCGTAACCCTTACCCTGAATACACAGGGATCCTGTAAGCGACACTTATCCTGAATACACAGGGACCTGTACAGTGACCCATACCCTGAATACACAGGGACCCTGTACAGTGAGACTTACCCTGAATACACAGGGATGCTGTACAGTAACCCTTACGCTGAATGCACAGGGATCCTGTACAGTGATCCTTACCCTGAATACAGAGGGACCCTGTACACTGATTCTTTTCCTGAATACACAGGAACCCTTTACAGTAACCCTTACCCTGAATACACAGGGATCCTGTACAATAACCCTTACCCTGAATACACAGGGACCTTTTACAGTAAACCTTACCCTGAATACACAAGGACCCTGTACAGTGACCCTTACCCTGAATACACAGGGACCCTGTGCAGTAACCCTTACCCTGAATACACAGGGACCCTGTTCAGTGACCTTACCCTGAATACACAGGGATCCTGTACAATAACCCTTACCCTGAATACACAGGGACACTGTACAGTGACCCTTACCCTGAATACATAAGAATCGTGTACAATAGCCCTTACCCTGAATACACAGGGACCCAGTACAGTAACCCTTACCCTGAATAGACAGGGACCCTGTACAGTGACACTTACCCTGAATAAACAGGGATCCTGTACAATAACCCTTACCCTGAATACACAGGGACCCTGTACAGTAACCCTTACCCTGAATACACAGGGACACTGTACAGTGACCCATACCCTGAATACATAAGAATCGTGTACAATAGCCCTTACCCTGAATACACAGGGACCCAGTACAGTAACCCTTACCCTGAATAGACAGGGACCCTGTACAGTGACCTTACCCTGAATACACAGGGATCCTGTACAATAACCCTTACCCTGAATACACAGGGACACTGTACAGTGACCCTTACCCTGAATACATAAGAATCGTGTACAATAGCCCTTACCCTGAATACACAGGCACCCAGTACAGTAACCCTTACCCTGAATAGACAGGGACCCTGTACAGTGACACTTACCCTGAATAAACAGGGATCCTGTACAATAACCCTTACCCTGAATACACAGGGACCCTGTACAGTAACCCTAACTCTGAAAACACAGGGACCCTGTACAGTGACACTTAAGCTGAATACACAGGGACCCTGTAAGCGACCCTTAACCTGAATACACAGGGACCCTGTACAGTGACCCTTACCCTGAATACACAGGGATCCTGTAAAATAAACCTTACCATGAATACACAGGGACCCTGTACAGTGACCCTTACGCTGAATACACAAGGATCGTGTACAATAGACCTTACCCTGAATACACAGGGACCCAGTACAGTAACCCTTACCCTGATTAGACAGGGACACTGTACAGTGACCCTTACCCTGAATAAAAAACGGATCCTGTACAATAACCCTTAGCCTGAATACACAGGGACCCTGTACAGTGACCCTTACCCTGAATACACAAGGATCGTGTACAATAGCCCTTACCCTGAATACACAGGGACCCAGTACAGTAACCTTTCCCTGAATAGACAGGGACCCTGTACAGTGACCCTTACCCTGAATAAACAGGGATCCTGAACAATAATCCTTACCCTGAATACACAGGGACCCTGTACAGTAACCGTTACCCTGAAAACACAGGGACCCTGTTCAGTAACCCTTACCCTGAATACACAGGTACCCTGTGCAGTGACCCTTACCCTGAATACACAGAGACCCTGTACAGTAACCCTTACCCTGAATACACAGGAACCCTGTACAGTGAAACTTAACCTGAATATACAGGGACCATGTAAGCGACCCTCACCCTGAATACACAGGGACCCTTTACAGTAACCCTTACCCTGAATACACAAGGACCCTGTACAGTGACCCTTACCCTGAATACACAGGGACCCTGTACAGTAACCCTTACCCTGAATACACAGGGACCCTGTACAGTGACCCTTACCCTGAATACACAGGGATCCTGTACAATAACCCTTACCCTGAATACACAAGGACCCTGTACAGTGACCCTTACCCTGAATACAGAGGGACCCTGTACAGTAACCCTTACCCTGAATACACAGGGACTCTGTACAGTGAACACTTACCCTGAATACACAGGGATCCTGTACAATAACCCTTACCCTGAATACACAGGGACACTGTACAGTGACCCTTACCCTGAATACATAAGAATCGTGTACATTAGCCCTTACCCTGAATACACAGGCACCCAGTACAGTAACCCTTACCCTGAATAGACAGGGACCCTGTACAGTGACACTTACCCTGAATAAACAGGGATCCTGTAAATAACCCTTACCCTGAATACACAGGGACCCTGTACAGTAACCCTAACTCTGAAAACACAGGGACCCTGTACAGTGACACTTAAGCTGAATACACAGGGACCCTGTAAGCGACCCATAACCTGAATACACAGGGACTCTGTACAGTAACCCTTACCCTGAATACACAGGGACCCTGTACAGTGACCCTTACCCTGAATACACAAGGATCGTGTACAATAGACCTTACCCTGAATAAACAGGGACCCAGTACAGTAACCCTTACCCTGAATAGACAGGGACACTGTACAGTGACCCTTACCCTGAATAAAAAACGGATCCTGTACAATAACCCTTACCCTGAATACACAGGGACCCTGTACAGTGACCCTTACCCTGAATGCACAAGGATCGTGTACAATAGCCCTTACCCTGAATACACAGGGACCCAGTACAGTAACCTTTCCCTGAATAGACAGGGACCCTGTACAGTGACCCTTACCCGGAATAAACAGGGATCCTGAACAATAACCCTTACCCTGAATACACAGGGACCCTGTACAGTAACCCTTACCCTGAAAACACAGGGACCCAGTTCAGTAACCCTTACCCTGAATACACAGGTACCCTGTGCAGTGACCCTTACCCTGAATACACAGAGACCCTGTACAGTAACCCTTACCCTGAATACACAGGAACCCTGTACAGTGACACTTAACCTGAATACACAGGGACCCTGTAAGCGACCCTTACCCTGAATACACAGGGACCCTTTACAGTAACCCTTACCCTGAATACACAAGGACCCTGTACAGTGACCCTTACCCTGAATACACAGGGACCCTGTACAGTAACACATACCCTGAATACACAGGGACCCTGTACAGTGACCCTTACCCTGAATACACA
The DNA here is from genome assembly GCF_044704955.1 of Pristiophorus japonicus. NCBI lineage: Eukaryota > Metazoa > Chordata > Chondrichthyes > Pristiophoridae > Pristiophorus > Pristiophorus japonicus. The sequence goes on from NC_092011.1 coordinate 8,435,909, forward strand.
GGGATCCTGTACAATAACCCTTACCATGAATACACAGGGACACTGTACAGTGACCCTTACCCTGAATACATAAGATTCGTGTACAATAGCCCTTACCCTGAATACACAGGGACCCAGTACAGTAACCCTTACCCTGAATAGACAGGGACCCTGTACAGTGACCCTTACCCTGAATAAACAGGAATCCTGTACAGTAACCCTTACCCTGAATACATTGGGACCCTGTACAGTGACCCTTACTCTGAATACACAAGGATCGTGTACATTAGCCCTTACCCTGAATACACAGGCACCCAGTACAGTAACCCTTACCCTGAATAGACAGGGACCCTGTACAGTGACACTTACCCTGAATAAACAGGGATCCTGTACAATAACCCTTACCCTGAATACACAGGGACCCTGTACAGTAACCCTAACTCTGAAAACACAGGGACCCTGTACAGTGACACTTAAGCTGAATACACAGGGACCCTGTAAGCGACCCTTAACCTGAATACACAGGGACTCTGTACAGTAACCCTTACCCTGAATACACAGGGACCCTGTACAGTGACCCTTACCCTGAATACACAGGGATCCTGTAAAATAAACCTTACCATGAATACACAGGGACCCTGTACAGTGACCCTTACGCTGAATACACAAGGATCGTGTACAATAGACCTTATCCTGAATACACAGGGAACCAGTACAGTAACCCTTACCCGGAATAGACAGGGGCACTGTACAGTGACCCTTACCCTGAATAAAAAACGGATCCTGTACAATAACCCTTACCCTGAATACACAGGGACCCTGTACAGTGACCCTTACCCTGAATACACAAGGATCGTGTACAATAGCCCTTACCCTGAATACACAGGGACCCAGTACAGTAACCTTTCCCTGAATAGACAGGGACTCTGTACAGTGACCCTTACCCTGAATAAACAGGGATCCTGTACAATAACCCTTACCCTGAATACACAGGGACCCTGTACAGTAACCCTTACCCTGAAAACACAGGGACCCTGTTCAGTAACCCTTACCCTGAATACACAGGTACCCTGTGCAGTGATCCTTACCCTGAATACACAGAGACGCTGTACAGTAACCCTTACCCTGAATACACAGGAACCCTGTACAGCGACACTTAACCTGAATACACAGGGACCCTGTACAATGACCATTACCTTGAATACACAGGGACCTGTACTGTGACACTTACCCTGAATACACAGGGACACTGTACAGTGACACTTAACCTGAATACACAGGGACCCTGTAAGCGACCCTTACCGTGAATACACAGGGACCCTTTACAGTAACCCTTACCCTGAAGACACAGGGACCTGTACAGTGACCCTTACCCTGAATACACAGGGACCCTGTACAGTGACACTTACCCTGAATACACAGGGACCCTGTACAGTAACCCTCACCCTGCATACACAGGGTCTGTACAGTGAACCTTACCCTGAATACACAGGGACCCTGTACAGTGACACTTACCCTGAATACACAGGGACCCTGTACAGTAATCCTTACCCTGAATACACAGGAATCCTGTACAATAACCCTTACCCTGAATACACAGGGACCCTGTACAGTAACCCTTACCCTGAATACAGAGGAACCCTGTACAGTGACCCTTACCCCGAATACACAGGGATCCTGTACAATAACCCTACCCTGAATAAACAGGGACCCTGTACAGTAACCCTTACCCTGAATACACAGGGACCATGTAGAGTGAACCTTACCCTGAATACACAGGGATCCTTTACAGTAATCCTTACCCTGAATACACAGGTATCCTGCACAATAACCTTTACCCTGAATAGACAGGGACCCTGTACAGTAACCCTTACCCTGAATACACAGGGACCCTGTACAGTGACCCTTACCCTGAATACACAGGGACCCTGTACAGTGACCCTTACCCTGAATACACAGGGATCTGTACAGTGACCCTTACCCTGAATACACAGGGACACTGTACAGTGACACTTAACCTGAATACGCAGGGACCCTGTACGCGAACCTTACCCTGAATACACAGGGACCCTGTACAGTAACCCTTACACTGAATACACAGGGACCTGTACAGTGAACCTTACCCTGAATACACAGGGACCCTGTACAGTGAAACTTACCCTGAATACACAGGGACACTGTACAGTGACACTTAACCTGAATACACAGGGACCCTGTAAGCGACCCTTACCGTGAATACACAGGGACCCTTTACAGTAACCCTTACCCTGAATAGACAGGGACCAGTACAGTGACCCTTACCCTGAATACACAGGGACCCTGTACAGTGACCCTTACCCTGAATAAACAGGGATCCTGTACAATAACCCTTACCCTGAATACACAGGGACCCTGTACAGTAAACCTTACCCTGAAAACACAGGGACCCTGTTCAGTAACCCTTACCCTGAATACACAGGTACCCTGTGCAGGGACCCTTACCCTGAATACACAGAGACCCTGTACAGTAACCCTTACACTGAATACACAGGAAACCTGTACAGTGACACTTAACATGAATACACAGGGACCCTGTAAGCGACAATTACCCTGAATACACAGGGACCCTGTACAGTGACCATTACCTTGAATACACAGGTACCTGTACTGTGACACTTACCCTGAATAGACAGGGAGACAGTACAGTAACACTTAACCTGAATACACAGGGACCCTGTAAGCGACCCTTACCGTGAATACACAGGGACCCTTTACAGTAACCCTTACCCTGAATAGACAGGGACCTGTACAGTGACCCTTACCCTGAATACACAGGGACCCTGTACAGTGACACTTACCCTGAATACACAGGGACCCTGTACAGTGACCCTCAACCTGCATACACAGGGACCTGTACAGTGACCCTTACCCTGAATACACAGGGACCCTGTACAGTGACACTTACCCTGAATACACAGGGACCCTGTACAGTAATCCTTACCCTGAATACACAGGAATCCTGTACAATAACCCTTACCCTGAATACACAGGGACCCTGTACAGTAACCCTTACCCTGAATACAGAGGGACCCTGTACAGTGACCCTTACCCCGAATACACAGGGATCCTGTACAATAACCCTACCCTGAATAAACAGGGACCCTGTACAGTAACCCTTACCCTGAATACACAGGGACCCTGTAGAGTGACCCTTACCCTGAATACACAGGGATCCTTTACAGTAATCCTTACCCTGAATACACAGGTATCCTGTACAATAAACTTTACCCTGAATACACAGGGACCCTGTACAGTAATCCTTACCCTGAATACACAGGGACCCTCTACAGTGACCCTTACCTGAATACACAGGGACCCTGTACAGTGACCCTTACCCTGAATACACAGGTATCTGTACAGTGACCCTTACCCTGAATACACAGGGACACTGTACAGTGACACTTAACCTGAATACGCAGGGACCCTGTAAGCGAATCTTACCCTGAATACACAGGGACCCTGTACAGTAACCCTTACACTGAATACACAGGGACCTGTACAGTGAACCTTACCCTGAATACACAGGGACCCTGTACAGTGACACTTACCCTGAATACACAGGTTCCCTGTACAGTAACCCTTACCCTGAATACACAGGGAGCTGTACAGTGACCCTTACCCTGAATACACAGGGATCCTGTACAATAACCCTTACTCTGAATACACAGAGTCCCTTTACCGTAACCCTTACCCTGAATACATAGGGATCCTGTACAATAGCCCTTACCCTGAATACACAGGGTCCCTGTACAGTAACCCTTACCCTGAATACAAAGGGACCCTGTACAGTGAACCTTACCCTGAATACACAGGGACCCTGTACAGTGACACTTACCCTGAATAAACAGGGACCCTGTACAGTGACACTTACCCTGAATACACAGGGACCCTGTACAGTAACCCTTACGCTGAAAACACAGGGATCCTTTACAGTGACCCTTACTCTGAATACACAGAGTCCCTTTACCGTAACCCTTACCCTGAATACATAGGGATCCTGTACAATAGCCCTTACCCTGAATACACAGGGTCCCTGTACAGTAACCCTTACCCTGAATACAAAGGGACCCTGTACAGTGAACCTTACCCTGAATACACAGGGATCCTGTACAATAACCCTTACATGAATACACAGGGACCCTGTATAGTGACCGTAACCCTGAATACACAGGGATCCTGTACAATAACCATTACCCTGAATACACAGGGACCCTGTACTGTAAACCTTACCATGAATACACAGGGACACTGTACAGTGACCCATACCCTGAATATACAGGGACCCTGTACAGTAACCCTTACCCTGAATAAACAGGGAACTTGTACAGTAACCCTTACCCTGAATACACAGGGACCCTGTACAGTGACCCTTACCCTGAATAAACAGGGACACTGTACAGTAACATTTACCCTGATTACACAGCGTCCCTGTACAGTGACTCTTACCCTGAATAGACAGGGACCCTGTACAGTAACCCTTACCCTGAATACACAGGGACCCTGTACAGTGACCCTAACCCTGAATACACAGGTACCCAGTAAATTGATCCTTACCCTGAATACACAGGGACCCTGTACAGTAAGCCTTTCCCTGAATACACAGGGAGCCTGTACAGTGACACTTACCCTGAATAGACAGGGACCCTGTACATTAATCCTTACTCTGAATACACACGGACACTTTACAGTAACCCATACCCTGAATACACAGGGACCCTGTACAGTGACCCTAACCCTGAATAAACAGGGACCCTGTACAGTGACCCTTACCCTCAATACACAGGGACCCTGTAGAGTAACCCTTACTCTGAATACACAGGGACACTCTACACTGACACTTACCCTGAATACACAGGGACCGTGTACAGTAAGCCTTACCCTGAATACACAGGTACCCTTTACATTAACCCTTACCCTGAATACACAGGGACCCTGTACAGTAACCCTTGCCCTGAATACACAGGGACACTGTTCACTGACCCTTACCCTGAATACACAGGGACCGTGTACAGTAACCCATACCCTGAATACACAGGGACCCTGTACAGTAACCCTTACCATGAATACACAGCGAATCTGTACAGTAACCCTTACCCTGAATACACGGGGACTCTGTACAGGAAACCTTACCCTGAATACACAGGGTCCCTGTACAGTAACCCTTACCCTGAATACACAGGGATACTGTACAGTGAACCTTACCCTGAATACACATGGTCCCTGTACCGTAACCCTTACCCTGAATACACAGGGATACTGTACAATAACCCTTACCTGAATACACAGGTACCCTGTACAGTAACCCTTACCCTGAATACACAGGGACACTGTACAGTGTTCCTTACCATGAATATACAGGGACCCTGTACAGTAACTCTTACCCTGAATACATAGGGACCCTGTACAGTAACCCTTACCCTGAATACACAGGGACCCTGTACAGTGACCCTAACCCTGAATACACAGGGATCCTGTACAGTGATCCTTACCCTGAATACACAGGGACTCTGTACAGTAAACCTTTACCTGAATACACAGGGACCCTTTACAGTGACCCTTACCCTGAATACACAGGGATCCTGTACAATAACCCTTGCCCTGAATACACAGGGACCCTTTACAGTGACCCTAACCCTGAATACTCAGGGATACTGTACAATAACCCTTACCTGAATACACAGGTACCCTGTACAGTAACCCTTACCCTGAATACACAGGGACACTGTACAGTGTTCCTTACCATGAATATACAGGGACCCTGTACAGTAACCCTTACCCTGAATACATAGGGACCCTGTACAGTAACCCTTACCCTGAATACACAGGGACCCTGTACAGTGACCCTTACCCTGAATACACAGGGATCCTGTACAGTGATCCTTACCCTGAATAAACAGGGACTCTGTACAGTAAACCTTAACCTGAATACACAGGGACCCTGTACAGTAACCCTTACCCTGAATACACAGGGACCCTGTACAATAACCCTTACCCTGAATACACAGGGACACTGTACAGTGACCCTTACCCTGAATACACAGGGACCCTGTACAGTGACCCTTACCCTGAATACACAGGGATTCTGTACAATAACCCTTACCCTGAATACACAGGGACACTGTACAGTGACCTTTACCCTGAATATATAAGGATCGTGTACAATAGCCCTTACCCTGAATACACAGGGACCCAGTACAGTAACACTTACCCTGAATAGACAGGGACCCTGTACAGTGACCCTTACCCTGAATAAACAGGGATCCTGTACAATAACCCTTACCCTGAATACACAGGGACCCTGTACAGTGACCCTTACCCTGAAAACACAAGGATCGTGTACAATAGCCCTTACCTTGAATATACAGGCACCCAGTACAGTAACCCTTACCCTGAATAGACAGGGACCCTGTACAGTGACCCTTACCCTGAATAAACAGGGATCTTGTACAATAACCCTTACCCTGAATACACAGGGACCCTGTACAGTAAACCTAACTCTGAAAACACAGGGACCCTGTAGAGTGACACTTAAGCTGAATAAACAGGGACCCTGTAAGCGACCCTTACCCTGAATACACAGGGACTCTGTACAGTAACCCTTACCCTGAATACACAGGGACCCTGTACAGTGACCCTTACCCTGAATACACAGGGATCCTGCACAATAAACCTTACCATGAATAAACAGGGACCCTGTACAGTGACCCTTACACTGAATACACAATGATCGTGTGCAATAGACCTTACCCTGAATACACAGGGACTCAGTACAGTAACCCTTACCCTGAATAGACAGGGACACTGTACAGTGACCCTTACCCTGAATAAACAGGGATCCTGTACAATAACCCTTACCCTGAATACACAGGGACACTGTACAGTGACCCTTACCCTGAATAAACAGGGACACTGTACAGTAACATTTACCCTGATTACACAGCGTCCCTGTACAGTGACTCTTACCCTGAATAGACAGGGACCCTGTACAGTAACCCTTACCCTGAATACACAGGGACCCTGTACAGTGACCCTAACCCTGAATACACAGGTACCCAGTAAAGTGATCCTTACCCTGAATACACAGGGACGCTGTACAGTAAGCCTTTCCCTGAATACACAGGGACCCTGTACAGTGACACTTACCCTGAATACACAGGGATCCTGTAAAATAAACCTTACCATGAATACACAGGGACCCTGTACAGTGACCCTTACGCTGAATACACAAGGATCGTGTACAATAGACCTTACCCTGAATACACAGGGACCCAGTACAGTAACCCTTACCCTGAATAGACAGGGACACTGTACAGTGACACTTACCCTGAATAAAAAACGGATCCTGTACAATAACCCTTACCCTGAATACACAGGGACCCTGTACAGTGACCCTTACCCTGAATACACAAGGATCGTGTACAATAGCCCTTACCCTGAATATACAGGGACCCAGTACAGTAACCTTTCCCTGAATAGACAATGACCCTGTACATTGACCCTTACCCTGAATAAACAGGGATCCTGTACAATAACCCTTACCCTGAATACACAGGGACCCTGTACAGTAACCCTTACCCTGAAAACACAGGGACCCTGTTCAGCAACCCTTACCCTGAATACACAGGTACCCTTTGCAGTGACCCTTACCCTGAATACACAGAGACCCTGTACAGTAACCCTTACCCTGAATACACAGGAAACCTGTACAGTGACACTTAACCTGAATACACAGGGACCCTGTAAGCGACACTTACCCTGAATACACAGGGACCCTGTACAGTGACCATTACCTTGAATACACAGGGACCTGTACTGTGACACTTACCCTGAATACACAGGGACACTGTACAGTGACACTTAACCTGAATACACAGGGACCCTGTAAGCGACCCTTACCGTGAATACACAGGGACCCTTTACAGTAACCCTTACCCTGAATACACAGGGACCTGTACAGTGACCCTTACCCTGAATACACAGGGACCCTGTACAGTGACACTTACCCTGAATACACAGGGACCCTGTACAGTAACCCTCACCCTGCATACACAGGGACCTGTACAGTGACCCTTACCCTGAATACACAGGGACCCTGTACAGTGACACTTACCCTGAATACACAGGGACCCTGTACAGTAATCCTTACCCTGAATACACAGGAATCCTGTACAATAACCCTTACCCTGAATACAAAGGGACCCTGTACAGTAACCCTTACCCAGAATACAGAGGGACCCTGTACAGTGACCCTTACCCCGAATACACAGGGATCCTGTACAATAACCCTACCCTGAATAAACAGGGACCCTGTACAGTAACCCTTACCCTGAATACACAGGGACCCTGTAGAGTGACCCTTACCCTGAATACACAGGGATCCTTTACAGTAATCCTTACCCTGAATACACAGGTATCCTGTACAATAACCTTTACCCTGAATACACAGGGACTCTGTACAGTAATCCTTACCCTGAATACACAGGGACCCTGTACAGTGACCCTTACCTGAATACACAGGGACCCTGTACAGCGACCCTTACCCTGAATACACAGGGATCTGTACAGTGACCCTTAACCTGAATACACAGGGATCCTGTACAATAACCCTTGCCCTGAATACACAGGGACCCTTTACAGTGACCCTAACCCTGAATACTCAGGGATACTGTACAATAACCCTTACCTGAATACACAGGTACCCTGTACAGTAACCCTTACCCTGAATACACAGGGACACTGTACAGTGTTCCTTACCATGAATATACAGGGACCCTGTACAGTAACCCTTACCCTGAATACATAGGGACCCTGTACAGTAACCCTTACCCTGAATACACAGGGACCCTGTACAGTGACCCTTACCCTGAATACACAGGGATCCTGTACAGTGATCCTTACCCTGAATAAACAGGGACTCTGTACAGTAAACCTTAACCTGAATACACAGGGACCCTGTACAGTAACCCTTACCCTGAATACACAGGGACCCTGTACAATAACCCTTACCCTGAATACACAGGGACACTGTACAGTGACCCTTACCCTGAATACACAGGGACCCTGTACAGTGACCCTTACCCTGAATACACAGGGATTCTGTACAATAACCCTTACCCTGAATACACAGGGACACTGTACAGTGACCTTTACCCTGAATATATAAGGATCGTGTACAATAGCCCTTACCCTGAATACACAGGGACCCAGTACAGTAACACTTACCCTGAATAGACAGGGACCCTGTACAGTGACCCTTACCATGAATAAACAGGGATCCTGTACAATAACCCTTACCCTGAATACACAGGGACCCTGTACAGTGACCCTTAGCCTGAAAACACAAGGATCGTGTACAATAGCCCTTACCTTGAATATACAGGCACCCAGTACAGTAACCCTTACCCTGAATAGACAGGGACCCTGTACAGTGACCCTTACCCTGAATAAACAGGGATCTTGTACAATAACCCTTACCCTGAATACACAGGGACCCTGTACAGTAAACCTAACTCTGAAAACACAGGGACCCTGTAGAGTGACACTTAAGCTGAATAAACAGGGACCCTGTAAGCGACCCTTACCCTGAATACACAGGGACTCTGTACAGTAACCCTTACCCTGAATACACAGGGACCCTGTACAGTGACCCTTACCCTGAATACACAGGGATCCTGCACAATAAACCTTACCATGAATAAACAGGGACCCTGTACAGTGACCCTTACACTGAATACACAATGATCGTGTACAATAGACCTTACCCTGAATACACAGGGACTCATTACAGTAACCCTTACCCTGAATAGACAGGGAAACTGTACAGTGACCCTTACCCTGAATAAACAGGGATCCTGTACAATAACCCTTACCCTGAATACACAGGGACCCTGTACAGTGACCCTTACCCTGAATAAACAGGGACACTGTACAGTAACATTTACCCTGATTACACAGCGTCCCTGTACAGTGACTCTTACCCTGAATAGACAGGGACCCTGTACAGTAACCCTTACCCTGAATACACAGGGACCCTGTACAGTGACCCTAACCCTGAATACACAGGTACCCAGTAAAGTGATCCTTACCCTGAATACACAGGGACGCTGTACAGTAAGCCTTTCCCTGAATACACAGGGACCCTGTACAGTGACACTTACCCTGAATACACAGGGATCCTGTAAAATAAACTTTACCATGAATACACAGGGACCCTGTACAGTGACCCTTACGCTGAATACACAAGGATCGTGTACAATAGACCTTACCCTGAATACACAGGGACCCAGTACAGTAACCCTTACCCTGAATAGACAGGGACACTGTACAGTGACACTTACCCTGAATAAAAAACGGATCCTGTACAATAACCCTTACCCTGAATACACAGGGACCCTGTACAGTGACCCTTACCCTGAATACACAAGGATCGTGTACAATAGCCCTTACCCTGAATATACAGGGACCCAGTACAGTAACCTTTCCCTGAATAGACAATGACCCTGTACATTGACCCTTACCCTGAATAAACAGGGATCCTGTACAATTACCCTTACCCTGAATACACAGGGACCCTGTACAGTAACCCTTACCCTGAAAACACAGGGACCCTGTTCAGCAACCCTTACCCTGAATACACAGGTACCCTGTGCAGTGACCCTTACCCTGAATACACAGAGACCCTGTACAGTAACCCTTACCCTGAATACACAGGAAACCTGTACAGTGACACTTAACCTGAATACACAGGGACCCTGTAAGCGACACTTAACCTGAATACACAGGGACCCTGTACAGTGACCATTACCTTGAATACACAGGGACCTGTACTGTGACACTTACCCTGAATACACAGGGACACTGTACAGTGACACTTAACCTGAATACACAGGGACCCTGTAAGCGACCCTTACCGTGAATACACAGGGACCCTTTACAGTAACCCTTACCCTGAATACACAGGGACCTGTACAGTGACCCTTACCCTGAATACACAGGGACCCTGTACAGTGACACTTACCCTGAATACACAGGGACCCTGTACAGTAACCCTCACCCTGCATACACAGGGACCTGTACAGTGACCCTTACCCTGAATACACAGGGACCCTGTACAGTGACACTTACCCTGAATACACAGGGACCCTGTACAGTAATCCTTACCCTGAATACACAGGAATCCTGTACAATAACCCTTACCCTGAATACAAAGGGACCCTGTACAGTAACCCTTACCCAGAATACAGAGGGACCCTGTACAGTGACCCTTACCCCGAATACACAGGGATCCTGTACAATAACCCTACCCTGAATAAACAGGGACCCTGTACAGTAACCCTTACCCTGAATACACAGGGACCCTGTAGAGTGACCCTTACCCTGAATACACAGGAATCCTTTACAGTAATCCTTACCCTGAATACACAGGTATCCTGTACAATAACCTTTACCCTGAATACACAGGGACTCTGTACAGTAATCCTTACCCTGAATACACAGGGACCCTGTACAGTGACCCTTACCTGAATACACAGGGACCCTGTACAGCGACCCTTACCCTGAATACACAGGGATCTGTACAGTGACCCTTACCCTGAATACACAGGGACACTGTACAGTGACACTTAACCTGAATACGCAGGGACCCTGTAAACGAATCTTACCCTGAATACACAGGGACTATGTACAGTAACCCTTATACTGAATACACAGGGACCTGTACAGTGAACCTTACCCTGAATACACAGGGACCCTGTACAGTGACACTTACCCTGAATACACAGGTTCCCTGTACAGTAACCCTTACCCTGAATACACAGGGAGCTGTACAGTGACTCTTACCCTGAATACACAGGGACCCTGTACAGTGACACTTACCCTGAATACACAGAGACCCTGTACAGTAACCCTGACGCTGAAAACACAGGGATACTTTACAGTGACCCTTACTCTGAATACACAGGGTCCCTTTACCGTAACCCTTACCCTGAATACAAAGGGACCCTGTACAGTGACCCTTACCCTGAATACATAGGGATCCTGTACAATAGCCCTTACCCTGAATACACAGGGACCCTGTACAGTAACCCTTACCCTGAATACAAAGGGACCCTGTACAGTGACCCTTACCCTGAATACACAGGGATCATGTACAATAACCCTTACATGAATACACAGGGACCCTGTATAGTGACCCTAACCCTGAATACACAGGGATCCTGTACAATAACCCTTACCCTGAATACACAGGGACCCTGTACTGTAAACCTTACCATGAATACACAGGGACACTGTACAGTGACCCATACCCTGAATATACAGGGACCCTTTACAGTAACCCTTACCCTGAATAAACAGGGAACTTGTACAGTAACCCTTAACCTGAATAAACAGGGACCCTGTACAGTGACCCGTACCCTGAATAAACAGGGACACTGTACAGTAACTTTTACCCTGATTACACAGCGTCCCTGTACAGTGACTCTTACACTGAATAGACAGGGACCCTGTACAGTAACCCTTACCCTGAATACAAAGGGACCCTGTACAGTGACCCTAACCCTGAATACACAGGTACCCAGTAAAGTGATCCTTACCCTGAATACACAGGGACCCTGTACAGTAAGCCTTTCCCTGAATACACAGGGACCCTGTACAGTGACACTTACCCTGAATTGACAGGGACCCTGTACAGTGACCCTTACCCTCAATACACAGGGACCCTGTAGAGTAACCCTTACTCTGAATACACAGGGACACTGTACACTGACACTTACCCTGAATACACAGGGACCGTTTACAGTAAGCCTTACCCTGAATACACAGGTACCCTTTACATTAACCCTTACCCTGAATACACAGGGACCCTGTACAGTAACCCTTACCCTGAATACACAGGGACACTGTTCACTGACCCTTACCCTGAATACACAGGGACCGTGTACAGTAACCCATACCCTGAATACACAGGGACCCTGTACAGTAACCCTTACCATGAATACACAGCGAATCTGTACAGTAACCCTTACCCTGAATACACAGGGACTCTGTACAGTAAACCTTACCCTGAATACACAGGGTCCCAGTACAGTAACCCTTACCCTGAATACACAGGGACCCTGTACAATAACCCTTACCCTGAATATACAGGGATACTGTACAGTGAACCTTACCCTGAATACACAGGGTCCCTGTATCGTACCCCTTACCCTGAATACACAGGGATACTGTACAATAACCCTTACCTGAATACACAGGTACCCTGTACAGTAACCCTTACCCTGAATACACAGGGACACTGTACAGTGTTCCTTACCATGAATATACAGGGACCCTGTACAGAAACCCTTACCCTGAATACATAGGGACCCTGTAGAGTAACCCTTACCCTGAATACACAGGGACCCTGTACAGTGACCCTTACCCTGAATACACAGGGATCCTGTACATTGATCCTTACCCTGAATACACAGGGACTCTGTACAGTAAACCTTAACCTGAATACACAGGGACCCTTTACAGTGACCCTTACCCTGAATACACAGGGATCTTGTACAATAAACCTTGCCCTGAATACACAGGGACCCTTTACAGTGACCCTAACCCTGAATGCTCAGGGATACTGTACAATAACCCTTACCTGAATACTCAGGTACCCTGTACAGTAACCCTTACCCTGAATACACAGGGACACTGTACAGTGTTACTTACCATGAATATACAGGGACCCTGTACAGTAACCCTTACCCTGAATACATAGGGACCCTGTACAGTAACCCTTACCCTGAATACACGGGGACCCTGTACAGTGACCCTTACCCTGAATACACAGGGATCCTGTACAGTGATCCTTACCCTGAATAAACAGGGACTCTGTACAGTAAACCTTAACCTGAATACACAGGGACCCTGTACAGTAACCCTTACACTGAATACACAGGGACCCTGTACAATAACCCTTACCCTGAATACACAGGGACACTGTACAGTGACCCTTACCCTGAATACACAGGGACCCTGTACAGTGACCTTTACCCTGAATACACAGGGATCCTGTACAATAACCCTTACCCTGAATACACAGGGAGACTGTACAGTGACCTTTACCCTGAATATATAAGGATCGTGTACAATAGCCCTTACCCTGAATACACAGGGACCCAGTACAGTAACACTTACCCTGAATAGACAGGGACCCTGTACAGTGACCCTTACCCTGAATAAACAGGGATCCTGTACAATAACCCTTACCCTGAATACACAGGGACCCTGTACAGTGACCCTTACCCTGAATACACAAGGATCGTGTACAATAGCCCTTACCCTGAATACACAGGCACCCAGTACAGTAACCCTTACCCTGAATAGACAGGGACCCTGTACAGTGACCCTTACCCTGAATAAACAGGGATCCTGTACAATAACCCTTACCCTGAATACACAGGGACCCTGTACAGTAACCCTAACTCTGAAAACACAGGGACCCTGTAGAGTGACACTTAAGCTGAATACACAGGGACCCTGTAAGCGACCCTTAACCTGAATACACAGGGACTCTGTACAGTAACCCTTACCCTGAATACACAGGGACCCTGTACAGTGACCCTTACCCTGAATACACAGGGATCCTGTACAATAAACCTTACCATGAATACACAGGGACCCTGTACAGTGACCCTTACACTGAATACACAAGGATCGTGTACACTAGACCTTACCCTGAATACACAGGGACTCAGTACAGTAACCCTTACCCTGAATAGACAGGGACACTGTACAGTGACCCTTACCCTGAATAAACAGGGATCCTGTACAATAACCCTTACCCTGAATACACAGGGACCCTGTACAGTGACCCTTACCCTGAATACACAAGGATCGTGTACAATAGCCCTTACCCTGAATACACAGGGACCCAGTACAGTAACCTTTCCCTGAATAGACAGTGACCCTGTACAGTGACCCTTACCCTGAATAAACAGGGATCCTGTACAATAACCCTTACCATGAATACACAGCGAATCTGTACAGTAACCCTTACCCTGAATACACAGGGACTCTGTACAGTAAACCTTACCCTGAATACACAGGGTCCCAGTACAGTAACCCTTACCCTGAATACACAGGGACCCTGTACAATAACCCTTACCCTGAATATACAGGGATACTGTACAGTGAACCTTACCCTGAATACACAGGGTCCCTGTATCGTACCCCTTACCCTGAATACACTGGGATACTGTACAATAACCCTTACCTGAATACACAGGTATCCTGTACAGTAACCCTTACCCTGAATACACAGGGACACTGTACAGTGTTCCTTACCATGAATATACAGGGACCCTGTACAGAAACCCTTACCCTGAATACATAGGGACCCTATAGAGTAACCCTTACCCTGAATACACAGGGACCCTGTACAGTGACCCTTACCCTGAATACACAGGGATCCTGTACATTGATCCTTACCCTGAATACACAGGGACTCTGTACAGTAAACCTTAACCTGAATACACAGGGACCCTTTACAGTGACCCTTACCCTGAATACACAGGGATCTTGTACAATAAACCTTGCCCTGAATACACAGGGACCCTTTACAGTGACCCTAACCCTGAATGCTCAGGGATACTGTACAATAACCCTTACCTGAATACTCAGGTACCCTGTACAGTAACCCTTACCCTGAATACACAGGGACACTGTACAGTGTTACTTACCATGAATATACAGGGACCCTGTACAGTAACCCTTACCCTGAATACATAGGGACCCTGTACAGTAACCCTTACCCTGAATACACAGGGACCCTGTACAGTGACCCTTACCCTGAATACACAGGGATCCTGTACAGTGATCCTTACCCTGAATAAACAGGGACTCTGTACAGTAAACCTTAACCTGAATACACAGGGACCCTGTACAGTAACCCTTACACTGAATAAACAGGGACCCTGTACAATAACCCTTACCCTGAATACACAGGGACACTGTACAGTGACCCTTACCCTGAATACACAGGGACCCTGTACAGTGACCTTTACCCTGAATACACAGGGATCCTGTACAATAACCCTTACCCTGAATACACAGGGAGACTGTACAGTGACCTTTACCCTGAATATATAAGAATCGTGTACAATAGCCCTTACCCTGAATACACAGGGACCCAGTACAGTAACACTTACCCTGAATAGACAGGGACCCTGTACAGTGACCCTTACCCTGAATAAACAGGGATCCTGTACAATAACCCTTACCCTGAATACACAGGGACCCTGTACAGTGACCCTTACCCTGAATACACAAGGATCGTGTACAATAGCCCTTACCCTGAATACACAGGCACCCAGTACAGTAACCCTTACCCTGAATAGACAGGGACCCTGTACAGTGACCATTACCCTGAATAAACAGGGATCCTGTACAATAACCCTTACCCTGAATACACAGGGACCCTGTACAGTAACCCTAACTCTGAAAACACAGGGACCCTGTAGAGTGACACTTAAGCTGAATACACAGGGACCCTGTAAGCGACCCTTAACCTGAATACACAGGGACTCTGTACAGTAACCCTTACCCTGAATACACAGGGACCCTGTACAGTGACCCTTACCCTGAATACACAGGGATCCTGTACAATAAACCTTACCATGAATACACAGGGACCCTGTACAGTGACCCTTACACTGAATACACAAGGATCGTGTACACTAGACCTTACCCTGAATACACAGGGACTCAGTACAGTAACCCTTACCCTGAATAGACAGGGACACTGTACAGTGACCCTTACCCTGAATAAACAGGGATCCTGTACAATAACCCTTACCCTGAATACACAGGGACCCTGTACAGTGACCCTTACCCTGAATACACAAGGATCGTGTACAATAGCCCTTACCCTGAATACACAGGGACCCAGTACAGTAACCTTTCCCTGAATAGACAGGGACCCTGTACAGTGACCCTTACCCTGAATAAACAGGGATCCTGTACAATAACCCTTACCCTGAATACACAGGGACCCTGTACAGTAAACCTTACCCTGAAAACACAGGGACCCTGTTCAGTAACCCTTACCCTGAATACACAGGTACCCTGTGCAGTGACCCTTACCCTGAATACACAGAGACCCTGTACAGTAACCCTTACACTGAATACACAGGGACCCTGTACAGTGACACTTAACCTGTATACACAGGGACCCTGTACAGTGACCCTTACCCCGAATACACAGGGATCCTGTACAATAACCCTACCCTGAATAAACAGGGACCCTGTACAGTAACCCTTACCCTGAATACACAGAGACCCTGTACAATAACCCTTACCCTGAATACAAAGGGACCCTGTACAGTAACCCTTACCCAGAATACAGAGGGACCCTGTACAGTGACCCTTACCCCGAATACACAGGGATCCTGTACAATAACCCTACCCTGAATAAACAGGGACCCTGTACAGTAACCCTTACCCTGAATACACAGGGACCCTGTAGAGTGACCCTTACCCTGAATACACAGGAATCCTTTACAGTAATCCTTACCCTGAATACACAGGTATCCTGTACAATAACCTTTACCCTGAATACACAGGGACTCTGTACAGTAATCCTTACCCTGAATACACAGGGACCCTGTACAGTGACCCTTACCTGAATACACAGGGACCCTGTACAGCGACCCTTACCCTGAATACACAGGGATCTGTACAGTGACCCTTACCCTGAATACACAGGGACACTGTACAGTGACACTTAACCTGAATACGCAGGGACCCTGTAAACGAATCTTACCCTGAATACACAGGGACTATGTACAGTAACCCTTATACTGAATACACAGGGACCTGTACAGTGAACCTTACCCTGAATACACAGGGACCCTGTACAGTGACACTTACCCTGAATACACAGGTTCCCTGTACAGTAACCCTTACCCTGAATACACAGGGAGCTGTACAGTGACTCTTACCCTGAATACACAGGGACCCTGTACAGTGACACTTACCCTGAATACACAGAGACCCTGTACAGTAACCCTGACGCTGAAAACACAGGGATACTTTACAGTGACCCTTACTCTGAATACACAGGGTCCCTTTACCGTAACCCTTACCCTGAATACAAAGGGACCCTGTACAGTGACCCTTACCCTGAATACATAGGGATCCTGTACAATAGCCCTTACCCTGAATACACAGGGACCCTGTACAGTAACCCTTACCCTGAATACAAAGGGACCCTGTACAGTGACCCTTACCCTGAATACACAGGGATCATGTACAATAACCCTTACATGAATACACAGGGACCCTGTATAGTGACCCTAACCCTGAATACACAGGGATCCTGTACAATAACCCTTACCCTGAATACACAGGGACCCTGTACTGTAAACCTTACCATGAATACACAGGGACACTGTACAGTGACCCATACCCTGAATATACAGGGACCCTTTACAGTAACCCTTACCCTGAATAAACAGGGAACTTGTACAGTAACCCTTAACCTGAATAAACAGGGACCCTGTACAGTGACCCGTACCCTGAATAAACAGGGACACTGTACAGTAACATTTACCCTGATTACACAGCGTCCCTGTACAGTGACTCTTACACTGAATAGACAGGGACCCTGTACAGTAACCCTTACCCTGAATACAAAGGGACCCTGTACAGTGACCCTAACCCTGAATACACAGGTACCCAGTAAAGTGATCCTTACCCTGAATACACAGGGACCCTGTACAGTAAGCCTTTCCCTGAATACACAGGGACCCTGTACAGTGACACTTACCCTGAATTGACAGGGACCCTGTACAGTGACCCTTACCCTCAATACACAGGGACCCTGTAGAGTAACCCTTACTCTGAATACACAGGGACACTGTACACTGACACTTACCCTGAATACACAGGGACCGTTTACAGTAAGCCTTACCCTGAATACACAGGTACCCTTTACATTAACCCTTACCCTGAATACACAGGGACCCTGTACAGTAACCCTTACCCTGAATACACAGGGACACTGTTCACTGACCCTTACCCTGAATACACAGGGACCGTGTACAGTAACCCATACCCTGAATACACAGGGACCCTGTACAGTAACCCTTACCATGAATACACAGCGAATCTGTACAGTAACCCTTACCCTGAATACACAGGGACTCTGTACAGTAAACCTTACCCTGAATACACAGGGTCCCAGTACAGTAACCCTTACCCTGAATACACAGGGACCCTGTACAATAACCCTTACCCTGAATATACAGGGATACTGTACAGTGAACCTTACCCTGAATACACAGGGTCCCTGTATCGTACCCCTTACCCTGAATACACAGGGATACTGTACAATAACCCTTACCTGAATACACAGGTACCCTGTACAGTAACCCTTACCCTGAATACACAGGGACACTGTACATTGTTCCTTACCATGAATATACAGGGACCCTGTACAGAAACCCTTACCCTGAATACATAGGGACCCTGTAGAGTAACCCTTACCCTGAATACACAGGGACCCTGTACAGTGACCCTTACCCTGAATACACAGGGATCCTGTACATTGATCCTTACCCTGAATACACAGGGACTCTGTACAGTAAACCTTAACCTGAATACACAGGGACCCTTTACAGTGACCCTTACCCTGAATACACAGGGATCTTGTACAATAAACCTTGCCCTGAATACACAGGGACCCTTTACAGTGACCCTAACCCTGAATGCTCAGGGATACTGTACAATAACCCTTACCTGAATACTCAGGTACCCTGTACAGTAACCCTTACCCTGAATACACAGGGACACTGTACAGTGTTACTTACCATGAATATACAGGGACCCTGTACAGTAACCCTTACCCTGAATACATAGGGACCCTGTACAGTAACCCTTACCCTGAATACACAGGGACCCTGTACAGTGACCCTTACCCTGAATACACAGGGATCCTGTACAGTGATCCTTACCCTGAATAAACAGGGACTCTGTACAGTAAACCTTAACCTGAATACACAGGGACCCTGTACAGTAACCCTTACACTGAATACACAGGGACCCTGTACAATAACCCTTACCCTGAATACACAGGGACACTGTACAGTGACCCTTACCCTGAATACACAGGACCCTGTACAGTGACCTTTACCCTGAATACACAGGGATCCTGTACAATAACCCTTACCCTGAATACACAGGGAGACTGTACAGTGACCTTTACCCTGAATATATAAGGATCGTGTACAATAGCCCTTACCCTGAATACACAGGGACCCAGTACAGTAACACTTACCCTGAATAGACAGGGACCCTGTACAGTGACCCTTACCCTGAATAAACAGGGATCCTGTACAATAACCCTTACCCTGAATACACAGGGACCCTGTACAGTGACCCTTACCCTGAATACACAAGGATCGTGTACAATAGCCCTTACCCTGAATACACAGGCACCCAGTACAGTAACCCTTACCCTGAATAGACAGGGACCCTGTACAGTGACCCTTACCCTGAATAAACAGGGATCCTGTACAATAACCCTTACCCTGAATACACAGGGACCCTGTACAGTAACCCTAACTCTGAAAACACAGGGACCCTGTAGAGTGACACTTAAGCTGAATACACAGGGACCCTGTAAGCGACCCTTAACCTGAATACACAGGGACTCTGTACAGTAACCCTTACCCTGAATACACAGGGACCTTGTACAGTGACCCTTACCCTGAATACACAGGGATCCTGTACAATAAACCTTACCATGAATACACAGGGACCCTGTACAGTGACCCTTACACTGAATACACAAGGATCGTGTACACTAGACCTTACCCTGAATACACAGGGACTCAGTACAGTAACCCTTACCCTGAATAGACAGGGACACTGTACAGTGACCCTTACCCTGAATAAACAGGGATCCTGTACAATAACCCTTACCCTGAATACACAGGGACCCTGTAGAGTGACCCTTACCCTGAATACACAAGGATCGTGTACAATAGCCCTTACCCTGAATACACAGGGACCCAGTACAGTAACCTTTCCCTGAATAGACAGTGACCCTGTACAGTGACCCTTACCCTGAATAAACAGGGATCCTGTACAATAACCCTTACCATGAATACACAGCGAATCTGTACAGTAACCCTTACCCTGAATACACAGGGACTCTGTACAGTAAACCTTACCCTGAATACACAGGGTCCCAGTACAGTAACCCTTACCCTGAATACACAGGGACCCTGTACAATAACCCTTACCCTGAATATACAGGGATACTGTACAGTGAACCTTACCCTGAATACACAGGGTCCCTGTATCGTACCCCTTACCCTGAATACACTGGGATACTGTACAATAACCCTTACCTGAATACACAGGTATCCTGTACAGTAACCCTTACCCTGAATACACAGGGACACTGTACAGTGTTCCTTACCATGAATATACAGGGACCCTGTACAGAAACCCTTACCCTGAATACATAGGGACCCTATAGAGTA
This sequence comes from Pristiophorus japonicus, assembly GCF_044704955.1. Classification (NCBI taxonomy): domain Eukaryota; kingdom Metazoa; phylum Chordata; class Chondrichthyes; family Pristiophoridae; genus Pristiophorus; species Pristiophorus japonicus. The sequence continues at coordinate 8,457,454 of NC_092011.1, forward strand.
ACCCTTACCCTGAATACACAGGGACCCTGTACAGTGACCCTTACCCTGAATACACAGGGATCCTGTACATTGATCCTTACCCTGAATACACAGGGACTCTGTACAGTAAACCTTAACCTGAATACACAGGGACCCTTTACAGTGACCCTTACCCTGAATACACAGGGATCTTGTACAATAAACCTTGCCCTGAATACACAGGGACCCTTTACAGTGACCCTAACCCTGAATGCTCAGGGATACTGTACAATAACCCTTACCTGAATACTCAGGTACCCTGTACAGTAACCCTTACCCTGAATACACAGGGACACTGTACAGTGTTACTTACCATGAATATACAGGGACCCTGTACAGTAACCCTTACCCTGAATACATAGGGACCCTGTACAGTAACCCTTACCCTGAATACACAGGGACCCTGTACAGTGACCCTTACCCTGAATACACAGGGATCCTGTACAGTGATCCTTACCCTGAATAAACAGGGACTCTGTACAGTAAACCTTAACCTGAATACACAGGGACCCTGTACAGTAACCCTTACACTGAATACACAGGGACCCTGTACAATAACCCTTACCCTGAATACACAGGGACACTGTACAGTGACCCTTACCCTGAATACACAGGGACCCTGTACAGTGACCTTTACCCTGAATACACAGGGATCCTGTACAATAACCCTTACCCTGAATACACAGGGAGACTGTACAGTGACCTTTACCCTGAATATATAAGAATCGTGTACAATAGCCCTTACCCTGAATACACAGGGACCCAGTACAGTAACACTTACCCTGAATAGACAGGGACCCTGTACAGTGACCCTTACCCTGAATAAACAGGGATCCTGTACAATAACCCTTACCCTGAATACACAGGGACCCTGTACAGTGACCCTTACCCTGAATACACAAGGATCGTGTACAATAGCCCTTACCCTGAATACACAGGCACCCAGTACAGTAACCCTTACCCTGAATAGACAGGGACCCTGTACAGTGACCATTACCCTGAATAAACAGGGATCCTGTACAATAACCCTTACCCTGAATACACAGGGACCCTGTACAGTAACCCTAACTCTGAAAACACAGGGACCCTGTAGAGTGACACTTAAGCTGAATACACAGGGACCCTGTAAGCGACCCTTAACCTGAATACACAGGGACTCTGTACAGTAACCCTTACCCTGAATACACAGGGACCCTGTACAGTGACCCTTACCCTGAATACACAGGGATCCTGTACAATAAACCTTACCATGAATACACAGGGACCCTGTACAGTGACCCTTACACTGAATACACAAGGATCGTGTACACTAGACCTTACCCTGAATACACAGGGACTCAGTACAGTAACCCTTACCCTGAATAGACAGGGACACTGTACAGTGACCCTTACCCTGAATAAACAGGGATCCTGTACAATAACCCTTACCCTGAATACACAGGGACCCTGTACAGTGACCCTTACCCTGAATACACAAGGATCGTGTACAATAGCCCTTACCCTGAATACACAGGGACCCAGTACAGTAACCTTTCCCTGAATAGACAGGGACCCTGTACAGTGACCCTTACCCTGAATAAACAGGGATCCTGTACAATAACCCTTACCCTGAATACACAGGGACCCTGTACAGTAAACCTTACCCTGAAAACACAGGGACCCTGTTCAGTAACCCTTACCCTGAATACACAGGTACCCTGTGCAGTGACCCTTACCCTGAATACACAGAGACCCTGTACAGTAACCCTTACACTGAATACACAGGGACCCTGTACAGTGACACTTAACCTGTATACACAGGGACCCTGTAAGCGACCCTTACCCTGAATACACAGGGACCCTGTACAGTGACCATTACCTTGAATACACAGGGACCTGTACTGTGACACTTACCCTGAATACACAGGGACACTGTACAGTGACACGTAACCTGAATACACAGGGACCCTGTAAGCGACCCTTACCGTGAATACACAGGGACCCTTTACAGTAACCCTTACCCTGAATACACAGGAACCTGTACAGTGACCCTTACCCTGAATACACAGGGACCCTGTACAGTAACCCTTACACTGAATACACAGGGACCTGTACAGTGAACCTTACCCTGAATACACAGGGACCCTGTACAGTGACACTTACCCTGAATACACAGGTTCCCTGTACAGTAACCCTTACCCTGAATACACAGGTTGCTGTACAGTGACTCTTACCCTGAATACACAGGGACCCTGTACAGTGACACTTACCCTGAATACACAGGGACCCTGTACAGTAACCCTTACGCTGAAAACACAGGGATCCTTTATAGTGACCCTTACTCTGAATACACAGGGTCCCTTTACCGTAACCCTTACCCTGAATACATAGGGATCCTGTACAATAGCCCTTACCCTGAATACACAGGGACCCTGTACAGTAACCCTTACCCTGAATACAAAGGGACCCTGTACAGTGACCCTTACCCTGAATACACAGGGACCCTGTACAGTAACCCTTACCCTGAATACACAGGGATCCTGTACAATAACCCTTACCGTGAATACACAGGGACCCTGTATAGTGACCCTAACCCTGAATACACAGGGATCCTGTACAATAACCCTTACCCTGAATACACAGGGACCCTGTACTGTAAACCTTACCATGAATACATAGGGACACTGTACAGTGACCCATAACCTGAATATACAGGGACCCTGTACAGTAACCCTTACCCTGAATAAACAGGGAACTTGTACAGTAACCCTTACCCTGAATACACAGGGACCCTGTACAGTGACCCTTACCCTGAATAAACAGGGACACTGTACAGTAACATTTACCCAGATTACACAGCGTCCCTGTACAGTGACTCTTACCCTGAATAGACAGGGACCCTGTACAGTAACCCTTACCCTGAATACACAGGGACCCTGTACAGTGACCCTAACCCTGAATACACAGGTACCCAGTAAAGTGATCCTTACCCTGAATACACAGGGACCCTGTACAGTAAGCCTTTCCCTGAATAAACAGGGACCCTGTACAGTGACACTTACCCTGAATAGACAGGGACCCTGTACATTAACGCTTACTCTGAATACACACGGACACTTTACAGTAACCCATACCCTGAATACACAGGGACCCTGAACAGTAACCCTTGCCCTGAATACACAGGGACACTGTTCACTGACCCTTACCCTGAATACACAGGGACCGTGTACAGTAACCCATACCCTGAATACACAGGGACCCTGTACAGTAACCCTTACCATGAATACACAGCGAATCTGTACAGTAACCCTTACCCTGAATACACAGGGACTCTGTACAGTAAACCTTACCCTGAATACACAGGGTCCCTGTACAGTAACCCTTACCCTGAATACACAGGGATACTGTACAGTGAACCTTACCCTGAATACACATGGTCCCTGTACCGTAACCCTTACCCTGAATACACAGGGATACTGTACAATAAACCTTACCTGAATACACAGGTACCCTGTACAGTAACCCTTACCCTGAATACACAGGGACACTGTACAGTGTTCCTTACCATGAATATACAGGGACCCTGTACAGTAACTCTTACCCTGAATACATAGGGACCCTGTACAGTAACCCTTACCCTGAATACACAGGGACCCTGTACAGTGACCCTAACCCTGAATACACAGGGATCCTGTACAGTGATCCTTACCCTGAATACACAGGGACTCTGTACAGTAAACCTTAACCTGAATACACAGGGACCCTTTACAGTGACCCTTACCCTGAATACACAGGGATGCTGTACAATAACCCTTGCCCTGAATACACAGGGACCCTTTACAGTGACCCTAACCCTGAATACTCAGGGATACTGTACAATAACCCTTACCTGAATACACAGGTACCCTGTACAGTAACCCTTACCCTGAATACACAGGGACACTGTACAGTGTTCCTTACCATGAATATACAGGGACCCTGTACAGTAACCCTTACCCTGAATACATAGGGACCCTGTACAGTAACCCTTACCCTGAATACACAGGGACCCTGTACAGTGACCCTTACCCTGAATACACAGGGATCCTGTTCAGTGATCCTTACCCTGAATAAACAGGGACTCTGTACAGTAAACCTTAACCTGAATACACAGGGACCCTGTACAGTAACCCTTACCCTGAATACACAGGGACCCTGTACAATAACCCTTACCCTGAATACACAAGGACACTGTACAGTGACCCTTACCCTGAATACACAGGGACCCTGTACAGTGACCCTTACCCTGAATACACAGGGATCCTGTACAATAACCCTTACCCTGAATACACAGGGACACTGTACAGTGACCTTTACCCTGAATATATAAGGATCGTGTACAATAGCCCTTACCCTGAATACACAGGGACCCAGTACAGTAACACTTACCCTGAATAGACAGGGACCCTGTACAGTGACCCTTACCCTGAATAAACAGGGATCCTGTACAATAACCCTTACCCTGAATACACAGGGACCCTGTACAGTGACCCTTACCCTGAAAACACAAGGATCGTGTACAATAGCCCTTACCCTGAATACACAGGCACCCAGTACAGTAACCCTTACCCTGAATAGACAGGGACCCTGTACAGTGACCCTTACCCTGAATAAACAGGGATCTTGTACAATAACCCTTACCCTGAATACACAGGGACCCTGTACAGTAAACCTAACTCTGAAAACACAGGGACCCTGTAGAGTGACACTTAAGCTGAATAAACAGGGACCCTGTAAGCGACCCTTACCCTGAATACACAGGGACTCTGTACAGTAACCCTTACCCTGAATATACAGGGACCCTGTACAGTGACCCTTACCCTGAATACAAAGGGATCCTGTACAATAAACCTTACCATGAATAAACAGGGACCCTGTACAGTGACCCTTACACTGAATACACAAGGATCGTGTACAATAGACCTTACCCTCAATACACAGGGACTCAGTACAGTGACCCTTACCCTGAATAAACAGGGATCCTGTACAATAACCCTTACCCTGAATACACAGGGACCCTGTACAGTGACCCGTACCCTGAATAAACAGGGACACTGTACAGTAACATTTACCCTGATTACACAGCGTCCCTGTACAGTGATTCTTACCCTGAATAGACAGGGACCCTGTACAGTAACCCTTACCCTGAATACACAGGGACCCTGTACAGTGACCCTAACCCTGAATACACAGGTACCCAGTAAAGTGATCCTTACCCTGAATACACAGGGACCCTGTACAGTAAGCCTTTCCCTGAATACACAGGGACCCTGTACAGTGACACTTACCCTGAATACACAGGGATCCTGTAAAATAAACCTTACCATGAATACACAGGGACCCTGTACAGTGACCCTTACGCTGAATACACAAGGATCGTGTACAATAGACCTTACCCTGAATACACAGGGACCCAGTACAGTAACCCTTACCCTGAATAGACAGGGACACTGTACAGTGACACTTACCCTGAATAAAAAACGGATCCTGTACAATAACCCTTACCCTGAATACACAGGGACCCTGTACAGTGACCCTTACCCTGAATACACAAGGATCGTGTACAATAGCCCTTACCCTGAATACACAGGGTCCCAGTACAGTAACCTTTCCCTGAATAGACAATGACCCTGTACATTGACCCTTACCCTGAATAAACAGGGATCCTGTACAATAACCCTTACCCTGAATACACAGGGACCCTGTACAGTAACCCTTACCCTGAAAACACAGGGACCCTGTTCAGTAACCCTTACCCTGAATACACAGGTACCCTGTGCAGTGACCCTTACCCTGAATACACAGAGACCCTGTACAGTAACCCTTACCCTGAATACACAGGAAACCTGTACAGTGACACTTAACCTGAATACACAGGGACCCTGTAAGCGACACTTACCCTGAATACACAGGGACCCTGTACAGTGACCATTACCTTGAATACACAGGGACCTGTACTGTGACACTTAACCTGAATACACAGGGACACTGTACAGTGACACTTAACCTGAATACGCAGGGACCCTGTAAGCGACCCTTACCGTGAATACACAGGGACCCTTTACAGTAACCCTTACCCTGAATACACAGGGACCTGTACAGTGACCCTTACCCTGAATACACAGGGACCCTGTACAGTGACACTTAACCTGAATACACAGGGACCCTGTACAGTAACCCTCACCCTGCATACACAGGGACCTGTACAGTGACCCTTACCCTGAATACACAGGGACCCTGTACAGTGACACTTACCCTGAATACACAGGGACCCTGTACAGTAATCCTTACCCTGAATACACAGGAATCCTGTACAATAACCCTTACCCTGAATACAAAGGGACCCTGTACAGTAACCCTTACCCAGAATACAGAGGGACCCTGTACAGTGACCCTTACCCCGAATACACAGGGATCCTGTACAATAACCCTACCCTGAATAAACAGGGACCCTGTACAGTAACCCTTACCCTGAATACACAGGGACCCTGTAGAGTGACCCTTACCCTGAATACACAGGGATCCTTTACAGTAATCCTTACCCTGAATACACAGGTATCCTGTACAATAAACTTTACCCTGAATACACAGGGACCCTGTACAGTAATCCTTACCCTGATTACACAGGGACCCTGTACAGTGACCCTTACCTGAATACACAGGGACCCTGTACAGCGACCCTTACCCTGAATACACAGGGATCTGTACAGTGACCCTTACCCTGAATACACAGGGACACTGTACAGTGACACTTAACCTGAATACGCATGGAACCTGTAAACGAATCTTACCCTGAATACTCAGGGACCCTGTACAGTAACCCTTACACTGAATACATAGGGACCTGTACAGTGAACCTTACCCTGAATACACAAGGGACCCTGTACAGTGATACTTACCCTGAATACACAGGTTCCCTGTACAGTAACCCTTACCCTGAATACACAGGGAGCTGTACAGTGACTCTTACCCTGAATACACAGGGCCCCTGTACAGTGACATTTACCCTGAATACACAGAGACCCTGTACAGTAACCCTGACGCTGAAAACACATGGATACTTTACAGTGACCCTTACTCTGAATACACAGGGTCCCTTTACCGTAATCCTTACCCTGAATACATAGGGATCCTGTACAATAGCCCTTACCCTGAATACACAGGGACCCTGTACAGTAACCCTTACCCTGAATACAAAGGGACCCTGTACAGTGACCCTTACCCGGAATACATAGGGATCCTGTACAATAGCCCTTACCCTGAATACACAGGGACCCTGTACAGTAACCCTTACCCTGAATACAAAGGGACCCTGTACAGTGACCCTTACCCTGAATACACAGGGATCATGTACAATAACCCTTACATGAATACACAGGGACCCTGTATAGTGACCCTAACCCTGAATACACAGGGATCCTGTACAATAACCCTTACCCTGAATACACAGGGACCCTGTACTGTAAACCTTACCATGAATACACAGGGACACTGTACAGTGACCCATACCCTGAATATACAGGGACCATGTACAGTAACCCTTACCCTGAATAAACAGGGAACTTGTACAGTAACCCTTAACCTGAATACACAGGGACCCTGTACAGTGACCCTTACCCTGAATAAACAGGGACACTGTACAGTAACATTTACCCTGATTACACAGCGTCCCTGTACAGTGACTCTTACCCTGAATAGACAGGGACCCTGTACAGTAACCCTTACCCTGAATACACAGGGACCCTGTACAGTGAACCTGACCCTGAATACACAGGTACCCAGTAAAGTGATCCTTACCCTGAATACACAGGGACCCTGTACAGTAAGCCTTTCCCTGTATACACAGGGACCCTGTACAGTGACACTTACCCTGAATTGACAGGGACCCTGTACATTAACCCTTACTCTGAATACACACGGACACTTTACAGTAACCCATACCCTGAATACACAGGGACCCTGTACAGTGACCCTAACCCTGAATAAACAGGGACCCTGTACAGTGACCCTTACCCTCAATACACAGGGACCCTGTAGAGTAACCCTTACTCTGAATACACAGGGTCACTTTACACTGACACTTACCCTGAATACACAGGGACCGTTTACAGTAAGCCTTACCCTGAATACACAGGTACCCTTTACATTAACCCTTACCCTGAATACACAGGGACCCTGTACAGTAACCCTTACCCTGAATACACAGGGACACTGTTCACTGACCCTTACCCTGAATACACAGGGACCGTGTACAGTAACCCATACCCTGAATACACAGGGACCCTGTACAGTAACCCTTACCATGAATACACAGCGAATCTGTACAGTAACCCTTACCCTGAATACACAGGGACTCTGTACAGTAAACCTTACCCTGAATACACAGGGTCCCAGTACAGTAACCCTTACCCTGAATACACAGGGACCCTGTACAATAACCCTTACCCTGAATACACAGGGATACTGTACAGTGAACCTTACCCTGAATACACAGGGTCCCTGTACCGTACCCCTTACCCTGAATACACAGGGATACTGTACAATAACCCTTACCTGAATACACAGGTACCCTGTACAGTAACCCTTACCCTGAATACACAGGGACACTGTACAGTGTTCCTTACCATGAATATACAGGGACCCTGTACAGAAAGCCTTACCCTGAATACATAGGGACCCTGTAGAGTAACCCTTACCCTGAATACACAGGGACCCTGTACAGTGACCCTTACCCTGAATACACAGGGATCCTGTACAGTGATCCTTACCCTGAATACACAGGGACTCTGTACAGTAAACCTTAACCTGAATACACAGGGACCCTTTACAGTGACCCTTACCCTGAATACACAGGGATCTTGTACAATAAACCTTGCCCTGAATACACAGGGACCCTTTACAGTGACCCTAACCCTGAATACTCAGGGATACTGTACAATAACCCTTACCTGAATACTCAGGTACCCTGTACAGTAACCCTTACCCTGAATACACAGGGACACTGTACAGTGTTCCTTACCATGAATATACAGGGACCCTGTACAGTAACCCTTACCCTGAATACATAGGGACCCTGTACAGTAACCCTTACCCTGAATACACAGGGAACCTGTACAGTGACCCTTACCCTGAATACACAGGGATCCTGTACAGTGATCCTTACCCTGAATAAACAGGGACTCTGTACAGTAAACCTTAACCTGAATACACAGGGACCCTGTACAGTAACCCTTACCCTGAATACACAGGGACCCTGTACAATAACCCTTACCCTGAATACACAGGGACACTGTACAGTGACCCTTACCCTGAATACACAGGGACCCTGTACAGTGACCTTTACCCTGAATACACAGGGATCCTGTACAATAACCCTTACCCTGAATACACAGGGACACTGTACAGTGACCTTTACCCTGAATATATAAGGATCGTGTACAATAGCCCTTACCCTGAATACACAGGGACCCAGTACAGTAACACTTACCCTGAATAGACACGGACCCTGTACAGTGACCCTTACCCTGAATAAACAGGGATCCTGTACAATAACCCTTACCCTGAATACACAGGGACCCTGTACAGTGACCCTTACCCTGAATACACAAGGATCGTGTACAATAGCCCTTACCCTGAATACACAGGCACCCAGTACAGTAACCCTTACCCTGAATAGACAGGGACCCTGTACAGTGACCCTTACCCTGAATAAACAGGGATCCTGTACAATAACCCTTACCCTGAATACACAGGGACCCTGTACAGTAACCCTAACTCTGAAAACACAGGGACCCTGTAGAGTGACACTTAAGCTGAATACACAGGGACCCTGTAAGCGACCCTTAACCTGAATACACAGGGACTCTGTGCAGTAACCCTTACCCTGAATACACAGGGACCCTGTACAGTGACCCTTACCCTGAATACACAGGGATCCTGTACAATAAACCTTACCATGAATACACAGGGACCCTGTACAGTGACCCTTACACTGAATACACAAGGATCGTGTACAATAGACCTTACCCTGAATACACAGGGACTCAGTACAGTAACCTTTACCCTGAATAGACAGGGACACTGTACAGAGACCCTTACCCTGAATAAACAGGGATCCTGTACAATAACCCTTACCCTGAATACACAGGGACCCTGTACAGTGACCTTTACCCTGAATACACAAGGATGTGTACAATAGCCCTTACCCTGAATACACAGGGACCCAGTACAGTAACCTTTCCCTGAATAGACAGGGACCCTATTCAGTAACCCTTACCCTGAATACACAGGTACCCTGTACAGTAACCCTTACATTGAATACACAGGGACCCTGTACAGTGACACTTAACCTGAATACACAGGGACCCTGTAAGCGACCCTTACCCTGAATACACAGGGACCCTGTACAGTGACCATTACCTTGAATACACAGGGACCTGTACTGTGACACTTACCCGGAATACACAGGGACACTGTACAGTGACACTTAACCTGAATACACAGGGACCCTGTAAGCGACACTTACCGTGAATACACAGGGACCCTTTACAGTAACCCTTACCCTGAATACACAGGAACCTGTACAGTGACCCTTACCCTGAATACACAGGGACCCTGTACAGTGACACTTACCCTGAATACACAGGGACCCTGTACAGTAACCCTCATCCTGCATACACAGGGACCTGTACGGTGACCCTTACCCTGAATACACAGGGACCCTGTACAGTGACACTTACCCTGAATACACAGGGACCCTGTACAGTAACCCTTACACTGAAAACACAGGGATCCTTTACAGTGACCCTTACTGTGAATACACAGGGATCCTGTACAGTAACCCTTACCCTGAAAACAGAGGGACCCTGTACAGTGACCCTTACCCCGAATACACAGGGATCCTGTACAATAACCCTACCCTGAATAAACAGGGACCCTGTACAGTAACCGTTACCCTGAATACACAGGGACCCTGTAGAGTGACCCTTACCCTGAATACACAGGGATCCTTTACAGTAATCCTTACCCTGAATACACAGGTATCCTGTACAATAACCTTTATCCTGAATACACAGGGACCCTGTACAGTAATCCTTACCCTGAATACACAGGGACCCTGTACAGTGAACCTTACCCTGAATACACAGGGACCCTGTACAGTGACCCTTACCCTGAATACACAGGGATCTGTACAGTGACCCTTACCCTGAATACACAGGGACACTGTACAGTGACACTTAACCTGAATACGCAGGGACCCTGTAAGCGAACCTTACCCTGAATACACAGGGACCCTGTACAGTAACCCTTACACTGAATACACAGGGACCTGTACAGTGAACGTTACCCTGAATACACACGGACCCTGTACAGTGACACTTACCCTGAATACACAGGTTCCCTGTACAGTAACCCTTACCCTGAATACACAGGGAGCTGTACATTGACTCTTACCCTGAATACACAGGGACCCTGTACAGTGACACTTACCCTGAATACACAGGGACCCTGTACAGTAACCCTTACACTGAAAACACAGGGATCCTTTACAGTGACCCTTACTGTGAATATACAGGGTCCCTTTACCGTAACCCTTACCCTAAATACATAGGGATCCTGTACAATAGCCCTTACCCTGAATACACAGGGACCCTGTACCTTAAACCTTACCCTGAATACAAAGGGACCCTGTACAGTGACCCTTACCCTGAATACACAGGGATCCTGTACAATAACCGTTACATGAATACACAGGGACCCTGTATAGTGACCCTAACCCTGAATACACAGGGATCCTGTACAATAACCCTTACCCTGAATACACAGGGACCCTGTACTGTAAACCTTACCATGAATACACAGGGACACTGTACAGTGACCCATACCCTGATTATACAGGGACCCTGTACAATAACCCTTGCCCTGAATACACAGGGACCCTTTACAGAGACCCTAACCCTGGATACTGTACAATAACCCTTACCTGAATACACAGGTACCCTGTACAGTAACCCTTACCCTGAATACACAGGGACACTGTACAGTGTTCCTTACCATGAATATACAGGGACCCTGTACAGTAACCCTTACCCTGAATACATAGGGACCCTGTACAGTAACCCTTACCCTGAATACACAGGGACCCTGTACAGTGACCCTTACCCTGAATACACAGGGATCCTGTACAGTAACCCTTACCCTGAATAAAGAGGGAACCTGTACAGTAAACCTTACCCTGAATACACAGGGACCCTGTACAGTGACCCTTACACTGAATAAACAGGGACACTGTACAGTAACATTTACCCAGATTACACAGCGTCCCTGTACAGTGACTCTTACCCTGAATACACAGGGACCCTGTACAGTGATCCTTACCCTGAATACACAGGGATCCTGTACAATAACCCTTACCCTGAATACACAGGGACACTGTACAGTGACCTTTACCCTGAATATATAAGGATCGTGTACAATAGCCCTTACCCTGAATACACAGGGACCCAGTACAGTAACACTTACCCTGAATAGACAGGGACCCTGTACAGTGACCCTTACCCTGAATAAACAGGGATCCTGTACAATAACCCTTACCCTGAATACACAGGGACCCTGTACAGTGACCCTTACCCTGAATACACAAGGATCGTGTACAATAGCCCTTACCCTGAATACACAGGCACCCAGTACAGTAACCCTTACCCTGAATAGACAGGGACCCTGTACAGTGACCCTTACCCTGAATAAACAGGGATCCTGTACAATAACCCTTACCCTGAATACACAGGGACCCTGTACAGTAACCCTAACTCTGAAAACACAGGGACCCTGTAGAGTGACACTTAAGCTGAATACACAGGGACCCTGTAAGCGACCCTTAACCTGAATACACAGGGACTCTGTACAATAACCCTTACCCTGAATACACAGGGACCCTGTACAGTGACCCTTACCCTGAATACACAGGGATCCTGTACAAATAACCTTACCATGAATACACAGGGACCCTGTACAGTGACCCTCACATTGAATACACAAGGATCGTGTACAATAGACCTTACCCTAAATACACAGGGACTCAGTACAATAACCCTTACCCTGAATAGACAGGGACACTGTACAGTGACCCTTACCCTGAATAAACAGGGATCCTGTACAATAACCCTTACCCTGAATACACAGGGACCCTGTACAGTGACCCTTACCCTGAATACACAAGGATCGTGTACAATAGCCCTTACCTGAATACACAGGGACCCAGTACAGTAACCTTTCCCTGAATAGACAGTGACCCTGTACAGTGACCCTTACCCTGAATAAACAGGGATCCTGGACAATAACCCTTACCCTGAATATACAGGGACACTGTACAGTAACCCTTACCCTGAAAACACAGGGACCCTGTTCAGTAACCCTTACCCTGAATACACAGGTACCCTGTGCAGTGACCCTTACCCTGAATACACAGAGACCATGTACAGTAACCCTTACACTGAATACACAGGGACCCTATACAGTGACACTTAACCTGAATACACAGGGACCCTGTAAGCGACCCTTACCCTGAATACACAGGGACCCTGTACAGTGCCCATTACCTTGAATACACAGGGACCTGTACTGTGACACTTACCCTGAATACACAGGGAAAGTGTACAGTGATACTTAACCTGAATACACAGGGACCCTGTAAGCGACCCTTACCGTGAATACACAGGGACCCTTTACAGTAACCCTTACCCTGAATACACAGGAACCTGTACATTGACCCTTACCCTGAATACACAGGGACCCTGTACAGTGACACTTACCCTGAATACACAGGGACCCTGTACAGTAACCCTCACCCTGCATACACAGGGACCTGTACAGTGACCCTTACCCTGAATACACAGGGACCCTGTACAGTGACACTTACCCTGAATACTCAGGACCCTGTGCAGTAACCCTTACCCTGAATACACAGGAATCCTGTACAATAACCCTTACCCTGAATACACAGGGACCATGTACAGTAACCCTTACCCTGAATAAAGAGGGACCCTGTGCAGTGACCCTTACCCCGAATACACAGGGATCCTGTACAATAACCCTTACCCTGAATACACAGGGACCCTGTACAGTAACCCTTACCCTGAATATACAGGGACCCTGTAGAGTGACCCTTACCCTGAATACACAGGGACCCTGTACAGTGACCCTTACCCTGAATACACAGGTATCCTGTACAATAACCTTTACCCTGAATACACAGGGACCCTGTACAGTAACCCTTACCCTGAATACACAGGGACCCTGTACAGTGACCCTTACCCTGAATACACAGGGACCCTGTACTGTGACCCTTACCCTGAATACACAGGGATCTGTACAGTGACCCTTACCATGAATACACAGGGACACTGTACAGTGACACTTAACCTGAATACGCAGGGACCCTGTAAGCGAACCTTACCCTGAATACACAGGGACCCTGTACAGTAACCCTTACACTGAATACACAGGGACCTCTACAGTGAACCTTACCCTGAATACACAGGGACCCTGTACAGTGACACTTACCCTGAATACACAGGTTCCCTGTACAGTAACCCTTACCCTGAATACACAGGGAGCTGTACAGTGACTCTTACCCTGAATACACAGGGACCCTGTACAGTGACACTTACCCTGAATACACAGGAACCCTGTACAGTAACCCTTACGCTGAAAAAACAGGGATCCTTTACAGTGACCCTTACTCTGAATACACAGGGTCCCTGTACCTTAACCCTTACCCTGAATACGTAGGGATCCTGTACAATAGCCCTTACCCTGAATACACAGGGACCCTGTACAGTAACCCTTACCCTGAATACAAAGGGACCCTGTACAGTGACCCTTACCTTGAATAAACAGGGATCCTGTACAATAACCCTTACCGTGAATACACAGGTACCCTGTATAGTGACCCTAACCCTGAATACACAGGGATCCTGTACAATAACCCTTACCCTGAATACACAGGGACCCTGTACTGTAACCCTTACCATGAATACACAGGGACACTGTACAGTGACCCATACCCTGAATATACAGGGACCCTGTACAGTAACCCTTACCCTGAATAAACAGGGAACTTGTACAGTAACCCTTACCCTCAATACACAGGGATGCTGTACAGTGACATTTACCCAGAATAAACAGGGACACTGTACAGTAACCCTTACCCTGATTACACAGGGTCCCTGTACAGTGACAATTACCCTGAATAGACAGGGACCCTGTACAGTAAACCTTACCCTGAATACACAGGGACCCTGTACAGTGACCCTAACGCTGAATACACAGGTACCCAGTAAAGTGATCCTTACCCAGAATACACAGGGACCCTGTACAGTAAGTCTTTCCCTGAATACACAGGGACCCTGTACAGTGACCCTTACCCTGAATAGACAGGGACCCTGTACATTAATCCTTACCCTGAATACACACGGACACTTTACACTAACCCATACCCTGAATACACAGGGACCCTGTACAGTGACCCTAACCCTGAATAAACAGGGACCCTGTACAGTGACCCTTACCCTCAATACACAGGGACCCTTTACAGTAACCCTTACTCTGAATACACAGGGGCACTGTACACTGACACTTACCCTGAATACACAGGGACCGTGTACAGTAACCCTTACCCTGAATAAACAGATACCCTTTACAGTAACCCTTACCCTGAATAAACAGGGACCCTGTACAGTAACCCTTACCCTGAATACACAGGGACACTGTACAGTGAACCTTACCCTGAATACACAGGGTCCCTTTACAGTAACCCTTACCCTGAATACACAGGGACCCTGTACAGTAACCCTCACCCTGCATACACAGGGACGTGTACAGTGACCCTTACCCTGAATACACAGGGACCCTGTACAGTGACACTTACCCTGAATACTCAGGGACCCTGTGCAGTAACCCTTACCCTGAATACACTGGAATCCTGTACAATAACCCTTACCCTGAATACACAGGGACCCTGTACAGTAACCCTTACCCTGAATAAAGAGGAACCCTGTACAGTGACCCTTACCCCGAATACACAGTGATCCTGTACAATAACCCTTACCCTGAATACACAGGGACCCTGTACAGTAACCCTTACCCTGAATATACAGGGACCCTGTAGAGTGACCCTTACCCTGAATACACAGGGATCCTTTACAGTAATCCTAACCCTGAATACACAGGTATCCTGTACAATAACCTTTACCCTGAATACACAGGGACCCTGTACAGTAACCCTTACCCTGAATACACAGGGACCCTGTACAGTGACCCTTACCCTGAATACACAGGGACCCTGTACTGTGACCCTTACCCTGAATACACAGGGATCTGTACAGTGACCCTTACCATGAATACACAGGGACACTGTACAGTGACACTTAACCTGAATACGCAGGGACCCTGTAAGCGAACCTTACCCTGAATACACAGGGACTCTGTACAGTAACCCTTACACTGAATACACAGGGACCTCTACAGTGAACCTTACCCTGAATACACAGGGACCCTGTACATTGACACTTACCCTGAATACACAGGTTCCCTGTACAGTAACCCTTACCCTGAATACACAGGGAGCTGTACAGTGACTCTTACCCTGAATACACAGGGACCCTGTACAGTGACACTTACCCTGAATACACAGGAACCCTGTACAGTAACCCTTACGCTGAAAACACAGGGATCCTTTACAGTGACCCTTACTCTGAATACACAGGGTCCCTGTACCTTAACCCTTACCCTGAATACGTAGGGATCCTGTACAATAGCCCTTACCCTGAATACACAGGGACCCTGTACAGTAACCCTTACCCTGAATACAAAGGGACCCTGTACAGTGACCCTTACCTTGAATAAACAGGGATCCTGTACAATAACCCTTACCGTGAATACACAGGGACCCTGTATAGTGACCCTAACCCTGAATACACAGGGATCCTGTACAATAACCCTTACCCTGAATACACAGGGACCCTGTACTGTAACCCTTACCATGAATACACAGGGACACTGTACAGTGACCCATACCCTGAATATACAGGGACCCTGTACAGTAACCCTTACCCTGAATAAACAGGGAACTTGTACAGTAACCCTTACCCTCAATACACAGGGACCCTGTACAGTGACATTTACCCAGAATAAACAGGGACACTGTACAGTAACCCTTACCCTGATTACACAGGGTCCCTGTACAATGACTCTTACCCTGAATAGACAGGGACCCTATACAGTAAACCTTACCCTGAATACACAGGGACCCTGTACAGTGACCCTAACCCTGAATACACAGGTACCCAGTAAAGTGATCCTTACCATGAATACACAGGGACTCTGTACAGTAAGCCTTTCCCTGAATACACAGGGACCCTGTACAGTGACACTTACCCTGAATACACAGGGACCCTGTACAGTGACTCTTACCCTGAATAGACAGGAACCCTGTACATTAATCCTTACCCTGAATACACACGGACACTTTACACTAACCCATACCCTGAATACACAGGGACCCTGTACAGTGACCCTAACCCTGAATAAACAGGGACCCTGTACAGTGACCCTTACCCTCAATACACAGGGACCCTTTACAGTAACCCTTACTCTGAATACACAGGGGCACTGTACACTGACACTTACCCTGAATACACAGGGACCGTGTACAGTAACCCTTACCCTGAATAAACAGATACCCTTTACAGTAACCCTTACCCTGAATACACAGGGACCCTGTACAGTAACCCTTACCCTGAATACACAGGGACACTGTACAGTGAACCTTACCCTGAATACACAGGGTCCCTTTACAGTAACCCTTACCCTGAATACACAGGGACCCTGTACAGTAACCCTCACCCTGCATACACAGAGACCTGTACATTGACCCTTACCCTGAATACATAGGGACGCTGTACAGTGACATATCCCTGAATACTCAGGGACCCTGTGCAGTAACCCTTACCCTGAATACACAGGAATCCTGTACAATAAACCTTACCCTGAATACACAGGGACCCTGTACAGTAACCCTTACCCTGAATAAAGAGGGACCCTGTACAGTGACCCTTACCCCGAATACACAGGGATCCTGTACAATAACCCTTACCCTGAATACACAGGGACCCTGTACAGAAACCCTTACCCTGAATATACAGGGACCCTGTAGAGTGACCCTTACCCTGAATACACAGGGATCCTTTACAGTAATCCTTACCCTGAATACACAGGTATCCTGTACAATAACCTTTACCCTGAATACACAGGGACCCTGTACAGTAACCCTTACCCTGAATACACAGGGACCCTGTACAGTGACCCTTACCCTGAATACACAGGGACCCTGTACTGTGACCCTTACCATGAATACACAGGGACACTGTACAGTGACACTTAACCTGAATACGCAGGGACCCTGTAAGCGAACCTTACCCTGAATACACAGGGACCCTGTACAGTAACCCTTACACTGAATACACAGGGACCTCTACAGTGAACCTTACCCTGAATACACAGGGACCCTGTACAGTGACACTTACCCTGAATACACAGGTTCCCTGTACAGTAACCCTTACCCTGAATACACAGGGAGCTGTACAGTGACTCTTACCCTGAATACACAGGGACCCTGTACAGTGACACTTACCCTGAATACACAGGAACCCTGTACAGTAACCCTTACGCTGAAAACACCGGATCCTTTACAGTGACCCTTACTCTGAATACACAGGGTCCCTGTACCTTAACCCTTACCCTGAATACGTAGGGATCCTGTACAATAGCCCTTACCCTGAATACACAGGGACCCTGTACAGTAACCCTTACCCTGAATACAAAGGGACCCTGTACAGTGACCCTTACATTGAATAAACAGGGATCCTGTACAATAACCCTTACCGTGAATACACAGGGACCCTGTATAGTGACCCTAACCCTGAATACACAGGGATCCTGTACAATAATCCTTACCCTGAATACACAGGGACCCTGTACTGTAACCCTTACCATGAATACACAGGGACACTGTACAGTGACCCATACCCTGAATATACAGGGACCCTGTACAGTAACCCTTACCCTGAATAAACAGGGAACTTGTACAGTAACCCTTACCCTCAATACACAGGGACCCTGTACAGTGACATTTACCCAGAATAAACAGGGACACTGTACAGTAACCCTTACCCTGATTACACAGGGTCCCTGTACAGTGACTCTTACCCTGAATAGACAGGGACCCTGTACAGTAAACCTTACCCTGAATACATAGGGACCCTGTACAGTGACCCTAACCCTGAATACACAGGTACCCAGTAAAGTGATCCTTACCCTGAATACACAGGGACCCTGTACAGTAAGCCTTTCCCTGAATACACAGGGACCCTGTACAGTGACCCTTACCCTGAATAGACAGGGACCCTGTACATTAATCCTTACCCTGAATACACACGGACACTTTACACTAACCCATACCCTGAATACACAGGGACCCTGTACAGTGACCATAACCCTGAATAAACAGGGACCCTGTACAGTGACCCTTACCCTCAATACACAGGGACCCTTTACAGTAACCCTTACTCTGAATACACAGGGACACTGTAAACTGACACTTACCCTGAATACACAGGGACCGTGTACAGTAACCCTTACCCTGAATAAACAGATACCCTTTACAGTAACCCTTACCCTGAATACACAGGGACCCTGTACAGTAACCCTTACCCTGAATACACAGGGACACTGTACAGTGAACCTTACCCTGAATACACAGGGTCCCTTTACAGTAACCCTTACCCTGAATACACAGGGACCCTGTACAATAACCCTTACCCTGAATACACAGGGACACTGTACAGTGAACCTTAACCTGAATACACAGGGTCCCTGTACCGTAACCCTTACCCTGAATACACAGGGATACTGTACAATAACCCTTACCTGAATACACAGGTACCCTGTACAGTAATCCTTACCCTGAATACACAGGGACACTGTACAGTGTTCCTTACCATGAACATACAGGGACCCTGTACATTAACCCTTACCCTGAATACATAGGGACCCTGTACAGTAACCCTTATCCTGAATACACAGGGACCCTGTACAGTGACCCTTACCCTGAATACACAGGGATCCTGTACAGTGATCCTTACCCTGAATACACAGGGACTCTGTACAGTAAACCTTAACCTGAATATACAGGGACCCTTTACAGTGACCCTTACCCTGAATACACAGGGATCCTGTACAATAACCCTTTCCCTGAATACACAGGGACCCTGTACAGTGACCCTAACCATGAATACACAGGAATACTGTACAATAACCCTTACCTGAATACACAGGTACCCTGTACAGTAACCCTTACCCTGAATACACAGGGACACTGTACAGTAACCCTTACCCTGAATACACAGGAACCCTGTACAGTGACCATTACCCTGAATACACAGGGATCCTGTACAGTGATCCTTACCCTGAATACACAGGGACTCTTTACAATAAACCTTAACCTGAATACACAGGGACCCTGTACAGTAACCCTTACCCTGAATACACAGGGACCCTGTACAATAACCCTTACCCTGAATACACAGGGACACTGTACCGTAACCCTTACCCTGAATACACAGGGACCCTGTACAGTGACCCTTACCCTGAATACACAGGGATCCTGTACAATAAACCTTACCCTGAATACACAGGGACACTGTACAGTGACCCTTACCCTGAATACTTAAGGATCGTGTAAAATAGCCCTTACCCTGAATACACAGGGACCCAGTTCAGTAATCCTTACCCTGAATAGACAGGGACCCTGTACAGTGACCCTTACCCTGAATAAACAGGGACCTGTACAATAACCCTTACCCTGAATACACAGGGACCCTGTACAGTGACCCTTACCCTGAATACACAAGGATCGTTTACAATAGCCCTTACCCTGAATACACAGGCACCCAGTACAGTAACCCTTACCCTGAATAGACAGGGACCCTGTACAGTGACCCTTACCCTGAATAAACAGGGATCCTGTACAATAACCTTTACCCTGAATACACAGGTTCCCTGTACAGTAACCCTTACCCTGAATACACAGGGAGCTGTACAGTGACTCTTACCCTGAATACACAGGGACCCTGTACAGTGACACTTATCCTGAATACACAGGAACCCTGTACAGTAACCCTTACGCTGAAAACACAGGGATCCTTTACAGTGACCCTTACTCTGAATACACAGGGTCCCTTTACCTTAACCCTTACCCTGAATACGTAGGGATCCTGTACAATAGCCCTTACCCTGAATACACAGGGACCCTGTACAGTAACCCTTACCCTGAATACAAAGGGACCCTGTACAGTGACCCTTACCTTGAATAAACAGGGATCCTGTACAATAACCCTTACCGTGAATACACAGGGACCCTGTATAGTGACCCTAACCCTGAATACACAGGGATCCTGTACAATAACCCTTACCCTGAATACACAGGGACCCTGTACTGTAACCCTTACCATGAATACACAGGGACACTGTACAGTGACCCATACCCTGAATATACAGGGACCCTGTACAGTAACCCTTACCCTGAATAAACAGGGAACTTGTACAGTAACCCTTACCCTCAATACACAGGGACCCTGTACAGTGACATTTACCCAGAATAAACAGGGACACTGTACAGTAACCCTTACCCTGATTACACTGGGTCCCTGTACAGTGACTCTTACCCTGAATAGACAGGGACCCTGTACAGTAAACCTTACCCTGAATACACAGGGACCCTGTACAGTGACCCTAACCCTGAATACACAGGTACCCAGTAAAGTTATCCTTACCCTGAATACACAGGGACCCTGTACAGTAAGCCTTTCCCTGAATACACAGGGACCCTGTACAGTGACCCTTACCCTGAATAGATAGGGACCCTGTACATTAATCCTTACCCTGAATACACACGGACACTTTACACTAACCCATACCCTGAATACACAGGGACCCTGTACAGTGACCCTAACCCTGAATAAACAGGGACCCTGTACAGTGACCCTTACCCTCAATACACAGGGACCCTTTACAGTAACCCTTACTCTGAATACACAGGGACACTGTACACTGACACTTACCCTGAATACACAGGGACCGTGTACAGTAACCCTTACCCTGAATAAACAGAGACCCTTTACAGTAACCCTTACCCTGAATACACAGGGACCCTGTACAGTAACCCTTACCCTGAATACACAGGGACACTGTACAGTGAACCTTACCCTGAATACACAGGGTCCCTTTACAGTAACCCTTACCCTGAATACACAGGGACCCTGTACAATAACCCTTACCCTGAATACACAGGGACACTGTACAGTGAACCTTAACCTGAATACACAGGGTCCCTGTACCGTAACCCTTACCCTGAATACACAGGGATACTGTACAATAACCCTTACCTGAATACACAGGTACCCTGTACAGTAATCCTTACCCTGAATACACAGGGACACTGCACAGTGTTCCTTACCATGAATATACAGGGACCCTGTACAGTAACCCTTACCCTGAATACATAGCGACCCTGTACAGTAACCCTTACCCTGAAAACACAGGGACCCTGTACAGTGACCCTTAACCTGAATACACAGGGATCCTGTACAGTGATCCTTACCCTGAATACACAGGGACTCTGTACAGTAAACCTTAACCTGAATACACAGGGACCCTTTACAGTAACCCTTACCCTGAATACACAGGGATCCCGTACAATAACCCTTGCCCTGAATACACAGGGACCCTGTACAGTGACCCTAACCATGAATACACAGGGATACTGTACAATAACCCTTACCTGAATACACAGGTACCCTGTACAGTAACCCTTACCCTGAATACACAGGGACACTGTACAGTAACCCTTACCCTGAATACACAGGGACCGTGTACAGTGACCATTACCCTGAATACACAGGGATCCTGTACAGTGATCCTTACCCTGAATACACAGGGACTCTGTACAATAAACCTTAACCTGAATACACAGGGACACTGTACAGTGACCCTTACCCTGAATACATAAGGATCGTGTACAATAGCCCTTACCCTGAATACACAGGGACCCAGTTCAGTAATCCTTACCCTGAATAGACAGGGACCCTGTACAGTGACCCTTACCCAGAATAAACAGGGATCCTGTACAATAACCCTTACCCTGAATACACAGGGACCCTGTACAGTGACCCTTATCCTGAATACCCAAGGATCGTGTACAATAGCCCATACCCTGAATAAACAGGCACCCAGTACAGTAACCCTTACCCTGAATAGACAGGGACCCAGTACAGTGACCCTTACCCTGAATAAACAGGGATCCTGTACAATAACCTTTACCCTGAATACACAGGGACCCTGTACAGTAACCCTAACTCTGAAAACACAGGGACCCTGTACAGTGACACTTAAGCTGAATACACAGGGACCCTGTAAGCGACCCTTAACCTGAATACACAGAGACTCTGTACAGTAACCCTTACCCTGAATACACAGGGACCCTGTACAGTGACCCTTACCCTGAATACACAAGGATCCTGAAAAATAAACCTTACCATGAATACACAGGGACCCTGTACAGTGACCCTTACGCTGAATACACAAGGATCGTGTACAATAGACCTTACCCTGAATACACAGGGACCCATTACAGTAACCCTTACCCTGAATAGACAGGGACACTGTACAGTGACCCTTACCCTGAATAAACAGGGATCCTATACAATAACATTTACCCTGAATACACAGGGACATTGGCGGGTGACCCTTACCCTGAATACACAAGGATCGTGTACAATAGCCCTTACCCTGAATACACAGGGACCCAGTACAGTAACCTTTCCCTGAATAGACAGGGACCCTGTACAGTGAACCTTACCCTGAATAAACAGGGATCCTATACAATAACCCTTACCCTGAATACACAGGGACCCTGTACAGTAACCCTTACCCTGAAAACACAGGGACCCTGTTCAGTAACCCTTACCCTAAATACACAGGGACCCTGTACATTGACCATTACCTTGAATACATAGGGACCTGTACTGTGACACTTACCCTGAATACACAGGGACACTGTACAGTGACACTTAACCTGAATACACAGGGACCCTGTAAGCGACCCTTACCGTGAATACGCAGGGACCCTTTACAGTGACCCTTACCCTGAATACACAGGGACCTGTACAGTGACCCTTACCCTGAATACACAGGGACCCTGTACAGTGAAACTTACCCTGAATACACAGGGACCCTGTACAGTGACCCTTACCCTGAATACACAGGGACCATATACAGTGACACTTACCCTGAATACACAGGGACCCTGTACAGCAACCCTTACCCTGAATACACAGGAATCCTGTACAATAACCCTTACGCTGAATACACAGGGACCCTGTACAGTAACCCTTACCCTGAATACAGAGGGACCCTGTACAGTGACCCTTACCCCGAATACACAGGGATCCTGCACAATATCCCTTACCCTGAATACACAGGGACCCTGTACAGTAACCCTTACCCTGAATACACAGGGACCCTGTAGCGTGACCCTTACCCTGAATACACAGGGATCGTTTACAGTAATCCTTACCCTGAATACACAGGTATCCTGTACAATAACCTTTATCCTGAATACACAGGGACCCTGTACAGTAACCTTTACCCTGAATACACAGGGACCCTGTACAGTGACCCTTACCCTGAATACACAGGGACCCTGTACAGTGACCCTTAACCTGAATACACAGTGATCTGTACAGTGACCCTTACCATGAATACACAGGGACACTGTACAGTGACACTTAACCTGAATACGCAGGGACCCTGTAAGCGAACCTTACCCTGAATACACAGGGACCCTGTACAGTAACCCTTACACTGAATACACAGGGACCTGTACAGTGAACCTTACCCTGAATACACAGGGACCCTGTACAGTGACACTTACCCTGAATACACAGGTTCCCTG
Source organism: Pristiophorus japonicus (assembly GCF_044704955.1). Classification (NCBI taxonomy): domain Eukaryota; kingdom Metazoa; phylum Chordata; class Chondrichthyes; family Pristiophoridae; genus Pristiophorus; species Pristiophorus japonicus. The sequence continues at coordinate 8,482,559 of NC_092011.1, forward strand.
TACAGTAACCCTTACCCTGAATACACAGGGAGCTGTACAGTGACTCTTACCCTGAATACACAGGGACCCTGTACAGTGACACTTACCCTGAATACACAGGGACCCTGTACAGTAACCCTTACGCTGAAAACACAGGGATCCTTTACAGTGACCCTTACTCTGATTACACAGGGTCCCTGTACCGTAACCCTTACCCTGAATACATAGGGATCCTGTACAATAGCCCTTACCCTGAATACACAGGGACCCTGTACAGTAACCCTTACCCTGAATACAAAGGGACCCTGTACAGTGACCCTTACCCTGAATACACAGGGATCCTGTACAATAACCCTTACCGTGAATACACAGGGACCCTGTATAGTGACGCTAACCCTGAATACACAGGGATCCTGTACAATAACCCTTACCCTGAATACACAGGGACCCTGTACTGTAACCCTTACCATGAATACACAGGGACACTGTACAGTGACCCATACCCTGAATATACAGGGACCCTGTACAGTAACCCTTACCCTGAATAAACAGGGAACTTGTACAGTAGCCCTTACCCTCAACACACAGTGACCCTGTACAGTGACCCTTACCCAGAATAAACAGGGACACTGTACAGTAACCCTTACCCTGATTACACAGGGTCCCTGTACAGTGACTCTTACCCTGAATAGACAGGGACCCTGTACAGTAACCCTTACCCTGAATACACAGGGACCCTGTACTGTGACCCTAACCCTGAATACACAGGTACCCAGTAAAGTGATCCTTACCCTGAATACACAGGGACACTTTACAGTAAGCCTTTCCCTGAATACACAGTGACCCTGTACAGTGACCCTTACCCTGAATAGACAGGGACCCTGTACATTAACCCTTAGCCTGAATACACACGGACACTTTACAGTAACCCATACCATGAATACACAGGGACCCTGTACAGTGACCCTAACCCTGAATAAACAGGGACCCTGTACAGTGACCCTTACCCTCAATACACAGGGACCCTTTACAGTAACCCTTACTCTGAATACACAGGGACACTGTACACTGACACTTACCCTGAATACACAGGGACCGTGTACAGTAACCCTTAACCTGAATACACAGGTACCCTTTACAGTAACCATTACCCTGAATACACCTGGACCCTGTACAGTAACCCTTACCCTGAATACACAGGGAACTTGTACAGTAACCCTTACCATGAATACACAGCGAATCTGTACAGTAAACCTTACCCTGAATACACAAGGACCCTGTGCAGTAACCCTTACCCTGAATACACAGGGACTCTGTACAGTAAACCTTAACCTGAATACACCGGGTCCCTGTACAGTATCCCTTACCCTGAATACACAGGGATCCTGTACAATAACCCTTACCCTGAATACACAGGGACACTGTACAGTGACCCTTACCCTGAATACACAGGGTCCCTGTACCGTAACCCTTACCCTGAATAGACAGGTATCCTTTACAATAGCCCTTACGCTGAATACACAGGGACCCTGTACAATAACCCTTGCCCTGAATACACAGGGCCCCTGTACAGTGACCTTAACCATGAATACACAGGGATACTGTACAATAATCCTTACCTGAATACACAGGTACCCTGTACAGTAACCCTTACCCTGAATACACAGGGACACTGTACAGTGTTCCTTACCATGAGTATACAGGGACCCTGTACAGTAACCCTTACCCTGAATACTTAGGGACCCTGTACAGTAACCCTTACCCTGAATACACAGGGACCCTGTACAGTGACCCTTACCCTGAATACACAGGGATCCTGTACAGTGATCGTTACGCTGAATAAACAGGGACTCTGTACAGTAAACCTTAACCTGAATACACAGGGACCCTGTACAGTGACCCTTACCCTGAATACACAGGGATCCCGTACAATAACCCTTGCCCTGAATTTACAAGGAAACCCTGTACAGTGACCCTAACCCTGAATACACAGGGATACTGTACAATAACCCTTACCTGAATACACAGCTACCCTGTACAGTAACCCTTACCCTGAATACACAGGGACCCTGTACAGTATCCCTTACCCTGAATACACAGGGAACCTGTACAGTGACCCTTACCCTGAATAAACAGGGATCCTGTACAGTGATCCTTACCCTGAATACACGAGGACTCTGTACAGTGACCCTTACCCTGAATAGACAGGGACCCTGTAAATTAAACCTTACCCTGAATACACACGGACACTTTACAGTAACCCATACCATGAATACACAGAGACCCTGTACAGTGAACCTAACCCTGAATAAACAGGGACCCTGTACAGTGACCCTTACCCTCAATACACAGGGACCCTTTACAGTAACCCTTACTCTGAATACACATGGACACTGTACCGTAACCCTTACCCTGAATACACAGGGATCCTGTAAGCGACCCTTACCCTGAATACACAGGGACCCTGTACAGTAACCCTTACCCTGAATACACAGGGATCTGTACAGTGACCCTTAACCTGAATACACAGGGACCCTCTACAGTGACACTTACCCTGAATACACAGGGATCCTGTAAGCGACCGTTTCCCTGAATACACAGGGACCCTGTACAGTGACCCTTACCCTGAATAGACAGGGACCCTGTAAATTAAACCTTACCCTGAATACACACGGACACTTTACAGTAACCCATACCATGAATACACAGAGACCCTGTACAGTGACCCTAACCCTGAATAAACAGGGACCCTGTACAGTGACCCTTACCCTCAATACACAGGGACCCTTTACAGTAACCCTTACTCTGAATACACAGGGACACTGTACACTGACACTTACCCTGAATACACAGGGACCGTGTACAGTAACCCTTAACCTGAATACACAGGTACCCTTTACAGTAACCCTTACCCTGAATACACAGGGACCCTGTACAGTAACCCTTACCCTGAATACACAGCGAATCTGTACAGTAAACCTTACCCTGAATACACAAGGACCCTGTGCAGTAACCCTTACCCTGAATACACAGGGACTCTGTACAGTAAACCTTACCCTGAATACACCGGGTCCCTGTACAGTAACCCTTACCCTGAATACACAGGGACCCTGTACAATAACCCTTACCCTGAATACACAGGGACACTGTACAGTGACCCTTACCCTGAATACACAGGGTCCCTGTACCGTAACCCTTACCCTGAATACACAGGTATCCTTTACAATAGCCCTTACGCTGAATACACAGGGACCCTGTACAATAACCCTTGCCCTGAATACACAGGGACCCTGTACAGTGACCTTAACCATGAATACACAGGGATACTGTACAATAATCCTTACCTGAATACACAGGTACCCTGTACAGTAACCCTTACCCTGAATAAACAGGGACACTGTACAGTGTTCCTTACCATGAGTATACAGGGACCCTGTACAGTAACCCTTACCCTGAATACTTAGGGACCCTGTACAGTAACCCTTACCCTGAATACACAGGGACCCTGTACAGTGACCCTTACCCTGAATACACAGGGATCCTGTACAGTGATCCTTACCCTGAATACACAGGGACTCTGTACAGTAAACCTTAACCTGAATACACAGGGACCCTGTACAGTGACCCTTACCCTGAATACACAGGGATCCTGTACAATAACCCTTGCCCTGAATATACAGGGAAACCCTGTACAGTGACCCTAACCCTGAATACACAGGGATACTGTACAATAACCCTTACCTGAATACACAGGTACCCTGTACAGTAACCCTAACCCTGAATACACAGGGACCCTGTACAGTAACCCTTACCCTGAATACACAGGGACCCTTTACAGTGACCCTTACCCTGAATAAACAGGGATCCTGTACAGTGATCCTTAGCCTGAATACACGAGGACTCTGTACAGTAAACCTTAACCTGAATACACAGGGACCCAGTACAGTAACCCTTACCCTGAATACACAGGGACCCTGTACAATATCCCTTACCCTGAATACACAGGGACACTGTAGAGTGACCCTTACCCTGAATACACAGGTTCCCTGTACCGTAACCCTTACCCTGAATACACAGGGATCCTGTAAGCGACCCTTACCCTGAATACACAGGGACCCTGTACAGTAACCCTTACCCTGAATACACAGTGATCTGTACAGTGACCCTTACCCTGAATACACAGGGACCCTGTACAGTGACACTTACCCTGAATACAAAGGGACCCTGTACAGTAATCCTCACCCTGTATACACAGGGACCTGTACAGTGATCCTTACCCTGAATACACAGGGACACTGTACAGTGAGACTTACCCTGAATACACAGGGACCCTGTACAGTAACCCTTACGCTGAATGCACAGGGATCCTGTACAGTGATCCTTACCCTGAATACAGAGGGATCCTGTACAGTGACCCTTACCCTGAATACACAGGGATCCTGTACAATAACCCTTACCCTGAATACACAGGGACACTGTACATTGACCCTTACCCTGAATACACAGGGTCCCTGTACCGTAACCCTTACCTTAAATACACAGGGATCCTTTACAATAGCCCTTACGCAATACACAGGGACCCTGTACAGTAACCCTTACCCTGAATACACAAGGACCCTGTACAGTGACCCTTACCCTGAATACACAGGGATCCTGTACAATAACCCGTGCCCTGAATACACAGGGACCCTGTACAGTGACCCTAACCCTGAATACACAGGGATACTGTACAATAACCCTTACCTGAATACACAGGTACCCTGTACAGTAACCCTTACCCTGAATACACAGGGACACTGTACAGTGTTCCTTACCATGAATATACAGGGACCCTGTACAGTAACCCTTACCCTGAATACATAGGGACGCTGTACAGTAACCCTTACCCTGAATACACAGCGACCCTGTACAGTGACCCTTACCCTGAATACACAGGGATCCTGTACAGTGATCCTTACCCTGAATACACAGGGACTCTGTACAGTAAACCTTAACCTGAATACACAGGGACCCTGTACAGTGACCCTTACCCTGAATACACAGGGATCCTGTACAATAACCCTTGCCCTGAATACACAGGGACCCTGTACAGTGACCCTAACCCTGAATACACAGGGATACTGTACAATAACCCTTACCTGAATACACAGGTACCCTGTACAGTAAACCTTACCCTGAATACACAGGGACACTGTACAGTGTTTCTTACCATGAATATACAGGTACCTGTACAGTAACCCTTACCCTGAATACATAGGGACCCTGTACAGTAACCCTTACCCTGAATACACAGGGACCCTGTACAGTGACCCTTACCCTGAATACACAGGGATCCTGTACAGTGATCCTTACCCTGAATACACAGGGACTCTGTACAGTAAACCTTAACCTGAATACAAAAGGATCGTGTACAATAGCCCTTACCCTGAATACACAGGAACCCAGCACAGTAACCCTTACCCTGAACACACAGGTACCCTGTACAGTGACTCTTACCCTGAATACACAGGGACCCTGTTCAGTAACGCTTACCCTGAATACGCAGGGACCCTGTACAGTGACACTTACCCTGAATACACAGTGATCCTGTACAATAACCCTTACCCTGAATACACAGGGACACTGTACAGTGACCCTTACCTGAATACACAAGGATCGTGTACAATAGCCCTTACCCTGAATAAACAGGAACCCAGTACAGTAACCCTTACCCTGAATAGACAGGCACCCTGTACAGTGACCCTTACCGTGAATAAACAGGGATCCTGTACACTAATCCTTACCCTGAATACACAGGGACCCTGTACAGTGACACTTACCCTGAATACACAGGGACCCTGTACAGTGACACTTACCCTGAATACACAGGGACCCTGTACAGTAACCCTTACGCTGAATGCACAGGGATCCTGTACAGTGATCCTTACCCTGAATACAGAGGGACCCTGTACAGTAACCCTTACCCTGAATACACAGGGACCCTGTACAGTGACCCTTACCCCGAATACACAGGGATCCTGTACAATAACCCTTACCCTGAATACACAGGGATCCTGTACAGTAACCCTTACCTTGAATACACAGGTACCCTGTAGAGTGACCCTTACCCTGAATACACAGGGATCCTTTACAGTAATCCTTACCCTGAATACACAGGTATCCTGTACAATAACCTTTACCCTGAATAAACAGGGACCCTGTACAGTAACCCTTACCCTGAATACACAGGGACCCTGTACAGTGACCCTTACCCTGAATACACAGGGACCCTGTACAGTGACCCTTACCCTGAATACACAGGGATCTGTACAGTGACCCTTACCATGAATACACCGGGACACTGTACAGTGACACTTAACCTGAATACGCAGGGACCCTGTAAGCGAAGCTTACCCTGAATACACAGGGACCCTGTACAGTAACCCTTACACTGAATACACAGGGACCTGTACAGTGAACCTTACCCTGAATACACAGGGACCCTGTACAGTGACACTTACCCTGAATACACAGGTTCCCTGTACAGTAACCCTTACCCTGAATACACAGGGAGCTGTACAGTGACTCTTACCCTGAATACACAGGGACCCTGTACAGTGACACTTACCCTGAATACACAGGGACCCTGTACAGTAACCCTTACGCTGAAAACACAGGGATCCTTTACAGTGACCCTTACTCTGAATACACAGGGTCCCTGTACCGTAACCCTTACCCTGAATACATAGGTATCCTGTACAATAGCCCTTACCCTGAATACAAAGGGACCCTTTACAGTAACCCTTACCCTGAATACAAAGGGACCCTGTACAGTGATCCTTACCCTGAATAAACAGGGATCCTGTACAATAACCATTACCGTGAATACACAGGGACACTGTACAGTGACCCATACCCTGAATATACAGGGAACCTGTACAGTAACCCTTACCCTGAATAAACAGGGAACTTGTACAGTAACCCTTACCCTCAATACACAGTGACCCTGTACAGTGACCCTTACGCTGAATGCACAGGGATCATGTACAGTGATCCTTACCCTGAATACAGAGGGACCCTGTACAGTGACCCTTACCCTGAATACATAGGGATCCTGTACAATAACCCTTACCCTGAATACACAGGGACACTGTACAGTGACCCTTACCCTGAATACACAGGGTCCCTGTACCGTAACCCTTACCCTGAATACACAGGAATCCTTTACAATAGCCCTTACGCTGAATACACAGGGACCCTGTACAGTAACCCTTACCCTGAATACACAGGGACACTTTACAGTGACCCTTACCCTGAATACACAGGGATCCTGTACAATAACCCTTGCCCTGAATACACAGGGACCCTGTACAGTGACCCTAACCCTGAATACACAGGGATACTGTACAATAACCCTTACCTGAATACACAGGTACCCTGTACAGTAACCCTTACCCTGAATACACAGGGACACTGTACAGTGTTCCTTACCATGAATATACAGGGACCCTGTACAGTAACCCTTACCCTGAATACATAGGGACCCTGTACAGTAACCCTTACCCTGAATACACAGGGACCCTGTACAGTGACCCTTACTCTGAATACACAGGGATCCTGTACAGTGATCCTTACCCTGAATACACAGGGACCCTTTACAGTAAACCTTAACCTGAATACACAGGGACCCTTTACAGTGACCCTTAACCTGAATACACAGGGATCCTGTACAATAACCCTTGACCTGAATAAACAGGGACCCTGTACTGTGACCCTAACCCTGAATACACAGGGATACTGTACAATAACCCTTACCTGAATACACAGGTACCCTGTACAGTAGCCCTTACCCTGAATACACAGGGACACTGTACAGTGTTCCTTACCATGAATATTCAGGTACCTGTACAGTAACCCTTACCCTGAATACATAGGGACACTGTACAGTAACCCTTACCCTGAATACACAGGGACCCTGTACAGTGACCCTTACCCTGAATACACAGGGATCCTGTACAGTGATCCTTACCGTGAATACACAGGGACTCTGTACAGTAAACCTTAAACCTGAATACACAAGGATCGTTTACAATAGCCCTTACCCTGAATACACAGGGACCCAGTACAGTAACCCTTACCATGAACACACAGGTACCCTGTACAGTGACTCTTACCCTGAATACACAGGGACCCTGTACAGTAACCTTACCCTGAATACGCAGGGACCCTGTACAGTGACACTTACCCTGAATACACAGTGATCCTGTACAATAACCCTTACCCTGAATACACAGGGACACTGTACAGTGACCCTTACCCTGAATACACAAGGATCGTGTACAATAGCCCTTACCCTGAATACACAGGAACCCAGTACAGTAACCCTTACCCTGAATAGACAGGCACCCTGTACAGTGATCCTTAGCCTGAATAAACAGGGATCCTGTACAATAACCCTTACCCTGAATACACAGGGACCCTGTACAGTGATCCTTACCCTGAATACAGAGGGACCCTGTACAGTAACACTTACCCTGAATACAGTGGGACCCTGTACAGTGACCCTTACCCCGAATACACAGGGATCCTGTACAATAACCCTTACCCTGAATACACAGGGACCCTGTACAGTAACCCTTACCCTGAATACACAGGGACACTGTAGAGTGACCCTTACCCTGAATACACAGGGATCCTTTACAGTAATCCTTAACCTGAATACACAGGTATCCTGAACAATAACCTTTACCCTGAATACACAGGGACCCTGTACAGTAACCCTTACCCTGAATACACAGGGACCCTGTACAGTGACCCTTACCCTGAATACACAGGGACCCTGTACAGTGACCCTTACCCTGAATACACAGCGATCTATACAGTGACCCTTACAATGAATACACAGGGACACTGTACAATTACACTTAACCTGAATACGCAGGGACCCTGTAAGCGAACCTTACCCTGAATACACAGGGACCCTGTACAGTAACCCTTACACTGAATACACAGGGACCTGTACAGTGAACCTTACCCTGAATACACAGGGACCCTGTACAGTGACACTTACCCTGAATACACAGGTTCCCTGTACAGTAAACCTTACCCTGAATACACAGGGAGCTGTACAGTGACTCTTACCCTGAATACACAGGGACCCTGTACAGTGACACTTAACCTGAATACACAGGGACCCTGTACAGTAAACCTTACGCTGAAAACACAGGGATCCTTTATAGTGACCCTTACTCTGAATACACAGGGTCCCTGTACCGTAACCCTTACCCTGAATACACAGGGACACTGTAGAGTGACCCTTACCCTGAATACACAGGGATCCTTTACAGTGATCCTTAACCTGAATACACAGGTATCCTGTACAATAACCTTTACCCTGAATACACAGAGACCCTGTACAGTAACCCTTACCCTGAATACATAGGGACCCAGTACAGTGACCCTTACCCTGAATACACAGGGACCCTGTACAGTGACCCTTACCCTGAATACACAGGGATCTGTACAGTGACCCTTACAATGAATACACAGGGACACTGTACAATTACACTTAACCTGAATACGCAGGGACCCTGTAAGCGAACCTTACCCTGAATACACAGGGACCCTGTACAGTAACCCTTACACTGAATACACAGGGACCTGTACAGTGAACCTTACCCTGAATACACAGGGACCCTGTACAGTGACACTTACCCTGAATACACAGGTTCCCTGTACAGTAAACCTTACCCTGAATACACAGGGAGCTGTACAGTGACTCTTTCCCTGAATACACAGGGACCCTGTACAGTGACACTTAACCTGAATACACAGGGACCCTGTACAGTAACCCTTACGCTGAAAACACAGGGATCCTTTACAGTGACCCTTACTCTGAATACACAGGGTCCCTGTACCGTAACCCTTACCCTGAATACATAGGGATCCTGTACAATAGCCCTTACCCTGAATACACAGGGACCATGTACAGTAACCCTAACCCTGAATACAAAGGGACCCTGTACAGTGACCCTTACCCTGAATACACAGGGATCCTGTACAATAACCCTTACCGTGAATACACAGGGACCCTGTATAGTGAACCTAACCCTGAATACACAGGGATCCTGTACAATAACCATTACCCTGAATACAGAGGGACCCTGTACTGTAACCCTTACCATGAATACACAGAGACACTGTACAGTGACCCATACCCTGAATATACAGGGACCCTGTAGAGTAACCCTTACCCTGAATAAACAGGGAACTTGTACAGTAACCCTTACCCTCAATACACAGTGACCCTGTACAGTGACCCTTACCCAGAATAAACAGGGACACTGTACAGTAACCCTTACCCTGATTACACAGGGTCCCTATACACTGACTCTTACCCTGAATAGACAAGGACCCTGTACAGTAACCCTTACCCTGAATACACAGGGACCCTGTACAGTGAACCTAACCCTGAATACACAGGTACCCAGTAAAGTGATCCTTACCCTGAATACACAGGGACCCTGTACAGTAAGCCTTTCCCTGAATACACAGGGACCCTGTACAGTGACCCTTACCCTGAATAGACAGGGACCCTGTACATTAACCCTTACACTGAATACACACGGACACTTTACAGTAACCCATACCCTGAATACACAGGGACCCTGTACAGTGACCTTAACCCTGAATAAACAGGGACCCTGTACAGTGACCCTTACCCTCAATACACAGGGACCCTTTACAGTAACCCTTACTCTGAATACACAGGGACACTGTACACTGACACTTACCCTGAATACACAGGGACCGTGTACAGTAACCCTTACCCTGAATACACAGGTACCCTTTACAGTAACCCTTACCCTGAATACACAGGGACCCTGTACAGTAACCCTTACCCTGAATACACAGGTACACTGTTCACTGACCCTTACCCTGAATACAAAGGGACCGTGTACAGTAACCCATACCCTGAATACACAGGGAACTTGTACAGTAACCCTTACCAGGAATACTCAGCGAATCTGTACAGTAAACCTTACCCTGAATACACAGGTACCCTGTACAGTAACCCTTACCCTGAATACACAGGGACACTGTACAGTGTTCCTTACCATGAATATACAGGGACCCTGTACAGTAACCCTTACCCTGAATACATAGGGACCCTGTACAGTAACCCTTACCCTGAATACACAGGGACCCTGTACAGTGACCCTTACTCTGAATACACAGGGATCCTGTACAGTGATCCTTACCCTGAATACACAGGGACCCTGTACAGTAAACCTTAACCTGAATACACAGGGACCCTTTACAGTGACCCTTAGCCTTAATACACAGGGATCCTGTACAATAACCCTTGCCCTGAATAAACAGGGACCCTGTACAGTGACCCTAACCCTGAATACACAGGGATACTGTACAATAACCCTTACCTGAATACACAGGTACCCTGTACAGTAGCCCTTACCCTGAATACACAGGGACACTGTACAGTGTTCCTTACCATGAATATTCAGGTACCTGTACAGTAACCGTTACCCTGAATACATAGGGACACTGTACAGTAACCCTTACCCTGAATACACAGGGACCCTGTACAGTGACCCTTACCCTGAATACACAGGGATCCTGTACAGTGATCCTTACCGTGAATACACAGGGACTCTGTACAGTAAACCTTAACCTGAATACACAAGGATCGTGTACAATAGCCCTTACCCTGAATACACAGGGACCCAGTACAGTAACCCTTACCCTGAACACACAGGTACCCTGTACAGTGACTCTTACCCTGAATACACAGGGACCCTGTACAGTAACCCTTACCCTGAATACGCAGGGAACCTTACAGTGACACTTACCCTGAATAAACAGGGATCCTGTACAATAACCCTTACCCTGAATACACAGGGACCCTGTACAGTGATCCTTACCCTGAATACAGAGGGACCCTGTAGACTAACACTTACCCTGAATACAGTGGGACCCTGTACAGTGACCCTTACCCCGAATACACAGGGATCCTGTACAATAACCCTTACACTGAATACACAGGGACCCTGTACAGTAACCCTTACCCTGAATACACAGGGACATTGTAGAGTGACCCTTACCCTGAATACACAGGGATCCTTTACAGTAATCCTTAACATGAATACACAGGTATCCTGTACAATAACCTTTACCCTGAATACACAGGGACCCTGTACAGTAACCCTTACCCTGAATACACAGGGACCCTGTACAGTGACCCTTACCCTGAATACACAGGGACCCTGTACAGTGACCCTTACCCTGAATACACAGGGATCTGTACAGTGACCCTTGCAATGAATACACAGGGACACTGTACAATTACACTTAACCTGAATACGCAGGGACCCTGTAAAGCGAACCTTACCCTGAATAAACAGGGACCCTGTACAGTAACCCTTACACTGAATACACAGGGACCTGTACAGTGAACCTTACCCTGAATACACAGGGATCTTTACAGTGACACTTACCCTGAATACACAGGTTCCCTGTACAGTAAACCTTACCCTGAATACACAGGGAGCTGTACAGTGACTCTTACCCTGAATACACAGGGACCCTGTACAGAGACACTTAACCTGAATACACAGGGACCCTGTACAGTAACCCTTACGCTGAAAACACAGGGATCCTTTACAGTGACCCTTACTCTGAATACACAGGGTCCCTGTACCGTAACCCTTACCCTGAATACACAGGGACACTGTAGAGTGACCCTTACCCTGAATACACAGGGATCCTTTAGAGTAATCCTTAACCTGAATACACAGGTATCCTGTACAATAACTTTACCCTGAATACACAGGGACCCTGTACAGTAACCCTTACCCTGAATACACAGGGACCCTGTACAGTGACCCTTACCCTGAATACACAGGGACCCTGTACAGTGACCCTTACCCTGAATACACAGGGATCTGTACAGTGACCCTTACAATGAATACACAGGGACACTGTACAATTACACTTAACCTGAATACGCAGGGACCCTGTAAGCGAACCTTACCCTGAATACACAGGGACCCTGTACAGTAAACCTTACACTGAATACACAGGGACCTGTACAGTGAACCTTACCCTGAATACACAGGGACCCTGTACAGTGACACTTACCCTGAATACACAGGTTCCCTGTACAGTAAACCTTACCCTGAATACACAGGGAGCTGTACAGTGACTCTTGCCCTGAATACACAGGGACCCTGTACAGTGACACTTAACCTGAATACACAGGGATCCTGTACAGTAAACCTTACGCTGAAAACACAGGGATCCTTTACAGTGACCCTTACTCTGAATACACAGGGTCCCTGTACCGTAACCCTTACCCTGAATACATAGGGATCCTGTACAATAGCCCTTACCCTGAATACACAGGGACCATGTACAGTAACCCTTACCCTGAATACAAAGGGACCCTGTACAGTGACCCTTACCCTGAATACACAGGGATCCTATACAATAACCCTTACCGTGAATACACAGGGACCCTGTATAGTGAACCTAACCCTGAATACACAGGGATCCTGTACAATAACCATTACCCTGAATACAGAGGGACCCTGTACTGTAACCCTTACCATGAATACACAGAGACACTGTACAGTGACCCATACCCTGAATATACAGGGACCCTGTAGAGTAACCCTTACCCTGAATAAACAGGGAACTTGTACAGTAACCCTTACCCACAATACACAGTGACCCTGTACAGTGACCCTTACCCAGAATAAACAGGGACACTGTACAGTAACCCTTACCCTGATTACACAGGGTCCCTGTACAGTGATTCTTACCCTGAATAGACAAGGACCCTGTACAGTAACCCTTACCCTGAATACACAGGGACCCTGTACAGTGAACCTAACCCTGAATACACAGGTACCCAGTAAAGTGATCCTTACCCTGAATACACAGGGACCCTGTACTGTAAGCCTTTCCCTGAATACACAGGGACCCTGTACAGTGACCCTTACCCTGAATAGACAGGGACCCTGTACATTAACCCTTACACTGAATACACACGGACACTTTACAGTAACCCATACCCTGAATACACAGGGACCCTGTACAGTGACCTTAACCCTGAATAAACAGGGACCCTGTACAGTGACCCTTACCCTCAATACACAGGGACCCTTTACAGTAACCCTTACTCTGAATACACAGGGACACTGTACACTGAAACTTACCCTGAATATACAGGGACCGTGTGCAGTAACCCTTACCCTGAATACACAGGTACCCTTTACAGTAACCCTTACCCTGAATACACAGGGACCCTGTACAGTAACCCTTACCCTGAATACACAGGTACACTGTTCTCTGACCCTTACCCTGAATACACAGGGACCGTGTACAGTAACCCATACCCTGAATACACAGGGAACTTGTACAGTAACCCTTACCATGAATATTCAGCGAATCTGTACAGTAAATCTTACCCTGAATACACAAGGACCCTGAGCAGTAACCCTTAACCTGAATACACAGGGACTCTGTACAGTAAACCTTACCCTGAATACACCGGGTCCCTGTACAGTAACCCTTACCCTGAATACACAGGGACCCTGTACAGTAACCCTTACCCTGAATACACAGGGACATTGTACAGTGTTCCTTACCATGAATATACAGGGACCCTGTACAGTAACCCTTACCCTGAATACATAGGGACCTGTACAGTAACCCTTACCCTGAATACACAGGGACCCTGTACAGTGACCCTTACCCTGAATACATAGGGACCTGTACAGTAACCCTTACCCTGAATACACAGGGACCCTGTACAGTGATCCTTACCCTGAATACAAAGGAACTCTGTACAGTAACCCTTACGCTGAATGCACAGGGATCCTGTACAGTGATCCTTACCCTGAATACAGAGGGACCCTGTACAGTGACCCTTACACTGAATACACAGGGATCCTGTACAATAACCCTTACCCTGAATACACAGGGACACTGTACATTGACCCTTACCCTGAATACACAGGGATCCTGTACAATAACCCTTACCGTGAATACACAGGGACCCCGTATAGTGAACCTAACTCTGAATACACAGGGATCCTGTACAATAACCATTGCCCTGAATACAGAGGGACCCTGTACTGTAACCCTTACCATGAATACACAGAGACACTGTACAGTGACCCATACCCTGAATATACAGGGACCCTGTAGAGTAACCCTTACCCTGAATAAACAGGGAACTTGTACAGTAACCCTTACACTCAATACACAGTGACCCTGTACAGTGACCCTTACCCAGAATAAACAGGGACACTGTACAGTAACCCTTACCCTGATTACACAGGGGCCCTGTACAGTGACTCTTACCCTGAATAGACAAGGACCCTGTACAGTAACCCTTACCCTGAATACAAAGGGACCCTGTACAGTGAACCTAACCCTGAATACACAGGTACCCAGTAAAGTGATCCTTACCCTGAATACACAGGGACCCTGTACTGTAAGCCTTTCCCTGAATACACAGGGACCCTGTACAGTGACCCTTACCCTGAATACACAGGGACCCTGTACATTAACCCTTACACTGAATACACACGGACACTTTACAGTAACCCATACCCTGAATACACAGGGACCCTGTACAGTGACCTTAACCCTGAATAAACAGGGACCCTGTACAGTGACCCTTACCCTCAATACACAGGGACCCTTTACAGTAACCCTTACTCTGAATACACAGGGACACTGTACACTGACACTTACCCTGAATACACAGGGACCGTGTACAGTAACCCTTACCCTGAATACACAGGTACCCTTTACAGTAACCCTTACCCTGAATACACAGGGACCCTGTACAGTAACCCTTACCCTGAATACACAGGTACACTGTTCACTGACCCTTACCCTGAATACACAGGGACCGTGTACAGTAACCCATACCCTGAATACACAGGGAACTTGTACAGTAACCCTTACCATGAATACTCAGCGAATCTGTACAGTAAACCTTACCCTGAATACACCGGGTCCCTGTACAGTAACCCTTACCCTGAATACACAGGGACCCTGTACAGTAACCCTTACCCTGAATACACAGGGACATTGTACAGTGTTCCTTACCATGAATATACAGGGACCCTGTACAGTAACCCTTACCCTGAATACATAGGGACCCTGTACAGTAACCCTTACCCTGAATACACAGGGACCCTGTACAGTGACCCTTACCCTGAATACACAGGGATCCTGTACAGTGATCCTTACTCTGAATACACAGGGACTCTGTACAGTAAACCTTAACCTGAATACACAGGGACACTGTACAGTAACCCTCACCCTGAATACACAGGGACCCTGTACAATAACCCTTACCCTGAATACACAGGGACACTGTACAGTGACCCTTACCCTGAATACACAGGTTCCCTGTACCGTAACCCTTACCCTGAATACACAGGGATCCTGTAAGGGACCCTTACCCTGAATACACAGGGATCCTGTACAGTAAACCTTACCCTGAATACACAGGGATATGTACATTGACCCTTACCCTGAATACACAGGGACCCTGTACAGTGACACTTACCCTGAATACACAGGGACCCTGTACAGTAACCCTCACCCTGTATACACAGGGACCTGTACAATAACCCTTACCCTGAATACACAGGGACACTGTACAGTGACCCTTACCCTGAATACACAGGTTCCCTGTACCGTAACCCTTTCCCTGAATACACAGGGATCCTGTAAGGGACCCTTACCCTGAATACACAGGGATCCTGTACAGTAACCCTTACCCTGAATACACAGGGATATGTACAGTGACCCTTACCCTGAATACACAGGGACCCTGTACAGTGACTCTTGCCCTGAATACACAGGGACCCTGTACAGTGACACTTAACCTGAATACACAGGGATCCTGTACAGTAAACCTTACGCTGAAAACACAGGGATCCTTTACAGTGACCCTTACTCTGAATACACAGGGTCCCTGTACCGTAACCCTTACCCTGAATACATAGGGATCCTGTACAATAGCCCTTACCCTGAATACACAGGGACCATGTACAGTAACCCTTACCCTGAATACAAAGGGACCCTGTACAGTGACCCTTACCCTGAATACACAGGGATCCTATACAATAACCCTTACCGTGAATACACAGGGACCCTGTATAGTGAACCTAACCCTGAATACACAGGGATCCTGTACAATAACCATTACCCTGAATACAGAGGGACCCTGTACTGTAACCCTTACCATGAATACACAGAGACACTGTACAGTGACCCATACCCTGAATATACAGGGACCCTGTAGAGTAACCCTTACCCTGAATAAACAGGGAACTTGTACAGTAACCCTTACCCACAATACACAGTGACCCTGTACAGTGACCCTTACCCAGAATAAACAGGGACACTGTACAGTAACCCTTACCCTGATTACACAGGGTCCCTGTACAGTGATTCTTACCCTGAATAGACAAGGACCCTGTACAGTAACCCTTACCCTGAATACACAGGGACCCTGTACAGTGAACCTAACCCTGAATACACAGGTACCCAGTAAAGTGATCCTTACCCTGAATACACAGGGACCCTGTACTGTAAGCCTTTCCCTGAATACACAGGGACCCTGTACAGTGACCCTTACCCTGAATAGACAGGGACCCTGTACATTAACCCTTACACTGAATACACACGGACACTTTACAGTAACCCATACCCTGAATACACAGGGACCCTGTACAGTGACCTTAACCCTGAATAAACAGGGACCCTGTACAGTGACCCTTACCCTCAATACACAGGGACCCTTTACAGTAACCCTTACTCTGAATACACAGGGACACTGTACACTGAAACTTACCCTGAATATACAGGGACCGTGTGCAGTAACCCTTACCCTGAATACACAGGTACCCTTTACAGTAACCCTTACCCTGAATACACAGGGACCCTGTACAGTAACCCTTACCCTGAATACACAGGTACACTGTTCTCTGACCCTTACCCTGAATACACAGGGACCGTGTACAGTAACCCATACCCTGAATACACAGGGAACTTGTACAGTAACCCTTACCATGAATATTCAGCGAATCTGTACAGTAAATCTTACCCTGAATACACAAGGACCCTGAGCAGTAACCCTTAACCTGAATACACAGGGACTCTGTACAGTAAACCTTACCCTGAATACACCGGGTCCCTGTACAGTAACCCTTACCCTGAATACACAGGGACCCTGTACAGTAACCCTTACCCTGAATACACAGGGACATTGTACAGTGTTCCTTACCATGAATATACAGGGACCCTGTACAGTAACCCTTACCCTGAATACATAGGGACCTGTACAGTAACCCTTACCCTGAATACACAGGGACCCTGTACAGTGACCCTTACCCTGAATACATAGGGACCTGTACAGTAACCCTTACCCTGAATACACAGGGACCCTGTACAGTGATCCTTACCCTGAATACAAAGGAACTCTGTACAGTAACCCTTACGCTGAATGCACAGGGATCCTGTACAGTGATCCTTACCCTGAATACAGAGGGACCCTGTACAGTGACCCTTACACTGAATACACAGGGATCCTGTACAATAACCCTTACCCTGAATACACAGGGACACTGTACATTGACCCTTACCCTGAATACACAGGGATCCTGTACAATAACCCTTACCGTGAATACACAGGGACCCCGTATAGTGAACCTAACTCTGAATACACAGGGATCCTGTACAATAACCATTGCCCTGAATACAGAGGGACCCTGTACTGTAACCCTTACCATGAATACACAGAGACACTGTACAGTGACCCATACCCTGAATATACAGGGACCCTGTAGAGTAACCCTTACCCTGAATAAACAGGGAACTTGTACAGTAACCCTTACACTCAATACACAGTGACCCTGTACAGTGACCCTTACCCAGAATAAACAGGGACACTGTACAGTAACCCTTACCCTGATTACACAGGGGCCCTGTACAGTGACTCTTACCCTGAATAGACAAGGACCCTGTACAGTAACCCTTACCCTGAATACAAAGGGACCCTGTACAGTGAACCTAACCCTGAATACACAGGTACCCAGTAAAGTGATCCTTACCCTGAATACACAGGGACCCTGTACTGTAAGCCTTTCCCTGAATACACAGGGACCCTGTACAGTGACCCTTACCCTGAATACACAGGGACCCTGTACATTAACCCTTACACTGAATACACACGGACACTTTACAGTAACCCATACCCTGAATACACAGGGACCCTGTACAGTGACCTTAACCCTGAATAAACAGGGACCCTGTACAGTGACCCTTACCCTCAATACACAGGGACCCTTTACAGTAACCCTTACTCTGAATACACAGGGACACTGTACACTGACACTTACCCTGAATACACAGGGACCGTGTACAGTAACCCTTACCCTGAATACACAGGTACCCTTTACAGTAACCCTTACCCTGAATACACAGGGACCCTGTACAGTAACCCTTACCCTGAATACACAGGTACACTGTTCACTGACCCTTACCCTGAATACACAGGGACCGTGTACAGTAACCCATACCCTGAATACACAGGGAACTTGTACAGTAACCCTTACCATGAATACTCAGCGAATCTGTACAGTAAACCTTACCCTGAATACACCGGGTCCCTGTACAGTAACCCTTACCCTGAATACACAGGGACCCTGTACAGTAACCCTTACCCTGAATACACAGGGACATTGTACAGTGTTCCTTACCATGAATATACAGGGACCCTGTACAGTAACCCTTACCCTGAATACATAGGGACCCTGTACAGTAACCCTTACCCTGAATACACAGGGACCCTGTACAGTGACCCTTACCCTGAATACACAGGGATCCTGTACAGTGATCCTTACTCTGAATACACAGGGACTCTGTACAGTAAACCTTAACCTGAATACACAGGGACACTGTACAGTAACCCTCACCCTGAATACACAGGGACCCTGTACAATAACCCTTACCCTGAATACACAGGGACACTGTACAGTGACCCTTACCCTGAATACACAGGTTCCCTGTACCGTAACCCTTACCCTGAATACACAGGGATCCTGTAAGGGACCCTTACCCTGAATACACAGGGATCCTGTACAGTAAACCTTACCCTGAATACACAGGGATATGTACATTGACCCTTACCCTGAATACACAGGGACCCTGTACAGTGACACTTACCCTGAATACACAGGGACCCTGTACAGTAACCCTCACCCTGTATACACAGGGACCTGTACAATAACCCTTACCCTGAATACACAGGGACACTGTACAGTGACCCTTACCCTGAATACACAGGTTCCCTGTACCGTAACCCTTTCCCTGAATACACAGGGATCCTGTAAGGGACCCTTACCCTGAATACACAGGGATCCTGTACAGTAACCCTTACCCTGAATACACAGGGATATGTACAGTGACCCTTACCCTGAATACACAGGGACCCTGTACAGTGACACTTATCCTGAATACACAGGGACCCGGTACAGTAACCCTCACCCTGTATACACAGGGACCTGTACAGTGATCCTTACCCTGAATACAAAGGAACCCTGTACAGTAACCCTTACGCTGAATGCACAGGGATCCTGTACAGTGATCCTTACCCTGAATACAGAGGGACACTGTACAGTGACCCTTACACTGAATACACAGGGATCCTGTACAATAACCCTTACCCTGAATACACAGGGACACTGTACATTGACCCTTACCCTGAATACACAGGGATCCTGTACAATAACCCTTACCGTGAATACACAGGGACCCCGTATAGTGAACCTAACTCTGAATACACAGGGATCCTGTACAATAACCATTACCCTGAATACAGAGGGACCCTGTACTGTAACCCTTACCATGAATACACAGAGACACTGTACAGTGACCCATACCCTGAATATACAGGGACCCTGTAGAGTAACCCTTACCCTGAATAAACAGGGAACTTGTACAGTAACCCTTACCCTCAATACACAGTGACCCTGTACAGTGACCCTTACCCAGAATAAACAGGGACACTGTACAGTAACCCTTACCCTGATTACACAGGGGCCCTGTACAGTGACTCTTACCCTGAATAGACAAGGACCCTGTACAGTAACCCTTACCCTGAATACACAGGGACCCTGTACAGTGAACCTAACCCTGAATACACAGGTACCCAGTAAAGTGATCCTTACCCTGAATACACAGGGACCCTGTACTGTAAGCCTTTCCCTGAATACACAGGGACCCTGTACAGTGACCCTTACCCTGAATACACAGGGACCCTGTACATTAACCCTTACACTGAATACACACGGACACTTTACAGTAACCCATACCCTGAATACACAGGGACCCTGTACAGTGACCTTAACCCTGAATAAACAGGGACCCTGTACAGTGACCCTTACCCTCAATACACAGGGACCCTTTACAGTAACCCTTACTCTGAATACACAGGGACACTGTACACTGACACTTACCCTGAATACACAGGGACCGTGTACAGTAACCCTTACCCTGAATACACAGGTACCCTTTACAGTAACCCTTACCCTGAATACACAGGGACCCTGTACAGTAACCCTTACCCTGAATACACAGGTACACTGTTCACTGACCCTTACCCTGAATACACAGGGACCGTGTACAGTAACCCATACCCTGAATACACAGGGAACTTGTACAGTAACCCTTACCATGAATACTCAGCGAATCTGTACAGTAAACCTTACCCTGAATACACCGGGTCCCTGTACAGTAACCCTTACCCTGAATACACAGGGACCCTGTACAGTAACCCTTACCCTGAATACACAGGGACATTGTACAGTGTTCCTTACCATGAATATACAGGGACCCTGTACAGTAACCCTTACCCTGAATACATAGGGACCCTGTACAGTAACCCTTACCCTGAATACACAGGGACCCTGTACAGTGACCCTTACCCTGAATACACAGGGATCCTGTACAGTGATCCTTACTCTGAATACACAGGGACTCTGTACAGTAAACCTTAACCTGAATACACAGGGACACTGTACAGTAACCCTCACCCTGAATACACAGGGACCCTGTACAATAACCCTTACCCTGAATACACAGGGACACTGTACAGTGACCCTTACCCTGAATACACAGGTTCCCTGTACCGTAAACCTTACCCTGAATACACAGGGATCCAGTAAGGGACCCTTACCCTGAATACACAGGGATCCTGT
Source organism: Pristiophorus japonicus (assembly GCF_044704955.1). NCBI lineage: Eukaryota > Metazoa > Chordata > Chondrichthyes > Pristiophoridae > Pristiophorus > Pristiophorus japonicus. The sequence goes on from NC_092011.1 coordinate 8,504,824, forward strand.
ACAGTAAACCTTACCCTGAATACACAGGGATATGTACAGTGACCCTTACCCTGAATACACAGGGACCCTGTACAGTGACACTTACCCTGAATACACAGGGACCCTGTACAGTAACCCTCACCCTGTATACACAGGGACCTGTACAGTGATCCTTACCCTGAATATAAAGGAACCCTGTACAGTAACACTTACGCTGAATGCACAGGGATCCTGTACTGTGATCCTTACCCTGAATACAGAGGGACCCTGTACAGTGACCCTTACACTGAATACACAGGGATCCTGTACAATAACCCTTACCCTGAATACACAGGGACACTGTACAGTGACACTTACCCTGAATACACAGGGATCCTGTACAATAACCCTTGCCCTGAATACACAGGGACCCTGTACAATAACCCTTGCCCTGAATACACAGGGACCCTGTACAGTGTTCCTTACCATGAATATACAGGGACCCTGTACAGTAACCCTTACCCTGAATACATAGGGACCCTGTACAGTAACCCTTACCCTGAGTACACAGGGACCCTGTACAGTGACCCTTACCCTGAATACACAGGGATCCTGTACAGTGATCCTTACCCTGAATACACAGGGACTCTGTACAGTAAACCTTAACCTGAATACACAGGGACCCTGTACAGTGACCCTTACCCTGAATACACAGGGATCCTGTACAATAACCTTTGCCCTGAATAAACAGGGACCCTGTACAGTGACCCTAACCCTGAATACACAGGGATACTGTACAATAACACTTACCTGAATACACAGGTACCCTGTACAGTAACCCTTACCCTGAATACACAGGGACCCTGTACAGTGAACCTAACCCTGAATACACAGGTACCCAGTAAAGTGATCCTTACCCTGAATACACAGGGACCCTGTACTGTAAGCCTTTCCCTGAATACACAGGGACCCTGTACAGTGACCCTTACCCTGAATACACAGGGACCCTGTACATTAACCCTTACACTGAATACACACGGACACTTTACAGTAACCCATACCCTGAATACACAGGGACCCTGTACAGTGACCTTAACCCTGAATAAACAGGGACCCTGTACAGTGACCCTTACCCTCAATACACAGGGACCCTTTACAGTAACCCTTACTCTGAATACACAGGGACACTGTACACTGACACTTACCCTGAATACACAGGGACCGTGTACAGTAACCCTTACCCTGAATACACAGGTACCCTTTACAGTAACCCTTACCCTGAATACACAGGGACCCTGTACAGTAACCCTTACCCTGAATACACAGGTACACTGTTCACTGACCCTTACCCTGAATACACAGGGACCGTGTACAGTAACCCATACCCTGAATACACAGGGAACTTGTACAGTAACCCTTACCATGAATACTCAGCGAATCTGTACAGTAAACCTTACCCTGAATACACCGGGTCCCTGTACAGTAACCCTTACCCTGAATACACAGGGACCCTGTACAGTAACCCTTACCCTGAATACACAGGGACATTGTACAGTGTTCCTTACCATGAATATACAGGGACCCTGTACAGTAACCCTTACCCTGAATACATAGGGACCCTGTACAGTAACCCTTACCCTGAATACACAGGGACCCTGTACAGTGACCCTTACCCTGAATACACAGGGATCCTGTACAGTGATCCTTACTCTGAATACACAGGGACTCTGTACAGTAAACCTTAACCTGAATACACAGGGACACTGTACAGTAACCCTCACCCTGAATACACAGGGACCCTGTACAATAACCCTTACCCTGAATACACAGGGACACTGTACAGTGACCCTTACCCTGAATACACAGGTTCCCTGTACCGTAACCCTTACCCTGAATACACATGGATCCTGTAAGGGACCCTTACCCTGAATACACAGGGATGCTGTACAGTAACCCTTACCCTGAATACACAGGGATATGTACAGTGACCCTTACCCTGAATACACAGGGACCCTGTACAGTGACACTAATCCTGAATACACAGGGACCCGGTACAGTAACCCTCACCCTGTATACACAGGGACCTGTACAGTGATCCTTACCCTGAATACAAAGGAACCCTGTACAGTAACCCTTACGCTGAATGCACAGGGATCCTGTACAGTGATCCTTACCCTGAATACAGAGGGACCCTGTACATTGACCCTTACCCTGAATACACAGGGATCCTGTACAATAACCCTTACCGTGAATACACAGGGACCCTGTATAGTGAACCTAACCCTGAATACACAGGGATCCTGTACAATAACCATTACCCTGAATACCAAGGGACCCTGTACTGTAACCCTTACCATGAATACACAGAGACACTGTACAGTGACCCATACCCTGAATATACAGGGACCCTGTAGAGTAACCCTTACCCTGAATAAACAGGGAACTTGTACAGTAACCCTTACCCTCAATACACAGTGACCCTGTACAGTGACCCTTACCCAGAATAAACAGGGACACTGTACAGTAACCCTTACCCTGATTACACAGGGTCCCTGTACAGTGACTCTTACCCTGAATAAACAAGGACCCTGTACAGTAACCCTTACCCTGAATACACAGGGACCCTGTACAGTGAACCTAACCCTGAATACACAGGTACCCAGTGTTGTAGAGAGTCGAAAGATATATATAGACTTAGGCATTAGGCACCTGCTGGATATTTAGAACTCACATAAGCTTAAATGGACACACACATAAAATGGCTGCCCAGGCATTATGGGAAACCAGGTAGTCAAACTGTGAACTGTTGAACGTTCACTGACCGAGCAATAACCCTGTGAGGCCCACTGTAGGAATGCCTGGGAAGACAGAGATAAGAAGGAAACCATCTCCTGTGAACAAGGCCATGAAACCAATTATTTCAGGAAGAAAGATAAGAGGGAAACCATTTGCTGTAAACAAGGCTATATACCAATTATTTCTCCCAGATGAAAGAACTAGGGAGAGAACCTATAAAGCCATCGATCCGCCCAAGCTGACAATAACCGAACATATGGTTCCCTGGATAGTAGGAGAATTCTATTGGGTTAAAGAACCTATATGTAATCTATAATCGTTGTGATTGGCTTGTGTAACTGTAGTAAACTGTTTTGTAACTGTTGTGAAACATATAAAGGTACATGTAACTCTTTGTTCTGTGAAGAGAAACCTGGATACGGTCCTGAGTTTTTCCTTCCCGCTGAGCGTAATAAAAGCTGCTTCAGCATTGGAACCGACCCTGAGTGTTGAGTGATTATCTAAGAAAACACTAACGCTAACAATGGCGTAGTCGACGGGATTTCCCGGAGTCGCTGGACGCCCTTGGAAAAAACCTGGGTGAGTATAAAAAACAATTTTTAAGTATAAAGGGTGCGGAAGGTGGAAGCTCGTTGATCGACATGAGGAGACGGTCTAATATCTCAAACGCCTAGCCTGAGCCTGAATTAAGAGGACTTCTGTCCCACGTGACGGCCAGGAACCAAGTAGGCGTAGGGAACACACTTAGACCGTGGGATCGTGATACCGAGAGACATCTTCCGGACTCAGTAGTGTAATTTGAAATACCCCGGGGTAGAACCAAGCGGTGTACAGCGGCTAACGGAATCCAAACCTGTGAACAGGGTCGGACCAACGGGCTGAGCGGTGGTAGGTAGTCGTTAAGGATACGTAGAGCACTGCGGGAATTGCTTAAACGCGTTTTTAAGAATTGTATAAGTTTGTGCAACAGCAGAACTTGTGACCTGACAGTAGCCAAGAGACAGTTTACTACAAGTCGCGCTAGAAAGAAAGCGGACCTCTGAGAGTAGATTCCTAACGGTAGTAGTCCTACCCAGGAATGGCCATGAAAACAAGTAAACTCGAGTGGGGACCAGAAGGGTCGCTTACCCGCCACATGGCGGAAAAACAAAAGAAGCTAATTGAAAAAATGATTAAAGCAGGGTGGAATCCTCAGGAATTAGTTATGTGAGGAATTATTTAGATAAAACTACGAATTCCCTGAAAGGTCAAGGATCCAAAAATAGAGCCGGCCAAAACAAGAAGAGAGACTGTTGAAAATGTCTGATCATTGAGTGAGAAGTGTCTGTGTGATTTTTGACTGCAGAATGAATTTTTTATGTTTTCATGTTCCGAAAGCCTGGTTGGAAGAGGAATGCAAGTGTCTGTTTATTTTAGAAACAGAGTGAAAGTCTTTTTTTAAACCCTTTGTAATGTTGTCCTGTATGTGGGAAGTTTTAAGACATTTAAGTTAGAAACGCAGGTGTGGATTTATTCGGATGATAAGTTACGGAGCTAGGAAAATAAACAAATAAAGAATAGGTTTGTTGAGCAAAATATTTATTTGACAAGCTCACTTACTTGCCGAAAGAAAAAATGCAATGATTGATTGGGTTGAAAGACATAAATTTAGTCTCGGAATGAGATAAAGAATGCTTTAAAAAAAAAAGAGAGCTTCTAAAAAAAAAGTTTTAAATAAAGATTGAAATTACAACGTTTGAATAGGGATTTTGAGATATTCAGTGAAGGCACAGGAAATACTGAGGTGGATTTTAAAAAAAAGAGAAAGATTAAATTAAATCTGATCAGTTCAAACTCCTGGGCAAGTGGCGAGCTATCTGCGAAGGTGTAAAAGGAACTTTTGGAAAATGTTAAAAAACAGCAAGCTTTAGTAACGACTTTGAAACTGGAGCATTTTGAGATAACGAAAGGCAGCACTCAAAAGCTGGACTCCATTCCAGTTATGGAGAAAAAAGAAAAAGATAAAGACGCCACTTTGAAAGTAAACAAATTATTTTAAATGAACAACTTTATGGAGTTACGAACCCTCCGTGTAAAATACAAAACCTAATTTGAAGAAAGAAAAAAAAAGATGTAACAGACTAAATGGAAAAAGACATAACTTACTAAATACTAGTTGATGTTTGCTGTGAAAAAGATATTGGTTTAATTAGAAGAGGAAAAAAAAATTGGAATAAGTAAAAAAACACTCTACATGGATTCGAATTTTCAATTATGAAAAAGTTTCAATGCAGTTTGAAAAGATTTCCAAAATGTCCCGAACAGTCTAAACAAGCAGGAGGGTTTTGAAGATAACGAGGAGAAAGAGAGAAATAAAAAAAAACAGAATTGAATTTCAGTAAACAAAATTGCTATTGTATGTGTGGTCTTGTTTTAAAACAATTTAAAAAAAAAAATTCTTTGGCAAGTACTTGAATTAGAAGTTAAGAAAACATTGGAGTTTACTCTAATGATTTATGCTGTTTAACGGATTCCTAATTTCGAAGCCAGTTTTGAAGGCACAAAGACTTTTTTTTTTCAGATGATTACGTGAAGTCACGTAATGACATCAGGTCTTCTTACAAACCTGGAAAGGAGTTAACCCTTTCCATTGACAGCCGTTTTATACTGAACATTATTAATTTGGATTTCTTAATAGGGAAAAAAAAAAGACTCACCTAACAGAGGAAACAAAAAGAAAAACAGAACTAGCTTATGTAATAATACTTGCCTGATACAATAAAGAAATAAAGAAATAGATATTCAATAAAACAAATTGAAGAGTTAAAAGCTAAGATAAACAGGCTGGAAGAGATAACGGGACTAGATGGATAGTGCAGTGCGCAGCCATAGCACCATCACCTCTGGCAATAGAGCCAATGTACCCCACGGTGGGTAGGTGTAGTCCACAAACCCAACCTAACGGTAAAGCAGACAGCGATGTTTGGAGGAATAGCTTTGGCCTTGGTCATAATAGGAGTTTGGGTAATATTTAAGTGAGTAAAGACACGGGCGCACGCCCTACAGATTCAGCTCGAAATGGTTCGATTATAACCTTGTGCTTCTGATTTTGCAGGGTGACAGGGACTCTCGTAGAGCAAAAAACTTAACCCCTGGTGACGACCAGGCCGTCTGTTTAAAATTACAGATAATACTTACCGGAATGGGAATACGAACGGCGCTACTCGTAATATGGATAGCCGTGCGACATGCACGTACCCTGGGCAACACCGACGGACAGCAGAGCACGCTGGAAATAAACAACTATATGAACTATGGAGTCTTGTTTAATTTAACGGACGGAATGTGCATCCCAGTAGCCAAGGACTGGAGCAAGGACAGGACTTATTTTAATGCATGGTTACAAGTGAATCCTAATAAGAATCCTAATAAGAATAAGAGTATGTGTACAGTGCTCCACGGGTATAAGGAGCAGATGCATTAAACGGAGGGATGTCATAGGGCCTGATGAATGTACTTTCGGCATAATTTGCGCGCCTCCGGGACAATCCCAGCAATCAGTCATCCGCAAGAAGGGAATGGGGCTGTGTGGGTATTACGAGGAGGCGGGGGCGGCTGCAATATAATTGTATGTATGTTTCTCACCCCCTCCGACACCGCGCCCCATAAGAATCACTACATTGCCCGAAGAACTGCCTTGTCCCATAACTACTAAGGGACCAGAAAATGGGATTGCAATGTACAACGAAGGGGAATTATTGTATGATAATGTTAAACATGAAATTGTGCCTGTTCTGATCAATATTTCAGGCATCCAGATGCCGGAATATTGTACCGAACAGTCAAGGAAGATGTACAATGTATTAAGTAAAGTCGTAATGCAGCAGGCTGCCGATGCAATGGGTGCCAGTAAGTTCCGGGGACAGGGGTTAGCACCCAGGGTGAAGAGGGAAATAGTAAATGATGTTGCTACCGTTTTCAATACAGGAACCTCCGTAGTGAACTCGATAGACATACAAGGGCTAAATGAGAGGGTAGAACAGCTTAAAGGGGTGATGAAGGGGTTATTGGAGAGGGTGGAGCAAAACCAGGAAGACCAGGCCAACCTAGGAAAGGAGGGTGCCGAAATCCAGTTGGATGGCATCTCAGTCCTGGAAGCTCACGCTAAAACCATCAATCACCTCATTGATAGAGAACAAGAAGATACAATAAAGCAAAGACAGGGGCAACTCTGTCATGCTTATGGTCTGTGGATGGTGGGACAGATCCACCACAACCTCGACCAGATCCAACGCGGGGAAGTACCCGATTGGATAGACAGTTCACATTTGGCTCAGTTGGCGAACCAAAGGGGGACACTGGATAATTGTACTCTGAAGGGACTGACCCGAGTATACCCCGCAATTCCAGATTGCCAGATGGGTAGGACTACCGGGATAGGGATAGTCCTGTTGATCCCCATAGCAACGCCGGACTCAGGGCCATTCCCCTTATACCAACTAGAGAATATCGGAGTAATACGGGAAAATGTCTCCATACGCTACTACCCAACCACCACCTCTGCCGTTCGTCGAAACAACATACTTACTGGGATTTCCCTAGCAGATTGCAAGCAAAGGGGGGAAATCACAGTATGCCCTCACCTGGTGGGCCGAGGGGAACTAGAGGAGTGCGGGTTTAACCGAACCAACGGGTGTGTACTAGAAATAGTGCCCGCACACATGCACTTCGCGAGGGCAGGCTACGGAGGGAGTGGAAGATACTGCGTCTCTACTACTGAGCGTTCATACCAGTATAATGACCTGCAGTGCCCTATACCGCAGCCAAACTTTTGCTTTACACCACTACGACCTGTCGCGATCGGGCAAGCGCATATCACCCAGGTTAGGCGCCGGAAGTCCGAAGTTATTGAAGTAACTGATCAGCTCCATGATCATTTGCAGGATTATGACGAGCCAGAGCAGGTCCCTATCCCACATCTAACCGAAGTATTACGGGAGTTGAGGCTCAGAGTGGGTCAATCTGTAAAACTCTATCACCAGCTACAAACTAAAATCAAAGAAGATACCGAGGTAGACTTACAAAGTCAGAGTTGGTGGAGAAAGGTCTGGGACTGGGGAATAAATGTGAACATCCACCCATGGATTCGAATTATTTCACACACACTGGTCGGAATACAATTAATCTTAGCAATAACATGGGGCGTGATGGCCTGCCAGGTATGCAGGCGCCACAAACGGCGGAAACGGACCAATCACCGTTCCCTGGATATTAAACAGGCCTGTTTGATAAGGGGACGGGAGGAGCTAGCCTTTGTTAATTTGATTTAAGCAACCGGAACTCCTGAAACCGCGTGACTGGCCAGCACGTTGAGGCAAGGAATACCGGGCCGTGCACAAATATCAGATAAAGGCAGTATTTCGGTTAAAAGGAGACTAGGACTAGTCCCTTTACCGAAAGGGGGAATTGTTGTAGAGAGTCGAAAGATATATATAGACTTAGGCATTAGGCACCTGCTGGATATTTAGAACTCACATAAGCTTAAATGGACACACACATAAAATGGCTGCCCAGGCATTATGGGAAACCAGGTAGTCAAACTGTGAACTGTTGAACGTTCACTGACCGAGCAATAACCCTGTGAGGCCCACTGTAGGAATGCCTGGGAAGACAGAGATAAGAAGGAAACCATCTCCTGTGAACAAGGCCATGAAACCAATTATTTCAGGAAGAAAGATAAGAGGGAAACCATTTGCTGTAAACAAGGCTATAGACCAATTATTTCTCCCAGATGAAAGAACTAGGGAGAGAACCTATAAAGCCATAAATCAGCCCAAGCTGACAATAACCGAACATATGGTTCCCTGGATAGTAGGAGAATTCTATTGGGTTAAAGAACCTATATGTAATCTATAATCGTTGTGATTGGCTTGTGTAACTGTAGTAAACTGTTTTGTAACTGTTGTGAAACATATAAAGGTACATGTAACTCTTTGTTCTGTGAAGAGAAACCTGGATACGGTCCTGAGTTTTTCCTTCCCGCTGAGCGTAATAAAAGCTGCTTCAGCATTGGAACCGACCCTGAGTGTTGAGTGATTCTTCTAAGAAAACACTAACGCTAACACCCAGTAAAGTGATCCTTACCCTGAATACACAGGGACCCTGTACTGTAATCCTTTCCCTGAATACACAGGGACCCTGTACAGTGACCTTACCCTGAATAGACAGGGACTTTGTACATTAACCCTTACACTGAATACACACGGACACTTTACAGTAACCCATACCCTGAATACACAGGGACCCTGTACAGTGACCTTAACCCTGAATAAACAGGGACCCTGTACAGTGACCCTTACCCTCAATACACAGGGACCCTTTACAGTAACCCTTACTCTGAATACACAGGGACACTGTACACTGACACTTACCCTGAATACACAGGGACCGTGTACAGTAACCCTTACCCTGAATACACAGGTACCCTTTACAGTAACCCTTACCCTGAATACACAGGGACCCTGTACAGTAACCCTTACCCTGAATACACAGGTACACTGTTCACTGACCCTTACCCTGAATACACAGGGACCGTGTACAGTAACCCATACCCTGAATACACAGGGAACTTGTACAGTAAACCTTACCATGAATACTCAGCGAATCTGTACAGTAAACCTTACCCTGAATACACCGGGTCCCTGTACAGTAACCCTTACCCTGAATACACAGGGACCCTGTACAGTAACCCTTACCCTGAATACACAGGGACATTGTACAGTGTTCCTTACCATGAATATACAGGGACCCTTTACAGTAACCCTTTCCCTGAATACATAGGGACCCTGTACAGTAACCCTTACCCTGAATACACAGGGAACCTGTACAGTGACCCTTACCCTGAATACACAGGGATCCTGTACAGTGATCCTTACTCTGAATACACAGGGACTCTGTACAGTAAACCTTAACCTGAATACACAGGGACACTGTACAGTAACCCTCACCCTGAATACACAGGGACCCTGTACAATAACCCTTACCCTGAATACACAGGGACACTGTACAGTGACCCTTACCCTGAATACACAGGTTCCCTGTACCGTAATCCTTACCCTGAATACACAGGGATCCTGTAAGGGACCCTTACCCTGAATACACAGGGATCCTGTACAGTAACCCTTACCCTGAATACACAGGGATATGTACAGTGACCCTTACCCTGAATAGACAGGGACCCTGTACAGTGACACTTACCCTGAATACACAGGGACCCTGTACAGTAACCCTCACCCTGTATACACAGGGACCTGTACAGTGATCCTTACCCTGAATACAAAGGAACCCTGTACAGTAACCCTTACGCTGAATGCACAGGGATCCTGTACAGTGATCCTTACCCTGAATACAGAGGGACCCTGTACAGTGACCCTTACACTGAATACACAGGGATCCTGTACAATAACCCTTACCCTGAATACACAGGGACACTGTACAGTGACCCTTACCCTGAATACACAGGGATCCTGTACAATATCCCTTGCCCTGAATACACAGGGACCCTGTACAATAACCCTTGCCCTGAATACACAGGGACCCTGTACAGTGTTCCTTACCATGAATATACAGGGACCCTGTACAGTAACCCTTACCCTGAATACATAGGGACCCTGTACAGTAACCCTTACCCTGAGTACACAGGGACCCTGTACAGTGAACCTTACCCTGAATACACAGGGATCCTGTACAGTGATCCTTACCCTGAATACACAGGGACTCTGTACAGTAAACCTTAACCTGAATACACAGGGACCCTGTACAGTGACCCTTACCCTGAATACACAGGGATCCTGTACAATAACCTTTGCCCTGAATAAACAGGGACCCTGTACAGTGACCCTAACCCTGAATACACAGGGATACTGTACAATAACACTTACCTGAATACACAGGTACCCTGTACAGTAACCCTTACCCTGAATACACAGGGACACTGTACAGTGTTCCTTACCATGAATATACACGTACTTGTACAGTAACCCTTACGCTGAATACATAGGGACCCTGTACAGTAATCCTTACCCTGAATACACAGGGACCCTGTACAGTGACCCTTACCCTGAATACACAGGGATCCTGTACAGTGATCCTTACCCTGAATACACAGGGACTCTGTACAGTAAACCTTAACCTGAATACACAAGGATCGTGTACAATAGCCCTTACCCTGAATACACGGGAACCCAGTACAGTAACCCTTACCCTGAACACACAGGTACCCTGTACAGTGACTCTTACCCTGAATACACAGGGACCCTGTACAGTAACCCTTACCCTGAAGATGCAGGGACCCTGTACAGTGACCCTTACCCTGAATACACAGGGATCCTGTACAATAACCCTTGCCCTGAATAAACAGGGACCCTGTACAGTGACCCTAACCCTGAATACACAAGGATCGTGTACAATAGCCCTTATCCTGAATACACAGGAACCCAGTACAGTAACCCTTACCCTGAATAGAAAGGCACCCTGTTCAGTGACCCTTACCCTGAATAAACAGGGATCCTGTACAATAACCCTTACCCTGAATACACAAGGGCCCTGTACAGTGACGCTTACCCTGAATACACAGGGACCCTGTACAGTGACACTTACCCTGAATACACAGGGACCCTGTACAGTAACCCTTACGCTGAATGCACAGGGATCCTGTACAGTGATCCTTACCCTGAATACAGAGGGACCCTGTACAGTGACCCTTACCCTGAATACACAGGGATCCTGTACAATAACCCTTACCCTGAATACACAGGGACCCTGTACAGTAACACTTACCCTGAATACACAGGGACCCTGTACACTGACCCGTTTCCTGAATACTCAGGGACCCTTTACAGTAGCCCTTACCCTGAATACACAGGGAACCTGTACAGTGACCCTTACCCTGAATACACAGGGATCCTGTACAGTGATCCTTACCCTGAATACACAGGGACTCTGTACAGTAAACCTTAACCTGAATACACAGGGACCCTGTTCAGTAACCCTTACCCTGAATACAAAGGGACCCTGTACAATAACCCTTACCCTGAATACACAGGGACACTGTACAGTGACCCTTACCCTGAATACACAGGTTCCCTGTACCGTAACCCTTACCCTGAATACACAGGGATCCTGTAAGCGACCCTTACCCTGAATACACAGGGACCCTGTACAGTAACCCTTAACCTGAATACACAGGGATCCTGTAAGCGACCCTTACCCTGAATACACAGGGACCCTGTACAGTGACACTTACCCTGAATACACAGGGACCCTGTACAATAACCCTCACCCTGTATACACAGGGACCTGTACAGTGATCCTTACCCTGAATACACAGGGACCCTGTACAGTGAGACTTACCCTGAATACACAGGGACCCTGTACAGTAACCCTTACGCTGAATGCACAGGGATCCTGTACAGTGATCCTTACCCTGAATACAGAGGGACCCTGTACAGTGACCCTTACCCTGAATACACAGGGATCCTGTACAATAACCATTACCCTGAATACACAGGGACACTGTACAGTGACCCTTACCCTGAATACACAGGGTTCCTGTACCGTAACCTTTACCCTGAATACACAGGGATCCTTTACAATAGCCCTTACTCTGAATACACAGGGACCCTGTACAGTAACCGTTACCCTGAATACACAGGGACCCTGTACAGTCACCCTTACCCTGAATACACAGGGATCCTGTACAATAACCCTTGCCCTGAATACAATGGGACCCTGTACAGTGACCCTAACCCTGAATACACAGGCATACTGTACAATAACCCTTACCTGAATAAACAGGTACCCTGTACAGTAACCCTTACCCTGAATACACAGGGACACTGTACAGTGTTCCTTACCATGAATATACAGGGACCCTGTACAGTAACCCTTACCCTGAATACATAGGGACCCTGTACAGTAATCCTTACCCTGAATACACAGGGACCCTGTACAGTGACCCTTACCCTGAATACACAGGGATCCTGTACAGTGATCCTTACCCTGAATAAACAGGGACTCTGTACAGTAAACCATAACCTGAATACACAGGGACCCTGTACAGTGACCCTTACCCTGAATACACAGGGTTCCTGTACAATAACCCTTGCCCTGAATACACAGGGACCCTGTACAGTGACCCTAACCCTGAATACACAGGGATAATGTACAATAACCCTTACCTGAATACACAGGTACCCTGTACAGTAACCCTTACCCTGAATACACAGGGACACTGCACAGTGTTCCTTACCATGAATATACAGGTACCTGTACAGTAACCCTTACCCTGAATACATAGGGACCCTGTACAGTAGCCCTTACCCTGAATACACAGGTACCCTGTACAGTGACCCTTACCCTGAATACACAGGGATCCTGTACAGTGATCCTTACCCTGAATACACAGGAACTCTGTACAGTAAACCTTAACCTGAATACACAAGGATCGTGTACAATATCCCTTACCCTGAATACACAGGAACCCAGTACAGTAACCCTTACCCTGAACACACAGGTACCCTGTACAGTGACTATTACCCTGAATACACAGGGACCCTGTACAGTAAACCTTACCCTGAATAAACAGGGACACTGTACAGTGACCCTTACCCTGAATACACAAGGATCGTGTACAATAGCCCTTACCCTGAATACACAGGAACCCAATACAGTAACCCTTACCCTGAATAGACAGGCACCCTGTACAGTGACCCTTACCCTGAATAAACAGGGATCCTTTACAATAACCCTTACCCTGAATACACAGGGTCCCTGTACCGTAACCCTTACCCTGAATACACAGGGATCCTTTACAATAGCCCTTACGCTTAATACACAGGGACCCTGTACAGTAAACCTTAACCTGAATACACAGGGACCCTGTACAGTGACCCTTAATCTGAATACACAGGTTCCCTGTACCGTAACCCTTACCCTGAATACACAGGGATCCTGTAAGCGACCCTTACCCTGAATACACAGGGACCCTGTACAGTAACCCTTATCCTGAATACACAGGGATCCTGTAAGCGACCCTTACCCTGAATACACAGGGACCCTGTACAGTGACACTTACCCTGAATACACAGGGACCCTGTACAATAACCCTCACCCTGTATACACAGGGACCTGTACAGTGATCCTTACCCTGAATACACAGGGACCCTGTACAGTGAGACTTACCCTGAATACACAGGGACCCTGTAAGTAACCCTTACGCTGAATGCACAGGGATCCTGTACAGTGATCCTTACCCTGAATACAGAGGGACCCTGTACAGTGACCCTTACCCTGAATACACAGGGATCCTGTACAATAACCATTACCCTGAATACACAGGGACACTGTACAGTGACCCTTACCCTGAATACACAGGGTTCCTGTACCGTAACCTTTACCCTGAATACACAGGGATCCTTTACAATAGCCCTTACTCTGAATACACAGGGACCCTGTACAGTAACCCTTACCCTGAATACACAGGGACCCTGTACAGTCACCCTTACCCTGAATACACAGGGATCCTGTACAATAACCCTTGCCCTGAATACAATGGGAGCCTGTACAGTGACCCTAACCCTGAATACACAGGCATACTGTACAATAACCCTTACCTGAATAAACAGGTACCCTGTACTGTAACCCTTATCCTGAATACACAGGGACACTGTACAGTGTTCCTTACCATGAATATACAGGGACCCTGTACAGTAACCCTTACCCTGAATACATAGGGACCCTGTACAGTAATCCTTACCCTGAATACACAGGGACCCTGTACAGTGACCCTTACCCTGAATACACAGGGATCCTGTACAGTGATCCTTACCCTGAATAAACAGGGACTCTGTACAGTAAACCATAACCTGAATACACAGGGACCCTGTACAGTGACCCTTACCCTGAATACACAGGGTTCCTGTACAATAACCCTTGCCCTGAATACACAGGGACCCTGTACAGTGACCCTAACCCTGAATACACAGGGATAATGTACAATAACCCTTACCTGAATACACAGGTACCCTGTACAGTAACCCTTACCCTGAATACACAGGGACACTGTACAGTGTTCCTTACCATGAATATACAGGTACCTGTACAGTAACCCTTACCCTGAATACATAGGGACCCTGTACAGTAGCCCTTACCCTGAATACACAGGTACCCTGTACAGTGACCCTTACCCTGAATACACAGGGATCCTGTACAGTGATCCTTACCCTGAATACACAGGGACTCTGTACAGTAAACCTTAACCTGAATACACAAGGATCGTGTACAATATCCCTTACCCTGAATACACAGGAACCCAGTACAGTAACCCTTACCCTGAACACACAGGTACCCTGTACAGTGACTCTTACCCTGAATACACAGGGACCCTGTACAGTAAACCTTACCCTGAATAAACAGGGACACTGTACAGTGACCCTTACCCTGAATACACAAGGATCGTGTACAATAGCCCTTACCCTGAATACACAGGAACCCAATACAGTAACCCTTACCCTGAATAGACAGGCACCCTGTACAGTGACCCTTACCCTGAATAAACAGGGATCCTTTACAATAACCCTTACCCTGAATACACAGGGACCCTGTACAGTGACCCTTACCCTGAATACACAGGGTCCCTGTACCGTAACCCTTACCCTGAATACACAGGGATCCTTTACAATAGCCCTTACGCTTAATACACAGGGACCCTGTACAGTAACCCTTACCCTGAATACACAGGGACCCTGTACAGTGACCCTTACCCTGAATACACAGGGATCCTGTACAATAACCCTTGCCCTGAATACACAGGGACCCTGTACAGTGACCCTAACCCTGAATACACAGGGATACTGTACAATAACCCTTACCTGAATACACAGGTACCCTGTACAGTAACCCTTACCCTTAATACACAGGGACACTGTACAGTGTTCCTTACCATGAATATACAGGGACCCTGTACAGTAACCCTTACCCTGAATACATAGGGACCCTGTACAGTAACCCTTACCTTGAATACACAGGGACCCTGTACAGTGACCCTTACCCTGAATACACAGGGATCCTGTACAGTGATCCTTACCCTGAATACACAGGGACTCTGTACAGTAAACCTTAACCTGAATACACAGGGACCCTGTACAGTGACCCTTACCCTGAATACACAGGGATCCTGTACAATAACCCTTGCCCTGAATACACAGGGACCCTGTACAGTGACCCTAACCCTGAATACACAGGGATCCTGTACAATAACCCTTGCCCTGAATACACAGGGACCCTGTGCAGTGAACCTAACCCTGAATACACAGGGATACTGTACAATAACCCTTACCTGAATACACAGGTACCCTGTACAGTAACCCTTACCCTGAATACACAGGGATCCTGTACAGTGATCCTTACCCTGAATACACAGGGACTCTGTACAGTAAACCTTAACCTGAATACACAAGGATCGTGTACAATAGCCCTTATCCTGAATACACAGGAACCCAGTACAGTAACCCTTACCCTGAACGCACAGGTACCCTGTACAGTGACTCTTACCCTGAATACACAGTGACCCTGTACAGTAATCCTTACCCTGAATACGCAGGGACCCTGTACAGTGACACTTACCCTGAATACACAGTGATCCTGTACAATAACCCTTACCCTGAATACACAGGGACACTGTACAGTGACCCTTACCCTGAATACACAAGGATCGTGTACAATAGCCCTTACCCTGAATACACAGGAACCCAGTACAGTAACCCTTACCCTGAATAGACAGGCACCCTGTACAGTGACCCTTACCCTGAATAAACAGGGATCCTGTACAATAACCCTTACCCTGAATACACAGGGACCCTGTACAGTGACCCTTACCCTGAATACACAGGGACCCTGTACAGTGACACTTACCCTGAATACACAGGGACCCTGTACAGTAACCCTTACGCTGAATGCACAGGGATCCTGTACAGTGATCCTTACCCTGAATACAGAGGGACCCTGTACAGTGACCCTTACCCTGAATACACAGGGATCCTGTACAATAACCCTTACCCTGAATACACAGGGACCCTGTACAGTAACACTTACCCTGAATACACAGGGACCCTGTACACTGCCCCTTTTCCTGAATACACAGGGACACTTTACAGTAACCCTTACCCTGAATACACAGGGATCCTGTACAATAACCCTTACCCTGAATACACAGAGACCCTTTACAGTAACCCTTACCCTGAACACACAGGTACCCTGTACAGTGACTCTTACCCTAAATACACAAAGATCGTGTACAATAGCCCTTACCCTGAATACACAGGAACCCAGTACAGTAACCCTTACCCTGAATAGACAGGCACCCTGTACAGTGACCCTTACCCTGAATAAACAGGGATCCTGTACAATAACCCTTACCCTGAATACACAGGGAGCCTGTACAGTGACCCTTACCCTGAATACACAAGGATCGTGTACAATAGCCCTTACCCTGAATAAACAGGAACCCAGTACAGTAACCCTTACCATGAATAGACAGGGACCCTGTACAGTGACCCTTACCCTGAATAAACAGGGATCCTGTACAATAAACCTTACCCTGAATACACAGGGACCCTGTACAGTGACCCTTACCCTGAATACACAGGGATCCTGTACAATAACCCTTACCCTGAATACACAGGGACAATGTACAGTGACCCTTACCCTGAATACAAAAGGATCGTGTACAATTGCCCTTACCATGAATACACAGGGACCCAGTACAGTAACCCTTACCCTGAATAGACAGGCACCCTGTACAGTGACCCTTACCCTGAATAAACAGGGATCCTGTACAATAACCCTTACCCTGAATACACAGGGACCCTGTACAGTGACCCTTACCCTGAATACACAAGGATCGTGTACAATAGCCCCTACCCTGAATACACAGGGACCCAGTGCAGTAACCTTAACCTGAATAGACAGGGACTCTGTACAGTGACCCTTACCCTGAATAAACAGGGATCCTGTACAATAACCCTTAAACTGAATACACAGGGACCCTGTACAGTAACCCTTACCCTGAAAACACAGGGACCCTGTACAGTGACACTTAACCTGAATACACAGGGACCCTGTTACCGAACCTTACCCTGAATACACAGGGACCCGTTACAGTAACCCTTACCCTGAATACACAGGGACGCTCTACAGTTACCCTTACCCTGAATACACAGGGATCCTGTACAATAACCCTTACCATGAATACACAGGGACCCTGTACAGTAACCCTTACCCTGAATACACAAGGATCGTGTACAATAGCCCTTACCCTGAATACACAGGGACCCAGTACAGTAACCCTTACCCTGAATAGACAGGGACCCTGTACAGTGACCCTTACCCTGAATAAACAGGGATCCTGTACAAGTACCCTTACCCTGAATACACAGGGACCCTGTACAGTGAACCTTACCCTGAATACACAAGGATCGTGTACAATAGTCCT
Source organism: Pristiophorus japonicus (assembly GCF_044704955.1). Classification (NCBI taxonomy): domain Eukaryota; kingdom Metazoa; phylum Chordata; class Chondrichthyes; family Pristiophoridae; genus Pristiophorus; species Pristiophorus japonicus. The sequence continues at coordinate 8,523,107 of NC_092011.1, forward strand.
TACCCTGAATACACAGGGACCCAGTACAGTAACCCTTACCCTGAATAGACAGGGACCCTGTACAGTGATCCTTACACTGAATAAACAGGGATCCTGTACAATAACCCTTACCCTGAATACACAGGGACCCTTTGCAGTAACCCTTACCCTGAATACACAGGGACCCTGTACAGTAACCCTTACCCTGAATACACAGGTACTCTGTGCAGTGACCCTTACCCTGAATACACAGAGACCCTGTACAGTAACCCTTACCCTGAATACACAGGGACCCTGTACAGTGACACTTAACCTGAATACACAGGGTCCCTGTAAGCGACACTTACCCTGAATACACAGGGACCGAGTACAGTGACCATTACCTTGAATACACAGGGACCTGTACTGTGACACTTACCCTGAATACACAGGGACACTGTACAGTGACACTTAACCTGAATACACAGGGACCCTGTAAGCGACCCTTACCGTGAATACACAGGGTGCCTGTACAGTAACCCTTACCCTGAATACACAGGGAGCTGTACTGTGACCCTTACCCTGAATGCGCAGGGACCCTGTACAGTGAGACTTACCCTGAATACACAGGGACGCTGTAAAGTTACCCTCACTCTGCATACACAGGGACCTGTACAGTGAAACTTACCTTAATACACAGGGACCCTGTACAGGGAAACTTACCCTGAATACACAGGGACCCTGTACAGTAACCCTTACCCTGAATACACAGGATTTATGTACAATAAATCTTACCCTGAATACACAGGGACCCTGTACAGTAACCCTTACCCTGAATACACAGGGACCCTGTACAGTAACCCTTACCCTGAATACACAGGGACCCTGTAGAGTGACGCTTACCCTGAATACACAGGGACCCTGTACAGTGACCCTTACCCTGAATACACAGGGATCTGTACAGTGACCATTACCCTGAATACACAGGGACACTGTACAGTGACACTTAACCTGAATACGCAGGGACCCTGTAAGCGACCCTTACCGTGAATACACGGGACCCTGTACAGTAACCCTTACCCTGAATACACAGGGACCTGTACAGTGACCCTTACCCTGAATACACAGGGAACCTGTACAGTGACACTTACCCTGAATACACAGGGTCCCTGTACAGTAACCCTTATCCTGAATACACAGGGAGCTGTACAGTGACTCTTACCCTGAATACACAGGGACCCTGTACAGTGACACTTACCCTGAATACACAGGGATCCTGTACAGTAACCCTTATGCTGAATACACAGGGATCCTGTACAGTGACCCTTACCCTGAATAAACAGGGATCCTGTACAATAGCCCTTACCCTGAATACACAGGGACCCTGTACAGTAACCTTTAACCTGAATACACAGGGAACCTGTACAGTGACCCTTACCCTGAATATACAGGGATCCTATACAATAACCCTTACCGTGTATACACAGGGACCCTGTATAGTGACCCTAACCCTGAATACACAGGGATCATGTACAATAACCCTTACCCTGAATACACAGGGATCCTGTACTGTAACCCTTACCATGAATACACAGGTACACTGTACAGTGACCCATACCCTGAATATACAGGGTCCCTGTACAATAACCCTTATCCTGAATACACAGGCTCCCTGTACAGTAACCCTTATCCTGAATACACAGGGAGCTGTACAGTGACTCTTACCCTGAATACACAGGGACCCTGTACAGTGACACTTACTTGAATACACAGGGTCCCTGTACAGTAACCCTTATCCTGAATACACAGGGACCCTGTACAGTAACCCTTACCCTGAATACACAGGGTCCCTGTACAGTAACCATTATCCTGAATACACAGGGAGCTGTACAGTGCCTCTTACCTTTAATACACAGGGACCCTGTACATTGAAACTTACCCTGAATACACAGGGATCCTGTACAGTAACCCTTACGCTGAATACACAGGGATCCTGTACTGTAACCCTTACCCTGAATACACCGGGATCCTGTACAATAGCCCTTACCCTGAATACACAGGGACCATGTACAGTATCCCTTACCCTGAATACAAAGGGACCCTGTACAGTGACCCTTACCCTGAATACACAGGGATCCTATACAGTAACACTTACCTGAATACACAGGGACCCTGTATAGTGACCCTAATCCTGAATACACAGGGATCCTGTACAATAACCCCTACCCTGAATACACAGGGATCCTGTACAGTAACCATCAACATGAATACACAGGTACACTCTACAGTAACACTTACCCTGAATACACAGGGACCCTCTACAGTGACCCTTACCCTGAATAAACAGGGACACTCTACAGTAACCCTTACCCTGATTACTCAGGGTCCCTGTACAGTGACCCTTACCCTGAATAGACAGGGACCCTGTACAGTAACCCTTACCCTGAATACACAGGGACCCTGTACAGTGACACTTAACCTGAATACACAGGGTCCCTGTAAGCGACCCTTACCCTGAATACACAGGGACCCACTACAGTGACCATTACCTTGAATACACAGGGACCTGTACTGTAACACTTACCCTGAATACACAGGGACACTGTACAGTGATACTTAACCTGAATACACAGGGACCCTGTAAGCGACCCTTACCGTGAATACACAGGGAGCCTGTACAGTAACCCTCACCATGAATACACAGGTACACTGTACAGTAACCTTACCCTGAATACACAGGGAACCTGTACAGTGACCCTTACCCTGAATAAACTGGGACACTGTACAGTAACCCTTACCCTGAATACACAGGGTCCCTGTATAGTGACCCTTACCCTGAATAGACAGGGACCCTGTACAGTAACCCTTACCCTGAATACACAGGGACCCTGTACAGTGACCCTAACCCTGAATACACAGGTACCCAGTAAAGTGATCCTTACCCTGAATACACAGGGACCCTGTACAGTAAGCCTTTCCCTGAATACACAGGGACCCTGTACAGTGACCCTAACCCTGAATACACAGGTACCCTGTACAGTGAGCCTTACCCTGAATGCACAGGGACCCTGTACAGTGATCCTTACCCTGAATATACAGGGACCCTTTACATTAAATCTTACCCTGAATACACATGGACACTTTACAGTAACACATACCCGGAATACACAGGGACCCTGTACAGTGATCCTAACCCTGAATAAACAGGGACCCTATACAGTGACCCTTACCCTGAATACACAGGGACCCTGTACAGTTACCCTTACCCTGAATACACAGGGACACTGTACACTGACCCTTACCCTGAATACACAGGGACCGTGTACAGTAACCCTTACCCTGAATACACATGTACCCTTTACAGTAACCCTTACCCTGAATACACAGGGACCCTGTACAGTAACCCTTACCCTGAATACACAGGGACACTCTTCACTGACCCTTACCCTGAATACACAGGGACCGTGTACAGTAATCCATACCCTGAATACACAGGGACCCTGTACAGTAAGCCTTACCCTGGATACACAGCGACTCTTTACAGTAACCCTTACCCTGAATACACATGGACCCTGTGCAGTAACCCTTACCCTGAATACACAGGGACTCTGTACAGTAAACCTTACCCTGAATACACAGGGTCCCTTTACAGTAACCCTTACCCTGAATACACAGGGACGCTCTACAATAACCCTTACCCTGAATACACAGGGACACTGTACAGTGACCCTTACCCTGAATACACAGGGTCCCTGTACCGTAGCCCTTACCCTGAATACACAGGGATCCTGTACAGTAGCCCTTAAGCTGAATACACAGGGACCCTGTACAGTAACCCTTACCCTGAATACAGAGGTACCCTGTACAGTGACCCTTACCCTGAAAACACAGGGATCCTGTACAATAACCCTTACCCTGAATACACAGGGACCCTGTACAGTGACCCTAACCCTGAATACATAGGGATTCTGTACAATAACCCTTACCCTGAATACACAGGTACCCTGTACAGTAACCCTTACCCTGAATACACAGGGACACTGTACAGTGTTCCTTACCATGAATATACAGGGACCCTGTACAGTAACCCTTACGCTGAATACATAGGGACACTGTACAGTAACCCTAACCCTGAATACACAGGGACCCTGTACAGTGAACCTTACCCTGAAGACGCAGGGATCCTGTACAATAACCCTTACCCTGAATAGACAGGGACCCTGTACAGTGACCCTTACCCTGAATACACAAGGATCGTGTACAATAGCCCTTAACCTGAATACACAGGGACCCAGTACAGTAACCCTTGCCCTGAATAGACAGGGACCCTGTACAGTGACCCTTACCCTGAATAAACAGGGATCCTGTACAATAACCCTTACCGGAATACACAGGGACCCTGTACAGTAACCCTTACCCTGAATAGACAGGGACCCTGTACAGTGACCCTTACACTGAATAAACAGGGATCCTGTACAATAACCCTTACCCTGAATACACAGGGTCCCTGTACAGTAACCCTTACCCTGAAAACAGAGGTACCCTGTACAGTAATCCTTACCCTGAATACACAGGTACCCTATGCAGTGACCCTTACCCTGAATACACAGAGACCCTGTACAGTAACCCTTACCCTGAATACACAGGGACCCTGTACAGTGACACTTAACCTGAATACACAGGGTCCCTGTACAATAACCCTTGCCCTGAATACACAGGGACCCTGTACAGTGACCCTAACCCTGAATACACAGGGATACTGTACAATAACCCTTACCTGAATACACAGGTACCCTGTACAGTAACCCTTACCCTGAATACACAGGGACACTGTGCAGTGTTCCTTACCATGAATATACAGGGACCCTGTACAGTAACCCTTACCCTGAATACATAGGGACCCTGTACAGTAACCCTTACCCTGAATACACAGGGACCCTGTACAGTGACCCTTACCCTGAATACACAGGGATCCTGTACAGTGATCCTTACCCTGAATACACAGGGACTCTGTACAGTAAACCTTAACCTGAATACACAGGGACCCTGTACAGTGACCCTTACCCTGAATACACAGGGATCCTGTACAATAACCCTTGCCCTGAATACACAGGGACCCTGTACAGTGACCCTAACCCTGAATACACAGGGATACTGTACAATAACCCTTACCTGAATACACAGGTACCCTTTACAGTAACCCTTACCCTGAATACACAGGGACACTGTACAGTGATCCTAATCCTGAATACACAGGGATCCTGTACAATAACCCCTACCCTGAATACACAGGGATCCTGTACAGTAACCATCAACATGAATACACAGGTACACTGTACAGTAACACTTATCCTGAATACACAGGGACCCTGTACAGTGACCCTTACACTGAATAAACAGGGACACTGTATAGTAACCCTTACCCTGATTACTCAGGTTCCCTGTACAGTGACCCTTACCCTTTATAGACAGGGACTCTGTACAGTAACCCTTACCCTGAATACACAGGGACCCTGTACAGTGACACTTAACCTGAATACACAGGGTCCCTGTAAGCGACCCTTACCCTGAATACACAGGGACCCAGTACAGTGACCATTACCTTGAATACACAGGGACCTGTACTGTGACACTTACCCTGAATACACAGGGACACTGTACAGTGACACTTAACCTGAATACACAGGGACCCTGTAAGCGAACCTTACCGTGAATACACAGGGAGCCTGTACAGTAACCCTCACCATGAATACACAGGTACACTGTACAGTAACCCTTACCCTGAATACACAGGGAACCTGTACAGTGACCCTTACCCTGAATAAACAGGGGCACTGTACAGTAACCCTTACCCTGATTACACAGGGTCCCTGTATAGTGACACTTACCCTGAATAGACAGGGACCCTGTACAGTGACCCTAACCCTGAATACACAGGTACCCTGTACAGTGAGCCTTACCCTGAATGCACAGGGACCCTGTACAGTGATCCTTACCCTGAATATACAGGGACCATGTACATTAAATCTTACCCTGAATTCACACGGACACTTTACAGTAACACATACCCGGAATACACAGGGACCCTGTACAGTGATCCTAACCCTGAATAAACAGGGACCCTATACAGTGACCCTTAGCCTGAATACACAGGGACCCTGTACAGTAACCCTTACCCTGAATACACAGGGACACTGTACACTGACCCTTACCCTGAATACACAGGGACCGTGTACAGTAACCCTTACCCTGAATACACAGGTACCCTTTACAGTAACCCTTACCCTGAATACACAGGGACCCTGTACAGTAACCCTTACCCTGAATACACAGGGACACTGTTCACTGACCCTTACGCTGAATACACAGGGACCGTGTACAGTAATCCATACCCTGAATACACAGGGACCCTGTACAGTAAGCCTTACCCTGGATACACAGCGACTCTGTACAGTAACCCTTACCCTGAATACACATGGACCCTGTGCAGTAACCCTTACCCTGAATACACAGGGACTCTGTACAGTAAACCTTACCCTGAATACACAGGGTCCCTTTACAGTAACCCTTACCCTGAATACACAGGGACCCTCTACAATAACCCTTACCCTGAATACACAGGGACACTGTACAGTGACCCTTACCCTGAATACACAGGGTCCAGGTACCGTAGCCCTTACCCTGAATACACAGGGAATCTGTACAGTAGCCCTTAAGCTGAATACACAGGGACCCTGTACAGTAACCCTTACCCTGAATACAGAGGTACCCTGTACAGTGACCCTTACCCTGAAAACACAGGGATCCTGTACATTAGCCCTTACCCTGAATACACAGGGACCCTGTACAGTGACCCTAACCCTGAATACATAGGGATCCTGTACAATAACCCTTACCCTGAATACACAGGTACCCTGTACAGTAACCCTTACCCTGAATACACAGGGACACTGTACAGTGTTCCTTACCATGAATATACAGGGACCCTGTACAGTAACCCTTACCCTGAATACATAGGGAGCCTGTACAATAACCCTAACCCTGAATACACAGGGACCCTGTACAGTGAACCTTACCCTGAAGACGCAGGGATCCTGTACAATAACCCTTACCCTGAATAGACAGGGACCCTGTACAGTGACCCTTACCCTGAATACACAAGGATCGTGTACAATAGCCCTTAACCTGAATACACAGGGACCCAGTACAGTAACCCTTGCCCTGAATAGACAGGGACCCTGTACAGTGACCCTTACCCTGAATAAACAGGGATCCTGTACAATAACCCTTACCCTGAATACACAGGGACCCTGTACAGTAAACCTTACCCTGAATAGACAGGGACCCTGTACAGTGACCCTTACACTGAATAAACAGGGATCCTGTACAATAACCCTTACCCTGAATACACAGGGTCCCTGTACAGTAACCCTTACGCTGAAAACAGAGGGACCCTGTACAGTAATCCTTACCCTGAATACACAGGTACCCTATGCAGTGACCCTTACCCTGAATACACAGAGACCCTGTACAGTAACCCTTACCCTGAATACACAGGGACCCTGTACAGTGACACTTAACCTGAATACACAGGGTCCCTGTACAATAACCCTTACCATGAATACACAGGGACCCTGTACAGTGACCCTTACCCTGAATACACAAGGATCGTGTACAATAGCCCTTACCCTGAATACACAGGGACCCAGTACAGTAACCCTTACCCTGAATAGACAGGGACCCTGTACAGTGACCCTTACCCTGAATAAACAGGGATCCTGTACAATAACCCTTACCCTGAATACACAGGGACCCTGTACAGTGACCCTTACCCTGAATACACAAGGATCGTGTACAATAGCCCTTACCCTGAATACACAGGTACCCAGTACAGTAATCCTTACCCTGAATAGACAGGGACCCTGTACAGTGACCCTTACCCTGAATAAACAGGGATTCTGTACAATAACCCTTACCCTGAATACACAGGGACCCTTTGCAGTAACCCTTACCCTGAAAACACAGGGACCCTGTACAGTAACCCTAACCCTGAATACACAGGTACCCTGTGCAGTGAACCTTACCCTGAATACACAGAGACCCTGTACAGTAACCCTTACCCTGAATACACAGGGACACTGTACAGTGTTCCTTACCATGAATATACAGGGACCCTGTACAGTAACCCTTACCCTGAATACATAGGGAGCCTGTACAATAACCCTAACCCTGAATACACAGGGACCCTGTACAGTGAACCTTACCCTGAAGACGCAGGGATCCTGTACAATAACCCTTACCCTGAATAGACAGGGACCCTGTACAGTGACCCTTACCCTGAATACACAAGGATCGTGTACAATAGCCCTTAACCTGAATACACAGGGACCCAGTACAGTAACCCTTGCCCTGAATTGACAGGGACCCTGTACAGTGACCCTTACCCTGAATAAACAGGGATCCTGTACAATAACCCTTACCCTGAATACACAGGGACCCTGTACAGTAACCCTTACCCTGAATAGACAGGGACCCTGTACAGTGACCCTTACACTGAATAAACAGGGATCCTGTACAATAACCCTTACCCTGAATACACAGGGTCCCTGTACAGTAACCCTTACGCTGAAAACAGAGGGACCCTGTACAGTAATCCTTACCCTGAATACACAGGTACCCTATGCAGTGACCCTTACCCTGAATACACAGAGACCCTGTACAGTAACCCTTACCCTGAATACACAGGGACCCTGTACAGTGACACTTAACCTGAATACACAGGGTCCCTGTACAATAACCCTTACCATGAATACACAGGGACCCTGTACAGTGACCCTTACCCTGAATACACAAGGATCGTGTACAATAGCCCTTACCCTGAATACACAGGGACCCAGTACAGTAACCCTTACCCTGAATAGACAGGGACCCTGTACAGTGACCCTTACCCTGAATAAACAGGGATCCTGTACAATAACCCTTACCCTGAATACACAGGGACCCTGTACAGTGACCCTTACCCTGAATACACAAGGATCGTGTACAATAGCCCTTACCCTGAATACACAGGTACCCAGTACAGTAATCCTTACCCTGAATAGACAGGGACCCTGTACAGTGACCCTTACCCTGAATAAACAGGGATTCTGTACAATAACCCTTACCCTGAATACACAGGGACCCTTTGCAGTAACCCTTACCCTGAAAACACAGGGACCCTGTACAGTAACCCTAACCCTGAATACACAGGTACCCTGTGCAGTGAACCTTACCCTGAATACACAGAGACCCTGTACAGTAACCCATAACCTGAATACACAGGAACCCTGTACAGTGACCGTTACCTTGAATACACAGGGATCCTGTACAGTGATCCTTACCCTGAATACACAGGGACTCTGTACAGTAAACCTTAACCTGAATACACAAGGATCGTGTACAATAGCCCTTACCCTGAATACACAGGAACCCAGTACAGTAATCCTTACCCTGAACGCACAGGTACCCTGTACAGTGACTCTTACCCTGAATACACAGGGACCCTGTACAGTAACCCTTAACCTGAATACGCAGGGACCCTGTACAGTGACACTTACCCTGAATACACAGGGACCCTGTATAGTGACACTTACCCTGAATACACAGGGACCCTGTACAGTAACCCTTACGCTGAATGCACAGGGATCCTGTACAGTGATCCTTACCCTGAATACAGAGGGACCCTGTACAGTGACCCTTACCCTGAATACACAGGGATCCTGTACAATAACCCTTACCCTGAATACACAGGGACCCTGTACAGTAACACTTACCCTGAATACACAGGGACCGTGTACACTGACTCTTTTCCAGAATACACAGGGACCCTTTACAGTAACCCTTACCCTGAATACACAGGGATCCTGTACAATAACCCTTACCCTGAATACACAGAGACCATTTACAGTAACCCTTACCCTGAACACACAGGTACCCTGTACAGTGACTCTTACCCTGAATACACAGGGACCCTGTACAGTAACCCTTACCCTGAATACGCAGGGACCCTGTACAGTGACACTTACCCTGAATACACAGTGATCCTGTACAATAACCCTTACCCTGAATGCACAGGGACACTGTACAGTGACCCTTACCCTGAATACACAAGGATCGTGTACAATAGCCCTTACCCTGAATACACAGGAACCCAGTACAGTAACCCTTACCCTGAATAGACAGGCACCCTGTACAGTGACCCTTACCCTGAATAAACAGGGATCTTGTACAATAACCCTTACCCTGAATACACAGGGATCCTGTACAGTGACCCTTACCCTGAATACACAAGGATCGTGTACAATAGCCCTTACCCTGAATACACAGGAACCCAGTTCAGTAACCCTTACCATGAATAGACAGGGACCCTGTACAGTGACCCTTACCCTGAATAAACAGGGATCCTGTACAATAAACCTTACCCTGAATACACAGGGACCCTGTACAGTAACCCTTACCCTGAATTCACAGGGATCCTGTACAATATCCCTTACCCTGAATACACAGGGACACTGTACAGTGACCCTTACCCTGAATACAAAAGGATCGTGTACAATTGCCCTTACCATGAATACACAGGGACCCAATACAGTAACCCTTACCCTGAATAGACAGGCACCCTGTACAGTGACCCTTACCCTGAATAAACAGGGATCCAGTACAATAACCCTTACCCTGAATACACAGGGACCCTGTACAGTGACCCTTACCCTGAATACACAAGGATCGTGTACAATAGCCCCTACCCTGAATACACAGGGACCCAGTGCAGTAACCTTACCCTGAATAGACAGGGACCCTGTACAGTGACCCTTACCCTGAAAACACAGGGACCCTGTACAGTGACACTTAACCTGAATACACAGGGACCCTGTAAGCGAACCTTACCCTGAATACACAGGGACCCTTTACAGTAACCCTTACCCTGAATACACAGGGACGCTCTACAGTGACCCTTACCCTGAATACACAGGGATCCTGTACAATAAACCTTACCATGAATACACAGGGACCCTGTACGGTAACCCTTACCCTGAATACACAAGGATCGTGTACAATAGCCCTTACCCTGAATACACAGGGGCCCAGTACAGTAACCCTTACTCTGAATAGACAGGGACCCTGTACAGCGACCCTTACCCTGAATAAACAGGGATCCTGTACAATAACCCTTACCCGGAATACACAGGGACCCTGTACAGTGACCCTTACCCTGAATACACAAGGATCGTGTACAATAGCCCTTACCTTGAATACACAGGGACCCAGTACAGTAACCCTTACCCTGAATAGACAGGGACCCTGTACAGTGACCCTTACCCTGAATAAACAGGGATCCTGTACAATAACCCTTACCCTGAATACACAGGGACCCTTTGCAGTAACCCTTACCCTGAATACACAGGGACCCTGTACAGTAACCCTTACCCTGAATACACAGGTACTCTGTGCAGTGACCCTTACCCTGAATACACAGAGACCCTGTACAGTAACCCTTACCCTGAATACACAGGGACCCTGTACAGTGACACTTAACCTGAATACACAGGGTCCCTGTAAGCGACCCTTACCCTGAATACACAGGGACCGAGTACAGTGACCATTAACTTGAATACACAGGGACCTGTACTGTGACACTTACCCAGAATACACAGGGACACTGTACAGTGAAACTTAACCTGAATACACAGGGACCCTGTAAGCGACCCTTACCGTGAATACACAGGGAGCCTGTACAGTAACCCTTACCCTGAATACACAGGTACCTGTACAGTGAACCTTACCCTGAATGCGCAGGGACCCTGTACAGTGAGACTTACCCTGAATACACAGGGACCCTGTAAAGTAACCCTCACCCTGCATACACAGGGACCTGTACAGTGAACCTTAACCTGAATACAGAGGGACCCTGTACAGGGAAACTTACCCTGAATACACAGGGACCCTGTACAGTAACCCTTACCCTGAATACACAGGATTTATGTACAATAAACCTTACCCTGAATACACAGGGACCCTGTACAGTAACCCTTACCCTGAATACACAGGGACCCTGTACAGTGACCCTTACCCTGAATACACAGGGACCCTTTACAGTAACCCTTACCCTTAATACACAGGTATCCTGTACAATAACCTTTACCCTGAATACACAGGGACCCTGTACAGTAACCCTTACCCTGAATACACAGGGACCCTGTACAGTGACCCTTACCCTGAATACACAGGGACACTGTACAGTGACCCTTACCCTGAATACACAGGGATCTGTACAGTGACCATTACCCTGAATACACAGGGACACTGTACAGTGACACTTAACCTGAATACGCAGGGACCCTGTAAGCGACCCTTACCGTGAATAAACGGGATCCTGTACAGTAACCCTTACCCTGAATACACAGGGACCTGTACAGTGACCCTTACCCTGAATACACAGGGAACCTGTACAGTGACACTTACCCTGAATACACAGGGACCCTGTACAGTAACCCTTATCCTGAATACACAGGGAGCTGTACAGTGACTCTTACCCTGAATACACAGGGACCCTGTACAGTGACACTTACCCTGAATACACAGGGATCCTGTACAGTAACCCTTGCGCTGAATACACAGGGATCCTCTACAGTGACCCTTACCCTGAATACACAGGGATCCTGTACAATAGCCCTTACCCTGAATACACAGGGACCCTGTACAGTAACCCTTACCCTGAATACACAGGGACCCTGTACAGTGACCCTTACACTGAATATACACGGATCCTATACAATAACCCTTACCGTGAATACACAGGGACCCTGTATAGTGACCCTAACCCTGAATACACAGGGATCATGTACATTAACCCTTACCCTGAATACACAGGGATCCTGTACTGTAACCCTTACCATGAATACACAGGTACACTGTACAGTGACCCATACCCTGAATATACAGGGTCGCTGTAAAATAACCCTTATCCTGAATACACAGGCTCCCTGTACAGTAACCCTTATCCTGAATACACAGGGAGCTGTACAGTGACTCTTACCCTGAATGCACAGGGACCCTGTACAGTGACACTTACCCTGAATACACAGGGTCCCTGTACAGTAACCCTTATCCTGAATACACAGGGACCCTGTACAGTAACCCTTACCCTGAATACACAGGGTCCCTGTACAGTAACCCTTATCCTGAATACACAGGGAGCTGTACAGTGCCTCTTACCCTGAATACACAGGGACCCTGTACATTGATACTTACCCTGAATACACAGGGATCCTGTACAGTAACCCTTACGCTGAATACACAGGGATCCTGTACTGTAACCCTTACCCTGAATACACCGGGATCCTGTACAATAGCCCTTACCCTGAATACACAGGGACCCTGTACAGTATCCCTTACCCTGAATACAAAGGGACCCTGTACAGTGACCCTTACCCTGAATACACAGGGATCCTATACAATAACACTTACCTGAACACACAGGGACCCTGTATAGTGACCCTAATCCTGAATACACAGGGATCCTGTACAATAACCCCTACCCTGAATACACAGGGATCCTATTCAGTAACCATCAACATGAATACACAGGTACACTGTACAGTAACACTTACCCTGAATACACAGGGACCCTGTACAGTGACCCTTACCCTGAATAAACAGGGACACTGTACAGTAACCCTTACCCTGATTACACAGGGTCCCTGTACAGTGACCCTTACCCTGAATAGACAGGGACCCTGTACAGTAACCCTTACCCTGAATACACAGGGATCCTGTACAATAACCCTTACCCTGAATACACAGGGACCCTGTACATTGATACTTACCCTGAATACACAGGGATCCTGTACAGTAACCCTTACGCTGAATACACAGTGATCCTGTACTGTAACCCTTACCCTGAATACACCGGGATCCTGTACAATAGCCCTTACCCTGAATACACAGGGACCCTGTACAGTATCCCTTACCCTGAATACAAAGGGACCCTGTACAGTGACCCTTACCCTGAATATACAGGGATCCTATACAATAACACTTACCTGAATACACAGGGACCCTGTATAGTGACCCTAATCCTGAATACACAGGGATCCTGTACAATAACCCCTACCCTGAATACACAGGGATCCTGTTCAGTAACCATCAACATGAATACACAGGTACACTGTAGCGTAACACTTACCCTGAATACACAGGGACCCTGTACAGTGACCCTTACCCTGAATAAACAGGGACACTGTACAGTAACCCTTACCCTGATTACACAGGGTCCCTGTACAGTGACCCTTACCCTGAATAGACAGGGACCCTGTACAGTAACCCTTACCCTGAATACACAGGGATCCTGTACAATAACCCTTTCCCTGAATAAACAGGGACACTGTACAGTGACCCTTACCCTGAATACAAAAGGATCGTGTACAATTGCCCTTACCATGAATACACAGGGACCCAGTACAGTAACCCTTACCCTGAATAGACAGGCACCCTGTACAGTGACCCTTACCCTGAATAAACAGGGATCCTGTACAATAACCCTTACCCTGAATACACAGGGACCCTGTACAGTGACCCTTACCCTGAATACACAAGGATCGTGTAAAATAGCCCCTACCCTGAATACACAGGGACCCAGTGCAGTAACCTTACCCTGAATAGACAGGGACCCTGTACAGTGAACCTTACCCTGAAAACACAGGGACCCTGTACAGTGATACTTAACCTGAATACACAGGGACCCTGTAAGCGAACCTTACCCTGAATACACAGGGACCCTTTACAGTAACCCTTACGCTGAATACACAGGGACGCTCTACAGTGACCCTTACCCTGAATACACAGGAATCCTGTACAATAACCCTTACCATGAATACACAGGGACCCTGTACAGTAACCCTTACCCTGAATACACAAGGATCGTGTACAATAGCCCTTACCCTGAATACACAGGGGCCCAATACAGTAACCCTTACCCTGAATAGACAGGGACCCTGTACAGCGACCCTTACCCTGAATAAACACGGATCCTGTACAATAACACTTACCCAGAATACACAGGGACCCTGTACAGTGACCCTTACCCTGAATACACAAGGATCGTGTACAATAGCCCTTACCCTGAATACACAGGGACCCAGTACAGTAACCCTTACCCTGAATAGACAGGGACCCTGTACAGTGACCCTTACCCTGAATAAACAGGGATCCTGTACAATAACCCTTACCCTGAATACACAGGGACCCTTTGCAGTAACCCTTACCCTGAATACACAGGGACCCTGTACAGTAACCCTTACCCTGAATACACAGGTACTCTGTGCAGTGACCCTTACCCTGAATACACAGAGACCCTGTACAGTAACCCTTACCCTGAATACACAGGGACCCTGTACAGTGACACTTAACCTGAATACACAGGGTCCCTGTAAGCGACCCTTACCCTGAATACACAGGGACCGAGTACAGTGACCATTAACTTGAATACACAGGGACCTGTACTGTGACACTTACCCTGAATACACAGGGACACTGTACAGTGACACTTAACCTGAATACACAGGGACCCTGTAAGCGACCCTTACCGTGAATACACAGGGAGCCTGTACAGTAACCCTTATCCTGAATACACAGGGACCTGTACAGTGACCCTTACCCTGAATGCGCAGGGACCCTGTACAGTGAGACTTACCCTGAATACACAGGGACCCTGTAAAGTTAACCTCACCCTGCATACACAGGGACCTGTACAGTGAACCTTAACCTGAATACACAGGGACCCTGTACAGGGAAACTTACCCTGAATACACAGGGACCCTGTACAGTAACCCTTACCCTGAATACACAGGATTTATGTACAATAAACCTTACCCAGAATACACAGGGACCCTGTACAGTAACCCTTACCCTGAATACACAGGGACCCTGTACAGTGACCCTTACCCTGAATACACAGGGACCCTTTACAATAATCCTTACCCTTAATACACAGATATCCTGTACAATAACCTTAACCCTGAATACACAGGGACCCTGTACAGTAACCCTTACCCTGAATACACAGGGACCCTGTACAGTGACCCTTACCCTGAATACACAGGGACCCTGTACAGTGACCCTTACCCTGAATACACAGGGATCTGTACAGTGACCATTACCCTGAATACACAGGGACACTGTACAGTGACACTTAACCTGAATACGCAGGGACCCTGTAAGCGACCCTTACCGTGAATAAACGGGACCCTGTACATTAACCCTTACCCTGAATACACATGGACCTGTACAGTGACCCTTACCCTGAATACACAGGTAACCTGTACAGTGTCACTTACCCTGAATACACAGGGTCCCTGTACAGTAACCCTTATCCTGAATACACAGGGAGCTGTACAGTGACTCTTACCCTGAATACACAGGGACCCTGTACAGTGACACTTACCCTGAATACACAGGGATCCTGTACAGTAACCCTTACGCTGAATACACAGGGATCCTGTACAGTGACCCTTACCCTGAATACACAGGGATCCTGTACAATAGCCCTTACCCTGAATACACAGGGACCCTGTACAGTAACCCTTACCCTGAATACACAGGGACCCTGTACAGTGACCCTTACCCTGAATATACAGGGATCCTATACAATAACCCTTACCGTGAATACACAGGGACCCTGTATAGTGACACTAACCCTGAATACACAGGGATCATGTACAATAACCCTTACCCTGAATACACAGGGATCCTGTACTGTAAACCTTACCATGAATACACAGGTACACTGTACAGTGACACATACCCTGAATATACAGGGTCCCTGTACAATAACCCTTATCCTGAATACACAGGCTCCCTGTACAGTAACCCTTATCCTGAATACACAGGGAGCTGTACAGTGACTCTTACCCTGAATGCACAGGGACCCTGTACAGTGACACTTACCCTGAATACACAGGGTCCCTGTACAGTAACCCTTATCCTGAATACACAGGGACCCTGTACAGTAACCCTTACCCTGAATACACAGGGTCCCTGTACAGTAACCCTTATCCTGAATACATAGGGAGCTGTACAGTGCCTCTTACCCTGAATACACAGGGACCCTGTACATTGATACTTACCCTGAATACACAGGGATCCTGTACAGTAACCCTTACGCTGAATACACAGGGATCCTGTACTGTAACCCTTACCCTGAATATTCGGGATCCTGTACAATAGCCCTTACCCTGAATACACAGGGACCCTGTACAGTATCCCTTACCCTGAATACAAAGGGACCCTGTACAGTGACCCTTACCCTGAATACACAGGGATCCTATACAATAACACTTACCTGAATACACAGGGACCCTGTATAGTGACCCTAATCCTGAATACACAGGGATCCTGTACAATAACCCCTACCCTGAATACACAGGGATCCTGTTCAGTAACCATCAACATGAATACACAGGTACACTGTACAGTAACACTTACCCTGAATACACAGGGACCCTGTACAGTGACCCTTACCCTGAATAAACAGGGACACTGTACAGTAACACTTACCCTGATTACACAGGGTCCCTGTACAGTGACCCTTACCCTGAATAGACAGGGACCCTGTACAGTAACCCTTACCCTGAATACACAGGGACCCTGTACAGTGACACTTAACCTGAATACACAGGGTCCCTGTAAGCGACCCTTACCCTGAATACACAGGGACCCAGTACAGTGACCATTACCTTGAATACACAGGGACCTGTACTGTGACACTTAGCCTGAATACACAGGGACACTGTACAGTGACACTTAACCTGAATAAACAGGGACCCTGTAAGCAACCCTTACCGTGAATACACAGGGAGCCTGTACAGTAACCCTTACCCTGAATACACAGGGACCCTGTACAGTATCCCTTACCCTGAATACAAAGGGACCCTGTACAGTGACCCTTACCCTGAATACACAGGGATCCTATACAATAACACTTACCTGAATACACAGGGACCCTGTATAGTGACCCTAATCCTGAATACACAGGGATCCTGTATAATAACCCCTACCCTGAATACACAGGGATCCTATTCAGTAACCATCAACATGAATACACAGGTACACTGTACAGTAACACTTACCCTGAATATACAGGGACCCTGTACAGTGACCCTTACCCTGAATAAACAGGGACACTGTACAGTAACCCTTACCCTGATTACACAGGATCCCTGTACAGTGACCCTTACCCTGAATAGACAGGGACCCTGTACAGTAACCCTTACCCTGAATACACAGGGATCCTGTACAATAACCCTTACCCTGAATACACAGGGACCCTGTACATTGATACTTACCCTGAATACACAGGGATCCTGTAAAGTAACCCTTACGCTGAATACACAGTGATTCTGTACTGTAACCCTTACCCTGAATACACCGGGATCCTGTACAATAGCCCTTACCCGGAATACACAGGGACCCTGTACAGTATCCCTTACCCTGAATACAAAGGGACCCTGTACAGTGACCCTTACCCTGTATATACAGGGATCCTATACAATAACACTTACCTGAATACACAGGGACCCTGTATAGTGACCCTAATCCTGATTACACAGGGATCCTGTACAATAACCCCTACCCTGAATACACAGGGATCCTGTTCAGTAACCATCAACATGAATACACAGGTACACTGTAGCGTAACACTTACCCTGAATACACAGGGACCCTGTACAGTGACCCTTACCCTGAATAAACAGGGACACTGTACAGTAACCCTTACCCTGATTACACAGGGTCCCTGTACAGTGACCCTTACCCTGAATAGACAGGGACCCTGTACAGTAACCCTTACCCTGAATACACAGGGATCCTGTACAATAACCCTTACCCTGAATAAACAGGGACACTGTACAGTGACCCTTACCCTGAATACAAAAGGATCGTGTACAATTGCCCTTACCATGAATACACAGGGACCCAGTACAGTAACCCTTACCCTGAATAGACAGGCACCCTGTACAGTGACCCTTACCCTGAATAAACAGGGATCCTGTACAATAACCCTTACCCTGAATACACAGGGACCCTGTACAGTGACCCTTACCCTGAATACACAAGGATCGTGTAAAATAGCCCCTACCCTGAATACACAGGGCCCAGTGCAGTAACCTTACCCTGAATAGACAGGGACCCTGTACAGTGACCCTTACCCTGAAAACACAGGGACCCTGTACAGTGACACTTAACCTGAATACACAGGGACCCTGTAAGCGAACCTTACCCTGAATACACAGGGACCCTTTACAGTAACCCTTACCCTGAATACACAGGGACGCTCTACAGTGACCCTTACCCTGAATACACAGGGATCCTGTACAATAACCCTTACCATGAATACACAGGGACCCTGTACAGTAACCCTTACCCTGAATACACAAGGATCGTGTACAATAGCCCTTACCCTGAATACACAGGGGCCCAATACAGTAACCCTTACCCTGAATAGACAGGGACCCTGTACAGCGACCCTTACCCTGAATAAACACGGATCCTGTACAATAACCCTTACCCAGAATACACAGGGACCCTGTACAGTGACCCTTACCCTGAATACACAAGGATCGTGTACAATAGCCCTTACCCTGAATACACAGGGACCCAGTACAGTAACCCTTACCCTGAATAGACAGGGACCCTGTACAGTGACCCTTACCCTGAATACACAGGGACCCTTTGCAGTAACCCTTACCCTGAATACACAGGGACCCTGTACAGTAACCCTTACCCTGAATACACAGGTACTCTGTGCAGTGACCCTTACCCTGAATACACAGAGACCCTGTACAGTAACCCTTACCCTGAATACACAGGGACCCTGTACAGTGACACTTAACCTGAATACACAGGGACCCTGTAAGCGACCCTTACCCTGAATACACAGGGACCGAGTACAGTGACCATTAACTTGAATACACAGGGACCTGTACTGTGACACTTACCCTGAATACACAGGGACACTGTACAGTGACACTTAACCTGAATACACAGGGACCCTGTAAGCGACCCTTACCGTGAATACACAGGGAGCCTGTACAGTAACCCTTATCCTGAATACACAGGGACCTGTACAGTGACCCTTACCCTGAATGCGCAGGGACCCTGTACAGTGAGACTTACCCTGAATACACAGGGACCCTGTAAAGTTACCCTCACCCTGCATACACAGGGACCTGTACAGTGAACCTTAACCTGAATACACAGGGACCCTGTACAGGGAAACTTACCCTGAATACACATGGACCCTGTACAGTAACCCTTACCCTGAATACACAGGATTTATGTACAATAAACCTTACCCAGAATAAACAGGGACCCTGTACAGTAACCCTTACCCTGAATAGACAGGGACCCTGTACATTGACCCTTACCCTGAATACACAGGGACCCTTTACAGTAATCCTTACCCTTAATACACAGATATCCTGTACAATAACCTTAACCCTGAATACACAGGGACCCTGTACAGTAACCCTTACCCTGAATACACAGGGACCCTGTACAGTGACCCTTACCCTGAATACACAGGGACCCTGTACAGTGACCCTTACCCTGAATACACAGGGATCTGTACAGTGACCATTACCCTGAATACACAGGGACACTGTACAGTGAGACTTAACCTGAATACGCAGGGACCCTGTAAGCGACCCTTACCGTGAATAAACGGGACCCTGTACATTAACCCTTACCCTGAATACACATGGACCTGTACAGTGACCCTTACCCTGAATACACAGGTAACCTGTACAGTGACACTTACCCTGAATACACAGGGTCCCTGTACAGTAACCCTTATCCTGAATACACAGGGAGCTGTACAGTGACTCTTACCCTGAATACACAGGGACCCTGTACAGTGACACTTACCCTGAATACACAGGGATCCTGTACAGTAACCCTTACGCTGAATACACAGGGATCCTGTACAGTGACCCTTACCCTGAATACACAGGGATCCTGTACAATAGCCCTTACCCTGAATACACAGGGACCCTGTACAGTAACCCTTACCCTGAATACACAGGGACCCTGTACAGTGACCCTTACCCTGAATATACAGGGATCCTATACAATAACCCTTACCGTGAATACACAGGGACCCTGTATAGTGACACTAACCCTGAATACACAGGGATCATGTACAATAACCCTTACCCTGAATACACAGGGATCCTGTACTGTAACCCTTACCATGAATACACAGGTACACTGTACAGTGACCCATACCCTGAATATACAGGGTCCCTGTACAATAACCCTTATCCTGAATACACAGGCTCCCTGTACAGTAACCCTTATCCTGAATACACAGGGAGCTGTACAGTGACTCTTACCCTGAATACACAGGGACCCTGTACAGTGACACTTACCCTGAATAGACAGGGTCCCTGTTCAGTAACCCTTATCCTGAATACACAGGGACCCTGTACAGTAACCCTTACCCTGAATACACAGGGTCCCTGTACAGTAACCCTTATCCTGAATACACAGGGAGCTGTACAGTGCCTCTTACCCTGAATACACAGGGACCCTCTACATTGATACTTACCCTGAATACACAGGGATCCTGTACAGTAACCCTTACGCTGAATACACAGGGATCCTGTACTGTAACCCTTACCCTGAATACACCGGGATCCTGTACAATAGCCCTTACCCTGAATACACAGGGACCCTGTACAGTATCCCTTACCCTGAATACAAAGGGACCCTGTACAGTGACCCTTACCCCGAATACACAGGGATCCTATACAATAGCACTTACCTGAATACACAGGGACCCTGTATAGTGACCCTAATCCTGAATACACAGGGATCCTGTACAATAACCCCTACCCTGAATACACAGGGATCCTGTTCAGTAACCATCAACATGAATACACAGGTACACTGTACAGTAACACTTACCCTGAATACACAGGGACCCTGTACAGTGACCATTACCCTGAATAAACAGGGACACTGTACAGTAACACTTACCCTGATTACACAGGGTCCCTGTACAGTGACCCTTACCCTGAATAGACAGGGACCTTGTACAGTAACCCTTACCCTGAATACACAGGGACCCTGCACAGTGACACTTAACCTGAATACACAGGGTCACTGTAAGCGACCCTTACCCTGAATAAACAGGGACCCAGTACAGTGACCATTACCTTGAATACACAGGGACCTGTACTGTGACACTTAGCCTGAATACACAGGGACACTGTACAGTGACACTTAACCTGAATAAACAGGGACCCTGTAAGCGACCCTTACCGTGAATACACAGGGAGCCTGTACAGTAACCCTTACCCTGAATACACAGGGACCTGTACAGTGACCCTTACCCTGAATACGCAGGGACCCTGTACAGTGACACTTACCCTGAATACACAGGGACCCTGTAAAGTAACCCTGACCCTGCATACACAGGGACCTGTACAGTGAACCTTAACCTGAATACACAGGGACCCTGTACAGGGAAACTTACCCTGAATACACAGGGACCCTGTACAGTAACCCTTACCCTGAATACACAGGATTTATGTACAATAAACCTTACCCTTAATACACAGGGACCCTGTACAGTAACCCTTACCTTGAATACACAGGGACCCTGTACAGTGACCCTTACCCTGAATACACAGGGACCCTTTACAGTAACCCTTACCCTTAATACACAGGTATCCTGTACAATAATCTTTACCCTGAATAGACAGGGATCCTGTACAGTAACCCTTACCCTGAATACACAGGGACCCTGTACAGTGACCCTTACCCTGAATACACAGCGACCCTGTACAGTGACCCTTACACTGAATACACAGGGATCTGTACAGTGACCATTAGCCTGAATACACAGGGACACTGTACAGTGACACTTAACCTGAATACGCAGGGACCCTGTAAGCGACCCTTACCGTGAATACACGGGACCCTGTACAGTAACCCTTACCCTGAATACACAGGGACCTGTACAGTGACCCTTACCCTGAATACACAGGGAACCTGTACAGTGACACTTACACTGAATACACAGGGTTCCTGTACAGTAACCCTTATCCTGAATACACAGGGAGCTGTACAGTGACTCTTACCCTGAATACACAGGGACCCTGTACAGTGAAAATTACCCTGAATACACAGGGATCCTGTACAGTAACCCTTACGCTGAATACACAGGGATCCTGTACAGTGACCCTTACCCTGAATACACAGGGATCCTGAACAATAGCCCTTACCCTGAATACACAAGGACCCTGTACAGTAACCCTTACCCTGAATACACAGGGACCCTGTACAGTGACCCTTACCCTGAATATACAGGGATCCTATACAATAACCCTTACCGTGAATACACAGGGACCCTGTATAGTGACCCTAACACTGAATACACAGGGATCATGTATAATAACCCTTACCCTGAATACACAGGGATCCTGTACTGTAACCCTTACCATGAATACACAGGTACACTGTACAGTGACCCATACCCTGAATATACAGGGTCCCTGTACAGTAACCCTTATCCTGAATACACAGGCTCTCTATACAGTAACCCTTATCCTGAATACACAGGAAGCTGTACAGTGACACTTACCCTGAATACACAGGGATCCTGTACAGTAACCCTTACGCTGAATACACAGGGATCCTGTACTGTAACCCTTACCCTGAATACACCGGGATCCTGTACAATAGCCCTTACCCTGAATACACAGGGATCCTGTACAGTATCCCTTACGCTGAATACAAAGGGACCCTGTACAGTGACCCTTACCCTGAATACACAGGGATCCTATACAATAACACTTACCTGAATACACAGGGACCCTGTATAGTGACCCTAATCCTGAATACACAGGGATCCTGTACAATAACCCTTACCCTGAATACACAGGGATCCTGTACAGTAACCCTCACCATGAATACACAGGTACACTGTAAAGTAACCCTTACCCTGAATAGACAGGGAACCTGTACAGTGACCCTTACCCTGAATAAACAGGGACACTGTACAGTAACCCTTACCCTGATTACACAGGGTCCCTGTATAGTGACCCTTACCCTGAATAGACAGGGACCCTGTACAATAACCCTTACCCTGAATACACAGGGACCCTGTACAGTGACCCTAACCCTGAATACACAGGTACCCAGTAAAGTGACCCTAACCCTGAATACACAGGTACCCTGTACAGTGAGCCTTACCCTGAATGCACAGGGACCCTGTACAGTGATCCTTACCCTGAATATACAGGGACCCTGTACATTAAATCTTACCCTGAATACACACGGACACTTTACAGTAACACATACCCGGAATACACAGGGACCCTGTACAGTGACCCTAACCCTGAATAAACAGGGACCCTATACAGTGACCCTTACCCTGAATACACAGGGACCCTGTACAGTAACCCTTACCCTGAATACACAGGGACACTGTACACTGACCCTTACCCTGAATACACAGGGACCGTGTACAGTAAACCTTACCCTGAATACACAGGTACCCTTTACAGTAACCCTTACCCTGAATACACAGGGACCCTGTACAGTAACCCTTACCCTGAATACACAGCGACACTGTTCACTGACCCTTACCCTGAATACACAGGGACAGTGTACAGTAACCCATACCCTGAATACACAGGGACCCTGTACAGTAAGCCTTACCCTGGATACACAGCGACTCTGTACAGTAACCCTTACCCTGAATACACATGGACCCTGTGCAGTAACCCTTACCCTGAATACACAGGGATTCTGTACAGTAAACCTTACCCAGAATACACAGGGTCCATTTACAGTAACCCTTACCCTGAATACACAGGGCCCCTGTACAATAACCCTTACCCTGAATACACAGGGACATTGTACAGTGACCCTTACCCTGAATACACAGGGTCCCTGTACCGTAGCCCTTACCCTGAATACACAGGGATCCTGTACAGTAGCCCTTAAGCTGAATACACAGGGACCCTGTACAGTAACCCTTACCCTGAATACAGAGGTACTCTGTACAGTGAACCTTACCCTGAAAACACAGAGATCCTGTACAATAACCCTTACCCTGAATACACAGGGACCCTGTACAGTGACCCTAACCCTGAATACATAGGGATCCTGTACAATAACCCTTACCCTGAATACACAGGTACCCTGTACAGTAACCCTTACCCTGAATACACAGTGACACTGTACAGTGTTCCTTACCATGAATATACAGGGACCCTGTACAGTAACCCTTACCCTGAATACATAGGGACCCTGTACAGTAACCCTAACCCTGAATACACAGGGACCCTGTACAGTGAACCTTACCCTGAAGACGCAGGGATCCTGTACAATAACCCTTACCCTGAATAGACAGGGACCCTGTACAGTGACCCTTACACTGAATAAACAGGGATCCTATACAATAACCCTTACCCTGAATATACAGGGACCCTTTGCAGTAACTCTTACCCTGAAAACACAGGGACCCTGTACAGTAACCCTTACCCTGAATAGACAGGTACCCTGTGCAGTGAACCTTACCCTGAATACACAGAGACCCTGTACAGTAACCCTTAACCTGAATACACAGGGACCCTGTACAGTAACACTTAACCTGAATACACAGGGACCCTGTAAGCGACCCTTACCCTGAATACACAGGGACCCTGTACAGTGACCATTACCTTAAATACACAGGGACCTGTACTGTGGCACTTACCCTGAATACACAGGGACACTGTACAGTGACACTTAACCTGAATACACAGGGACCCTGTAAGCGACCCTTACCGTGAATACACAGGGACCTGTACAGTAACCCTTACCCTGAATACACAGGGACCTGTACAGTGACCCTTACCCTGAATACACAGGGACTCTGTACAGTGACACTTACCCTGAATACACAGGGACCCTGTACAGTAACCCTCACCCTGCATACACAGGGACCTGTACAGTGAACCTTAACCTGAATACACAGGGACCCTGTACAGTGAAACTTACCCTAAATACACAGGGACCCTGTACAGTAACCCTTACCCTGAATACACAGGAATCCTGTACAATAACCCTTACCCTGAATACACAGGGACCCTGTACAGTAACCCTTACCCTGAATACAGAGGGACCCTGTACAGTGACCCTTACGCCGAATATACAGGGATCCTGTACAATAACCCTTACCCTGAATACACAGGGACCCTGTACAGTAACCCTTACCCTGAATACACAGGGACCCTGTACAGTGACCCTTACCCTGAATACACAGGGACCCTTTACAGTAACCCTTACCCTGAATACACAGGTATCCTGTACAATAACCTTTACCCTGAACACACAGGGAACCTGTACAGTAACTCTTACCCTGAATACACAGGGACCCTGCACAGTGACCCTTACCCTGAATACACAGGGGCCCTGTACAGTGACCCTTACCCTGAATACACAGGGATCTGTACAGTGACACTTACCCTGAATACACAGGGATCCTGTACAATAACCCTTACCCTGAATACACAGGGATCCTGTACTGTAACCCTCACCATGAATACACAGGTACACTGTACAGTAAACCTTACCCTGAATACACAGGGACCCTGTACAGTGACCCTTACCCTGAATAAACAGGGACACTGTACAGTAACCCTTACCCTGATTACACAGGGTCCCTGTACAGTGACCCTTATCCTGAATAGACAGGGACGCTGTACAGTAACCCTTACCCTGAATACACAGGGACCCTGTACAGTGACCCTAACCCTGAATACACAGGTACCCAGTAAAGTGATCCTTACCCTGAATACACAGGGACCCTGTACAGTAAGCCTTTCCCTGAATACACAGGGACCCTGTACAGTGACCCTAACCCTGAATACACAGGTACCCTGTACAGTGTGCCTTACCCTGAATGCACAGGGACCCTGTACAGTGATCCTTACCCTGAATATACAGGGACCCTGTACATTAAATCTTACCCTGAATACACAGGGACCCTGTACAGTAACCCTTACCCTGAATACGCAGGGACCCTGTACAGTGACACTTACCCTGAATACACAGTGATCCTGTACAATAACCCTTACCCTGAATACACAGGGACACTGTACAGTGACTCTAACCCTGAATAAACAGGGACCCTATACAGTGATCCTTACCCTGAATACACAGGGACCCTGTACAGTAACCCTTACCCTGAATACACAGGGACCCTGTACAGTGACCCTTACCCTGAATACACAAGGATCGTGTACAATAGCCCTTACCCTGAATACACAGGTACCCAGTACAGTAACCCTTACCCTGAATAGACAGGGACCCTGTACAGTGATCCTTACCCTGAATAAACAGGGATTCTGTACAATAACCCTTACCCTGAATACACAGGGACCCTTTGCAGTAACCCTTACCCTGAAAACACAGGGACCCTGTACAGTAACCCTTACCCTGAATACACAGGTACCCTGTGCAGTGAACCTTACCCTGAATACACAGAGACCCTGTACAGTAACCCATAACCTGAATACACAGGAACCCTGTACAGTGACCGTTACCTTGAATACACAGGGATCCTGTACAGTGATCCTTACCCTGAATACACAGGGACTCTGTACAGTAAACCTTAACCTGAATACACAAGGATCGTGTACAATAGCCTTTACCCTGAATACACAGGAACCCAGTACAGTAACCCTTACCCTGAACGCACAGGTACCCTGTACAGTGACTCTTACCCTGAATACACAGGGACCCTGTACAGTAACCCTTAACCTGAATACGCAGGGACCCTGTACAGTGACACTTACCCTGAATACACAGGGACCCTGTACAGTGACACTTACCCTGAATACACAGGGACCCTGTACAGTAACCCTTACGCTGAATGCACAGGGATCCTGTACAGTGATCCTTACCCTGAATACAGAGGGACCCTGTACAGTGACCCTTACCCTGAATACACAGGGATCCTGTACAATAACCCTTACCCTGAATACACAGGGATCCTGTACTGTAACCCTCACCATGAATACACAGGTACACTGTACAGTAAACCTTACCCTGAATACACAGGGACCCTGTACAGTGACCCTTACCCTGAATAAACAGGGACACTGTACAGTAACCCTTACCCTGATTACACAGGGTCCCTGTACAGTGACCCTTATCCTGAATAGACAGGGACGCTGTACAGTAACCCTTACCCTGAATACACAGGGACCCTGTACAGTGACCCTAACCCTGAATACACAGGTACCCAGTAAAGTGATCCTTACCCTGAATACACAGGGACCCTGTACAGTAAGCCTTTCCCTGAATACACAGGGACCCTGTACAGTGACCCTAACCCTGAATACACAGGTACCCTGTACAGTGTGCCTTACCCTGAATGCACAGGGACCCTGTACAGTGATCCTTACCCTGAATATACAGGGACCCTGTACATTAAATCTTACCCTGAATACACAGGGACCCTGTACAGTAACCCTTACCCTGAATACGCAGGGACCCTGTACAGTGACACTTACCCTGAATACACAGTGATCCTGTACAATAACCCTTACCCTGAATACACAGGGACACTGTACAGTGACTCTAACCCTGAATAAACAGGGACCCTATACAGTGATCCTTACCCTGAATACACAGGGACCCTGTACAGTAACCCTTACCCTGAATACACAGGGACCCTGTACAGTGACCCTTACCCTGAATACACAAGGATCGTGTACAATAGCCCTTACCCTGAATACACAGGTACCCAGTACAGTAACCCTTACCCTGAATAGACAGGGACCCTGTACAGTGATCCTTACCCTGAATAAACAGGGATTCTGTACAATAACCCTTACCCTGAATACACAGGGACCCTTTGCAGTAACCCTTACCCTGAAAACACAGGGACCCTGTACAGTAACCCTTACCCTGAATACACAGGTACCCTGTGCAGTGAACCTTACCCTGAATACACAGAGACCCTGTACAGTAACCCATAACCTGAATACACAGGAACCCTGTACAGTGACCGTTACCTTGAATACACAGGGATCCTGTACAGTGATCCTTACCCTGAATACACAGGGACTCTGTACAGTAAACCTTAACCTGAATACACAAGGATCGTGTACAATAGCCTTTACCCTGAATACACAGGAACCCAGTACAGTAACCCTTACCCTGAACGCACAGGTACCCTGTACAGTGACTCTTACCCTGAATACACAGGGACCCTGTACAGTAACCCTTAACCTGAATACGCAGGGACCCTGTACAGTGACACTTACCCTGAATACACAGGGACCCTGTACAGTGACACTTACCCTGAATACACAGGGACCCTGTACAGTAACCCTTACGCTGAATGCACAGGGATCCTGTACAGTGATCCTTACCCTGAATACAGAGGGACCCTGTACAGTGACCCTTACCCTGAATACACAGGGATCCTGTACAATAATCCTTACCCTGAATACACAGGGACCCTGTACAGTAACACTTACCCTGAATACACAGGGACCCTGTACACTGACTCTTTTCCTGAATACACAGGGACCCTTTACAGTAACCCTTACCCTGAATACACAGGGATCCTGTACAATAACCCTTACCCTGAATACACAGAGACCATTTACAGTAACCCTTACCCTGAACACACAGGTACCCTGTACAGTGACTCTTACCCTGAATACACAGGGACCCTGTACAGTAACCCTTACCCTGAATACGCAGGGACCCTGTACAGTGACACTTACCCTGAATACACAGTGATCCTGTACAATAATCCTTACCCTGAATACACAGGGACACTGTACAGTGACCCTTACCCTGAATACACAAGGATCGTGTACAATAGCCCTTACCCTGAATACACAGGAACCCAGTACAGTAACCCTTACCCTGAATAGACAGGCACCCTGTACAGTGACCCTTACCCTGAATAAACAGGGATCCTGTACAATAACCCTTACCTTGAATACACAGGGATCCTGTACAGTTACCCTTACCCTGAATACACAAGGATCGTGTACAATAGCCCTTACCCTGAATACACAGGAACCCAGTACAGTAACCCTTACCATGAATAGACAGGGACCCTGTACAGTGACCCTTACCCTGAATAAACAGGGATCCTGTACAATAAACCTTACCCTGAATACACAGGGACCCTGTACAGTGACCCTTACCCTGAATACACAGGGATCCTGTACAATAACCCTTACCCTGAATACACAGGGACACTGTACAGTGACCCTTACCCTGAATACAAAAGGATCGTGTACAATTGCCCTTACCATGAATACACAGGGACCCAGTACAGTAACCCTTACCCTGAATAGACAGGCACCCTGTACAGTGACCCTTACCCTGAATAAACAGGGATCCAGTACAATAACCCTTACCCTGAATACACAGGGACCCTGTAGAGTGACCCTTACCCTGAATACACAAGGATCGTGTACAATAGCCCCTACCCTGAATACACAGGGACCCAGTGCAGTAACCTTACCCTGAATAGACAGGGACCCTGTACAGTGACCCTTACCCTGAAAACACAGGGATCCTGTACAGTGACACTTAACCTGAATACACAGGGACCCTGTAAGCGAACCTTACCCTGAATACACAGGGACCCTTTACAGTAACCCTTACCCTGAATACACAGGGACGCTCTACAGTGACCCTTACCCTGAATACACAGGGATCCTGTACAATAACCCTTACCATGAATACACAGGGACCCTGTACAATAACCCTTACCCTGAATACACAAGGATCGTGTACAATAGCCCTTACCCTGAATACACAGGGGCCCAGTACAGTAACCCTTACCCTGAATAGACAGGGACCCTGTACAGCGACCCTTACCCTGAATAAACAGGGATCCTGTACAATAACCCTTACCCTGAATACACAGGGACCCTGTACAGTGACCCTTACCCTGAATACACAAGGATCGTGTACAATAGCCCTTACCCTGAATACACAGGGACCCAGTACAGTAACCCTTACCCTGAATAGACAGGGACCCTGTACAGTGACCCTTACCCTGAATAAACAGGGATGCTGTACAATAACCCTTACCCTGAATACACAGGGACCCTTTGCAGTAACCCTTACCCTGAATACACAGGGACCCTGTACAGTAACCCTTACCCTGAATACACAGGTACTCTGTGCAGTGACCCTTACCCTGAATACACAGAGACCCTGTACAGTAACCCTTACCCTGAATACACAGGGACCCTGTACAGTGACACTTAACCTGAATACACAGGGTCCCTGTAAGCGACCCTTACCCTGAATACACAGGGACCGAGTACAGTGACCATTAACTTGAATACACAGGGACCTGTACTGTGACACTTACCCTGAATACACAGGGACACTGTACAGTGACACTTAACCTGAATACACAGGGACCCTGTAAGCGACCCTTACCGTGAATACACAGGGAGCCTGTACAGTAACCCTTACCCTGAATACACAGTTACCTGTACAGTGACCCTTACCCTGAATGCGCAGGGACCCTGTACAGTGAGACTTACCCTGAATACACAGGGACCCTGTAAAGTAACCCTCACCCTGCATACACAGGGACCTGTACAGTGAACCTTAACCTGAATACAGAGGGACCCTGTACAGGGAAACTTACCCTGAATACACAGGGACCCTGTACAGTAACCCTTACCCTGAATACACAGGATTTATGTACAATAAACCTTACCCTGAATACACAGGGACCCTGTACAGTAACCCTTACCCTGAATACACAGGGACCCTGTACAGTGACCCTTACCCTGAATACACAGGGACCCTTTACAGTAACCCTTACCCTTAATACACAGGTATCCTGTACAATAACCTTTACCCTGAATACACAGGGACCCTGTACAGTAACCCTTACCCTGAATACACAGGGACCCTGTACAGTGACCCTTACCCTGAATACACAGGGACACTGTACAGTGACCCTTACCCTGAATACACAGGGATCTGTACAGTGACCATTACCCTGAATACACAGGGACACTGTACAGTGACACTTAACCTGAATACGCAGGGACCCTGTAAGTGACCCTTACCGTGAATAAACGGGACCCTGTACAGTAACCCTTACCCTGAATACACAGGGACCTGTACAGTGACCCTTACCCTGAATACACAGGGAACCTGTACAGTGACACTTACCCTGAATACACAGGGTCCCTGTACAGTAACCCTTATCCTGAATACACAGGGAGCTGTACAGTGACTCTTACCCTGAATACACAGGGACCCTGTACAGTGACACTTACCCTGAATACACAGGGATCCTGTACAGTAACCCTTACGCTGAATACACAGGGATCCTGTACAGTGACCCTTACCCTGAATACACAGGGATCCTGTACAATAGCCCTTACCCTGAATACACAGGGACCCTGTACAGTAAACCTTACCCTGAATACACAGGGACCCTGTACAGTGACCCTTACACTGAATATACACGGATCCTATACAATAACCCTTACCGTGAATACACAGGGACCCTGTATAGTGACCCTAACCCTGAATACACAGGGATCATGTACATTAACCCTTACCCTGAATACACAGGGATCCTGTACTGTAACCCTTACCATGAATACACAGGTACACTGTACAGTGACCCATACCCTGAATATACAGGGTCCCTGTAAAATAACCCTTATCCTGAATACACAGGCTCCCTGTACAGTAACCCTTATCCTGAATACACAGGGAGCTGTACAGTGACTCTTACCCTGAATGCACAGGGACCCTGTACAGTGACACTTACCCTGAATACACAGGGTCCCTGTACAGTAACCCTTATCCTGAATACACAGGGACCCTGTACAGGGAAACTTACCCTGAATACACAGGGACACTGTACAGTATCCCTTACCCTGAATACACAGGATTTATGTACAATAAACCTTACCCAGAATACACAGGGACCCTGTACAGTAACCCTTACCCTGAATACACAGGGACCCTGTACAGTGACCCTTACCCTGAATACACAGGGACCCTGTACAGTGACCCTTACCCTGAATACACAGGGACCCTGTACAGTGGCCCTTACCCTGAATACACAGGTATCTGTACAGTGACCATTACCCTGAATACACAGGGACACTGTACAGTGATACTTAACCTGAATACGCAGGGACCCTGTAAGCGACCCTTACCGTGAATAAACGGGACCCTGTACATTAACCCTTACCCTGAATACACATGGACCTGTACAGTGACCCTTACCCTGAATACACAGGTAACCTGTACAGTGACACTTACCCTGAATACACAGGGTCCCTGTACAGTAACCCATATCCTGAATACACAGGGAGCTGTACAGTGACTCTTACCCTGAATACACAGGGACCCTGTACAGTGACACTTACCCTGAATACACAGGGATCATGTACAGTAACCCTTACGCTGAATACACAGGGATCCTGTACAGTGACCCTTACCCTGAATACACAGGGATCCTGTACAATAGCCCTTACCCTGAATACACAGGGACCCTGTACAGTAACCCTTACCCTGAATACACAGGGACCCTGTACAGTGACCCTTACCCTGAATATACAGGGATCCTATACAATAACCCTTACCGTGAATACACAGGGACCCTGTATAGTGACACTAACCCTGAATACACAGGGATCATGTACAATAACCCTTACCCTGAATACACAGGGATCCTGTACTGTAACCCTTACCATGAATACACAGGTACACTGTACAGTGACCCATACCCTGAATATACAGGGTCCCTGTACAATAACCCTTATCCTGAATACACAGGCTCCCTGTACAGTAACCCTTATCCTGAATACACAGGGAGCTGTACAGTGACTCTTACCCTGAATACACAGGGACCTTGTACAGTGACACTTACCCTGAATACACAGGGTCCCTGTACAGTAACCCTTATCCTGTATACACAGGGACCCTGTACAGTAACCCTTACCCTGAATACACAGGATCCCTGTACAGTAACCCTTATCCTGAATACACAGGGAGCTGTACAGTGCCTCTTACCCTTAATACACAGGGACCCTGTACATTGATACTTACCCTGAATACACAGGGATCCTGTACAGTAACCCTTACGCTGAATACACAGGGATCCTGTACTGTAACCCTTACCCTGAATACACCGGGATCCTGTACAATAGCCCTTACCCTGAATACACAGGGACCCTGTACAGTATTCCTTACCCTGAATACAAAGGGACCCTGTACAGTGACCCTTACCCTGAATACACAGGGATCCTATACAATAACACTTACTTTTATACACAGGGACCCTGTATAGTGACCCTAATCCTGAATACACAGGGATCCTGTACAGTAACCCCTACCCTGAATACACAGGGATCCTGTTCAGTAACCATCAACATGAATACACAGGTACACTGTACAGTAACACTTAATCTGAATACACAGGGACCCTGTACAGTGACCCTTACCCTGAATAAACAGGGACACTGTACAGTAACACTTACCCTGATTACACAGGGTCCCTGTACAGTGACCCTTACCCTGAATAGACAGGGACCCTGTAAAGTAACCCTTACCCTGAATACACAGGGACCCTGTACAGTGACACTTAACCTGAATACACAGGGTCCCTGTAAGCGACCCTTACCCTGAATACACAGGGACCCAGTACAGTGACCATTACCCTGAATACACAGGGACCTGTACTGTGACACTTAGCCTGAATACACAGGGACACTGTACAGTGACACTTAACCTGAATAATAGGGACCCTGTAAGCGACCCTTACCGTGAATACACAGGGAGCCTGTACAGTAACCCTTACCCTGAATACACAGGGACCTGTACAGTGACCCTTACCCTGAATACGCAGGGACCCTGTACAGTGACACTTACCCTGAATACACAGGGACCCTGTAAAGTAACCCTGACCCTGCATACACAGGGACCTGTACAGTGAACCTTAACCTGAATACACAGGGACCCTGTACAGGGAAACTTACCCTGAATACACAGGGACCCTGTACAGTAACCCTTACGCTGAATACACAGGATTTATGTACAATAAACCTTACCCTGAATACACAGGGACCCTGTACAGTAACCCTTACCTTGAATACACAGGGACCCTGTACAGTGACCCTTACCCTGAATACACAGGGACCCTTTACAGTAACCCTTAACCTTAATACACAGGTATCCTGTACAATAACCTTTACCCTGAATACACAGGGAGCTGTACAGTGACTCTTACCCTGAATACACAGGGACCCTGTACAGTGAAAATTACCCTGAATACACAGGGATCTGTACAGTGACCATTACCCTGAATACACAGGGACACTGTACAGTGACACTTAACCTGAATACGCAGGGACCCTGTAAGCGACCCTTACCGTGAATACACGGGACCCTGTACAGTAACCCTTACCCTGAATACACAGGGACCTGTACAGTGACCCTTACCCTGAATACACAGGGAACCTGTACAGTGACACTTACCCTGAATACACAGGGTTCCTGTACAGTAACCCTTATCCTGAATACACAGGGAGCTGTACAGTGACTCTTACCCTGAATACACAGAGATCCTGTACAGTGAAAATTACCCTGAATACACAGGGATCCTGTACAGTAACCCTTACGCTGAATACACAGGGATCCTGTACAGTGACCCTTACCCTGAATACACAGGGATCCTGTACAATAGCCCTTACCCTGAATACACAAGGACCCTGTACAGTAACCCTTACCCTGAATACACAGGGACCCTGTACAGTGACCCTTACCCTGAATATACAGGGATCCTATACAATAACCCTTACCGTGAATACACAGGGACCCTGTATAGTGACCCTAACCCTGAATACACAGGGATCATGTACAATAACCCTTACCCTGAATACACAGGGATCCTGTACTGTAACCCTTACCATGAATACACAGGTACACTGTACAGTGACCCATACCCTGAATATACAGGGTCCCTGTACAGTAACCCTTATCCTGAATACACAGGCTCCCTGAATAGACAGGGAACCTGTACAGTGACCCTTACCCTGAATAAACAGGGACACTGTACAGTAACCCTTACCCTGATTACAAAGGGTCCCTGTATAGTGACCCTTACCTGAATAGACAGGGACCGTGTACAATAACCCTTACCCTGAATACACAGGGACCCTGTACAGTGACCCTAACCCTGAATACACAGGTATCCAGTAAAGTGATCCTTACCCTGAATACACAGGGACCCTGTAGAGTAAGCCTTTCCCTGAATACACAGGGACCCTGTACAGTGACCCTAACCCTGAATACACAGGTACCCTGTACAGTGAGCCTTACCCTGAATGCACAGGGACCCTGTACAGTGATCCTTACCCTGAATATACAGGGACCCTGTACATTAAATCTTACCCTGAATACACACGGACACTTTACAGTAACACATACCCGGAATACACAGGGACCCTGTACAGTGACCCTAACCCTGAATAAACAGGGACCCTATACAGTGACCCTTACCCTGAATACACAGGGACCCTGTACAGTAACCCTTACCCTGAATACACAGGGACACTGTACACTGACCCTTACCCTGAATACACAGGGACCGTGTACAGTAAACATTACCCTGAATACACAGGTACCCTTTACAGTAACCCTTACCCTGAATACACAGGGACCCTGTACAGTAACCCTTACCCTGAATAAACAGCGACACTGTTCACTGACCCTTACCCTGAATACACAGGGACAGTGTACAGTAACCCATACCCTGAATACACAGGGACCCTGTACAGTAAGCCATACCCTGGATACACAGCGACTCTGTACAGTAACCCTTACCCTGAATACACATGGACCCTGTGCAGTAACCCTTACCCTGAATACACAGGGATTCTGTACAGTAAACCTTACCCTGAATACACAGGGTCCATTTACAGTAACCCTTACCCTGAATACACAGGGCCCCTGTACAATAACCCTTACCCTGAATACACAGGGACATTGTACAGTGGCCCTTACCCTGAATACACAGGGTCCCTGTACCGTAGCCCTTACCCTGAATACACAGGGATCCTGTACAGTAGCCCTTAAGCTGAATACACAGGGACCCTGTACAGTAACCCTTACCCTGAATACAGAGGTACTCTCTACAGTGACCCTTACCCTGAAAACACAGGGATCCTGTACAATAACCCTTACCCTGAATACACAGGGACCCTGTACAGTGACCCTAACCCTGAATACATAGGGATCCTGTACAATAACCCTTACCCTGAATACACAGGTACCCTGTACAGTAACCCTTACCCTGAATACACAGGGACACTGTACAGTGTTCCTTACCATGAATATACAGGGACCCTGTACAGTAACCCTTACCCTGAATACATAGGGACCCTGTACGGTAACCCTAACCCTGAATACACAGGGACCCTGTACAGTGAACCTTACCCTGAAGACGCAGGGATCCTGTACAATTACCCTTACCCTGAATAGACAGGGACCCTGTACAGTGACCCTTACCCTGAATACACAAGAATCGTGTACAATAGCCCTTAAGCTGAATACACAGGGACCCAGTACAGTAACCCTTGCCCTGAATAGACAGGGACCCTGTACAGTGACCCTTACCCTGAATAAACAGGGATCCTGTACAATAACCCTTACCCTGAATACACAGGGACCCTGTACAGTAACCCTTACCCTGAATAGACAGGGACCCTGTACAGTGACCCTTACACTGAATAAACAGGGATCCTGTACAATAACCCTTACCATGAATAAACAGGGTCCCTGTACAGTAACCCTTACCCTGAAAACAGAGGGACCCTGTACAGTAATCCTTACCCTGAATACACAGGTACCGTATGCAGTGACCCTTACCCTGAATACACAGAGACCCTGTACAGTAATCCTTACCCTGAATACACAGGGACCCTGTACAGTGACACTTAACCTGAATACACAGGGTCCCTGTAAAATAACCCTTACCATGAATACACAGGGACCCTTTACAGTGACCCTTACCCTGAATACACAAGGATCGTGTACAATAGCCCTTACCCTGAATACACAGGGACCCAGTACAGTAACCTTTACCCTGAATAGACAGGGACCCTGTACAGTGACCCTTACCCTGAATAAACAGGGATCATATACAATAACCCTTACCCTGAATACACAGGGACCCTTTGCAGTAACCCTTACCCTGAAAACACAGGGACCCTGTACAGTAACCCTTACCCTGAATACACAGGTACCCTGTGCAGTGAACCTTACCCTGAATACACAGAGACCCTGTACAGTAACCCTTAACCTGAATACACAGGGACCCTGTACAGTAACACTTAACCTGAATACACAGGGACCCTGTAAGCGACCCTTACCCTGAATACACAGGGACCCTGTACAGTGACCATTACCTTAAATACACAGGGACCTGTACTGTGGCACTTACCCTGAATACACAGGGACACTGTACAGTGACACTTAACCTGAATACACAGGGACCCTGTAAGCGAACCTTACCGTGAATACACAGGGAGCCTGTACAATAACCCTTACCCTGAACACACAGGGACCTGTACAGTGCCCCTTACCCTGAATACACAGGGACTCTGTACAGTGACACTTACCCTGAATACACAGGGACCCTGTACAGTAACCCTCACCCTGCATACACAGGGACCTGTACAGTGAACCTTAACCTGAATACACAGGGACTCTGTACAGTGAAACTTACCCTAAATACACAGGGACACTGTACAGTAACCCTTACCCTGAATACACAGGAATCCTGTACAATAACCCTTACCCTGAATACACAGGGACCCTGTACAGTAACCCTTACCCTGAATACAGAGGGACCCTGTACAGTGACCCTTACGCCGAATATACAGGGATCCTGTACAATAACCCTTACCCTGAATACACAGGGACCCTGTACAGTAACCCTTACCCTGAATACACAGGGACCCTGTACAGTGACCCTTACCCTGAATACACAGGGACCCTTTACAGTAACCCTTACCCTGAATACACAGGTATCCTGT
Organism: Pristiophorus japonicus; assembly: GCF_044704955.1. Lineage (NCBI taxonomy): Eukaryota > Metazoa > Chordata > Chondrichthyes > Pristiophoridae > Pristiophorus > Pristiophorus japonicus. Next base: position 8,562,217 of record NC_092011.1, read on the forward strand.
ACAATAACCTTTACCCTGAACACACAGGGAACCTGTACAGTAAACCTTACCCTGAATACACAGGGACCCTGTACAGTGACCCTTACCCTGAATACACAGGGACCCTGTACAGTGACCCTTACCCTGAATACACAGGGATCTGTACAGTGACACTTACCCTGAATACACAGGGATCCTGTACAATAACCCTTACCCTGAATACACAGGGATCCTGTACTGTAACCCTCACGATGAATACACAGGTACACTGTACAGTAAACCTTACCCTGAATACACAGGGACCCTGTACAGTGACCCTTACCCTGAATAAACAGGGACACTGTACAGTAACCCTTACCCTGATTACACAGGGTCCCTGTACAGTGACCCTTATCCTGAATAGACAGGGACGCTGTACAGTAACCCTTACCCTGAATACACAGGGACCCTGTACAGTGACCCTAACCCTGAATACACAGGTACCCAGTAAAGTGATCCTTACCCTGAATACACAGGGACCCTGTACAGTAAGCCTTTCCCTGAATACACAGGGACCCTGTACAGTGACCCTAACCCTGAATACACAGGTACCCTGTACAGTGTGCCTTACCCTGAATGCACAGGGACCCTGTACAGTGATCCTTACCCTGAATATACAGGGACCCTGTACATTAAATCTTACCCTGAATACACACGGACACTTTACAGTAACCCATACCCTGAATACACAGGGACCCTGTACAGTGACTCTAACCCTGAATAAACAGGGACACTATACAGTGACCCTTACCCTGAATACACAGGGACCCTGTACAGTAACCCTTACCCTGAATACACAGGGACACTGTACACTGAACTTTACCCTGAATACACAGGGACCGTGTACAGTAACCCTTACCCTGAATACACAGGTACCCTTTACAGTAACCCGTACCCTGAATACACAGGGACCCTGTACAGTAACCCTTACCCTGAATACACAGGGACACTGTTCACTGACCCTTACCCTGAATACACAGGGACCGTGTACAGTAACCCATACCCTGAATACACAGGGACACTGTACAGTAAGCCTTATCCTGGATACACAGCGACTCTGTACAGTAACCCTTACCCTGAATACACATGGACCCTGTGCAGTAACCCTTACCCTGAATACACAGGAACCCTGTACAATAACCCTTACCCTGAATACACAGGGACACTGTACAGTGACCCTTACCCTGAATAAACAGGGTCCCTGTACCGTAACCCTTACCCTGAATACACAGGGATCCTGTACAATAGCCCTTACGCTGAATACACAGGGACCCTGTACAGTAACCCTTACCCTGAATACAGAGGTACCCTGTACAGTGACCCTTACCCTGAATACACAGGGATCCTGTACAATAACCCTTACCCTGAATACACAGGGACCCTGTACAGTGACCCTAACCCTGAATACATAGGGATCCTGTACAATAACCCTTACCCTGAATACACAGGTACCCTGTACAGTAACCCTTACCCTGAATACACAGGGACACTGTACAGTGTTCCTTACCATGAATATACAGGGACCCTCTACAGTAACCCTAACCCTGAATACGCAGGGATCCTGTACAGTGAACCTTACCCTGAATACGCAGAGATCCTGTACAATAACCCTTACCCTGATAGACAGGGACCCTTTACTGTGACCCTTACCCTGAATACACAGGGACCCTGTACAGTGACCCTTACCCTGAATACACAGGGACCCTGTAAGCGACCCTTACCCTGAATACACAGGGACCCTGTACAGTGACCATTACCTTGAATACACAGGGACCTGTACTGTGACACTTACCCTGAATACACAGGGGCACTGTACAGTGATACTTAACCTGAATACACAGGGACCCTGTAAGCGATCCTTACCGTGAATACACAGGGAGCATGTACAGTAACCCTTACCCTGAATACACAGGGAGCTGTACAGTGACCCTTACCCTGAATACACAGGGACCCTGTACAGTGACACTTACCTTGAATACACAGGGACCCTGTACAGTAACCCTCACCCTGCATACACAGGGACCTGTACAGTGAACCTTAACCTGAATACACAGGGACCCTGTACAGTGAAACTTACCCTGAATACACAGGGACCCTGTACAGTAACCCTTACCCTGAATACACAGGAATCCTGTACAATAACCCTTACCCTGAATACACAGGGACCCTGTACAGTAACCCTTACCCTGAATACAGAGGGACCCTGTACAGTGACCCTTACCCCGAATATACAGGGATCCTGTACAATAATCTTTACCCTGAATACACAGGGACCCTGTACAGTAACCCTTACCCTGAATACACAGGGACCCTGTAGAGTGACCCTTACCCTGAATACACAGGGACCCTTTATAGTAACCCTTACCCTGAATACACAGGTATCCTGTACAATAACCTTTACCCTGAATACACAGGGACCCTGTACAGTAATCCTTACCCTGAATAAACAGGGACCCTGTACAGTGACCCTTACCCTGAATACACAGGGACCCTGTACAGTGACCCTTACCCTGAATACACAGGGATCTGTACAGTGACCATTACCCTGAATACACAGGGACACTGTACAGTGACACTTAACCTGAATACGCAGGGACCCTGTAAGCGACCCTTACCCTGAATACAGAGGTACCCTGTACAGTAAAACTTACCCTGAATACACAGGGACCTGTACAGTGACCCTTACCCAGAATACACAGGGACCCTGTACAGTGAAACTTACCCTGAATACACAGGGTCCCTGTACAGTAACCCTTACCCTGAATACACAGGGAGCTGTACAGTGACTCTTACCCTGAATACACAGGGAATCTGTACAGTGACACTTACCCTGAATACACAGGGATCCTGTACAGTAAACCTTACGCTGAATACACAGGGATCCTGTACAGTGACCCTTACCCTGAATACACAGGGTCCCTGTCCCGTAACCCTTACCCTGAATACACAGGGATCCTGTACAATAGCCCTTACCCTGAATACACAGGGACCCTGTACAGTAACCCTTACCCTGAATACAAAGGGACCCTGTACAGTGACCCTTACCCTGAATACACAGGGATCCTATACAATAACCCTTACCGTGAATGCACAGGGACACTCTATAGTGACCCTAACCCTGAATACACAGGGATCATGTACAATAACCCTTACCCTGAATACACAGGGATCCTGTACTGTAACCCTTACCATGAATTCACAGGGACACTGTACAGTGACTCATACCCTGAATATACAGGGACCCTGTACAGTAACCCTTACCCTGAATACACAGGGAACTTGTACAGTAACCCTTACCCTGAATACACAGGGACCCTGTACAGTGACCCTTACCCTGAATAAACAGGGACACTGTACAGTAACCCTTACCCTGATTACACAGGGTCCCTGTACAGTGACCCTTAACCTGAATAGACAGGGACCATGTACAGTAACCCTTACCCTGAATTCACAGGGACCCTGTTCCGTGACCCTAACCCTGAATACACAGGTACCCAGTAAAGTGATCCTTACCCTGAATACACAGGGACCCTGTACAGTAAGCCTTTCCCTGAATACACAGGGACACTGTAGAGTGACCCTAACCCTGAATATACAGGTACCCTGTACAGTGACCCTTACCCTGAATACACAGGGACACTGTACACTGACCATTACCCTGAATACAGAGGGACCCTGTACAGTAACCCTTACCCTGAATACACAGGTACCCTTTACAGTAATCCTTACCCTGAATACACAGGGACCCTGTACAGTAACCCTTACCCTGAATACACAGGGACACTGTTCACTGACCCTTACTCTGAATACACAGGGACCGTGTACAGTAAGCCTTACCCTGAATACACAGCGACACTGTACAGTAACCCTTACCCTGAATACACATGGACCCTGTGCATTAACCCTTACCCTGAATACACAGGGACTCTGTACAGTAAACCTTAACCTGAATACACAGGGTCCCTGTACAGTAACCCTTATCCTGAATACACAGGGACACTGTACAATAACCCTTACCCTGAATACACAGGGACACTGTACAGTGACCCTTACCCTGAATACACAGGGTCCCTGTACCGTAACCCTTACCCTGAATACACAGGGATCCTGTACAATAGCCCTTAAGCTGAATACACAGGGACCCTGTACAGTAACCCTTACCCTGAATACACAGGTACCATGTACAGTGATCCTTACCCTGAATACACAGGGATCCTGTACAATAACCCTTACCCTGAAAACACAGGGACCCTGTACAGTGACCGTAAGCCTGAATACACAAAGATCCTGTACAATAAACCTTACCCTGAATACACAGGTATCCTGTACACTAAACCTTACCCTGAATACACAGGGACAATGTACAGTGTTCCTTACCATGAATATACAGGGACCCTGTACAGTAACCCTTACCCTGAATACATAGGGATCCTGTACAGTAACTCTAACCCTGAATACACAGGGACCCTGTACAGTGAACCTTACCCTGAATACGCAGGGATCCTGTACAATAACCCTTACCCTGAATACACAAGGATCGTGTACAATAGCCCTTACCCTGAATACACAGGGACCCAGTACAGTAACCCTTACCCTGAATAGACAGGGACCCTGTACAGTGACCCTTACCCTGTATAAACAGGGATCCTGTACAATAACCCTTACCCTGAATACACAGGGACCCTGTACAGTGACCCTTACCCTGAATACACAAGGATCGTGTAAAATAGCCCTTACCCTGAATAACCAGTGATCCAGCACAGTAACCCTTACCCTGAATAGACAGGGACCCTGTACAGTGACCCTTACTCTGAATAAACAGGGAGCCTGTACAATAAACCTTACCCTGAATACACAGGGACCCTGTACAGTAACCCGTACCCTGAAAACACAGGGACCCTGTACAGTAATCCTTACTCTGAATACACAGGTAACCTGTGCAGTGACCCTTACCCTGAATACACAGAGACCCTGTACAGTAACCCTTACCCTGAATACACAGGGACCCTGTACAGTGACACTTAACCTGAATACACAGGGACACTGTAAGCGACCCTTACCCTGAATACACAGGGACCCTGTACAGTGACCATTAACTTGAATTCACAGGGACCTGTACTGTGACACTTACCCTGAATACACAGGGACACTGTACAGTGACACTTAACCTGAATACACAGGGACCCTGTAAGCGACCCTTACCGTGAATACACAGGGACCCTGTACAGTATCCCTTACCCTGAATACACAGGAATCCTGTACAATAACCGTTACCCTGAATACACATGGTCCCTGTACAGTAAACCTTACCCTGAATACAGAGGGACCTGTACAGTGACCCTTACCCTGAATACACAGGGATCCTGTAAAATAACCCTTACCCTGAATACACAGGGACCCTGTACAGTAAACCTTACCCTGAATACACAGGGACCCTGTACAGTGACCCTTACCCTGAATACACAGGGACCCTTTACAGTAACCCTTACCCTGAATACACAGGTATCCGGTACAATAACCCTTACCCTGAATACACAGGGACCCTGTACATTAACCCTTACCCTGAATACACAGGGACCCTGTACAGTGACCCATACCCTGAATACACAGGGACCCTGTACAGTGACCCTTACCCTGAATACACAGGGATCTGTACATAGACCCTTACCCTGAATACACAGGGACATTGTACAGTAACCCTTACCCTGAACAGACAGAGAACTGTACAGTGAACCTTACCCTGAATACACAGGGACCCTGTACAGTGACACTTACCCTGAATACACAGGGTCTCTGTACAGTAACCCTTACCCTGAATACACAGGGAGCTGTACAGTGACTCTTACCCTGAATACACAGGGACCCTGTACAGTGACACTTACCCTGAATACACAGGGACCCTGTACAGTAACCCTTACGCTGAATACACAGGGATCCTGTACAGTGACCGTTACCCTGAATAAACAGGATCCCTGTACCGTAACCCTTACCCTGAATACACAGGGATCCTGTACAATAGCCCTTACCCTGAATACACAGGGACCCTGTACAGTAACCCTTACCCTGAATACAAAGGGTCTCTGTACAGTGACCCTTACCCTGAATACACAGGGATCCTGTACAATAACCCTTACCGTAAATACACAGGGACCCTGTATAGTGACCCTAACCCTGAATACACAGGGATCCTGTACAATAACCCTTACCCTGAATACACAGGGAACCTGTACAGTAACCCTTACCATGAATACACAGGGACACTGTACAGTGACCCATACCCTGAATGTACAGGGACCCTGTACAGTAACCCTTACCCTGAATACACATGGAACTTGTACAGTAACCCTTAGACTGAATACACAGGGACCCTGTACAGTGACCGTTACCCTGAATAAACAGGGACACTCTACAGTAACCCTTACCCTGAATACACAAGGTCCCTGTACAGTGACCCATACCCTGAATAGACAGGGACCCTGTACAGTAAACCTTACCCTGAATACACAGAGACCCTGTACAGTGACCCTAACCCTGAATACACAGGTACCAGTAAAGTGATCCTTACCCTGAATACACAGGGACACTGTACAGTAACCCTTTCCCTGAATACACAGGGACCGTGTACAGTGACCCTAACCCTGAATACACAGGTACCCTGTACAGTGACCCTTACCCTGAATACACAGGGACCCTGTACAGTGATCCTTACCCTGAATACACAGGGACGCTGTACATTAACCCTTACCCTGAATACACACGGACACTTTACAGTAACCCATACCCTGAATACACAGGGACCCTGTACAGTGACCCTAACCCAGAATAAACAGGGACCTTGTACAGTGACCCTTACCCTGAATACACAGGAAACCTGTACAGTTACCCTAACCCTGAATACACAGGGACCCTGTACAGTAACCCTTACCCTGAATACACAGGGTCCCTATACAGTGTCCCTTACCCTGAATAGACAGGAACCCTGTACAGTAGCCCTTACACTGAATACACAGGGACCCTGTACAGTGACCCTAACCCTGAATACACAGGTACCCAGTAAAGTGATCCTTACACTGAATACACACGGACCCTGTACAGTAACCCTTTCCCTGAATACGCAGGGGCCCTGTACAGTGACCCTAACCCTGAATACACAGGTACTCTGTACAGTGGCCCTTACCCTGAATACACAGGAACTCTGTACAGTGATCTTTACCCTGAATACACAGGGACCCTGAACATTAACCCTTACCATGAATACACACGGACACTTTACAGTAACCCATACCCTGAATACACATGGACCCTGTGCAGTAACCCTTACCCTGAATATACAGGGACTCTGTACAGTAAACCTTACCCTGAATACACAGGGACCCTGTACAGTAAACCTTACCCTGAATACAGAGGGACCCTGTACAGTGACCCTTACCCTGAATACACAGGGACCCTGTACAGTAAACCTTACCCTGAATACACAGGGACCCAGTACAGTAACCCTTACCCTGAATAGACAGGGACCCTGTACAGTGATCCTTACCCTGAATAAACAGGGATCCTGTACAATAACCCTTACCCTGAATACACAAGGACCCTGTACAGTGACCCTTACCCTGAATACACAGGGACCCTGTAAGCGACCCTTACCCTGAATACACAGGGACCCTGTACAGTGACCATTACCTTGAATAAACAGGGACCTGTACTGTGACACTTAACCTGAATACACAGGGACACTGTACAGTGATACTTAACCTGAATACACAGGGACCCTGTAAGCGACCTTACCGTGAATACACAGGGAGCATGTACAGAAACCCTTACCCTGAATACACAGGGACCTGTACAGTGACCCTTACCCTGAATACACAGGGACCCTGTACAGTAACCCTCACCCTGCATACACAGGGACCTGTACAGTGAACCTTAACCTGAATACACAGCGACCCTGTACAGTGAAACTTACCCTGAATACACAGGGACCCTGTACAGTAACCCTTACCCTGAATACACAGGAATCCTGTACAATAACCCTTACCCTGAATACACAGGGACCCTGTACAGTAACCCTTACCCTGAATACAGAGGGACCCTTTACAGTGACCCTTACCCCGAATATACAGGGATCCTGTACAATAACCCTTACCCTGAATACACAGGGACCCTGTACAGTAACCCTTACCCTGAATACACAGGGACCCTGTACAGTGACCCTTACCCTGAATACACAGGGACACTTTAAAGTAACCCTTAGCCTGAATACACAGGTATCCTGTACAATAACCTTTACCCTGAATACACAGGGACCCTGTACAGTAACCCTTACCCTGAATAAACAGGAACCCTGTACAGTGACCCTTACCCTGAATACACAGGGACCCTGTACAGTGACCCTTACCCTGAATACACAGGGATCTGTACAGTGACCATTACCCTGAATACACAGGGACACTGTACAGTGACACTTAACCTGAATATGCAGGGACACTGTAAGCGAGCCTTACCCTGAATACAGAGGTACCCTGTACAGTAAACCTTACCCTGAATACACAGGGACTTGTACCGTAACGCTTACCCTGAATAAACAGGGATCCTGTACAATAGCCCTTACCCTGAATACACAGAGACCCTGTACAGTAACCCTTACCCTGAATACTCAGGAATCGTGTACAATAGCCCTTACCCTGAATACACAGGGACCCAGTACAGTAACCCTTACCCTGAATACACAGGGACCCTGTACAGTGACACTTACCCTGAATACACATGGTCCCTGTACAGTAACCCTTACCCTGAATACACAGGGAGCTGTACAGTGACTCTTACCCTGAATACACAGGGAATCTTTACAGTGACACTTACCCTGAATAGACAGGGATCCTGTACAGTAAACCTTACGCTGAATACACAGGGATCCTGTACAGTGACCCTTACCCGGAATACACAGGGTCCCCATACCGTAACCCTTACCCTGAATACACAGGGATCCTGTACAATAGCCCTTATCCTGAATACACAGGGACCCTGTACAGTAACCCTTACCCTGAATACAAAGGGACCCTGTACAGTGACCCTTACCCTGAATACACAGGGATCCAATACAATAACCCTTACCGTGAATGCACAGGGACACTCTATAGTGACCCTAACCCTGAATACACAGGGATCATGTACAATAACCCTTACCCTGAATACACAGGGATCCTGTACTGTAAACCTTACCATGAATACACAGGGACACTGTACAGTGACCCATACCCTGAATATACAGGGACCCTGTACAGTAAGACTTACCCTGAATACACAGGGAACTTGTACAGTAACCCTTACCCTGTTTACACAGGGACCCTGTGCAGTGACCCTTACCCTGAATAAACAGGGACACTGTACAGTAACCCTTACCCTGATTACACAGGGTCCCTGTACAGTGACCCTTCACCTGAATAGACAGGGACCATGTACAGTAACCCTTACCCTGAATACACAGGGACCCTGTACAGTGACCCTAACCCTGAATACACAGGTACCCAGTAAAGTGATCCTTACCCTGAATGCACAGGGACCCTGTACAGTAAGCCTTTCCCTGAATACACAGGGACCCTGTACAGTGACACTAACCCTGAATATACAGGTACCCTGTACAGTGACCCTTACCCTGAATACACAGGGACCCTGTACAGTGATCCTTACCCTGAATATACACGGACTCTGTAAATTAAACCTTACCCTGAATACACACGGACACTTTACAGTAACCCATACCCTGAATACACAGGGACCCTGTACAGTGACCCTAACCCTGAATAAACAGGGACCCTGTACAGTGACCCTTACCCTGAATACTCAGGGACCCTGTACAGTAACCCTTACCCTGAATACACAGGGACACTGTACACTGACCATTACCCTGAATACACAGGGACCCTGTACAGTAACCCTTACCCTGAATACACAGGTACCCTTTACAGTAACCCTTACCCTGAATACACAGGGACCCTGTACAGTAACCCTTACCCTGAATACACAGGGACACTGTTCACTGACCCTTACTCTGAATACACAGGGACCGTGTACAGTAAGCCATACCGTGAATACACAGGGACCCTGTACAGTAAGCCTTACCCTGAATACACAGCGACACTGTACAGTAACCCTTACCCTGAATACACATGGACCCTGTGCAGTAACCCTTACCCTGAATACACAGGGAATCTGTACAGTAAACCTTAACCTGAATACACAGGGTCCCTGTACAGTAACCCTTATCCTGAATACACAGGGACACTGTACAATAACCCTTATCCTGAATAAACAGGGACACTGTACAGTGACCCTTACCCTAAATACACAGGGTCCCTGTACCGTAACCCTTACGCTGAATACACAGGGATCCTGTACAATAGCCCTTACGCTGAATACACAGGGACCCTGTACAGTAAGCCTTATCCTGAATACACAGGTACCATGTACAGTGACCCTTACCCTGAATACACAGGGATCCTGTACAATAACCCTTACCCTGAATACACAGGGACCCTGTACAGTGACCCTAACCCTGAATACACAAAGATCCTGTACAATAAACCTTACCCTGAATACACAGGTACCCTGTACAGTAACCCTTACCCTGAATACACAGGGACACTGTACAGTGTTCCTTACCATGAATATACAGGGACCCTGTACAGTAACCCTTACCCTGAATACATAGGGATCCTGTACAGTAACTCTAACCCTGAATACACAGGGACCCTGTACAGTGAACCTTACCCTGAATACGCAGGGATCCTGTACAATAACCCTTACCCTGAATACACAAGGATCGTGTACAATAGCCCTTACCCTGAATACACAGGGACCAAGTACAGTAACCCTTACCCTGAATAGACAGGGACCCTGTACAGTGACCCTTACCCTGTATGAACAGGGATCCTGTACAATAACCCTTACCCTGAATACTCAGGGACCCTGTACAGTGACCCTTACCCTGAATACACAAGGATCGTGTACAATAGCCCTTACCCTGAATACACAGTGATCCAGCACAGTAACCCTTACCCTGAATAGACAGGGACCCTGTACAGTGACCCTTACTCTGAATAAACAGGGAGCCTGTACAATAAACCTTACCCTGAATACACAGGGACCCTGTACAGTAACCCGTACCCTGAAAACACAGGGACCCTGTACAGTAATCCTTACTCTGAATACACAGGTACCCTGTGCAGTGACCGTTACCCTGAATACACAGAGACCCTGTACAGTAACCCTTACCCTGAATACACAGGGACCCTGTACAGTGACACTTAACCTGAATACACAGGGACACTGTAAGCGACCCTTACCCTGAATACGCAGGGACCCTGTACAGTGACCATTAACTTGAATTCACAGGGACCTGTACTGTGACACTTACCCTGAATACACAGGGACACTGTACAGTGACACTTAACCTGAATACACAGGGACCCTGTAAGCGACCCTTACCGTGAATACACAGGGACCCTGTACAGTAACCTTTACCCTGAATACACAGGAATCCTGTACAATAACCCTTACCCTGAATACACAGGGACCCTGTACAGTAAACCTTACCCTGAATACAGAGGGACCTGTAAAGTGACCCTTACCCTGAATACACAGGGATCCTGTAAAATAACCCTTACCCTGAATACACAGGGACCCTGTACAGTAAACCTTACCCTGAATACACAGGGACCCTGTACAGTGACCCTTACCCTGAATACACAGGGACCCTTTACAGTAACCCTTACCCTGAATACACAGGTATCCTGTACAATAACACTTACCCTGAATACACAGGGACCCTGTTCATTAACCCTTACCCTGAATACACAGGGACCCTGTACAGTGACCCATACCCTGAATACACAGGGACCCTGTACAGTGACCCTTACCCTGAATACACAGGGATCTGTACATTGATCCTTACCCTGAATACACAGGGACATTGTACAGTAACCCTTACCCTGAACACATAGAGAACTGTACAGTGAACCTTACCTGAATACACAGGGACCCTGTACAGTGACACTTACCCTGAATACACAGGGTCTCTGTACAGTAACCCTTACCCTGAATACACAGGGAGCTGTACAGTGACTCTTACCCTGAATACACAGGGACCCTGTACAGTGACACTTACCCTGAATACACAGGGACACTGTACAGTAACCCTTACGCTGAATACACAGGGATCCTGTACAGTGACCGTTACCCTGAATAAACAGGATCCCTGTACCGTAACCCTAACCCTGAATACACAGGGATCCTGTACAATAGCCCTTACCCTGAATACACAGGGACCCTGTACAGTAACACTTACCCTGAATACAAAGGGTCTCTGTGCAGTGACCCTTACCCTAAATACACAGGGATCCTGTACAATAACCCTTACCGTGAATACACAGGGACTCTGTATAGTGACCCTAACCCTGAATACACAGGGATCCTGTACAATAACCCTTACCCTGAATACACAGGGAACCTGTACAGTAACCCTTACCATGAATACACAGGGACACTGTACAGTGACCCATACCCAGAATATACAGGGACCCTGTACAGTAACCCTTACCCTGAATACACAGGGAACTTGAACAGTAACCCTTAGACTGAATACACAGGGACCCTGTACAGTGACCCTTACCCTGAATAAACAGGGACACTCTACAGTAACCCTTACCCTGAATACACAGGGTCCCTGTACAGTGACCCGTACCCTGAATAGACAGGGACCCTGTACAGTAAACCTTACCCTGAATACACAGAGACCCTGTACAGTGACCCTAACCGTGAATACACAGGTACCAGTAAAGTGATCCTTACCCTGAATACACAGGGACACTGTACAGTAACCCTATCCCTGAATACACAGGGACCGTGTACAGTGACCCTAACCCTGAATACACAGGTACCCTTTACAGTGACCCTTACGCTGAATACACAGGGACCCTGTACAGTGATCCTTACCCTGAATACGCAGGGACGCTGTACATTAACCCTTACCCTGAATACACACGGACACTTTACAGTAACCCATACCCTGAATACACAGGGACCCTGTACAGTGACCCTAACCCTGAATAAACAGGGACCCTGTACAGTGACCCTTACCCTGAATACACAGGGAACCTGTACAGTTACCCTAACCCTGAATACACAGGGACCCTGTACAGTAACCCTTACCCTGAATACACAGGGTCCCTATACAGTGTCCCTTACCCTGAATAGACAGGGACCCTGTACAGTAGCCCTTGCCCTGAATACACAGGGACCCTGTACAGTGACCCTAACCCTGAATACACAGGTACCCAGTAAAGTGATCCTTACACTGAATACACAGGGACCCTGTACAGTAACCCTTTCCCTGAATACGCAGGGGCCCTGTACAGTGACCTAACCCTGAATACACAGGTACCCTGTACAGTGGCCCTTACCCTGAATACACAGGGACTCTGTACAGTGATCTTTACCCTGAATACACAGGGACCCTGTACATTAACCCTTACCCTGAATACACACGGACACTTTACAGTAACCCATACCCTGAATACACATGGACCCTGTGCAGTAACCCTTACCCTGAATACACAGGGACTCTGTACAGTAAACCTTACCCTGAATACACAGGGACCCTGTACAGTAAACCTTACCCTGAATACAGAGGGACCCTGTACAGTGACCCTTACCCTGAATACACAGGGACCCTGTACAATAACCCTTACCCTTACCCTGAATACACAGGGACACTGTACAGTGATCCTTACCCTGAATACACAGGTTCCCTGTACCGTAACCCTTACACTGAATACACAGGGATCGTGTAAGCGACCCTTACCCTGAATACACAGGGACCATGTACAGTAACCCTTACCGTGAATACACAGGGACCTGTACAGTGACCCTTACCCTGAATACACAGGGACCCTGTTCAGTGACTCTTACCCTGAATACACAGGGACCCTGTACAGTAACCCTCACCCTGCATACACAGGGACCTGTACAGTGACCCTTACCCTGAATACACAGGGACCCTGTACAGTGAGACTTACCCTGAATACACAGGGACGCTGTACAGTAACCCTTACGCTGAATGCACAGGGATCCTGTACAGTGATCCTTACCCTGAATACAGAGGGACCCTGTACAGTGACCCTTACCTTAAATACACAGGGACCCTATACAGTGACCCTTACCCTGAATACACAGGGATGCTGTACAATAACCCTTACCCTGAATACACAGGGACCCTGTACCGTGACCCTTACCCTGAATACACAAGGATCGTGTACAATAGCCCTTACCCTGAATAAACAGGGACCCAGTACAGTAACCCTTACCCTGAATAGACAGGGACCCTGTACAGTGAACAATATCCTGAATAAACAGGGATCCTGTACAATAAACCTTACCCTGAATACACAGGGACCCTGTACAGTGACCCTTACCCTGAATACACAAGGACCGTGTACAATAGACCTTACCCTGAATACACAGGTACCCAGTACAGTAAGCCTTACTCTGAATAGACAGGGACCCTGTACAGTGACCCTTACCCTGAATAAACAGGGATCCTGTACAATAACCCATACCCTGAATACACAGGGACCCTGTAGAGTAACCCTTACCCTGAAAACACAGGGACCCTGTACAGTAACCCTTACCCTGAATACACAGGTACCCTGTGCAGTGACCCTTACCCTGAATACACAGGGACCCTGTACAGTGACCCTAACCCTGAATACACAGGTACCCAGTAAAGTGATCCTTACCCTGAATACACAGGGACGCTGTACAGTAACCCTTTCCCTGAATACACAGGGACCTGTACTGTGACACTTACCCTGAATACACAGGGACATTGTACAGTGACACTTAACCTGAATACACAGGGACCCTGTAAGCGACCCTTACCGTGAATAGACAGGGACCCTGTACAGTGACACTTACCCTGAATACACAGGGACCCTGTACAGTAACACTCACCCTGCAAACACAGGGACCTGTACAGTGACCCTTACCCTGAATACACAGGGACCCTGTACGGTGACACTTACCCTGAATACACAGGGACCCTGTACAGTAACCCTTCCCTGAATACAAAGGAATCCTGTACAATAACCCTTACCCTGAATACACAGGGACCCTGTACCGTAACCCTTACCCTGAATACAGAGGGACCCTGTACAGTGACCCTTACCCTGAATACACAGGGATCCTGTACAATAATCCTTATCCTGAATACACAGGGACCCTGTACAGTAACCCTTACCCAGAATACACAGGGACCCTGTACAGTGACCTTTACCCTGAATACACAGGGACCCTTTACAGTAACCCTTACCCTGAATACACAGGTATCCTTTACAATAAGTTTACCCTGAATACACAGGGACCCTGTACAGTAACCCTTACCCTGAATACACAGGGAACCTGTACAGTGACCCTTAACCTGAATACACAGGGACCCTGTACAGTGACCCTTACCCTGAATACACAGGGATCTGTACAGTGAACCTTACCCTGAATACACAGGGACACTGTATAGTGACATTTAACCTGAATACGCAGGGACCCTGTAAGCGACCCTTACCCTGAATACACAGGGACCCTGTACAGTAACCCTTACGCTGAATACACAGGGACCTGTACAGTGAACCTTACCCTGAATACACAGGGACCCTGTACAGTGACACTTACCCTGAATACACAGGGTCCCTGTACAGTAACCCTTACCCTGAATACACAGGGAGCTGTACAGTGACTCTTAGCCTGAATACACAGGGACCCTGTACAGTGACACTTACCCTGAATACACAGGGACCCTGTACAGTGAACCTTACCCTGAATACACAGGTTCCCTGTACCGTAACCCTTACCCTGAATACACAGGGATCCTGTACAATAGCCCTTATCCTGAATATACAGGGACCCTGTACAGTAAACCTTACCCTGAATACAAAGGGACCCTGTACAGTGACCCTTACCCTGAATACACAGGGATCCTGTACAATAACCCTTACCGTGAATACACAGGGACCCTGTATAGTGACCCTAACCCTGAATACCCAAGGATCCTGTACACTAACCCTTACCCTGAATACACAGGTACCCTGTACAGTAACCCTTACCATGAATACACAGGGTCACTGTACAGTGACCCATACCCTGAATATACAGCGACACTGTACAGTTACCCTTACCCTGAATACACAGGGAACTTGTACAGTAACCCTTACCCTGAATAAACTGGGACCCTGTACAGTGACGCTTACCCTGAATAAACAGGGACACTGTACAGTAACCTTTACCCTGAATACACAGTGTCCCTGTACAGTGACCCTTACCCTGAATAGACAGGGACCCTGTACAGTAGCCCTTACCCTGAATACACAGGGACCCTGTACAGTGACCGTAACCCTGAATACACAGGTACCCAGTAAAGTGATCCTTACCCTGAATACACAGGGACCCTGTACAGTAACCCTTTCCCTGAATACACAGGGACCCTGTACAGTGACCCTAACCCTGAATACACAGGTACCCTGTACAGTGGCCCTTACCCTGAATACAGAGGGACCCTGTACAGTGATCCTTACCCTAAATACACAAGGACCCTGTACATTAACCCTTACCCTGAATAAACACGGACACTTTACAGTAAACCATACCCTGAATACACATGGACCCTGTGCAGTAACCCTTACCCTGAATACACAGGGTCCCTGTATAATAACCCTTACCCTGAATACACAGGGACCCTGTACAGTAACCCTTACGCTGAATACACAGGGATCCTGTACAGTGACCGTTACCCTGAATAAACAGGATCCCTGTACCGTAACCCTTACCCTGAATACACAGGGATCCTGTACAATAGCCCTTACCCTGAATACACAGGGACCCTGTACAGTAACCCTTACCCTGAATACAAAGGGTCTCTGTACAGTGACCCTTACCCTGAATACACAGGGATCCTGTACAATAACCCTTACCGTAAATACACAGGGACCCTGTATAGTGACCCTAACCCTGAATACACAGGGATCCTGTACAATAACCCTTACCCTGAATACACAGGGAACCTGTACAGTAACCCTTACCATGAATACACAGGGACACTGTACAGTGACCCATACCCTGAATATACAGGGACCCTGTACAGTAACCCTAACCTGAATACACATGGAACTTGTACAGTAACCCTTAGACTGAATACACAGGGACCCTGTACAGTGACCCTTACCCTGAATAAACAGGGACACTCTACAGTAACCCTTACCCTGAATACACAGGGTCCCTGTACAGTGACCCATACCCTGAATAGACAGGGACCCTGTACAGTAAACCTTACCCTGAATACACAGAGACCCTGTACAGTGACCCTAACCCTGAATACACAGGTACCAGTAAAGTGATCCTTACCCTGAATACACAGGGACACTGTACAGTAACCCTTTCCCTGAATACACAGGGACCGTGTACAGTGACCCTAACCCTGAATACACAGGTACCCTGTACAGTGACCCTTACCCTGAATACACAGGGACCCTGTACAGTGATCCTTACCCTGAATACACAGGGACGCTGTACATTAACCCTTACCCTGAATACACACGGACACTTTACAGTAACCCATACCCTGAATACACAGGGACCCTGTACAGTGACCCTAACCCAGAATAAACAGGGACCTTGTACAGTGACCCTTACCCTGAATACACAGGAAACCTGTACAGTTACCCTAACCCTGAATACACAGGGACCCTGTACAGTAACCCTTACCCTGAATACACAGGGTCCCTATACAGTGTCCCTTACCCTGAATAGACCGGAACCCTGTACAGTAGCCCTTACACTGAATACACAGGGACCCTGTACAGTGACCCTAACCCTGAATACACAGGTACCCAGTAAAGTGATCCTTACACTGAATACACACGGACCCTGTACAGTAACCCTTTCCCTGAATACGCAGGGGCCCTGTACAGTGACCCTAACCCTGAATACACAGGTACTCTGTACAGTGGCCCTTACCCTGAATACACAGGAACTCTGTACAGTGATCTTTACCCTGAATACACAGGGACCCTGTACATTAACCCTTACCATGAATACACACGGACACTTTACAGTAACCCATACCCTGAATACACATGGACCCTGTGCAGTAACCCTTACCCTGAATATACAGGGACTCTGTACAGTAAACCTTACCCTGAATACACAGGGACCCTGTACAGTAAACCTTACCCTGAATACAGAGGGACCCTGTACAGTGACCCTTACCCTGAATACACAGGGACCCTGTACAGTAAACCTTACCCTGAATACACAGGGACCCAGTACAGTAACCCTTACCCTGAATAGACAGGGACCCTGTACAGTGATCCTTACCCTGAATAAACAGGGATCCTGTACAATAACCCTTACCGTGAATACACAAGGACCCTGTACAGTGACCCTTACCCTGAATACACAGGGACCCTGTAAGCGACCCTTACCCTGAATACACAGGGACCCTGTACAGTGACCATTACCTTGAATAAACAGGGACCTGTACTGTGACACTTAACCTGAATACACAGGGACACTGTACAGTGATACTTAACCTGAATACACAGGGACCCTGTAAGCGACCTTACCGTGAATACACAGGGAGCATGTACAGAAACCCTTACCCTGAATACACAGGGACCTGTACAGTGACCCTTACCCTGAATACACAGGGACCCTGTACAGTAACCCTCACCCTGCATACACAGGGACCTGTACAGTGAACCTTAACCTGAATACACAGCGACCCTGTACAGTGAAACTTACCCTGAATACACAGGGACCCTGTACAGTAACCCTTACCCTGAATACACAGGAATCCTGTACAATAACCCTTACCCTGAATACACAGGGACCCTGTACAGTAACCCTTACCCTGAATACAGAGGGACCCTTTACAGTGACCCTTACCCCGAATATACAGGGATCCTGTACAATAACCCTTACCATGAATACACAGGGACCCTGTACAGTAACCCTTACCCTGAATACACAGGGACCCTGTACAGTGACCCTTACCCTGAATACACAGGGACCCTTTAAAGTAACCCTTAGCCTGAATACACAGGTATCCTGTACAATAACCTTTACCCTGAATACACAGGGACCCTGTACAGTAACCCTTACCCTGAATAAACAGGAACCCTGTACAGTGACCCTTACCCTGAATACACAGGGACCCTGTACAGTGACCCTTACCCTGAATACACAGGGATCTGTACAGTGACCATTACCCTGAATACACAGGGACACTGTACAGTGACACTTAACCTGAATATGCAGGGACACTGTAAGCGAGCCTTACCCTGAATACAGAGGTACCCTGTACAGTAAACCTTACCCTGAATACACAGGGACTTGTACCGTAACGCTTACCCTGAATAAACAGGGATCCTGTACAATAGCCCTTACCCTGAATACACAGAGACCCTGTACAGTAACCCTTACCCTGAATACTCAGGAATCGTGTACAATAGCCCTTACCCTGAATACACAGGGACCCAGTACAGTAACCCTTACCCTGAATACACAGGGACCCTGTACAGTGACACTTACCCTGAATACACATGGTCCCTGTACAGTAACCCTTACCCTGAATACACAGGGAGCTGTACAGTGACTCTTACCCTGAATACACAGGGAATCTTTACAGTGACACTTACCCTGAATAGACAGGGATCCTGTACAGTAAACCTTACGCTGAATACACAGGGATCCTGTACAGTGACCCTTACCCGGAATACACAGGGTCCCCATACCGTAACCCTTACCCTGAATACACAGGGATCCTGTACAATAGCCCTTATCCTGAATACACAGGGACCCTGTACAGTAACCCTTACCCTGAATACAAAGGGACCCTGTACAGTGACCCTTACCCTGAATACACAGGGATCCAATACAATAACCCTTACCGTGAATGCACAGGGACACTCTATAGTGACCCTAACCCTGAATACACAGGGATCATGTACAATAACCCTTACCCTGAATACACAGGGATCCTGTACTGTAAACCTTACCATGAATACACAGGGACACTGTACAGTGACCCATACCCTGAATATACAGGGACCCTGTACAGTAAGACTTACCCTGAATACACAGGGAACTTGTACAGTAACCCTTACCCTGTTTACACAGGGACCCTGTGCAGTGACCCTTACCCTGAATAAACAGGGACACTGTACAGTAACCCTTACCCTGATTACACAGGGTCCCTGTACAGTGACCCTTCACCTGAATAGACAGGGACCATGTACAGTAACCCTTACCCTGAATACACAGGGACCCTGTACAGTGACCCTAACCCTGAATACACAGGTACCCAGTAAAGTGATCCTTACCCTGAATACACAGGGACCCTGTACAGTAAGCCTTTCCCTGAATACACAGGGACCCTGTACAGTGACACTAACCCTGAATATACAGGTACCCTGTACAGTGACCCTTACCCTGAATACACAGGGACCCTGTACAGTGATCCTTACCCTGAATATACACGGACTCTGTAAATTAAACCTTACCCTGAATACACACGGACACTTTACAGTAACCCATACCCTGAATACACAGGGACCCTGTACAGTGACCCTAACCCTGAATAAACAGGGACCCTGTACAGTGACCCTTACCCTGAATACTCAGGGACCCTGTACAGTAACCCTTACCCTGAATACACAGGGACACTGTACACTGACCATTACCCTGAATACACAGGGACCCTGTACAGTAACCCTTACCCTGAATACACAGGTACCCTTTACAGTAACCCTTACCCTGAATACACAGGGACCCTGTACAGTAACCCTTACCCTGAATACACAGGGACACTGTTCACTGACCCTTACTCTGAATACACAGGGACCGTGTACAGTAAGCCATACCGTGAATACACAGGGACCCTGTACAGTAAGCCTTACCCTGAATACACAGCGACACTGTACAGTAACCCTTACCCTGAATACACATGGACCCTGTGCAGTAACCCTTACCCTGAATACACAGGGAATCTGTACAGTAAACCTTAACCTGAATACACAGGGTCCCTGTACAGTAACCCTTATCCTGAATACACAGGGACACTGTACAATAACCCTTATCCTGAATAAACAGGGACACTGTACAGTGACCCTTACCCTGAATACACAGGGTCCCTGTACCGTAACCCTTACGCTGAATACACAGGGATCCTGTACAATAGCCCTTACGCTGAATACACAGGGACCCTGTACAGTAAGCCTTATCCTGAATACACAGGTACCATGTACAGTGACCCTTACCCTGAATACACAGGGATCCTGTACAATAACCCTTACCCTGAATACACAGGGACCCTGTACAGTGACCCTAACCCTGAATACACAAAGATCCTGTACAATAAACCTTACCCTGAATACACAGGTACCCTGTACAGTAACCCTTACCCTGAATACACAGGGACACTGTACAGTGTTCCTTACCATGAATATACAGGGACCCTGTACAGTAACCCTTACCCTGAATACATAGGGATCCTGTACAGTAACTCTAACCCTGAATACACAGGGACCCTGTACAGTGAACCTTACCCTGAATACGCAGGGATCCTGTACAATAACCCTTACCCTGAATACACAAGGATCGTGTACAATAGCCCTTACCCTGAATACACAGGGACCAAGTACAGTAACCCTTACCCTGAATAGACAGGGACCCTGTACAGTGACCCTTACCCTGTATGAACAGGGATCCTGTACAATAACCCTTACCCTGAATACTCAGGGACCCTGTACAGTGACCCTTACCCTGAATACACAAGGATCGTGTACAATAGCCCTTACCCTGAATACACAGTGATCCAGCACAGTAACCCTTACCCTGAATAGACAGGGACCCTGTACAGTGACCCTTACTCTGAATAAACAGGGAGCCTGTACAATAAACCTTACCCTGAATACACAGGGACCCTGTACAGTAACCCGTACCCTGAAAACACAGGGACCCTGTACAGTAATCCTTACTCTGAATACACAGGTACCCTGTGCAGTGACCCTTACCCTGAATACACAGAGACCCTGTACAGTAACCCTTACCCTGAATACACAGGGACCCTGTACAGTGACACTTAACCTGAATACACAGGGACACTGTAAGCGACCCTTACCCTGAATACGCAGGGACCCTGTACAGTGACCATTAACTTGAATTCACAGGGACCTGTACTGTGACACTTACCCTGAATACACAGGGACACTGTACAGTGACACTTAACCTGAATACACAGGGACCCTGTAAGCGACCCTTACCGTGAATACACAGGGACCCTGTACAGTAACCTTTACCCTGAATACACAGGAATCCTGTACAATAACCCTTACCCTGAATACACAGGGACCCTGTACAGTAAACCTTACCCTGAATACATAGGGACCTGTAAAGTGACCCTTACCCTGAATACACAGGGATCCTGTAAAATAACCCTTACCCTGAATACACAGGGACCCTGTACAGTAAACCTTACCCTGAATACACAGGGACCCTGTACAGTGACCCTTACCCTGAATACACAGGGACCCTTTACAGTAACCCTTACCCTGAATACACAGGTATCCTGTACAATAACACTTACCCTGAATACACAGGGACCCTGTACATTAACCCTTACCCTGAATACACAGGGACCCTGTACAGTGACCCATACCCTGAATACACAGGGACCCTGTACAGTGACCCTTACCCTGAATACACAGGGATCTGTACATTGATCCTTACCCTGAATACACAGGGACATTGTACAGTAACCCTTACCCTGAACACATAGAGAACTGTACAGTGAACCTTACCTGAATACACAGGGACCCTGTACAGTGACACTTACCCTGAATACACAGGGTCTCTGTACAGTAACCCTTACCCTGAATACACAGGGAGCTGTACAGTGACTCTTACCCTGAATACACAGGGACCCTGTACAGTGACACTTACCCTGAATACACAGGGACACTGTACAGTAACCCTTACGCTGAATACACAGGGATCCTGTACAGTGACCGTTACCCTGAATAAACAGGATCCCTGTACCGTAACCCTAACCCTGAATACACAGGGATCCTGTACAATAGCCCTTACCCTGAATACACAGGGACCCTGTACAGTAACACTTACCCTGAATACAAAGGGTCTCTGTGCAGTGACCCTTACCCTAAATACACAGGGATCCTGTACAATAACCCTTACCGTGAATACACAGGGACTCTGTATAGTGACCCTAACCCTGAATACACAGGGATCCTGTACAATAACCCTTACCCTGAATACACAGGGAACCTGTACAGTAACCCTTACCATGAATACACAGGGACACTGTACAGTGACCCATACCCAGAATATACAGGGACCCTGTACAGTAACCCTTACCCTGAATACACAGGGAACTTGAACAGTAACCCTTAGACTGAATACACAGGGACCCTGTACAGTGACCCTTACCCTGAATAAACAGGGACACTCTACAGTAACCCTTACCCTGAATACACAGGGTCCCTGTACAGTGACCCGTACCCTGAATAGACAGGGACCCTGTACAGTAAACCTTACCCTGAATACACAGAGACCCTGTACAGTGACCCTAACCGTGAATACACAGGTACCAGTAAAGTGATCCTTACCCTGAATACACAGGGACACTGTACAGTAACCCTATCCCTGAATACACAGGGACCGTGTACAGTGACCCTAACCCTGAATACACAGGTACCCTTTACAGTGACCCTTACGCTGAATACACAGGGACCCTGTACAGTGATCCTTACCCTGAATACGCAGGGACGCTGTACATTAACCCTTACCCTGAATACACACGGACACTTTACAGTAACCCATACCCTGAATACACAGGGACCCTGTACAGTGACCCTAACCCTGAATAAACAGGGACCCTGTACAGTGACCCTTACCCTGAATACACAGGGAACCTGTACAGTTACCCTAACCCTGAATACACAGGGACCCTGTACAGTAACCCTTACCCTGAATACACAGGGTCCCTATACAGTGTCCCTTACCCTGAATAGACAGGGACCCTGTACAGTAGCCCTTGCCCTGAATACACAGGGACCCTGTACAGTGACCCTAACCCTGAATACACAGGTACCCAGTAAAGTGATCCTTACACTGAATACACAGGGACCCTGTACAGTAACCCTTTCCCTGAATACGCAGGGGCCCTGTACAGTGACCTAACCCTGAATACACAGGTACCCTGTACAGTGGCCCTTACCCTGAATACACAGGGACTCTGTACAGTGATCTTTACCCTGAATACACAGGGACCCTGTACATTAACCCTTACCCTGAATACACACGGACACTTTACAGTAACCCATACCCTGAATACACATGGACCCTGTGCAGTAACCCTTACCCTGAATACACAGGGACTCTGTACAGTAAACCTTACCCTGAATACACAGGGACCCTGTACAGTAAACCTTACCCTGAATACAGAGGGACCCTGTACAGTGACCCTTACCCTGAATACACAGGGACCCTGTACAATAACCCTTACCCTTACCCTGAATACACAGGGACACTGTACAGTGATCCTTACCCTGAATACACAGGTTCCCTGTACCGTAACCCTTACACTGAATACACAGGGATCGTGTAAGCGACCCTTACCCTGAATACACAGGGACCATGTACAGTAACCCTTACCGTGAATACACAGGGACCTGTACAGTGACCCTTACCCTGAATACACAGGGACCCTGTTCAGTGACTCTTACCCTGAATACACAGGGACCCTGTACAGTAACCCTCACCCTGCATACACAGGGACCTGTACAGTGACCCTTACCCTGAATACACAGGGACCCTGTACAGTGAGACTTACCCTGAATACACAGGGACGCTGTACAGTAACCCTTACGCTGAATGCACAGGGATCCTGTACAGTGATCCTTACCCTGAATACAGAGGGACCCTGTACAGTGACCCTTACCTTAAATACACAGGGACCCTATACAGTGACCCTTACCCTGAATACACAGGGATGCTGTACAATAACCCTTACCCTGAATACACAGGGACCCTGTACAGTGACCCTTACCCTGAATACACAAGGATCGTGTACAATAGCCCTTACCCTGAATAAACAGGGACCCAGTACAGTAACCCTTACCCTGAATAGACAGGGACCCTGTACAGTGAACAATATCCTGAATAAACAGGGATCCTGTACAATAAACCTTACCCTGAATACACAGGGACCCTATACAGTGACCCTTACCCTGAATAAACAGGGATCCTGTACAATAACCCATACCCTGAATACACAGGGACCCTGTAGAGTAACCCTTACCCTGAAAACACAGGGACCCTGTACAGTAACCCTTACCCTGAATACACAGGTACCCTGTGCAGTGACCCTTACCCTGAATACACAGGGACCCTGTACAGTGACCCTAACCCTGAATACACAGGTACCCAGTAAAGTGATCCTTACCCTGAATACACAGGGACGCTGTACAGTAACCCTTTCCCTGAATACACAGGGACCTGTACTGTGACACTTACCCTGAATACACAGGGACATTGTACAGTGACACTTAACCTGAATACACAGGGACCCTGTAAGCGACCCTTACCGTGAATAGACAGGGACCCTGTACAGTGACACTTACCCTGAATACACAGGGACCCTGTACAGTAACACTCATCCTGCAAACACAGGGACCTGTACAGTGACCCTTACCCTGAATACACAGGGACCCTGTACGGTGACACTTACCCTGAATACACAGGGACCCTGTACAGTAACCCTTCCCTGAATACAAAGGAATCCTGTACAATAACCCTTACCCTGAATACACAGGGACCCTGTACCGTAACCCTTACCCTGAATACAGAGGGACCCTGTACAGTGACCCTTACCCTGAATACACAGGGATCCTGTACAATAATCCTTATCCTGAATACACAGGGACCCTGTACAGTAACCCTTACCCAGAATACACAGGGACCCTGTACAGTGACCTTGACCCTGAATACACAGGGACCCTTTACAGTAACCCTTACCCTGAATACACAGGTATCCTTTACAATAAGTTTACCCTGAATACACAGGGACCCTGTACAGTAACCCTTACCCTGAATACACAGGGAACCTGTACAGTGACCCTTAACCTGAATACACAGGGACCCTGTACAGTGACCCTTACCCTGAATACACAGGGATCTGTACAGTGAACCTTACCCTGAATACACAGGGACACTGTATAGTGACATTTAACCTGAATACGCAGGGACCCTGTAAGCGACCCTTACCCTGAATACACAGGGACCCTGTACAGTAACCCTTACGCTGAATACACAGGGACCTGTACAGTGAACCTTACCCTGAATACACAGGGACCCTGTACAGTGACACTTACCCTGAATACACAGGGTCCCTGTACAGTAACCCTTACCCTGAATACACAGGGAGCTGTACAGTGACTCTTAGCCTGAATACACAGGGACCCTGTACAGTGACACTTACCCTGAATACACAGGGACCCTGTACAGTGAACCTTACCCTGAATACACAGGTTCCCTGTACCGTAACCCTTACCCTGAATACACAGGGATCCTGTACAATAGCCCTTATCCTGAATATACAGGGACCCTGTACAGTAAACCTTACCCTGAATACAAAGGGACCCTGTACAGTGACCCTTACCCTGAATACACAGGGATCCTGTACAATAACCCTTACCGTGAATACACAGGGACCCTGTATAGTGACCCTAACCCTGAATACCCAAGGATCCTGTACACTAACCCTTACCCTGAATACACAGGTACCCTGTACAGTAACCCTTACCATGAATACACAGGGTCACTGTACAGTGACCCATACCCTGAATATACAGCGACACTGTACAGTTACCCTTACCCTGAATACACAGGGAACTTGTACAGTAACCCTTACCCTGAATAAACTGGGACCCTGTACAGTGACGCTTACCCTGAATAAACAGGGACACTGTACAGTAACCTTTACCCTGAATACACAGTGTCCCTGTACAGTGACCCTTACCCTGAATAGACAGGGACCCTGTACAGTAGCCCTTACCCTGAATACACAGGGACCCTGTACAGTGACCGTAACCCTGAATACACAGGTACCCAGTAAAGTGATCCTTACCCTGAATACACAGGGACCCTGTACAGTAACCCTTTCCCTGAATACACAGGGACCCTGTACAGTGACCCTAACCCTGAATACACAGGTACCCTGTACAGTGGCCCTTACCCTGAATACAGCGGGACCCTGTACAGTGATCCTTACCCTAAATACACAAGGACCTTGTACATTAACCCTTACACTGAATACACACGGACACTTTACAGTAAACCATACCCTGAATACACATGGACCCTGTGCAGTAACCCTTACCATGAATACACAGGGACTCTGTACAGTAAACCATACCCTGAATACACAGGGACCCTGTACAGTAACCCTTACCCTGAATACACAGGGTCCCTGTATAATAACCCTTACCCTGAATACACAGCGACACTGTACAGTGACCCTTACCCTGAATACACAGGTTCCCTGTACCGTAACCCTTACCCTGAATATACAGGGATCCTGTAAGCGACCCTTACCCTGAATACACAGGGACCCTGTACAGTAACCCTTTCCCTGAATACACAGGGACCGTGTACAGTGACCCTAACCCTGAATACACAGGTACCCTGTACAGTGACCCTTACCCTGAATACACAGGGACCCTGTACAGTGATCCTTACCCTGAATACACAGGGACGCTGTACATTAACCCTTACCCTGAATACACACGGACACTTTACAGTAACCCATACCCTGAATACACAGGGACCCTGTACAGGGAACCTAACCCTGAATAAACAGGGACCCTGTACAGTGACCCTTACCCTGAATACACAGGGAACCTGTACAGTTAACCTAACCCTGAATACACAGGGACCCTGTACAGTAACCGTTACCCTGAATACACAGGGTCCCTATACATTGTCCCTTACCCTGAATAGACAGGGACCCTGTTCAGTAGCCCTTACCCTGAATACACAGGGACCCTGTACAGTGACCCTAACCCTGAATACACAGGTACCCAGTAAAGTGATCCTTACACTGAATACACAGGGACCCTGTACAGTAACCCTTTCCCTGAATAGGCAGGGGCCCTGTACAGTGACCCTAACCCTGAATACACAGGTACCCTGTACAGTGGCCCTTACCCTGAATACACAGGGACTCTGTACAGTGATCTTTACCCTGAATACACAGGGACCCTTTACATTAACCCTTACCCTGAATACACAGGGAACCTGTACAGTAAACCTTACCCTGAATACAGAGGGACCCTTTACAGTGACCCTTACCCTGAATACACAGGGATCCTGTACAATAACCCTTACCTTGAATATACAGGGACCCTGTACAGTAAACCTTACCCTGAATACACAGAGACCCTGTACAGTGACCCTTACCCTGAATACACAGGGACCATTTACAGTAAACCTTACCCTGAATACACAGGTATCCTTTACAATAAGCCTTACCCTGAATACACAGGGACCCTGTACAGTGGCCCTTACCCTGAATACACAGGGACTCTGTACAGCGATCCTTACCCTGAATACACAGGGACCCTGTACATTAACCCTTACCCTGAATACACACGGACACTTTACAGTAACCCATATCCTGAATATACATGGACCCTGTGCAATAACCCTTACCCTGAATACACAGGGACTCTGTACAGTAAACCTTACCCTGAATACACAGGGACCCTGTACAGTAACCCTTACCCTGAATACACAGGGACCCTGTACAATAACCCTTACCCTTACCCTGAATACACAGGGACACTGTACAGTGACCCTTACCCTGAATACACAGGTTCCCTGTACCGTAACCCTTACACTGAATACACAGGGATCCTGTAAGCGACCCTTACCCTGAATACACAGGGACCATGTACAGTAACCCTTACCCTGAATACACAGGGACCTGTACAGTGACCCTTACCCTGAATAAACAGGGACCCTGTACAGTGACACTTACCCTGAATACACAGGGACCCTGTACAGTAACCCTCACCCTGCATACACAGGGACCTGTACAGTGACCCTTACCCTGAATACACAGGGACCCTGTACAGTGAGACTTACCCTGAATACACAGGGACGCTATACAGTAACCCTTACGCTGAATGCATAGGGATCCTGTACAGTGATCCTTACCCTGAATAAAGAGGGACCCTGTACAGTGACCCTTACCCTAAATACACAGGGACCCTATACAGTGACCCTTACCCTGAATACACAGGGATGCTGTACAATAACCCTTACCCTGAATACACAGGGACCCTGTACAGTGACCCTTACCCTGAATACACAAGGATCGTGTACAATAGCCCTTACCCTGAATAAACAGGGACCCAGTACAGTAACCCTTACCCTGAATAGACAGGGACCCTGTACAGTGACCCTTATCCTGAATAAACAGGGATCCTGTACAATAAAGCTTACCCTGAATACACAGGGACCCTTTACATTAACCCTTACCCTGAATACACAGGGAACCTGTACAGTAAACCTTACCCTGAATACAGAGGGACCCTTTACAGTGACCCTTACCCTGAATACACAGGGATCCTGTACAATAACCCTTACCTTGAATATACAGGGACCCTGTACAGTAAACCTTACCCTGAATACACAGAGACCCTGTACAGTGACCCTTACCCTGAATACACAGGGACCATTTACAGTAAACCTTACCCTGAATACACAGGTATCCTTTACAATAAGCCTTACCCTGAATACACAGGGACCCTGTACAGTGGCCCTTACCCTGAATACACAGGGACCCTGTACAGTAACCCTTACCCTGAATACACAGGGACCCTGTACAATAACCCTTACCCTTACCCTGAATACACAGGGACACTGTACAGTGACCCTTACCCTGAATAAACAGGTTCCCTGTACCGTAACCCTTACACTGAATACACAGGGATCCTGTAAGCGACCCTTACCCTGAATACACAGGGACCATGTACAGTAACCCTTACCCTGAATACACAGGGACCTGTACAGTGACCCTTACCCTGAATACACAGGGACCCTGTACAGTGACACTTACCCTGAATACACAGGGACCCTGTACAGTAACCCTCACCCTGCATACACAGGGACCTGTACAGTGACCCTTACCCTGAATACACAGGGACCCTGTACAGTGAGACTTACCCTGAATACACAGGGACGCTATACAGTAACCCTTACGCTGAATGCATAGGGATCCTGTACAGTGATCCTTACCCTGAATAAAGAGGGACCCTGTACAGTGACCCTTACCCTAAATACACAGGGACCCTATACAGTGACCCTTACCCTGAATACACAGGGATGCTGTACAATAACCCTTACCCTGAATACACAGGGACCCTGTACAGTGACCCTTACCCTGAATACACAAGGATCGTGTACAATAGCCCTTACCCTGAATAAACAGGGACCCAGTACAGTAACCCTTACCCTGAATAGACAGGGACCCTGTACAGTGACCCTTATCCTGAATAAACAGGGATCCTGTACAATAAACCTTACCCTGAATACACAGGGACCCTGTACAGTGACCCTTACCCTGAATACACAAGGACCGTGTACAATAGACCTTACCCTGAATACACAGGGACCCAGTACAGTAAGCCTTACCCTGAATAGACAGGGACCTTGTACAGTGACCCTTACCCTGAATAAACAGGGATCCTGTACAATAACCCTTACCCTGAATACACAGGGACCCTGTAGAGTAACCCTTACCCTGAAAACACAGGGACCCTGTACAGTAACCCTTACCCTGAATACACAGGTACCCTGTGCAGTGACCCTTACCCAGAATACACAGGGACCCTGTACAGTGACCCTAACCCTGAATACACAGGTACCCAGTAAAGTGATCCTTACCCTGAATACACAGGGACGCTGTACAGTAACCCTTTCCCTGAATACACAGGGACCTGTACTGTGACACTTACCCTGAATACACAGGGACATTGTACAGTGAGACTTAACCTGAATACACAGGGACCCTGTAAGCGACCCTTACCGTGAATAGACAGGGACCCTGTACAGTGACACTTACCCTGAATACACAGGGACCCTGTACGGTGACACTTACCCTGAATACACAGGGACCCTGTACAGTAACCCTTCCCTGAATACAAAGGAATCCTGTACAATAACCCTTACCCTGAATACACAGGGACCCTGTACCGTAAGCCTTACCCTGAATACAGAGGGACCCTGTACAGTGACCCTTACCCTGAATACACAGAGATCCTGTACAATAATCCTTTTCCTGAATACACAGGGACCCTGTACAGTGACCTTTACCCTGAATACACAGGGACCCTTTACAGTAACCCTTACCCTGAATACACAGGTATCCTTTACAATAACCTTTACCCTGAATACACAGGGACCCTGTACAGTAACCCTTACCCTGAATACACAGGGAACCTGTACAGTGACCCTTACCCTGAATACACAGGGACCCTGTACAGTGACCCTTACCCTGAATACACAGGGATCTGTACAGTGACCCTTACCCTGAATACACAGGGACAGTGTATAGTGACATTTAACCTGAATACGCAGGGACCCTTTAAGCGACCCTTACCCTGAATACACAGGGACCCTGTACAGTAACCCTTACGCTGAATACACAGGGACCTGTACAGTGAACCTTACCCTGAATACACAGGGACCCTGTACAGTGACACTTACCCTGAATACACAGGGTCCCTGTACAGTAACCCTTACCCTGAATACACAGGGAGCTGTACAGTGACTCTTACCCTGAATACACAGGGACCCTGTACAGTGACACTTACCCTGAATACACAGGGACCCTGTACAGTAACCCTTACGCTGAATACACAGCGATCCTGTACAGTGACCCTTACCCTGAATACACAGGTTCCCTGTACCGTAACCCTTACCCTGAATACACAGGGATCCTGTACAATAGCCCTTATCCTGAATATACAGGGACCCTGTACAGTAACCCTTACCCTGAATACAAAGGGACCCTGTACAGTGACCCTTACCCTGAATACACAGGGATCCTGTACAATAACCCTTACCGTGAATACACAGGGATCCTGTATAGTGACCCTAACCCTGAATACACAAGGATCCTGTACACTAACCCTTACCCTGAATACACAGGTACCCTGTACAGTAACCCTTACCATGAATACACAGGGTCACTGTACAGTAACCCATACTCTGAATATACAGCGACACTGTACAGTAACCCTTACCCTGAATACACAGGGAACTTGTACAGTAACCCTTACCCTGAATAAACTGGGACCCTGTACAGTGACCCTTACCCTGCATAAACAGGGACACTGTACAGTAACCCTTACCCTGAATACACAGTATCCCTGTACAGTGACCCTTACCCTGAATAGACAGGGACCCTGTACAGTAGCCCTTACCCTGAATACACAGGGACCCTGTACAGTGACCCTAACCCTGAATACGCAGGTACCCAGTAAAGTGATCCTTACCCTGAATACACAGGGACACTGTACAGTAACCCTTTCCCTGAATACACAGGGACCCTGTACAGTGACGCTAACCCTGAATACACAGGTACCCTGTACAGTGGCTCTTACCCTGAATACAGCGGTACCCTGTACAGTGATCCTTACCCTAAATACACAGGGACCCTGTACATTAACCCTTACCCTGAATACACACGGACACTTTACAGTAAACCATACCCTGAATACACATGGACCCTGTGCAGTAACCCTTACCATGAATACACAGGGACTCTGTACAGTAAACCATACCCTGAATACACAGGGACCCTGTACAGTAACCCTTACCCTGAATACACAGGGTCCCTGTATAATAACCCTTACCCTGAATACACAGCGACACTGTACAGTGACCCTTACCCTGAATACACAGGTTCCCTGTACCGTAACCCTTACCCTGAATATACAGGGATCCTGTAAGCGACCCTTACCCTGAATACACAGGGACCCTGTACAGTAACCCTTACCATGAATACACAGGGACCTGTACAATGACCCTTACCCTGAATACACAGGGACCCTGTACAGTGACACGTTCCCTGAATACACAGGGACCCTGTACAGTGAGACTTACCCTGAATACACAGGGACGTTGTACAGTAACCCTTACGCTGAATGCACAGGGATCCTGTACAGTGATCCTTACCCTGAATACAGAGGGACCCTGTACAGTGAACCTTACCCTGAATACACAGGGATCCTGTACAATAACCCTTGCCCTGAATACACAGGGACCCTGAACAGTAACCCTTACCCTGAATACACAGGGAACCTGTACACTGACCCTTTTCCTGAATACACAGGGACCCTTTGCAGTAACCCTTACCCTGAATACACTGGGACCCTGTACAATAACCCTTACCCTGAATACACAGGGACCCTTTACAGTAACCCTTACCCTGAATACACAGGGACCCTGTACAGTGACCCTTACCCTGAATACACAGGGACCCTGTACAGTGAACCTTACCCTGAATACACAAGGATCGTGTACAATAGCCCTTACCCTGAACACACAGGGACCCAGTACAGTAACCCTTACCCTGAATAGACAGCGACCCTGTACAGTGACCCTTACCCTGAATAAACAGGGATCCTGTACAATACCCCTTACCCTGAATACACAGGGACCCTGTACAGTGGCCCTTACCCTGAATACACACGGATCGTGTACAATAGCCCTTACACTGAATACACAGGGACCCAGTACAGTAACCCTTACCCTGAATAGACAGGGACCCTGTACAGTGACCCTTACCCTGAATAAACAGGGATACTGTACAATAACCCTTACCCTGAATACACAGGGACCCTGTACAGTAACCCTTACCATGAAAACACAGGGACCCTGTACAGTGAAACTTAAGCTGAATACACAGGGACCCTGTAAGCGACTCTTATCCTGAATACACAGGGACCCTGTACAGTAACCCTTACCCTGAATAGACAGGGACCCTGTACAGTGACCGTTACCCTGAATACACAGGGATCCTGTACAATAACCCTTACCATGAATAAACAGGGACCCTGTACAGTGACCCTTACCTGAATACACAAGGATCGTGTACAATAGCCCTTACCCTGAATACACAGGGACCCTGTATAGTGACCCTTACCCTGAATACACAGGGATCCTGTACAATAACCCTTACCATGAATACACAGGGACCCTGTATAGTGACCCTTACCCTGAATACACAAGTATCGTGTACAATAGCCCTTGCCCTGAATACACAGGAATCCTGTACAATAACCCTTACCCTGAATACACAGGGACCCTGTACAGTAATCCTTACCCTGAATACAGAGGGACCCTGTACAGTGACCCTTACCCCGAATACACAGGGGTCCTGTACAATAACCCTTACCCTGAATACACAAGGACCCTGTACAGTAACACTTACCCTGAATACACAGGGACCCTGTACAGTGACCCTTACCCTGAATACACAGGGACCCTTTACAGTAACCCTTACCCTGAATACACAGGTATCCTGTACAATAACCTTTACCCTGAATACACAGGGACCCTGTACATTAACCCTTACCCTGAATACACAGGGACCCTGTACAGTGACCCTTACCCTGAATACACAGGGACCCTGTACAGTGACCCTTACCCTGAATACACAGGGATCTGTACAGTGACCCTTACCCTGAATACACAGGGACACTGTACAGTGACACTTAACCTGAATATGCAGGGAACCTGTAAGCGACCCTTACCCTGAATACACAGGGACCCTGTAGAGTAATCCTTACCCTGAATACACAGGTACCCAGTAAAGTGATCCTTACCCTGAATACACAGGGACCCTGTACAGTAACCCTTTCCCTGAATAAACAGGGACCCTGTACAGTGACCCTAACCCTGAATACACAGGTACCCTGTACAGTGGACCTTACCCTGAATACAGAGGGACCCTGTACAGTGATCCTTACCCTAATTACACAGGGACCCTGTACATTAACACTTACCCTGAATACACACGGACACTTTACAGTAAACCATACCCTGAATACACATGGACCCTGTGCAGTAACCCTTACCATGAATACACAGGGACTCTGTACAGTAAACCTTACCCTGAATACACAGGGACCCTGTACAGTAACCCTTACCCTGAATACACAGGGACCCTGTATAATAACCCTTACCCTGAATACACAGCGACACTGTACAGTGACCCTTACCCTGAATACACAGGTTCCCTGTACCGTAACCCTTACTCTGAATACACAGGGATCCTGTAAGCGACCCTTACCCTGAATACACAGGGACCCTGTACAGTAACCCTTACCATGAATACACATTGACCTGTACAGTGACCCTTACCCTGAATACACAGGGACCCTGTACAGTGACACTTTCCCTGAATACACAGGGACCCTGTACAGTAACCCTCACCCTGCATACACAGGGACCTGTACAGTGACCCTTACCGTGAATACACAGGGACCCTGTACAGTGAGACTTACCCTGAATACACAGGGACGCTGTAAAGTAATCCTTACGCTGAAAGCACAGGGATCCTGTACAGTGATCCTTACCCTGAATACAGAGAGACCCTCTACAGTGAACCTTACCCTGAATACACAGGGATCCTGTACAATAACCCTTGCCCTGAATAAACAGGGACCCTGTACAGTAACCCTTACCCTGAATACACAGGGACCCTGTACACTGACCCTTTTCCTGAATACACAGGGACCCTTTGCAGTAACCCTTACCCTGAATACACTGGGATCCTGTACAATAACCCTTACCCTGAATACACAGGGACCCTTTACAATAACCCTTACCCTGAATACACAGGGTCCCTGTACAGTGACCCTTACCCTGAATACACAGGGACCCTGTACAGTGACCCTTACCCTGAATACACAAGGATCGTGTACAATAGCCCTTACCCTGAATAAACAGGGACCCAGTACAGTAACCCTTACCCTGAATCGACAGCGACCCTGTACAGTGACCCTTACCCTGAATAAACAGGGATCCTGTACAATAACGCTTACCCTGAATACACAGGGACCCTGTACAGTGACCCTTACCCTGAATACACTAGGATCGTGTACAATAGCCCTTACATTGAATACACAGGGACCCAGTACAGTAACCCTTACCCTGAATAGACAGGGACCCTGTACAGTGACCCTTACCCTGAATAAACAGGGATCCTGTAAAATAACCCTTACCCTGAATACACAGGGACCCTGTACATTAACCCTTACCCTGAAAACACAGGGACCCTGTACAGTGAAACTTAAGCTGAATACACAGGGACCCTGTAAGCGACGCTTATCCTGAATACACAGGGACCCTGTACAGTAACCCTTACCCTGAATAGACAGGGACCCTGTACAGTGACGCTTACCCTGAATACACAGGGATCCTGTACAATAAACCTTACCATGAATACACAGGGACCCTGTACAGTGACCCTTACCCTGAATACACAAGGATCGTGTAAAATAGCCCTTACCCTGAATACACAGGGACCCAGTACCGTAACCCTTACCCTGAATAGACAGGGACCCTGTACAGTGACCCTTACCCTGAATAAACAGGGATCCTGTACAATAACCCTTACCCTGAATACACAGGGACTCTGTGCAGTGACCCTTACCCTGAATACACAAGGATCGTGTACAATTGCCATTACCCTGAATACACAGGGACCCAGTACAGTAACCCTTACCCTGAATAGACAGGGACCCTGTACTGTGACCCTTACCCTGAATAAACAGGGATCCTGTACAATAACCCTTACCCTGTATACACAGGGACCCTGTACAGTAACCCTTACCCTGGAAACACAGGGACCCTGTACAGCAACCCTTACCCTGAATACACAGGTACCCTGTGCAGTGACCCTTACCCTGAATAAACAGAGACCCTGTACAGTAACCCTTACCCTGAATACACAGTGACCCTGTACAGTGACACTTAACCTGAATACACAGGGACCTGTAAGCGACCCTTACCCTGAATACAAAGGGACCCTTTACAGTGACCATTACCTTGAATACACAGGGACCTGTACTGTGACACTTACGCTGAATTCACAGGGACACTGTACAGTGACACTTAACATGAATACACAGGGACCCTGTAAGCGACCCTTACCGTGAATACACAGGGACCCTGTACAGTAACCCTTATCCTGAATACACAGGGACCTGTACAGTGACCCTTACCCTGAATACACAGGGATCCTGTACAGTGACACTTACCCTGAATACTCAGGGACCCTGTACAATAACCCTCACCCTGCATACACAGGGACCTGTATAGTGACCCTTACCCTGAATACACAGGGACCCTGTACAGTAACCCTTACCCTGAATACACAGGGACCCTGTACAGTGACCCTTACTCTGAATACACAGGGATCCTGTACAATAACCCTTACCATGAATAAACAGGGACCCTGTACAGTGACCCTTACCCTGAATACACAAGGATCGTGTACAATAGCCCTTACCCTGAATACACAGGGACCTTGTATAGTGACCCTTACCCTGAATACACAGGGATCCTGTACAAAACCCTTACCATGAATACACCGGGACCCTGTATAGTGACCATTACCCTGAATACACAAGGATAGTGTACAATAGCCCTTACCCTGAATACACAGGAATCCTGTACAATAACCCTTACCCTGAATACACAGGGACCCTGTACAGTAACCCTTACCCTGAATACAGAGGGACCCTGTACAGTGACCCTTACCCCGAATACACAGGGGTCCTGTACAATAACCCTTACCCTGAATACACAAGGACCCTGTACAGTAACCCTTACCCTGAAAACACAGGGACCCTGTACAGTGACCCTTACCCTGAATACACAGGGACCCTTTACAGTAACCCTTACCCTGAATACACAGGTATCCTATACAATAACCTTTACCCTGAATACACAGGGACCCTGTACATTAACCCTTACCCTGAATACACAGGGACCCTGTACAGTGACCCTTACCCTGAATACACAGGGACCCTGTACAGTGACCCTTACCCTGAATTCACAGGGATCTGTACAGTGACCCTTACTCTGAATACACAGGGACACTGTACAGTGACACTTAACCTGAATATGCAGGGAACCTGTAAGCGACCCTTACCCTGAATACACAGGGACCCTGTAGAGTAATCCTTACCCTGAATACACAGGTACCCTGTACAGTGGCCCTTACCCTGCATACAGAGGGACCCTGTACAGTGATCCTTACCCTAAATACACAGGGACCCTGTACATTAACCCTTACCCTGAATACACACGGACACTTTTCAGAGTTATCCATACCCTGAATACACATGGACCCTGTGCAGTAACCCTTACCATGAATACATAAGGACTCTGTACAGTAAACCTTACCCTGAATACACAGGGACCCTGTACAGTAACCCTTACCCTGAATACACAGGGACCCTGTATAATAACCCTTACCCTGAATACACAGCGACACTGTACAGTGACCCTTACCCTGAATACACAGGTTCCCTGTACCGTAACCCTTACCCTGAATACACAGGGATCCTGTAAGCGACCCTTACCCTGAATACACAGGGACCCTGTACAGTAACCCTTACCATGAATACACATTGACCTGTACAGTGACCCTTACCCTGAATACACAGGGACCCTGTACAGTGACACTTTCCCTGAATACACAGGGACCCTGTACAGTAACCCTCACCATGCATACACAGGGACCTGTACAGTGACCCTTACCGTGAATACACAGGGACCCTGTACAGTGAGACTTACCCTGAATACACAGGGACGCTGTAAAGTAACCCTTACGCTGAAAGCACAGGGATCCTGTACAGTGATCCTTACCCTGAATACAGAGGGACCCTGTACAGTGAACCTTACCCTGAATACACAGGGATCCTGTACAATAACCCTTGCCCTGAATACACAGGGACCCTGTACAGTAACCCTTACCCTGAATACACAGGGACCCTGTACACTGACCCTTTTCCTGAATACACAGGGACCCTTTGCAGTAACCCTTACCCTGAATACACTGGGATCCTGTACAATAACCCTTACCCTGAATACACAGGGACCCTTTACAATAACCCTTACCCTGAATACACAGACACCCTGCACAGTGATCCTTACCCTGAATATACAGGGACCCTGTACAGTGACCCTTACGCTGAATACACAAGGATCGTGTACAGTACCCCTTACCCTGAATAAACAGGGACCCAGTACAGTAACCCTTACCCTGAATCGACAGCGACCCTGTACAGTGACCCTTACCCTGAATAAACAGGGATCCTGTACAATAACGCTTACCCTGAATACACAGGGACCCTGTACAGTGACCCTTACCCTGAATACACTAGGATCATGTAGAATAGCCCTTACATTGAATACACAGGGACCCATTACAGTAACCCTTACCCTGAATAGACAGGGACCCTGTACAGTGACCCTTACCCTGAATAAACAGGGATCCTGTAAAATAACCCTTACCCTGAATACACAGGGACCCTGCACATTAACCCTTACCCTGAAAACACAGGGACCCTGTACAGTGAAACTTAAGCTGAATACACAGGGACCCTGTAAGCGACGCTTATCCTGAATACACAGGGACCCTGTACAGTAACCCTTACCCTGAATAGACAGGGACCCTGTACAGTGACTCTTACCCTGAATACACAGGGATCCTGTACAATAACCCTTACCATGAATACACAGGGACCCTGTACAGTGACCCTTACCCTGAATACACAAGGATCGTGTACAATAGCCCTTACCCTGAATACACAGGGACCCAGTACAGTAACCCTTACCCTGAATAGACAGGGACCCTGTACAGTGATCCTTACCCTGAATAAACAGGGATCCTGTACAATAACCCTTACCCTGAATACACAGGGACTCTGTACAGTGACCCTTACCCTGAATACACAAGGATCGTGTACAATTGCCATTACCCTGAATACACAGGAACCCAGTACAGTAACCCTTACCCTGAATAGACAGGGACCCTGTACAGTGACCCTTACCCTGAATAAACAGGGATCCTGTACAATAACCCTTACCCTGAATACACAGGGACCCTGTACAGTAACCCTTACCCTGAATACACAGGTACCCTGTGCAGTGACCCTTACCCTGAATACACAGAGACCCTGTACAGTAACCCTTACCCTGAATACACAGGGACCCTGTACAGTGACACTTAACCTGAATACACAGGGAAATGTAAGCGACCCTTACCCTGAATACAAAGGGACCCTTTACAGTGACCATTACCTTGAATACACAGGGACCTGTACTGTGACACTTACGCTGAATTCACAGGGACACTGTACATTGACACTTAACCTGAATACACAGGGACCCTGTAAGCGACCCTTACCGTGAATACACAGGGACCCTGTACAGTAACCCTTATCCTGAATACACAGGGACCTGTACAGTGACCCTTACCCTGAATACACAGGGATCCTGTACAGTGACACTTACCCTGAATACTCAGGGACCCGTACAATAACCCTCACCCTGCATACACAGGGACCTGTACAGTGACCCTTACCCTGAATACACAGGGACCCTGTACAGTGACACTTACCCTGAATACACAGGGACCCTGTACAGTAACCCTTACCCTGAATACACAGGAATCCTGTACAATAACCCTTACCCTGAATACACAGGGACCCTGTACAGTAACCTTACCATGAATACAGAGGGACCCTGTACAGTGACCCTTACCCCGAATACACAGGGATCCTGTACAATAACCCTTACCCTGAATACACAAGGACCCTGTACAGTAAGCCTTACCCTGAATACACTGGGACCCTGTAAAGTGACCCTTACCCTGAATACACAAGGACGCTTTACAGTAACCCTTACCCTGAATACACAGGTATCCTGTACAATAACCTTTACACTGAATACACAGGGACCCTGTACATTAACCCTTACCCTGAATACACAGGGACCCTGTACAGTGACCCTTACCCTGAATACACAGGGACCCTGTACAGTGACCCTTACCCTGAATACACAGGGATCTGTTCAGTGACCCTTACACTGAATACACAGGGACACTGTACAGTGACACTTAACCAAATACGCAGGGACCCTGTAAGCGACCCTTACCCTGAATACAAAGGGACCCTGTACAGTAATCCTTACCCTGAATACACAGGGACCTGTACAGTGAACCTTACCCTGAATACACAGGGACCCTGTACAGTGACACTTACCCTGAATACACAGGGTCCCTGTACCGTAACCCTTACCCTGAATACACAGGGAGCTGTACAGTGACTCTTACCCTGAATACACAGGGTCCCTGTACAGTGACACTTACCCTGAATACACAGGGATCCTGTACAGTAACCCTTACGCTGAATACACAGGGATGCTGAACAGAGACCCTTACCCTGAATACACAGGATCCCTTTACCTTAACACTTACCCTGAATACACAGGGATCCTGTGCAATAGCCCTTACCCTGAATACACAGGGACCCTGTACAGTAACCCTTACCCTGAATACAAAGCGATCCTGTACAGTGACCCTTACCCTGAATACACAGGGATCCTGTACAAGAACCCTTACCGTGAATAAACAGGGACCCTGTATAGTGAACCTAACACTGAATACACAGGGATGCTGTACACTAACCCTTACCCTGAATACACAGGGACCCTGTACAGTAACCCTTACCATGAATACACAGCGACACTGTACATTGACCCATACCCTGAATATACAGGGACCCTGTACAGTAACCCTTACCCTGAATACACACGGACACTTTACAGTAAACCTACCCTGAATACACATGGACCCTGTGCAGTAACCCTTACCATGAATACACAGGGACTCTGTACAGTAAACCTTACCCTGAATACACAGGGACCCTGTACAGTAAACCTTACCCTGAATACACAGGGACCCTGTACAATAACCCTTACGCTGAATACACAGGGACACTGTACAGTGACCCTTACCCTGAATACACAGGGACCTGTACAGTGACCCTTAACCTGAATACACAGGGACCCTGTACAGTGATACTTACCCTGAATACACAGGGACCCTGTACAGTAACCCTCACCCTGCATACACAGGGACCTGTACAGTGACCCTTACCCTGAATACACAGGGACCCTGTACAGTGAGACTTAGCCTGAATACACAGGGACGCTGTACAGTAACCCTTACGCTGAGTGCACAGGGATTCTGTACAGTGATCCTTACCCTGAATACAAAGGGACCCTGTACAGTGACCCTTACCCTTAATACACAGGGATCCTGTAAGCGACCCTTACCCTGAATACACAGGGACCCTGTACAGTAAACCTTACCCTGAATACACAGGGACCTGTACAGTAACCCTTACCCTGAATACACAGGGACCCTGTACAGTGACACTTACCCTGAATACACAGGGACCCTGTACAGTAACCCTCACCCTGCATACACAGGGACCTGTACAGTGAACCTTACCCTGAATACACAGGGACCCTGTACAGTGAGACTTACCCTGAATACACAGGGACGCTGTACAGTAACCCTTACGCTGAGTGCACAGGGATACTCTACAGTGATCCTTACCCTGAATACACAGGGACCCTGTACACTGACCCTTTTCCTGAATACACAGGGACCCTTTGCAGTAACCCTTACCCTGAATACACTGGGATCCTGTACAATAACCCTTACCCTGAATACACAGGGACCCTTTACAATAATCCTTACCCTGAATACACAGGGACCCTGTACAGTGATCCTTACCCTGAATACACAGGGACCCTGTACAGTGACCCTTACCCTGAATACACAAGGATCGTGTACAATAGCCCTTACCCTGAATAAACAGGGACCCAGTACAGTAACCCTTACCCTGAATCGACAGCGACCCTGTACAGTGACCCTTACCCTGAATAAACAGGGATCCTGTACAATAACGCTTACCCTGAATACACAGGGACCCTGTACAGTGACCATTACCCTGAATACACTAGGATCGTGTACAATAGCCCTTACATTGAATACACAGGGACCCAGTACAGTAACCCTTCCCCTGAATAGACAGGGACCCTGTACAGTGACCCTTACCCTGAATAAACAGGGATCCTGTATAATAACCCTTACCCTGAATACACAGGGACCCTGTACATTAACCCTTACCCTGAAAACACAGGGAACCTGTACAGTGAAACTTAAGCTGAA
Organism: Pristiophorus japonicus; assembly: GCF_044704955.1. Classification (NCBI taxonomy): domain Eukaryota; kingdom Metazoa; phylum Chordata; class Chondrichthyes; family Pristiophoridae; genus Pristiophorus; species Pristiophorus japonicus. Next base: position 8,605,682 of record NC_092011.1, read on the forward strand.
TACACAGGGACCCTGTAAGCGACGCTTATCCTGAATACACAGGGACCCTGTACAGTAACCCTTACCCTGAATAGACAGGGACCCTGTACAGTGACCCTTACCCTGAATACACAGGGATCCTGTACAATAATTCTTACCATGAATACACAGGGACCCTGTACAGTGACCCTTACCCTGAATACACAAGGATCGTGTACAATAGCCCTTACCCTGAATACACAGGGACCCAGTACAGTAACCCTTACCCTGAATAGACAGGGACCCTGTACAGTGACCCTTACCCTGAATAAACAGGGATCCTGTACAATAACCCTTACCTGAATACACAGGGACTCTGTACAGTGATCCTTACCCTGAATACACAAGGATCGTGTACAATTGCCATTACCCTGAATACACAGGGACCCAGTACAGTAACCCTTACCCTGAATAGACAGGGACCCTGTACAGTGACCCTTACCCTGAATAAACAGGGATCCTGTACAATAACCCTTACCCTGAATACACAGGGACCCTGTACAGTAACCCTTACCCTGGAAACACAGGGACCCTGTACAGCAACCCTTACTTTGAATACACAGGTACCCTGTGCAGTGACCCTTACCCTGAATACACAGGGACCCTGTACAGTGACACTTAACCTGAATACACAGGGACCTGTAAGCGACCCTTACCCTGAATACAAAGGGACCCTTTACAGTGACCATTACCTTGAATACACAGGGACCTGTACTGTGACACTTACGCTGAATTCACAGGGACACTGTACAGTGACACTTAACCTGAATACACAGGGAACCTGTAAGCGACCCTTACCGTGAATACACAGGGACCCTGTACAGTAACCCTTATCCTGAATACACAGGGACCTGTACAGTGACCCTTACCCTGAATACACAGGGATCCTGTACAGTGACACTTACCCTGAATACTCAGGGACCCTGTACAATAACCCTCACCCTGCATACACAGAGACCTGTACAGTGACCCTTACCCTGAATACACAGGGACCCTGTACAGTGACACTTACCCTGAATATACAGGGACCCTGTACAGTAACCCTTACCCTGAATACACAGGAATCCTGTACAATAACCCTTACCCTGAATACACAGGGACCCTGTACAGTAACCTTACCCTGAATACAGAGGGACCCTGTACAGTGACCCTTACCCCGAATACACATGGATCCTGTACAATAACCCTTACCCTGAATACACAAGGACCCTGTACAGTAAGCCTTACCCTGAATACACAGGGACCCTGTACAGTGACCCTTACCCTGAATACACAGGGACGCTTTACAGTAACCCTTACCCTGAATACACAGGTATCCTGTACAATAACCTTTACACTGAATACACAGGGACCCTGTACATTAACCCTTACCCTGAATACACAGGGACACTGTACAGTGACCCTTACCCTGAATACACAGGGACCCTGTACAGTGACCCTTACCCTGAATACACAGGGATCTGTTCAGTGACCCTTACCCTGAATACACAGGGACACTGTACAGTGACACTTAACCTGAATACGCAGGGACCCTGTACAGTAACCCTTACGCTGAGTGCACAGGGATACTGTACAGTGATCCTTACCCTGAATACAAAGGGACCCTGTACAGTGACCCTTACCCTGAATACACAGGGATCCTGTAAGCGACCCTTACCCTGAATACACAGGGACCCTGTACAGTAAACCTTACCCTGAATACACAGGGACCTGTACAGTAACCCTTACCCTGAATACACAGGGACCCTGTACAGTGACACTTACCCTGAATACACAGGGACCCTGTACAGTAAGCCTCACCATGCATACACAGGGACCTGTACAGTGAACCTTACCCTGAATACACAGGGACCCTGTACAGTGAGACTTACCCTGAATACACAGGGACGCTGTACAGTAACCCTTACGCTGAGTGCACAGGGATACTCTACAGTGATCCTTACCCTGAATACAGAGGGACTCTGTACAGTGACCCTTACCCTGAATACACAGGGATCCTGTACAATAACCCTTGCCCTGAATACACAGGGACCCTGTACAGTAACCCTTACCCTGAATACACTGGGACCCTTTACACTGACCCTTTTCTTGTATACACAGGGAACCTTTGCAGTAACCCTTACCCTGAATACACTGGGATCCTGTACAATAACCCTTACCCTGAATACACAAGGACCCTTTACAGTAACCCTTACCCTGAATACACAGGGACCCTGTACAGTGACCCTTACCCTGAATACACAGGGACCCTGTAGAGTGACCCTTACCCTGAATACACAAGGATCGTGTACAATAGTCCTTACCCTGAATACACAGGGACCCAGTACAGTAACCCTTACCCTGAATAGACAGGGACCCTGTACAGTGACCCTTACCCTGAATAAACAGGGATACTGTACAATAACTTTTACCCTGAATACACAGGGACCCTGTACAGTGACCCTTACCCTGAATACACAAGGATCGTGTACAATAGCCCTTACCCTGAATACACAGGGACCCAGTACAGTAACCCTTACCCTGAATAGACAGGGAGCCTGTACAGTGACCCTTACCCTGAATAAACAGGGATCCTATACAATAACCCTTACCCTGAATACACAGGGACCCTGTACAATAACCCTTGCCCTGAAAACACAGGGAACCTGTACAGTGAAACTTAAGCTGAATACACAGGGACCCTGTACGCGACCCTTACCCTGAATACACAGGGACCCTGTACAGTAACCCTTACCCTGAATAAACAGGGACCCTGTACAGTGACCCTTACCCTGAATACACAGGGATCCTGTACAATAACCCTTACCATGAATACACAGGGACCCTGTACAGTGACCCTTACCCTGAATACACAAGGATCGTGTACAATAGCCCTTACCCTGAATACACAGGGACCCAGTACAGTAACCCTTACCCTGAATAGACAGGGACCCTGTACAGTGACCCTTACCCTGAATAAACAGGGATCCTGTACAATAACCCTTACCCTGAAAACACAGGGACCCTGTACAGTAACCCTTACCCTGAATACACAGGTACCCTGTGCAGTGACCCTTACCCTGAATACACAGAGACCCTGTACAGTAACCCTTACCCTGAATACACATGGACCCTGTACAGTGACACTTAACCTGAATACACAGTGGCCTTGTAAGCGACCCCTACCCTGAATATACAGTGACCCTGTACAGTGACCATTACCTTGAATATACAGGGACCTATACTGTGACACTTACCCTGAATACACAGGGACCCTGTACAGTGACACTTACCCTGAATACACAGGGACCCTGTACAGTAACCCATACCCTGAATACACAGGAATCCTGTACAATAATCCTTACCCTGAATACACAGGGACCCTGTACAGTAACCCTTACCCTGAATACAGAGTGACCCTGTACAGTGAACCTTACCCCGAATACACAGGGATCCTGTACAATAACCCTTACCCAGAATACACAGGGACCGTGTACAGTAACCCTTACCCTGAATACACAGGGACCCTGTACAGTGACCCTTACCCTGAATACACAGGGACCCTTTACAGTAGTCCTTACCCTGAATACACAGGTATGCTGTACAATAACCTTTACCCTGAATACACAGGGACCCTGTACAGTAACCCTTACCCTGAATACACAGGGACCCTGTACAGTGACCCTTACCCTGAATACACAGGGACCCTGTACATTGACCCTTACCCTGAATACACAGGGAACTGTACAGTGACCCTTACCCTGAATACACAGGGACATTATACAGTGACACTTAACCTGAATACGCAGGGAACCTGTAAGCGACCCTTACCCTGTATACACAGGGACCCTGTACAGTAACCCTTACCCTGAATACACAGGGACCTGTACAGTGAACGTTACCCTGAATACACAGGGACCCTGTACAGTGAAACTTACCCTGAATACACAGGGTCCCTGTACAGTAACCGTTACCCTGAATACACAGGGAGCTGTACAGTGACTCTTACCCTGAATACACAGGGACCCTGTAGAATGACACTTACCCTGAATACACAGGGACCCTGTACAGTAACCCTTACGCTGAATACATAGGGATCCTGTACAGTGACCCTTACCCTGAATACACAGGGTCCCTGTACCGTAACCCTTACCCTGAATACACAGGGATCCTGTGCAATAGCACTTACCCTGAATACACAGGGACCCTGTATAGTGACCCTAACCCTGAATACACAGGGATCCTCTACAATAACACTTACCCTGAATACACAGGGACCCTGTACTGTAACCCTTACCATGAATACACAGGGACACTGTACAGTGACCCTTACCCTGAATATACAGGGACCCTGTACAGTAACCCTTACCCTGAATACACAGGGAACTTGTACAGTAACCCTTACCCTGAATACACAGGGACCCTGTACAGTGACCCTTACCCTGAATAAACAGGAACACTCTACAGTAACCCTTACCCTGATTACATAGGGTCCCTGTACAGGGACCCTTACCCTGAATAAACAGGGACACTCTACAGTAAACCTTACCCTGAATACACAGTGACCTTGTACAGTGACCCTAACCCTGAATACACAGGTACCCAGTAAATTGATCCTTACCCTGAATACACAGGGACCCTGTACAGTGACCCAAACCTTGAATACACAGGTACCCTGTACAGTGACCCTTACCCTGAATACACAGGGACCCTGTACAGTGATCCTTACCCTGAATATACAGGGACCCTTTACATTAACCCTTACCCTGAATACATACGGACACTTTACAGTAACCCATACCCTGAATACACAGGGACCCTGTACAGTGACCCTAACCCTGAATAAACAGGGACCCTGTACAGTGACCCTTACCCTGAATACACAGGGACCCTGTACAGTAACCCTTACCCTGAATACACAGGGACCCTGTACACTGACACTTACCCTGAATACACAGGGACCGTGTACAGTAACCCTGACCCTGAATACACAGGTACCCTTTACAGTAACTCTTACCCTGAATACGCAGGGACCCTGTACAGTAAACCTTACCCTGAATACACAGGGACACTGTTCACTGACCCTTACCCTGAATACACAAGGATCGTGTACAATAGCCCTTACCCTGAATACACAGGGACCCAGTACAGTAACCCTTACCCTGAATAGACAGAGAGCCTGTACAGTGAACCTTACCCTGAATAAACAGGGATCCTATACAATAACCCTTACCCTGAATACACAGGGACCCTGTACAATAACCCTTACCCTGAAAACACAGGGACCCTGTACAGTGAAACTTAAGCTGAATACACAGGGACCCTGTACGCGACCCTTACCCTGAATACACAGGGATACTGTACAGTAACCCTTACCCTGAATACACAGGGACCCTGTACAGTGACCCTTACCTTGAATACACAGGGATCCTGTACAATAACCCTTACCATGAATACACAGGGACCCTGTACAGTGACCCTTACCCTGAATACACAAGGATCGTGTACAATAGCCATTACCCTGAATACACAGGGACCCAGTACAGTAACCCTTACCCTGAATAAACAGGGATCCTGTACAATAACCCTTACCCTGAAAACACAGGGACCCTGTACAGTAACCCTTACCCTGAATACACAGGTACCCTGTGCAGTGACCCTTACCCTGAATACACAGAGACCCTGTACAGTAACCCTTACCCTGAATACACATGGACCCTGTACAGTGACACTTAACCTGAATACACAGGGACCTATAATGTGACACTTACCCTGAAAACACAGGGACACTGTACAGTGACACTTATCCTGAATACACAGGGACCCTGTAAGCGACCCTTACCGTGAGTACACAGGGACCCTGTACAGTAACCCTTACTCTGAATACACAGGGACCTCTACAGTGACCCTAACCCTGAATACACAGTGACCCTGTACAGTGACACTTACCCTGAATACACAGGGACCCTGTACAGTAACCCTTACCCTGAATACACAGGGACCCTGTACACTGACACTTACCCTGAATACACAGGGACCGTGTACAGTAACCCTTACCCTGAATACACAGGTACCCTTTACAGTAACTCTTACCCTGAATACGCAGGGACCCTGTACAGTAACCCTTACCCTGAATACACAGGGACACTGTTCACTGACCCTTACCCTGAATACACAAGGATCGTGTACAATAGCCCTTACCCTGAATACACAGGGACCCAGTACAGTAACCCTTACCCTGAATAGACAGAGAGCCTGTACAGTGAACCTTACCCTGAATAAACAGGGATCCTATACAATAACCCTTACCCTGAATACACAGGGACCCTGTACAATAACCCTTACCCTGAAAACACAGGGACCCTGTACAGTGAAACTTAAGCTGAATACACAGGGACCCTGTACGCGACCCTTACCCTGAATACACAGGGATACTGTACAGTAACCCTTACCCTGAATACACAGGGACCCTGTACAGTGACCCTTACCTTGAATACACAGGGATCCTGTACAATAACCCTTACCATGAATACACAGGGACCCTGTACAGTGACCCTTACCCTGAATACACAAGGATCGTGTACAATAGCCATTACCCTGAATACACAGGGACCCAGTACAGTAACCCTTACCCTGAATAAACAGGGATCCTGTACAATAACCCTTACCCTGAAAACACAGGGACCCTGTACAGTAACCCTTACCCTGAATACACAGGTACCCTGTGCAGTGACCCTTACCCTGAATACACAGAGACCCTGTACAGTAACCCTTACCCTGAATACACATGGACCCTGTACAGTGACACTTAACCTGAATACACAGGGACCTATACTGTGACACTTACCCTGAAAACACAGGGACACTGTACAGTGACACTTATCCTGAATACACAGGGACCCTGTAAGCGACCCTTACCGTGAGTACACAGGGACCCTGTACAGTAACCCTTACTCTGAATACACAGGGACCTCTACAGTGACCCTTACCCTGAATACACAGTGACCCTGTACAGTGACACTTACCCTGAATACACAGGGACCCTGTATTGTAACCCTCACCCTGCATACACAGGGACCTGTACAGTGAACCTTACCCTGAATACACAGGGACCCTGTACAGTGACACTTACCCTGAATACACAGGGACCCTGTACAGTAACCCTTACCCTGAATACACAGGAATCCTGTACAATAACCCTTACCCTGAATACACAGGGACCCTGTACAGTAACCCTCACCCTGCATACACAGGGACCTGTACAGTGAACCTTACCCTGAATACACAGGGACCCTGTACAGTGACACTTACCCTGAATACACAGGGACCCTGTACAGTGACCCTTACCCTGAATACACAGGGACCCTTTACAGTAATCCTTACCCTGAATACACAGGTATGCTGTACAATAACCTTTACCCTGAATACACAGGGACCCTGTACAGTAACCCTTACCCTGAATACACAGGGACCCTGTACAGTGACCCTTACCCTGAATACACAGGGACCCTGTACATTGACCCTTACCCTGAATACACAGGGAACTGTACAGTGACCCTTACCCTGAATACACAGGGACATTATACAGTGACACTTAACCTGAATACACAGGGACCCTCTACAGTGACACTTACCCTGAATACACAGGGTCCCTGTACAGTAACCCTTACCCTGAATACACAGGGAGCTGTACAGTGACTCTTACCCTGAATACACAGGGACCCTGTAGAGTGACACTTACCCTGAATACACAGGGACCCTGTACAGTAACCCTTACGCTGAATAGATAGGGATCCTGTACAGTGACCCTTACGCTGAATACACAGGGTCCCTGTACCGTAACCCTTACCCTGAATACACAGGGATCCTGTGCAATAGCACTTACCCTGAATACACAGGGACCCTGTATAGTGACCTTAACCCTGAATACACAGGGATCCTGTAAAAACTGGCATAGAAATAAAAAAGGGAAGGTGGCTCAACCGTGGCTATCAAGGGAAATCAGGGATAGTATTAAAGCCAAGGAAGTGGCATACAAATTGGCCAGAAATAGCAGCGAACCTGGGGACTGGGAGAAATTTAGAACTCAGCAGAGGAGGACAAAGGGTTTGATTAGGGCAGGGAAAATGGAGTATGAGAAGAAGCTTGCACGGAACATTAAGACGGATTGCAAAAGTTTCTATAGATATGTAAAGAGAAAAAGGTTAGTAAAGACAAATGTAGGTCCCCTGCAGTCAGAATCAGGGGAAGTCATAACGGGGAACAAAGAAATGGCGGACCAATTGAACAAGTACTTTGGTTCGGTATTCACGAAGGAGGACACGAACAACCTTCCGGTTATAAAAGGGGTCGGGGGGTCTAGTAAGGAGGAGGAACTGAGGGAAATCCTTATTAGCCGGGAAATTGTGTTGGGGAAATTGATGGGATTGAAGGCCGATAAATCCCCAGGGCCTGATGGACTGCATCCCAGAGTACTTAAGGAGGTGGCCTTGGGAATAGTGGATGCGTTGACAGTCATTTTCCAACATTCCATTGACTCTGGATCAGTTCCTATGGAGTGGAGGGTAGCCAATGTAACCCCACTTTTTAAAAAAGGAGGGAGAGAGAAAACAGGGAATTATAGACCGGTCAGCCTGACATCGGTAGTGGGTAAAATGATGGAATCAATTATTAAGGATGTCATAGCAGTGCATTTGGAAAGAGGTGACATGATAGGTCCAAGTCAGCATGGATTTGTGAAAGGGAAATCATGCTTGACAAATCTTCTGGAATTTTTTGAGGATGTTTCCAGTAGAGTGGATAAGGGAGAACCAGTTGATGTGGTATATTTGGACTTTCAGAAGGCGTTCGACAAGGTCCCACACAAGAGATTGATGTGCAAAGTTAGAGCACATGGGATTGGGGGTAGTGTACTGACATGGATTGAGAACTGGTTGTCAGACAGGAAGCAAAGAGTAGGAGTAAATGGGTACTTTTCAGAATGGCAGGCAGTGACTAGTGGGGTACCGCAAGGTTCTGTGCTGGGGCCCCAGCTGTTTACACTGTACATTAATGATTTAGATGAGGGGATTAAATGTAGTATCTCCAAATTTGCGGATGACACTAAGTTGGGTGGCAGTGTGAGCTGCGAGGAGGATGCTGTGAGGCTGCAGAGCGACTTGGATAGGTTAGGTGAGTGGGCAAATGCATGGCAGATGAAGTATAATGTGGATAAATGTGAGGTTATCCACTTTGGTGGTAAAAACAGAGAGACAGACTATTATCTGAATGGTGACAGATTAGGAAAAGGGGAGGTGCAAAGAGACCTGGGTGTCATGGTACATCAGTCATTGAAGGTTGGCATGCAGGTGCAGCAGGCGGTTAAGAAAGCAAATGGCATGTTGGCCTTCATAGCAAGGGGATTTGAGTACAGGGGCAGGGAGGTGTTGCTACAGTTGTACAGGGCATTGGTGAGGCCACACCTGGAGTATTGTGTACAGTTTTGGTCTCCTAACCTGAGGAAGGACATTCTTGCTATTGAGGGAGTGCAGCGAAGGTTCACCAGACTGATTCCCGGGATGGAGGGACTGACCTATCAAGAAAGACTGGATCAACTGGGCTTGTATTCACTGGAGTTCAGAAGAATGAGAGGGGACCTCATAGAAACATATAAAATTCTGACGGGGTTAGACAGGTTAGATGCAGGAAGAATGTTCCCAATGTTGGGGAAGTCCAGAACCAGGGGTCACAGTCTAAGGATAAGGGGTAAGCCATTTAGGACCGAGATGCGGAGGAACTTCTTCACCCAGAGAGTGGTGAACCTGTGGAATTCTCTACCACAGAAAGTTGTTGAGGCCAATTCACTAAATATATTCAAAAAGGAGTTAGATGAGGTCCTTACTGCTAGGGGGATCAAGGGGTATGGCGAGAAAGCAGGAATGGGGTACTGAAGTTGAATGTTCAGCCATGAACTCATTGAATGGCGGTGCAGGCTAGAAGGGCCGAATGGCCTACTCCTGCACCTATTTTCTATGTTTCTATGTTTCTATGTAATAACCCTTACCCTGAATACACAGGGACCCTGTACTGTAACCCTTACCATGAATACACAGGGACACTGTACAGTGACCCATACCCTGAATATACAGGGACCCTGTACAGTAACCCTTACCCTGAATACACAGGGAACTTGTACAGTAACCGTTACCCTGAATACACAGGGACACTGTACAGTGACCCTTACCCTGAATAAACAGGGACACTCTACAGTAACCCTTACCCTGATTACATAGGGTCCCTGTACAGGGACCCTTACCCTGAATAAACAGGTACACTCTACAGTAACCCTTACCCTGAATACACAGTGACACTGTACAGTGACCCTAACCCTGAATACACAGGTACCCAGTAAATTGATCCTTACCCTGAATACACAGGGACCCTGTACAGTGACCCTAACCTTGAATACACAGGTAGCCTGTACAGTGACCCTTACCCTGAATACACAGGGACCCTGTACAGTGATCCTTACCCTGAATATACAGGGACCCTTTACATTAACCCTTACCCTGAATACATACGGACACTTTACAGTAACCCATACCCTGAATACACAGGGACCCTGTACAGTGACCCTAACCCTGAATAAACAGGGACCCTTTACAGTGACCCTTACCCTGAATACACAGGGACCCTGTACAGTAACCCTTACCCTGAATACACAGGGACCCTGTACACTGACACTTACCCTGAATACACAGGGACCGTGTACAGTAACCCTTACCCTGAATACACAGGTACCCTTTACAGTAACTCTTACCCTGAATACACAGGGACCCTGTACAGTAACCCTTACTCTGAATACACAGGGACACTGTTCACTGACCCTTACCCTGAATACACAGGGTCCGTGTACAGTAACCCATACCCTGAATACACAGGGTCCCTGTACAGTAACCCTTACCCTGAATACACAGCGACTCTGTACAGTAACCCTTAACCTGAATACACAGGGTCCCTGTACAGTAACCCTTACCCTGAATACACAGGGACCCTGTACAGTGATCCTTACCCTGAATATACAGGGACCCTTTACATTAACCCTTACCCTGAATACATACGGACATTTTACAGTAACCCATACCCTGAATACACAGGGACCCTGTACAGTGACCCTAACCCTGAATAAACAGGGACCCTGTACAGTGACCCTTACCCTGAATACACAGGGACCCTGTACAGTAACCCTTACCCTGAATACAAAGGGACACTGTACACTGACACTTACCCTGAATACACAGGGACCGTGTACAGTAACCCTTACCCTGAATGCACAGGTACCCTTTACAGTAACTCTTACCCTGAATACACAGGGACCCTGTACAGTAACCCTTACCCTGAATACACAGGGACACTGTTCACTGACCCTTACCCTGAATACACAGGGACCATGTACAGTAACCCATACCCTGAATACACAGGGACCCTGTACAGTAACCCTTACCCTGAATACACAGGGACACTGTTCACTGACCCTTACCCTGAATACACAGGGACCATGTGCAGTAACCCTTACCCTGAATACACAGGGATCCTGTACAATAACCCTTACCCTGAATACACAGGGTCCCTGTACAGTAACCCTTACCCTGAATACACAGGGACTCTGTACAGTGACCCTAACCCTGAATAAACAGGGACCCTTTACAGTGACCCTTACCCTGAATACACAGGGATCTGTTCAGTGACCCTTACCCTGAATACACAGGGACACTGTACAGTGACACTTAACCTGAATACGCAGGGACCCTGTACAGTAACCCTTACGCTGAGTGCACAGGGATACTGTACAGTGATCCTTACCCTGAATACAAAGGGACCCTGTACAGTGACCCTTACCCTGAATACACAGGGATCCTGTAAGCGACCCTTACCCTGAATACACAGGGACCCTGTACAGTAAACCTTACCCTGAATACACAGGGACCTGTACAGTAACCCTTACCCTGAATACACAGGGACCCTGTACAGTGACACTTACCCTGAATACACAGGGACCCTGTACAGTAACCCTCACCCTGCATACACAGGGACCTGTACAGTGAACCTTACCCTGAATACACAGGGACCCTGTACAGTGAGACTTACCCTGAATACACAGGGACGCTGTACAGTAACCCTTACGCTGAGTGCACAGGGATCCTGTACAGTGATCCTTACCCTGAATACAGAGGGACTCTGTACAGTGACCCTTACCCTGAATACACAGGGATCCTGTACAATAACCCTTGCCCTGAATACACAGGGACCCTGTACAGTAACCCTTACCCTGAATACACTGGGACCCTTTACACTGACCCTTTTCTTGTATACACAGGGAACCTTTGCAGTAACCCTTACCCTGAATACACTGGGATCCTGTACAATAACCCTTACCCTGAATACACAAGGACCCATTACAGTAACCCTTACCCTGAATACACAGGGACCCTGTACAGTGACCCTTACCCTGAATACACAGGGACCCTGTAGAGTGACCCTTACCCTGAATACACAAGGATCGTGTACAATAGTCCTTACCCTGAATACACAGGGACCCAGTACAGTAACCCTTACCCTGAATAGACAGGGACCCTGTACAGTGACCCTTACCCTGAATAAACAGGGATACTGTACAATAACTTTTACCCTGAATACACAGGGACCCTGTACAGTGACCCTTACCCTGAATACACAAGGATCGTGTACAATAGCCCTTACCCTGAATACACAGGGACCCAGTACAGTAACCCTTACCCTGAATAGACAGGGAGCCTGTACAGTGACCCTTACCCTGAATAAACAGGGATCCTATACAATAACCCTTACTCTGAATACACAGGGACCCTGTACAATAACCCTTGCCCTGAAAACACAGGGACCCTGTACAGTGAAACTTAAGCTGAATACACAGGGACCCTGTACGCGACCCTTACCCTGAATACACAGGGACCCTGTACAGTAACCCTTACCCTGAATAAACAGGGACCCTGTACAGTGACCCTTACACTGAATACACAGGGATCCTGTACAATAACCCTTACCATGAATACACAGGGACCCTGTACAGTGACCCTTACCCTGAATACACAAGGATCGTGTACAATAGCCCATACCCTGAATACACAGGGACCCAGTACAGTAACCCTTACCCTGAATAGACAGGTACCCTGTGCAGTGACCCTTACCCTGAATACACAGAGACCCTGTACAGTAACCCTTAACCTGAATACACATGGACCCTGTACAGTGACACTTAACCTGAATACACAGTGGCCCTGTAAGCGACCCTTACCCTGAATATACAGTGACCCTGTACAGTGACCATTACCTTGAATACACAGGGACCTATACTGTGACACTTACCCTGAATACACAGGGACCCTGTACAGTGACACTTACCCTGAATACACAGGGACCCTGTACAGTAACCCATACCCTGAATACACAGGAATCCTGTACAATAATCCTTACCCTGAATACACAGGGACCCTGTACAGTAACCCTTACCCTGAATACAGAGTGACCCTGTACAGTGAACCTTACCCCGAATACACAGGGATCCTGTACAATAACCCTTACCCAGAATACACAGGGACCGTGTACAGTAACCCTTACCCTGAATACACAGGGACCCTGTACAGTGACCCTTACCCTGAATACACAGGGACCCTTTACAGTAGTCCTTACCCTGAATACACAGGTATGCTGTACAATAACCTTTACCCTGAATACACAGGGACCCTGTACAGTAACCCTTACCCTGAATACACAGGGACCCTGTACAGTGACCCTTACCCTGAATACACAGGGACCCTGTACATTGACCCTTACCCTGAATACACAGGGAACTGTACAGTGACCCTTACCCTGAATACACAGGGACATTATACAGTGACACTTAACCTGAATACGCAGGGAACCTGTAAGCGACCCTTACCCTGTATACACAGGGACCCTGTACAGTAACCCTCACCCTGAATACACAGGGACCTGTACAGTGAACTTTACCCTGAATACACAGGGACCCTGTACAGTGAAACTTACCCTGAATACACAGGGTCCCTGTACAGTAACCCTTACCCTGAATACACAGGGAGCTGTACAGTGACTCTTACCCTGAATACACAGGGACCCTGTAGAATGACACTTACCCTGAATACACAGGGACCCTGTACAGTAACCCTTACGCTGAATACATAGGGATCCTGTAAAGTGACCCTTACCCTGAATACACAGGGTCCCTGTACCGTAACCCTTACCCTGAATACACAGGGATCCTGTGCAATAGCACTTACCCTGAATACACAGGGACCCTGTATAGTGACCCTAACCCTGAATACACAGGGATCCTGTACAATAACACTTACCCTGAATACACAGGGACCCTGTACTGTAACCCTTACCATGAATACACAGGGACACTGTACAGTGACCCTTACCCTGAATATACAGGGACCCTGTACAGTAACCCTTACCCTGAATACACAGGGAACTTGTACAGTAACACTTACCCTGAATACACAGGGACCCTGTACAGTGACCCTTACCCTGAATAAACAGGAACACTCTACAGTAACCCTTACCCTGATTACATAGGGTCCCTGTACAGGGACCCTTACCCTGAATAAACAGGGACACTCTACAGTAACCCTTACCCTGAATACACATGGACCCTGTACAGTGACACTTAACCTGAATACACAGTGGCCCTGTAAGCGACCCTTACCCTGAATATACAGTGACCCTGTACAGTGACCATTACCTTGAATACACAGGGACCTATACTGTGACACTTACCCTGAATACACAGGGACCCTGTACAGTGACACTTACCCTGAATACACAGGGACCCTGTACAGTAACCCATACCCTGAATACACAGGAATCCTGTACAATAATCCTTACCCTGAATACACAGGGACCCTGTACAGTAACCCTTACCCTGAATACAGAGTGACCCTGTACAGTGAACCTTACCCCGAATACACAGGGATCCTGTACAATAACCCTTACCCAGAATACACAGGGACCGTGTACAGTAACCCTTACCCTGAATACACAGGGACCCTGTACAGTGACCCTTACCCTGAATACACAGGGACCCTTTACAGTAGTCCTTACCCTGAATACACAGGTATGCTGTACAATAACCTTTACCCTGAATACACAGGGACCCTGTACAGTAACCCTTACCCTGAATACACAGGGACCCTGTACAGTGACCCTTACCCTGAATACACAGGGACCCTGTACATTGACCCTTACCCTGAATACACAGGGAACTGTACAGTGACCCTTACCCTGAATACACAGGGACATTATACAGTGACACTTAACCTGAATACGCAGGGAACCTGTAAGCGACCCTTACCCTGTATACACAGGGACCCTGTACAGTAACCCTCACCCTGAATACACAGGGACCTGTACAGTGAACTTTACCCTGAATACACAGGGACCCTGTACAGTGAAACTTACCCTGAATACACAGGGTCCCTGTACAGTAACCCTTACCCTGAATACACAGGGAGCTGTACAGTGACTCTTACCCTGAATACACAGGGACCCTGTAGAATGACACTTACCCTGAATACACAGGGACCCTGTACAGTAACCCTTACGCTGAATACATAGGGATCCTGTACAGTGACCCTTACCCTGAATACACAGGGTCCCTGTACCGTAACCCTTACCCTGAATACACAGGGATCCTGTGCAATAGCACTTACCCTGAATACACAGGGACCCTGTATAGTGACCCTAACCCTGAATACACAGGGATCCTGTACAATAACACTTACCCTGAATACACAGGGACCCTGTACTGTAACCCTTACCATGAATACACAGGGACACTGTACAGTGACCCTTACCCTGAATATACAGGGACCCTGTACAGTAACCCTTACCCTGAATACACAGGGAACTTGTACAGTAACCCTTACCCTGAATACACAGGGACCCTGTACAGTGACCCTTACCCTGAATAAACAGGAACACTCTACAGTAACCCTTACCCTGATTACATAGGGTCCCTGTACAGGGACCCTTACCCTGAATAAACAGGGACACTCTACAGTAACCCTTACCCTGAATACACAGTGACCTTGTACAGTGATCCTAACCCTGAATATACAGGTACCCAGTAAATTGATCCTTACCCTGAATACACAGGGACCCTGTACAGTGACCCAAACCTTGAATACACAGGTACCCTGTACAGTGACCCTTACCCTGAATACACAGGGACCCTGTACAGTGATCCTTACCCTGAATATACAGGGACCCTTTACATTAACCCTTACCCTGAATACATACGGACACTTTACAGTAACCCATACCCTGAATACACAGGGACCCTGTACAGTGACCCTAACCCTGAATAAACAGGGACCCTGTACAGTGACCCTTACCCTGAATACACAGGGACCCTGTACAGTAACCCTTACCCTGAATACACAGGGACCCTGTACACTGACACTTACCCTGAATACACAGGGACCGTGTACAGTAACCCTTACCCTGAATACACAGGTACCCTTTACAGTAACTCTTACCCTGAATACGCAGGGACCCTGTACAGTAACCCTTACCCTGAATACACAGGGACACTGTTCACTGACCCTTACCCTGAATACACAAGGATCGTGTACAATAGCCCTTACCCTGAATACACAGGGACCCAGTACAGTAACCCTTACCCTGAATAGACAGAGAGCCTGTACAGTGAACCTTACCCTGAATAAACAGGGATCCTATACAATAACCCTTACCCTGAATACACAGGGACCCTGTACAATAACCCTTACCCTGAAAACACAGGGACCCTGTACAGTGAAACTTAAGCTGAATACACAGGGACCCTGTACGCGACCCTTACCCTGAATACACAGGGACCCTGTACAGTAACCCTTACCCTGAATACACAGGGACCCTGTACAGTGACCCTTACCTTGAATACACAGGGATCCTGTACAATAACCCTTACCATGAATACACAGGGACCCTGTACAGTGACCCTTACCCTGAATACACAAGGATCGTGTACAATAGCCATTACCCTGAATACACAGGGACCCAGTACAGTAACCCTTACCCTGAATAGACAGGGACCCTGTACAGTGACCATTACCCTGAATAAACAGGGATCCTGTACAATAACCCTTACCCTGAAAACACAGGGACCCTGTACAGTAACCCTTACCCTGAATACACAGGTACCCTGTGCAGTGACCCTTACCCTGAATACACAGAGACCCTGTACAGTAACCCTTACCCTGAATACACATGGACCCTGTACAGTGACACTTAACCTGAATACACAGGGACCTATACTGTGACACTTACCCTGAAAACACAGGGACACTGTACAGTGACACTTATCCTGAATACACAGGGACCCTGTAAGCGACCCTTACCGTGAGTACACAGGGACCCTGTACAGTAACCCTTACTCTGAATACACAGGGACCTCTACAGTGACCCTTACCCTGAATACACAGGGACCCTGTACAGTGACACTTACCCTGAATACACAGGGACCCTGTACAGTAACCCTCACCCTGTATACACAGGGACCTGTACAGTGAACCTTACCCTGAATACACAGGGACCCTGTACAGTGACACTTACCCTGAATACACAGGGACCCTGTACAGTAACCCTTACCCTGAATACACAGGAATCCTGTACAATAACCCTTACCCTGAATACACAGGGACCCTGTACAGTAACCCTCACCCTGCATACACAGGGACCTGTACAGTGAACCTTACCCTGAATACACAGGGACCCTGTACAGTGACACTTACCCTGAATACACAGGGACCCTGTACAGTGACCCTTACCCTGAATACACAGGGACCCTTTACAGTAATCCTTACCCTGAATACACAGGTATGCTGTACAATAACCTTTACCCTGAATACACAGGGACCCTGTACAGTAACCCTTACCCTGAATACACAGGGACCCTGTACAGTGACCCTTACCCTGAATACACAGGGACCCTGTACATTGACCCTTACCATGAATACAGAGGGAACTGTACAGTGACCCTTACCCTGAATACACAGGGACATTATACAGTGACACTTAAATTAAATACACAGGGACCCTCTACAGTGACACTTACCCTGAATACACAGGGTCCCTGTACAGTAACCCTTACCCTGAATACACAGGGAGCTGTACAGTGACTCTTACCCTGAATACACAGGGACCCTGTAGAGTGATACTTACCCTGAATACACAGGGACCCTGTACAGTAACCCTTACGCTGAATACATAGGGATCCTGTACAGTGACCCTTACCCTGAATACACAGGGTCCCTGTACCGTAACCCTTACCCTGAATACACAGGGATCCTGTGCAATAGCATTTACCCTGAATACACAGGGACCCTGTATAGTGACCCTAACCCTGAATACACAGGGATCCTGTACAATAACCCTTACCCTGAATACACAGGGACCCTGTACTGTAACCCTTACCATGAATACACAGGGACACTGTACAGTGACCCATACCCTGAATATACAGGGACCCTGTACAGTAACCCTTACCCTGAATACACAGGGAACTTGTACAGTAACCGTTACCCTGAATACACAGGGACACTGTACAGTGACCCTTACCCTGAATAAACAGGGACACTCTACAGTAACACTTACCCTGATTACATAGGGTCCCTGTACAGGGACCCTTACACTGAATAAACAGGGACACTCTACAGTAACCCTTACCCTGAATACACAGTGACACTGTACAGTGACCCTAACCCTGAATACACAGGTACCCAGTAAATTGATCCTTACCCTGAATACACAGGGACCCTGTACAGTGACCCTAACCTTGAATACACAGGTAGCCTGTACAGTTACCCTTACCCTGAATACACAGGGACCCTGTACAGTGATCCTTACCCTGAATATACAGGGACCCTTTACATTAACCCTTACCCTGAATACATACGGACACTTTACAGTAACCCATACCCTGAATACACAGGGGCCCTGCACAGTGACCCTAACCCTGAATAAACAGGGACCCTTTACAGTGACCCTTACCCTGAATACACAGGGACCCTGTACAGTAACCCTTACCCTGAATACACAGGGACCCTGTACACTGACACTTACCCTGAATACACAGGGACCGTGTACAGTAACCCTTACCCTGAATACACAGGTACCCTTTACAGTAACTCTTACCCTGAATACACAGGGACCCTGTACAGTAACCCTTACCCTGAATACACAGGGACACTGTTCACTGACCCTTACCCTGAATACACAGGGACCGTGTACAGTAACCCATACCCTGAATACACAGGGTCCCTGTACAGTAACCCTTACCCTGAATACACAGCGACTCTGTACAGTAACCCTTAACCTGAATACACAGGGTCCCTGTACAGTAACCCTTACCCTGAATACACAGGGACCCTGTACAGTGATCCTTACCCTGAATATACAGGGACCCTTTACATTAACCCTTACCCTGAATACATACGGACATTTTACAGTAACCCATACCCTGAATACACAGGGACCCTGTACAGTGACCCTAACCCTGAATAAACAGGGACACTGTACAGTGACCCTTACCCTGAATACACAGGGACCCTGTACAGTAACCCTTACCCTGAATACAAAGGGACACTGTACACTGACACTTACCCTGAATACACAGGGACCGTGTACAGTAACCCTTACCCTGAATGCACAGGTACCCTTTACAGTAACTCTTACCCTGAATACACAGGGACCCTGTACAGTAACCCTTACCCTGAATACACAGGGACACTGTTCACTGACCCTTACCCTGAATACACAGGGACCATGTACAGTAACCCATACCCTGAATACACAGGGACCCTGTACAGTAACCCTTACCCTGAATACACAGCGACTCTGTACAGTAACCCTTAACCTGAATACACAGGGTCCCTGTACAGTAACCCTTACCCTGAATACACAGGGACCCTGTACAATAACCCTTACCCGGAATACACAGGGACACTGTACAGTGATCCTTACCTTGAATATACAGGGTCCCTGTACCGTAACCCTTACCCTGAATACACAGGGATCCTGTACAATAGCCCTTACGCTGAATACACAGGGACCCTGTACAGTAACCCTTACCCTGAATACACAGGGACCCTGTACAGTTACCCTTACCCTGAATACACAGGGATCCTGTACAATAACCCTTACCCTGAATACACAGGGACCCTTGTACAGTAACCCATACCCTGAATACACAGGGACTCTGTACAGTGACCCTAACCCTGAATAAACAGGGACCCTTTACAGTGACCCTTACCCTGAATACACAGGGACCCTGTACAGTAACCCTTACCCTGAATACACAGGGACCCTGTACACTGACACTTACCCTGAATACACAGGGACCGTGTACAGTAACCCTTACCCTGAATACACAGGTACCCTTTACAGTAACTCTTACCCTGAATACACAGGGACGCTGTACAGTAACCCTTACCCTGAATACACAGGGACACTGTTCACTGACCCTTACCCTGAATACACAGGGACCGTGTACAGTAACCCATACCCTGAATACACAGGGTCCCTGTACAGTAACCCTTACCCTGAATACACAGCGACTCTGTACAGTAACCCTTAACCTGAATACACAGGGTCCCTGTACAGTAACCCTTACCCTGAATACACAGGGACCATGTACAGTGATCCTTACCCTGAATATACAGGGACCCTTTACATTAACCCTTACCCTGAATACATACGGACATTTTACAGTAACCCATACCCTGAATACACAGGGACCCTGTACAGTGACCCTAACCCTGAATAAACAGGGACCCTGTACAGTGACCCTTACCCTGAATACACAGGGACCCTGTACAGTAACCCTTACCCTGAATACACAGGGACACTGTACACTGACACTTACCCTGAATACACAGGGACCGTGTACAGTAACCCTTACCCTGAATACACAGGTACCCTTTACAGTAACTCTTACCCTGAATACACAGGGACCCTGTACATTAACCCTTACCCTGAATACACAGGGACACTGTTCACTGAACCTTACCCTGAATACACAGGGACCATGTACAGTAACCCATACCCTGAATACACAGGGACCCTGTACAGTAACCCTTACCCTGAATACACCGCGACTCTGTACAGTAACCCTTAACCTGAATACACAGGGTCCCTGTACAGTAACCCTTACCCTGAATACACAGGGACCCTGTACAATAACCCTTACCCGGAATACACAGGGACACTGTACAGTGATCCTTACCTTGAATATACAGGGTCCCTGTACCGTAACCCTTACCCTGAATACACAGGGATCCTGTACAATAGCCCTTACGCTGAATACACAGGGACCCTGTACAGTAACCCTTACACTGAATACACAGGGATCCTGTACAATAACCCTTACCCTGAATACACAGGGACCCTGTACAGTGACCCTAACCCTGAATACACAGGGATCCTGTACAATAACCCTTACCCTGAATACACAGGTACCCTGTACAGTAACCCTTACCCTGAATACACAGGGACACTGTACAGTGTTCCTTACCATGAATATACAGGGACCCTGTACAGTGACCCTTACCCTGAATACACAGGGATCCTGTACAGTGATCCTTACCCTGAATACACAGGGACCCTGTACAGTGACACTTACCCTGAATACACAGGGTCCCTGTACAGTAACCCTTACCCTGAATACACAGGGACCCTGTACAATAACCCTTACCCGGAATACACAGGGACACTGTACAGTGATCCTTACCTTGAATATACAGGGTCCCTGTACCGTAACCCTTACCCTGAATACACAGGGTTCCTGTACAATAGCCCTTACGCTGAATACACAGGGACCCTGTACAGTAACCCTTACCCTGAATACACAGGGACCCTGTACAGTTACCCTTACCCTGAATACACAGGGATCCTGTACAATAACCCTTACCCTGAATACACAGGGACTCTGCACAGTAACCCATACCCTGAATACACAGGGACCCTGTACAGTGACCCTAACCCTGAATAAACAGGGACCCTTTAGAGTGACCCTTACCCTGAATACACAGGGACCCTGTACAGTAACCCTTACCCTGAATACACAGGGACCCTGTACACTGACACTTACCCTGAATACACAGGGACCGTGTACAGTAACCCTTACCCTGAATACACAGGTACCCTTTACAGTAACTCTTACCCTGAATACACAGGGAACCTGTACAGTAACCCTTACCCTGAATACACAGGGACACTGTTCACTGACCCTTACCCTGAATACACAGGGACCGTGTACAGTAACCCATACCCTGAATACACAGGGTCCCTGTACAGTAACCCTTACCCTGAATACACAGCGACTCTGTACAGTAACCCTTAACCTGAATACACAGGGTCCCTGTACAGTAACCCTTACCCTGAATACACAGGGACCCTGTACAGTGATCCTTACCCTGAATATACAGGGACCCTTTACATTAACCCTTACCCTGAATACATACGGACATTTTACAGTAACCCATACCCTGAATACACAGGGACCCTGTACAGTGACCCTAACCCTGAATAAACAGGGACCCTGTACAGTGACCCTTACCCTGAATACACAGGGACCCTGTACAGTAACCCTTACCCTGAATACACAGGGACACTGTACACTGACACTTACCCTGAATACACAGGGACCGTGTACAGTAACCCTTACCCTGAATACACAGGTACCCTTTACAGTAACTCTTACCCTGAATACACAGGGACCCTGTACAGTAACCCTTACCCTGAATACACAGGGACACTGTTCACTGACCCTTACCCTGAATACACAGGGACCATGTACAGTAACCCATACCCTGAATACACAGGGACCCTGTACAGTAACCCTTACCCTGAATACACCGCGACTCTGTACAGTAACCCTTAGCCTGAATACACAGGGTCCCTGTACAGTAACCCTTACCCTGAATACACAGGGACCCTGTACAATAACCCTTACCCGGAATACACATGGACACGGTACAGTGATCCTTACCTTGAATATACAGGGTCCCTGTACCGTAACCCTTACCCTGAATACACAGGGATCCTGTACAATAGCCCTTACGCTGAATACACAGGGACCCTGTACAGTAACCCTTACCCTGAATACACAGGGACCCTGTACAGTTACCCTTACCCTGAATACACAGGGATCCTGTACAATAACCCTTACCCTGAATACACAGGGACCCTGTACAGTGACCCTAACCCTGAATACACAGGGATCCTGTACAATAACCCTTACCCTGAATACACAGGTACCCTGTACAGTAACCCTTACCCTGAATACACAGGGACACTGTACAGTGTTCCTTACCATGAATATACAGGGACCCTGTACAGTGACCCTTACCCTGAATACACAGGGATCCTGTACAGTGATCCTTACCCTGAATACACAGGGACCCTGTACAGTGACACTTACCCTGAATACACAGGGTCCCTGTACAGTAACCCTTACCCTGAATACACAGGGAGCTGTACAGTGACTCTTACCCTGAATACACAGGGACCCTGTACAGTGACACTTACCCTGAATACACAGGGACCCTGTACAGTAACCCTTTCGCTGAATACACAGGGATCCTGTACAGTGACCCTTACCCTGAATACACAGGGTCCCTTTACCGTAACCCTTACCCTGAATACACAGGGATCCTGTGCAATAGCCCTTACCCTGAATACACAGGGACCCTGTACAGTAACCCTTACCCTGAATACAAAGGGACCCTGTACAGTGACCCTTACCCTGAATACACAGGGATCCTATACAATAACCCTTACCGTGAATACACAGGGACCCTGTATAGAGACCCTAACCCTGAATACACAGGGATCCTGTACACTAACCCTTACCCTGAATACACAGGGACCCTGTACAGTAACCCTTAACATGAATACACAGGGACACTGTACAGTGACCCATACCCTGAAGATACAGGGACCCTGCACAGTAACCCTTACCCTGAATACACAGGGAACTTGTACAGTAATCCTTACCCTGAATACACAGGGAACCTGTACAGTGACCCTTACCCTGAATAAACAGGGACACTGTACAGTAACCCTTACCCTGAATACACAGGGTTCCTGTACAGTGACTCTTACCCTGAATAGAGAGGGACCCTGTACAGTAGCCCTTACCCTGAATACACAGGGACCCTGTACAGTGACCCTAACCCTGAATACACAGGTACCCAGTAAAGTGATCCTTACCCTGAATACACAGGGACCCTGTACAGTAACCCTTTCCCTGAATATACAGGGACCCTGTACAGTAACTCTTACCCTGAATACACAGGGACCCTGTACAGTAACCCTTACCCTGAATACACAGGGACACTGTTCACTGACCCTTACCCTGAATACACAGGGACCATGTACAGTAACCCATACCCTGAATACACAGGGACCCTGTACAGTAACCCTTACCCTGAATACACAGCGACTCTGTACAGTAACCCTTAACCTGAATACACAGGGTCCCTGTACAGTAACCCTTACCCTGAATACACAGGGACCCTGTACAATAACCCTTACCCGGAATACACAGGGACACTGTACAGTGATCCTTACCTTGAATATACAGGGTCCCTGTACCGTAACCCTTACCCTGAATACACAGGGATCCTGTACAATAGCCCTTACGCTGAATACACAGGGACCCTGTACAGTAACCCTTACCCTGAATACACCGGGACACTGTACAGTGATCCTTACCTTGAATATACAGGGTCCCTGTACCGTAACCCTTACCCTGAATACACAGGGATCCTGTACAATAGACCTTACGCTGAATACACAGGGACCCTGTACAGTAACCCTTACCCTGAATACACAGGGACCCTGTACAGTTACCCTTACCCTGAATACACAGGGATCCTG
Source organism: Pristiophorus japonicus (assembly GCF_044704955.1). NCBI lineage: Eukaryota > Metazoa > Chordata > Chondrichthyes > Pristiophoridae > Pristiophorus > Pristiophorus japonicus. Next base: position 8,630,657 of record NC_092011.1, read on the forward strand.
TACAATAACCCTTACCCTGAATACACAGGGACCCTTGTACAGTAACCCATACCCTGAATACACAGGGACTCTGTACAGTGACCCTAACCCTGAATAAACAGGGACCCTTTACAGTGACCCTTACCCTGAATACACAGGGACCCTGTACAGTAACCCTTACCCTGAATACACAGGGACCCTGTACACTGACACTTACCCTGAATACACAGGGACCGTGTACAGTAACCCTTACCCTGAATACACAGGTACCCTTTACAGTAACTCTTACCCTGAATACACAGGGACCCTGTACAGTAACCCTTACCCTGAATACACAGGGACACTGTTCACTGACCCTTACCCTGAATACACAGGGACCGTGTACAGTAACCCATACCCTGAATACACAGGGTCCCTGTACAGTATCCCTTACCCTGAATACACAGCGACTCTGTACAGTAACCCTTAACCTGAATACACAGGGTCCCTGTACAGTAACCCTTACCCTGAATACACAGGGACCATGTACAGTGATCCTTACCCTGAATATACAGGGACCCTTTACATTAACCCTTACCCTGAATACATACGGACATTTTACAGTAACCCATACCCTGAATACACAGGGACCCTGTACAGTGACCCTAACCCTGAATAAACAGGGACCCTGTACAGTGACCCTTACCCTGAATACACAGGGACCCTGTACAGTAACCCTTACCCTGAATACACAGGGACACTGTACACTGACACTTACCCTGAATACACAGGGACCGTGTACAGTAACCCTTACCCTGAATACACAGGTACCCTTTACAGTAACTCTTACCCTGAATACACAGGGACCCTGTACATTAACCCTTACCCTGAATACACAGGGACACTGTTCACTGAACCTTACCCTGAATACACAGGGACCATGTACAGTAACCCATACCCTGAATACACAGGGACCCTGTACAGTAACCCTTACCCTGAATACACCGCGACTCTGTACAGTAACCCTTAACCTGAATACACAGGGTCCCTGTACATTAACCCTTACCCTGAATACACAGGGACCCTGTACAATAACCCTTACCCGGAATACACAGGGACACTGTACAGTGATCCTTACCTTGAATATACAGGGTCCCTGTACCGTAAACCTTACCCTGAATACACAGGGATCCTGTACAATAGCCCTTACGCTGAATTCACAGGGACCCTGTACAGTAACCCTTACCCTGAATACACAGGGACCCTGTACAGTTACCCTTACCCTGAATACACAGGGATCCTGTACAATAACCCTTACCCTGAATACACAGGGACCCTGTACAGTGACCCTAACCCTGAATACACAGGGATCCTGTACAATAACCCTTACCCTGAATACACAGGTACCCTGTACAGTAACCCTTACCCTGAATACACAGGGACACTGTACAGTGTTCCTTACCATGAATATACAGGGACCCTGTACAGTGACCCTTACCCTGAATACACAGGGATCCTGTACAGTGATCCTTACCCTGAATACACAGGGACCCTGTACAGTGACACTTACCCTGAATACACAGGGTCCCTGTACAGTAACCCTTACCCTGAATACACAGGGACCCTGTACAATAACCCTTACCCGGAATACACAGGGACACTGTACAGTGATCCTTACCTTGAATATACAGGGTCCCTGTACCGTAACCCTTACCCTGAATACACAGGGTTCCTGTACAATAGCCCTTACGCTGAATACACAGGGACCCTGTACAGTAACCCTTACCCTGAATACACAGGGACCCTGTACAGTTACCCTTACCCTGAATACACAGGGATCCTGTACAATAACCCTTACCCTGAATACACAGGGACTCTGTACAGTAACCCATACCCTGAATACACAGGGACCCTGTACAGTGACCCTAACCCTGAATAAACAGGGACCCTTTAGAGTGACCCTTACCCTGAATACACAGGGACCCTGTACAGTAACCCTTACCCTGAATACACAGGGACCCTGTACACTGACACTTACCCTGAATACACAGGGACCGTGTACAGTAACCCTTACCCTGAATACACAGGTACCCTTTACAGTAACTCTTACCCTGAATACACAGGGAACCTGTACAGTAACCCTTACCCTGAATACACAGGGACACTGTTCACTGACCCTTACCCTGAATACACAGGGACCGTGTACAGTAACCCATACCCTGAATACACAGGGTCCCTGTACAGTAACCCTTACCCTGAAAACACAGCGACTCTGTACAGTAACCCTTAACCTGAATACACAGGGTCCCTGTACAGTAACCCTTACCCTGAATACACAGGGACCCTGTACAGTGATCCTTACCCTGAATATACAGGGACCCTTTACATTAACCCTTACCCTGAATACATACGGACATTTTACAGTAACCCATACCCTGAATACACAGGGACCCTGTACAGTGACCCTAACCCTGAATAAACAGGGACCCTGTACAGTGACCCTTACCCTGAATACACAGGGACCCTGTACAGTAACCCTTACCCTGAATACACAGGGACACTGTACACTGACACTTACCCTGAATACACAGGGACCGTGTACAGTAACCCTTACCCTGAATACACAGGTACCCTTTACAGTAACTCTTACCCTGAATACACAGGGACCCTGTACAGTAACCCTTACCCTGAATACACAGGGACACTGTTCACTGACCCTTACCCTGAATACACAGGGACCATGTACAGTAACCCATACCCTGAATACACAGGGACCCTGTACAGTAACCCTTACCCTGAATACACCGCGACTCTGTACAGTAACCCTTAGCCTGAATACACAGGGTCCCTGTACAGTAACCCTTACCCTGAATACACAGGGACCCTGTACAATAACCCTTACCCGGAATACACAGGGACACGGTACAGTGATCCTTACCTTGAATATACAGGGTCCCTGTACCGTAACCCTTACCCTGAATACACAGGGATCCTGTACAATAGCCCTTACGCTGAATACACAGGGACCCTGTACAGTAACCCTTACCCTGAATACACAGGGACCCTGTACAGTTACCCTTACCCTGAATACACAGGGATCCTGTACAATAACCCTTACCCTGAATACACAGGGATCCTGTACAGTGACCCTAACCCTGAATACACAGGGATCCTGTACAATAACCCTTACCCTGAATACACAGGTACCCTGTACAGTAACCCTTACCCTGAATACACAGGGACACTGTACAGTGTTCCTTACCATGAATATACAGGGACCCTGTACAGTGACCCTTACCCTGAATACACAGGGATCCTGTACAGTGAGCCTTACCCTGAATACACAGGGACCCTGTACAGTGACACTTACCCTGAATACACAGGGTCCCTGTACAGTAACCCTTACCCTGAATACACAGGGAGCTGTACAGTGACTCTTACCCTGAATACACAGGGACCCTGTACAGTGACACTTACCCTGAATACACAGGGACCCTGTACAGTAACCCTTTCGCTGAATACACAGGGATCCTGTACAGTGACCCTTACCCTGAATACACAGGGTCCCTTTACCGTAACCCTTACCCTGAATACACAGGGATCCTGTGCAATAGCCCTTACCCTGAATACACAGGGACCCTGTACAGTAACCCTTACCCTGAATACAAAGGGACCCTGTACAGTGACCCTTACCCTGAATACACAGGGATCCTGTACAATAACCCTTACCGTGAATACACAGGGACCCTGTATAGAGACCCTAACCCTGAATACACAGGGATCCTGTACACTAACCCTTACCCTGAATACACAGGGACTCTGTACAGTAACCCTTAACATGAATACACAGGGACACTGTACAGTGACCCATACCCTGAAGATACAGGGACCCTGCACAGTAACCCTTACCCTGAATACACAGGGAACTTGTACAGTAATCCTTACCCTGAATACACAGGGAACCTGTACAGTGACCCTTACCCTGAATAAACAGGGACACTGTACAGTAACCCTTACCCTGAATACACAGGGTTCCTGTACAGTGACTCTTACCCTGAATAGAGAGGGACCCTGTACAGTAGCCCTTACCCTGAATACACAGGGACCCTGTACAGTGACCCTAACCCTGAATACACAGGTACCCAGTAAAGTGATCCTTACCCTGAATACACAGGGACCCTGTACAGTAACCCTTTCCCTGAATATACAGGGACCCTGTACAGTGAACCTAACCCTGAATACACAGGTACCCTGTATAGTGGCCCTTACCCTGAATACACAGTTTCCCTGTACCGTAACCCTTACCCTGAATACACAGGGATCCTGTAAGCGACCCTTACCCTGAATACACAGGGACCCTGTACAGTGAGACTTACCCTGAATACACAGGGACGCTGTACAGTAATCCTTACGCTGAGTGCACAGGGATCCTGTACAGTGATCCTTACCCTGAATACAGAGGGACCCTGTACAGTGACCCTTACCCTGAATACACAGGGATCCTGTATAATAACCCTTGCCCTGAATACACAGGGACCCTGTACAGTAACCCTTACCCTGAATACACAGGGACCCTGTACAGTGACACTTAACCTGAATAAACAGGGATCCTGTACAATAAACCTTACCCTGAATACACAGGGATCCTTCACAGTGACCCTTACCCTGAATACACAAGGATCGTGTACAATAGCCCTTACCCTGAATACACAGGGACCCAGTACAATAACCCTTACCCTGAATAGACAGGGACCCTGTACAGTGACCCTTACCCTGAATAAACAGGGATCTTGTACCATAACCCTTACCCTGAATACACAGGGACCCAGTACAGTAACCCTTACCCTGAATAGACAGGGAACCTGTACAGTGACCCTTACACTGAATAAACAGGGATCCTGTACAATAAACCTTACCCTGAATACACAGGGATCCTGTACAGTGACCCTTACCCTGAATACACAAGGATCGTGTACAATAGCCCTTACCCTGAATACACAGGTACCCTGTGCAGTGACCCTTACCCTGAATACACAGAGACCCTGTACAGTAACCCTTACCCTGAATACACAGGGACCCTGTACAGTGACACTTAACCTGAATACACAGGTAACCTGTAAGCGACCCTTACCCTGAATATACAGGGACCCTGTACAGTGACACTTACCTTGAATACACAGGGACCTGTACTGTGACACTTACCCTGAAAACACAGGGACATTGTACAGTGACACTTAAGCTGAATACACAGGGAGCCTGTAAGCGATCCTTACCGTGAATACATAGGGACCCTGTACAGTAACCCTTACCCTGAATACACAGGGACCTGTACAGTGACCCATACCCTGAATACACATGGACCCTGTACAGTGACACTTACCCTGAATACACAGGGACCCTGTACAGTAACCCTCACCCTGCATACACAGGTACCTGTACAGTGACCCTTACCCTGAATACATAGGGACCCTGTACAGTGACACTTACCCTGAATACACAGGGACCCTGTACAGTAACCCTTACCCTGAATACACAGAAATCCTGTACAATAACCCTTACCCTGAATACACAGGGACCCTGTACAGTAACCCTTGCCCTGAATACAGAGGAACCCTGTACAGTAACCCTTACCCCGAATACACAGGGATCCTGTACAATAACCCTTACCCTGAATACAGAGAGACCGTGTACAGTAACCCTTACCCTGAATACACAGGGACCCTGTACAGTGACCCTTACCCTGAATACACAGGGACCCTTTATAGTAACCCTTACCCTGAATACACAGGTATCCTGTACAATAAACTTTACCCTGAATACAAAGGGACCCTGTACAGTGACCCTTACCCTGAATACACAGGGATCCTGTACAATAACCCTTACCGTGAATACACAGGGACCCTGTATAGTGACCCTAACCCTGAATACACAGGGATCCTGTACACTAACCCTTACCCTGAATACACAGGGACCCTGTACAGTAACCCTTAACATGAATACACAGGGACACTGTACAGTGACCCATACCCTGAATTTACAGGGACCCTGCACAGTAACCCTTACCCTGAATACACAGGGAACTTGTACAGTAACCCTTACCCTGAATACACAGGGAACCTGTACAGTGACCCTTACCCTGAATAAACAGGGACACTGTACAGTAACCCTTACCCTGAATACACAGGGTTCCTGTACAGTGACTCTTACCCTGAATAGAGAGGGACCCTGTACAGTAGCCCTTACCCTGAATACACAGGGACCCTGTACAGTGACCCTAACCCTGAATACACAGGTACCCAGTAAAGTGATCCTTACCCTGAATACACAGGGACCCTGTACAGTAACCCTTTCCCTGAATACACAGGGACCCTGTACAGTGAACCTAACCCTGAATACACAGGTACCCTGTATAGTGGCCCTTACCCTGAATACACAGGTTCCCTGTACCGTAACCCTTACCCTGAATACACAGGGATCCTGTAAGCGACCCTTACCCTGAATACACAGGGACCCTGTACAGTGAGACTTACCCTGAATACACAGGGACGCTGTACAGTAATCCTTACGCTGAGTGCACAGGGATCCTGTACAGTGATCCTTACCCTGAATACAGAGGGACCCTGTACAGTGACCCTTACCCTGAATACACAGGGATCCTGTATATTAACCCTTGCCCTGAATACACAGGGACCCTGTACAATAAACCCTACCCTGAATACACAGGGATCCTTCACAGTGACCCTTACCCTGAATACACAAGGATCGTGTACAATAGTCCTTACCCTGAATACACAGGGACCCAGTACAGTAACCCTTACCCTGAATAGACAGGGACCCTGTAGAGTGACGCTTACCCTGAATAAACAGGGATCCTGTACCATAACCCTTACCCTGAATACACAGGGACCCATTACAGTAACCCTTACCCTGAATAGACAGGGACCCTGTACAGTGACCCTTACCCTGAATAAACAGGGATCCTGTACAATAAACCTTACCCTGAATACACAGGGATCCTGTAGAGTGACCCTTACCCTGAATACACAAGGATCGTGTACAATAGCCCTTACTCTGAATGCACAGGTACCCTGTGCAGTGACCCTTACCCTGAATACACAGAGACCCTGTACAGTAACCCTTACCCTGAATACACAGGGACCCTGTACAGTGACACTTAACCTGAATACACAGGGAACCTGTAAGCGACCCTTACCCTGAATATACAGGGACCCTGTACAGTGACACTTACCTTGAATACACAGGGACCTGTACTGTGACACTTACGCTGAAAACACAGGGACATTGTACAGTGACACTTAACCTGAATACACAGGGAGCCTGTAAGCGATCCTTACCGTGAATACATAGGGACCCTGTACAGTAACCCTTACCCTGAATACACAGGGACCTGTACAGTGACCCATACCCTGAATACACAGGGACCCTGTACAGTGACACTTACCCTGAATACACAGGGACCCTGTACAGTAACCCTCACCCTGCATACACAGGTACCTGTACAGTGACCCTTACCCTGAATACACAGGGACCCTGTACAGTGACACTTACCCTGAATACACAGGGACCCTGTACAGTAACCCTTACCCTGAATACACAGAAATCCTGTACAATAACCCTTACCCTGAATACACAGGGACCCTGTACAGTAACCCTTGCCCTGAATACAGAGGAACCCTGTACAGTAACCCTTACCCCGAATACACAGGGATCCTGTACAATAACCCTTACCCTGAATACAGAGAGACCGTGTACAGTAACCCTTACCCTGAATACACAGGGACCCTGTACAGTGATCCTTACCCTGAATACACAGGGACCCTTTATAGTAACCCTTACCCTGAATACACAGGTATCCTGTACAATAACCTTTACCCTGAAAACACAGGGACCCTGTACAGTAACCCTTACCCTGAATACAAAGGGACCCTGTACAGTGACCCTTACCCTGAATACACAGGGATCCTGTACAATAACCCTTACCGTGAATACACAGGGACCCTGTATAGTGACCCTAACCCTGAATACACAGGGATCCTGTACACTAACCCTTACCCTGAATACACAGGGACCCTGTACAGTAACCCTTAACATGAATACACAGGGACACTGTACAGTGACCCATACCCTGAAGATACAGGGACCCTGCACAGTAACCCTTACCCTGAATACACAGGGAACTTGTACAGTAACCCTTACCCTGAATACACAGGGAACCTGTACAGTGACCCTTACCCTGAATAAACAGGGACACTGTACAGTAACCCCTACCCTGAATACACAGGGTTCCTGTACAGTGACTCTTACCCTGAATAGAGACGGACCCTGTACAGTAGCCCTTACCCTGAATACACAGGGACCCTGTACAGTGACCCTAACCCTGAATACACAGGTACCCAGTAAAGTGATCCTTACCCTGAATACACAGGGACCCTGTACAGTAACCCTTTCCCTGAATACACAGGGACCCTGTACAGTGAACCTAACCCTGAATACACAGGTACCCTGTATAGTGGCCCTTACCCTGAATACACAGGTTCCCTGTACGGTAACCCTTACCCTGAATACACAGGGATCCTGTAAGCGAACCTTACCCTGAATACACAGGGACCCTGTACAGTGAGACTTACCCTGAATACACAGGGACGCTGTACAGTAATCCTTACGCTGAGTGCACAGGGATCCTGTACAGTGATCCTTACCCTGAATACAGAGGGACCCTGTACAGTGACCCTTACCCTGAATACACAGGGATCCTGTATAATAACCCTTGCCCTGAATACACAGGGACCCTGTACAGTAACCCTTACCCTGAATACACAGGGACCCTGTACAGTGACACTTAACCTGAATAAACAGGGATCCTGTACAATAAACCCTACCCTGCATACACAGGGATCCTTCACAGTGACCCTTATCCTGAATACACAAGGATCGTGTACAATAGTCCTTACCCTGAATACACAGGGACCCAGTACAGTAACCCTTACCCTGAATAGACAGGGACCCTGTACAGTGACCCTTACCCTGAATAAACAGGGATCCTGTACCATAACCCTTACCCTGAATACACAGGGACCCAGTACAGTAACCCTTACCCTGAATAGACAGGGACCCTGTACAGTGACCCTTACCCTGAATAAACAGGGATCCTGTACAATAAACCTTACCCTGAATACACAGGGATCCTGTACAGTGAACCTTACCCTGAATACACAAGGATCGTGTACAATAGCCCTTACTCTGAATACACAGGTACCCTGTGCAGTGACCCTTACCCTGAATACACAGAGACCCTGTACAGTAACCCTTACCCTGAATACACAGGGACCCTGTACAGTGACACTTAACCTGAATACACAGGGAACCTGTAAGCGACCCTTACCCTGAATATACAGGGACCCTGTACAGTGACACTTACCTTGAATACACAGGGACCTGTACTGTGACACTTACGCTGAAAACACAGGGACATTGTACAGTGACACTTAACCTGAATACACAGGGAGCCTGTAAGTGATCCTTACCGTGAATACATAGGGACCCTGTACAGTAACCCTTACCCTGAATACGCAGGGACCTGTACAGTGACCCATACCCTGAATACACAGGGACCCTGTACAGTGACACTTACCCTGAATACACAGGGACCCTGTACATTAACCCTCACCCTGCATACACAGGTACCTGTACAGTGACCCTTACCCTGAATACACAGGGACCCTGTACAGTGACACTTACCCTGAATACACAGGGACCCTGTACAGTAACCCTTACCCTGAATACACAGAAATCCTGTACAATAACCCTTACCCTGAATACACAGGGACCCTGTACAGTAACCCTTGCCCTGAATACAGAGGAACCTGTACAGTAACCCTTACCTCGAATACACAGGGTTCCTGTACAATAACCCTTACCCTGAATACAGAGAGACCGTGTACAGTAACCCTTACCCTGAATACACAGGGACCCTGTACAGTGATCCTTACCCTGAATACACAGGGACCCTTTATAGTAACCCTTACCCTGAATACACAGGTATCCTGTACAATAACCTTTACCCTGAATACACAGGGACCCTGTACAGTGACCCTTACCCTGAATACACAGGGACCCTGTACAGTGACCGTACCCTGAATACACAGGGACCCTGTACAGTGACCCTTACCCTGAATACACAGGGATCTGTACAGTGACCCTTACCCTGAATACACAGGGACACTGTACAGTGACACTTAACCTGAATACGCAGGGACCCTGTAAGCGACCCTTACCCTGAATACACAGGGACCCTGTACAGTAACCCTTAACCTGAATACACAGGGACCTTTACAGTGAACCTTACCCTGAATACACAGGGACCCTGTACAGTGACACTTACCCTGAATACACAGGGACCCTGTACAGTAACCCTTACCCTGAATACACAGGGAGCTGTACAGTGACTCTTACCCTGAATACACAGGGACCCTGTACAGTGACACTTACCCTGAATACACAGGGACCATGTACAGTAACCCTTACGCTGAATACACAGGGATCCTGTACAGTGACCCTTACCCTGAATACACAGGGTCCCTGTACCGTAACCCTTACTCTGAATACACAGGGACCCTGTACTGTAACCCTTACCATGAATACACAGGGACACTGTACAGTGACCCATACCCTGAATATACAGGGACCCTGTACAGTTACCCTTACCATGAATACACAGGGACACTGTACAGTGATCCATACCCTGAATATACAGGGACCCTGTACAGGGACCCTTACCCTGAATAGACAGGGACCCTGTACAGTAATCCTTACCCTGAATACACTGGGACCCTGTACAGTGACCCTAAACCTGAATACACAGGTACCCAGTAAAGTGATACTTGCCCTGAATACACAGGGACCCTGTACAGTAAGCCTTTCCCTGAATACACAGGGACCCTGTACAGTGACCCTAACCCTGAATACACATGTACCCTGTACAGTGACCCTTACCCTGAATACACAGGGACCCTGTACTGTGATCCTTACCCTGAAAATACCGGGACCCTTTACATTAACCCTTACCCTGAATACACACGGACACTTTACAGTAACCCATACCCTGAATACACAGGGACCCTGTACAGTGACCCTAACCCTGAAAAAACAGGGATCCTGTACAGTTACCCTTACCCTGAATACACAGGGACCCTGTACAGTAAGCCTTACCCTGAATACACAGGGACACTGTACACTGACACTTACCCTGAATACACAGGGACCGTGTCCAGTAACTCTTACCCTGAATACACAGGGACCCTCTACAGTAACCCTTACCCTGAATACACAGGGACACTGTTCACTGACCCTTACCCTGAATACACAGAGACCGTGTACAGTAACCCATACCCTGAATACACAGGGACCCTGTACAATAACCCTTACCATGAATACACAGCGACTCTGTACAGTAACCCTTACCCTGAATACACATGGACCCTGTGCAGTAACCCTTACCCTGAATACACAGGGACGCTGTACAGTAAACCTTACCCTGAATACACAGGGTCCCTGTACAGTAACCCTTACCCTGAATAAACAGGGACCCTGCACAAGAACCCTTACCCGGATTACACAGGGACACTATACAGTGACCCTTACCCTGAATACACAGGGTCCCTGTACAGTAACCCTTACCCTGAATACACAGGGACCCTGTACAGTAACCCTTTCGCTGAATACACAGGGATCCTGTACAGTGACCCTTACCCTGAATACACAAGGTCCCTTTACCGTAACCCTTACCCTCAATACACAGGGATCCTGTGCAATAGCCCTTACCCTGAATAAACCGGGACCCCGTACAGTAACCCTTACCCTGAATACAAAGGGACCCTGTACAGTGAACCTTACCCTGAATAAACAGGGATCCTGTACAATAACCGTTACCGTGAATACACAGGGACCATGTATAGTGACCCTAACCCTGAATACACAGGGATCCTGTACACTAACCCTTACCCTGAATACACAGGGACCCTGTACAGTAACCCTTAACATGAATACACAGGGACACTGTTCAGTGACCCATACCCTGAAGATACAGGGACCCTGCACAGTAACCCTTACCCTGAATACACAGGGAACTTGTACAGTAACCCTTACCCTGAATACACAGGGAACCTGTACAGTGACCCTTACCCTGAATAAACAGGGACACTGTACAGTAACCCTTACCCTGAATACACAGGGTTCCTGTACAGTGACTCTTACCCTGAATAGAGAGGGACCCTGTACAGTAGCCCTTACCCTGAATACACAGGGACCCTGTACAGTGACCCTAACCCTGAATACACAGGTACCCAGTAAAGTGATCCTTACCCTGAATACACAGGGACCCTGTACAGTAACCCTTTCCCTGAATACACAGGGACCCTGTACAGTGAACCTAACCCTGAATACACAGGTACCGTGTATAATGGCCCTTACCCTGAATACACAGGTTCCCTGTACCGTAACCCTTACCCTGAATACACAGGGATCCTGTAAGCGACCCTTACCCTGAATACACAGGGACCCTGTACAGTGAGACTTACCCTGAATACACAGGGACTCTGTACAGTAATCCTTACGCTGAGTGCACAGGGATCCTGTACAGTGATCCTTACCCTGAATACAGAGGGACCCTGTACAGTGACCCTTACCCTGAATACACAGGGATCCTGTATAATAACCCTTGCCCTGAATACACAGGGACCCTGTACAGTAACCCTTACCCTGAATACACAGGGACCCTTTACACTGACCCTTTTCCTGAATACACAGGGACACTTTGCAGTAACCCTTACCCTGAATACACTGGGATCCTGTACAATAACCCTTACCCTGAATACACAGCGACCCTTTACAGTAACCCTTACCCTGAATACACAGGGACCCTGTACAGTGACCCTTACCCTGAATACACAGGGACCCTGTACAGTGACCCTTACCCTGAATACACAAGGATCGTGTACAATAACCCTTACCCTGAATACACAGGGACCCAGAACAGTAACCCTTACCCTGAATAGACAGGGACCCTGTACAGTGACCCTTACCCTGAATAAACAGGGATCCTGTACAATAACCCTTACCCTGAATACACAGGGACCCTGTACAGTGACCCTTACCCTGAATACACAAGGATCGTGTACAATAGCCCTTACCCTGAATACACAGGGACCCAGTACAGTAACCCTTACCCTGAATAGACAGGGAACCTGTACAGTGACCCTTACACTGAATAAACAGGGATCCTGTACAATAAACCTTACCCTGAATACACAGGGATCCTGTACAGTGACCCTTACCCTGAATACACAAGGATCGTGTACAATAGCCCTTACCCTGAATACACAGGTACCCTGTGCAGTGACCCTTACCCTGAATACACAGAGACCCTGTACAGTAACCCTTACCCTGAATACACAGGGACCCTGTACAGTGACACTTAACCTGAATACACAGGTAACCTGTAAGCGACCCTTACCCTGAATATACAGGGACCCTGTACAGTGACACTTACCTTGAATACACAGGGACCTGTACTGTGACACTTACCCTGAAAACACAGGGACATTGTACAGTGACACTTAAGCTGAATACACAGGGAGCCTGTAAGCGATCCTTACCGTGAATACATAGGGACCCTGTACAGTAACCCTTACCCTGAATACACAGGGACCTGTACAGTGACCCATACCCTGAATACACATGGACCCTGTACAGTGACACTTACCCTGAATACACAGGGACCCTGTACAGTAACCCTCACCCTGCATACACAGGTACCTGTACAGTGACCCTTACCCTGAATACATAGGGACCCTGTACAGTGACACTTACCCTGAATACACAGGGACCCTGTACAGTAACCCTTACCCTGAATACACAGAAATCCTGTACAATAACCCTTACCCTGAATACACAGGGACCCTGTACAGTAACCCTTGCCCTGAATACAGAGGAACCCTGTACAGTAACCCTTACCCCGAATACACAGGGATCCTGTACAATAACCCTTACCCTGAATACAGAGAGACCGTGTACAGTAACCCTTACCCTGAATACACAGGGACCCTGTACAGTGACCCTTACCCTGAATACACAGGGACCCTTTATAGTAACCCTTACCCTGAATACACAGGTATCCTGTACAATAAACTTTACCCTGAATACAAAGGGACCCTGTACAGTGACCCTTACCCTGAATACACAGGGATCCTGTACAATAACCCTTACCGTGAATACACAGGGACCCTGTATAGTGACCCTAACCCTGAATACACAGGGATCCTGTACACTAACCCTTACCCTGAATACACAGGGACCCTGTACAGTAACCCTTAACATGAATACACAGGGACACTGTACAGTGACCCATACCCTGAATTTACAGGGACCCTGCACAGTAACCCTTACCCTGAATACACAGGGAACTTGTACAGTAACCCTTACCCTGAATACACAGGGAACCTGTACAGTGACCCTTACCCTGAATAAACAGGGACACTGTACAGTAACCCTTACCCTGAATACACAGGGTTCCTGTACAGTGACTCTTACCCTGAATAGAGAGGGACCCTGTACAGTAGCCCTTACCCTGAATACACAGGGACCCTGTACAGTGACCCTAACCCTGAATACACAGGTACCCAGTAAAGTGATCCTTACCCTGAATACACAGGGACCCTGTACAGTAACCCTTTCCCTGAATACACAGGGACCCTGTACAGTGAACCTAACCCTGAATACACAGGTACCCTGTATAGTGGCCCTTACCCTGAATACACAGGTTCCCTGTACCGTAACCCTTACCCTGAATACACAGGGATCCTGTAAGCGACCCTTACCCTGAATACACAGGGACCCTGTACAGTGAGACTTACCCTGAATACACAGGGACGCTGTACAGTAATCCTTACGCTGAGTGCACAGGGATCCTGTACAGTGATCCTTACCCTGAATACAGAGGGACCCTGTACAGTGACCCTTACCCTGAATACACAGGGATCCTGTATATTAACCCTTGCCCTGAATACACAGGGACCCTGTACAATAAACCCTACCCTGAATACACAGGGATCCTTCACAGTGACCCTTACCCTGAATACACAAGGATCGTGTACAATAGTCCTTACCCTGAATACACAGGGACCCAGTACAGTAACCCTTACCCTGAATAGACAGGGACCCTGTAGAGTGACGCTTACCCTGAATAAACAGGGATCCTGTACCATAACCCTTACCCTGAATACACAGGGACCCATTACAGTAACCCTTACCCTGAATAGACAGGGACCCTGTACAGTGACCCTTACCCTGAATAAACAGGGATCCTGTACAATAAACCTTACCCTGAATACACAGGGATCCTGTAGAGTGACCCTTACCCTGAATACACAAGGATCGTGTACAATAGCCCTTACTCTGAATGCACAGGTACCCTGTGCAGTGACCCTTACCCTGAATACACAGAGACCCTGTACAGTAACCCTTACCCTGAATACACAGGGACCCTGTACAGTGACACTTAACCTGAATACACAGGGAACCTGTAAGCGACCCTTACCCTGAATATACAGGGACCCTGTACAGTGACACTTACCTTGAATACACAGGGACCTGTACTGTGACACTTACGCTGAAAACACAGGGACATTGTACAGTGACACTTAACCTGAATACACAGGGACCCTGTACAGTAACCCTCACCCTGCATACACAGGTACCCTGTACAGTGACCCTTACCCTGAATACACAGGGACCCTGTACAGTGACACTTACCCTGAATACACAGGGACCCTGTACAGTAACCCTTACCCTGAATACACAGAAATCCTGTACAATAACCCTTACCCTGAATACACAGGGACCCTGTACAGTAACCCTTGCCCTGAATACAGAGGAACCCTGTACAGTAACCCTTACCCCGAATACACAGGGATCCTGTACAATAACCCTTACCCTGAATACAGAGAGACCGTGTACAGTAACCCTTACCCTGAATACACAGGGACCCTGTACAGTGATCCTTACCCTGAATACACAGGGACCCTTTATAGTAACCCTTACCCTGAATACACAGGTATCCTGTACAATAACCTTTACCCTGAAAACACAGGGACCCTGTACAGTAACCCTTACCCTGAATACAAAGGGACCCTGTACAGTGACCCTTACCCTGAATACACAGGGATCCTGTACAATAACCCTTACCGTGAATACACAGGGACCCTGTATAGTGACCCTAACCCTGAATACACAGGGATCCTGTACACTAACCCTTACCCTGAATACACAGGGACCCTGTACAGTAACCCTTAACATGAATACACAGGGACACTGTACAGTGACCCATACCCTGAAGATACAGGGACCCTGCACAGTAACCCTTACCCTGAATACACAGGGAACTTGTACAGTAACCCTTACCCTGAATACACAGGGAACCTGTACAGTGACCCTTACCCTGAATAAACAGGGACACTGTACAGTAACCCCTACCCTGAATACACAGGGTTCCTGTACAGTGACTCTTACCCTGAATAGAGACGGACCCTGTACAGTAGCCCTTACCCTGAATACACAGGGACCCTGTACAGTGACCCTAACCCTGAATACACAGGTACCCAGTAAAGTGATCCTTACCCTGAATACACAGGGACCCTGTACAGTAACCCTTTCCCTGAATACACAGGGACCCTGTACAGTGAACCTAACCCTGAATACACAGGTACCCTGTATAGTGGCCCTTACCCTGAATACACAGGTTCCCTGTACGGTAACCCTTACCCTGAATACACAGGGATCCTGTAAGCGAACCTTACCCTGAATACACAGGGACCCTGTACAGTGAGACTTACCCTGAATACACAGGGACGCTGTACAGTAATCCTTACGCTGAGTGCACAGGGATCCTGTACAGTGATCCTTACCCTGAATACAGAGGGACCCTGTACAGTGACCCTTACCCTGAATACACAGGGATCCTGTATAATAACCCTTGCCCTGAATACACAGGGACCCTGTACAGTAACCCTTACCCTGAATACACAGGGACCCTGTACAGTGACACTTAACCTGAATAAACAGGGATCCTGTACAATAAACCCTACCCTGCATACACAGGGATCCTTCACAGTGACCCTTATCCTGAATACACAAGGATCGTGTACAATAGTCCTTACCCTGAATACACAGGGACCCAGTACAGTAACCCTTACCCTGAATAGACAGGGACCCTGTACAGTGACCCTTACCCTGAATAAACAGGGATCCTGTACCATAACCCTTACCCTGAATACACAGGGACCCAGTACAGTAACCCTTACCCTGAATAGACAGGGACCCTGTACAGTGACCCTTACCCTGAATAAACAGGGATCCTGTACAATAAACCTTACCCTGAATACACAGGGATCCTGTACAGTGAACCTTACCCTGAATACACAAGGATCGTGTACAATAGCCCTTACTCTGAATACACAGGTACCCTGTGCAGTGACCCTTACCCTGAATACACAGAGACCCTGTACAGTAACCCTTACCCTGAATACACAGGGACCCTGTACAGTGACACTTAACCTGAATACACAGGGAACCTGTAAGCGACCCTTACCCTGAATATACAGGGACCCTGTACAGTGACACTTACCTTGAATACACAGGGACCTGTACTGTGACACTTACGCTGAAAACACAGGGACATTGTACAGTGACACTTAACCTGAATACACAGGGAGCCTGTAAGTGATCCTTACCGTGAATACATAGGGACCCTGTACAGTAACCCTTACCCTGAATACGCAGGGACCTGTACAGTGACCCATACCCTGAATACACAGGGACCCTGTACAGTGACACTTACCCTGAATACACAGGGACCCTGTACATTAACCCTCACCCTGCATACACAGGTACCTGTACAGTGACCCTTACCCTGAATACACAGGGACCCTGTACAGTGACACTTACCCTGAATACACAGGGACCCTGTACAGTAACCCTTACCCTGAATACACAGAAATCCTGTACAATAACCCTTACCCTGAATACACAGGGACCCTGTACAGTAACCCTTGCCCTGAATACAGAGGAACCTGTACAGTAACCCTTACCTCGAATACACAGGGTTCCTGTACAATAACCCTTACCCTGAATACAGAGAGACCGTGTACAGTAACCCTTACCCTGAATACACAGGGACCCTGTACAGTGATCCTTACCCTGAATACACAGGGACCCTTTATAGTAACCCTTACCCTGAATACACAGGTATCCTGTACAATAACCTTTACCCTGAATACACAGGGACCCTGTACAGTGACCCTTACCCTGAATACACAGGGACCCTGTACAGTGACCGTACCCTGAATACACAGGGACCCTGTACAGTGACCCTTACCCTGAATACACAGGGATCTGTACAGTGACCCTTACCCTGAATACACAGGGACACTGTACAGTGACACTTAACCTGAATACGCAGGGACCCTGTAAGCGACCCTTACCCTGAATACACAGGGACCCTGTACAGTAACCCTTAACCTGAATACACAGGGACCTTTACAGTGAACCTTACCCTGAATACACAGGGACCCTGTACAGTGACACTTACCCTGAATACACAGGGACCCTGTACAGTAACCCTTACCCTGAATACACAGGGAGCTGTACAGTGACTCTTACCCTGAATACACAGGGACCCTGTACAGTGACACTTACCCTGAATACACAGGGACCATGTACAGTAACCCTTACGCTGAATACACAGGGATCCTGTACAGTGACCCTTACCCTGAATACACAGGGTCCCTGTACCGTAACCCTTACTCTGAATACACAGGGACCCTGTACTGTAACCCTTACCATGAATACACAGGGACACTGTACAGTGACCCATACCCTGAATATACAGGGACCCTGTACAGTTACCCTTACCATGAATACACAGGGACACTGTACAGTGATCCATACCCTGAATATACAGGGACCCTGTACAGGGACCCTTACCCTGAATAGACAGGGACCCTGTACAGTAATCCTTACCCTGAATACACTGGGACCCTGTACAGTGACCCTAACCCTGAATACACAGGTACCCAGTAAAGTGATACTTGCCCTGAATACACAGGGACCCTGTACAGTAAGCCTTTCCCTGAATACACAGGGACCCTGTACAGTGACCCTAACCCTGAATACACATGTACCCTGTACAGTGACCCTTACCCTGAATACACAGGGACCCTGTACTGTGATCCTTACCCTGAAAATACCGGGACCCTTTACATTAACCCTTACCCTGAATACACACGGACACTTTACAGTAACCCATACCCTGAATACACAGGGACCCTGTACAGTGACCCTAACCCTGAAAAAACAGGGATCCTGTACAGTTACCCTTACCCTGAATACACAGGGACCCTGTACAGTAAGCCTTACCCTGAATACACAGGGACACTGTACACTGACACTTACCCTGAATACACAGGGACCGTGTCCAGTAACTCTTACCCTGAATACACAGGGACCCTCTACAGTAACCCTTACCCTGAATACACAGGGACACTGTTCACTGACCCTTACCCTGAATACACAGAGACCGTGTACAGTAACCCATACCCTGAATACACAGGGACCCTGTACAATAACCCTTACCATGAATACACAGCGACTCTGTACAGTAACCCTTACCCTGAATACACATGGACCCTGTGCAGTAACCCTTACCCTGAATACACAGGGACGCTGTACAGTAAACCTTACCCTGAATACACAGGGTCCCTGTACAGTAACCCTTACCCTGAATAAACAGGGACCCTGCACAAGAACCCTTACCCGGATTACACAGGGACACTATACAGTGACCCTTACCCTGAATACACAGGGTCCCTGTACAGTAACCCTTACCCTGAATACACAGGGACCCTGTACAGTAACCCTTTCGCTGAATACACAGGGATCCTGTACAGTGACCCTTACCCTGAATACACAAGGTCCCTTTACCGTAACCCTTACCCTCAATACACAGGGATCCTGTGCAATAGCCCTTACCCTGAATAAACCGGGACCCCGTACAGTAACCCTTACCCTGAATACAAAGGGACCCTGTACAGTGAACCTTACCCTGAATAAACAGGGATCCTGTACAATAACCGTTACCGTGAATACACAGGGACCATGTATAGTGACCCTAACCCTGAATACACAGGGATCCTGTACACTAACCCTTACCCTGAATACACAGGGACCCTGTACAGTAACCCTTAACATGAATACACAGGGACACTGTTCAGTGACCCATACCCTGAAGATACAGGGACCCTGCACAGTAACCCTTACCCTGAATACACAGGGAACTTGTACAGTAACCCTTACCCTGAATACACAGGGAACCTGTACAGTGACCCTTACCCTGAATAAACAGGGACACTGTACAGTAACCCTTACCCTGAATACACAGGGTTCCTGTACAGTGACTCTTACCCTGAATAGAGAGGGACCCTGTACAGTAGCCCTTACCCTGAATACACAGGGACCCTGTACAGTGACCCTAACCCTGAATACACAGGTACCCAGTAAAGTGATCCTTACCCTGAATACACAGGGACCCTGTACAGTAACCCTTTCCCTGAATACACAGGGACCCTGTACAGTGAACCTAACCCTGAATACACAGGTACCGTGTATAATGGCCCTTACCCTGAATACACAGGTTCCCTGTACCGTAACCCTTACCCTGAATACACAGGGATCCTGTAAGCGACCCTTACCCTGAATACACAGGGACCCTGTACAGTGAGACTTACCCTGAATACACAGGGACTCTGTACAGTAATCCTTACGCTGAGTGCACAGGGATCCTGTACAGTGATCCTTACCCTGAATACAGAGGGACCCTGTACAGTGACCCTTACCCTGAATACACAGGGATCCTGTATAATAACCCTTGCCCTGAATACACAGGGACCCTGTACAGTAACCCTTACCCTGAATACACAGGGACCCTTTACACTGACCCTTTTCCTGAATACACAGGGACACTTTGCAGTAACCCTTACCCTGAATACACTGGGATCCTGTACAATAACCCTTACCCTGAATACACAGCGACCCTTTACAGTAACCCTTACCCTGAATACACAGGGACCCTGTACAGTGACCCTTACCCTGAATACACAGGGACCCTGTACAGTGACCCTTACCCTGAATACACAAGGATCGTGTACAATAACCCTTACCCTGAATACACAGGGACCCAGAACAGTAACCCTTACCCTGAATAGACAGGGACCCTGTACAGTGACCCTTACCCTGAATAAACAGGGATCCTGTACAATAACCCTTACCCTGAATACACAGGGACCCTGTACAGTGACCCTTACCCTGAATACACAAGGATCGTGTACAATAGCCCTTACCCTGAATACACAGGGACCCAGTACAGTAACCCTTACCCTGAATAGACAGGGACCCTGTACAGTGACCCTTACCCTGAATAAACAGGGATCCTGTACAATAACCCTTACCCTGAATACACAGGGACGCTGTACAGTAACCCTTACCCTGAAAACACAGGGACCCTGTACAGTGAAACATAAGCTGAATACACAGGGACCCTGTACGCGACCCTTACCCTGAATACACAGGGAACCTGTACAGTAACGCTTACCCTGAATACACAGGGACCCTGTACAGTGACCCTTACCCTGAATACACAGGGATCCTGTACAATAACCCTTACCATATATACACAGGGACCCTGTACAGTGACCCTTACCCTGAATACACAAGGATCGTGTACAATAGCCCTTACCCTGAGTAAACAGGGACCCAGTACAGTAACCCTTACCCTGAATAGACAGGGACCCTGTACAGTGACCCTTACCCTGAATAAACAGGGATCCTGTACAATAAACCTTACCCTGAATACACAGGGATCCTGTACAGTGACCCTTACCCTGAATACACAAGGATCGTGTACAATAGCCCTTACCCTGAATACACAGGGACCCAGTACAGTAACCCTTACCCTGAATAGACAGGGACCCTGTACACTGACCCTTACCCTGAATAAACAGCGATCCTGTACCATAACCCTTACCCAGAATACACAGGGACCCTGTACAGTAACCCTTACCCTGAAAACACAGGGACCCTGTACAGTAACCCTTACCCTGAATACACAGGTACCCTGTGCAGTGACACTTACCTTGAATACACAGGTACCTGTACTGTGACACTTACCCTGAAAACACAGGGACCCTGTACAGTAACCCTTACCCTGAATACACAGAAATCGTGTACAATAACCCTTACCCTGAATACACAGAGACCCTGTACAGTAACCCTTACCCTGAATACACAGGGACCCTGTACAGTGACACTTAACCTGAATACACAGGGAACCTGTAAGCGACCCTTACCCTGAATATACAGGGACCCTGTACAGTGACACTTACCTTGAATACACAGGGACCTGTACTGTGACACTTACACTGAAAACACAGGGACATTGTACAGTGACACTTAACCTGAATACACAGGGACCCTGTCAGCGACCCTTACCGTGAATACATAGGGACCCTGTACAGTAACCCTTACCCTGAATACACAGGGACCTGTACAGTGACCCATACACTGAATACAAAGGGACCCTGTACAGTGACACTTACCCTGAATACACAGGGACCCTGTACAGTAACCCTCACCCTGCATACACAGGTAGCTGTACAGTGACCCTTACCCTGAATACACAGGGACCCTGTACAGTGACACTTACCCTGAATACACAGGGACCCTGTACAGTAACCCTTACCCTGAATACACAGAAATCGTGTACAATAACCCTTACCCTGAATACACAGGGACCCTGTACAGTAACCCTTACCCTGAATACAGAGGGACCCTGTACAGTAACCCTTACCCCGAATACACAGGGATCCTGTACAATAACCCTTACCCTGAATAAAGAGAGACCGTGTACAGTGACCCTTACCCTGAATACACAGGGACCCTGTACAGTGACCCTTACCCTGAATACACAGGGACCCTTTATAGTAACCCTTACCCTGAATACACAGGTATCCTGTACAATAACCTTTACCCTGAATACACAGGGACCCTGTACAGTAACCCTTACCCTGAATACACAGGGAATCTGTACAGTGACCCTATCCTGAATACACAGGGACCCTGTACAGTGACCCTTACCCTGAATACACAGGGATCTGTACAGTGACCCTTACCCTGAATACACAGGGACACTGTAGAGTGACACTTAACCTGAATACGCAGGGACCCTGTAAGCGACCCTTACCCTGAATACACAGGGACCCTGTACAGTAACCCTTACCCTGAATACACAGGGACCTGTACAGTGAACCTTACCCTGAATAAACAGGGACCCTGTACAGTGACACTTACCCTGAATACACAGGGTCCCTGTACAGTAACCCTTACCCTGAATACACAGGGAGCTGTACAGTGACTCTTACCCTGAATACACAGGGACCCTGTACAGTGACACTTAACCAGAATACACAGGGGCCCTGTGCAGTAACCCTTACGCTGAATAGACAGGGATCCTGTACAGTGACCCTTACCCTGAATACACAGGGTCCCTGTACCGTAACCCTTACTCTGAATACACAGGGACCCTCTACAGTGACCCTTACCCTGAATACACAAGGATCGTGTACAATAGCCCTTACCCTGAATACACAGGGACCCAGTACAGTAACCCTTACCCTGAATAGACAGGGACCCTGTACAGTGACCCTTAACCTGAATAAACAGGGATCCTGTACAATAACCCTTATTCTGAATACACAGGGACCCTGTACAGTAACCCTTATCCTGAATACACAGGTACCCTGTGCAGTGACCCTTACCCTGAATACACAGAGACCCTGTACAGTAACCCTTACCCTGAATACACAGGGACCCTGTAGAGTGACACTTAACCTGAATACACAGGGAACCTGTAAGCGACCCTTACCCTGAATATACAGGGACCCTGTACAGTGACACTTACCTTGAATACACAGGGACCTGTACTGTGACACATACCCTGAAAACACAGGGACATTGTACAGTGACACTTAACCTGAATACACAGGGACCCTGTAAGCGAACCTTACCGTGAATACATAGGGACCCTGTACAGTAACCCTTACCCTGAATACACAGGGACCTGTACAGTGACCCATACCCTGAATACACAGGGACCCTGTACAGTGACACTTAACCTGAATACACAGGGACCCTGTACAGTAACCCTCACCCTGCATACACAGGTACCTGTACAGTGACCCTTACCCTGAATACACAGGGACTCTGTACAGTGACACTTACCCTGATACACAGTGACCCTGTACAGTAACCCTTACCCTGAATACACAGAAATCGTGTACAATAAACCTTACCCTGAATACACAGGGACCCTGTACAGTAACCCTTACCCTGAATACAGAGGGACCCTGTACAGTAACCCTTACCCCGAATACACAGGGATCCTGTACAATAACCCTTACCCTGAATACAGAGAGACCGTGTACAGTAACCCTTACCCTGAATACACAGGGACCCTGTACAGTGACCCTTACCCTGAATACACAGGGACCCTTTATAGTAACCCTTACCCTGAATACACAGGTATCCTGTACAATAAACTTTACCCTGAATACACAGGGACCCTGTACAGTAACCCTTACCCTGAATACACAGGGACCCTGTACAGTGACCCTACCCTGAATACACAGGGACCCTGTACAGTGACCCTTACCCTGAATACACAGGGATCTGTACAGTGACCCTTACCCTGAATACACAGGGACACTGTACATTGACCCTTACCCTGAATACACAGGGACACTGTACAGTGACACTTAACCTGAATACGCAGGGACCCTGTAAGAGACCCTTACCCTGAATACACAGGGACCCTGTACAGTAACCCTTACCCTGAATACACAGGGACCTGTACAGTGAACCTTACCCTGAATACACAGGGACCCTGTACAGTGACACTTACCCTGAATACACAGGGTCCCTGTACAGTAACCCTTACCCTGAATACACAGGGAGCTGTACAGTGACTCTTACCCTGAATACACAGGGACCCTGTACAGTGACACTTACCCTGAATACACAGTGACCCTGTACAGTAACCCTTACGCTGAATAGACAGGGATCCTGTACAGTTACCCTTATCCTGAATACACAGGGTCCCTGTACCGTAACCCTTACTCTGAATACACAGGGACCCTGTACTGTAACCCTTACCATGAATACACAGGGACACTGTACAGTGACCCATACCCTGAATATACAGGGACCCTGTACAGTAACCCTTAGCATGAATACACAGGGACACTGTACAGTGATCCATACCCTGAATATACAGGGACCCTGTACAGGGACCCTTACCCTGAATAGACAGGGACCCTGTACAGTAACCCTTACCCTGAATACACAGGGACCCTGTACAGTGACCCTAACCCTGAATACACAGGTAACCATAAAGTGATCCTTGCCCTGAATACACAGGGACCCTGTACAATAAGCCTTTCCCTGAATACACAGGGACCCTGTACAGTGACCCTAACCCTGAATACACAGGTACACTGTACAGTGACCCTTACCCTGAATACACAGGGATCCTGTACAATAACCCTTACCCTGAATAAAGAGAGACCGTGTACAGTGACCCTTACCCTGAATACACAGGGACCCTGTACAGTGACCCTTACCCTGAATACACAGGGACCCTTTATAGTAACCCTTACCCTGAATACACAGGTATCCTGTACAATAACCTTTACCCTGAATACACAGGGACCCTGTACAGTAACCCTTACCCTGAATACACAGGGAATCTGTACAGTGACCCTACCCTGAATACACAGGGACCCTGTACAGTGACCCTTACCCTGAATACACAGGGATCTGTACAGTGACCCTTACCCTGAATACACAGGGACACTGTAGAGTGACACTTAACCTGAATACGCAGGAACCCTGTAAGCGACCCTTACCCTGAATACACAGGGACCCTGTACAGTAACCCTTACCCTGAATACACAGGGACCTGTACAGTGAACCTTACCCTGAATAAACAGGGACCCTGTACAGTGACACTTACCCTGAATACACAGGGTCCCTGTACAGTAACCCTTACCCTGAATACACAGGGAGCTGTACAGTGACTCTTACCCTGAATACACAGGGACCCTGTACAGTGACACTTAACCAGAATACACAGGGGCCTTTACAGTAACCCTTACCCTGAATACACAGGGTCCCTGTACCGTAACCCTTACTCTGAATACACAGGGACCCTGTACAGTGACCCTTACCCTGAATACACAAGGATCGTGTACAATAGCCCTTACCCTGAATACACAGGGACCCAGTACAGTAACCCTTACCCTGAATAGACAGGGACCCTGTACAGTGACCCTTAACCTGAATAAACAGGGATCCTGTACAATAACCCTTATTCTGAATACACAGGGACCCTGTACAGTAACCCTTATCCTGAATACACAGGTACCCTGTGCAGTGACCCTTACCCTGAATACACAGAGACCCTGTACAGTAACCCTTACCCTGAATACACAGGGACCCTGTAGAGTGACACTTAACCTGAATACACAGGGAACCTGTAAGCGACCCTTACCCTGAATATACAGGTACCCTGTACAGTGACACTTACCTTGAATACACAGGGACCTGTACTGTGACACATACCCTGAAAACACAGGGACATTGTACAGTGACACTTAACCTGAATACACAGGGACCCTGTAAGCGAACCTTACCGTGAATACATAGGGACCCTGTACAGTAACCCTTACCCTGAATACACAGGGACCTGTACAGTGACCCATACCCTGAATACACAGGGACCCTGTACAGTGACACTTACCCTGAATACACAGGGACCCTGTACAGTAACCCTCACCCTGCATACACAGGTACCTGTACAGTGACCCTTACCCTGAATACACAGGGACTCTGTACAGTGACACTTACCCTGATACACAGTGACCCTGTACAGTAACCCTTACCCTGAATACACAGAAATCGTGTACAATAAACCTTACCCTGAATACACAGGGACCCTGTACAGTAACCCTTACCCTGAATACAGAGGGACCCTGTACAGTAACCCTTACCCCGAATACACAGGGATCCTGTACAATAACCCTTACCCTGAATACAGAGAGACCGTGTACAGTAACCCTTACCCTGAATACACAGGGACCCTGTACAGTGACCCTTACCCTGAATACACAGGGACCCTTTATAGTAACCCTTACCCTGAATACACAGGTATCCTGTACAATAAACTTTACCCTGAATACACAGGGACCCTGTACAGTAACCCTTACCCTGAATACACAGGGACCCTGTACAGTGACCTACCCTGAATACACAGGGACCCTGTACAGTGACCCTTACCCTGAATACACAGGGATCTGTACAGTGACCCTTACCCTGAATACACAGGGACACTGTACATTGACCCTTACCCTGAATACACAGGGACACTGTACAGTGACACTTAACCTGAATACGCAGGGACCCTGTAAGAGACCCTTACCCTGAATACACAGGGACCCTGTACAGTAACCCTTACCCTGAATACACAGGGACCTGTACAGTGAACCTTACCCTGAATACACAGGGACCCTGTACAGTGACACTTACCCTGAATACACAGGGTCCCTGTACAGTAACCCTTACCCTGAATACACAGGGAGCTGTACAGTGACTCTTACCCTGAATACACAGGGACCCTGTACAGTGACACTTACCCTGAATACACAGTGACCCTGTACAGTAACCCTTACGCTGAATAGACAGGGATCCTGTACAGTTACCCTTACCCTGAATACACAGGGTCCCTGTACCGTAACCCTTACTCTGAATACACAGGGACCCTGTACTGTAACCCTTACCATGAATACACAGGGACAATGTACAGTGACCCATACCCTGAATATACAGGGACCCTGTACAGTAACCCTTAGCATGAATACACAGGGACACTGTACAGTGATCCATACCCTGAATATACAGGGACCCTGTACAGGGACCCTTACCCTGAATAGACAGGGACCCTTTACAGTAACCCTTACCCTGAATATACAGGGACCCTGTACAGTGACCCTAACCCTGAATACACAGGTAACCATAAAGTGATCCTTGCCCTGAATACACAGGGACCCTGTACAATAAGCCTTTCCCTGAATACACAGGGACCCTGTACAGTGACCCTAACCCTGAATACACAGGTACACTGTATAGTGACCCTTACCCTGAATACACAGGGACCCTGTACAGTGATCCTTACCCTGAATATACAGGGACCCTTTACATTAACCCTTACCCTGAATACACACGGACACTTTACAGTAACCCATACCCTGAATACACAGGGACCCTGTACAGTGACCCTAACCCTGAAAAAACAGGGTCCCTGTACAGTTACCCTTACCCTGAATACACAGGGACCCTGTACAGTAAGCCTTACCCTGAATACACAGGGACACTGTACACTGACACTTACCCTGAATACACAGGGACCGTGTACAGTAACCCTCACCCTGAATACACAGGTACCCTTTACAGTAACTCTTACCCTGAATACACAGGGACCCTCTACAGTAACCCTTACCCTGAATACTCAGGGACACTGTTCACTGACCCTTACCCTGAATACACAGGGACCGTGTACAGTAACCCATACCCTGAATACACAGGGATCCTGTACAATAACCCTTACCCTGAATACACAGGTACCCTGTACAGTAACCCTTACCCTGAATATACAGGGACAATGTACAGTGTTCCTTACCATGAATATACAGGGACCCTGTACAGTAACCCTTACCCTGAATACATAGGGACCCTGTACAGTAACCCTTACCCTGAATACACAGGGACCCTGTACAATGACCCTTACGCTGAATACACATTGATCCTGTACAGTGATCCTTACCCTGAATACACAGGGACTCTGTACAGTAAACCTTACCCTGAATACATAGGGACCCTTTACATTAACCCTTACCCTGAATACACAGGGACCCTGTACAATAACCTTTACCCTGAATACACAGGGACACTGTACAGTTACCCTTACCGTGAATACACAGGTTCCCTGTACCGTAACCCTTACCCTGAATACACAGGGATCCTGTAAGCGACCCTTACCCTGAATACACAGGGACCCTGTACAGTAACCCTTACCCTGAATACACAGGGACCTGTACAGTGACCCTTACCCTGAATACACAGGGACCCTGTACAGTGACACTTACCCTGAATACACAGGGACCCTGTACAGTAACCCTCACCCTGCATACACAGGGACCTGTACAGTGACCCTTACCCTGAATACACAGGGACCCTGTACAGTGAGACTCACCCTGAATATACAGGGACCCTGTACAGTAACCCTTACGCTGAATGCACAGAGATCCAATACAGTGATCCTTACACTGAATACAGAGGGACCCTGTACTGTGACCCTTACCCTGAATACACAGGGATCCTGTACAATTACCCTTACCCTGAATACACAGGGACCCTGTACAGTAACCCTTACCCTGAATACACAGGGACCCTGTACACTGACCCTTTTCCTGAATACACAGGGACCCTTTACAGTAACCCTTACCCTGAATACACAGGGATCCTGTAGAATAAACCTTACCCTGAGTACACAGGGTCCCTTCACAGTAACCCTTACCCTGTACACACAGGGACCCTGTACAGTGACCCTTACCCTGAATACACAGGGACCCTGTACAGTAACCCTTACCCTGAATACACAGGGACCCTGTACAGTGACCCTTACCCTGAATACACAGGGATCCTGTACAATAACCCTTACCCTGAATACACAGGGACACTGTACAGTGACCCTTACCCTGAATACACAAGGATCGTGTACAATAGCCCTTACCCTGAATACACAGGGACCCAGTACAGTAACCCTTACCCTGAATAGACAGGGACCCTGTACAGTGACCCTTACTCTGAATAAACAGGGATCCTGTACAATAACCCTTACCCTGAATACACAGGGACCATGTACCGTGACCCTTACCCTGAATACACAAGGATCGTGTACAATAGCACTTACCCTGAATACACAGGGACCCAGTACAGTAACCCTTACCCTGAATAGACAGGGACCCTGTACAGTGACCCTTACCCTGAATAAACAGGGATCCTGTACAATAACCCTTACCCTGAATACACAGGGACCCTGTACAGTAACCCTTACACTGAAAAGACAGGGACCCTGTACAGTGACACTTAACCTGAATACACAGGGACCCTGTAAGCGACCCTTACCCTGAATACACAGGGACCCTGTACAATAACCCTTACCCTGAATAAACAGGGACCCTGTACAGTGACCCTTATCCTGAATACACAGGGATCCTGTACAATAACCCTTACCATGAATACATAGGGACCATTTACAGTGACCCTTACCCTGAATACTCAAGGATCGTGTACAATAGCCCTTACCCTGAATAAACAGGGTCCCAGTACAGTAACCCTTACCCTGAATACACAGGGATCCTGTACAATAAACCTTACCCTGAATACACAGGTACCCTGTACAGTAAATTTTACACTGAATACACACCGACACTGTACAGTGTTCCTTACCATGAATATACAGGGACCCTGTACAGTATCCCTTACCCTGAATACACAGGGACCCTTTACAGTAACCCTTACCCTGAATACACAGGGATCCTGTACAATAAACCTGACCCTGAATACACAGGTACCCTGTACAGTATCCCTTACCCTGAATACACACCGACACTGTACAGTGTTCCTTACCATGAATATACAGGGACCCTGTACAGTATCCCTTACCCTGAATACACAGGGACCCTTTACAGTAACCCTTACTCTGAATACACAGTGACACTGTACAGTGACCCTTACCCTGAATACACAGGGACCATGTACAGTAACCCTTACCCTGAATACACAGGGACCCTGTACAATGACCCTTACCCTGAATACACGGGGATCCTGTACAATAACCCTTACCCTGAATACGCAGGGACACTGTACAGTGACCCTTACCCTGAATACACAAGGATCGTGTACAATAGCCCTTACCCTGAATACACAGGGACCCAGTACAGTAACCCTTACCCTGAATAGACAGGCACCCTGTACAGTGACCCTTACCCTGAATACACAGGGACCCTGTACAGTGACCCTTACCCTGAATACACAGGGATCCTGTACAATAACCCTTACCATATATACACAGGGACCCTGTACAGTGACCCTTACCCTGAATACACAAGGATCGTGTACAATAGCCCTTACCCTGAGTAAACAGGGACCCAGTACAGTAACCCTTACCCTGAATAGACAGGGACCCTGTACAGTGACCCTTACCCTGAATAAACAGGGATCCTGTACAATAAACCTTACCCTGAATACACAGGGATCCTGTACAGTGACCCTTACCCTGAATACACAAGGATCGTGTACAATAGCCCTTACCCTGAATACACAGGGACCCAGTACAGTAACCCTTACCCTGAATAGACAGGGACCCTGTACACTGACCCTTACCCTGAATAAACAGCGATCCTGTACCATAACCCTTACCCAGAATACACA
Organism: Pristiophorus japonicus; assembly: GCF_044704955.1. Taxonomy (NCBI): domain Eukaryota; kingdom Metazoa; phylum Chordata; class Chondrichthyes; family Pristiophoridae; genus Pristiophorus; species Pristiophorus japonicus. The sequence continues at coordinate 8,662,343 of NC_092011.1, forward strand.
GGGACCCTGTACAGTAACCCTTACCCTGAAAACACAGGGACCCTGTACAGTAACCCTTACCCTGAATACACAGGTACCCTGTGCAGTGACACTTACCTTGAATACACAGGTACCTGTACTGTGACACTTACCCTGAAAACACAGGGACCCTGTACAGTAACCCTTACCCTGAATACACAGAAATCGTGTACAATAACCCTTACCCTGAATACACAGAGACCCTGTACAGTAACCCTTACCCTGAATACACAGGGACCCTGTACAGTGACACTTAACCTGAATACACAGGGAACCTGTAAGCGACCCTTACCCTGAATATACAGGGACCCTGTACAGTGACACTTACCTTGAATACACAGGGACCTGTACTGTGACACTTACACTGAAAACACAGGGACATTGTACAGTGACACTTAACCTGAATACACAGGGACCCTGTCAGCGACCCTTACCGTGAATACATAGGGACCCTGTACAGTAACCCTTACCCTGAATACACAGGGACCTGTACAGTGACCCATACACTGAATACAAAGGGACCCTGTACAGTGACACTTACCCTGAATACACAGGGACCCTGTACAGTAACCCTCACCCTGCATACACAGGTAGCTGTACAGTGACCCTTACCCTGAATACACAGGGACCCTGTACAGTGACACTTACCCTGAATACACAGGGACCCTGTACAGTAACCCTTACCCTGAATACACAGAAATCGTGTACAATAACCCTTACCCTGAATACACAGGGACCCTGTACAGTAACCCTTACCCTGAATACAGAGGGACCCTGTACAGTAACCCTTACCCCGAATACACAGGGATCCTGTACAATAACCCTTACCCTGAATAAAGAGAGACCGTGTACAGTGACCCTTACCCTGAATACACAGGGACCCTGTACAGTGACCCTTACCCTGAATACACAGGGACCCTTTATAGTAACCCTTACCCTGAATACACAGGTATCCTGTACAATAACCTTTACCCTGAATACACAGGGACCCTGTACAGTAACCCTTACCCTGAATACACAGGGAATCTGTACAGTGACCCTATCCTGAATACACAGGGACCCTGTACAGTGACCCTTACCCTGAATACACAGGGATCTGTACAGTGACCCTTACCCTGAATACACAGGGACACTGTAGAGTGACACTTAACCTGAATACGCAGGGACCCTGTAAGCGACCCTTACCCTGAATACACAGGGACCCTGTACAGTAACCCTTACCCTGAATACACAGGGACCTGTACAGTGAACCTTACCCTGAATAAACAGGGACCCTGTACAGTGACACTTACCCTGAATACACAGGGTCCCTGTACAGTAACCCTTACCCTGAATACACAGGGAGCTGTACAGTGACTCTTACCCTGAATACACAGGGACCCTGTACAGTGACACTTAACCAGAATACACAGGGGCCCTGTACAGTAACCCTTACGCTGAATAGACAGGGATCCTGTACAGTGACCCTTACCCTGAATACACAGGGTCCCTGTACCGTAACCCTTACTCTGAATACACAGGGACCCTCTACAGTGACCCTTACCCTGAATACACAAGGATCGTGTACAATAGCCCTTACCCTGAATACACAGGGACCCAGTACAGTAACCCTTACCCTGAATAGACAGGGACCCTGTACAGTGACCCTTAACCTGAATAAACAGGGATCCTGTACAATAACCCTTATTCTGAATACACAGGGACCCTGTACAGTAACCCTTATCCTGAATACACAGGTACCCTGTGCAGTGACCCTTACCCTGAATACACAGAGACCCTGTACAGTAACCCTTACCCTGAATACACAGGGACCCTGTAGAGTGACACTTAACCTGAATACACAGGGAACCTGTAAGCGACCCTTACCCTGAATATACAGGGACCCTGTACAGTGACACTTACCTTGAATACACAGGGACCTGTACTGTGACACATACCCTGAAAACACAGGGACATTGTACAGTGACACTTAACCTGAATACACAGGGACCCTGTAAGCGAACCTTACCGTGAATACATAGGGACCCTGTACAGTAATCCTTACCCTGAATACACAGGGACCTGTACAGTGACCCATACCCTGAATACACAGGGACCCTGTACAGTGACACTTACCCTGAATACACAGGGACCCTGTACAGTAACCCTCACCCTGCATACACAGGTACCTGTACAGTGACCCTTACCCTGAATACACAGGGACTCTGTACAGTGACACTTACCCTGATACACAGTGACCCTGTACAGTAACCCTTACCCTGAATACACAGAAATCGTGTACAATAAACCTTACCCTGAATACACAGGGACCCTGTACAGTAACCCTTACCCTGAATACAGAGGGACCCTGTACAGTAACCCTTACCCCGAATACACAGGGATCCTGTACAATAACCCTTACCCTGAATACAGAGAGACCGTGTACAGTAACCCTTACCCTGAATACACAGGGACCCTGTACAGTGACCCTTACCCTGAATACACAGGGACCCTTTATAGTAACCCTTACCCTGAATACACAGGTATCCTGTACAATAAACTTTACCCTGAATACACAGGGACCCTGTACAGTAACCCTTACCCTGAATACACAGGGACCCTGTACAGTGACCCTACCCTGAATACACAGGGACCCTGTACAGTGACCCTTACCCTGAATACACAGGGATCTGTACAGTGACCCTTACCCTGAATACACAGGGACACTGTACATTGACCCTTACCCTGAATACACAGGGACACTGTACAGTGACACTTAACCTGAATACGCAGGGACCCTGTAAGAGACCCTTACCCTGAATACACAGGGACCCTGTACAGTAACCCTTACCCTGAATACACAGGGACCTGTACAGTGAACCTTACCCTGAATACACAGGGACCCTGTACAGTGACACTTACCCTGAATACACAGGGTCCCTGTACAGTAACCCTTACCCTGAATACACAGGGAGCTGTACAGTGACTCTTACCCTGAATACACAGGGACCCTGTACAGTGACACTTACCCTGAATACACAGTGACCCTGTACAGTAACCCTTACGCTGAATAGACAGGGATCCTGTACAGTTACCCTTATCCTGAATACACAGGGTCCCTGTACCGTAACCCTTACTCTGAATACACAGGGACCCTGTACTGTAACCCTTACCATGAATACACAGGGACACTGTACAGTGACCCATACCCTGAATATACAGGGACCCTGTACAGTAACCCTTAGCATGAATACACAGGGACACTGTACAGTGATCCATACCCTGAATATACAGGGACCCTGTACAGGGACCCTTACCCTGAATAGACAGGGACCCTGTACAGTAACCCTTACCCTGAATACACAGGGACCCTGTACAGTGACCCTAACCCTGAATACACAGGTAACCATAAAGTGATCCTTGCCCTGAATACACAGGGACCCTGTACAATAAGCCTTTCCCTGAATACACAGGGACCCTGTACAGTGACCCTAACCCTGAATACACAGGTACACTGTACAGTGACCCTTACCCTGAATACACAGGGATCCTGTACAATAACCCTTACCCTGAATAAAGAGAGACCGTGTACAGTGACCCTTACCCTGAATACACAGGGACCCTGTACAGTGACCCTTACCCTGAATACACAGGGACCCTTTATAGTAACCATTACCCTGAATACACAGGTATCCTGTACAATAACCTTTACCCTGAATACACAGGGACCCTGTACAGTAACCCTTACCCTGAATACACAGGGAATCTGTACAGTGACCCTACCCTGAATACACAGGGACCCTGTACAGTGACCCTTACCCTGAATACACAGGGATCTGTACAGTGACCCTTACCCTGAATACACAGGGACACTGTAGAGTGACACTTAACCTGAATACGCAGGGACCCTGTAAGCGACCCTTACCCTGAATACACAGGGACCCTGTACAGTAACCCTTACCCTGAATACACAGGGACCTGTACAGTGAACCTTACCCTGAATAAACAGGGACCCTGTACAGTGACACTTACCCTGAATACACAGGGTCCCTGTACAGTAACCCTTACCCTGAATACACAGGGAGCTGTACAGTGACTCTTACCCTGAATACACAGGGACCCTGTACAGTGACACTTAACCAGAATACACAGGGGCCCTGTACAGTAACCCTTACGCTGAATAGACAGGGATCCTGTACAGTGACCCTTACCCTGAATACACAGGGTCCCTGTACCGTAACCCTTACTCTGAATACACAGGGACCCTGTACAGTGACCCTTACCCTGAATACACAAGGATCGTGTACAATAGCCCTTACCCTGAATACACAGGGACCCAGTACAGTAACCCTTACCCTGAATAGACAGGGACCCTGTACAGTGACCCTTAACCTGAATAAACAGGGATCCTGTACAATAACCCTTATTCTGAATACACAGGGACCCTGTACAGTAACCCTTATCCTGAATACACAGGTACCCTGTGCAGTGACCCTTACCCTGAATACACAGAGACCCTGTACAGTAACCCTTACCCTGAATACACAGGGACCCTGTAGAGTGACACTTAACCTGAATACACAGGGAACCTGTAAGCGACCCTTACCCTGAATATACAGGTACCCTGTACAGTGACACTTACCTTGAATACACAGGGACCTGTACTGTGACACATACCCTGAAAACACAGGGACATTGTACAGTGACACTTAACCTGAATACACAGGGACCCTGTAAGCGAACCTTACCGTGAATACATAGGGACCCTGTACAGTAACCCTTACCCTGAATACACAGGGACCTGTACAGTGACCCATACCCTGAATACACAGGGACCCTGTACAGTGACACTTACCCTGAATACACAGGGACCCTGTACAGTAACCCTCACCCTGCATACACAGGTACCTGTACAGTGACCCTTACCCTGAATACACAGGGACTCTGTACAGTGACACTTACCCTGATACACAGTGACCCTGTACAGTAACCCTTACCCTGAATACACAGAAATCGTGTACAATAAACCTTACCCTGAATACACAGGGACCCTGTACAGTAACCCTTACCCTGAATACAGAGGGACCCTGTACAGTAACCCTTACCCCGAATACACAGGGATCCTGTACAATAACCCTTACCCTGAATACAGAGAGACCGTGTACAGTAACCCTTACCCTGAATACACAGGGACCCTGTACAGTGACCCTTACCCTGAATACACAGGGACCCTTTATAGTAACCCTTACCCTGAATACACAGGTATCCTGTACAATAAACTTTACCCTGAATACACAGGGACCCTGTACAGTAACCCTTACCCTGAATACACAGGGACCCTGTACAGTGACCTACCCTGAATACACAGGGACCCTGTACAGTGACCCTTACCCTGAATACACAGGGATCTGTACAGTGACCCTTACCCTGAATACACAGGGACACTGTACATTGACCCTTACCCTGAATACACAGGGACACTGTACAGTGACACTTAACCTGAATACGCAGGGACCCTGTAAGAGACCCTTACCCTGAATACACAGGGACCCTGTACAGTAACCCTTACCCTGAATACACAGGGACCTGTACAGTGAACCTTACCCTGAATACACAGGGACCCTGTACAGTGACACTTACCCTGAATACACAGGGTCCCTGTACAGTAACCCTTACCCTGAATACACAGGGAGCTGTACAGTGACTCTTACCCTGAATACACAGGGACCCTGTACAGTGACACTTACCCTGAATACACAGTGACCCTGTACAGTAACCCTTACGCTGAATAGACAGGGATCCTGTACAGTTACCCTTACCCTGAATACACAGGGTCCCTGTACCGTAACCCTTACTCTGAATACACAGGGACCCTGTACTGTAACCCTTACCATGAATACACAGGGACAATGTACAGTGACCCATACCCTGAATATACAGGGACCCTGTACAGTAACCCTTAGCATGAATACACAGGGACACTGTACAGTGATCCATACCCTGAATATACAGGGACCCTGTACAGGGACCCTTACCCTGAATAGACAGGGACCCTTTACAGTAACCCTTACCCTGAATATACAGGGACCCTGTACAGTGACCCTAACCCTGAATACACAGGTAACCATAAAGTGATCCTTGCCCTGAATACACAGGGACCCTGTACAATAAGCCTTTCCCTGAATACACAGGGACCCTGTACAGTGACCCTAACCCTGAATACACAGGTACACTGTACAGTGACCCTTACCCTGAATACACAGGGACCCTGTACAGTGATCCTTACCCTGAATATACAGGGACCCTTTACATTAACCCTTACCCTGAATACACACGGACACTTTACAGTAACCCATACCCTGAATACACAGGGACCCTGTACAGTGACCCTAACCCTGAAAAAACAGGGTCCCTGTACAGTTACCCTTACCCTGAATACACAGGGACCCTGTACAGTAAGCCTTACCCTGAATACACAGGGACACTGTACACTGACACTTACCCTGAATACACAGGGACCGTGTACAGTAACCCTCACCCTGAATACACAGGTACCCTTTACAGTAACTCTTACCCTGAATACACAGGGACCCTCTACAGTAACCCTTACCCTGAATACTCAGGGACACTGTTCACTGACCCTTACCCTGAATACACAGGGACCGTGTACAGTAACCCATACCCTGAATACACAGGGATCCTGTACAATAACCCTTACCCTGAATACACAGGTACCCTGTACAGTAACCCTTACCCTGAATATACAGGGACAATGTACAGTGTTCCTTACCATGAATATACAGGGACCCTGTACAGTAACCCTTACCCTGAATACATAGGGACCCTGTACAGTAACCCTTACCCTGAATACACAGGGACCCTGTACAATGACCCTTACGCTGAATACACATTGATCCTGTACAGTGATCCTTACCCTGAATACACAGGGACTCTGTACAGTAAACCTTACCCTGAATACATAGGGACCCTGTACATTAACCCTTACCCTGAATACACAGGGACCCTGTACAATAACCTTTACCCTGAATACACAGGGACACTGTACAGTTACCCTTACCGTGAATACACAGGTTCCCTGTACCGTAACCCTTACCCTGAATACACAGGGATCCTGTAAGCGACCCTTACCCTGAATACACAGGGACCCTGTACAGTAACCCTTACCCTGAATACACAGGGACCTGTACAGTGACCCTTACCCTGAATACACAGGGACCCTGTACAGTGACACTTACCCTGAATACACAGGGACCCTGTACAGTAACCCTCACCCTGCATACACAGGGACCTGTACAGTGACCCTTACCCTGAATACACAGGGACCCTGTACAGTGAGACTCACCCTGAATATACAGGGACCCTGTACAGTAACCCTTACGCTGAATGCACAGAGATCCAATACAGTGATCCTTACACTGAATACAGAGGGACCCTGTACTGTGACCCTTACCCTGAATACACAGGGATCCTGTACAATTACCCTTACCCTGAATACACAGGGACCCTGTACAGTAACCCTTACCCTGAATACACAGGGACCCTGTACACTGACCCTTTTCCTGAATACACAGGGACCCTTTACAGTAACCCTTACCCTGAATACACAGGGATCCTGTAGAATAAACCTTACCCTGAGTACACAGGGTCCCTTCACAGTAACCCTTACCCTGTACACACAGGGACCCTGTACAGTGACCCTTACCCTGAATACACAGGGACCCTGTACAGTAACCCTTACCCTGAATACACAGGGACCCTGTACAGTGACCCTTACCCTGAATACACAGGGATCCTGTACAATAACCCTTACCCTGAATACACAGGGACACTGTACAGTGACCCTTACCCTGAATACACAAGGATCGTGTACAATAGCCCTTACCCTGAATACACAGGGACCCAGTACAGTAACCCTTACCCTGAATAGACAGGGACCCTGTACAGTGACCCTTACTCTGAATAAACAGGGATCCTGTACAATAACCCTTACCCTGAATACACAGGGACCATGTACCGTGACCCTTACCCTGAATACACAAGGATCGTGTACAATAGCACTTACCCTGAATACACAGGGACCCAGTACAGTAACCCTTACCCTGAATAGACAGGGACCCTGTACAGTGACCCTTACCCTGAATAAACAGGGATCCTGTACAATAACCCTTACCCTGAATACACAGGGACCCTGTACAGTAACCCTTACACTGAAAAGACAGGGACCCTGTACAGTGACACTTAACCTGAATACACAGGGACCCTGTAAGCGACCCTTACCCTGAATACACAGGGACCCTGTACAATAACCCTTACCCTGAATAAACAGGGACCCTGTACAGTGACCCTTAACCTGAATACACAGGGATCCTGTACAATAACCCTTACCATGAATACATAGGGACCATTTACAGTGACCCTTACCCTGAATACTCAAGGATCGTGTACAATAGCCCTTACCCTGAATAAACAGGGTCCCAGTACAGTAACCCTTACCCTGAATACACAGGGATCCTGTACAATAAACCTTACCCTGAATACACAGGTACCCTGTACAGTAAATTTTACACTGAATACACACCGACACTGTACAGTGTTCCTTACCATGAATATACAGGGACCCTGTACAGTATCCCTTACCCTGAATACACAGGGACCCTTTACAGTAACCCTTACCCTGAATACACAGGGATCCTGTACAATAAACCTGACCCTGAATACACAGGTACCCTGTACAGTATCCCTTACCCTGAATACACACCGACACTGTACAGTGTTCCTTACCATGAATATACAGGGACCCTGTACAGTATCCCTTACCCTGAATACACAGGGACCCTTTACAGTAACCCTTACTCTGAATACACAGTGACCCTGTACAGTGACCCTTACCCTGAATACACAGGGACCATGTACAGTAACCCTTACCCTGAATACACAGGGACCCTGTACAATGACCCTTACCCTGAATACACGGGGATCCTGTACAATAACCCTTACCCTGAATACGCAGGGACACTGTACAGTGACCCTTACCCTGAATACACAAGGATCGTGTACAATAGCCCTTACCCTGAATACACAGGGACCCAGTACAGTAACCCTTACCCTGAATAGACAGGCACCCTGTACAGTGACCCTTACCCTGAATAAACAGGCATCCTGTACAATAACCCTTACCCTGAATACACAGATACCCTGTACAGTGACACTTAACCTGAATACACAGGGACCCTGTACAATAACCCTTACCCTGAATACACAGGGTCCCTGTACAGTGACCCTTACCCTGAATACCCAGGGATCCTATACAATAACCCTTACCATGAATACACAGGGAACCTGTAGAGTGACCCTTACCCTGAATACTCAAGGGTCGTGTACAATAGCCCTTACCCTGAATACACAGGGACCCTGTACAATAACCCTCACCCTGAATACAGAGGGACCCTGTACAGTGACCCTTACCCTGAATACACAGGGATCCTGTACAATAACCCTTACCCTGAATACACAGGGACCCTGTACAGTAACCCTTACCCTGAATACACAGGGACCCTGTACACTGAACCTTTTCCTGAATACACAGGGACTCTGTACAGTGACCCATACCCTGAATATACAGGGACCCTGTACAGTAACCCTTACCATGAATACACAGGGACACTGTACAGTGACCCATACCCTGAATATACAGGGACCCTGTACAGGGACCCTTACCCTGAATAGACAGGGACCCTGTACAGTAACCCTTACACTGAATACACAGGGACCCTGTACAGTGATCCTAATCCTGAATACACAGGTACCCAGTAAAGTGATCCTTGCCCTGAATACACAGGGACCCTGTACTGTAACCCTTACCATGAATACACAGGGACACTGTACAGTGACCCATACCCTGAATATACAGGGACCCTGTACAGTAACCCTTACCATGAATACACAGGGACACTGTACAGTGACCCATACCCTGAATATACAGGGACCCTGTACAGGGACCCTTACCCTGAATAGACAGGGACCCTGTACAGTAACCCTTACACTGAATACACAGGGACCCTGTACAGTGATCCTAATCCTGAATACACAGGTACCCAGTAAAGTGATCCTTGCCCTGAATACACAGGGACCCTGTACAGTAAGCCTTTCCCTGAATACACAGGGTCCCTGTACAGTGACCATAACCCTGAATACACAGGTACCCTGTACAGTGACCCTTACGCTGAATACACAGGGACCCTGTACAGTGATCCTTACCCTGAATATACAGGGACCCTTTACATTAACCCTTACCCTGTATACACACGGACACTTTACAGTAACCCATACCCTGAATACACAGGGACCCTGTACATTGACCCTAACCCTGAATAAACAGGGACACTGTACAGTTACCCTTACCCTGAATACACAGGGACCCTGTACAGTAAGCCTTACCCTGAATACACAGGGACACTGTACACTGACACTTACCCTGAATACACAGGGACCGTGTACAGTAACCCTCACCCTGAATACACAGGTACCCTTTACAGTAACTCTTACCCTGAATACACAGGTACCCTGTACAGTAACCCTTACCCTGAATACACAGGGACACTGTACAGTGTTCCTTACCATGAATATACAGGGACCCTGTACAGTAACCCTTACCCTGAATACATAGGGACCCTGTACAGTAACCCTTACCCTGAATACACAGGGACCCTGTACAGTGACCCTTACGCTGAATACACATTGATCCTGTACAGTGATCCTTACCCTGAATACACAGGGACTCTGTACAGTAAACCTTACCCTGAATACACAGGGACCCTGTACATTAACCCTTACCCTGAATACACAGGGACCCTGTACAATAACCCTTACCCTGAATACACAGGGACACTGTACAGTTACCCTTACCGTGAATACACAGGTTCCCTGTACCGTAACCCTTACCCTGAATACACAGGGTTCCTGTAAGCGACCCTTACCCTGAATACACAGGGACCCTGTACAGTAACCCTTACCCTGAATACACAGGGATCCTGTACAGTGACCCTTACCCTGAATACACAGGGACCCTGTACAGTGACACTTAACCTGAATACACAGGGACCCTGTACAGTAACCCTTACGCTGAGTACACAGGGAACCTGTATAGTGACCCTTACCCTGAATACACAGGGTCCCTGTACCGTAACCCTTACCCTGAATACACAGGGATCCTGTGCAATAGCCCTTACCCTGAATACACAGGGACCCTGTATAGTGACCCTAACCATGAATACACAGGGATCCTGTACAATAACCCTTACCCTGAATAAACAGGGACCCTGTACTGTAACCCTTACCATGAATACACAGGGACACTGTACAGTGACCCATACCCTGAATATACAGGGACCCTGTACAGTAACCCTTACCATGAATACACAGGGACACTGTACAGTGACCCATACCCTGAATATACAGGGACCCTGTACAGGGACCCTTACCCTGAATAGACAGGGACCCTGTACAGTAACCCTTACACTGAATACACAGGGACCCTGTACAGTGATCCTAATCCTGAATACACAGGTACCCAGTAAAGTGATCCTTGCCCTGAATACACAGGGACCCTGTACAGTAAGCCTTTCCCTGAATACACAGGGTCCCTGTACAGTGACCATAACCCTGAATACACAGGTACCCTGTACAGTGACCCTTACGCTGAATACACAGGGACCCTGTACAGTGATCCTTACCCTGAATATACAGGGACCCTTTACATTAACCCTTACCCTGTATACACACGGACACTTTACAGTAACCCATACCCTGAATACACAGGGACCCTGTACATTGACCCTAACCCTGAATAAACAGGGACACTGTACAGTTACCCTTACCCTGAATACACAGGGACCCTGTACAGTAAGCCTTACCCTGAATACACAGGGACACTGTACACTGACACTTACCCTGAATACACAGGGACCGTGTACAGTAACCCTCACCCTGAATACACAGGTACCCTTTACAGTAACTCTTACCGTGAATACACAGGGACCCTCTACAGTAACCCTTACCCTGAATACACAGGGACACTGTTCACTGACCCTTACCCTGAATACACAGGGACCGTGTACAGTAACCCATACCCTGAATACACAGGGACCCTGTACAATAACCCTTACCCTGAATACACAGCGACTCTGTACAGTAACCCTTACCCTGAATACACATGGACCCTGTGCAGTAACCCTTACCCTGAATACACAGGGACTCTGTACAGTAAACCTTACCCTGAATACACAAGGTCCCTGTACAGTAACCCTTACCCTGAATACACAGGGACCCTGTACAATAACCCTTACCCGGATTACACATGGACACTGTACAGTGACCCTTACCCTAAATACACAGGGTCCCTCTACCGTAACCCTTACCCTGAATACACAGGGATCCTGTACAATAGCCCTTACGCTGAATGCACAGGGACCCTGTACAGTAACCCTTACCCTGAATACACAGGGACCCTGTACAGTGACCCTTACCCTGAATACACAGGGATCCTGTACAATAACCCTTACCCTGAATACACAGGGACCCTGTACAGTGACCCTTACCTTAAATACACAGGGTCCCTCTACCGTAACCCTTACCCTGAATACACAGGGATCCTGTACAATAGCCCTTACGCTGAATGCACAGGGACCCTGTACAGTAACCCTTACCCTGAATACACAGGGACCCTGTACAGTGACCCTTACCCTGAATACACAGGGATCCTGTACAATAACCCTTACCCTGAATACACAGGGACCCTGTACAGTGACTCTAACCCTGAATACACAGGGACACTGTACAGTGTTCCTTACCATGAATATACAGCGACCCTGTACAGTGACCCTTACGCTGAATGCACAGAGATCCTGTACAGTGATCCTTACCCTGAATACACAGGGACTCTGTACAGTAAACCTTACCCTGAATACACAGTGACCCTGTACATTAACCCTTACCCTGAATACACAGGGTCCCTGTACCGTAACCCTTTCCCTGAATACACAGGGATCCTGTACAATAGCCCTTACGCTGAATACACAGGGACCCTGTACAGTAACCCTTACCCTGAATACACAGGGACCCTGTACAGGTACCCTTACCCTGAATACACAGGGACCCTGTACAGTAAGCCTTACCCTGAATACACAGGGACACTGTACACTGACACTTACCCTGAATACACAGTGACCGTGTACAGTAACCCTCACCCTGAATACACAGGTACCCTTTACAGTAACTCTTACCGTGAATACACAGGGACCCTCTACAGTAACCCTTACCCTGAATACACAGGGACACTGTTCACTGACCCTTACCTGAATACACAGGGACCGTGTACAGTAACCCATACCCTGAATACACAGGGACCCTGTACAATAACCCTTACCCTGAATACACAGCGACTCTGTACAGTAACCCTTACCCTGAATACACATGGACCCTGTGCAGTTACCCTTACCCTGAATACACAGGGACTCTGTACAGTAAACCTTACCCTGAATACACAGGGTCCCTGTACAGTAACCCTTACCCTGAATACACAGGGACCCTGTACAATAACCCTTACCCGGATTACACATGGACACTGTACAGTGACCCTTACCCTAAATACACAGGGTCCCTCTACCGTAACCCTTACCCTGAATACACAGGGATCCTGTACAATAGCCCTTACGCTGAATGCACAGGGACCCTGTACAGTAACCCTTACCCTGAATACACAGGGACACTGTACAGTGACCCTTACCCTGAATACACAGGGATCCTGTACAATAACCCTTACCCTGAATACACAGGGACCCTGTACAGTGACCCTAACCCTGAATACACAGGGACACTGTACAGTGTTCCTTACCATGAATATACAGGGACCCTGTACAGTGACCCTTACGCTGAATACACAGGGATCCTGTACAGTGATCCTTACCCTGAATACACAGGGACTCTGTACAGTAAACCTTACCCTGAATACACAGTGACCCTGTACATTAACCCTTACCCTGAATACACAGGGTCCCTGTACCGTAACCCTTTCCCTGAATACACAGGGATCCTGTACAATAGCCCTTACGCTGAATACACAGGGACCCTGTACAGTAACCCTTACCCTGAATACACAGGGACCCTGTACAGGTACCCTTACCCTGAATACAAAGGGATCCTGTACAATAACCCTTACCCTGAATACACAGGGACCCTGTACAGTGACCCTAACCCTGAATACACAGGGATCTTGTACAATAACCCTTACCCTGAATACACAGGTACCCTGTACAGTAACCCTTACCCTGAATACACAGGGGCACTCTACAGTGTTCCTTACCATGAATACACAGGGACCCTGTACAGTAACCCTTACCCTGAATACATAGGGACCCTGTACAGTAACCCTTACCCTGAATACACAGGGACCCTGTACAGTGACCCTTACGCTGAATACACATTGATCCTGTACAGTGATCCTTACCCTGAATACACAGGGACTCTGTACAGTAAACCTTACCCTGAATACACAGGGACCCTGTACATTAACCCTTACCCTGAATACACAGGGACCCTGTACAATAACCCTTACCCTGAATACACAGGGACCGTGTACAGTAACCCATACCCTGAATACACAGGGACCCTGTACAATAACCCTTACCCTGAATACACAGCGACTCTGTACAGTAACCCTTACCCTGAATACACATGGACCCTGTGCAGTAACCCTTACCCTGAATACACAGGGACTCTGTACAGTAAACCTTACCCTGAATACACAAGGTCCCTGTACAGTAACCCTTACCCTGAATACACAGGGACCCTGTACAATAACCCTTACCCGGATTACACATGGACACTGTACAGTGACCCTTACCCTAAATACACAGGGTCCCTCTACCGTAACCCTTACCCTGAATACACAGGGATCCTGTACAATAGCCCTTACGCTGAATGCACAGGGACCCTGTACAGTAACCCTTACCCTGAATACACAGGGACCCTGTACAGTGACCCTTACCCTGAATACACAGGGATCCTGTACAATAACCCTTACCCTGAATACACAGGGACCCTGTACAGTGACCCTTACCCTAAATACACAGGGTCCCTCTACCGTAACCCTTACCCTGAATACACAGGGATCCTGTACAATAGCCCTTACGCTGAATGCACAGGGACCCTGTACAGTAACCCTTACCCTGAATACACAGGGACCCTGTACAGTGACCCTTACCCTGAATACACAGGGATCCTGTACAATAACCCTTACCCTGAATACACAGGGACCCTGTACAGTGACCCTAACCCTGAATACACAGGGACACTGTACAGTGTTCCTTACCATGAATATACAGCGACCCTGTACAGTGACCCTTACGCTGAATGCACAGAGATCCTGTACAGTGATCCTTACCCTGAATACACAGGGACTCTGTACAGTAAACCTTACCCTGAATACACAGTGACCCTGTACATTAACCCTTACCCTGAATACACAGGGTCCCTGTACCGTAACCCTTTCCCTGAATACACAGGGATCCTGTACAATAGCCCTTACGCTGAATACACAGGGACCCTGTACAGTAACCCTTACCCTGAATACACAGGGACCCTGTACAGGTACCCTTACCCTGAATACACAGGGACCCTGTACAGTAAGCCTTACCCTGAATAAACAGGGACACTGTACACTGACACTTACCCTGAATACACAGGGACCGTGTACAGTAACCCTCACCCTGAATACACAGGTACCCTTTACAGTAACTCTTACCGTGAATACACAGGGACCCTCTACAGTAACCCTTACCCTGAATACACAGGGACACTGTTCACTGACCCTTACCCTGAATACACAGGGACCGTGTACAGTAACCCATACCCTGAATACACAGGGACCCTGTACAATAACCCTTACCCTGAATACACAGCGACTCTGTACAGTAACCCTTACCCAGAATACACATGGACCCTGTGCAGTTACCCTTACCCTGAATACACAGGGACTCTGTACAGTAAACCTTACCCTGAATACACAGGGTCCCTGTACAGTAACCCTTACCCTGAATACACAGGGACCCTGTACAATAACCCTTACCCGGATTACACATGGACACTGTACAGTGACCCTTACCCTAAATACACAGGGTCCCTCTACCGTAACCCTTACCCTGAATACACAGGGATCCTGTACAATAGCCCTTACGCTGAATGCACAGGGACCCTGTACAGTAACCCTTACCCTGAATACACAGGGACCCTGTACAGTGACCCTTACCCTGAATACACAGGGATCCTGTACAATAACCCTTACCCTGAATACACAGGGACCCTGTACAGTGACCCTAACCCTGAATACACAGGGACACTGTACAGTGTTCCTTACCATGAATATACAGGGACCCTGTACAGTGACCCTTACGCTGAATACACAGGGATCCTGTACAGTGATCCTTACCCTGAATACACAGGGACTCTGTACAGTAAACCTTACCCTGAATACACAGTGACCCTGTACATTAACCCTTACCCTGAATACACAGGGTCCCTGTACCGTAACCCTTTCCCTGAATACACAGGGATCCTGTACAATAGCCCTTACGCTGAATACACAGGGACCCTGTACAGTAACCCTTACCCTGAATACACAGGGACCCTGTACAGGTACCCTTACCCTGAATACAAAGGGATCCTGTACAATAACCCTTACCCTGAATACACAGGGACCCTGTACAGTGACCCTAACCCTGAATACACAGGGATCTTGTACAATAACCCTTACCCTGAATACACAGGTACCCTGTACAGTAACCCTTACCCTGAATACACAGGGGCACTCTACAGTGTTCCTTACCATGAATACACAGGGACCCTGTACAGTAACCCTTACCCTGAATACATAGGGACCCTGTACAGTAACCTTTACCCTGAATACACAGGGACCCTGTACAGTGACCCTTACGCTGAATACACATTGATCCTGTACAGTGATCCTTACCCTGAATACACAGGGACTCTGTACAGTAAACCTTACCCTGAATACACAGGGACCCTGTACATTAACCCTTACCCTGAATACACAGG
Source organism: Pristiophorus japonicus (assembly GCF_044704955.1). Taxonomy (NCBI): domain Eukaryota; kingdom Metazoa; phylum Chordata; class Chondrichthyes; family Pristiophoridae; genus Pristiophorus; species Pristiophorus japonicus. The sequence goes on from NC_092011.1 coordinate 8,679,470, forward strand.
GACCCTGTACAATAACCCTTACCCTGAATACACAGGGACACTGTACAGTTACCCTTACCGTGAATACACAGGTTCCCTGTACAGTAACCCTTACCCTGAATACACAGGGATCCTGTAAGCGACCCTTACCCTGAATACACAGGGACCCTGTATAGTGACCCTAACCCTGAATACACAGGGATCCTGTACAATAACCCTTACCCTGAATAAACAGGGACCCTGTACTGTAACCCTTACCATGAATACACAGGGACACTGTACAGTGACCCATACCCTGAATATACAGGGACCCTGTACAGTAACCCTTACCATGAATACACAGGGACACTGTACAGTGACCCATACCCTGAATATACAGGGACCCTGTACAGGGACCCTTACGCTGAATAGACTTGGACCCTGTACAGTAACCCTTACACTGAATACACAGGGACCCTGTACAGTGACCCTGACCCTGAATACACAGGTACCCTGTACAGTGACCCTTACCCTGAATACACAGGGACCCTGTACAGTGATCCTTACCCTGAATATACAGGGACCCTTTACATTAACCCTTACCCTGTATACACACGGACACTTTACAGTAACCCATACCCTGAATACACAGGGACCCTGTACATTGACCCTAACCCTGAATAAACAGGGACCCTGTACATTTACCCTTACCCTGAATACACAGGGACCCTGTACAGTAAGCCTTACCCTGAATACACAGGGACACTGTACACTGACACTTACCCTGGATACACAGGGACCGTGTACAGTAACCCTCACCCTGAATACACAGGTACCCTTTACAGTAACTCTTACCCTGAATACACAGGGACCCTCTACAGTAACCCTTACCCTGAATACACAGGGACACTGTTCACTGACCCTTACCCTGAATACACAGGGACCGTGTACAGTAACCCATACCCTGAATACACAGGGACCCTGTACAATAACCCTTACCCTGAATACACAGCGACTCTGTACAGTAACCCTTACTCTGAATACACATGGACCCTGTGCAGTAACCCTAACCCTGAATACACAGGGACTCTGAACAGTAAACCTTACCCTGAATACACAGGGTCCAAGTACAGTAACCCTTACCCTGAATATACAGGGACCCTGTACAATAACCGTTACCCGGATTACACAGGGACACTGTACAGTGACCCTTACCCTGAATACACAGGGTCCCTCTACCGTAACCCTTACCCTGAATACACAGGGATCCTGTACAATAGCCCTTACGCTGAATACACAGGGACCCTGTACAGTAACCCTTACCCTGAATACACAGGGACCCTGTACAGTGACCCTTACCCTGAATACACAGGGATCCTGTACAATAACCCTTACCCTGAATACACAGGGACCCTGTACAGTGACCCTAACCCTGAATACACAGGGACACTGTACAGTGTTCCTTACCATGAATATACAGGGACCCTGTACAGTGACCATTAAGCTGAATACACAGGGATCCTGTACAGTGATCCTTACCCTGAATACACAGGGACTCTGTACAGTAAACCTTACCCTGAATACACAGGGACCCTGTACATTAACCCTTACCATGAATACACAGGTCCCTGTACCGTAACCCTTACCCTGAATACACAGGGATCCTGTACAATAGCCCTTACGCTGAAAACACAGGGACACTGTACAGTAAGCCTTACCCTGAATACACAGGGACCCTGTACAGGTACCCTTACCCTGAATACACAGGGATCCTGTACAATAACCCTTACCCTGAATACACAGGGACCCTGTACAGTGACCCTAACCCTGAATACACAGGGATCCTGTACAATAACCCATACCCTGAATACACAGGTACCCTGTACAGTAAACCTTACCCTGAATACACAGGGACACTGTACAGTGTTCCTTACCATGAATATACAGGGACCCTGTACAGTAACCCTTACCCTGAATACATAGGGACCCTGTACAGTAACCCTTACCCTGAATACACAGGGACCCTGTACAGTGACCCTTACGCTGAATACACATTGATCCTGTACAGTGATCCTTACCCTGAATACACAGGGACTCTTTACAGTAAACCTTACCCTGAATAAACAGGGACCCTGTACATTAACCCTTACCTTGAATACACAGGGACCCTGTACAATAACCCTTACCCTGAATACACAGGGACACTGTACAGTTACCCTTACCGTGAATACACAGGTTCCCTGTACCGTAACCCTTACCCTGAATACACAGGGATCCTGTAAGCGACCCTTACCCTGATTACACAGGGACCCTGTACAGTAACCCTTACCCTGAATACACAGGGACCTGTACAGTGACACTTACCCTGAATATACAGGGACCCTGTACAGTGACACTTACCCTGAATACACAGGGACCCTTTACAGTAACCCTCACCCTGCATACACAGGGACCTGTACAGTGACCCTTACCCTGAATACACAGGGACCCTGTACAGTGAGACTTACCCTGAATATACAGGGACCCTGTACAGTAACCCTTACGCTGAATGCACAGAGATCCTGTACAGTGATCCTTACACTGAATACAGAGGGACCCTGTACTGTGACCCTTACCCTGAATACACAGGGATCCTGTACAATTACCCTTACCCTGAATACACAGGGACCCTGTACAGTAACCCTTACCCTGAATACACAGGGACTCTGTACACTGACCCTTTTCCTGAATACACAGGGACCCTTTACAGTAACCCTTACCCTGAATACACAGGGATCCTGTAGAATAAACCTTACCCTGAATACACAGGGACCCTTCACAGTAACCCTTACCCTGTATACACAGGGAACCTGTACAGTGACCCTTACCCTGAATACACAGGGACCCTGTACAGTAACCCTTACCCTGAATACACAGGGACCCTGTACAGTGACCCTTACCCTGAATACACAGGGATCCTGTACAATAACCCTTACCCTGAATACACAGGGACACCGAACAGTGACCCTTACCCTGAATACACATGCATCGTGTACAATAGCCCTTACCCTGAATACACAGGGACCCAGTACAGTAACCCTTACCCTGAATAGACAGGGACCCTGTACAGTGACCCTTACCCTGAATAAACAGGGATCCTGTACAATAACCCTTACCCTGAATACACAGGGACCCTGTACCGTGAACCTTACCCTGAATACACAAGGATCGTGTACAATAGCCCTTACCCTGAATATACAGGGACCCAGTACAGTAAATCTTACCCTGAATAGACAGGGACCCTGTACAGTGACCCTTACCCTGAATAAACAGGGATCCTGTACAATAACCCTTACCCTGAATACACAGGGACCCTGTACAGTAACCCTTACACTGAAAAGACAGGGACCCTGTACAGTGACACTTAACCTGAATACACAGGGACCCTGTAAGCGACCCTTACCCTGAATACACTGGGACCCTGTACAATAACCCTTACCCTGAATAAACAGGGACCATGTACAGTAACCCTTACCCTGAATACACAGTGACCCTGTACAGTGACCTTACCCTGAATACACAGGGACCATGTACAGTAACCCTTACCCTGAATACACAGGGACCCTGTACAGTGACCCTTACCCTGAATACACGGGGATCCTGTACAATAACCCTTACCCTGAATACGCAGGGACACTGTACAGTGACACTTACCCTGAATACACAAGGATCGTGTACAATAGCCCTTATCCTGAACACACAGGGACCCAGTACAGTAACCCTTACCCTGAATAGACAGGCACCCTGTACAGTGACCCTTACCCTGAATAAAAAGGCATCCTGTACAATAACCCTTACCCTGAATACACAGGGACCCTGTACAGTGACCCTTACCCTGAATACACAAGGATCGTTTACAATAGCCCTTACCCTGAATACTCAGGGACCCAGTACAGTAACCCTTACCCTGAATAGACAGGGACACTATACAGTGACTCTTACCCTGAATAAACAGGGATCATGTACAATAACCCTTACCCTGAATACACAGGGACCCTGTACAGTAACCCTTACCCTGAATACACAGGGACCTGTACAGTGACACTTACCCTGAATACACAGGGACCCTGTACAGTGACACTTACCCTGAATACACAGGGACCCTGTACAGTAACCCTCACCCTGCATACACAGGGACCTGTACAGTGACCCTTACCCTGAACACACAGGGACCCTGTACAGTGAGACTTACCCTGAATATACAGGGACCCTGTACAGTAACCCTTACGCTGAATGCACAGAGATCCTGTACAGTGATCCTTACACTGAATACAGAGGGACCCTGTACTGTGACCCTTACCCTGAATACACAGGGATCCTCTACAATTACCCTTACCTCGAATACACAGGGACCCTGTACAGTAACCCTTACCCTGAATACACAGGGACTCTGTACACTGACCCTTTTCCTGAATACACAGGGACCCTTTACAGTAACCCTTACCCTGAATACACAGGGATCCTGTAGAATAAACCTTACCCTGAATACACAGGGACCCTTCACAGTAACCCTTACCCTGTATACACAGGGACCCTGTACAGTGACCCTTACCCTGAATACACAGGGACCCTGTACAGTAACCCTTACCCTGAATACACAGGGACCCTGTACAGTGACCCTTACCCTGAATACACAGGGATCCTGTACAATAACCCTTACCCTGAATACACAGGGACACTGTACAGTGACCCTTACCCTGAATACACAAGCATCGTGTACAATAGCCCTTACCCTGAATACACAGGGACCCAGTACAGTAACCCTTACCCTGAATAGACAGGGACCCTGTACAGTGACCCTTACCCTGAATAAACAGGGATCCTGTACAATAACCCTTACCCTGAATACACAGGGACCCTGTACCGTGATCCTTACCCTGAATACACAAGGATCGTGTACAATAGCCCTTACCCTGAATACACAGGGACCCAGTACAGTAAACCTTACCCTGAATAGACAGGGACCCTGTACAGTGACCCTTACCCTGAATAAACAGGGATCCTGTACAATAACCCTTACCCTGAATACACAGGGACCCTGTACAGTAACCCTTACACTGAAAAGACAGGGACCCTGTACAGTGACACTTAACCTGAATACACAGGGACCCTGTTAGCGACCCTTACCCTGAATACACAGGGACCCTGTACAATAACCCTTACCCTGAATAAACAGGGACCATGTACAGTAACCCTTACCCTGAATACACAGTGACCCTGTACAGTGACCCTTACCCTTAATACACAGGGACCATGTACAGTAACCCTTACCCTGAATACACAGGGACCCTGTACAGTGACCCTTACCCTGAATACACGGGGATCCTGTACAATAACCCTTACCCTGAATACGCAGGGACACTGTACAGTGACACTTACCCTGAATACACAAGGATCGTGTACAATAGCCCTTACCCTGAACACACAGGAACCCAGTACAGTAACCCTTACCCTGAATAGACAGGCACCCTGTACAGTGACCCTTACCCTGAATACACAAGGATCGTGTACAATAGCCCTTACCCTGAATACTCAGGGACCCAGTACAGTAATCCTTACCCTGAATAGACAGGGACCCTATACAGTGACTCTTACCCTGAATAAACAGGGATCATGTACAATAACCCTTACCCTGAATACACAGGGACCCTGTACAGTAACCCTTACCCTGAAAACACAGATACCCTGGACAGTGACACTTAACCTGAATACACAGGGACCCTGTAAGCGACCCTTACTCTGAATACACAGGGACCCTGTACAATAACCCTTACCCTGAATACACAGGGACCCTGTACAGTGACCCTTACCCTGAATACACAGGGACCCTTTACAGTAACCCTTACCCTGAATACACAGGGACCCTGTACAGTGACCCTTACCCTGAATACACAAGGATCGTGTACTATAGCCCTTAGCCTGAATACACAGGGACCCAGTACAGTAACCCTTACCCTGACTAGACAGGGACCCTGTACAGTGACCCTTACCCTGAATAAACAGGGATCCTGTACAATAACCCTTACCCTGAATACACAGGGACCCTGTACAGTGACCCTTACCCTGAATACACAAGGATCGTGTACAATAGCCCTTACCCTGAATATACAGGGACCCAGTACAGTAACCCTTACCCTGAATAGACAGGGACCCTGTACAGTGACCTTTACCCTGAATAAACAGGGATCCTGTACAATAACCCTTACCCTGAATAAACAGGGACCCTGTACAGTAACTCTTACCCTGAAAACACAGGGACCCTTTACAGTGAGACTTAACCTGAATACACAGGGACCCTGTAAGCGACACTTACCTTGAATACACAAGGATCGTGTACAATTGGCCTTACCCTGAATACACAGGGACCCAGTACAGTGACCCTTACCCTGAATAAACAGGGATCCTGTACAATTACCCTTACCCTGAGTACACAGGGACCCTTTACAGTAACCCTTACCCTGAAAACACAGGGTCCCTGTACAGTAATCCTTACCCTGAATACACAGGTACGCTGTGCAGTGACCCTTACCCTGAATACACAGGGACCTATACAGTGTCACTTAACCTGAATACACAGGGACCCTGTAAGAGACCCTTACCCTGAATACACAGGGACCCTGTACAGTGACCATTACCTTGAATACAGAGGGACCTGTACTGTGACACTTACACTGAATACACAGGGACACTGTACAGTGACACTTAACCTGAATACACAGGGACCCTGTACAGTGACAGTTACCCTAAATACACAGGGACCCTGTAAAGTAACTCTCACCCTGCATACACAGGGACCTGTACAGTGAACCTTACCCTGAATACACAGGGTCCCTGTACAGTGACACTTACCCTGAATACACAGGGACCCTGTACAGTAAACCTTACCCTGAATACACAGGAATCCTGTACAATAACCCTTACCCTGAATACACAGGGACCCTGTACAGTAACCCTTACCCTGAATACAGAGGGACCCTGTAAAGTGACCCTAACCCTGAATACACAGGTACCAAGTAAAGTGATCCTTATCCTGAATACACAGGGACCCTGTACAGTAAGCCTTTCCCTGAATACACAGGGACCCTGTATAGTGACCCTTACCCTGAATAAACAGGGACACTGTACAGCAACCCTTACCCTGATTACACAGGTTCCCTATACAGTGACCCTTACCCTGAATAGACAGGGACCCTGTACAGTAACGCTTACCCTGAATACACAGGGACCCTGTACACTGACCCTTTTCCTGAATACACAGGGACCCTTTAGAGTAACCCTTACCCTGAATACACAGGGATCCTGTACAATAAACCTTACCCTGAATACACAGGGAACCTTTACAGTAACCCTTACCCTGAATACACAGGGACCCTGTACAGTGACCCTTACCCTGAATACACAGGGACCCTGTACAGTAACCCTTACCCTGAATACACAGGGACCCTGTACAGTAACCCTTACCCTGAATACACAGGGACCCTGTACAGTGACCCTTACCCTGAATACACAGGGATCCTGTACAATAACCCTTACCCTGAATACACAGGGATCCTGTACAGTAACCCTTACACTGAAAAGACAGGGACCCTGTACAGTGACACTTAACCTGAATACACAGGGACCCTGTAAGCGACCCTTACCCTGAATACACAGGTACCCTGTACAATAACCCTTACCCTGAATAAGCAGAGACCCTGTACAGTGACCCTTACCCTGAATACACAGGGATCCGGTACAATAACCCTTACCATGAATACACAGGGACCCTGTACAGTGACCCTTACCCTGAATACTCAAGGATCGTGTACAATAGCCCTTACCCTGAATACACAGGGACCCAGTACAGTGAGACCTACCCTGAATACACAGGGACCCTGTACAGTAACCCTTACGCTGAATGCACAGGGATCCTGTACAGTGATCCTTACCCTGAATACAGAGGGACCCTGTACAGTGACCCTTACCCTGAATACACAGGGATCCTGTACAATAACCCTTACCCTGAATACACAGGGACCCTGTACAGTAACCCTTACCCTGAATACACAGGGACCCTGTACACTGACCCTTTTCCTGAATACACAGGGACGCTTTACAGTAAACCTTACCCTGAATACACAGGGATCCTGTACAATAAACCTTACCCTGAATACACAGGGACCCTGTACAGTGACACTTACCCTGAATACACAGGGACCCTGTACAGTAACCCTTACCCTGAATACACAGGAATCCTGTACAATAACCCTTACCCTGAATACACAGGGACCCTGTACAGTAACCCTTACCCTGAATACAGAGGGACCCTGTACAGTGACCCTAACCCTGAATACACAGGTTATCCAGTAAAGTGACACTAACCCTGAATACACAGGTACCATGTACAGTGACCCTTACCCTGAATACACAGGGACCCTGTACAGTGATCCTTACCCTGAATATACAGGGACCGTTTACATTAACCCTTACCCTGAATACACACGGACACTTTACAGTAACCCATACCCTGAATACACAGGGACCCTGTACAGTGACTCTAACCCTGAATAAACAGGGATCCTGTACAGTGACCCTTACCCTGAATACACAGGGACCCTGTACAGTAACCCTTACCCTGAATACACAGGGACACTGTACACTGTCACTTACCCTGAATACACAGGGACCGTGTACAGTAACCTTTACCCTGAATACACAGGTACCCTTTACAGTAACCCTAACCCTGAATACACAGGGACCCTGTACAGTAACCCTTATCCTGAATACACAGGGACACTGTTCACTGACCCTTACCCTGAATACACAGGGACCGTGTACAGTAACCCATACCCTGAATACACAGGGACCCTGTACAGTAACCCTTACCCTGAATATACAGTTGACTCTGTACAGTAACCCTTACCCTGAATACACATGGACCCTGTGCAGTAACCCTTACCCTGAATACACAGGGACTCTGTACAGTAAACCTTACCCTGAATACACAGGGTCCCTGTACAGTAACCCTTACCCTGAATACACAGGGACCCTTTACAATAACCCTTACCCGGACTACACAGGGACACTGTACAGTGACCTTTACCCTGAATACACAGGGTCCCTGTACCTTAACCCTTACCCTGAATACACAGGGATCCTGTACAATAGTCTTACGCTGAATAAACAGGGACCCTGTACAGTAATCCTTACCCTGAATACACAGGGACCCTGTACAGTGACCCTTACCCTGAATACACAGGGATCCTGAACAATAACCCTTACCCTGAATACACAGGGACCCTGTACAGTGACCCTAACCCTGAATACACAGGGATCCTGTACAATAACCCTTACCCTGAATACACAGGGACTCTGTACAGTAAACCTTACCCTGAATACACAGGGACCCTGTACATTAACCCTTACCTTGAATACACAGGGACCCTGTACAATAACCCTTACCCTGAATACACAGGGACACTGTACAGTTACCCTTACCGTGAATACACAGGTTCCCTGTACTGTAACCCTTACCCTGAATACACAGGGATCCTGTAAGCGACCCTTACCCTGAATACACAGGGACCCTGTACAGTAACCCTTACCCTGAATACACAGGGACCTGTACAGTGACCCTTACCCTGAATACACAGGGACCCTGTACAGTGACACTTAACCTGAATACACATAGACCCTGTACAGTAACCCTTACGCTGAATACACAGGGAACCTGTACAGTGACCCTTACCCTGAATACACAGGGTCCCTGTACCGTAACCCTTACCCTGAATACACAGGGATCCTGTCCAATAGCCCTTACCCTGAATACACAGGGACCCTGTATAGTGACCCTAACCCTGAATACACAGGGATCCTGTACAATAACCCTTACCCTGAATAAACAGGGACCCTGTACTGTAACCCTTACCATGAATACACAGGGACACTGTACAGTGACCCATACCCTGAATATACAGGGACCCTGTACAGTAACCCTTACCATGAATACACAGGGACATTGTAAAGTGACCCATACCCTGAATATACAGGGACCCTGTACAGGGACCCTTACCCTGAATAGACAGGGACCCTGTACAGTAACCCTTACACTGAATACACAGGGACCCTGTACAGTGACCCTAACCCTGAATACACAGGTACCCAGTAAAGTGATCCTTGCCCTGAATACACAGGGACCCTGTACAGTAAGCCTTTCCCTGAATACACAGGGACCCTGTACAGTGACCCTAACCCTGAATACACAGGTACCCTGTACAGTGACCCTTACCCTGAATACACAGGGACCCTGTACAGTGATCCTTACCCTGAATATACAGGGACCCTTTACATTAACCCTTACCCTGTATACACACGGACACTTTACAGTAACCCATACCCTGAATACACAGGGACCCTGTACATTGACCCTAACCCTGAATAAACAGGAACCCTGTACATTTACCCTTACCCTGAATACACAGGGACCCTGTACAGTAAGCTTTACCCTGAATACACTGGGACACTATACACTGACACTTACCCTGGATACACAGGGACCGTGTACAGTAACCCTCACCCTGAATACACAGGTACCCTTTACAGTAACTCTTACCCTGAATACACAGGGACCCTCTACAGTAACCCTTACCCTGATTACACAGGGACACTGTTCACTGACCCTTACCCTGAATACACAGGGACCGTGTACAGTAACCCATACCCTGAATACACAGGGACCCTGTACAATAACCCTTACCCTGAATACACAGCGACTCTGTACAGTAACCCTTACCCTGAATACACATGGACCCTGTGCAGTAACCCTTACCCTGAATACACAGGGACTCTGAACAGTAAACCTTACCCTGAATACACAGGGTCCCTGTACAGTAACCCTTACCCTGAATACACAGGGACCCTGTACAATAACCGTTACCCGGATTACACAGGGACACTGTACAGTGACCCTTACCCTGAATACACAGGGTCCCTCTACCGTAACCCTTACCCTGAATACACAGGGATCCTGTACAATAGCCCTTACGCTGAATACACAGGGACCCTGTACAGTAACTCTTACCCTGAATACACAGGGACCCTGTACAGTGACCCTTACCCTGAATACACAGGGATCCTGTACATTAACCCTTACCCTGAATACACAGGGACCCTGTACAGTGACCCTAACCCTGAATACACAGGGACACTGTACAGTGTTCCTTACCATGAATATACAGGGACCCTGTACAGTGACCCTTAAGCTGAATACACAGGGATCCTGTACAGTGATCCTTACCCTGAATACACAGGGACTCTGTACAGTAAACCTTACCCTGAATACACAGGGACCCTGTACATTAACCCTTACCCTGAATACACAGGGTCGCTGTACCGTAACCCTTACCCTGAATACACAGGGATCCTGTACAATAGCCCTTACGCTGAATACACAGGGAGCCTGTACAGTAACCCTTACCCTGAATACACAGGGACCCTGTACAGGTAACCTTACCCTGAATACACAGGGATCCTGTACAATAGCCCTTACGCTGAATACACAGGGACCCTGTACAGTAACCCTTACCCTGAATACACAGGAACCCTGTACAGGTATCCTTACCCTGAATACACAGGGATCCTGTACAATAACCCTTACCCTGAATAAACAGGGACCCTGTACAGTGACCCTAACCCTGAATACACAGGGATCCTGTACAATAACCCTTACCCTGAATATACAGGGACCCTGTACAGTAACCCTTACCCTGAATAATTAGGGACCCTGTACAGTAACCCTTACCCTGAATACACAGGGACCCTGTACAGTGACCCTTACGCTGAATACACATTGATCCTGTACAGTGATCCTTACCCTGAATACACAGGGACTCTGTACAGTAAACCTTACCCTGAATACACAGGGACCCTGTACATTAACCCTTACCTTGAATACACAGGGACCCTGTACAATAACCCTTACCCTGAATACACAGGGACACTGTACAGTTACCCTTACCGTGAATACACAGGTTCCCTGTACCGTAACCCTTACCCTGAATACACAGGGATCCTGTAAGCGACCCTTACCCTGAATACACAGGGACCCTGTACAGTAACCCTTACCCTGAATACACAGGGACCTGTACAGTGACCCTTATCCTGAATACACAGGGACCCTGTACAGTGACACTTACCCTGAATACACAGGGACCCTGTACAGTAACCCAAACCCTGCATACACAGGGACCTGTACAGTGACCCTTACCCTGAATACACAGGGACCCTGTACAGTGAGACTTACCCTGAATATACAGGGACCCTGTACAGTAACCCTTACGCTGAATGCACAGAGATCCTGTACAGTGATCCTTACACTGAATACAGAGGGACCCTGTACTGTGACCCTTACCCTGAATACACAGGGATCCTGTACAATTACCCTTACCCTGAATACACAGGGACCCTGTACAGTAACCCTTACCCTGAATACACAGGGACCCTGTACACTGACCCTTTTCCTGAATACACAGGGACCCTTTACAGTAACCCTTACCCTGAATACACAGGGATCCTGTAGAATAAACCTTACCCTGAATACACAGGGACCCTTCACAGTAACCCTTACCCTGTATACACAGGGACCCTGTACAGTGACCCTTACCCTGAATACACAGGGACCCTGTACAGTAACCCTTACCCTGAATACACAGGGACCCTGTACAGTGACCCTTACCCTGAATACACAGGGATCCTGTACAATAACCCTTACCCTGAATACACAGGGACACTGTACAGTGACCCTTACCCTGAATACACAAGGATCGTGTACAATAGCCCTTACCCTGAATAAACAGGGACCCAGTACAGTAACCCTTACCCTGAATAGACAGGGACCCTGTACAGTGACCCTTACCCTGAATAAACAGGGATCCTGTACAATAACCCTTACCCTGAATACACAGGGACCCTGTACCGTGACCCTTACCCTGAATACACAAGGATCGTGTACAATAGCCCTTACCCTGAATACACAGGGACCCAGTACAGTAACCCTTACCCTGAATAGACAGGGACCCTGTACAGTGACCCTTACCCTGAATAAACAGGGATCCTGTACAATAACCCTTACCCTGAATACACAGGGACCCTGTACAATAACCCTTACACTGAAAAGACAGGGACCCTGTATAGTGACACTTAACCTGAATACACAGGGACCCTGTAAGCGACCCTTACCCTGAATACACAGGGACCCTGTACAATAACCCTTACCCTGAATAAACAGGGACCATGTACAGTAACCCTTACCCTGAATACACAGTGACCCTGTACAGTGACCCTTACCCTGAATACACAGGGACTATGTACAGTAACCCTTACCCTGAATACACAGGGACCCTGTACAGTGACCGTTACCCTGAATACACGGGGATCCTGTACAATAACCCTTACCCTGAATACGCAGGGACATTGTACAGTGACACTTACCCTGAATACACAAGGATCGTGTACAATAGCCCTTACCCTGAATACACAGGGACCCAGTACAGTAACCCTTACCCTGAATAGACAGGCAACCTGTACAGTGACCCTTACCCTGAATAAACAGGCATCCTGTACAATAACCCTTACCCTGAATACACAGGGACCCTGTACAGTGACCCTTACCCTGAATACACAAGGATCGTGTACAATAGCCCTTACCCTGAATACTCAGGGACCCAGTACAGTAACCCTTACCCTGAATAGACAGGGACCCTATACAGTGACTCTTACCCTGAATAAACAGGGATCATGTACAATAACCCTTACCCTGAATACACAGGGACCCTGTACAGTAACCCTTACCCTGAAAACACAGATATCCTGTACAGTGACACTTAACCTGAATACACAGGGACCCTGTAAGCGACCCTTACCCTGAATACACAGGGACCCTGTACAATAACCCTTACCCTGAATACACAGGGACCCTGTACAGTGACCCTTACCCTGAATACACAGGGATCCTGTACAATAACGCTTACCATGAATACACAGGGACCCTTTAGAGTGACCCTTACCCTGAATACTCAAGGATCGTGTACAATAGCCCTTACCCTGAATACACAGGGACCCAGTACAGTGAGACTTACCCTGAATACACAGGGACGCTGTACAGTAACCCTTACGCTGAATGCACAGGGATCCTGTACAGTGATCCTTACCCTGAATACAGAGGGACCCTGTACAGTGACCCTTACCCTGAATACACAGGGATCCTGTACAATAACCCTTACCCTGAATATACAGGGACCCTGTACAGTAACCCTTACCCTGAATACACAGGGACCCTGTACACTGAACCTTTTCCTGAATACACAGGGACCCTTTACAGTAACCCTTACCCTGAATACACAGGGACCCTTTACAGTAACCCTTACTCTGAATGCACAGGGACCCTCTACAGTGATCCTTACCCTGAATACACAGGGACCCTGTACAGTGACCCTTACCCTGAATACAGGGACACTGTACAGTAACCCTTACCCTGAATATACAGGGACCCTGTACAGTGACCCTTACCCTGAATACACAGGGATCCTGTACAATAACCCTTATCCTGAATACACAGGGACACTGTACAGTGACCCTTACCCTGAATACACAAGGATCGTGTACTATAGCCCTTAGCCTGAATACACAGGGACCCAGTACAGTAACCCTTACCCTGACTAGACAGGGACCCTGTACAGTGACCCTTACCCTGAATAAACAGGGATCCTGTACAATAACCCTTACCCTGAATACACAGGGACCCTGTACAGTGACCCTTACCCTGAATACACAAGGATCGTGTACAATAGCCCTTACCCTGAATACACAGGGACCCAGTACAGTAACCCTTACCCTGAATAGACAGGGACCCTGTACAGTGACCTTTACCCTGAATAAACAGGGATCCTGTACAATAACCCTTACCCTGAATAAACAGGGACCCTGTACAGTAACCCTTACCCTGAAAACACAGGGACCCTTTACAGTGACACTTAACCTGAATACACAGGGACCCTGTAAGCGACACTTACCCTGAATACACAGGGTCCCTGTACAATAACCCTGACCCTGAATACACAGGGACCCTGTACAGTGACCCATACCCTGAATACACAGGGATCCTGCACAATAACCCTTACCATGAATACACAGGGACCCTGTACAGTGACCCTTACCCTGAATACTCAAGGATCGTGTACAATAGCCCTTACCCTGAATAAACAGGGACCCAGTACAGTAACCCTTACCCTGAATAGACAGGGATCCTGTACAGTGACCCTTACACTGAATAAACAGGGATCCTGTAAAATAACCCTTACCCTGAATAAAAAGGGACCCTGTACAGTGACCCTTACCCTGAATACACAAGGATCGTGTACAATAGGCCTTACCCTTTATACACAGGGACTGAGTACAGTGACCCTTACCCTGAATAAACAGGGATCCTGTACAATAACCCTTACCCTGAGTACACAGGGACCCTTTACAGTAACCCTTACCCTGAAAACACAGGGTCCCTGTACAGTAACCCTTACCCTGAATACACAGGTACGCTGTGCAGTGACCCTAACCCTGAATACACAGGGACCCTGTACAGTGTCACTTAACCTGAATACACAGGGACCCTGTAAGCGACCTTTACCCTGAATACACAGGGACCCTGTACAGTGACCATTACCTTGAATACACAGGGACCTGTACTGTGACACTTACACTGAATACACAGGGACACTGTACAGTGACACTTAACCTGAATACACAGGGACCCTGTACAGTGACAGTTACCCTAAATACACAGGGACCCTGTAAAGTAACTCTCACCCTGCATACACAGGGACCTGTACAGTGAACCTTACCCTGAATACACAGGGACCCTGTACAGTGACACTTACCCTGAATACACAGGGACCCTGTACAGTAACCCTTACCCTGAATACACAGGAATCCTGTACAATAACCCTTACCCTGAATACACAGGGACCCTGTACAGTAACCCTTACCCTGAATACAGAGGGACCCTGTAAAGTGACCCTAACCCTGAATACACAGGTACCCAGTAAAGTGATCCTTATCCTGAATACACAGGGACCCTGTACAGTAAGCCTTTCCCTGAATACACAGGGACCCTGTACAGTGACCCTTACCCTGAATAAACAGGGACACTGTACAGAAACCCTTACCCTGATTAAACAGGGACACTGTACACTGACCCTTTTCCTGAATACACAGGGACCCTTTACAGTAACCCTTACCCTGAATACACGGGAATCCTGTACAATAAACCTTACCCTGAATACACAGGGAACCTTTACAGTAACCCTTACCCTGAATACACAGGGACCCTGTACAGTGACCCTTACCCTGAATACACAGGGACCCTGTACAGTAACCCTTACCCTGAATACACAGGGACCCTGTACAGTGACCCTTACCCTGAATACAGAGGGATCCTGTACAATAACCCTTACCCTGAATACACAGGGACCCTGTACCGTGACCCTTACCCTGAATACACAAGGATCGTGTACAATAGCCCTTACCCTGAATACACAGGGACCCAGTACAGTAACCCTTACCCTGAATAGACAGGGACCCTGTACAGTGACCCTTACCCTGAATAAACAGGGATCCTGTACAATAACTCTTACCCTGAATACACAGGAACCCTGTACAGTAACCCTTACACTGAAAAGACAGGGACCCTGTACAGTGACACTTAACCTGAATATACAGAGACCCTGTAAGCGACCCTTACCCTGAATACACAGGGACCCTGTACAATAACCCTTACCCTGAATAAGCAGAGACCCTGTACAGTGACCCTTACCCTGAATACACAGGGATCCTGTACAATAACCCTTACCATGAATACACAGGGACCCTGTACAGTGACCCTTACCCTGAATACTCAAGGATCGTGTACAATAGCCCTTACCCTGAATACACAGGGACCCAGTACAGTGAGACCTACCCTGAATACACAGGGACCCTGTACAGTAACCCTTACGCTGAATGCACAGGGATCCTGTACAGTGATCCTTACCCTGAATATAGAGGGACCCTGTACAGTGACCCTTACCCTGAATACACAGGGATCCTGTACAATAACCCTTACCCTGAATACACAGGGACCCTGTACAGTAACCCTTACCCTGAATACACAGGGACCCTGTACACTGACCCTTTTCCTGAATACACAGGGACGCTTTACAGTAACCCTTACCCTGAATACACAGGGATCCTGTACAATAAACCTTACCCTGAATACACAGGGACCCTGTACAGTGACACTTACCCTGAATACACAGGGACCCTGTACAGTAACCCTTACCCTGAATACACAGGAATCCTGTACAATAACCCTTACCCTGAATACACAGGGACCCTGTACAGTAACCCTTACCCTGAATACAGAGGGACCCTGTACAGTGACCCTAACCCTGAATACACAGGTACACAGTAAAGTGACCCTAACCCTGAATACACAGGTACCATGTACAGTGACCCTTACCCTGAATACACAGGGACCCTGTACAGTGATCCTTACCCTGAATATACAGGGACCGTTTACATTAACCCTTACCCTGAATACACACGGACACTTTACAGTAACCCATACCCTGAATACACAGGGACCCTGTACAGTGACTCTAACCCTGAATAAACAGGGATCCTGTACAGTGACCCTTACCCTGAATACACAGGGACCCTGTACAGTAACCCTTACCCTGAATACACAGGGACACTGTACACTGTCACTTACCCTGAATACACAGGGACCGTGTACAGTAACCCATACCCTGAATACACAGGGACCCTGTACAGTAAACCTTACCCTGAATACACAGCGACTCTGTACAGTAACCCTTACCCTGAATACACATGGACCCTGTGCAGTAACCCTTACCCTGAATACACAGGGACTCTGTACAGTAAACCTTACCCTGAATACACAGGGTCCCTGTACAGTAACCCTTACCCTGAATACACAGGGACCCTGTACAATAACCCTTACCCGGACTACACAGGGACACTGTACAGTGACCCTTACCCTGAATACACAGGGTCCCTGTACCTTAACCCTTACCCTGAATACACAGGGATCCTGTACAATAGCCCTTACGCTGAATAAACAGGGACCCTGTACAGTAATCCTTACCCTGAATACACAGGGACCCTGTACAGTGACCCTTACCCTGAATACACAGGGATCCTGAACAATAACCCTTACCCTGAATACACAGGGACCCTGTACAGTGACCCTAACCCTGAATACACAGGGATACTGTACAATAACCCTTACCCTGAATACACAGGTACCCTGTACAGTAACCCTTACCCTGAATACACAGGGACACTGTACAGTGTTCCTTACCATGAATATACAGGGACCCTGTACAGTAACCCTTACCCTGAATACGTAGGGACCCTTTACAGTAATCCTTACCCTGAATACACAGGGACCCTGTACAGTGACCTTACCCTGAAGACACAGGGATCCTGTACAGTGATCCTTACCCTGCATACACAGGGACTCTGTACAGTAAACCTTGCCCTGAATACACAGGGACCCTGTACAGTAACCCTTACCCTGAATAGACAGGGACCCTGTACAATAACCCTTACCCTGAATACACGGAGACACTGTACAGTGACCCTTACCGTGAATACACAGGTTTCCTGTACCGTAACCCTTACCCTGAATACACAGGGATCCTGTACAATAACCCTTACCCTGAATACACAGGTACCCTGTACAGTAACCCTTACCCTGAATACACAGGGACACTGTACAGTGTTCCTTACCATGAATATACAGGGACCCTGTACAGTAACCCTTACCCTGAATACATAGGGATCCTGTACAGTAATCCTTACCCTGAATACACAGGGACCCTGTACAGTGACCCTTACTCTGAATACACAGGGATCCTGTACAGTGATCCTTACCCTGAATACACATGGACTCTGTACAGTAAACCTTACCCTGAATACACAGGGAACCTGTACAGTAACCCTTACCTTGAATAGACAGGTTCCCTGTACAATAACCCTTACCCTGAATACACAGGGACACTGTACAGTGACCCTTACCGTGAATACACAGATTCCCTGTACCGTAACCCTTACCCTGAATACACAGGGATCCTGTAAGCGACCCTTACCCTGAATACACAGGGACCATGTAAAGTAATCCTTATCCTGAATACACAGGGACCTGTACAGTGACCCTTACCCTGAATACACAGGGACCCTATACAGTGACACTTACGCTGAATACACAGGGAACCTGTACAGTAACCCTCACCCTGCATACACAGGGACCTGTACAGTGACCCTTACCCTGAATACACAGGGACCTGTACAGTGAGACTTACCCTGAATACACAGGGACCCTGTACAGTAACCCTTACGCTGAATGCACAGGGATCCTGTACAGTGATCCTTACCCTGAATACAGAGGGACCCTGTACAGTGACCTTACCTGAATACACAGGGATCCTGTACAATAACCCTTACCCTGAATACACAGGGACCCTGTTCAGTAACCATTACCCTGAATACACAGGGACCCTGTACACTGACCCTTGTCCTGAATACACAGGGAACCTTTACAGTAACCCTTACCCTGAATACACAGGGATCCTGTACAATAGCCCTTACCCTGAATACACAGGGACCCAGTACAGTAACCCTTACCCTGAAAACACAGGGACCCTGTACAGTGACACTTAACCTGAATACACAGGGACCCTGTAAGCGACCCTTACCCTGAATACACTGGGATCTGGTCAGTGAACCTTACCCTGAATACACAGGGACACTGTACAGTGACACTTACCCTGAATACACAGGGTTCCTGTACAGTAACCCTTACCCTGAATACACAGGGAGCTGTACAGTGACTCTTACCCTGAATACACAGGGACCCTGTACCTTAACCCTTACCCTGAATACACAGGGATCCTGTACAATAGCCCTTACGCTGAATAAACAGGGACCCTGTACAGTAATCCTTACCCTGAATACACAGGGACCCTGTACAGTGACCCTTACCCTGAATATACAGGGATCCTGAACAATAACCCTTACCCTGAATACACAGGGACCCTGTACAGTGACCCTAACCCTGAATACACAGGGATACTGTACAATAACCCTTACCCTGAATACACAGGTACCCTGTACAGTAACCCTTACCCTGAATACACAGGGACACTGTACAGTGTTCCTTACCATGAATATACAGGGACCCTGTACAGTAACCCTTACCCTGAATACATAGGGACCCTGTACAGTAATCCTTACCCTGAATACACAGGGACCCTGTACAGTGACCTTACCCTGAAGACACAGGGATCCTGTACAGTGATCCTTACCCTGAATACACAGGAACTCTGTACAGTAAACCTTGCCCTGAATACACAGGGACCCTGTACAGTAACCCTTACCCTGAATAGACAGGGACCCTGTACAATAACCCTTACCCTGAATACACGGAGACACTGTACAGTGACCCTTACCGTGAATACACAGATTCCCTGTACCGTAACCCTTACCCTGAATACACAGGGATCCTGTAAGCGACCCTTACCCTGAATACACAGGGACCATGTAAAGTAATCCTTATCCTGAATACACAGGGACCTGTACAGTGACCCTTACCCTGAATACACAGGGACCCTATACAGTGACACTTACGCTGAATACACAGGGAACCTGTACAGTAACCCTCACCCTGCATACACAGGGACCTCTACAGTGACCCTTACCCTGAATACACAGGGACCTGTACAGTGAAACTTACCCTGAATACACAGGGACCCTGTACAGTAACCCTTACGCTGAATGCACAGGGATCCTGTACAGTGATCCTTACCCTGAATACAGAGGGACCCTGTACAGTGACCTTACCTGAATACACAGGGATCCTGTACAATAACCCTTACCCTGAATACACAGGGACCCTGTTCAGTAACCATTACCCTGAATACACAGGGACCCTGTACACTGACCCTTGTCCTGAATACACAGGGACCCTTTACAGTAACCCTTACCCTGAATACACAGTGATCCTGTACAATAAACCTTATCCTGAATACACAGGGACCCTTTACAGTAACGCTTACCCTGAATACACAGGGACCCTGTACAGTGACCCTTACCCTGAATACACAGGGACCCTGTACAATAACCCTTACCCTGAATTTACAGGGACACTGTACAGTGACCCTTACCCTGAATACACAGGGATCCTGTACAATAACCCTTACCCTGAATACACATGGACACTGTACAGTGACCCTTACCCTGAATACACAAGGATCGTGTACAATAGCCCTTACCCTGAATAAACAGGGACCCAGTACAGTAACCCTTACCCTGAATAGACAGGGACCCTGTACAGTGACCCTTACCCTGAATAAACAGGGATCCTGTACAATAACCCTTACCCTGAATACACAGGGACCCTGTACAGTGACCCTTACCCTGAATACACAAGGATCGTGTACAATAGCCCTTACCCTGAATACACAGGGACCCAGTACAGTAACCCTTACCCTGAAAACACAGGGACCCTGTACAGTGACACTTAACCTGAATACACAGGGACCCTGTAAGCGACCCTTACCCTGAATACACTGGGATCTGGTCAGTGAACCTTACCCTGAATACACAGGGACACTGTACAGTGACACTTACCCTGAATACACAGGGTTCCTGTACAGTAACCCTTACCCTGAATACACAGGGAGCTGTACAGTGACTCTTACCCTGAATACACAGGGACCCTGTACAGTGACACTTACCCTGAATACACAGGGACCCTGTACAGTAACACTTACGCTGAAAAGACTGGGATCTTGTACACTGACCCTTACCCTGAATACACAGGGTCCCTGTACCGTAACCCTTACCCTGAATACACAGGGATCCTATATAATAGCCCTTACCCTGAATACACAGGGTCCCTGTACCGTTACCCTTACCCTGAATACACAGGGATCCTGTACAATAATCCTTACCGTGAATACACAGGGACCCTGTATAGTGACCCTAACCCTGAATACACAGGGATCCTGTACAATAACCCTTACCCTGAATACACAGGGACACTGTACTGTAACCCTTACCCTGAATACACAGGGACACTGTACAGTGACCCTTACCCTGAATACACAAGGATCGTGTACAATAGCCCTTACCCTGAATAAACAGGGGCCCAGTACAGTAACCCTTACCGTGAATAGACAGGGACTCTGTACAGTGACTCTTACCCTGAATAAACAGGGATCCTGTACAATAACCCTTACCCTGAATACACAGGGACCCTGTACAGTGACCCTTACCCTGAATACACAAGGATCGTGTACAATAGCCCTTACCCTGAATACACAGGGACCCAGTACAGTAACCCTTACCCTGAATAGACAGGGACCCTGTATAGTGAACCTTACCCTGAATAAACAGGGATCCAGTACAATAACCCTTACCCTGAATACAAAGGGACCCTGTACAGTAAACCTTACCCTGAAAACACAGGGACCCTGTACAGTGACACTTAACCTGAATACACAGGGACCCTGTAAGCGACCCTTACCCTGAATACACAGGGTCCCTGTACAATAACCCTTACCCTGAATACACAGGGACCCTGTACAGTGATCCTTACCCTGAATACACAGGGATCCTGTACAATAACCCTTACCATGAATACACAGGGACCCTGTACAGTGACCCTTATCCTGAATACTCAAGAATCGTGTACAATAGCCCTTACCCTGAATACACAGGGACCCAGTACAGTAAACCTTACCCTGAATAGACAGGGACCCTTTACAGTGACCCTTACCATGAATAAACAGGGATCCTGTACAATAACCCTTACCCTGAATACACAGGTACCCTGTCGAGTAACCCTTACCCTGAATACACAGGGACACTGTACAGTGTTCCTTACCATGAATATACAGGGACCCTGTACAGTAACCCTTACCCTGAATACATAGGGACCCTGTACAGTAACCCTTACCCTGAATACACAGGGACCCTGTACAGTGACCTTACCCTGAATACACAGGGCTCCTGTACAGTGATCCTTACCCTGAATACACAGGGACTCTGTACAGTAAACCTTACCCTGAATACACAGGGACCCTGTACAGTAACCCTTACCCTGAATAGACAGGGACCCTGTACAATAACCCTTACCCTGAATACACGGAGACACTGTACAGTGACCCTTACCGTGAATACACAGGTTTCCTGTACCGTAACCCTTACCCTGAATACACAGGGATCCTGTACAATAACCCTTACCCTGAATACACAGGTACCCTGTAAAGTAACCCTTACCCTGAATACACAGGGACACTGTACACTGTTCCTTACCATGAATATACAGGGACCCTGTACAGTAAGCCTTACACTGAATACATAGGGACCCTGTACAGTAATCCTTACCCTGAATACACAGGGACCCTGTACAGTGACCCTTACCCTGAATACACAGGGATTCTGTACAGTGATCCTTACCCTGAATACACAGGGACTCTGTACAGTAAACCTTACCCTGAATACACAGGGAACCTGTACAGTAACTCTTACCTTGAATAGACAGGGACCCTGTACAATAACCATTACCCTGAATACACTGGGACACTGTACAGTGACCCTTACCGTGAATATACAGTTTCCCTGTACCGTAACCCTTACCCTGAATACACAGGGTTCCT
Source organism: Pristiophorus japonicus (assembly GCF_044704955.1). Classification (NCBI taxonomy): domain Eukaryota; kingdom Metazoa; phylum Chordata; class Chondrichthyes; family Pristiophoridae; genus Pristiophorus; species Pristiophorus japonicus. Next base: position 8,703,220 of record NC_092011.1, read on the forward strand.
GTAAGCGACCCTTACCCTGAATACACAGAGACCCTGTAAAGTAACCCTTACCCTGAATACACAGGGACCTGTACAGTGACCCTTACCCTGAATACACAGGGACCCTGTACAGTAACCCTCACCCTGCATACACAGGGACCTGTACAGTGACCCTTACCCTGAATACACAGGGTCCCTGTACAGTGAGACTTACCCTGAATACACAGGGACCCTGTACAGTAACCCTTACGCTGAATGCACAGGGACCCTGTACAGTGACCCTTACACTGAATATACAGGGACCCTGTACAGTAACCCTTACCCTGAATTCACAGGGACCCTGTACAGTGACCCTTACCCTGAATACACAGGGATCCTCTACAATAACCCTTACCCTGAATACACAGGGACACTGTACAGTGACCCTTACCCTGAATGCACAAGGATCGTGTACAATAGCCCTTACCCTGAATACATAGGGACCCAATACAGTAAGCCTTACCCTGAATAGACAGGGACCCTGTACAGTGACCCTTACCCTGAATAAACAGGGATCCTGTACAATAACCCTTACCCTGAATACACAGGGACCCTGTAGAGTAACCCTTACCCTGAAAACACAGGGACCCTGTATAGTGACACTTAACCTGAATACACAGGGACCCTGTAAGCGAACCTTACCCTTAATACACAGGGACCCTGTACAATAACCCTTACCCTGAATACACAGGGACCCTGTACAGTGACCCTTACCCTGAATACACAGGGATCCTGTACAATAACCCTTACCATGAATACACAGGGACCCTGTACAGTGACCCTTACCCTGAATAATCAAGAATCGTGTACAATAGCCCTTACCCTGAATACACAGGGACCCAGTACAGTAACCCTTACCCTGAATACACAGGGACCCTTTACAGTGACCCTTACCATGAATAAACAGGGATCCTGTACAATAACCCTTACCCTGAATACACAGGTACCCTGTACAGTAACCCTTACCCTGAGTACACAGGGAACTGTACAGTGTTCCTTACCATGAATATACAGGGACACTGTACAGTAACCCTTACCCTGAATACATAGGGACCCTGTACAGTAACCCTTACCCTGAATACAAATGGACACTGTACAGTGACCCTTACCCTGAATACACAAGGATCGTGTACAATAGCCCTTACCCTGAATAAACAGGGACCCAGTACAGTAACCCTTACCCTGAATAGACAGGGACCCTGTACAGTGACCCTTACCCTGAATAAACAGGCATCCTGTACAATAACCCTTACCCTGAATACACAGGGACCCTGTACAGTGACCCTTACCCTGAATACACAAGGATCGTGTACAATAGCCCTTACCCTGAATACACAGGGACCCAGTACAGTAACCCTTACCCTGAATAGACAGAGACCCTGTACAGTGACCCTTACCCTGAATAAACAGGTATCCTGTACAATAACCCTTACCCTGAATACACAGGGACCCTGTACAGTAACCCTTACCCTGAAAACACAGGGACCCTGTACAGTGACACTTAACCTGAATACACAGGGACCCTGTAAGCGACCCTTACCCTGAATACACTGGGATCTGGTCAGTGAACCTTACCCTGAATACACAGGGACACTGTACAGTGACACTTACCCTGAATACACAGGGTTCCTGTACAGTAACCCTTACCCTGAATACACAGGGAGCTGTACAGTGACTCTTACCCTGAATACACAGGGACCCTGTACAGTGACACTTACCCTGAATACACAGGGACCCTGTACAGTAACACTTACGCTGAAAAGACTGGGATCTTGTACACTGACCCTTACCCTGAATACACAGGGTCCCTATACCGTAACACTTACCCTGAATACACAGGGATCCTATATAATAGCCCTTACCCTGAATACACAGGGTCCCTGTACCGTTACCCTTACCCTGAATACACAGGGATCCTGTACAATAATCCTTACCGTGAATACACAGGGACCCTGTATAGTGACCCTAACCCTGAATACACAGGGATCCTGTACAATAACCCTTACCCTGAATACACAGGGACACTGTACTGTAACCCTTACCCTGAATACACAGGGACACTGTACAGTGACCCTTACCCTGAATACACAAGGATCGTGTACAATAGCCCTTACCCTGAATACACAGGGACCCTGTACAGTGACCCTTACCCTGAATACACAAGGATCGTGTACAGTGACCCTTACCCTGAATAAACAGGGATCCTGTACAATATCCCTTACCCTGAATACACAGGGACCCTGTACAGTAACCCTTACCCTGAAAACACAGGGACCCTGTACAGTGACACTTAACCTGAATACACAGGGACCCTGTAAGCGAACCTTACCCTGAATACACAGGGTCCCTGTACAATAACCCTTACCCTGAATACACAGGGACCCTGTACAGTGACCCTTACCCTGAATACACAGGGACCCTGTACAGTAAACCTTACCCTGAATAGACAGGGACCCTTTACAGTGACCCTTACCATGAATAAACAGGGATCCTGTACAATAACCCTTACCCTGAATACACAGGTACCCTGTACAGTAACCCTTACCCTGAATACACATGGACACTGTACAGTGTTCCTTACCATGAATATACAGGGACCCTGTACAGTAACCCTTACCCTGAATATATAGGGACTCTGTACAGTAACCCTTACCCTGAATACACAGGGACCCTGTACAGTGACCTTACCCTGAATACACAGGGCTCCTGTACAGTGATCCTTACCCTGAATACACAGGGACTCTGTACAGTAAACCTTACCCTGAATACACAGGGACCCTGTACAGTAACCCTTACCCTGAATAGACAGGGACCCTGTACAATAACCCTTACCCTGAATACACGGAGACACTGTACAGTGACCCTTACCGTGAATACACAGGTTTCCTGTACCGTAACCCTTACCCTGAATACACAGGGATCCTGTACAATAACCCTTACCCTGAATACACAGGTACCCTGTACAGTAACCCTTACCCTGAATACACAGGGACATGTACACTGTTCCTTACCATGAATATACAGGGACCCTGTACAGTAAGCCTTACACTGAATACATAGGGACCCTGTACAGTAATCCTTACCCTGAATACACAGGGACCCTGTACAGTGACCCTTACCCTGAATACACAGGGATCCTGTACAGTGATCCTTACCCTGAATACACAGGGACTCTGTACAGTAAACCTTACCCTGAATACACAGGGAACCTGTACAGTAACTCTTACCTTGAATAGACAGGGACCCTGTACAATAACCATTACCCTGAATACACAGGGACACTGTACAGTGACCCTTACCGTGAATATACAGGTTCCCTGTACCGTAACCCTTACCCTGAATACACAGGGTTCCTGTAAGCGACCCTTACCCTGAATACACAGAGACCCTGTAAAGTAACCCTTACCCTGAATACACAGGGACCTGTACAGTGACCCTTACCCTGAATACACAGGGACCCTGTACAGTAACCCTCACCCTGCATACACAGGTACCTGTACAGTGACCCTTACCCTGAATACACAGGGTCCCTGTACAATGAGACTTACCTTGAATACTCAGGGACCCTGTACAGTAACCCTTACGCTGAATGCACAGGGACCCTGTACAGTGACCCTTACCCTGAATATACAGGGACCCTGTACAGTAACCCTTACCCTGAATTCACAGGGACCCTGTACAGTGACCCTTACCCTGAATACACAGGGATCCTGTACAATAACCCTTACCCTGAATACACAGGGACACTGTACAGAGACCCTTACCCTGAATACACAAGTATCGTGTACAATAGCCCTTACCCTGAATACACAGGGACCCAGTACAGTAACCCTTACCCTGAATACACAGGGACCCTGTACACTGACCCTTACCCTGAATAAACAGGGATCCTGTACAATAACCCTTACCCTGAATACACAGGGACCTTGTAGAGTAACCGTTACCCTGAAAACACAGGGACCCTGTACAGTGACACTTAACCTGAATACACAGGGACACTGTACACTGTTCCTTACCATGAATATACAGGGACCCTTTACAGTAACCCTTACACTGAATACATAGGTACCCTGTACAGTAATCCTTACCCTGAATACACAGGGACCCTGTACAATGATCCTTACCCAGAATACACAGGGATCCTGTACAGTGATCCTTACCCTGAATACACAGGGACTCTGTACAGTAAACCTTACCCTGAATACACAGGGAACCTGTACAGTAACCCTTACCTTGAATAGACAGGGACCCTGTACAATAACCTTTACCCTGAATACACAGGGACACTGTACAGTGATCCTAACCGTGAATACACAGGTTCCCTGTACCGTAACCCTTACCCTGAATACACAGGGTTCCTGTAAGTGACCCTTACCCTGAATACACAGAGACCCTGTAAAGTAACCCTTACCCTGAATACACAGGGACCTGTAGAGTGACCCTTACCCTGAATACACAGGGACCCTGTACAGTAACCCTCACCCTGCATACACAGGGACCTGTACAGTGACCCTTACCCTGAATACACAGGGTCCCTTTACAGTGAGACTTACCCTGAATACACAGGGACCATGTACAGTAACCCTTACGCTGAATGCACAGGGATCCTGTACAGTGACCCTTACCCTGAATACAGAGGGACCCTGTACAGTGACCTTAACCTGAATACACAGGGATCCTGTACAATAACCCTTACCCTGAATACACAGGGACCCTGTACAGTAACCCTTACCCTGAATACACAGGGACCCTGTACACTGACCCTTTTCCAAAATACACAGGGACCCTTTACAGTAACCCTTACCCTGAATACACAGGGATTTGTTCAGTGACCCTTACCCTGAATACACAGGGACACTGTACAGTGACACTTACCCTGAATACACAGGGTCCCTGTACAGTAACCCTTACCCTGAATACACAGGGACCCTGTACACTGACCCTTGTCCTGAATACACAGGGACCCTTTACAGTAACCCTTACCCTGAATACACAGGGATCATGTACAATAAACCTTACCCTGAATAAACAGGGACCCTTTACAGTAACCCTTACCCTGAATACACAGGGACCCTGTACAGTGACCCTTACACTGAATACACAGGGACCCTGTACAGTAACCCTTACCCTGAATTTACAGGGACCCTGTACAGTGGCCCTTACCCTGAATACACAGGGATCCTGTACAATAAACCTTACCCTGAATACACATGGACACTGTACAGTGACCCTTACCCTGAATACACAAGGATCGTGTACAATAGCCCTTACCCTGAATAAACAGGGACCCAGTACAGTAACCCTTACCCTGAATAGACAGGGACACTGTACAGTGACCCTTACCCTGAATAAACAGGGATCCTGTACAATAACCCTTACCCTGAATACACATGGACCCTGTACAGTGACCCTTACCCTGAATACACAAGGATCGTGTACAATAGCCCTTACCCTGAATACACAGGGACCCAGTACAGTAACCCTTACCCTGAATAGACAGGGACCCTGTACAGTGACCCTTACCCTGAATAAACAGGTATCCTGTACAATAACCCTTACCCTGAATACACAGGGACCCTGTACAGTAACCCTTACCCTGAAAACACAGGGACCCTGTACAGTGACACTTAACCTGAATACACAGGGACCATGTAAGCGACCCTTACCCTGAATACACTGGGATCTGGTCAGTGAACCTTACCCTGAATACACAGGGACACTGTACAGTGACACTTACCCTGAATACACAGGGTTCCTGTACAGTAACCCTTACCCTGAATACACAGGGAGCTGTACAGTGACTCTTACCCTGAATACACAGGGACCCTGTACAGTGACACTTACCCTGAATACACAGGGATCCTGTACAGTAACACTTACGCTGAAAAGACTGGGATCTTGTACACTGACCCTTACCCTGAATACACAGAGTCCCTATACCGTAACCCTTACCCTGAATACACAGGGATCCTATATAATAGCCCTTACCCTGAATACACAGGGTCCCTGTACCGTTACCCTTACCCTGAATACACAGGGATCCTGTACAATAATCCTTACCGTGAATACACAGGGACCCTGTATAGTGACCCTAACCCTGAATACACAGGGATCCTGTACAATAACACTTACCCTGAATACACAGGTACCCTGTACAGTAACCCTTACCCTGAATACACATGGACACTGTACAGTGTTCCTTACCATGAATATACAGGGACCCTGTACAGTAACCCTTACCCTGAATATATAGGGACCCTGTACAGTAACCCTTACCCTGAATACACAGGGACCCTGTACGGTGACCTTACCCTGAATACACAGGGCTCCTGTACAGTGATCCTTACCCTGAATACACAGGGACCCTGTACAGTAACCCTTACCCTGAATAGACAGGGACCCTGTACAATAACCCTTACCCTGAATACACGGAGACACTGTACAGTGACCCTTACCGTGAATACACAGGTTTCCTGTACCGTAACCCTTACCCTGAATACACAGGGATCCTGTACAATAACCCTTACCCTGAATACACAGGTACCCTGTACAGTAACCCTTACCCTGAATACACAGGGACATGTACACTGTTCCTTACCATGAATATACAGGGACCCTGTACAGTAAGCCTTACACTGAATACATAGGGACCCTGTACAGTAATCCTTACCCTGAATACACAGGGACCCTGTACAGTGACCCTTACCCTGAATGCAAAGAGATCCTGTACAGTGATCCTTACCCTGAATACACAGGGACTCTGTACAGTAAACCTTACCCTGAATACACAGGGAACCTTTACAGTAACTCTTACCTTGAATAGACAGGGACCCTGTACAATAACCATTACCCTGAATACACAGGGACACTGTACAGTGACCCTTACCGTGAATATACAGGTTCCCTGTACCGTAACCCTTACCCTGAATACACAGGGTTCCTGTAAGCGACCCTTACCCTGAATACACAGAGACCCTGTAAAGTAACCCTTACCCTGAATACACAAGGACCTGTACAGTGACCCTTACCCTGAATACACAGGGACCCTGTACAGTAACCCTCACCCTGCATACACAGGGACCTGTACAGTGACCCTTACCCTGAATACACAGGGTCCCTGTACAATGAGATTTACCTTGAATACTCAGGGACCCTGTACAGTAACCCTTACGCTGAATGCACAGGGACCCTGTACAGTGACCCTTACCCTGAATATACAGGGACCCTGTACAGTAACCCTTACCCTGAATTCACAGGGACCCTGTACAGTGACCCTTACCCTGAATACACAGGGATCCTGTACAATAACCCTTACCCTGAATAGACAGGGACATTGTACAGTGACCCTTACCCTGAATACACAAGTATCGTGTACAATAGCCCTTACCCTGAATACACAGGGACCCAGTACAGTAACCCTTACCCTGAATACACAGGGACCCTGTACAGTGACCCTTACCCTGAATAAACAGGGATCCTGTACAATAACCCTTACCCTGAATACACAGCGACCTTGTAGAGTAACCGTTACCCTGAAAACACAGGGACCCTGTACAGTGACACTTAACCTGAATACACAGGGACACTGTACACTGTTCCTTACCATGAATATACAGGGACCCTGTACAGTAACCCTTACACTGAATACATAGGGACCCTGTACAGTAATCCTTACCCTGAATACACAGGGACCCTGTACAGTAACCCTTACCCTGAATAGACAGGGACCCTGTACAGTGACCCTTACCCTGAATAAACAGGGATCCTGTACAATAACCCTTACCCAGAATACACAGGGACCCTGTACAGTGACCCTTACCCTGAATACACAAGGATCGTGTAAAATTGCCCTTACCCTGAATACACAGGGACCGAGTACAGTAACCCTTACCCTGAATAGACAGGGACCCTGTACAGTGACCCTTACCCTGAATAAACAGGGATCCTGTACAATAACCCTTACCCTGAATACACAGGGACCCTGTACAGTAACCCTTACCCTGAAAACACAGGGACCCTGTACAGTGACACTTAACCTGAATACACAGGGACCCTGTAAGCGACCCTTACCCTGAATACACAGGGATTTGTTCAGTGACCCTTACCCTGAATACACAGGGACACTGTACAGTGACACTTACCCTGAATACACAGGGTCCCTGTACAGTAACCCTTACCCTGAATACACAGGGACCCTGTACACTGACCCTTGTCCTGAATACACAGGGACCCTTTACAGTAAACCTTACCCTGAATACACAGGGATCCTGTACAATAAACCTTACCCTGAATAAACAGGGACCCTTTACAGTAACCCTTACCCTAAATACACAGGGACCCTGTACAGTGACCCTTACCCTGAATACACAGGGACCCTGTACAGTAACCCTTACCCTGAATTTACAGGGACCCTGTACAGTGGCCCTTACCCTGAATACACAGGGATCCTGTACAATAACCCTTACCCTGAATACACATGGACACTGTACAGTGACCCTTACCCTGAATACACAAGGATCGTGTACAATAGCCCTTACCCTGAATAAACAGGGACCCAGTACAGTAACCCTTACCCTGAATAGACAGGGACACTGTACAGTGACCCTTACCCTGAATAAACAGGGATCCTGTACAATAACCCTTACCCTGAATACACAGGGACCCTGTACAGTGACCCTTACCCTGAATACACAAGGATCGTGTACAATAGCCCTTACCCTGAATACACAGGGACCCAGTACAGTAACCCTTACCCTGAATAGACAGGGACCCTGTACAGTGACCCTTACCCTGAATAAACAGGTATCCTGTACAATAACCCTTACCCTGAATACACAGGGACCCTGTACAGTAACCCTTACCCTGAAAACACAGGGACCCTGTACAGTGACACTTAACCTGAATACACAGGGACCCTGTAAGCGACCCTTACCCTGAATACACTGGGATCTGGTCAGTGAACCTTACCCTGAATACACAGGGACACTGTACAGTGACACTTACCCTGAATACACAGGGTTCCTGTACAGTAACCCTTACCCTGAATACACAGGGAGCTGTACAGTGACTCTTACCCTGAATACACAGAGACCCTGTTCAGTAACCCTTACCCTGAAAACACAGGGACCCTGTACAGTGACACTTAACCTGAATACACAGGGACCCTGTAAGCGACCCTTACCCTGAATACACAGGGATTTGTTCAGTGACCCTTACCCTGAATACACAGGGACACTGTACAGTGACACTTACCCTGAATACACAGGGTCCCTGTACAGTAACCCTTACCCTGAATACACAGGGACCCTGTACACTGACCCTTGTCCTGAATACACAGGGACCCTTTACAGTAAACCTTACCCTGAATACACAGGGATCCTGTACAATAAACCTTACCCTGAATAAACAGGGACCCTTTACAGTAACGCTTACCCTGAATACACAGGGACCCTGTACAGTGACCCTTACCCTGAATACACAGGGACCCTGTACAGTAACCCTTACCCTGAATTTACAGGGACCCTGTACAGTGGCCCTTACCCTGAATACACAGGGATCCTGTACAATAACCCTTACCCTGAATACACATGGACACTGTACAGTGACCCTTACCCTGAATACACAAGGATCGTGTACAATAGCCCTTACCCTGAATAAACAGGGACCCAGTACAGTAACCCTTACCCTGAATAGACAGGGACACTGTACAGTGACCCTTACCCTGAATAAACAGGGATCCTGTACAATAACCCTTACCCTGAATACACAGGGACCCTGTACAGTGACCCTTACCCTGAATACACAAGGATCGTGTACAATAGCCCTTACCCTGAATACACAGGGACCCAGTACAGTAACCCTTACCCTGAATAGACAGGGACCCTGTACAGTGACCCTTACCCTGAATAAACAGGTATCCTGTACAATAACCCTTACCCTGAATACACAGGGACCCTGTACAGTAACCCTTACCCTGAAAACACAGGGACCCTGTACAGTGACACTTAACCTGAATACACAGGGACCCTGTAAGCGACCCTTACCCTGAATACACTGGGATCTGGTCAGTGAACCTTACCCTGAATACACAGGGACACTGTACAGTGACACTTACCCTGAATACACAGGGTTCCTGTACAGTAACCCTTACCCTGAATACACAGGGAGCTGTACAGTAACCCTTACCCTGAATACACAGGGACCCTGTACAGTGACACTTACCCTGAATACACAGGGATCCTGTACAGTAACACTTACGCTGAAAAGACTGGGATCTTGTACACTGACCCTTACCCTGAATACACAGGGTCCCTATACCGTAACCCTTACCCTGAATACACAGGGATCCTATATAATAGCCCTTACCCTGAATACACAGGGTCCCTGTACCGTTACCCTTACCCTGAATACACAGGGATCCTGTACAATAATCCTTACCGTGAATACACAGGGACCCTGTATAGTGACCCTAACCCTGAATACACAGGGATCCTGTACAGTGACCCTTACCCTGAATACACAAGGATCGTGTACAATAGCCCTTACCCTGAATAAACAGGGGCCCAGTACAGTAACCCTTACCGTGAATAGACAGGGACTCTGTACAGTGACCCTTACCCTGAATAAACAGGGATCCTGTACAATAACCCTTACCCTGAATACACAGGGACCCTGTACAGTGACCCTTACCCTGAATACACAAGGATCGTGTACAATAGCCCTTACCCTGAATACACAGGAACCCAGTACAGTAACCCTTACCCTGAATAGACAGGGACCCTGTACAGTGACCCTTACCCTGAATAAACAGGGATCCTGTACAATAACCCTTACCCTGAATACACAGGGACCCTGTACAGTAACCCTTACCCTGAAAACACAGGGACCCTGTACAGTGACACTTAAACTGAATACACAGGGACCCTGTAAGCGACCCTTACCCTGAATACACAGGGTCCCTGTACAATAACCCTTACCCTGAATACACAGGGACCCTGTACAGTAACCCTTACCCTGAAAACACAGGGACCCTGTACAGTGACACTTAAACTGAATACACAGGGACCCTGTAAGCGACCCTTACCCTGAATACACAGGGTCCCTTTACAATAACCCTTACCCTGAATAGACAGGGACCCTTTACAGTGACCCTTACCATGAATAAACAGGGATCCTGTACAATAACCCTTACCCTGAATACACAGGTACCCTGTACAGTAACCCTTACCCTGAATACACATGGACACTGTACAGTGTTCCTTACCATGAATATACAGGGACCCTGTACAGTAACCCTTACCCTGAATATATAGGGACCCTGTACAGTAACCCTTACCCTGAATACACAGGGACCCTGTACAGTGACCTTACCCTGAATACACAGGGCTCCTGTACAGTGATCCTTACCCTGAATACACAGGGACTCTGTACAGTAAACCTTACCCTGAATACACAGGGACCCTGTACAGTAACCCTTACCCTGAATAGACAGGGACCCTGTACAATAACCCTTACCCTGAATACACGGAGACACTGTACAGTGACCCTTACCGTGAATACACAGGTTTCCTGTACCGTAACCCTTACCCTGAATACACAGGGATCCTGTACAATAACCCTTACCCTGAATACACAGGTACCCTGTACAGTAACCCTTACCCTGTATACACAGGGACACTGTACACTGTTCCTTACCATGAATATACAGGGACCCTGTACAGTAAGCCTTACACTGAATACATAGGGACCCTGTACAGTAATCCTTACCCTGAATACACAGGGACCCTGTACAGTGACCCTTACCCTGAATACACAGGGATCCTGTACAGTGATCCTTACCCTGAATACACAGGGACTCTGTACAGTAAACCTTACCCTGAATACACAGGGAACCTGTACAGTAACTCTTACCTTGAATAGACAGGGACCCTGTACAATAACCATTACCCTGAATACACAGGGACACTGTACAGTGACCCTTACCGTGAATATACAGGTTCCCTGTACCGTAACCCTTACCCTGAATACACAGGGTTCCTGTAAGCGACCCTTTCCCTGAATACACAGAGACCCTGTAAAGTAACCCTTACCCTGAATACACAGGGACCTGTACAGTGACCCTTACCCTGAATACACAGGGATCCTGTACAGTAACCCTCACCCTGCATACACAGGGACCTGTACAGTGACCCTTACCCTGAATACACAGGGTCCCTGTACAATGAGACTTACCCTGAATACACAGGGACCCTGTACAGTAACCCTTACGCTGAATGCACAGGGACCCTGTACAGTGACCCTTACCCTGAATATACAGGGACCCTGTACAGTAACCCTTAACCTGAATTCACAGGGACCCTGTACAGTGACCCTAACCCTGAATACACAGGGATCCTGTACAATAACCCTTACCCTGAATACACAGGGACCCTGTAGAGTAACCCTTACCCTGAAAACACAGGGACCCTGTACAGTGACACTTAACCTGAATACACAGGGACCCTGTAAGCGACCCTTACCCTGAATACACAGGGACCCATTACAATAACCCTTACCCTGAATACACAGGGACCCTGTACAGTGACCCTTACCCTGAATACACAGGGATCCTGTACAATAACCCTTACCATGAATACACAGGGACCCTGTACAGTGACCCTTACCCTGAATACTCAAGAATCGTGTACAATAGCCCTTACCCTGAATACACAGGGACCCAGTACAGTAACCCTTACCCTGAATAGACAGGGACCCTTTACAGTGACCCTTACCATGAATAAACAGGGATCCTGTACAATAACCCTTACCCTGAATACACAGGTACCCTGTACAGTAACCCTTACCCTGAATACACAGGGAACTGTACAGTGTTCCTTACCATGAATATACAGGGACCCTGTACAGTAACCCTTACCCTGAATACATAGGGACCCTGTACAGTAACCCTTACCCTGAATACACAGGGACCCTGTACAGTGACCTTACCCTGAATACACAGGGATCCTGTACAGTGATCCTTACCCTGAATACACAGGGACTCTGTACAGTAAACCTTACCTTGAATACACAGGGACCCTGTACAGTAACCCTTACCCTGAATAGACAGGGACCCTGTACAATAACCCTTACCCTGAATTCACGGAGACACTGTACAGTGACCCTTACCGTGAATACACAGGTTTCCTGTACCGTAACCCTTACCCTGAATACACAGGGATCCTGTACAATAACCCTTACCCTGAATACACAGGTACCCTGTACAGTAACCCTTACCCTCAATACACAGGGACACTGTACACTGTTCCTTACCATGAATATACAGGGACCCTGTACAGTAACCCTTACACTGAATACATAGGGACCCTGTACAGTAATCCTTACCCTGAATACACAGGGATCTTGTACAATGACCCTTACCCTGAATACACAGGGATCCTGTACAGTGATCCTTACCCTGAATACACAGGGACTCTGTACAGTAAACCTTACCCTGAATACACAGGGAACCTGTAGAGTAATCCTTACCTTGAATAGACAGGGACCCTGTACAATAACCATTACCCTGAATACACAGGGACACTGTACAGTGATCCTAACCGTGAATACACAGGTTCCCTGTACCGTAACCCTTACCCTGAATACACAGGGTTCCTGTAAGTGACCCTTACCCTGAATACACAGAGACCCTGTAAAGTAACCCTTACCCTGAATACACAGGGACCTGTACAGTGACCCTTACCCTGAATACACAGGGACCCTGTACAGTAACCCTCACCCTGCATACACAGGGACCTGTACAGTGACCCTTACCCTGAATACACAGGGTCCCTGTACAGTGAGACTTACCCTGAATACACAGGTACCCTGTACAGTAACCCTTACGCTGAATGCACAAGGATCCTGTACAGTGACCCTTGCCCTGAATACAGAGGGACCCTGTACAGTGACCTTAACCTGAATACACAGGAATCCTGTACAATAACCCTTACCCTGAATACACAGGGACCCTGTACAGTAACCCTTACCCTGAATACACAGGGACCCTGTACACTGACCCTTTTCCAAAATACACAGGGACCCTTTACAGTAACCCTTACCCTGAATACACAGGGATCCTGTACAATAAACCTTACCCTGAATACACAGGGACCCTTTTACAGTAACCCTTACCCTGAATACACAGGGACCCTGTACAGTGACCCTTACCCTGAATATACAGGGAACCTGTACTGTAACCTTTACCCTGAATTCACAGGGACCCTGTACAGTGACCCTTACCCTGAATACACAGGGATCCTGTACAATAACCCTTACCCTGAATACACAGGGACACTGTACAGTGACCCTTACCCTGAATACACAAGGATCGTGTACAATAGCCCTTACCCTGAATAAACAGGGACCCAGTACAGTAACCCTTACCCTGACTAGACAGGGACCCTGTACAGTGACCCTTACCCTGAATAAACAGGGATCCTGTACAATAACCCTTACCCAGAATACACAGGGACCCTGTACTGTGACCCTTACCCTGAATACACAAGGATCGTGTAAAATAGCCCTTACCCTGAATAAACAGGGACCCAGTACAGTAACCCTTACCCTGAATAGACAGGGACCCTGTACAGTGACCCTTACCCTGAATAAACAGGGATCCTGTACAATAACCCTTACCCTGAATACACAGGGACCCTGTACAGTAACCCTTACCCTGAAAACACAGGGACCCTGTACAGTGACACTTAACCTGAATACACAGGGACCCTGTAAGCGACACTTACCCTGAATACACAGGGATTTGTTCAGTGACCCTTACCCTGAATACACAGGGACACTGTACAGTGACACTTACCCTGAATACACAGGGTCCCTGTACAGTAACCCTTACCCTGAATACACAGGGAGCTGTACAGTGACTCTTACCATGAATACACAGGGACCCTGTACAGTGAAACTTACCCTGAATTCACAGGGACCCTGTACAGTAACCCTTACGCTGAATACACAGGGATCTTGTACACTGACCCTTACCCTGAATACACAGGGTCCCTGTACCGTAAACCTTACCCTGAATACACAGGGATCCTGTACAATAGCCCTTACCCTGAATACACAGGGACCCTGTACAGTAACCCTTACCCTGAATACAAAGGGACCCTGTACAGTGACCATTACCCTGAATACACAGGGATCCTGTACAATAATCCTTACCGTGAATACACAGGGACCCTGTATAGTGACCCTAACCCTGAATACACAGGGATCCTGTACAATAACCCTTACCCTGAATACACAGGGACCCAGTACAGTAACCCTTACCCTGAATAGACAGGGACCCTGTACAGTGACCCTTACCTTGAATAAACAGGGATCCTGTACAATAACCCTTACCCTGAATACACAGGGACCCTGTACAGTGACCTTTACACTGAATACACAAGGTTCGTGTAAATAGCCCTTACCCTGAATACACAGGGACCCAGTACAGTAACCCTTACCCTGAATAGACAGGGACCCTGTACAGTGACCCTTACCCTGAATAAACAGGGATCCTGTACAATAACCCTTACCCTGAATACACAGGTACCCTGTACAATAAACCTTACCCTGAATACACAGGGACCCTGTACAGTAACCCTTACCTTGAATACACAGGGACCCTGTACACTGACTCTTTTCCAAAATACACAGGGACCCTTTACAGTAACCCTATCCCTGAATACACAGGGATCCTGTACAATAAACCTTACCCTGAATACACAGGGACCCTTTACAGTAACCCTTACCCTGAATACACAGGGACCCTGTACAATGACCCTTACCCTGAATATACAGGGACCCTGTACAGTAACCCTTACCCTGAATTCACAGGGACCCTGTACAGTGACCCTTACCCTGAATACACAGGGATCCTGTACAATAACCCTTACCCTGAATACACAGGGACCCTGTACAGTAACCCTTACCCTGAAAACACAGGGACCCTGTACAGTGAAACTTAACCTGAATACACAGGTACCCTGTAAGCGACCCTTACCCTGAATACACAGGGACCCTGTACAATAACCCTTACCCTGAATACACAGGGACCCTGTACAGTGACCCTTACCCTGAATACACAGGGATCCTGTACAATAAACCTTACCATGAATACACAGGGACCCTGTACAGTGACCCTTACCCTGAATACTCAAGAATCGTGTACAATAGCCCTTACCCTGAATACACAGGGACCCAGTACGGTAACCCTTACCCTGAATAGACAGGGACCCTTTACAGCGACCCTTACCATGAATAAACAGGGATCCTGTACAAAACCCTTACCCTGAATACACAGGTACCCTGTACAGTAACCCTTACCCTGAATACACAGGGACATTGTACAGTGTTCCTTACCATGAATATACAGGGACCCTGTACAGTAACCCTTACCCTGAATGCATAGGGACCCTGTACAGTAACCCTTACCCTGAATACACAGGGACCCTGTACAGTGACCTTACCCTGAATACACAGGGATCCTGTACAGTGATCCTTACCCTGAATACACAGGGACTCTGTACAGTAAACCTTACCCTGAATACACAGGGACCCTGTACAGTAACCCTTACCCTGAATAGACAGGGACCCTGTACAATAACCCTTACCCTGAATACACGGGGACACTGTACAGTGACCCTTACCGTGAATACACAGGTTTCCTGTACCGTAACCCTTACCCTGAATACACAGGGATCCTGTACAATAACCCTTACCTTGAATACACAGGTACCCTGTACAGTAACCCTTACCCTGAATACACAGGGACACTGTACACTGTTCCTTACCATGAATATACAGGGACCCTGTACAGTAACCCTTACACTGAATACATAGGGACCCTGTACAGTAATCCTTACCCTGAATACACAGGGACCCTTTACAGTGACCCTTACCCTGAATACACAGGGATCCTGTACAGTGATCCTTACCCTGAATACACAGGGACTCTGTACAGTAAACCTTACCCTGAATACACAGGGAACCTGTACAGTAACCCTTACCTTGAATAGACAGGGACCCTGTACAATAACCATTACCCTGAATACACAGGGACACTGTACAGTGACCCTTACCGTGAATACACAGGTTCCCTGTACCGTAACCCTTACCCTGAATACACAGGGTTCCTGTAAGCGACCCTTACCCTGAATACACAGAGACCCTGTAAAGTAACCCTTACCCTGAATACACAGAGACCTGTACAGTGACCCTTATCCTGAATACACAGGGACCCTGTACAGTAACCCTCACCCTGCATACACAGGGACATGTACAGTGACCCTTACCCTGAATACACAGGGTCCCTGTACAGTGAGACTTACCCTGAATACACAGGGACCCTGTACAGTAACCCTTACGCTGAATGCACAGGGATCCTGTACAGTGACCCTTACCCTGAATACAGAGGGACCCTGTACAGTGACCTTACCCTGAATACACAGGGATCCTGTACAATAACCCTTACCCTGAATACACAGGGACCCTGTACAGTAACCCTTACCCTGAATACACAGGGACCCTGTACACTGACCCTTTTCCAAAATACACAGGGACCCTTTACAGTAACCCTTACCCTGAATACACAGGGATCCTGTACAATAAACCTTACCCTGAATACACAGGGACCCTTTACAGTAACCCTTACCCTGAATACACAGGGACCCTGTACAGTGACCCTCACCCTGAATATACAGGGACCATGTACAGTAACCCTTACCCTGAATTCACAGGGACCCTGTACAGTGACCCTTACCCTGAATACACACGGAACCTGTACAATAACCCTTACCCTGAATACACAGGGACACTGTACAGTGACCCTTACCCTGAATACACTAGGATCGTGTACAATAGCCCTTACCCTGAATAAAAAGGGACCCAGTACAGTAACCCTTACCCTGAATAGACAGGGACCCTGTACAGTGACCCTTACCCTGAATAAACAGGGATCCTGTACAATAACCCTTACCCAGAATACACAGGGACCCTGTACAGTGACCCTTACCCTGAATACACAAGGATCGTGTACAATAGCCCTTACCCTGAATACACAGGGACCCAGTACAGTAACCCTTACCCTGAATAGACAGGGACCCTGTACAGTGACCCTTACCCTGAAAAAACAGGGATCCTGTACAATAACCCTTACCCTGAATACACAGGGACCCTGTACAGTAACCCTTACCCTGAAAACACAGTGACCCTGTACAGTGACACTTAACCTGAATACACAGGGACACTGTAAGCGACCCTTACCCTGAATACACAGGGATTTGTTCAGTGACCCTTACCCTGAATACACAGGGACACTGTACAGTGACACTTACCCTGAATACACAGGGTCCCTGTACAGTAACCCTTACCCTGAATACACAGGGAGCTATACAGTGACTCTTACCATGAATACACAGGGACCCTGTACAGTGACACTTACCCTGAATACACAGGGACCCTGTACAGTAACCCTTACGCTGAATACACAGGGATCTTGTACACTGACCCTTACCCTGAATACACAGGGTCCCTGTACCGTAACCCTTACCCTGAATACACAGGGATCCTGTACAATAGCCCTTACCCTGAATACACAGGGACCCTGTACAGTAACCCTTACCCTGAATACAAAGGGACCCTGTACAGTGACCCTTACCCTGAATACACAGGGATCCTGTACAATAATCCTTACCGTGAATACACAGGAACCCTGTATAGTGACCCTAACCCTGAATACACAGGGATACTGTACAATAACCCTTACCCTGAATACACAGGGACCCTGTACTGTAACCCTTACCCATAATACACAGGGACACTGTACAGTGACCCTTACCCTGCATACACAAGGATCGTGTACAATAGCCCTTACCCTGAATAAACAGGGACCCAGTACAGTAACCCTTACCCTGAATAGACAGGGACCCTGTACAGTGACCCTTACCCTTAATAAACAGGGATCCTGTACAATAACCCTTACCCTGAATACACAGGGACCCTGTACAGTGACCTTTACCCTGAATACACAAGGATCGTGTACAATAGCCCTTACCCTGAATACACAGGGACCCAGTACAGTAACCCTTACCCTGAATAGACAGGGACCCTGTACAGTGACCCTTACCCTGAATAAACATGGATCCTGTACAATAAACCTTACCCTGAATACACAGGGACCCTGTACAGTAACCCTTACCCTGAAAACACAGGGACCCTGTACAGTGACACTTAACCTGAATACACAGGGACCCTGTAAGCGACCCTTACCCTGAATACACAGGGACCCTGTACAATAACCCTTACCCTGAATACACAGGGACACTGTACAGTGACCCTTACCCTGAATACCCAGGGATCCTGTACAATAACCCTTACCATGAATACACAGGAACCCTGTACAGTGACCCTTACCCTGAATACTCAAGAATCGTGTACAATAGCCCTTACCCTGAATACACAGGGACCCAGTACAGTAACCCTTACCCTGAATAGACAGGGACCCTGTACAGTGATCCTTACCATGAATAAACAGGGATCCTGTACAATAACCCTTACCCTGAATACAAAGGGACCCTGTACAGTGACCCTTACCCTGAATACACAAGGATCGTGTACAATAGCCCTTACCCTGAATGCACAGGGACCCAGTACAGTAACCCTTACCCTGAATAGACAGGGACCCTGTACAGTGACCCTTACAATGAATAAACAGGGATCCTGTACAATAATCCTTACCCTGAATACACAGGGACCCTTTACAGTAACCCTTACCCTGAAAACACAGGGACCCTGTACAGTAACCCTTACCCTGAATACACAGGTACCCTGTGCAGTGACCCTTACCCTGAATACACAGAGACCCTGTACAGTAACCCTTACCCTGAATACACAGTGACCCTGTACAGTGACACTTAACCTGAATACACAGGGACCCTGTAAGCGACCCTTACCCTGAATACACAGGGACCCTGTACAGTGACCATTACCTTGAATACACAGGGACCTGTACTGTGACACTTACCTTGAATACACAGGGACACTGTACAGTGACACTTAACCTGAATACACAGGGACCATGTAAGCGAACCTTACCGTGAATACACAGGGACCCTGTACAGTAACCCTTAGCCTGAATACACAGGGACCTGTACAGTGACCCTTACCCTGAATACACAGGGACCCTGTACAGTGAAACTTACCCTGAACACATAGGGACCCTGTAAAGTAACCCTCACCCTGCATACACAGGCACCTTTACAGTGAACCTTACCCTGAATACACAGGGACCCTCTACAGTGACACTTACCCTGAATACACAGGGACCCTGTACAGTAACCCTTACCCTGAATACACAGGAATCCTGTACAATAACCCTTACCCTGAATACACAGGGACCCTGTACAGTAACCCTTACCCTGAATAAAGAGGGACCCTGTACAGTGACCCTTACCCCGAATACACAGGGATCCTGTACAATAACCCTTACCCTGAATACACAGGGACCCTGTACAGTAACCCTTACCCTGAATACACAGGGACCCTGTACAGTGACCCTTACCCTGAATACACAGGGTACCTTTACAGTAACCCTTACCCTGAATACACAGGTATCCTGTACAATAACCTTTACCCTGAATACACAGGGACCCTGTACAGTAACCCTTACCCTGAATACACAGGGACCCTGTACAGTGACCCTTACCCTGAATACACAGGGACCCTGTACAGTGACCCTTACCCTGAATACACAGGGACCTCTTCAGTGACCCTTACCCTGAATACACAGGGACACTGTACAGTGACACTTACCCTGAATACACAGGGTCCCTGTACAGTAACCCTTACCCTGAATACACAGGGAGCTGTACAGTGACTCTTACCCTGAATACACAGGGACGCTGTACAGTGACACTTACCCTGAATACACAGGGACCCTGTACAGTAATCCTTACGCTGAATACACAGGGATCTTGTACAGTGACCCTTACCCTGAATACACAGGGTCCATGTACCGTAACCCTTATCCTGAATACACAGGGATCCTGTACAATAGCCCTTACCCTGAATACACAGGGACCCTGTACAGTAACCCTTACCCTGAATACAAAGGGACCCTGTACAGTGACCCTTACCCTGAATACACAGGGATCCTGTACAATAACCCTTACCGTGAATACACAGGGACCCTGTATAGTGACCCTAACCCTGAATACACAGGGATCCTGTACAATAACCCTTACCCTGAATACACAGGGACCCTGTACTTTAACCCTTACCATGAATAAACAGGGACACTGTACAGTGACCCATACCCTGAATATACAGGGACCCTGTACCGTAACCCTTACCCTGAATACACAGGGAAATTGTACAGTAACCCTTACCCTGAATACACAGGGACCCTGTACAGTGACCCTTACCCTGAATAAACAGGGACACTGTACAGTAACCCTTACCCTGATTACACAGGGTCCCTGTACAGTGACCCTTACCCTGAATAGACAGGGACCCTGTCCAGTAACCCTTACCCTGAATACACAGGGACCCTGTACAGTGAACCTAACCCTGAATAAACAGGTACCCAGTAAAGTGATCCTTACCCTGAATACACAGGGACCCTGTACAGTAAGCCTTTCCCTGAATACACAGGGACCCTGTACAGTGACCCTAACCCTGAATACACAGGTACCCTGTACAGTGACCCTTACCCTGAATACACAGGGACCCTGTACAGTTATCCTTACCCTGAATATACAGGGACCCTGTACATTAACCCTTACCCTGAATACACACGGACAATTTACAGTAACCCATACCCTGAATACACAGGGACCCTGTACAGTGACCCTAACCCTGAATACACAGGGAACTTGTACAGTAACCCTTACCCTGAATACACAGGGACCCTGTACAGTGACCCTTACCCTGAATAAACAGGGACACTGTACAGTAACCCTTACCCTGATTACACAGGGTTCCTGTACAGTGACCCTTACCCTGAATAGACAGGGACCCTGTACAGTAACCCTTACCCTCAATACACAGGGACCCTGTATAGTGAACCTAACCCTGAATACACAGGTACCGAGTAAAGTGATCCTTACCCTGAATACACAGGGCCCCTGTACAGTAACCCTTACCCTGAATACACAGGGACACTGTACACTGACCCTTACCCTGAATACACAGGGACCGTGTACAGTAATCCTTACCCTGAATACAAAGGTACCCTTTACAGTAAACCTTACCCTGAATACACAGGGACCCTGTACAGTAACCCTTACCCTGAATACACAGGGACACTGTTCACTGACCCTTACCCTGAATACACAGGGACCGTGTACAGTAACCCATATCCTGAATACACAGGGACCCTCTACAGTAACCCTTACCCTGAATACACAGCGACTCTGTACAGTAACCCTTACCCTGAATACACATGGACCCTGTGCAGTAACCCTTACCCTGAATACACAGGGACTCTGTACAGTAAACCTTACCCTGAATACACAGGGTCCCTGTACAGTAACCCTTACCCTGAATACACAGGGACCCTGTACAATAACCCTTACCCTGAATACACAGGGACACTGTACAGTCACCCTTACCCTGAATACACAGGGTCCCTTTACTGTAACCCTTACCCTGAATACACAGGGATCCTGTACAATAGCTCTTTCGCTGAATACACAGGTACCCTGTACAGTAACCCTTACCCTGAATACACAGGTACCCTGTACAGTGACCCTTACCCTGAATACACAGGGATCCTGTACAATAACCCTTACCATGAATACACAGGTACCCTGTACAGTAACCCTTACCCTGAATACAATGTTCACTGTACAGTGTTCCTTACCATGAATATACAGGGACCCTGTACAGTAACCCTTACCCTGAATACATAGGGACCCTGTACATTAACCCTTACCCTGAATACACAGGGACCATGTACAGTGATCCTTACCCTGAATACACAGGGATCGTGTACAATTGCCTTTACCCTGAATACACAGGGACCCTGTACAGTAACCCCTACGCTGAATAGACAGGGACCCTGTACAGTGACCCTTACCCTGAATACACAAGGATCGTGTACAATAGCCCTTACCCTGAATACACAGGGACCCATTACAGTAACCCTTACCCTGAATAGACAGGGACCCTGTACAGTGACCCTTACCCTGAATAACAGGGATCCTGTACAATAACCGTTACCCTGAATACACAGGGACTCTGTACAGTGATCCTTACCCTGAATACACAAGGATCGTGTACAATAGCCTTTACCCTGAATACACACTGATCCAGTACAGTAACCCTTACCCTGAATAAACAGGGATCCTGTACAAAAACCCTTACCCTGAATACACAGGGACCCTGTACAGTAACCCTTACCCTGAAAACACAGGGACCCTGTACAGTAACCCTTACCCTGAATACACAGGTACCCTGTGCAGTGACCCTTACCCTGAATACACAGAGACCCTTTACAGTAACCCTTACCCTGAATACACAGGGACCCTGTACAGTGACACTTAACCTGAATACACAGGGACCCTGTAAGCGACCCTTACCCTGAATACACAGGGACCCTTTACAGTGACCATTACCTTGAATTCACAGGGACCTGTACTGTGACACTTACCCTGAATATACAGGGACACTGTACAGTGACACTTAATCTGAATACACAGGGACCCGGTAAGCGACCCTTACCGTGAATACACAGGGACCCTGTACCGTAACCCTTACCCTGAATACACAGGTACCCTGTACAGTGACCCTTACCCTGAATACACAGGGATCCTGTACAATAACCCTTACCCTGAATACACAGGTACCCTGTAGATTAACCCTTACCCTGAATACACAGTGACACTGTACAGTGTTCCTTACCATGAATATACAGGGACCCTGTACAGTAACCCATCCCTGAATACATAGGGACCCTGTACAGTAACCCTTACCCTGAATACACAGGGACCCTGTACAGTGAGCCTTACCCTGAATACACAGGGATCCTGTACAATAACCCTTTCCCTGAATACACAGGGACCCTGTACAGTGATCCTTACCCTGATTACACAGGGATCGTGTACAATTGCCCTTACCCTGAATACACAGGGACCATGTACAGTAACCCTTACGCTGAATAGACATGGACCCTGTACAGTGACCCTTACCCTGAATACACAACGATCGTGTACAATAGCCCTTACCCTGAATACACATGGACCCAGTACAGTAACCCTTACCCTGAATAGACAGGGACCCTGTAAAGTGACCCTTACCCTGAATAAACAGGGATCCTGTACAATAACCCTTACCCTGAATACACAGGGACCCTGTACAGTGATCCGTACCCTGAATACACAAGGATCGTGTACAATAGCCCTTACCCTGAATACACAGTGACCCAATACAGTAACCCTTACCCTGAATAAACAGGGATCCTGTACAATAACCGTTACCCTGAATACACAGGGACTCTGAACAGTAACCCTTACCCTGAAAAAACAGGGACCCTTTACAGTAACCCTTACCCTGATTACACAGGTACCCTGTGCAGTGACACTTACCCTGAATACACAGAGACCTTGTACAGTAACCCTTACCCTGAATACACAGGGACCCTGTACAGTGACACTTAACCTGAATACACATGGACCCTGTAAGCGACCATTACCCTGAATACACAGGGACACTTTACAGTGACCATTACCTTAAATTCACAGGGACCTGTACTGTGACACTTACCCTGAATACACAGGGACACTGTACAGTGACACTTAATCTGAATACACAGGGACCCTGTAAGCGATCCTTACCGTGAATACTCAGAGACCCTGTAAAGTAACCCTTACCCTGAATACACAGGTACCCTGTACAGTGACCCTTACCCTGAATACACAGGGATCCTGTACAATAACCCTTAGCCTGAATACACAGGTACCCTGTACAGTAACCCTTACCCTGAATACACAGGGACACTGTACAGTGTTCCTTCCCATGAATATACAGGGACCCTGTACAGTAACCCTTACCCTGAATACATAGGGACCCTGTACAGTATCCCTTACCCTGAATACACAGGGACCCTGTACAATGACCCTTACCCTGAATACACAGAGATCCTGTACAATAACCCTTTCCCTGAATACACAGGGACCCTGTACAGTGATCCTTACCCTGAATACACAGGGATCGTGTACAATTGCCCTTACCCTGAATACACAGGGACCCTGTACAGTAACCCTTACCCTGAATACACAAGGATCGTGTACAATAGCCCTTACCCTGAATACACAGGGACCCAGTACAGTAACCCTTACCCTGAATAGACAGGGACCCTGTACAGTGACCCTTACCCTGAATAATCAGGGATCCTGTACAATAACCCTTACCCTGAATACACAGGGACCCTGTACAGTGATCCTTACCCTGAATACACAAGGATCCTGTACAATAGCTCTTACCCTGAATACACAGTGATCCAGTACAGTAACCCTTACCCTGAATAAACAGGGATCCTGTACAATAACCCTTACCCTGAATACACAGGGACCCTGTACAGTAACCCTTACCCTGAAAACACAGGGACCCTGTACAGTAACCCTTACCCTGAATACACAGGTACCCTGTGCAGTGATCCTTACCCTGAATACACAGAGACCCTGTACAGTAACCCTTACCCTGAATACACAGGGACCCTGTACAGTGACACTTAACCTGAATACAGAGGGACCCTGTAAGCGACCCTTACCCTGAATACACAGGGATCCTTTACAGTGACCATTACCTTGAATTCACAGGGACCTGTACTGTGACACTTACCCTGAATACACAGGGACACTGTACAGTGACACTTAATCTGAATACACAGGGACCCTGTAAGCGACCCTTACCGTGAATACACAGGGACCCTGTACAGTAACCCTTACCCTGAATACACAGGTACCCTGTACAGTGACCCTTACCCTGAATACACAGGGATCCTGTACAATAACACTTACCCTGAATACACAGGTACCCTGTACAGTAACCCTTACCCTGAATACACATGGACACTGTACAGTGTTCCTTACCATGAATATACAGGGACCCTGTACAGTAACCCTTACTCTGAATACATAGGGACCCTGTACAGTAACCCTTACCCTGAATACACAGGGATCCTGTACAGTGATCCTTACCCTGAATACACAGGGATCCTGTACAATAACCCTTTCCCTGAATACACAGGGACCCTGTACAGTGATCCTTACCCTGAATACACAGGGATCGTGTACAATTGCGCTTACCCTGAATATACAGGGACCCTGTACAGTAACCCTTACCCTGAATACACAAGGATCGTGTAAAATAGCCCTAACCCTGAATACACAGGGACCCAGTACAGTAACCCTTACCCTGAAT
Source organism: Pristiophorus japonicus (assembly GCF_044704955.1). Lineage (NCBI taxonomy): Eukaryota > Metazoa > Chordata > Chondrichthyes > Pristiophoridae > Pristiophorus > Pristiophorus japonicus. Next base: position 8,729,692 of record NC_092011.1, read on the forward strand.
AGACAGGGACCCTGTACAGTGACCCTTACCCTGAATAAACAGGGACCCTGTACAGTGACAATTATCCTGAATAAACAGGGACCCTGTAAGCGACCCTTACCCTGAATACACAGGGACCCTTTACAGTCACCATTACCTTCAATTCACAGGGACCTGTACTGTGACACTTACCCTGAATACACAGGGACACTGTACAGTGACACTTAATCTGAATACACAGGGACCATTTTACAGTGACCCTTACTCTGAATACACAGGGATCCTGTACAATAACCCTTTCCCTGAATACACAGGGACCCTGTACAGTGATCCTTACCCTGAATACACAGGGATCGTGTACAATTGCCCTTACCCTGCATACACAGGGACCCTGTACAGTAACCCTTACGCTGAATAGACAGGGACCCTGTACAGTGACCCTTACCCTGAATACACAAGGATCGTGTACAATAGCCCTTACCCTGAATACACAGGGACCCAGTACAGTAACCCTTACCCTGAATAGACAGCGACCCTGTACAGTGACCCTTACCCTGAATAAACAGGGATCCTGTACAATAACCCTTACCCTGAATACACAGGGACCCTGTACAGTGATCCTTACCCTGAATACACAAGGATCGTGTACAATAGCCCTTACCCTGAATACACAGTGACCCAGTACAGTAACCTTTACCCTGAATAAACAGGGATCCTGTACAATAACCCTTACCCTGAATACACAGGGACCCTGTACAGTAACCCTTACCCTGAAAACACAGGGACCCTTTACAGTAACCCTTACCCTGAATACACAGGTACCCTTTGCAGTGACACTTACCCTGAATACACAGAGACCCTGTACAGTAACCCTTACCCTGAATACACAGGGACCCTTTACAGTGACCATTACCTTGAATTCACAGGGACCTGTACAGTGACACTTACCCTGAATACACAGGGACACTGTACAGTGACACTTAACCTGAATTAGCAGGGACCCTGTAAGCGACCCTTACCCTGAATACACAGGGACCCTGTACAGTAACCCTTACCCTGAATACACAGGAACCTGTACAGTGAACCTTACCCTGAATACACAGGGACCCTGTACAGTGACACTTACCCTGAATACACAGGGTCCCTGTACAGTAAACCTTACCCTGAATACACAGGGACCCTGTACAGTGACACTTAACCTGAATACACAGGGACCCTGTAAGCGACCCTTACCCTGAATACACAGGGACCCTTTACAGTCACCATTACCTTCAATTCACAGGGAACTGTACTGTGACACTTACCCTGAATACACAAGACACTGTACAGTGACACTTAATCTGAATACACAGGGACCCTTTACAGTGACCCTTACCCTGAATACACAGGGATCCTGTACAATAACCCTTTCCCTGAATACACAGGGACCCTGTACAGTGATCCTTACCCTGAATACACAGGGATCGTGTACAATTGCCCTTATCCTGAATACACAGGGACCCTGTACAGTAACCCTTACGCTGAATAGACAAGGACCCTGTACAGTGACCCTTACCCTGATTACACAAGGATCGTGTACAATAGCCCTTACCCTGAATACACAGGGACCCAGTACAGTAACCCTTACCCTGAAAAGACAGGGACCCTGTACAGTGACCCTTAACCTGAATAAACAGGGATCCTGTACAATAACCCTTACCCTGAATACACAGGGACCCTGTACAGTGATCCTTACCCTGAATACACAAGGATCGTGTACAATAGCCCTTACCCTGAATACACAGTGACCCAGTACAGTAACCCTTACCCTGAATAAACAGGGATCCTGTACAATAACCCTTACCCTGAATACACAGGGACCCTGTACAGTAACCCTTACCCTGAATACACAGGGACCCTGTACAGTGACACTTAACCTGAATACAGAGGGACCCTATAAGCGACCCTTACCCTGAATACACAGGGATCCTTTACAGTGACCATTACCTTGAATTCACAGGGACCTGTACTGTGACACTTACCCTGAATACACAGGGACACTGTACAGTGACACTTAATCTGAATACACAGGGACCCTGTAAGCGACCCTTACCGTGAATACACAGGGACCCTGTACAGTAACCCTTACCCTGAATACACAGGTACCCTGTACAGTGACCCTTACCCTGAATACACAGGGATCCTGTACAATAACACTTACCCTGAATACACAGGTACCCTGTACAGTAACCCTTACCCTGAATACACATGGACACTGTACAGTGTTCCTTACCATGAATATACAGGGACCCTGTACAGTGTTCCTTCCCATGAATATACAGGGACCCTGTACAGTAACCCTTACCCTGAATACATAGGGACCCTGTACAGTATCCCTTACCCTGAATACACAGGGACCCTGTACAATGACCCTTACCCTGAATACACAGAGATCCTGTACAATAACCCTTTCCCTGAATACACAGGGACCCTGTACAGTGATCCTTACCCTGAATACACAGGGATCGTGTACAATTGCCCTTACCCTGAATACACAGGGACCCTGTACAGTAACCCTTACCCTGAATACACAAGGATCGTGTACAGTAGCCCTTACCCTGAATACACAGGTACCCAGTACAGTAACCCTTACCCTGAATAGACAGGGACCCTGTACAGTGACCCTTATCCTGAATAATCAGGGATCCTGTACAATAACCCTTACCCTGAATACACAGGGACCCTGTACAGTGATCCTTACCCTGAATACACAAGGATCCTGTACAATAGCTCTTACCCTGAATACACAGTGATCCAGTACAGTAACCCTTACCCTGAATAAACAGGGATCCTGTACAATAACCCTTACCCTGAATACACAGGGACCCTGTACAGTAACCCTTACCCTGAAAACACAGGGACCCTGTACAGTAACCCTTACCCTGAATACACAGGTACCCTGTGCAGTGATCCTTACCCTGAATACACAGAGACCCTGTACAGTAACCCTTACCCTGAATACACAGGGACCCTGTACAGTGACACTTAACCTGAATACAGAGGGACCCTGTAAGCGACCCTTACCCTGAATACACAGGGATCCTTTACAGTGACCATTACCTTGAATTCACAGGGACCTGTACTGTGACACTTACCCTGAATACACAGGGACACTGTACAGTGACACTTAATCTGAATACACAGGGACCCTGTAAGCGACCCTTACCGTGAATACACAGGGACCCTGTACAGTAACCCTTACCCTGAATACACAGGTACCCTGTACAGTGACCCTTACCCTGAATACACAGGGATCCTGTACAATAACACTTACCCTGAATACACAGGTACCCTGTACAGTAACCCTTACCCTGAATACACATGGACACTGTACAGTGTTCCTTACCATGAATATACAGGGACCCTGTACAGTAACCCTTACTCTGAATACATAGGGACCCTGTACAGTAACCCTTACCCTGAATACACAGGGACCCTGTACAGTGATCCTTACCCTGAATACACAGGGATCCTGTACAATACCCCTTTCCCTGAATACACAGGGACCCTGTACAGTGATCCTTACCCTGAATACACAGGGATCGTGTACAATTGCGCTTACCCTGAATATACAGGGACCCTGTACAGTAACCCTTACCCTGAATACACAAGGATCGTGTAAAATAGCCCTAACCCTGAATACACAGGGACCCAGTACAGTAACCCTTACCCTGAATAGACAGGGACCCTGTACAGTGACCCTTACCCTGAATACACAGGGACCCTGTACAGTGACACTTAACCTGAATAAACAGGGACCCTGTAAGCGACCCTTACCCTGAATACACAGGGACCCTTTACAGTCACCATTACCTTCAATTCACAGGGACCTGTACTGTGACACTTACCCTGAATACACAGGGACACTGTACAGTGACACTTAATATGAATACACAGGGACCCTTTTACAGTGACCCTTACTCTGAATACACAGGGATCCTGTACAATAACCCTTTCCCTGAATACACAGGGACCCTGTACAGTGATCCTTACCCTGAATACACAGGGATCGTGTACAATTGCCCTTACCCTGCATACACAGGGACCCTGTACAGTAACCCTTACGCTGAATAGACAGGGACCCTGTACAGTGACCCTTACCCTGAATACACAAGGATCGTGTACAATAGCCCTTACCCTGAATACACAGGGACCCAGTACAGTAACCCTTACCCTGAATAGACAGCGACCCTGTACAGTGACCCTTACCCTGAATAAACAGGGATCCTGTACAATAACCCTTACCCTGAATACACAGGGACCCTGTACAGTGATCCTTACCCTGAATACACAAGGATCGTGTACAATAGCCCTTACCCTGAATACACAGTGACCCAGTACAGTAACCTTTACCCTGAATAAACAGGGATCCTGTACAATAACCCTTACCCTGAATACACAGGGACCCTGTACAGTAACCCTTACCCTGAAAACACAGGGACCCTTTACAGTAACCCTTACCCTGAATACACAGGTACCCTTTGCAGTGACACTTACCCTGAATACACAAGGATCGTGTACAATAGCCCTTACCCTGAATACACAGTGACCCAGTACAGTAACCCTTACCCTGAATAAACAGGGATCCTGTACAATAACCCTTACCCTGAATACACAGGGACCCTGTACAGTAACCCTTACCCTGAATACACAGGGACCCTGTACAGTGACACTTAACCTGAATACAGAGGGACCCTGTAAGCGACCCTTACCCTGAATACACAGGGATCCTTTACAGTGACCATTACCTTGAATTCACAGGGACCTGTACTGTGACACTTACCCTGAATACACAGGGACACTGTACAGTGACACTTAATCTGAATACACAGGGACCCTGTAAGCGACCCTTACCGTGAATACACAGGGACCCTGTACAGTAACCCTTACCCTGAATACACAGGTACCCTGTACAGTGACCCTTACCCTGAATACACAGGGATCCTGTACAATAACACTTACCCTGAATACACAGGTACCCTGTACAGTAACCCTTACCCTGAATACACATGGACACTGTACAGTGTTCCTTACCATGAATATACATGGACCCTGTACAGTGTTCCTTCCCATGAATATACAGGGACCCTGTACAGTAACCCTTACCCTGAATACATAGGGACCCTGTACAGTATCCCTTACCCTGAATACACAGGGACCCTGTACAATGACCCTTACCCTGAATACACAGAGATCCTGTACAATAACCCTTTCCCTGAATACACAGGGACCCTGTACAGTGATCCTTACCCTGAATACACAGGGATCGTGTACAATTGCCCTTACCCTGAATACACAGGGACCCTGTACAGTAACCCTTACCCTGAATACACAAGGATCGTGTACAGTAGCCCTTACCCTGAATACACAGGTACCCAGTACAGTAACCCTTACCCTGAATAGACAGGGACCCTGTACAGTGACCCTTATCCTGAATAATCAGGGATCCTGTACAATAACCCTTACCCTGAATACACAGGGACCCTGTACAGTGATCCTTACCCTGAATACACAAGGATCCTGTACAATAGCTCTTACCCTGAATACACAGTGATCCAGTACAGTAACCCTTACCCTGAATAAACAGGGATCCTGTACAATAACCCTTACCCTGAATACACAGGGACCCTGTACAGTAACCCTTACCCTGAAAACACAGGGACCCTGTACAGTAACCCTTACCCTGAATACACAGGTACCCTGTGCAGTGATCCTTACCCTGAATACACAGAGACCCTGTACAGTAACCCTTACCCTGAATACACAGGGACCCTGTACAGTGACACTTAACCTGAATACAGAGGGACCCTGTAAGCGACCCTTACCCTGAATACACAGGGATCCTTTACAGTGACCATTACCTTGAATTCACAGGGACCTGTACTGTGACACTTACCCTGAATACACAGGGACACTGTACAGTGACACTTAATCTGAATACACAGGGACCCTGTAAGCGACCCTTACCGTGAATACACAGGGACCCTGTACAGTAACCCTTACCCTGAATACACAGGTACCCTGTACAGTGACCCTTACCCTGAATACACAGGGATCCTGTACAATAACACTTACCCTGAATACACAGGTACCCTGTACAGTAACCCTTACCCTGAATACACATGGACACTGTACAGTGTTCCTTACCATGAATATACAGGGACCCTGTACAGTAACCCTTACTCTGAATACATAGGGACCCTGTACAGTAACCCTTACCCTGAATACACAGGGACCCTGTACAGTGATCCTTACCCTGAATACACAGGGATCCTGTACAATACCCCTTTCCCTGAATACACAGGGACCCTGTACAGTGATCCTTACCCTGAATACACAGGGATCGTGTACAATTGCGCTTACCCTGAATATACAGGAACCCTGTACAGTAACCCTTACCCTGAATACACAAGGATCGTGTAAAATAGCCCTAACCCTGAATACACAGGGACCCAGTACAGTAACCCTTACCCTGAATAGACAGGGACCCTGTACAGTGACCCTTACCCTGAATACACAGGGACCCTGTACAGTGACACTTAACCTGAATAAACAGGGACCCTGTAAGCGACCCTTACCCTGAATACACAGGGACCCTTTACAGTCACCATTACCTTCAATTCACAGGGACCTGTACTGTGACACTTACCCTGAATACACAGGGACACTGTACAGTGACACTTAATATGAATACACAGGGACCCTTTTACAGTGACCCTTACTCTGAATACACAGGGATCCTGTACAATAACCCTTTCCCTGAATACACAGGGACCCTGTACAGTGATCCTTACCCTGAATACACAGGGATCGTGTACAATTGCCCTTACCCTGCATACACAGGGACCCTGTACAGTAACCCTTACGCTGAATAGACAGGGACCCTGTACAGTGACCCTTACCCTGAATACACAAGGATCGTGTACAATAGCCCTTACCCTGAATACACAGGGACCCAGTACAGTAACCCTTACCCTGAATAGACAGCGACCCTGTACAGTGACCCTTACCCTGAATAAACAGGGATCCTGTACAATAACCCTTACCCTGAATACACAGGGACCCTGTACAGTGATCCTTACCCTGAATACACAAGGATCGTGTACAATAGCCCTTACCCTGAATACACAGTGACCCAGTACAGTAACCTTTACCCTGAATAAACAGGGATCCTGTACAATAACCCTTACCCTGAATACACAGGGACCCTGTACAGTAACCCTTACCCTGAAAACACAGGGACCCTTTACAGTAACCCTTACCCTGAATACACAGGTACCCTTTGCAGTGACACTTACCCTGAATACACAGAGACCCTGTACAGTAACCCTTACCCTGAATACACAGGGACCCTTTACAGTGACCATTACCTTGAATTCACAGGGACCTGTACTGTGACACTTACCCTGAATACACAGGGACACTGTACAGTGACACTTAACCTGAATTAGCAGGGACCCTGTAAGCGACCCTTACCCTGAATACACAGGGACCCTGTACAGTAACCCTTACCCTGAATACACAGGAACCTGTACAGTGAACCTTACCCTGAATACACAGGGACCCTGTACATTGACACTTACCCTGAATACACAGGGTCCCTGTACAGTAAACCTTACCCTGAATACACAGGGACCCTGTACAGTGACACTTAACCTGAATACACAGGGACCCTGTAAGCGACCCTTACCCTGAATACACAGGGACCCTTTACAGTCACCATTACCTTCAATTCACAGGGAACTGTACTGTGACACTTACCCTGAATACACAAGACACTGTACAGTGACCCTTACCCTGAATACACAGGGATCCTGTACAATAACCCTTTCCCTGAATACACAGGGACCCTGTACAGTGATCCTTACCCTGAATACACAGGGATCGTGTACAATTGCCCTTATCCTGAATACACAGGGACCCTGTACAGTAACCCTTACCCTGAAAAGACAGGGACCCTGTACAGTGACCCTTACCCTGAATAAACAGGAATCCTGTACAATAACTCTTACCCTGAATACACAGGGACCCTGTACAGTGATCCTTACCCTGAATACACAAGGATCGTGTACAATAGCCCTTACCCTGAATACACAGTGACCCAGTACAGTAACCCTTACCCTGAATAAACAGGGATCCTGTACAATAACCCTTACCCTGAATACACAGGGACCCTGTACAGTAACCCTTACCCTGAATACACAGGGACCCTGTACAGTGACACTTAACCTGAATACAGAGGGACCCTGTAAGCGACCCTTACCCTGAATACACAGGGATCCTTTACAGTGACCATTACCTTGAATTCACAGGGACCTGTACTGTGACACTTACCCTGAATACACAGGGACACTGTACAGTGACACTTAATCTGAATACACAGGGACCCTGTAAGCGACCCTTACCGTGAATACACAGGGACCCTGTACAGTAACCCTTACCCTGAATACACAGGTACCCTGTACAGTGACCCTTACCCTGAATACACAGGGATCCTGTACAATAACACTTACCCTGAATACACAGGTACCCTGTACAGTAACCCTTACCCTGAATACACATGGACACTGTACAGTGTTCCTTACCATGAATATACAGGGACCCTGTACAGTAACCCTTACTCTGAATACATAGGGCCCCTGTACAGTAACCCTTACCCTGAATACACAGGGACCCTGTACAGTGATCCTTACCCTGAATACACAGGGATCCTGTACAATAACCCTTTCCCTGAATACACAGGGACCCTGTACAGTGATCCTTACCCTGAATACACAGGGATCGTGTACAATTGCGCTTACCCTGAATATACAGGGACCCTGTACAGTAACCCTTACCCTGAATACACAAGGATCGTGTAAAATAGCCCTAACCCTGAATACACAGGGACCCAGTACAGTAACCCTTACCCTGAATAGACAGGGACCCTGTAAAGTGACCCTTACCCTGAATAAACATGGACCCTGTACAGTGACACTTAACCTGAATATACAGGGACCCTGTAAGCGACCCTTACCCTGAATACACAGGGACCCTTTACAGTCACCATTACCTTCAATTCACAGGGACCTGTACTGTGACACTTACCCTGAATACACAGGGACACTGTACAGTGACACTTAATCTGAATACACAGGGACCCTTTTACAGTGACCCTTACTCTGAATACACAGGGATCCTGTACAATAACCCTTTCCCTGAATACACAGGGACCCTGTACAGTGTTCCTTACCCTGAATACACAGGGATCGTGTACAATTGCCCTTACCCTGCATACACAGGGACCCTGTACAGTAACCCTTACGCTGAAAAGACAGGGACCCTGTACAGTGACCCTTACCCTGAATACACAAGGATCGTGTACAATAGCCCTTACCCTGAATACACAGGGACCCAGTACAGTAACCCTTACCCTGAATACACAAGGATCGTGTACAATAGCCATTACCCTGAATAAACAGGGACCCAGTACAGTAACCCTTACCCTGAATAGACAGGGACCCTGTACAGTGACCCTTACCCTGAATAAACAGGGATCCTGTACAATAACCCTTACCCAGAATACACAGGGACCCTGTACAGTGACCCTTACCCTGAATACACAAGGATCGTGTACAATAGCCCTTACCCTGAATAAACAGGGACCCAGTACAGTAACCCTTACCCTGAATAGACAGGGACCCTGTACAGTGACCGTTACCCTGAAAAAACAGGGATCCTGTACAATAACCCTTACCCTGAATACACAGGGACACTGTACAGTAACCCTTACCCTGAAAACACAGGGACCCTGTACAGTGACACTTAACCTGAATACACAGGGACACTGTAAGCGACCCTTACCCTGAATACACAGGGATTTGTTCAGTGACCCTTACCCTGAATACACAGGGACACTGTACAGTGACACTTACTCTGAATACACAGGGTCCCTGTACAGTAACCCTTACCCTGAATACACAGGGAGCTATACAGTGACTCTTACCATGAATACACAGGGACCCTGTACAGTGACACTTACCCTGAATACACAGGGACCCTGTACAGTAACCCTTACGCTGAATACACAGGGATCTTGTACACTGACCCTTACCCTGAATACACAGGGTCCCTGTTCCGTAACCCTTACCCTGAATACACAGGGATCCTGTACAATAGCCCTTACCCTGAATACACAGGGACCCTGTACAGTAACCCTTACCCTGAATACAAAGGGACCCTGTACAGTGACCCTTACCCTGAATACACAGGGATCCTGTACAATAATCCTTACCGTGAATACACAGGAACCCTGTATAGTGACCCTAACCCTGAATACACAGGGATCCTGTACAATAACCCTTACCCTGAATACACAGGGACCCTGTACTGTAACCCTTACCCTGAATACACAGGGACACTGTACAGTGACCCTTACCCTGCATACACAAGGATCGTGTACAATAGCCCTTACCCTGAATAAACAGGGACCCAGTACAGTATCCCTTACCCTGAATAGACAGGGACACTGTACAGTGACCCTTACCCTTAATAAACAGGGATCCTGTACAATAACCCTTACCCTGAATACACAGGGACCCTGTACAGTGACCTTTACCCTGAATACACAAGGATCGTGTACAATAGCCCTTACCCTGAATACACAGGGACCCAGTACAGTAACCCTTACCCTGAGTAGACAGGGACCCTGTACAGTGACCCTTACCCAGAATACACAGGGACCCTGTACAATAACTCTTACCCTGAATACACAGGGACACTGTACAGTGACCCTTACCCTGAATACACAGGGATCCTGTACAATAACCCTTACCATGAATACACAGGAACCCTGTACAGTGACCCTTACCCTGAATACTCAAGAATCGTGTACAATAGCCCTTACCCTGAATACACAGGGACCCAGTACAGTAACCCTTACCCTGAATAGACAGGGAACCTGTACAGTGATCCTTACCATGAATAAACAGGGATCCTGTACAATAACCCTTACCCTGAATACAAAGGGACCCTGTACAGTGACCCTTACCCTGAATACACAAGGATCGTGTACAATAGCCCTTACCCTGAATGCACAGGGACCCAGTACAGTAACCCTTACCCTGAATAGACAGGGACCCTGTACAGTGACCCTTACAATGAATAAACAGGGATCCTGTACAATAATCCTTACCCTGAATACACAGGGACCCTTTACAGTAACCCTTACCCTGAAAACACAGGGACCCTGTACAGTAACCCTTACCCTGAATACACAGGTACCCTGTGCAGTGACCCTTATCCTGAATACACAGAGACCCTGTACAGTAACCCTTACCCTGAATACACAGGGACCCTGTACAGTGACACTTAACCTGAATACACAGGGACCCTGTAAGCGACCCTTACCCTGAATACACAGGGACCCTGTACAGTGACCATTACCTTGAATACACAGGGACCTGTACTGTGACACTTACCTTGAATACACAGGGACACTGTACAGTGACACTTAACCTGAATACACAGGGACCATGTAAGCGACCCTTACCGTGAATACACAGGGACCCTGTACAGTAACCATTAGCCTGAATACACAGGGACCTGTACAGTGACCCTTACCCTGAATACACAGGGACCCTGTACAGTGAAACTTACCCTGAACACACAGGGACCCTGTAAAGTAACCCTCACCCTGCATACACAGGGACCTTTACAGTGAACCTTACCCTGAATACACAGGGACCCTCTACAGTGACACTTACCCTGAATACACAGGGATCCTGTACAGTAACCCTTACCCTGAATACACAGGAATCCTGTACAATAACCCTTACCCTGAATACACAGGGACCCTGTACAGTAAACCTTACCCTGAATACAGAGGGACCCTGTACAGTGACCCTTACCCCGAATACACAGGGATCCTGTACAATAACCCTTACCCTGAATACACAGGGACCCTGTACAGTAACCCTTACCCTGAATACACAGGGACCCTGTACAATGACCCTTACCCTGAATACACAGGGTCCCTTTACAGTAACCCTTACCCTGAATACACAGGTATCCTGTACAATAACCTTTACCCTGAATACACAGGGACCCTGTACAGTAACCCTTACCCTGAATACACAGGGACCCTGTACAGTGACCCTTACCCTGAATACACAGGGACCCTGTACAGTGACCCTTACCCTGAATACACAGGGATCTGTTCAGTGACCCTTACCCTGAATACACAGGGACACTGTACAGTGACACTTACCCTGAATACACAGGGTCCCTGTACAGTAACCCTTACCCTGAATACACAGGGAGCTGTACAGTGACTCTTACCCTGAATACACAGGGACGCTGCACAGTGACACTTACCCTGAATACACAGGGACCCTGTACAGTAACCCTTACGCTGAATACACAGGGATCTTGTACAGTGACCCTTACCCTGAATACACAGGGTCCATGTACTGTAACCCTTATCCTGAATACACAGGGATCCTGTACAATAGCCCTTACCCTGAATACACAGGGACCCTGTACAGTAACCCTTACCCTGAATACAAAGGGACCCTGTACAGTGACCCTTACCCTGAATACACAGGGATCCTGTACAATAACCCTTACCGTGAATACACAGGGACCCTGTATAGTGACCCTAACCCTGAATACACAGGGATCCTGTACAATAACCCTTACCCTGAATACACAGGGACCCTGTACTGTAACCCTTACCATGAATAAACAGGGACACTGTACAGTGACCCATACCCTGAATATACAGGGACCCTGTACCGTAACCCTTACCCTGAATACACAGGGAAATTGTACAGTAACCCTTACCCTGAATACACAGGGACCCTGTACAGTGACCCTTACCCTGAATAAACAGGGACACTGTACAGTAACCCTTACCCTGATTACACAGGATCCCTGTACAGTGACCCTTACCCTGAATAGACAGGGACCCTGTCCAGTAACCCTTACCCTGAATACACAGGGACCCTGTACAGTGAACCTAACCCTGAATAAACAGGTACCCAGTAAAGTGATCCTTACCCTGAATACACAGGGACCCTGTACAGTAAGCCTTTCCCTGAATACACAGGGACCCTGTACAGTGACCCTAACCCTGAATACACAGGTACCCTGTACAGTGACCCTTACCCTGAATACACAGGGACCCTGTACAGTTATCCTTACCCTGAATATACAGGGACCCTGTACATTAACCCTTCCCTGAATACACACGGACAATTTACAGTAACCCATACCCTGAATACACAGGGACCCTGTACAGTGACCCTAACCCTGAATACACAGGGAACTTGTACAGTAACACTTACCCTGAATACACAGGGACCCTGTACAGTGACCCTTACCCTGAATAAACAGGGACACTGTACAGTAACCCTTACCCTGATTACACAGGGTTCCTGTACAGTGACCCTTACCCTGAATAGACAGGGACCCTGTACAGTAACCCTTACCCTCAATACACAGGGACCCTGTATAGTGAACCTAACCCTGAATACACAGGTACCGAGTAAAGTGATCCTTACCCTGAATACACAGGGCCCCTGTACAGTAACCCTTACCCTGAATACACAGGGACAATGTACACTGACCCTTACCCTGAATACACAGGGACCGTGTACAGTAATCCTTACCCTGAATACAAAGGTACCCTTTACAGTAAACCTTACCCTGAATACACAGGGACCCTGTACAGTAACCCTTACCCTGAATACACAGGGACACTGTTCACTGAACCTTACCCTGAATACACAGGGACCGTGTACAGTAACCCATATCCTGAATACACAGGGACCCTCTACAGTAACCCTTACCCTGAATACACAGCGACTCTGTACAGTAACCCTTAACCTGAATACACATGGACCCTGTGCAGTAACCCTTACCCTGAATACACAGGGACTCTGTACAGTAAACCTTACCCTGAATACACAGGGTCCCTGTACAGTAACCCTTACCCTGAATACACAGGGACCCTGTACAATAACCCTTACCCTGAATACACAGGGACACTGTACAGTCACCCTTACCCTGAATACACAGGGTCCCTTTACTGTAACCCTTACCCTGAATACACAGGGATCCTGTACAATAGCCCTTTCGCTGAATACACAGGTACCCTGTACAGTAACCCTTACCCTGAATACACAGGTACCCTGTACAGTGACCCTTACCCTGAATACACAGGGATCCTGTACAATAACCCTTACCATGAATACACAGGTACCCTGTACAGTAACCCTTACCCTGAATACAATGTTCACTGTACAGTGTTCCTTACCATGAATATACAGGGACCCTGTACAGTAACCCTTACCCTGAATACATAGGGACCCTGTACAGTAACCCTTACCCTGAATACACAGGGACCATGTACAGTGATCCTTACCCTGACAACACAGGGATCGTGTACAATTGCCCTTACCCTGAATACACAGGGACCCTGTACAGTAACCCCTACGCTGAATAGACAGGGACCCTGTACAGTGACCCTTACCCTGAATACACAAGAATCGTGTACAATAGCCCTTACCCTGAATACACAGGGACCCATTACAGTAACCCTTACCCTGAATAGACAGGGACCCTGTACAGTGACCCTTACCCTGAATAACAGGGATCCTGTACAATAACCGTTACCCTGAATACACAGGGACCCTGTACAGTGATCCTTAACCTGAATACACAAGGATCGCGTACAATAGCCCTTACCCTGAATACACACTGATCCAGTACAGTAACCCTTACCCTGAATAAACAGGGATCCTGTACAAAAACCCTTACCCTGAATACACAGGGACCCTGTACAGTAACCCTTACCCTGAAAACACAGGGACCCTGTACAGTAACCCTTACCCTGAATACACAGGTACCCTGTGCAGTGACCCTTACCCTGAATACACAGAGACCCTGTACAGTAACCCTTACCCTGAATACACAGGGACCCTGTACAGTGACACTTAACCTGAATACACAGGGACCCTGTAAGCGACCCTTACCCTGAATACACAGGGACCCTTTACAGTGACCATTACCTTGAATTCACAGGGACCTGTACTGTGACACTTACCCTGAATACACAGGGACACTGTACAGTGACACTTAATCTGAATACACAGGGACCCGGTAAGCGACCCTTACCGTGAATACACAGGGACCCTGTACCGTAACCCTTACCCTGAATACACAGGTACCCTGTACAGTGACCCTTACCCTGAATACACAGGGATCCTGTACAATAACCCTTACCCTGAATACACAGGTACCCTGTAGATTAACCCTTACCCTGAATACACAGTGACACTGTACAGTGTTCCTTACCATGAATATACAGGGACCCTGTACAGTAACCCATCCCTGAATACATAGGGACCCTGTACAGTAACCCTTACCCTGAATACACAGGGACACTGTACAGTGAGCCTTACCCTGAATACACAGGGATCCTGTACAATAACCCTTTCCCTGAATACACAGGGACACTGTACAGTGATCCTTACCCTGATTACACAGGGATCGTGTACAATTGCCCTTACCCTGAATACACAGGGACCATGTACAGTAACCCTTACGCTGAATAGACATGGACCCTGTACAGTGACCCTTACCCTGAATACACAACGATCGTGTACAATAGCCCTTACCCTGAATACACAGGGACCCAGTACAGTAACCCTTACCCTGAATAGACAGGGACCCTGTACAGTGATCCTTACCCTGAATAAACAGGGATCCTGTACAATAACCCTTACCCTGAATACACAGGGACCCTGTACAGTGATCCGTACCCTGAATACACAATGATCGTGTACAATAGCCCTTACCCTGAATACACAGTGACCCAATACAGTAACCCTTACCCTGAATAAACAGGGATCCTGTACAATAACCGTTACCCTGAATACACAGGGACTCTGAACAGTAACCCTTACCCTGAAAACACAGGGACCCTTTACAGTAACCCTTACCCTGATTACACAGGTACCCTGTGCAGTGACACTTACCCTGAATACACAGAGACCTTGTACAGTAACCCTTATCCTGAATACACAGGGACCCTGTACAGTGACACTTAACCTGAATACACATGGACCCTGTAAGCGACCATTACCCTGAATACACAGGGACCTTTTACAGTGACCATTACCTTAAATTCACAGGGACCTGTACTGTGACACTTACCCTGAATACACAGGGACACTGTACAGTGACACTTAATCTGAATACACAGGGACCCTGTAAGCGATCCTTACCGTGAATAATCAGAGACCCTGTAAAGTAACCCTTACCCTGAATACACAGGTACCCTGTACAGTTACCCTTACCCTGAATACACAGGGATCCTGTACAATAACCCTTAGCCTGAATACACAGGTACCCTGTACAGTAACCCTTACCCTGAATACACAGGGACACTGTACAGTGTTCCTTCCCATGAATATACAGGGACCCTGTACAGTAACCCTTACCCTGAATACATAGGGACCCTGTACAGTATCCCTTACCCTGAATACACAGGGACCCTGTACAATGACCCTTACCCTGAATACACAGAGATCCTGTACAATAACCCTTTCCCTGAATACACAGGGACCCTGTACAGTGATCCTTACCCTGAATACACAGGGATCGTGTACAATTGCCCTTACCCTGAATACACAGGGACCCTGTACAGTAACCCTTACCCTGAATACACAAGGATCGTGTACAATAGCCCTTACCCTGAATACACAGGGACCCAGTACAGTAACCCTTACCCTGAATAGACAGGGACCCTGTACAGTGACCATTACCCTGAATAATCAGGGATCCTGTACAATAACCCTTACCCTGAATACACAGGGACCCTGTACAGTGATCCTTACCCTGAATACACAAGGATCCTGTACAATAGCTCTTATCCTGAATACACAGTGATCCAGTACAGTAACCCTTACCCTGAATAAACAGGGATCCTGTACAATAACCCTTACCCTGAATACACAGGGACCCTGTACAGTAACCCTTACCCTGAAAACACAGGGACCCTGTACAGTAACCCTTACCCTGAATACACAGGTACCCTGTGCAGTGATCCTTACCCTGAATACACAGAGACCCTGTACAGTAACCCTTACCCTGAATACACAGGGACCCTGTACAGTGATACTTAACCTGAATACACAGGGACCCTGTAAGCGACCCTTACCCTGAATACACAGGAACCCTTTACAGTGACCATTACCTTGAATTCACAGGGACCTGTACTGTGACACTTTCCCTGAATACACAGGGACACAGTACAGTGACACTTAATCTGAAAACACAGGGACCGTGTAAGCGACCCTTACCGTGAATACACAGGGACCTTGTACAGTAACCCTTACCCTGAAGACACAGGGACCTGTACAGTGACCCTTACCCTGAATACACAGGGATCCTGTACAGTGACACTTACCCTGAATACACAGGGACCCTGTACAGTAACCCTTACCCTGAATACACAGGAATCCTGTACAATAACACTTACCCTGAATACACAGGGACATTGTACAGTAACCCTTACCCTAAATAGAGAGGGACCCTGTACAGTGACCCTTACCCTGAATACACAGGGATCCTGTACAATAACCCTTACCCTGAATACACAGGGATCCTGTACAGTAAACCTTACCCTGAATACACAGGGACCCTGTACAGTGACCCTTACCCTGAATACAAAGGGACCCTTTACAGTAACACTTACCCTGAATACACAGGTATCCTGTACAATAACCCTTACCCTGAATACACAGGGACCCTGTACAGTAACCCTTACCCTGAATACACAGGGACCCTGCACAGTGATCCTTACCCTGAATACGCAGGGACCCTGTACAGTGACCCTAACCCTGAATACACAGGGATCTGTACAGTGACCCTTACCCTGAATACACAGGGACACTGTACAGTGACACTTAACCTGAATTAGCAGGGACCCTGTAAGCGACCCTTACACTGAATACACAGGGACCCTGTACAGTAACCCTTACCTGAATACACAGTAACCTGTACAGTGAACCTTACCCTGAATACACAGGGACCCTGTACAGTGACACTTACCCTGAATACACAGGGTCCCTGTACAGTAAACCTTACCCTGAATACACAGGGGCCCTGCACAGTGACACTTAACCTGAATACACAGGGACCCTGTAAGCGACCCTTACCCTGAATACACAGGGACCCTTTACAGTCACCATTACCTTCAATTCACAGGGACCTGTACTGTGACACTTACCCTGAATACACAAGACACTGTACAGTGACACTTAATCTGAATACACAGGGACCCTGTACAGTGACCTTTACCCTGAATACACAGGGATCCCGTACAATAACCCTTTCCCTGAATACACAGGGACCCTGTACAGTGATCCTTACCCTGAATACACAGGGATCGTGTACAATTGCCCTTATCCTGAATACACAGGGACCCTGTACAGTAACCCTTACGCTGAATAGACAAGGACCCTGTACAGTGACCCTTACCCTGATTACACAAGGATCGTGTACAATAGCCCTTACCCTGAATACACAGGGACCCAGTACAGTAACCCTTACCCTGAAAAGACAGGGACCCTGTACAGTGACCCTTACCCTGAATAAACAGGGATCCTGTACAATAACCCTTACCCTGAATACAAAGGGACCCTGTACAGTGATCCTAACCCTGAATACACAAGGATCGTGTACAATAGCCCTTACCCTGAATAAACAGTGACCCAGTACAGTAACCCTTACCCTGAATAAACAGGGATCCTGTACAATAACCCTTACCCTGAATACACAGGGACCCTGTACAGTAACCCTTACCCTGAAAACACAGGGACCCATTACAGTAACCCTTACCCTGAATACACAGGTACCCTGTGCAGTGACACTTACCCTGAATACACAGAGACCCTGTACAGTAACCCTTACCCTGAATACACAGGGACCCTGTACAGTGACACTTAACCTGAATACAGAGGGACCCTGTAAGCGACCCTTACCCTGAATACACAGGGATCCTTTACAGTGACCATTACCTTGAATTCACAGGGACCTGTACTGTGACACTTACCCTGAATACACAGGGACACTGTACAGTGTTCCTTACCATGAATATACAGGGACCCTGTACAGTAACCCTTACTCTGAATACATAGGGACCCTGTACAGTAACCCTTACCCTGAATACACAGGGACCCTGTACAGTGATCCTTAACGTGAATACACAGGGATCCTGTACAATAACCCTTTCCCTGAATACACAGGGACCCTGTACAGTGATCCTTACCCTGAATACACAGGGATCGTGTACAATTGCGCTTACCCTGAATATACAGGGACCCTGTACAGTAACCCTTACCCTGAATACACAAGGATCGTGTAAAATAGCCCTAACCCTGAATACACAGGGACCCAGTACAGTAACCCTTACCCTGAATAGACAGGGACCCTGTACAGTGACCCTTACCCTGAATAAACAGGGACCCTGTACAGTGACACTTAACCTGAATAAACAGGGACCCTGTAAGCGACCCTTACCCTGAATACACAGGGACCCTTTACAGTCACCATTACCTTCAATTCACAGGGACCTGTACTGTGACACTTACCCTGAATACACAGGGACACTGTACAGTGATACTTAATCTGAATACACAGGGACCCTTTTACAGTGACCCTTACTCTGAATACACAGGGATCCTGTACAATAACCCTTTCCCTGAATACACAGGGACCCTGTACAGTGATCCTTACCCTGAATACACAGGGATCTTGTACAATTGCCCTTACCCTGCATACACAGGGACCCTGTACAGTAACCCTTACGCTGAATAGACAGGGACCCTGTACAGTGACCCTTACCCTGAATACACAAGGATCGTGTACAATAGCCCTTACCCTGAATACACAGGGACCCAGTACAGTAACCCTTACCCTGAATAGACAGGGACCCTGTACAGTGACCCTTTCCCTGAATAAACAGGGATCCTGTACAATAACCCTTACCCTGAATACACAGGGACCCTGTACAGTGATCCTTACCCTGAATACACAAGGATCGTGTACAATAGCCCTTACCCTGAATACACAGTGACCCAGTACAGTAACCTTTACCCTGAATAAACAGGGATCCTGTACAATAACCCTTACCCTGAATACACAGGGACCCTGTACAGTAACCCTTACCCTGAAAACACAGGGACCCTTTACAGTAACCCTTACCCTGAATACACAGGTACCCTTTGCAGTGACACTTACCCTGAATACACAGAGACCCTGTACAGTAACCCTTACCCTGAATACACAGGCACCCTGAACAGTGACACTTAACCTGAATACACAGGGACCCTGTAAGCGACCCTTACCCTGAATACACAGGGACCCTTTACAGTGACCATTACTTTGAATTCACAGGGACCTGTACTGTGACACTTACCCTGAATACACAGGGACACTGTACAGTGACACTTAACCTGAATTAGCAGGGACCCTGTAAGCGACCCTTTCCCTGAATACACAGGGACCCTGTACAGTAAACCTTACCCTGAATACACAGGAACCTGTACAGTGAACCTTACCCTGAATACACAGGGACCCTGTACAGTGACACTTACCCTGAATACACAGGGTCCCTGTACAGTAAACCTTACCCTGAATACACAGGGACCCTGTACAGTGACACTTAACCTGAATACACAGGGACCCTGTAAGCGACCCTTACCCTGAATACACAGGGACCCTTTACAGTCACCATTACCTTCAATTCACAGGGACCTGTACTGTGACACTTACCCTGAATACACAAGACACTGTACAGTGACACTTAATCTGAATACACAGGGACCCTGTACAGTGACCCTTACCCTGAATACACAGGGATCCTGTACAATAACCCTTTCACTGAATACACAGGGACCCTGTACAGTGATCCTTACCCTGAATACACAGGGATCGTGTACAATTGCCCTTATCCTGAATACACAGGGACCCTGTACAGTAACCCTTACGCTGAATAGACAAGGACCCTGTACAGTGACCCTTACCCTGATTACACAAGGATCGTGTACAATAGCCCTTACCCTGAATACACAGGGACCCAGTACAGTAACCCTTACCCTGAAAAGACAGGGACCCTGTACAGTGACCCTTACCCTGAATAAACAGGGATCCTGTACAATAACCCTTACCCTGAATACACAGGGACCCTGTACAGTGATCCTTACCCTGAATACACAAGGATCGTGTACAATAGCCCTTACCCTGAATACACAGTGACCCAGTACAGTAACCCTTACCCTGAATAAACAGGGATCCTGTACAATAACCCTTACCCTGAATACACAGGGACCCTGTACAGTAACCCTTACCCTGAATACACAGAGACCCTGTACAGTAACCCTTACCCTGAATACACAGGGAACCTGTACAGTGACACTTAACCTGAATACAGAGGGACCCTGTAAGCGACCCTTACCCTGAATACACAGGGACCTTTTACAGTGACCATTACCTTGAATTCACAGGGACCTGTACTGTGACACTTACCCTGAATACACAGGGACACTGTACAGTGACACTTAATCTGAATACACAGGGACCCTGTAAGCGACCCTTACCGTGAATACACAGGGACCCTGTACAGTAACCCTTACCCTGAATACACAGGTACCCTGTACAGTGACCCTTACCCTGAATACACAGGGATCCTGTACAATAACACTTACCCTGAATACACAGGTACCCTGTACAGTAACCCTTACCCTGAATACACATGGACACTGTACAGTGTTCCTTACCAGGAATATACAGGGACCCTGTACAGTAACCCTTACTCTGAATACATAGGGACCCTGTACAGTAACCCTTACCCTGAATACACAGGGACCCTGTACAGTGATCCTTACCCTGAATACACAGGGATCCTGTACAATAACCCTTTCCCTGAATACACAGGGACCCTGTACAGTGATCCTTACCCTGAATACACAGGCATCGTGTACAATTGCGCTTACCCTGAATATACAGGGACCCTGTACAGTAACCCTTACCCTGAATACACAGGTACCCTGTACAGTGACCCTTACCCTGAATACACAGGGATCCTGTACAATAACACTTACCCTGAATACACAGGTACCCTGTACAGTAACCCTTACCCTGAATACACATGGACACTGTACAGTGTTCCTTACCATGAATATACAGGGACCCTGTACAGTAACCCTTACTCTGAATACATAGGGACCCTGTACAGTACCCTTACCCTGAATACACAGGGACCCTGTACAGTGATCCTTACCCTGAATACACAGGGATCCTGTACAATAACCCTTTCCCTGAATACACAGGGACCCTGTACAGTGATCCTTACCCTGAATACACAGGGATCGTGTACAATTGCGCTTACCCTGAATATAGAGGGACCCTGTACAGTAACCCTTACCCTGAATACACAAGGATCGTTTAAAATAGCCCTAACCCTGAATACACAGGGACCCAGTACAGTAACCCTTAACCTGAATAGACAGGGACCCTGTACAGTGACCCTTACCCTGAATAAACAGGGACCCTGTACAGTGACACTTAACCTGAATATACAGGGACCCTGTAAGCGACCCTTACCCTGAATACACAGGGACCCTTTACAGTCACCATTACCTTCAATACACAGGGACCTGTACTGTGACACTTACCCTGAATACACAGGGACACTGTACAGTGACACTTAATCTGAATACACAGGGACCCTTTTACAGTGACCCTTACTCTGAATACACAGGGATCCTGTACAATAACCCTTTCCCTGAATACACAGGGACCCTGTACAGTGATCCTTACCCTGAATACACAGGGATCGTGTACAATTGCCCTTACCCTGCATACACAGGGACCCTGTACAGTAACCCTTACGCTGAATAGACAGGGACCCTGTACAGTGACCCTTACCCTGAATACACAAGGATCGTGTACAATAGCCCTTACCCTGAATACACAGGGACCCAGTACAGTAACCCTTACCCTGAATAGACAGGGACCCTGTACAGTGACCCTTACCCTGAATAAACAGGGATCCTGTACAATAACCCTTACCCTGAATACACAGGGACCCTGTACAGTGATCCTTACCCTGAATACACAAGGATCGTGTACAATAGCCCTTACCCTGAATACACAGTGACCCAGTACAGTAACCTTTACCCTGAATAAACAGGGATCCTGTACAATAACCCTTACCCTGAATACACAGGGACCCTGTACAGTAACCCTTACCCTGAAAACACAGGGACCCTTTACAGTAACCCTTACCCTGAATACACAGGTACCCTTTGCAGTGACACTTACCCTGAATACACAGAGACCCTGTACAGTAACCCTTACCCTGAATACACAGGGACCCTGAACAGTGACACTTAACCTGAATACACAGGGACCCTGTAAGCGACCCTTACCCTGAATACACAGGGACCCTTTACAGTGACCATTACCTTGAATTCACAGGGACCTGTACTGTGACAGTTACCCTGAATACACAGGGACACTGTACAGTGACACTTAACCTGAATTAGCAGGGACCCTGTAAGCGACCCTTACCCTGAATACACAGGGACCCTGTACAGTAACCCTTACCCTGAATACACAGGAACCTGTACAGTGAACCTTACCCTGAATACACAGGGAACCTGTACAGTGACACTTACCCTGAATACACAGGGTCCCTGTACAGTAAACCTTACCCTGAATACACAGGGACCCTGTACAGTGACACTTAACCTGAATACACAGGGACCCTGTAAGCGACCCTTACCCTGAATACACAGGGACCCTTTACAGTCACCATTACCTTCAATTCACAGGGACCTGTACTGTGACACTTACCCTGAATACACAAGACACTGTACAGTGACACTTAATCTGAATACACAGGGACCCTGTACAGTGACCCTTACCCTGAATACACAGGGATCCTGTACAATAACCCTTTCCCTGAATACACAGGGACCCTGTACAGTGATCCTTACCCTGAATACACAGGGATCGTGTACAATTGCCCTTATCCTGAATACACAGGGACCCTGTACAGTAACCCTTACGCTGAATAGACAAGGACCCTGTACAGTGACCCTTACCCTGATTACACAAGGATCGTGTACAATAGCCCTTACCCTGAATACACAGGGACCCAGTACAGTAACCCTTACCCTGAAAAGACAGGGACCCTGTACAGTGACCCTTACCCTGAATAAACAGGGATCCTGTACAATAACCCTTACCCTGAATACACAGGGACCCTGTACAGTGATCCTTACCCTGAATACACAAGGATCGTGTACAATAGCCCTTACCCTGAATACACAGTGACCCAGTACAGTAACCCTTACCCTGAATAAACAGGGATCCTGTACAATAACCCTTACCCTGAATACACAGGGACCCTGTACAGTAACCCTTACCCTGAAAACACAGGGACCCTTTACAGTAACCCTTACCCTGAATACACAGGTACCCTGTGCAGTGACACTTACCCTGAATACACAGAGACCCTGTACAGTAACCCTTACCCTGAATACACAGGGAACCTGTACAGTGACACTTAACCTGAATACAGAGGGACCCTGTAAGCGACCCTTACCCTGAATACACAGGGACCCTTTACAGTGACCATTACCTTGAATTCACAGGGACCTGTACTGTGACACTTACCCTGAATACACAGGGACACTGTACAGTGACACTTAATCTGAATACACAGGGACCCTGTAAGCGACCCTTACCGTGAATACACAGGGACCCTGTACAGTAACCCTTACCCTGAATACACAGGTACCATGTACAGTGACCCTTACCCTGAATACACAGGGATCCTGTACAATAACACTTACCCTGAATACACAGGTACCCTGTACAGTAACCCTTACCCTGAATACACATGGACACTGTACAGTGTTCCTTACCAGGAATATACAGGGACCCTGTACAGTAACCCTTACTCTGAATACATAGGGACCCTGTACAGTAACCCTTACCCTGAATACACAGGGACCCTGTACAGTGATCCTTACCCTGAATACACAGGGATCCTGTACAATAACCCTTTCCCTGAATACACAGGGACCCTGTACAGTGATCCTTACCCTGAATACACAGGCATCGTGTACAATTGCGCTTACCCTGAATATACAGGGACACTGTACAGTAACCCTTACCCTGAATACACAAGGATCGTGTAAAATAGCCCTAACCCTGAATACACAGGGACCCAGTACAGTAACCCTTACCCTGAATAGACAGGGACCCTGTACAGTGACCCTTACCCTGAATAAACAGGGACCCTGTACAGTGACACTTAACCTGAATAAACAGGGACCCTGTAAGCGACCCTTACCCTGAATACACAGGGACCCTTTACAGTCACCATTACCTTCAATTCACAGGGACCTGTACTGTGACACTTACCCTGAATACACAGGGACACTGTACAATAACCCTTTCCCTGAATACACAGGGACCCTGTACAGTGATCCTTACCCTGAATACACAGGGATCGTGTACAATTGCCCTTACCCTGCATACACAGGGACCCTGTACAGTAACCCTTACGCTGAATAGACAGGGACCCTGTACAGTGACCCTTACCCTGAATACACAAGGATCGTGTACAATAGCCCTTACCCTGAATACACAGGGACCCAGTACAGTAACCCTTACCCTGAATAGACAGGGACCCTGTACAGTGACCCTTACCCTGAATAAACAGGGATCCTGTACAATAACCCTTACCCTGAATACACAGGGACCCTGTACAGTGATCCTTACCCTGAATACACAAGGATCGTGTACAATAGCCCTTACCCTGAATACACAGTGACCCAGTACAGTAACCTTTACCCTGAATAAACAGGGATCCTGTACAATAACCCTTACCCTGAATACACAGGGACCCTGTACAGTAACCCTTACCCTGAAAACACAGGGACCCTTTACAGTAACCCTTACCCTGAATACACAGGTACCCTTTGCAGTGACACTTACCCTGAATACACAGAGACCCTGTACAGTAACCCTTACCCTGAATACACAGGGACCCTGAACAGTGACACTTAACCTGAATACACAGGGACCCTGTAAGCGACCCCTACCCTGAATACACAGGGACCCTTTACAGTGACCATTACCTTGAATTTACAGGGACCTGTACTGTGACACTTACCCTGAATACACAGGGACACTGTACAGTGACACTTAATCTGAATACACAGGGACCCTGTTAGCGACCCTTACCGTGAATACACAGGGACCCTGTACATTAACCCTTACCCTGAATACACAGGTACCCTGTACAATGACCCTTACCCGGAATATACAGGGATCCTGTACACTAACACTTACCCTGAATACACAGGTACCCTGTACAGTAACCCTTACCCTGAATACACATGGACACTGTACAGTGTTCCTTACCATGAATATACCGGGACCCTGTACAGTAACCCTTACCCTGAATACATAGGGACCCTGTACAGTAACCCTTACCCTGAATACACAGGGACACTGTACAGTGACCCTTACCCTGAATACACAGGGATCCTGTACAATAACTCTTTCCCTGAATACACAGGGACCCTGTACATTGATCCTTACCCTGAATACACAGGGATCGTGTACAATTGCGCTTACCCCGAATACACAGGGACCCTGTACAGTAACCCTTACCCTGAATACACAAGGATCGTGTACAATAGCCCTTACCCTGAATACACAGGGACCCAGTACAGTAACCCTTACCCTGAATAGATAGGGACCCTGTACAGTGACCCTTACCCTGAATAAACAGGGATCCTGTACAATAACCCTTACCCTGAATACACAGGGACCCTGTACAGTGATCCTTACCCTGAATACACAAGGATCGTGTACAATAGCCCTTACCCTGAATACACAGTGATCCAGTACAGTAACCCTTACCCTGAATAAACAGGGATCCTGTACAATAACCCTTACCCTGAATACACAGGGACCCTGTACAGTAACCCTTAGCCTGAAAACACAGGGACCCTGTACAGTAACCCTTACCCTGTATACACAGGTACCCTGTGCAGTGACCCTTACCCTGAATACACAGAGACCCTGTACAGTAACCCTTACACTGAATACACAGGGACCCTTTACCGTGACCATTACCTTGAATTCACAGGGACCTGTACTGTGACACTTACCCTGAATACACAGGGACACTCTACAGTGACACTTAATCTGAAAACACAGGGACCCTGTAAGCGACCCTTACCGTGAATACACAGGGACCCTGTACAGTAACCCTTACCCTGAAGACACAGGAACCTGTACAGTGACCCTTACCCTGAATACACAGAGACCCTGTACAGTGACACTTACCCTGAATACACAGGGACCCTGTACAGTAACCCTTACCCTGAATACACAGGAATCCTGTACAATAACACTTACCCTGAATACACAGGGACCCTGTACAGTAACCCTTACCCTGAATACACAGGAATCCTGTACAATAACACTTACCCTGAATACACAGGGACCCTGTACAGTAACCCTTACCCTGAATACATTGGGACCCTGTACAGTGACCCTTACCCTGAATACACAGGGATCCTGTACAATAACCCTTACCCTGAATACACAGGGACCCTGTACAGTAATCCTTACCCTGAATACACAGGGACCCTGTACAGTGACCTTACCCTGAACACAAAGGGACCCTTTAGAGTAACCCTTACCCGGAATACACAGGTATCCTGTACAATAACCCTTACCCTGAATACACAGGGACCCTGTACAGTAACCCTTACCCTGAATACACAGGGACCCTGTACAGTGACCCTTACCCTGAATACACAGGAACCCTCTACAGTGACCCTTAACCTGAATACACAGGGATCTGTACAGTGACTCTTACCCTGAATACACAGGGACACTGTACAGTGACACTTAACCTGAATACGCAGGGACCCTGTAAGCGACCCTTACCCTGAATACACAGGGACCCTGTACAGTAACCCTTAGCCTGAAAACACAGGGACCCTGTACAGTAACCCGTACCCTGAATACACAGGTACCCTGTGCAGTGACCCTTACCCTGAATACATAGAGAACCTGTACAGTGACACTTACCCTGAATACACAGGGACCCTGTACAGTAACCCTTACCCTGAATACACAGGGACCCTGTACAGTGACACTTAACCTGAATACACAGGGATCCTGTACAATAACCCTTACCCTGAATAAACAGGGATCCTGTACAATAACCCTTACCCTGAATACACAGGGACCCTGTACAGTAACCCTTACCCTGAAAACACAGGGACCCTGTACAGTAACCCTTACCCTGAATTCACAGGTACCCTGTGCAGTGATCCTTACCCTGAATACACAGAGACCCTGTACAGTAACCCTTACCCTGAATACACAGGGACCCTGTACAGTGACACTTAATCTGAATACACAGGGACCCTGTAAGCGACCCTTACCCTGAATACACAGGAACCCTTTACAGTGACCATTACCTTGAATTCACAGGGACCTGTACTGTGACACTTTCCCTGAAAACACAGGGACACAGTACAGTGACACTTAATCTGAAAACACAGGGACCCTGTAAGCGACCCTTACCGTGAATACACAGGGACCTTGTACAGTAACCCTTACCCTGAAGACACAGGGACCTGTACAGTGACCCTTACCCTGAATACACAGGGATCCTGTACAGTGACACTTACCCTGAATACACAGGGACCCTGTACAGTAACCCTTACCCTGAATACACAGGAATCCTGTACAATAACACTTACCCTGAATACACAGGGACATTGTACAGTAACCCTTACCCTGAATAGAGAGGGACCCTGTACAGTGACCCTTACCCTGAATACACAGGGATCCTGTACAATAACCCTTACCCTGAATACACAGGGATCCTGTACAGTAAACCTTACCCTGAATACACAGGGACCCTGTACAGTGACCCTTACCCTGAATACAAAGGGACCCTTTACAGTAACCCTTACCCTGAATACACAGGTATCCTGTACAATAACCCTTACCCTGAATACACAGGGACCCTGTACAGTAACACTTACCCTGAATACACAGGGACCCTGCACAGTGATCCTTACCCTGAATACGCAGGGACCCTGTACAGTGACCCTTACCCTGAATACACAGGGATCTGTACAGTGACCCTTACCCTGAATACACAGGGATACTGTACAGTGACACTTAACCTGAATTAGCAGGGACCCTGTAAGCGACCCTTACCCTGAATACACAGGGACCCTGTACAGTAACATTAGCCTGAATACACAGGAACCTGTACAGTGAACCTTACCCGAATACACAGGGACCCTGTACAGTGACACTTACCCTGAATACACAGGGTCCCTGTACAGTAAACCTTACCCTGAATACACAGGGACCCTGTACAGTGACCCTTACCCTGAATACACAGGGATCCTGTACAATAACACTTACCCTGAATACACAGGTACCCTGTACAGTAACCCTTACCCTGAATACACATGGACACTGTACAGTGTTCCTTACCAGGAATATACAGGGACCCTGTACAGTAACCCTTACTCTGAATACATAGGGACACTGTACAGTAACCCTTACCCTGAATACACAGGGACCCTGTACAGTGACCCTTAACCTGAATACACAGGGATCTGTACAGTGACTCTTACCCTGAATACACAGGGACACTGTACAGTGAAACTTAACCTGAATACGCAGGGACCCTGTAAGCGACCCTTACCCTGAATACACAGGGACCCTGTACAGTAACCCTTAGCCTGAAAACACAGGGACCCTGTACAGTAACCCTTACCCTGAATACACAGGTACCCTGTGCAGTGACCCTTACCCTGAATACACAGAGACCCTGTACAGTAACCCTTACACTGAATACACAGGGACCATTTACAGTGACCATTACCTTGAATTCACAGGGACCTGTACTATGACACTTACCCTGAATACACAGGGACACTGTACAGTGACACTTAATCTGAAAACACAGGGACCCTGTAAGCGACCCTTACCGTGAATACACAGGGACCCTGTACAGTAACCCTTACCCTGAAGACACAGGGACCTGTACAGTGAACCTTACCCTGAATACACAGAGACCCTGTACAGTGACACTTACCCTGAATACACAGGGACCCTGTACAGTAACCCTTACCTGAATACACAGGGAGCTGTACAGTGACTCTTACCCTGAATACACAGGGACGCTGTACAGCGACACTTACCCTGAATACACAGGGACCCTGTACAGTAACCCTTACGCTGAATACACAGGCATCTTGTACAGTGACCCTTACCCTGAATACACAGGGTCCATGTACCGTAACCCTTATCCTGAATACACAGGGATCCTGTACAATAGCCCTTACCCTGAATACACAGGGACCCTGTACAGTAACCCTTACCCTGAATACAAAGGGACCCTGTACAGTGACCCTTACCCTGAATACATAGAGATCCTGTACAATAACCCTTACCATGAATACACAGGGACCCTGTATAGTGACCCTAACCCTGAATACACAGGGAAATTGTACAGTAACCCTTACCCTGAATACACAGGGACTCTGTACAGTGACCCTTACCCTGAATAAACAGGGACACTGTACAGTAACCCTTACCCTGATTACACAGGGTCCCTGTACTGTGACCCTTACCCTGAATAGACAGGGACCCTGTACAGTAACCCTTACCCTGAATACACAGGGACCCTGTACAGTGAACCTAACCCTGAATAAACAGGTACCCAGTAAAGTGATCCTTACCCTGAATACACAGGGACCCTGTACAGTAAGCCTTTCCCTGAATACACAGGGACCCTGTACAGTGACCCTAACCCTGAATACACAGGTACCCTGTACAGTGACCCTTACCCTGAATACACAGGGACCCTGTACAGTTATCCTTACCCTGAATATACAGGGACCCTGTACATTAACCCTTACCCTGAATACACACGGACAATTTACAGTAACCCATACCCTGAATACACAGGGACCCTGTACAGTGACCCTAACCCTGAATACACAGGGAACTTGTACAGTAACCCTTACCCTGAATACACAGGGACCATGTACAGTGACCCTTACCCTGAATAAACAGGGACACTGTACAGTAACCCTTACCCTGATTACACAGGGTTCCTGTACAGTGACCCTTACCCTGAATAGACAGGGACCCTGTACATTAACCTTTACCCTCAATACACAGGGACCCTGTACAGTGAACCTAACCCTGAATACACAGGGACCGAGTAAAGTGATCCTTACCCTGAATACACAGGGCCCCTTTACAGTAACCCTTACCCTGAATACACAGGGACACTGTACACTGACCCTTACCCTGAATACACAGGGACCGTGTACAGTAATCCTTACCCTGAATACACAGGTACCCTTTACAGTAAACCTTACCCTGAATACACAGGGACCCTGTACAGTAACCCTTACCCTGAATACACAGGGACACTGTTCACTGACCCTTACCCTGAATACACAGGGACCGTGTACAGTAACCCATATCCTGAATACACAGGGACCCTCTACAGTAACCCTTACCCTGAATACACAGCGACTCTGTACAGTAACCCTTACCCTGAATACACATGGACCCTGTGCAGTAACCCTTACCCTGAATACACAGGGACTCTGTACAGTAAACCTTACCCTGAATACACAGGGTCCCTGTACAGTAACCCTTACCCTGAATACACAGGGACCCTGTACAATAACCCTTACCCTGAATACACAGGGACACTGTACAGTCACCCTTACCCTGAATACACAGGGTCCCTTTACTGTAACCCTTACCCTGAATACACAGGGATCCTGTACAATAGCCCTTTCGCTGAATACACAGGTACCCTGTACAGTAACCCTTACCCTGAATACACAGGTACCCTGTACACTGACCCTTACCCTGAATACACAGGGATCCTGTACAATAACCCTTACCATGAATACACAGGTACCCTTTACAGTAACCCTTACCCTGAATACACATGTTCACTCTACAGTGTTCCTTACCATGAATATACAGGGACCCTGTACAGTAACCCTTACCCTGAATACATAGGGACCCTGTACAGTAACCCTTACCCTGAATACACAGGGACCATGTACAGTGATCCTTACCCTGAATACACAGGGATCGTGTACAATTGCCCTTACCCTGAATACACAGGGACCCTGTACAGTAACCCTTACGCTGAATAGACAGGGACCCTTTACAGTGACCCTTACCCTGAATACACAAGGTTCGTGTACAATAGCCCTTACCCTGAATACACAGGGACCCATTACAGTAACCCTTACCCTGAATAGACAGGGACCCTGTACAGTGACCCTTACCCTGAATAACAGGGATCCTGTACAATAACCGTTACCCTGAATACACAGGGACCCTGTACAGTGATCCTTACCCTGAATACACAAGGATCGTGTACAATAGCCCTTACCCTGAATACACACTGATCCAGTACAGTAACCCTTACCCTGAATAAACAGGGATCCTGTACAATAACCCTTACCCTGAATACACAGGGACCCTGTACAGTAACCCTTACCCTGAAAACACAGGGACCCTGTACAGTAACCCTTACCCTGAATACACAGGTACCCTGTGCAGTGACCCTTACCCTGAATACACAGAGACCCTGTACAGTAACCCTTACCCTGAATACACAGGGACCCTGTACAGTGACACTTAACCTGAATACACAGGGACCCTGTAAGCGACCCTTACCCTGAATACACAGGGACCCTTTTCAGTGACCATTACCTTGAATTCACAGGGACCTGTACTGTGACACTTACCCTGAATACACAGGGACACTGTACAGTGACACTTAATCTGAATACACAGGGACCCGGTAAGCGACCCTTACCGTGAATACACAGGGACCCTGTACAGTAACCCTTACCCTGAATACACAGGGATCCTGTACAATAACCCTTACCCTGAATACACAGGTACCCTGTAGATTAACCCTTACCCTGAATACACAGTGACACTGTACAGTGTTCCTTACCATGAATATACAGGGACCCTGTACAGTAACCCATCCCTGAATACATAGGGACCCTGTACAGTAACCCTTACCCTGAATACACAGGGACCCTGTACAGTGAGCCTTACCCTGAATACACAGGGATCCTGTACAATAACCCTTTCCCTGAATACACAGGGACCCTGTACAGTGATCCTTACCCTGATTACACAGGGATCGTGTACAATTGCCCTTACCCTGAATACACAGGGACCATGTACAGTAACCCTTACGCTGAATAGACAGGGACCCTGTACAGTGACCCTTACCCTGAATACACAACGATCGTGTACAATAGCCCTTACCCTGAATACACAGGGACCCAGTACAGTAACCCTTACCCTGAATAGACAGGGACCCTGTACAGTGATCCTTACCCTGAATAAACAGGGATCCTGTACAATAACCCTTACCCTGAATACACAGGGACCCTGTACAGTGATCCGTACCCTGAATACACAAGGATCGTGTACAATAGCCCTTACCCTGAATGCACAGTGACCCAGTACAGTAACCCTTACCCTGAATAAACAGGGATCCTGTACAATAACCGTTACCCTGAATACACAGGGACTCTGTACAGTGACCCTTACCCTGAATAAACAGGGACACTGTACAGTAACCCTTACCCTGATTACACAGGGTCCCTGTACTGTGACCCTTACCCTGAATAGACAGGGACCCTGTACAGTAACCCTTACCCTGAATACACAGGGACCCTGTACAGTGAACCTAACCCTGAATAAACAGGTACCCAGTAAAGTGATCCTTACCCTGAATACACAGGGACCCTGTACAGTAAGCCTTTCCCTGAATACACAGGGACCCTGTACAGTGACCCTAACCCTGAATACACAGGTACCCTGTACAGTGACCCTTACCCTGAATACACAGGGACCCTGTACAGTTATCCTTACCCTGAATATACAGGGACCCTGTACATTAACCCTTACCCTGAATACACACGGACAATTTACAGTAACCCATACCCTGAATACACAGGGACCCTGTACAGTGACCCTAACCCTGAATACACAGGGAACTTGTACAGTAACCCTTACCCTGAATACACAGGGACCATGTACAGTGACCCTTACCCTGAATAAACAGGGACACTGTACAGTAACCCTTACCCTGATTACACAGGGTTCCTGTACAGTGACCCTTACCCTGAATAGACAGGGACCCTGTACATTAACCTTTACCCTCAATACACAGGGACCCTGTACAGTGAACCTAACCCTGAATACACAGGGACCGAGTAAAGTGATCCTTACCCTGAATACACAGGGCCCCTTTACAGTAACCCTTACCCTGAATACACAGGGACACTGTACACTGACCCTTACCCTGAATACACAGGGATCCTGTACAATAACCCTTACCCTGAATACACAGGGACACTGTACAGTAACCCTTACCCTGATTACACAGGGTCCCTGTACTGTGACCCTTACCCTGAATAGACAGGGACCCTGTACAGTAACCCTTACCCTGAATAAACAGGGATCCTGTACAATAACCGTTACCCTGAATACACAGGGACTCTGAACAGTAAATCTTACCCTGAAAACACAGGGACCCTTTACAGTAACCCTTACCCTGAATACACAGGTACCCTTTGCAGTGACACTTACCCTGAATACACAGAGACCTTGTACAGTAACCCTTACCCTGAATACACAGGGACCCTGTACAGTGACACTTAACCTGAATACACATGGACCCTGTAAGCGACCATTACCCTGAATACACAGGGACCCTTTACAGTGACCATTACCTTGAATTCACAGGGACCTGTACTGTGACACTTACCCTGAATACACAGGGACACTGTACAGTGACACTTAATCTGAATACACAGGGACCCTGTAAGCGATCCTTACCGTGAATACACAGAGACCCTGTAAAGTAACCCTTACCCTGAATACACAGATACCCTGTACAGTGACCCTTACCCTGAATACACAGGGATCCTGTACAATAACCCTTACCCTGAATACACAGGTACCCTGTACAGTAACCCTTACCCTGAATACACAGGGACACTGTACAGTGTTCCTTCCCATGAATATACAGGGACCCTGTACAGTAACCCTTACCCTGAATACATAGGGATCCTGTACAGTATCCCTTACCCTGAATACACAGGGACCCTGTACAATGACCCTTACCCTGAATACACAGGGATCCTGTACAATAACCCTTTCCCTGAATACACAGGGACCCTGTACAGTGATCCTTACCCTGAATACACAGGGATCGTGTACAATTGCCCTTACCCTGAATACACAGGGACCCTGTACAGTAACCCTTACCCTGAATACACAAGGATCGTGTACAATAGCCCTTACCCTGAATACGCAGGGACCAAGTACAGTAACCCTTACCCTGAATAGACAGGGACCCTGTACAGTGACCCTTACCCTGAATAATCAGGGATCCTGTACAATAACCCTTACCCTGAATACACAGGGACCCTGTACAGTGATCCTTACCCTGAATACACAAGGATCCTGTACAATAGCTCTTACCCTGAATACACAGTGATCCAGTACAGTAACCCTTACCCTGAATAAACAGGGATCCTGTACAATAACCCTTACCCTGAATACACAGGGACCCTGTACAGTAACCCTTATCCTGAAAATACAGGGACCCTGTAGAGTAACCCTTACCCTGAATACACAGGTACCCTGTGCAGTGATCCTTACCCTGAATACACAGAGACCCTGTACAGTAACCCTTACCCTGAATACACAGGGACCCTGTACAGTGACACTTAACCTGAATACACAGGGACCCTGTAAGCGACCCTTACCCTGAATACATAGGAACCCTTTACAGTGACCATTACCTTGAATTCACAGGGACCTGTACTGTGACACTTTCCCTGAATACACAGGGACACAGTACAGTGACACTTAATCTGAAAGCACAGGGACCCTGTAAGCGACCCTTACCGTGAATACACAGGGACCTTGTACAGTAACCCTTACCCTGACGACACAGGGACCTGTACAGTGAACCTTACCCTGAATACACAGAGACCCTGTACAGTGACACTTACCCTGAATACACAGGGACCCTGTACAGTAACCCTTACCTGAATACACAGGGAGCTGTACAGTGACTCTTACCCTGAATACACAGGGACGCTGTACAGCGACACTTACCCTGAATACACAGGGACCCTGTACAGTAACCCTTACGCTGAATACACAGGCATCTTGTACAGTGACCCTTACCCTGAATACACAGGGTCCATGTACCGTAACCCTTATCCTGAATACACAGGGATCCTGTACAATAGCACTTACCCTGAATACACAGGGACCCTGTACAGTAACCCTTACCCTGAATACAAAGGGACCCTGTACAGTGACCCTTACCCTGAATACATAGGGATCCTGTACAATAACCCTTACCGTGAATACACAGGGACCCTGTATAGTGACCCTAACCCTGAATACACAGGGAAATTGTACAGTAACCCTTACCCTGAATACACAGGGACTCTGTACAGTGACCCTTACCCTGAATAAACAGGGACACTGTACAGTAACCCTTACCCTGATTACACAGGGTCCCTGTACTGTGACCCTTACCCTGAATAGACAGGGACCCTGTACAGTAACCCTTACCCTGAATACACAGGGACCCTGTACAGTGAAACTAACCCTGAATAAACAGGTACCCAGTAAAGTGATCCTTACCCTGAATACACAGGGACCCTGTACAGTAAGCCTTTCCCTGAATACACAGGGACCCTGTACAGTGACCCTAACCCTGAATACACAGGTTCCCTGTACAGTGACCCTTACCCTGAATACACAGGGACCCTGTACAGTTATCCTTACCCTGAATATACAGGGACCCTGTACATTAACCCTTACCCTGAATACACACGGACAATTTACAGTAACCCATACCCTGAATACACAGGGACCCTTTACAGTGACCCTAACCCTGAATACACAGGGAACTTGTACAGTAACCCTTACCCTGAATACACAGGGACCCTGTACAGTGACCCTTACCCTGAATAAACAGGGACACTGTACAGTAACCCTTACCCTGATTACACAGGTTTCCTGTACAGTGACCCTTACCCTGAATAGACAGGGACCCTGTACATTAACCTTTACCCTCAATACACAGGGACCCTGTACAGTGAACCTAACCCTGAATACACAGGGACCGAGTAAAGTGATCCTTACCCTGAATACACAGGGCCCCTTTACAGTAACCCTTACCCTGAATACACAGGGACACTGTACACTGACCCTTACCCTGAATACACAGGGACCGTGTACAGTAATCCTTACCCTGAATACACAGGTACCCTTTACAGTAAACCTTACCCTGAATACACAGGGACCCTGTACAGTAACCCTTACCCTGAATACACAGGGACACTGTTCACTGACCCTTACCCTGAATACACATGGACCGTGTACAGTAACCCATATCCTGAATACACAGGGACCCTCTACAGTAACCCTTACCCTGAATACACAGCGACTCTGTACAGTAACCCTTACCCTGAATACACATGGACCCTGTGCAGTAACCCTTACCCTGAATACACAGGGACTCTGTACAGTAAACCTTACCCTGAATACACTGGGTCCCTGTACAGTAACCCTTACCCTGAATACACAGGGACCCTGTACAATAACCCTTACCCTGAATACACAGGGACACTGTACAGTCACCCTTACCCTGAATACACAGGGTCCCTTTACTGTAACCCTTACCCTGAATACACAGGGATCCTGTACAATAGCCCTTTCGCTGAATACACAGGTACCCTGTACAGTAACCCTTACCCTGAATACACAGGTACCCTGTACACTGACCCTTACCCTGAATACACAGGGATCCTGTACAATAACCCTTACCATGAATACACAGGTACCCTGTACAGTAACCCTTACCCTGAATACACATGTTCACTCTACAGTGTTCCTTACCATGAATATACAGGGACCCTGTACAGTAACCCTTACCCTGAATACATAGGGACCCTGTACAGTAACCCTTACCCTGAATACACAGGGACCATGTACAGTGATCCTTACCCTGAATACACAGGGATCGTGTACAATTGCCCTTACCCTGAATACACAGGGACCCTGTACAGTAACCCTTACGCTGAATAGACAGGGACCCTGTACAGTGACCCTTACCCTGAATACACAAGGTTCGTGTACAATAGCCCTTACCCTGAATACACAGGGACCCATTACTGTAACCCTTACCCTGAATAGACAGGGACCCTGTACAGTGACCCTTACCCTGAATAACAGGGATCCTGTACAATAACCGTTACCCTGAATACACAGGGACCCTGTACAGTGAACCTTACCCTGAATACACAAGGATCGTGTACAATAGCCCTTACCCTGAATACACACTGATCCAGTACAGTAACCCTTACCCTGAATAAACAGGGATCCTGTACAATAACCCTTACCCTGAATACACAGGGACCCTGTACAGTAACCCTTACCCTGAAAACACAGGGACCCTGTACAGTAACCCTTACCCTGAATACACAGGTACCCTGTGCAGTGACCCTTACCCTGAATACACAGAGACCCTGTACAGTAACCCTTACCCTGAATACACAGGGACCCTGTACAGTGACACTTAACCTGAATACACAGGGACCCTGTAAGCGACCCTTACCCTGAATACACAGGGACCCTTTACAGTGACCATTACCTTGAATTCACAGGGACCTGTACTGTGACACTTACCCTGAATACACAGGGACACTGTACAGTGACACTTAATCTGAATACACAGGGACCCGGTAAGCGACCCTTACCGTGAATACACAGGGACCCTGTACAGTAACCCTTACCCTGAATACACAGGGATCCTGTACAATAACCCTTACCCTGAATACACAGGTACCCTGTAGATTAACCCTTACCCTGAATACACAGTGACACTGTACAGTGTTCCTTACCATGAATATACAGGGACCCTGTACAGTAACCCATCCCTGAATACATAGGGACCCTGTACAGTAACCCTTACTCTGAATACACAGGGACCCTGTACAGTGAGCCTTACCCTGAATACACAGGGATCCTGTACAATAACCCTTTCCCTGAATACACAGGGACCCTGTACAGTGATCCTTACCCTGATTACACAGGGATCGTGTACAATTGCCCTTACCCTGAATACACAGGGACCATGTACAGTAACCCTTACGCTGAATAGACAGGGACCCTGTACAGTGACCCTTACCCTGAATACACAACGATCGTGTACAATAGCCCTTACCCTGAATACACAGGGACCCAGTACAGTAACCCTTACCCTGAATAGACAGGGACCCTGTACAGTGATCCTTACCCTGAATAAACAGGGATCCTGTACAATAACCCTTACCCTGAATACACAGGGACCCTGTACAGTGATCCGTACCCTGAATACACAAGGATCGTGTACAATAGCCCTTACCCTGAATGCACAGTGACCCAGTACAGTAACCCTTACCCTGAATAAACAGGGATCCTGTACAATAACCGTTACCCTGAATACACAGGGACTCTGAACAGTAACCCTTACCCTGAAAACACAGGGACCCTTTACAGTAACCCTTACCCTGAATACACAGGTACCCTTTGCAGTGACACTTACCCTGAATACACAGAGACCTTGTACAGTAACCCTTACCCTGAATACACAGGGACCCTGTACAGTGACACTTAACCTGAATACACATGGACCCTGTAAGCGACCATTACCCTGAATACACAGGGACCCTTTACAGTGACCATTACCTTGAATTCACAGGGACCTGTACTGTGACACTTACCCTGAATACACAGGGACACTGTACAGTGACACTTAATCTGAATACACAGGGACCCTGTAAGCGATCCTTACCGTGAATACACAGAGACCCTGTAAAGTAACCCTTACCCTGAATACACAGATACCCTGTACAGTGACCCTTACCCTGAATACACAGGGATCCTGTACAATAACCCTTACCCTGAATACACAGGTACCCTGTACAGTAACCCTTACCCTGAATACACAGGGACACTGTACAGTGTTCCTTCCCATGAATATACAGGGACCCTGTACAGTAACCCTTACCCTGAATACATAGGGACCCTGTACAGTATCCCTTACCCTGAATACACAGGGACCCTGTACAATGACCCTTACCCTGAATACACAGGGATCCTGTACAATAACCCTTTCCCTGAATACACAGGGACCCTGTACAGTGATCCTTACCCTGAATACACAGGGATCGTGTACAATTGCCCTTACCCTGAATACACAGGGACCCTGTACAGTAACCCTTACCCTGAATACACAAGGATCGTGTACAATAGCCCTTACCCTGAATACGCAGGGACCCAGTACAGTAACCCTTACCCTGAATAGACAGGGACCCTGTACAGTGACCCTTACCCTGAATAATCAGGGATCCTGTACAATAACCCTTACCCTGAATACACAGGGACCCTGTACAGTGATCCTTACCCTGAATACACAAGGATCCTGTACAATAGCTCTTACCCTGAATACACAGTGATCCAGTACAGTAACCCTTACCCTGAATAAACAGGGATCCTGTACAATAACCCTTACCCTGAATACACAGGGACCCTGTACAGTAACCCTTATCCTGAAAATACAGGGACCCTGTAGAGTAACCCTTACCCTGAATACACAGGTACCCTGTGCAGTGATCCTTACCCTGAATACACAGAGACCCTGTACAGTAACCCTTACCCTGAATACACAGGGACCCTGTACAGTGACACTTAACCTGAATACACAGGGACCCTGTAAGCGACCCTTACCCTGAATACATAGGAACCCTTTACAGTGACCATTACCTTGAATTCACAGGGACCTGTACTGTGACACTTTCCCTGAATACACAGGGACACAGTACAGTGACACTTAATCTGAAAACACAGGGACCCTGTAAGCGACCCTTACCGTGAATACACAGGGACCTTGTACAGTAACCCTTACCCTGACGACACAGGGACCTGTACAGTGACCCTTACCCTGAATACACAGGGATCCTGTACAGTGACACTTACCCTGAATACACTGGGACCCTGTACAGTAACCCTTACCCTGAAGACACAGGAATCCTGTACAATAACACTTACCCTGAATACACAGGGACATTGTACAGTAACCCTTACCCTGAATAGAGAGGGACCCTGTACAGTGACCCTTACCCTGAATACACAGGGATCCTGTACAGTAAACCTTACCCTGAATACACAGGGACCCTGTACAGTGACCCTTACCCTGAATACAAAGGGACCCTTTACAGTAACCCTTACCCTGAATACACAGGTATCCTGTACAATAACCCTTACCCTGAATACACAGGGACCCTGTACAGTAACCCTTACCTTGAATACACAGGGACCCTGCACAGTGATCCTTACCCTGAATACGCAGGGACCCTGTACAGTGACCCTTACCCTGAATACACAGGGATCTGTACAGTGACCCTTACCCTGAAAACACAGGGACACTGTACAGTGACACTTAACCTGAATTAGCAGGGACCCTGTAAGCGACCCTTACCCTGAATACACAGGGACCCTGTACAGTAACCCTTACCCTGAATACACAGGAACCTGTACAGTGAACCTTACCCTGAATACACAGGGACCCTGTACAGTGACACTTACCCTGAATACACAGGGTCCCTGTACAGTAAACCTTACCCTGAATACACAGGGACCCTGTACAGTGACACTTAACCTGAATACACAGGGACCCTGTAAGCGACCCTTACCCTGAATACACAGGGACCCTTTACAGTCACCATTACCTTCAATTCACAGGGACCTGTGCTGTGACACTTACCCTGAATACACAAGACACTGTACAGTGACACTTAATCTGAATACACAGGGACCCTGTACAGTGACCCTTACCCTGAATACACAGGGATCCTGTACAATAACCCTTTCCCTGAATACACAGGGACCCTGTACAGTGATCCTTACCCTGAATACACAGGGATCGTGTACAATTGCCCTTATCCTGAATACACAGGGACCATGTACAGTAACCCTTACGCTGAATAGACAAGGACCCTGTACAGTGACCCTTACCCTGATTACACAAGGATCGTGTACAATAGCCCTTACCCTGAATACACAGGGACCCAGTACAGTAACCCTTACCCTGAAAAGACAGGGACCCTGTACAGTGACCCTTACCCTGAATAAACAGGGATCCTGTACAATAACCCTTACCCTGAATACACAGGGACCCTGTACAGTGATCCTTACCCTGAATACACAAGGATCGTGTACAATAGCCCTTACCCTGAATACACAGTGACCCAGTACAGTAACCCTTACCCTGAATAAACAGGGATCCTGTACAATAACCCTTACCCTGAATACA
The DNA here is from genome assembly GCF_044704955.1 of Pristiophorus japonicus. Taxonomy (NCBI): domain Eukaryota; kingdom Metazoa; phylum Chordata; class Chondrichthyes; family Pristiophoridae; genus Pristiophorus; species Pristiophorus japonicus. The sequence goes on from NC_092011.1 coordinate 8,772,281, forward strand.
CAGGGACCCTGTACAGTAACCCTTAGCCTGAAAACACAGGGACCCTTTACAGTAACCCTTACCCTGAATACACAGGTACCCTGTGCAGTGACACTTACCCTGAATACACAGAGACCCTGTACAGTAACCCTTACCCTGAATACACAGGGACCCTGTACAGTGACACTTAACCTGAATACAGAGGGACCCTGTAAGCGACCCTTACCCTGAATACACAAGGACCCTTTACAGTGACCATTACCTTGAATTCACAGGGACCTGTACTGTGACACTTACCCTGAATACACAGGGACACTGTACAGTGACACTTAATCTGAATACACAGGGACCCTGTAAGCGACCCTTACCGTGAATACACAGGGACCCTGTACAGTAACCCTTACCCTGAATACACAGGTACCCTGTACAGTGACCCTTACCCTGAATACACAGGGATCCTGTACAATAACACTTACCCTGAATACACAGTACCCTGTACAGTAACCCTTACCCTGAATACACATGGACACTGTACAGTGTTCCTTACCATGAATATACAGGGACCCTGTACAGTAACCCTTACTCTGATTATATAGGGACCTGGTACAGTAACCCTTACCCTGAATACACAGGGACCCTGTACAGTGATCCTTACCCTGAATACACAGGGATCCTGTACAATAACCCTTTCCCTGAATACACAGGGACCCTGTACAGTGATCCTTACCCTGAATACACAGGCATCGTGTACAATTGCGCTTACCCTGAATATACAGGGACCCTGTACAGTAACCCTTACCCTGAATACACAAGGATCGTGTAAAATAGCCCTAACCCTGAATACACAGGGACCCAGTACAGTAACCCTTACCCTGAATAGACAGGGACCCTGTACAGTGACCCTTACCCTGAAAAAACAGGGACCCTGTACAGTGACACTTAACCTGAATAAACTGGGACCCTGTAAGCGACCCTTACCCTGAATACACAGGGACCCTTTACAGTCACCATTACCTTCAATTCACAGGGATCCTGTACAATAACCCTTACCCTGAATACACAGGGACCCTGTACAGTGATCCTTACCCTGAATACACAAGGATCGTGTACAATAGCCCTTACCCTGTATACACAGTGACCCAGTACAGTAACCTTTACCCTGAATAAACAGGGATCCTGTACCATAACCCTTACCCTGAATAGACAGGGACCCTGTACAGTAACCCTTACCCTGAAAAAACAGGGACCCTTTACAGTAACCCTTACCCTGAATACACAGGTACCCTTTGCAGTGACACTTACCCTGGATACACAGAGACCCTGTACAGTAACCCTTACCCTGAATACACAGGGACCTTGTACAGTAACCCTTACCCTGACGACACAGGGACCTGTACAGTGACCCTTACCCTGAATACACAGGGATCCTGTACAGTGACACTTACCCTGAATACACAGGGACCCTGTACAGTAACCCTTACCCTGAAGACACAGGAATCCTGTACAATAACACTTACCCTGAATACACAGGGACATTGTACAGTAACCCTTACCCTGAATAGAGAGGGACCCTGTACAGTGACCCTTACCCTGAATACACAGGGATCCTGTACAATAACCCTTACCCTGAATACACAGGGATCCTGTACAGTAAACCTTACCCTGAATACACAGGGACCCTGTACAGTGACCCTTACCCTGAATACAAAGGGACCCTTTACAGTAACCCTTACCCTGAATACACAGGTATCCTGTACAATAACCCTTACCCTGAATACACAGGGACCCTGTACAGTAACCCTTACCTTGAATACACAGGGACCCTGCACAGTGATCCTTACCCTGAATACGCAGGGACCCTGTACAGTGACCCTTACCCTGAATACACAGGGATCTGTACAATGACCCTTACCCTGAATACACAGGGACACTGTACAGTGACACTTAACCTGAATTAGCAGGGACCCTGTAAGCGACCCTTACCCTGAATACACAGGGACCCTGTACAGTAACCCTTACCCTGAATACACAGGAACCTGTACAGTGAACCTTACCCTGAATACACAGGGACCCTGTACAGTGACACTTACCCTGAATACACAGGGTCCCTGTACAGTAAACCTTACCCTGAATACACAGGGACCCTGTACAGTGACACTTAACCTGAATACACAGGGACCCTGTAAGCGACCCTTACCCTGAATACACAGGGACCCTTTACAGTCACCATTACCTTCAATTCACAGGGACCTGTGCTGTGACACTTACCCTGAATACACAAGACACTGTACAGTGACACTTAATCTGAATACACAGGGACCCTGTACAGTGACCCTTACCCTGAATACACAGGGATCCTGTACAATAACCCTTTCCCTGAATACACAGGGACCCTGTACAGTGATCCTTACCCTGAATACACAGGGATCGTGAACAATTGCCCTTATCCTGAATACACAGGGACCATGTACAGTAACCCTTACGCTGAATAGACAAGGACCCTGTACAGTGACCCTTACCCTGATTACACAAGGATCGTGTACAATAGCCCTTACCCTGAATACACAGGGACCCAGTACAGTAACCCTTACCCTGAAAAGACAGGGACCCTGTACAGTGACCCTTACCCTGAATAAACAGGGATCCTGTACAATAACCCTTACCCTGAATACACAGGGACCCTGTACAGTGATCCTTACCCTGAATACACAAGGATCGTGTACAATAGCCCTTACCCTGAATACACAGTGACCCAGTACAGTAACCCTTACCCTGAATAAACAGGGATCCTGTACAATAACCCTTACCCTGAATACACAGGGACCCTGTACAGTAACCCTTAGCCTGAAAACACAGGGACCCTTTACAGTAACCCTTACCCTGAATACACAGGTACCCTGTGCAGTGACACTTACCCTGAATACACAGAGACCCTGTACAGTAACCCTTACCCTGAATACACAGGGACCCTGTACAGTGACACTTAACCTGAATACAGAGGGACCCTGTAAGCGACCCTTACCCTGAATACACAGGGACCCTTTACAGTGACCATTACCTTGAATTCACAGGGACCTGTACTGTGACACTTACCCTGAATACACAGGGACACTGTACAGTGACACTTAATCTGAATACACAGGGACCCTGTAAGCGACCCTTACCGTGAATACACAGGGACCCTGTACAGTAACCCTTACCCTGAATACACAGGTACCCTGTACAGTGACCCTTACCCTGAATACACAGGGATCCTGTACAATAACACTTACCCTGAATACACAGTACCCTGTACAGTAACCCTTACCCTGAATACACATGGACACTGTACAGTGTTCCTTACCATGAATATACAGGGACCCTGTACAGTAACCCTTACTCTGAATACATAGGGACCCTGTACAGTAACCCTTACCCTGAATACACAGGGACCCTGTACAGTGATCCTTACCCTGAATACACAGGGATCCTGTACAATAACCCTTTCCCTGAATACACAGGGACCCTGTACAGTGATCCTTACCCTGAATACACAGGCATCGTGTACAATTGCGCTTACCCTGAATATACAGGGACCCTGTACAGTAACCCTTACCCTGAATACACAAGGATCGTGTAAAATAGCCCTAACCCTGAATACACAGGGACCCAGTACAGTAACCCTTACCCTGAATAGACAGGGACCCTGTACAGTGACCCTTACCCTGAAAAAACAGGGACCCTGTACAGTGACACTTAACCTGAATAAACTGGGACCCTGTAAGCGACCCTTACCCTGAATACACAGGGACCCTTTACAGTCACCATTACCTTCAATTCACAGGGACCTGTACTGTGACACTTACCCTGAATACACAGGGACACTGTACAGTGACACTTAATCTGAATACACAGGGACTCTGTACAGTGACCCTTACCCTGAATACACAGGGATCCTATACAATTACCCTTTCCCTGAATACACAGGGACCCTGTACAGTGATCCTTACCCTGAATACACAGGGATCGTGTACAATTGCCCTTACCCTGCATACACAGGGACCCTGTACAGTAACCCTTACGCTGAATAGACAGGGACCCTGTACAGTGACCCTTACCCTGAATACACAAGGATCGTGTACAATAGCCCTTACCCTGAATACACAGGGACCCAGTACAGTAACCCTTACCCTGAATAGACAGAGACCCTTTACAGTGACCCTTACCCTGAATAAACAGGGATCCTGTACAATAACCCTTACCCTGAATACACAGGGACCCTGTACAGTGATCCTTACCCTGAATACACAAGGATCGTGTACAATAGCCCTTACCCTGTATACACAGTGACCCAGTACAGTAACCTTTACCCTGAATAAACAGGGATCCTGTACCATAACCCTTACCCTGAATACACAGGGACCCTGTACAGTAACCCTTACCCTGAAAACACAGGGACCCTTTACAGTAACCCTTACCCTGAATACACAGGTACCCTTTGCAGTGACACTTACCCTGGATACACAGAGACCCTGTACAGTAACCCTTACCCTGAATACACAGGGACCCTGAACAGTGACACTTAACCTGAATACACAGGGACCCTGTAAGCGACCCTTACCCTGAATACACAGGGACGCTTTACAGTGACCATTATCTTGAATTCACAGGGACCTGTACTGTGACACTTACCCTGAATACACAGGGACACTGTACAGTGACACTTAATCTGAATACACAGGGACCCTGTAAGCGACCCTTACCGTGAATACACAGGGACACTGTACAGTAACCCTTACCCTGAATACACAGGTACCCTGTACAATGACCCTTACCCGGAATACGCAGGGATCCTGTACAATAACACTTACCCTGAATACACAGGTACCCTGTACAGTAACCCTTACCCTGAATACACATGGACACTGTACAGTGTTCCTTACCCTGGATACACAGAGACCCTGTACAGTAACCCTTACCCTGAATACACAGGGACCCTGAACAGTGACACTTAACCTGAATACACAGGGACCCTGTAAGCGACCCTTACCCTGAATACACAGGGACGCTTTACAGTGACCATTATCTTGAATTCACAGGGACCTGTACTGTGACACTTACCCTGAATACACAGGGACACTGTACAGTGACACTTAATCTGAATACACAGGGACCCTGTAAGCGACCCTTACCGTGAATACACAGGGACACTGTACAGTAACCCTTACCCTGAATACACAGGTACCCTGTACAATGACCCTTACCCGGAATACGCAGGGATCCTGTACAATAACACTTACCCTGAATACACAGGTACCCTGTACAGTAACCCTTACCCTGAATACACATGGACACTGTACAGTGTTCCTTACCATGAATATACAGGGACCCTGTACAGTAACCCTTACCCTGAATACATAGGGAGCCTGTACAGTAACCCTTACCCTGAATACACAGGGACACTGTACAGGTACCCTTACCCTGAATACACAGGGATCCTGTACAATAACCCTTTCCCTGAATACACAGGGACCCTGTACAGTGATCCTTACCCTGAATACACAGGGATCGTGTACAATTGCCCTTACCCTGAATACACAGGGACCCTGTACAGTAACCCTTACCCTGAATACACAAGGATCGTGTACAATAGCCCTTACCCTGAATACGCAGGGACCCAGTACAGTAACCCTTACCCTGAATAGACAGGGACCCTGTACAGTGACCCTTACCCTGAATAATCAGGGATCCTGTACAATAACCCTTACCCTGAATACACAGGGACCCTGTACAGTGATCCTTACCCTGAATACACAAGGATCCTGTACAATAGCTCTTACCCTGAATACACAGTGATCCAGTACAGTAACCCTTACCCTGAATAAACAGGGATCCTGTACAATAACCCTTACCCTGAATACACAGGGACCCTGTACAGTAACCCTTATCCTGAAAATACAGGGACCCTGTAGAGTAACCCTTACCCTGAATACACAGGTACCCTGTGCAGTGATCCTTACCCTGAATACACAGAGACCCTGTACAGTAACCCTTACCCTGAATACACAGGGACCCTGTACAGTGACACTTAACCTGAATACACAGGGACCCTGTAAGCGACCCTTACCCTGAATACATAGGAACCCTTTACAGTGACCATTACCTTGAATTCACAGGGACCTGTACTGTGACACTTTCCCTGAATACACAGGGACACAGTACAGTGACACTTAATCTGAAAACACAGGGACCCTGTAAGCGACCCTTACCGTGAATACACAGGGACCTTGTACAGTAACCCTTACCCTGACGACACAGGGACCTGTACAGTGACCCTTACCCTGAATACACAGGGATCCTGTACAGTGACACTTACCCTGAATACACAGGGACCCTGTACAGTAACCCTTACCCTGAAGACACAGGAATCCTGTACAATAACACTTACCCTGAATACACAGGGACATTGTACAGTAACCCTTACCCTGAATAGAGAGGGACCCTGTACAGTGACCCTTACCCTGAATACACAGGGATCCTGTACAATAACCCTTACCCTGAATACACAGGGATCCTGTACAGTAAACCTTACCCTGAATACACAGGGACCCTGTACAGTGACCCTTACCCTGAATACAAAGGGACCCTTTACAGTAACCCTTACCCTGAATACACAGGTATCCTGTACAATAACCCTTACCCTGAATACACAGGGACCCTGTACAGTAACCCTTACCTTGAATACACAGGGACCCTGCACAGTGATCCTTACCCTGAATAAGCAGGGACCCTGTACAGTGACCCTTACCCTGAATACACAGGGATCTGTACAGTGACCCTTACCCTGAATACACAGGGACACTGTACAGTGACACTTAACCTGAATTAGCAGGGACCCTGTAAGCGACCCTTACCCTGAATACACAGGGACCCTGTACAGTAACCCTTACCCTGAATACACAGGAACCTGTACAGTGAACCTTACCCTGAATACACAGGGACCCTGTACAGTGACACTTACCCTGAATACACAGGGTCCCTGTACAGTAAACCTTACCCTGAATACACAGGGACCCTGTACAGTGACACTTAACCTGAATACACAGGGACCCTGTAAGCGACCCTTACCCTGAATACACAGGGACCCTTTACAGTCACCATTACCTTCAATTCACAGGGACCTGTGCTGTGACACTTACCCTGAATACACAAGACACTGTACAGTGACACTTAATCTGAATACACAGGGACCCTGTACAGTGACCCTTACCCTGAATACACAGGGATCCTGTACAATAACCCTTTCCCTGAATACACAGGGACCCTGTACAGTGATCCTTACCCTGAATACACAGGGATCGTGTACAATTGCCCTTATCCTGAATACACAGGGACCATGTACAGTAACCCTTACGCTGAATAGACAAGGACCCTGTACAGTGACCCTTACCCTGATTACACAAGGATCGTGTACAATAGCCCTTACCCTGAATACACAGGGACCCAGTACAGTAACCCTTACCCTGAAAAGACAGGGACCCTGTACAGTGACCCTTACCCTGAATAAACAGGGATCCTGTACAATAACCCTTACCCTGAATACACAGGGACCCTGTACAGTGATCCTTACCCTGAATACACAAGGATCGTGTACAATAGCCCTTACCCTGAATACACAGTGACCCAGTACAGTAACCCTTACCCTGAATAAACAGGGATCCTGTACAATAACCCTTACCCTGAATACACAGGGACCCTGTACAGTAACCCTTAGCCTGAAAACACAGGGACCCTTTACAGTAACCCTTACCCTGAATACACAGGTACCCTTTACAGTGACCATTACCTTGAATTCACAGGGACCTGTACTGTGACACTTACCCTGAATACACAGGGACACTGTACAGTGACACTTAATCTGAATACACAGGGACCCTGTAAGCGACCCTTACCGTGAATACACAGGGACCCTGTACAGTAACCCTTACCCTGAATACACAGGTACCCTGTACAGTGACCCTTACCCTGAATACACAGGGATCCTGTACAATAACACTTACCCTGAATACACAGTACCCTGTACAGTAACCCTTACCCTGAATACACATGGACACTGTACAGTGTTCCTTACCATGAATATACAGGGACCCTGTACAGTAACCCTTACTCTGAATACATAGGGACCCTGTACAGTAACCCTTACCCTGAATACACAGGGACCCTGTACAGTGATCCTTACCCTGAATACACAGGGATCCTGTACAATAACCCTTTCCCTGAATACACAGGGACCCTGTACAGTGATCCTTACCCTGAATACACAGGCATCGTGTACAATTGCGCTTACCCTGAATATACAGGGACCCTGTACAGTAACCCTTACCCTGAATACACAAGGATCGTGTAAAATAGCCCTAACCCTGAATACACAGGGACCCAGTACAGTAACCCTTACCCTGAATAGACAGGGACCCTGTACAGTGACCCTTACCCTGAAAAAACAGGGACCCTGTACAGTGACACTTAACCTGAATAAACTGGGACCCTGTAAGCGACCCTTACCCTGAATACACAGGGACCCTTTACAGTCACCATTACCTTCAATTCACAGGGACCTGTACTGTGACACTTACCCTGAATACACAGGGACACTGTACAGTGACACTTAATCTGAATACACAGGGACTCTGTACAGTGACCCTTACCCTGAATACACAGGGATCCTATACAATTACCCTTTCCCTGAATACACAGGGACCCTGTACAGTGATCCTTACCCTGAATACACAGGGATCGTGTACAATTGCCCTTACCCTGCATACACAGGGACCCTGTACAGTAACCCTTACGCTGAATAGACAGGGACCCTGTACAGTGACCCTTACCCTGAATACACAAGGATCGTGTACAATAGCCCTTACCCTGAATACACAGGGACCCAGTACAGTAACCCTTACCCTGAATAGACAGAGACCCTTTACAGTGACCCTTACCCTGAATAAACAGGGATCCTGTACAATAACCCTTACCCTGAATACACATGGACCCTGTACAGTGATCCTTACCCTGAATACACAAGGATCGTGTACAATAGCCCTTACCCTGAATACACAGTGACCCAGTACAGTAACCTTTACCCTGAATAAACAGGGATCCTGTACCATAACCCTTACCCTGAATACACAGGGACCCTGTACAGTAACCCTTACCCTGAAAACACAGGGACCCTTTACAGTAACCCTTACCCTGAATACACAGGTACCCTTTGCAGTGACACTTACCCTGGATACACAGAGACCCTGTACAGTAACCCTTACCCTGAATACACAGGGACCCTGAACAGTGACACTTAACCTGAATACACAGGGACCCTGTAAGCGACCCTTACCCTGAATACACAGGGACGCTTTACAGTGACCATTATCTTGAATTCACAGGGACCTGTACTGTGACACTTACCCTGAATACACAGGGACACTGTACAGTGACACTTAATCTGAATACACAGGGACCCTCTAAGCGACCCTTACCGTGAATACACAGGGACACTGTACAGTAACCCTTACCCTGAATACACAGGTACCCTGTACAATGACCCTTACCCGGAATACGCAGGGATCCTGTACAATAACACTTACCCTGAATACACAGGTACCCTGTACAGTAACCCTTACCCTGAATACACATGGACACTGTACAGTGTTCCTTACCATGAATATACAGGGACCCTGTACAGTAACCCTTACCCTGAATACATAGGGACCCTGTACAGTAACCCTTACCCTGAATACACAGTGACACTGTACAGTGACCCTTACCCTGAATACACAGGGATCCTGTACAATAACCCTTTCCCTGAATACACAGGGACCCTGTACAGTGATCCTTACCCTGAATACACAGGGATCGTGTACAATTACGCTTACCCTGAATACACAGGGACCCTGTACAGTAACCCTTACCCTGAATACACAAGGACCGGGTACAATAGCCCTTACCCTGAATACACAGGGACCCAGTACAGTAACCCTTACCCTGAATAGACAGGGACCCTGTACAGTGACCCTTACCCTGAATAAACAGGGATCCTGTACAATAACCCTTACCCTGAATACACAGGGACCCTGTACAGTGATCCTTACCCTGAATACACAAGGATCGTGTACAATAGCCCTTACCCTGAATAAACAGTGATCCAGTACAGTAACCCTTACCCTGAATAAACAGGGATCCTGTACAATAACCCTTACCCTGAATACACAGGGACCCTGTACAGTAACCCTTAGCCTGAAAACACAGGGACCCTGTACAGTAAACCTTACCCTGTATACACAGGTACCCTGTGCAGTGACCCTTACCCTGAATACACAGAGACCCTGTACAGTAACCCTTACACTGAATACACAGGGACCCTTTACAGTGACCATTACCTTGAATTCACAGGGACCTGTACTGTGACACTTAACCTGAATACACAGGGACACTCTACAGTGACACTTAATTTGAAAACACAGGGACCCTGTAACGACCCTTACCGTGAATACACAGGGACCCTGTACAGTAACCCTTACCCTGAAGACACAGGAACCTGTACAGTGACCCTTACCCTGAATACACAGAGACCCTGTACAGTGACACTTACCCTGAATACACAGGGACCCTGTACAGTAACCCTTACCCTGAATACACAGGAATCCTGTACAATAACACTTACCCTGAATACACAGGGACCCTGTACAGTAACCCTTACCCTGAATACACAGGAATCCTGTACAATAACACTTACCCTGAATACAAAGGGACCCTGTACAGTAACCCTTACCCTGAATACAGAGGGACCCTGTACAGTGACCCTTACCCTGAATACACAGGGATCCTGTACAATAACCCTTACCCTGAATACACAGGGACCCTGTACAGTAAACCTTACCCTGAATACACAGGGACCTTGTACAGTGACCTTACCCTGAACACAAAGGGACCCTTTACAGTAACCCTTACCCGGAATACACAGGTATCCTGTACAATAACCCTTACCCTGAATACACAGGGACCCTCTACAGTAACCCTTACCCTGAATACACAGGGACCCTGTACAGTGACCCTTACCCTGAATACACAGGGACCCTGTACAGTGACCCTTAACCTGAATACACAGGGATCTGTACAGTGACCCTTACCCTGAATACACAGGGACACTGTACAGTGACACTTAACCTGAATACGCAGGGACCCTGTAAGCGACCCTTACCCTGAATACACAGGGACCCTGTAAAGTAACCCTTAGCCTGAAAACACAGGGACCCTGTACAGTAACCCTTACCCTGAATACACAGGTACCCTGTGCTGTGACCCTTACCCTGAATACACAGAGACCCTGTACAGTAACCCTTACACTGAATATACAGGGACCCTTTACAGTGACCATTACCTTGAATTCACAGGGACCTGTACTATGACACTTACCCTGAATACACAGGGACACTGTACAGTGACACTTAATCTGAAAACACAGGGACCCTGTAAGCGACCCTTACCGTGAATACACAGGGACCCTGTACAGTAACCCTTACCCTGAAGACACAGGGACCTATACAGTGACCCTTACCCTGAATACACAGAGACCCTGTACAGTGACACTTACCCTGAATACACAGGGACCCTGTACAGTAACCCTTACCCTGAATACACAGGAATCCTGTACAATAACACTTACCCTGAATACACAGGGACCCTGTACAGTAACCCTTACCCTGAATACACAGGAATCCTGTACAATAACACTTACCCTGAATACACAGGGACGCTGTACAGTAACCCTTACCCTGAATACAGAGGGACCCTGTACAGTGACCCTTACCCTGAATACACAGGGATCCTGTACAATAACCCTTACCCTGAATACACAGGGACCCTGTACAGTAAACCTTACCCTGAATACACAGCGACCCTGTACAGTGACCCTTACCCTGAACACAAAGGGACCCTTTACAGTAACCCTTACCCGGAATACACAGGTATCCTGTACAATAATCCTTACCCTGAATACACAGGGACCCTGTACAGTAACCCTTACCCTGAATACACAGGGACCCTGTACAGTGACCCTTACCCTGAATACACAGGGACCCTGTACAGTGACCCTTACCCTGAATACACAGGGATCTGTACAGTGACCCTTACCCTGAATACACAGGGACACTGTACAGTGACACTTAACCTGAATACGCAGGGACCCTGTAAGCGACCCTTACCTGGAATACACAGGGTCCCTGTACAGTAACCCTTAGCCTGAAAACACAGGGACCCTGTACAGTAACCCTTACCCTGAATACACAGGTACCCTGTGCAGTGACCCTTACCCTGAATACACAGAGACCCTGTACAGTAAACCTTACACTGAATACACATGGACCCTTTACAGTGACCATTACCTTGAATTCACAGGGACCTGTACTGTGACACTTACCCTGAATACACAGGGACACTGTACAGTGACACTTAATCTGAAAACACAGGGACCCTGTAAGCGACCCTTACCGTGAATACACAGGGACCCTGTACATAAACCCTTAACCTGAAGACACAGGGACCTGTACAGTGACCCTTACCCTGAATACACAGAGACCCTGTACAGTGACACTTACCCTGAATACACAGGGACCCTGTACAGTAACCCTTACCCTGAATACACAGGAATCCTGTACAATAACACTTACCCTGAATACACAGGGACCCTGTACAGTAACCCTTACCCTGAATACACAGGAATCCTGTACAATAACACTTACCCTGAATACACAGGGACCCTGTACAGTAACCCTTACCCTGAATATAGAGGGACCCTGTACAGTGACCCTTACCCTGAATACACTGGGATCCTGTACAATAACCCTTACCCTGAATACACAGGGACCCTGTACAGTAAACCTTACCCTGAATACACAGGGACCCTGTACAGTGACCCTTACTCTGAACACAAAGGGACCCTTTACAGTAACCCTTACCCGGAATACACAGGTATCCTGTACAATAATCCTTACCCTGAATACACAGGGACCCTGTACAGTAACCCTTACCCTGAATACACAGGGACCCTGTACAGTGACCCTTACCCTGAATACACAGAGACCCTGTACAGTGACCCTTACCCTGAATACACAGGGACACTGTACAGTGAAACTTAACCTGAATACGCAGGGACCCTGTAAGCGACCCTTACCCTGAATACACAGGGACCCTGCACAGTAAACCTTACCCTGAATACACAGGGACCTGTACAGTGAACCTTACCCTGAATACACAGGGACCCTGTACAGTGACACTTACGCTGAATACACAGGGTCCCTGTACAGTAACCCTTACCCTGAATAAACAGGGACCCTGTACAGTGACTCTTAACCTGAATACACAGGGACCCTGTAAGCGACCTTTACCTTGAATACACAGGGACCCTTTACAGTGACCATTACCTTCAATTCACAGGGACCTGTACTGTGACACTTACCCTGAATACACAGGGGCACTGTACAGTGACACTTAATCTGAATACACAGGGACCCTGTAAGCGACCCTTACCGTGAATACACAGGGACCCTGTACAGTAACATTAACCCTGAATACACAGGGACCTGTACAGTGACCCTTACCCTGAATACACAGGGACCCTGTACAGTGACCCTTACCCTGAATACACAAGGATCGTGCACAATAGCCCTTACCCTGAATACACAGGGACCCAGTACAGTAACCCTTACCCTGAATAGACAGGGACCCTGTACAGTGACCCTTACCCTGAATAAACAGGGATCCTGTACAATAACCCTTACCCTGAATACACAGGGACCCTGTACAGTGATCCTTACCCTGAATACACAAGGATCGTGTACAATAGCCCTTACCCTGAATACACAGTGACCCAGTACAGTAACCCTTACCCTGAATAAACAGGGATCCTGTACAATAACCCTTACCCTGAATACACAGGGACCCTGTACAGTAACCCTTACCCTGAAAACACAGGGACCATTTAATGTAACCCTTACCCTGAATACACAGGTACCCTGTGCAGTGACACTTACCCTGAATACACAGAGACCCTGTACAGTAACCCTTACCCAGAATACACAGGGACCCTGAACAGTGAAACTTAACCTGAATACACAGGGACCCTGTAAGCGACCCTTACCCTGAATACACAGGGACCCTTTACAGTGACCATTACCTTGAATTCACAGGGACCTGTACTGTGACACTTAACCTGAATACACAGGGACACTGTACAGTGACACTTAATCTGAATACACAGGGACCCTGTAAGCGACCCTTACCGTGAATACACAGGGACCCTGTACAGTAACCCTTACCCTGAATACACAGGTACCCTGTACAGTGACCCTTACCCTGAATACACAGGGATCCTGTACAATAACACTTACCCTGAATACACAGGTACCCTGTACAGTAACCCTTACCCTGAATACACATGGACACTGTACAGTGTTCCTTACCATGAATATACAGGGACCCTGTACAGTAACCCTTACACTGAATACATAGGGACCCTGTACAGTAACCCTTACCCTGAATACACAGGGACCCTGTACACTGACCCTTACCCTGAATACACAGGGATCCTGTACAATAACCCTTTCCCTGAATACACAGGGACCCTGTACAGTGATCCTTACCCTGAATACACAGGGATCGTGTACAATTGCGCTTACCCTGAATACACAGGGACCATGTACAGTAACCCTTACGCTGAATAGACAGGGACCCTGTACAGTGACCCTTACCCTGAATACACAAGGATCGTGTACAATAGCCCTTACCCTGAATACACAGGGACCCAGTACAGTAACCCTTACCCTGAATAGACAGGGACCCTGTACAGTGACCCTTACCCTGAATAAACAGGGATCCTGTACAATAACCCTTACCCTGAATACACAGGGACCCTGTACAGTGATCCTTACCCTGAATACACAAGGATCGTGTACAATAGCCCTTACCCTGAATACACAGTGACCCAGTACAGTAACCTTTACCCTGAATAAACAGGGATCCTGTACAATAACCCTTACCCTGAATACACAGGGACCCTGTACAGTAACCCTTACCCTGAAAACACAGGGACCCTTTACAGTAACCCTTACCCTGAATACACAGGTACCCTTTGCAGTGACACTTACCCTGAATACACAGAGACCCTGTACAGTAACCCTTACCCTGAATACACAGGGACCCTGAACAGTGACACTTAACCTGAATACACAGGGACCCTGTAAGCGACCCTTACCCTGAATACACAGGGACGCTTTACAGTGACCATTATCTTGAATTCACAGGGACCTGTACTGTGACACTTACCCTGAATACACAGGGACACTGTACAGTGACACTTAATCTGAATACACAGGGACCCTGTAAGCGACCCTTACCGTGAATACACAGGGACCCTGTACAGTAACCCTTACCCTGAATACACAGGTACCCTGTACAATGACCCTTACCCGGAATACACAGGGATCCTGTACAATAACACTTACCCTGAATACACAGGTACCCTGTACAGTAACCCTTACCCTGAATACACATGGACACTGTACAGTGTTCCTTACCATGAATATACAGGGAACCTGTACAGTAACCCTTACCCTGAATACATAGGGACCCTGTACAGTAACCCTTACCCTGAATACACAGGGAAAATGTACAGTGACCCTTACCCTGAATACACAGGGATCCTGTACAATAACCCTTTCCCTGAATACACAGGGACCCTGTACAGTGATCCTTACCCTGAATACACAGGGATCGTGTACAATTACGCTTACCCTGAATACACAGGGACCCTGTACAGTAACCCTTACCCTGAATACACAAGGATCGTGTACAATAGCCCTTACCCTGAATACACAGGGACCCAGTACAATAACCCTTACCCTGAATAGACAGGGACCCTGTACAGTGACCCTTACCCTGAATAAACAGGGATCCTGTACAATAACCCTTACCCTGAATACACAGGGACCTTGTACAGTGATCCTTACCCTGAATACACAAGGATCGTGTACAATAGCCCTTACCCTGAATAAACAGTGATCCAGTACAGTAACCCTTACCCTGAATAAACAGGGATCCTGTACAATAACCCTTACCCTGAATACACAGGGACCCTGTACAGTAACCCTTAGCCTGAAAACACAGGGACCCTGTACAGTAACCCTTACCCTGTATACACAGGTACCCTGTGCAGTGACCCTTACCCTGAATACACAGAGACCCTGTACAGTAACCCTTACACTGAATACACAGGGACCCTTTACAGTGACCATTACCTTGAATTCACAGGGACCTGTACTGTGACACTTACCCTGAATACACAGGGACACTCTACAGTGACACTTAATCTGAAAACACAGGGACCCTGTAAGCGACCCTTACCATGAATACACAGGGGCCCTGTACAGTAACCCTTACCCTGAAGACACAGGAACCTGTACAGTGACCCTTACCCTGAATACACAGAGACCCTGTACAGTGACACTTACCCTGAATACACAGGGACCCTGTACAGTAACCCTTACCCTGAATACACAGGAATCCTGTACAATAACACTTACCCTGAATACACAGGGACCCTGTACAGTAACCCTTACCCTGAATACACAGGAATCCTGTACAATAACACTTACCCTGAATACACAGGGACCCTGTACAGTAACCCTTACCCTGAATACAGAGGGACCCTGTACAGTGACCCTTACCCTGAATACACAGGGATCCTGTACAATAACCCTTACCCTGAATACACAGGGACCCTGTACAGTAAACCTTACCCTGAATACACAGGGACCCTGTACAGTGACCTTACCCTGAACACAAAGGGACCCTTTACAGTAACCCTTACCCGGAATACACAGGTATCCTGTACAATAACCCTTACCCTGAATACACAGGGACCCTGTACAGTAACCCTTACCATGAATACACAGGGACCCTGTACAGTGACCCTTACCCTGAATACACAGGGACCCTGTACAGTGACCCTTAACCTGAATACACAGGGATCTGTACAGTGACCCTTATCCTGAATACACAGGGACACTGTACAGTGACACTTAACCTGAATACGCAGGGACCCTGTAAGCGACCCTTACCCTGAATACACAGGGACCCTGTACAGTAACCCTTAGCCTGAAAACACAGGGACCCTGTACAGTAACCCTTACCCTGAATACACAGGTACCCTGTGCAGTGACCCTTACCCTGAATACACAGAGACCCTGTACAGTAACCATTACACTGAATACACAGGGACCCTTTACAGTGACCATTACCTTGAATTCACAGGGACCTGTACTATGACACTTACCCTGAATACACAGGGACACTGTACAGTGACACTTAATCTGAAAACACAGGGTCCCTGTAAGCGACCCTTACCGTGAATACACAGGGACCCTGTACAGTAACCCTTACCCTGAAGACACAGGGACCTGTACAGTGACCCTTACCCTGAATACACAGAGACCCTGTACAGTGACACTTACCCTGAATACACAGGGACCCTGTACAGTAACCCTTACCCTGAATACACAGGAATCCTGTACAATAACACTTACCCTGAATACACAGGGACCCTGTACAGTAACCCTTACCCTGAATACACAGGAATCCTGTACAATAACACTTACCCTGAATACACAGGGACCCTGTACAGTAACCCTTACACTGAATACTGAGGGACCCTGTACAGTGACCCTTACCCTGAATACACAGGGATCCTGTACAATAACCCTTACCCTGAATACACAGGGACCCTGTACAGTAAACCTTACCCTGAATACACAGCGACCCTGTACAGTGACCCTTACCCTGAACACAAAGGGACCCTTTACAGTAACCCTTACCCGGAATACACAGGTATCCTGTACAATAATCCTTATCCTGAATACACAGGGACCCTGTACAGTAACCCTTACCCTGAATACACAGGGACCCTGTACAGTGACCCTTACCCTGAATACACAGGGACCCTGTATAGTGACCCTTACCCTGAATACACAGGGATCTGTACAGTGACCCTTACCCTGAATACACAGGGACACTGTACAGTGACACTTAACCTGAATACGCAGGGACCCTGTAAGCGACCCTTACCTGGAATACACAGGGACCCTGTACAGTAACCCTTAGCCTGAAAACACAGGGACCCTGTACAGTAACCCTTACCCTGAATACACAGGTACCCTGTGCAGTGACCCTTACCCTGTATACACAGAGACCCTGTACAGTAACCCTTACACTGAATACACATGGAACCTTTACAGTGACCATTACCTTGAATTCACAGGGACCTGTACTGTGACACTTACCCTGAATACACAGGGACACTGTACAGTGACACTTAATCTGAAAACACAGGGACCCTGTAAGCGACCCTTACCGTGAATACACAGGGACCCTGTACATAAACCCTTAACCTGAAGACACAGGGACCTGTACAGTGACCCTTACCCTGAATACACAGAGACCCTGTACAGTGACACTTACCCTGAATACACAGGGACCCTGTACAGTAACCCTTACCCTGAATACACAGGAATCCTGTACAATAACACTTACCCTGAATACACAGGGACCCTGTACAGTAACCCTTACCCTGAATACACAGGAATCCTGTACAATAACACTTACCCTGAATACACAGGGACCCTGTACAGTAACCCTTACCCTGAATACAGAGGGACCCTGTACAGTGACCCTTACCCTGAATACACAGGGATCCTGTACAATAACCCTTACCCTGAATACACAGGGACCCTGTACAGTAAAACTTACCCTGAATACACAGGGACCCTGTACAGTGACCCTTACTCTGAACACAAAGGGACCCTTTACAGTAACCCTTACCCGGAATACACAGGTATCCTGTACAATAATCCTTACCCTGAATACACAGGGACCCTGTACAATAACCCTTACCCTGAATACACAGGGACCGTGTACAGTGACCCTTACCCTGAATACACAGAGACCCTGTACAGTGACCCTTACCCTGAATACACAGGGATCTGTACAGTGACCCTTACCCTGAATACACAGGGACACTGTACAGTGACACTTAACCTGAATACGCAGGGACCCTGTAAGCGACCCTTACCCTGAATACACAGGGACCCTGCACAGTAACCCTTACCCTGAATACCACGGGACCTGTACAGTGAACCTTACCCTGAATACACAGGGACCCTGTACAGTGACACTTACCCTGAATACACAGGGTCCCTGTACAGTAACCCTTACCCTGAATAAACAGGGACCCTGTACAGTGACTCTTAACCTGAAAACACAGGGACCCTGTAAGCGACCTTTACCTTGAATACACAGGGACCCTTTACAGTGACCATTACCTTCAATTCACAGGGACCTGTACTGTGACACTTACCCTGAATACACAGGGGCACTGTACAGTGACACTTAATCTGAATACACAGGGACCCTGTAAGCGACCCTTACCGTGAATACACAGGGACTCTGTACAGTAACATTAACCCTGAATACACAGGGACCTGTACAGTGACCCTTACCCTGAATACACAGGGACCCTGTACAGTGACACTTACCCTGAATACACAGGGACCCTGTACAGTAACCCTTACCCTGAATACACAGGAATCCTGTACAATAACACTTACCCTGAATACACAGGGACCCTGTACAGTAACCCTTACCCTGAATACACAGGAATCCTGTACAATAACACTTACCCTGAATACACAGGGACCCTGTACAGTAACCCTTACCCTGAATAAAGAGGGACCCTGTACAGTGACCCTTACCCTGAATACACAGGGATCCTGTACAATAACCCTTACCCTGAATACACAGGGACCCTGTACAGTAAAACTTACCCTGAATACACAGGGACCCTGTACAGTGACCCTTACTCTGAACACAAAGGGACCCTTTACAGTAACCCTTACCCGGAATACACAGGTATCCTGTACAATAATCCTTACCCTGAATACACAGGGACCCTGTACAATAACCCTTACCCTGAATACACAGGGACCCTGTACAGTGACCCTTACCCTGAATACACAGAGACCCTGTACAGTGACCCTTACCCTGAATACACAGGGATCTGTACAGTGACCCTTACCCTGAATACACAGGGACACTGTACAGTGACACTTAACCTGAATACGCAGGGACCCTGTAAGCGACCCTTACCCTGAATACACAGGGACCCTGCACAGTAACCCTTACCCTGAATACCACGGGACCTGTACAGTGAACCTTACCCTGAATACACAGGGACCCTGTACAGTGACACCTACCCTGAATACACAGGGTCCCTGTACAGTAACCCTTACCCTGAATAAACAGGGACCCTGTACAGTGACTCTTAACCTGTAAACACAGGGACCCTGTAAGCGACCTTTACCTTGAATACACAGGGACCCTTTACAGTGACCATTACCTTCAATTCACAGGGACCTGTACTGTGACACTTACCCTGAATACACAGGGGCACTGTACAGTGACACTTAATCTGAATACACAGGGACCCTGTAAGCGACCCTTACCGTGAATACACAGGGACTCTGTACAGTAACATTAACCCTGAATACACAGGGACCTGTACAGTGACCCTTACCCTGAATACACAGGGACCCTGTACAGAGACCCTTACCCTGAATACACAAGGATCGTGTACAATAGCCCTTACCCTGAATACACAGGGACCCAGTACAGTAACCCTTACCCTGAATAGACAGGGACCCTGTACAGTGACCCTTACCCTGAATAAACAGGGATCCTGTACAATAACCCTTACCCTGAATACACAGCGACCCTGTACAGTGATCCTTACCCTGAATACACAAGGATCGTGTACAATAGCCCTTACCCTGAATACACAGTGACCCAGTACAGTAACCCTTACCCTGAATAAACAGGGATCCTGTACAATAACCCTTACCCTGAATACACAGGGACCCTGTACAGTAACCCTTACCCTGAAAACACAGGGACCCTTTACAGTAACCCTTACCCTAAATACACAGGTACCCTGTGCAGTGACACTTACCCTGAATACACAGAGACCCTGTACAGTAACCCTTACCCAGAATACACAGGGACCCTGAACAGTGACACTTAACCTGAATACACAGGGACCCTGTAAGCGACCCTTACCCTGAATACACAGGGACCCTTTACAGTGACCATTACCTTGAATTCACAGGGACCTGTACTGTGACACTTAACCTGAATACACAGGGACACTGTACAGTGAAACTTAATCTGAATACACAGGGAGCCTGTAAGCGACCCTTACCGTGAATACACAGGGACCCTGTACAGTAACTCTTACCCTGAATACACAGGTACCCTCTACAGTGACCCTTACCCTGAATACACAGGGATCCTGTACAATAACACTTACCCTGAATACACAGGTACCCTGTACAGTAACCCTTACCCTGAATACACATGGACACTGTACAGTGTTCCTTACCATGAATATACAGGGACCCTGTACAGTAACCCTTACACTGAATACATAGGGACCCTGTACAGTAACCCTTACCCTGAATACACAGGGACCCTGTACACTGACCCTTACCCTGAATACACAGGGATCCTGTACAATAACCCTTTCCCTGAATACACAGGGACCCTGTACAGTGATCCTTACCCTGAATACACAGGGATCGTGTACAATTGCGCTTACCCTGAATATACAGGGACCATGTACAGTAACCCTTACCCTGAATACACAAGGATCGTGTACAAAAGCCCTTACCCTGAATACACAGGGACCCAGTACAGTAACCCTTACCCTGAATAGACAGGGACCCTCTACAGTGACCCTTACCCTGAATAAACAGGGATCCTGTACAATAACCCTTACCCTGAATACACAGGGACCCTGTACAGTGATCCTTACCCTGAATACACAAGGATCGTATACAATAGCCCTTACCCTGAATACACAGTGATCCAGTACAATAACCCTTACCCTGAATACACAGGGACCCTGTACAATAACCCTTACCCTGAATACACAGGGACCCTGTACAGTGATCCTTACCCTGAATACACAAAGATCGTATACAATAGCCCTTACCCTGAATACACAGTGATCCAGTACAGTAACCCTTACCCTGAATAAACAGGGATCTTGTACAATAACCCTTACCCTGAATACACAGGGACCCTGTAAAGTAACCCTTAGCTTGAAAACACAGGGACCCTGTACAGTAACCCTTACCCTGAATAACAGGTACCCTGTGCAGTGACCCTTACCCTGAATACACAGAGACCCTGTACAGTAACCCTTACACTGAATACACAGGGACCCTTTACAGTGACCATTACCTTGAATTCACAGGGACCTGTACTGTGACACTTACCCTGCATACACAGGGACACTTTACAGTGACTCTTAATCTGAAAACACAGGGACCCTGTAAGCGACCCTTACCGTGAATACACAGGGACCCTGTACAGTAACCCTTACCCTGAAGACACAGGGACCTGTACAGTGACCCTTACCCTGAATACACAGAGACCCTGTACAGTAACCCTTAGCCTGCAAACACACGGACCCTGTACAGTAACCCTTACCATGAATACACAGGTACCCTGTGCAGTGGCCCTTACCCTGAATACACAGAGAACCTGTACAGTAACCCTTACACTGAATACACAGGGACCCTTTACAGTGACCATTACCTTGAATTCACAGGGACCTGTACTGTGACACTTACCCTGAATACACAGGGACACTGTACAGTGACACTTAATCTGAAAACACAGGGACCCTGTAAGCGACCCTTACCGTGAATACATAGGGACCCTGTACAGTAACCCTTACCCTGAATACACAGGGACGCTGTACAGTAAACCTTACCCTGAATACACAGGGACCCTGTACAGTGACCCTTACCCAGAATACACAGGGACCCTTTTCAGTAACCCTTACCCTGAATACACAGTTATCCTGTACAATAACCCTTACCCTGAATACACAGGGACCCTGTAGAGTAACCCTTACCCTGAATACACAGGGACCCTGTATAGTGACCCTTACCCTGAATACGCAGGGACCCTGTACAGTGACCCTTACCCTGTATACACAGGGATCTGTACAGTGACCCTTACCCTGAATACACAGGGACACTGTAGAGTGACACTTAACCTGAATACACAGGGACCCAGTACAGTAACCCTTATGCTGAATACACAGGGATCCTGTACAGTGACCCTTACCCTGAATACGCAGGGAGCCTGTAAGCGACCTTACCCTGAATACACAGGGACCCTGTACAGTAACCCTTACCCTGAATACACAGGGACCTGTACAGTGAACCTTACCCTGAATACACAGGGACCCTGTACAGTGACACTTACCCTGAATACACAGGGTCCCTGTACAGTAACCCTTACCCTGAATACACAGGGAGCTGTACAGTGACACTTACCCTGAATACACAGGGACCTGTACAGTGAACCTTACCCTGAATACACAGGGTCCCTGTACAGTTACACTTACCCTGAATACAAAGGGTCCCTGTACAGTAACCCTTACCCTGAATACACAGGGACCCTGTACAGTGACACTTAACCTGAATACACAGGGACCCTGTAAGCGACCCTTACCTTGAATACACAGGGACCCTTTACAGTGACCATTACCTTCAATTCACAGGGACCTGTACTGTGACACTTACCCTGAATACACAGGGGCACTGTACAGTGACACTTAATCTGAATACACAGGGACCCTGTAAGCGACCCTTACCGTGAATATACAGGGACCCTGTACAGTAACATTAACCCTGAATACACAGGGACCTGTACAGTGACCCTTACCCTGAATACACAGGGACCCTGTACAGTGACATTTACCCTGAATACACAGGAATCCTTTACAATAACACTTACCCTGAATACACAGGGACCCTGTACAGTAACCCTTACCCTGAATACAGAGGGACCCTGTACAGTGACCCTTACCCTGAATACACAGGGATCCTGTACAATAACCCTTACCCTGAATACACAGGGACCCTGTACAGTAAACCTTACCCTGAATACACAGGGACCCTGTACAGTGACCCTTACCCTGAATACACAGGGACGCTGTACAGTAAACCTTACCCTGAATACACAGGGACCCTGTACAGTGACCCTTACCCAGAATACACAGGGACCCTTTTCAGTAACACTTACCCTGAATACACAGTTATCCTGTACAATAACCCTTACCCTGAATACACAGGGACCCTGTAGAGTAACCCTTACCCTGAATACACAGGGACCCTGTATAGTGACCCTTACCCTGAATACGCAGGGACCCTGTACAGTGACCCTTACCCTGTATACACAGGGATCTGTACAGTGACCCTTACCCTGAATACACAGGGACACTGTAGAGTGACACTTAACCTGAATACACAGGGACCCAGTACAGTAACCCTTATGCTGAATACACAGGTATCCTGTACAGTGACCCTTACCCTGAATACGCAGGGACCCTGTAAGCGACCTTACCCTGAATACACAGGGACCCTGTACAGTAACCCTTACCCTGAATACACAGGGAACTGTACAGTGAACCTTACCTTGAATATACAGGGACCCTGTACAGTGACACTTACCCTGAATACACAGGGTCCCTGTACAGTAACCCTTACCCTGAATACACAGGGAGCTGTACAGTGACTCTTACCCTGAATACACAGGGACCCTGTACAGTGACACTTAACCTGAATACACAGGGACCGTGTACAGTAACCCTTACGCTGAATACACAGGGATCCTGTACAGTGACCCTTACCCTGAATACACAGGATCCCTGTACCGTAACCATTACACTGAATACGCAGGGATCCTGTACAATAGCCCTTACCCTGAATACACAGGGACCCTATACAGTAACCCTTACCCTGAATACAAAGGGACCCTGTACAGTGACCCTTACCCTGAATACACAGGGATCCTGTACAACAACCCTTACCGTGAATACACAGGGACCTGTTTAGTGACCCTAACCCTGAATACACAGGGATCCTGTATAATAACCCTTACTCTGAAACACAGGGACCCTATACAGTAACCCTTACCATGAATACCCAGGGACACTGTACAGTGACCCATACCCTGAATAAACAGGGACCCTGTACAGTAAACCTTACCCTGAATACACAAGGAACTTGTACAGTAACCCTTGAACTGAATACACAGGGACCATGTACAGTGACCCATACCCTGAATAAACAGGGACACTGTACAGTAACCCTTACCCTGAATACACAGGGTCCCTGTACAGTGATCCTTACCCTGAATAGACAGGGACCCTGTACAGTGACACTTAATCTGAATACACAAGGACCCTGTAAGCGACCCTTACCGTGAATACACAGGGACCCTGTACAGTAACCCTTACCCTGAATACACAGGTACCCTGTACAGTGACCCTTACCCTGAATACACAGGGATCCTGTACAATAACACTTACCCTGAATACAAAGGTACCCTGTACAGTAACCCTTACCCTGAATACACATGGACACTGTACAGTGTTCCTTACCATGAATATACAGGGACCCTGTACAGTAACCCTTACCCTGAATACATAGGGACCCTGTACAGTAACCCTTACCCTGAATACACAGGGACCCTGTACAGTGACCCTTACCCTGAATACACAGGGATTCTGTACAATAACCCTTTCCCTGAATACACAGGGACCCTGTACAGTGATCCTTACCCTGAATACACAGGGATCGTGTACAATTGCGCTTACCCTGAATACACAGGGACCCTGTACAGTAACCCTTACCCTGAATACACAAGGATCGTGTACAATAGCCCTTACCCTGAATACACAGGGACCCAGTACAGTAACCCTTACCCTGAATAGACAGGGACCCTGTACAGTGACTCTTACCCTGAATACACAGAGACCTGTACAGTGATCCTTACCCTGAATAGACAGGGACCCTGTACAGTAACCCTAACCCTGAGTACACAGGGACCCTGTACAGTGACCCTAACCCTGAATACACAGGTACCCAGTAAAGTGATCCTTACCCGGAATACACAGGGACACTGTACAGTAACCCTTTCCCTGAATACACAGGGACCCTGTACAGTGACCCTAACCCTGAATACACAGGTACCCTGTACAGTGACCCTTACCCTGAATACACAGGGACCCTGTACTGTGATCCTTACCCTGAATATACAGTGACCCTGCACATTAACCCTTACCCTGAATACACCCGGACACTTTACAGTAACCCATACCCTGAATACACATGGACCCTGTACAGTGACCCTAACCCTGAATAAACAGGGAGTCTGTACAGTGACCCTTACCCTGAATACACAGGGAACCTGTACAGTTCCCCTTACCCTGAATACACAGGGACACTGTACACTGACCAGTACCCTGAATACACAGGGACCGTGTACAGTAAACCTTACCCTGAATACACAGGTACCCTGTACAGTAACCCTTATCCTGAATACACAGGGACCCTTTACAGTAACCCTTACCCTGAGTACACAGGTACACTGTTCACTGACCCTTACCCTGAATACACAGGGACCGTTTACAGTAAACCATACCCTGAATACACAGGGACCCTGTACAGTAACCCTTACCCTGAATACACAGCGACTCTGTACAGTAACCCTTACCCTGAATACACATCGACCCTGTGCAGTAACCCTTACCCTGAATACACAGGGACTCTGTACAGTAAACCTTACCCTGAATACACAGGGACCCTGTACAGTAACCTTTACCCTGAATACACAGGAACCCTGTACAATAACCCTTACCCTGAATACACAGGGACACTGTACAGTGACCCTTACCCTGAATACGCAGGGATCCTGTACAATAACACTTATCCTGAATAGTCAGGGACCCTGTACAGTGATCCTTACCCTGAATACACAGGGATCGTGTACAATAGCCCTTACCCTGATTACACAGGGACCCTGTACAGTAACCCTTACCCTGAATAGACAGGGACCCTGCACAGTGAACCTTACCCTGAATACACATGGATCGTGTACAATAGCCCTTACCCTGAATAAACAGGGACCCAGTACAGTAACACTTACCCTGAATAGACAGGGAACCTGTACAGTGACCCTTACCCTGAATAAACAGGGATCCTGTACAATAACCCTTACCCTGAATAGACAGGGACCCTGTACAGTGACCATTACCCTGAATACACAAGGATCGTGTACAATAGCCCTTACCCTGAATACACAGTGACCCAGTTAAGTAACCCTTACCCTGAATAGACTTGGACCCTGTACAGTGACCCTTACCCTGAATACATAGGGACCCTGTACAGTAACCCTTACCCTGAATACACAGGGACACTGTACAGTGACCCTTACCCTGAATACACAGGGATCCTGTACAATAACCCTTACCCTGAATACACAGGGACCCTGTACAGTGATCCTTACCCTGAATACACAGGGATCCTGTACAATAACCCTTACTGTGAATACACAGGGACCCTGTACAGTAAACCTTACCCTGAAAACACAGGGACCCTGTACAGTGACCCTTACCGTGAATACACAGGGACCCTGTACAGTAAACCTTACCTTGAATACACAGGGACCCTGTACAGTGACCCTTACCCAGAATACACAGGGACCCTTTACAGTAACCCTTACCCTGAATACACAGGTATCCTATACAATAACCCTTACCCTGAATACACAGGGACCCTGTACAGTAACCCTTAACTGAATACAGTACACTAATCCTTACCCTGAATAGACAGGGACCCTGTACAATAAACCTTACCCTGAATACACAGGGACCCTGTACAGTGATCCTAACCCTGAATACAGAGGGATCCTGTACAATAACCCTTCCCCTGAATACACAGGTACCCTGTACAGTAACCCTTACCCTGAATAGACCGGGGACCTGTACAGTGACCCTTACCCTGAATAACAAGGATCGTGTACAATAGCCCTTACCCTGAATACACAGGGACCCAGTACAGTAACCCTTACCCTGAATAGACAGGGACCCTGTACAGTGACCCTTACCCTGAATAAACAGGGATCCTGTAAAATAACCCTTACCCTGAAACACAGGGACCCTGTACAGTGACCCTTACCCTGAATACACAAGGATCGTGTACAATAGCCCTTACCCTGAATACACAGTGACCCAGTACAGTAACCCTTACCCTGAATAGACAGGGACCCTGTACAGTGACCCTTACCCTGAATAAACAGGAATCCTGAACAATAACCCTTACCCTGAATACACAGGGACACTGTACAGTGACCCTTACCCTGAATACGCAGGGATCCTGTACAATAACACTTATCCTGAATAGTCAGGGACCCTGTACAGTGATCCTTACCCTGAATACACAGGGATCGTGTACAATAGCCCTTACCCTGATTACACAGGGACCCTGTACAGTAACCCTTACCCTGAATAGACAGGGACCCTGCACAGTGAACCTTACCCTGAATACACAAGGATCGTGTACAATAGCCCTTACCCTGAATAAACAGGGACCCAGTACAGTAACCCTTACCCTGAATAGACAGGGAACCTGTACAGTGACCCTTACCCTGAATAAACAGTGATCCTGTACAATAACCCTTACCCTGAATAGACAGGGACCCTGTACAGTGACCATTACCCTGAATACACAAGGATCGTGTACAATAGCCCTTACCCTGAATAAACAGGGACCCTGTACAGTGATCCTTACCCTGAATACACAGTGACCCAGTACAGTAACCCTTACCCTGAATAGACAGGGACCCTGTACAGTGACCCTTACCCTGAATAAACAGGAATCCTGAACAATAACCCTTACCCTGAATAGACAGGGACCCTGTACAGTAGCCCTTACACTGAAAACACAGGGACCCTGTACAGTAACCCTTAGCCTGAATACACAGGTACCCTGTGCAGTGACCCTTACCAATAGACAGGGACCCTGTAAGTGACCCTTAACCTCAATACACAGGGACCCTGTACAGTGACCCTTACCCTGAATACACAGGGATCCTGTACAATAACCCTTACCGTGAATACACAGGGACCCTGCATAGTGACCCTAACCCTGAATACACAGGGATCCTGTACAATAACCCTTACCGTGAATACACATGGACCCTGTAAGTGACCCTTACCCTGAATACACAGGGATCCTGTACAATAACCCTTACTGTGAATACACAGGGACCCTGTACAGTAAACCTTACCCTGAAAACACAGGGACCCTGTACAGTGACCCTTACCGTGAATACACAGGGACCCTGTACAGTAAACCTTACCTTGAATACACAGGGACCCTGTACAGTGACCCTTACCCAGAATACACAGGGACCCTTTACAGTAACCCTTACCCTGAATACACAGGTATCCTATACAATAACCCTTACCCTGAATACACAGGGACCCTGTACAGTAACCCTTAACTGAATACACAGGGACCCTGTACAGTGACCCTTACCCTGAATACGCAGGGACCCTGTACAGTGACCCTTACCCTGAATACACAGGGATCTGTACAGTGACCCTTACCCTGAATACACAGGGACACTGTACAGTGACACTTAACCTGAATACACAGGGACCCTGTACAGTAACCCTTACACTGAATACACAGGGATCCTGTACAGTGACCCTTACCCTGAATACGCAGGGACCCTGTAAGCGACCCTTACCCTGAATACACAGGGACCCTGTACAGTAACCCTTACCCTGAATAGACAGGGAGCTGTACAGTGAACCTTACCCTGAATACACAGGGACCCTTTGCAGTGACACTTACCCTGAATACACAGGTTCCCTGTACAGTAACCCTTACCCTGAATACACAGGGAGCTGTACAGTGACTCTTACCCTGAATACACAGGGACCCTGTACAGTGACACTTAACCTGAATACACAGGGACCCTGTACAGTAACCCTTACGCTGAATACACAGGGATCCTTTACAGTGACACTTACCCTGAATACACAGGATCCCTGTAGAGTAACCATTACCCTGAATACACAGGGATCCTGTACAATAGCCCTTACCCTGAATACACAGGGACCCTGTTCAGTAACCCTTACCCTGAATACAAAGGGACTCTGTACAGTGACCCTTATCCTGAATACACAGGGATCCTGTACATTAACCCTTACCCTGAGTACACAGGGATCCTGTACAGTGACCCTAACCCTGAATACACAGGTACCCAGTAAAGTGATCCTTACCCTGAATACACAGGGACACTGTACAGTAACCCTTTCCCTGAATAAACAGGGACCCTGTACAGTGACCCTAACCCTGAATACACAGGTACCCTGTACAGTGACCCTTACCCTGAATACACAGGGATCCTGTACTGTAATCCTTACCCTGAATACACATCGACCCTGTGCAGTAAACCTTACCCTGAATACACAGGGACTCTTTACAGTAAACCTTACCCTGAATACACAGGGACCCTGTACAGTAACCCTTACCCTGAATACACAGGGACCCTGTACAGTAACCCTTACCCTGAATACACAGGGACACTGTTCACTGACCCTTACCCTGAATACACAGGGACCGTGTACAGTAAACCATACACTGAATACACAGGGACCCTGTACAGTAACCCTTACCCTGAATACACAGCGACTCTATACAGTAACCCTTACCCTGAATACACATAGACCCTGTGCAGTAAACCTTACCCTGAATAACAGGGACTCTTTACAGTAAACCTTACCCTGAATACACAGGGACCCTGTACAGTAACCTTTACCCTGAATACACAGGAACCCTGTACAATAATCCTTACCCTGAATACACGGGAACACTGTACAGTGAACCTTACCCTGAACACACAGGGTCCCTGTACCGTAACCCTTACCCTGAATACACAGGGATCCTGTACAATAGCCCTTACGCTGAATACACAGGGACCCTGTACAGTAACCCTTACCCTGAATACACAGGGACCCTGTACAGTGACCCTTACCCTGAATACACAGGGTTCCTGTACAATAACACTTACCCTGAATAGACAGGGACCCTGCACAGTGAACCTTACCCTGAATACACAAGGATCGTGTACAATAGCCCTTACCCTGAATACACAGGGACCCAGTACAGTAACCCTTACCCTGAATAGACAGGGACCCTGTACAGTGATCCTTACCCTGAATACACAGGGATCGTGTACAATAGCCCTTACCCTAAATACACAGGGTCCCTGTACAGTAACCCTTACCCTGAATACACAAGGATCGTGTACAATAGCCCTTACCCTGAATACACAGGGACCCAGTACAGTAAACCTTACCCTGAATAGACAGGGACCCTGTACAGTGACCCTTACCCTGAATAAACAGGGATCCTGTACTATAACCCTTACCCTGAATACACAGGGACCCTGTACAGTGACCCTTACCCTGAATACACAAGGATCGTGTACAATAGCCCTTACCCTGAATACACAGTGACCCAGTACAGTAACCCTTACCCTGAATAGACAGGGACCCTGTACAGTGACCCTTACCCTGAATACATAGGGACCCTGTACAGTAACCCTTATCCTGAATACACAGGGACCCTGTACAGTGACCCTTACCCTGAATACACAGGGATCCTGTACAATAACCCTTACCCTGAATACACAGGGACCCTGTACAGTGATCCTTACCCTGAATACACAGGGATCGTGTACAATAGCCCTTACCCTGAATACACAGGGACCCTGTACAGTAACCCTTACCCTGAATAGACAGGGACACTGTACAGTGACCCTTACCGTGAATACACAAGGATCGTGTACAATAGCCCTTACCCTGAATATACAGGGACCCAGTACACTAACCCTTACCCTGAATAGACAGGGACCCTGTACAATAACCCTTACCCTGAATACACAGGGACCCTGTACAGTGACCCTAACCCTGAATACAGAGGGATCCTGTACAATAACCCTTACCCTGAATACACAGGTACCCTGTACAGTAACCCTTACCCTGAATAGACAGGGACCCTGTACAGTGACCCTTACCCTGAATAACAAGGATCGTGTACAATAGCCCTTACCCTGAATACACAGGGACCCAGTACAGTAACCCTTACCCTGAATAGACAGGGACCCTGTACAATGACTCTTACCCTGAATAAACAGGGATCCTGTAAAATAAACCTTACCCTGAATACACAGAAACCCTGTACAGTGACCCTTACCCTGAATACACAAGGATCGTGTACAATAGCCCTTACCCTGAATACACAGTGACCCAGTACAGTGACCCTTACCCTGAATAAACAGGAATCCTCTACAATAACGCTTACCCTGAATAGACAGGGACCCTGTACAGGAGCCCTTACACTGAAAACACAGGGACCCTGTACAGTAACCCTTAGCCTGAATACACAGGTACCTTGTGCAGTGACCCTTACCCTGAATAGACAGGGACCCTGAAAGCGACCCTTAACCTGCTTACACAGGGACCCTGTGCAGTGACCCTTACCCTGAATACACAGGGATCCTGTACAATAATCCTTACCGTGAATACACAGGGACCCTGTATAGTGACCCTAACCCTGAATAGAAGGGATCCTGTACAATAACCCTTACCGTGAATACACAGGGACCCTGTACTGTAACCCTTACCATGAATACACAGGGACACTGTACAGTGACCCATAACCTGAATATACAGGGTCCCTGTACAGTAACCCTTACCCTGAATACACAGGGAACTTGTACAGTAACCCTTACCCTGAATACACAGGGACCCTGTACAGTGACCCTTACCCTGAATAAACAGGGACACTGTACAGTAACACTTACCCTGAATACACACGTACCTTGTACAGTGACCCTTACCCTGAATACACAGGGACGCTGTACAGTGATCCTTACCCTGAATATACAGGGACCCTTTACATTAACTCTTACCCTGAATACACACGGACACTTTACAGTAACCCATACCCTGAATACACAGGAACCCTGTACAGTGACCCTAACCCTGAATAAACAGTGACCCTGTACAGTGACCCTTACCCTGAACACACAGGGACCCTGTACAGTAATCCTTACCCTGAATACACAGGGACACTGTACACTGACCCTTACCCTGAATAAACAGGGACCGTGTACAGTAACCCTTACCCTGAATACACAGGTACACTTTACAGTAACCCTTACCGTGAATACACAGGGACCCTGTACAGTAACCCTTACCCTGAATACACAGGGACACTGTTCACTGATCCTTACCCTGAATACACAGGGACCGTGTACAGTAACCCATACCCTGAATACACAGGGACCCTGTACAGTAACCCTTACCCTGAATATACAGCGACTCTGTACAGTAAACCTTACCCCGAATACACATGGACCCTGTACAGTAACCCTTACCCTGAATACACAGGGACCCTGTACAGTGACCCTTACCCTGAATAAACAGGGACACTGTACAGTAACACTTACCCTGATTATACAGGGTCCCTGTACAATGACCCTTACCCTGAATACACAGGGACTCTGTACAGTAAGCCTTTCCCTGAATAAACAGGGACCCTGTACAGTGACCCTTACCCTGAATACACACGTACCTTGTACAGTGACCCTTACCCTGAATACACAGGGACGCTGTACAGTGATCCTTACCCTGAATATACAGGGACCCTTTACATTAACTCTTACCCTGAATACACACGGACACTTTACAGTAACCCATACCCTGAATACACAGGAACCCTGTACAGTGACCCTAACCCTGAATAAACAGTGACCCTGTACAGTGACCCTTACCCTGAACACACAGGGACCCTGTACAGTAATCCTTACCCTGAATACACAGGGACACTGTACACTGACCCTTACCCTGAATAAACAGGGACCGTGTACAGTAACCCTTACCCTGAATACACAGGTACACTTTACAGTAACCCTTACCGTGAATACACAGGGACCCTGTACAGTAACCCTTACCCTGAATACACAGGGACACTGTTCACTGATCCTTACCCTGAATACACAGGGACCGTGTACAGTAACCCATACCCTGAATACACAGGGACCCTGTACAGTAACCCTTACCCTGAATATACAGCGACTCTGTACAGTAAACCTTACCCCGAATACACATGGACCCTGTGCAGTAACCCTTACCCTGAATACACGGGGACTCTGTACAGTAAACCTTACCCTGAATACACAGGGTCCCTGTACAGTAACCCTTACCCTGAATACACAGGGACACCTGTACAATAACCCTTACCCTGAATACACAGGGACAATGTACAGTGACCCTTACCCTGAATACACAGGGTCCCAGTACCGTAACCCTTACCGTGAATACACAGGGATCCTGTACAATAGCCCTTACGCTGAATACACAGGGATCCTCTACAGTAATCCTTACCCTGAATACACAGGTACCCTGTACAGTAACCCTTACCCTGAATACACAGGGACTCTGTACAGTAACCCTTACCCTGAATACACAGGTACCCTGTACAGTGACCCTTACCCTGAATACACAGGGATCCTGTACAATAACCCTTACCCTGAATACACATGTACCCTGTACAGTAACCCTTACCCTGAATACACAGGGACACTGTACAGTGTTCCTTACCATGAATATACAGGGACCCTGTACAATAGCCCTTACCCTGAATACACAGGGACCCAGTACAGTAACCTTTACCCTGAATAGACAGGGACCCTGTACAGTGCCCCTTACCCTGAATAAACAGGGATCCTGTACAATAACCCTTACCCTGAATGCACAGGGACCATTTACAGTGACCCTTACCCTGAGTACACAAGGATCGTGTACAATAGCCCTTACCGTGAATACACAGTGATCCAGTACAGTAAACCTTACCCTGAATAGATAGGGACCCTGTACAATGACCCTTACCCTGAATAAACAGGGATCCTGTACAATAACCCTTACCCTGAATACACAGGGACCCTGTACAGTAACCCTTACCCTGAATACACAGGTACCATGTGCAGTGACTCTTACCCTGAATACACAGAGACCCTGTACAGTAACCCTTACCCTGAATAGACAGGGACCCTGTGCAGTGACACTTTACCTGAATACACAGGGACCCTGTAAGCGACACTTACCTTGAATACACAGGGTCCCCGTACAGTGACCATTACCTTGAATTCACAGGGACCTGTACTGTGACACTTACCCTGAATACACAGGGACACTGTACAGTGACACTTAACCTGAATACACAGGGACCCTGTAAGCGACCCTTACCGTGAATACACAGGGACCCTGTACAGTAACCCTTACCCTGAATACACAGGGACCTGTACAGCGACCGTTAACCTGAATACACAGGGACCCTGTACAGTGACACTTACCCTGAATACACAGGGACCCTGTACAGAAACCCTTACCCTGAATACACAGGAATCCTGTACAATAACCTTACCCTGATTATACAGGGACCCTGTACAGTAAACCTTACCCTGAATACAGAGGGACCTATACAGTGACCCTTACCCTGAATACACAGGGATCCTGTACAATAACCCTTACCCTGAATACACAGGGACCCTGTACAGTAAACCTTACCCTGAATACACAGGGACCCTGTACAGTGACCCTTACCCTGAATACACAGGGACCCTTTACAGTAACCCTTACCCTGAATACACAGGTATCCTGTACAAAAATCCTTAACCTGAATACACAGGGACCCTGTACAGTAACCCTTACCCTGAATACACATGGACCCTGTACAGTGACCCTTACCCTGAATACGCAGGGACCCTGTACAGTGACCCTTACCCTGAATACACAGGGATCTGTACAGTGACCCTTACGCTGAATACACAGGGACCCTGTACAGTGACACTTAACCTGAATACGCAGGGACCCTGTAAGCGACCCTTACCTTGAATACACAGGGACCCTGTACAGTAACCCTTACGCTGAATACACAGGGAGCTGTACAGTGACTCTTACCCTGAATACACAGGGACCCTGTACAGTGACACTTACCCTGAATACAAAGGGACCCTGTACAGTAACCCTTACGCTGAATACACAGGGATCCTGTACAGTGACCCTTACCCTGAATAAACAGGATCCCTGTACCGTAACCCTTACCCTGAATACACAGGGATCCTGTACAATAGCCCTTACCCTGAATACACAGGGACCCTGTACAGTAAACCTTACCCTGAATACACAGGGATCCTGTACAATAACCCTTACCGTGAATACACAGGGACCCTGTATAGTGACCCTAACCCTGAATACACAGAGATCCTGTACAATAACCCTTACCCTGAATACGCAGGGACACTGTACAGTGACCCATACGCTGAATATACAGGGACCCTGTACAGTAACCCTTACCCTGAATACACAGGGAACTTGTACAGTATTCCTTAGACTGAATACACAGCGACCCTTTACAGTGACCCATAACCTGAATAAACAGGGACACTGTACAGTAACCCTTACCCTGAATACACAGTGTCCCTGTGCAGTGACCCTTACCCTGAATAGACAGGGACCCTGTACAGTAACCCTTACCCTGAGTACACAGGGACCCTGTACAGTGACCCTAACCCTGAATACACAGGTACCCAGTAAAGTGATCCTTACCCTGAATACACAGGGACACTGTACAGTAACCATTTCCCTGAATACACAGGGACCCTGTACAGTGACCCTATCCCTGAATACACAGGTACCCTGTACAGTGACCCTTACCCTGAATACACAGGGACCCTGTACAGTGATCCTTACCATGTGTAAACAGGGACCCTTTACAGTGACCCTTACCCTGAATACACAGGGAACCTGTACAGTTACCCTTACCCTGAATACACAGGGACACTGTATACTGACCCTTAGCCTGAATACACAGGGACCGTGTACAGTAAACCTTACCCTGAATACACAGGTACCCTGTACAGTAACCCTTACCCTGAATACACAGGGACACTGTTCACTGACCCTTACCCTGAATACACAGGGACCCTGTACAGTAACCCTTACCCTGAATACACAGGGACACTGTTCACTGACACTTACCCTGAATACATAGGGACCGTGTACAGTAAACCATACCCTGAATACACAGGGACCCTGTACAGTAACCCTTACCTTGAGTACACAGGGACCCTGTACAGTGTCCCTAACCCTGAATACACAGGTATCCTGTACAATAACCCTTATCCTGAATACGCAGGTACCCTGTACAGTAACCCTTACCCTGAATACACATGGACACTGTACAGTGTTCCTTACCATGAATATACAGGGACCCTGTACATTAACCCTTACCCTGAATACATAGGGACACTCTACAGTAATCCTTACCCTGAATACACAGGGACCCTGTACAGTGACTCTTACCCTGAATACACAGGGGTCCTGTACAATAACCCTTACCATGAATACACAGGGACCCTGTACAGTGATCCTTACCCTGAATACACAGGGATCGTGTACAATAGCCCTTACCCTGAATACACAGGGACCCTGTACAGTAACCCTTACCCTGAATAGACAGGGACGCTGCACAGTGACCCTTACCCTGAATACACAAGGATCATGTACAATAGCCCTTACCCTGAATAAACAGGGACCCAGTACATTAACCCTTACCCTGAATAGACAGGGACTCTGTACAGTGACCCTTACCCTGAATAAACAGGGATCCTGTACAATAACCCTTACCCTGAATAAACAGGGACCCTGTACAGTGACCCTTACCCTGAATACACAAGGATCGTGTACAATAGCCCTTACCCTGAATACACAGTGACCCAGTACAGTAACCCTTACCCTGAATAGACAGGGACCCTGTACAGTGACCCTTACCCTGAATACATAGGGACCCTGTACAGTAACCCTTACCCTGCATACACAGGGACCCTGTACAGTGACCCTTACCCTGAATACACAGGGATCCTGTACAATAAACCTTACCCTGAATACACAGGGACCCTGTTCAGTGATCCTTGCCCTGAATACACAGGGATCGTGTACAATAGCCCTTACCCTGAATACACAGGGACCCTGTACAGTAACCCTTACGCTGAATAGACAGGGACCCTGTACAGAGACCCTTACCCTGAATACACAAGGATCATTTACAATAGTCCTTACCCTGAATACACAGGGACCCAGTACAGTAACCCTTACCCTGAATAGACAGGGACCCTGTACAGTGACCCTTACCCTGAATAAACAGGGATCCTGTACAATAACCCTTACCCTGAATACACAGGGACCCTGTACAGTGAACCTTACCCTGAATACACAAGGATCGTGTACAATAGCCCTTACCCTGAATACACAGGGACCCAGTACACTAACCCTTACCCTGAATAGACAGGGACCCTGTACAATAACCCTTACCCTGAATAAACAGGGACCCTGTACAGTGACCCTAACCCTGAATACACAGGGATCCTGTACAATAACACTTACCCTGAATACATAGGGACCCTGTATAGTAACCCTTAACCTGAATACACAGGGACCCTGTACAGTGAACCTTACCCTGAATACACAGGGATCCTGTACAAGAACCCTTACCCTGAATACACAGGGACCCTGTACAGTGATCCTTACCCTGAATACACAGGGATCGTTTACAATAGCCCTTACCCTGAATAAACAGGGACCCTGTACAGTAACCCTTACCCTGAATAGACAGGGACCCTGTACAGTGACCCTTACCCTGAATAACAAGGATCGTGTACAATATCCCTTACCCTGAATACACAGGGACCCAGTACAGTAACCATTACCCTGAATAGACAGGGACCCTGTACAGTGACCCTTACCCTGAATAAACACGGATCCTGTACAATAACCCTTACCCTGAATACACAGGGACCCTGTACAGTGACCCTTACCCTGAATACAAAGGATCGTGTACAATAGTCCTTACCCTGAATATACAGTGACCCAGTACAGTAAACCTTACCCTGAATAGACAGGGACCCTGTACAGTGACCCTTAACCTGAATAAACAGGGATCCTGTACAATAACCCTTACCCTGAATACACAGGGACCCTGTACAGTAACCCTTACCCTGAAAACACAGGAACCCTGTACAGTAACCCTTACCCTGAATAGACAGGTACCCTGTGCAGTGACCCTTACCGTGAATACACAGGAACCCTGTACAGTAACCCTTACCCTGAATAGACAGGTACCCTGTGCAGTGACCCTTACCGTGAATACACAGGGACCCTTTAAGTGACCCTTACGCTGAATACACAGGGACCCTGTACAGTGACCATTACCTAGAATACACAGGGACCTGTACTGTGACAATTACCCTGAATACACAGGGACACTGTACAGTGATACTTAACCTGAATATACTGGGTCCCTGTAAGCGACCCTTTCCATGAATACACAGGGACCCTGTACAGTAACCCTTACCCTGAATACACAGGAACCTGTACATTGACCCTTACCCTGAATGCACAGGGACCCTTTACAGTGATACTTACCCTGAATACACAGGGACCCTGTACAGTAACCCTCACCCTGCATACACAGGGACCTGTACAGTGACCCTTACCCTGAATACACAGGGACCCTGTACAGTGACACTGAACCTGAATACACAGGGACCCTGTAAGCGACCCTTACCCTGAATACACAGGGACCCTGTACAGTGACCATTATCTTGAATACACAAAGACCTGTACTGTGACACTTACCCTGAATACGCAGGGACACTGTACAGTGACACTTAAGCTGAATACACATGGACCCTGTAAGCGACCCTTACCGTGAATACACAGGGACTTTGTACTGTAACCCTTACGCTGAATACACAGGGACCTGTACAGTGACCCTTACCCTGAATGCACAGGGACCCTGTACAGTGACACTTACCCTGAATACACAGGGACCCTGTACAGTAACCCTAACCCTGAATACACAGGTACCCTGTACAGTGACCCTTACCCTGAATACACAGGGACCCTGTACAGTGATCCTTACCATGTGTAAACAGGGACCCTGTACAGTGACCCTTACCCTGAATACACAGGGAACCTGTACAGTTAACCTTACCCTGAATACACAGGGACACTGTATACTGACCCTTATCCTGAATACACAGGGACCGTGTACAGTAAACCTTACCCTGAATACACAGGTACCCTGTACAGTAACCCTTACCCTGAATACACAGGGACACTGTTCAATGACCCTTACCCTGAATACACAGGGACCCTGTACAGTAACCCTTACCCTGAATACACAGGGACACTGTTCACTGACCCTTACCCTGAATACATAGGGACCGTGTACAGTAAACCATACCCTGAATACACAGGGACCCTGTACAGTAACCCTTACCTTGAGTACACAGGGACCCTGTACAGTGTCCCTAACCCTGAATACACAGGGATCCTGTACAATAACCCTTATCCTGAATACGCAGGTACCCTGTACAGTAACCCTTACCCTGAATACACAGGGACACTGTACAGTGTTCCTTACCATGAATATACAGAGACCCTGTACATTAACCCTTACCCTGAATACATAGGGACACTCTACAGTAACCCTTACCCTGAATACACAGGGACCCTGTACAGTGACCCTTACCCTGAATACACAGGGGTCCTGTACAATAACCCTTACCCTGAATACACAGGGACCCTGTACAGTGATCCTTACCCTGAATACACAGGGATCGTGTACAATAGACCTTACCCTGAATAAACAGGGACCCTGTACAGTAACCCTTACCCTGAATAGACAGGGACCCTGTACAGTGACCCTTACCCTGAATAACAAGGATCGTGTACAATAGACATTACCCTGAATACACAGGGACCCAGTACAGTAACCCTTACCCTGAATAGACAGGGACCCTGTACAGTGACCCTTACCCTGAATAAACACGGATCCTGTACAATAACCCTTACCCTGAATACACAGGGACCCTGTACAGTGACCCTTACCCTGAATACAAAGGATCGTGTACAATAGTCCTTACCCTGAATATACAGTGACCCAGTACAGTAAACCTTACCCTGAATAGACAGGGACACTGTACAGTGACCCTTAACCTGAATAAACAGGGATCCTGTACAATAACCCTTACCCTGAATACACAGGGACCCTGTACAGTAACCCTTACCCTGAAAACACAGGGACCCTGAACAGTAACCCTTACCCTGAATAGACAGGTACCCTGTGCAGTGACCCTTACCCTGAATACACAGGGACCCTTTAAGCGACCCTTACGCTGAATACACAGGGACCCTGTACAGTGACCATTACCTAGAATACACAGGGACCTGTACTGTGACAATTACCCTGAATACACAGGGACACTGTAAAGTGATACTTAACCTGAATATACTGGGTCCCTGTAAGCGACCCTTTCCATGAATACACAGGGACCCTGTACAGTAACCCTTACCCTGAATACACAGGAACCTGTACATTGACCCTTACCCTGAATGCACAGGGACCCTTTACAGTGATACTTACCCTGAATACACAGGGACCCTGTACAGTAACCCTCACCCTGCATACACAGGAACCTGTACAGTGACCCTTACCCTGAATACACAGGGACCCTGTACAGTGACACTTACCCTGAATACACAGGGACCCTGTAAGCGACCCTTACCCTGAATACACAGGGACCCTGTACAGTGACCATTATCTTGAATACACAAGGACCTGTACTGTGACACTTACCCTGAATACGCAGGGACACTGTACAGTGACACTTAAGCTGAATACACAGGGACCCTGTAAGCGACCCTTACCGTGAATACACAGGGACTTTGTACTGTAACCCTTACCCTGAATACACAGGGACCTGTACAGTGACCCTTACCCTGAATGCACAGGGACCCTGTACAGTGACACTTACCCTGAATACACAGGGACCCTGTACAGTAACCCTCACCCTGCATACACAGGGACCTGTACAGTGACCCTTACCCTGAATACACAGGGACCCTGTGCAGTGACACTTACCATGAATACACAGGGACCCTGTACAGTAACCCTTACCCTGAATACACAGGAATCCTGTACAATAATCCTTACCCTGAATACACAGGGACCGTGTACAGTAACCCTTACCCTGAATACACAGGGACTCTGCACAGTGACCATTACCCTGAATACACAGGGACCCTGTACAGTGACCCTTACCCTGAATACACAGGGATCTGTAAAGCGACCCTTACCCTGAATACACAGGGGCACTGTACAGTGACACTTACCCTGAATACACACGGGCACTTTACAGTAACCCTTACCCTGAATAAACAGGTATCCTGTACAATAACCCTTACCCTGAATACAGAGGGACCCTGTAAAGTGATCCTTACCCTGAATACACAGGGATCCTTTACAATAACCCCTACCCTGAATACACAGGGACCCTGTACAGTAACCCTTACCCTGAATATACAGGGACCCTGTACAGTGACCCTTACCCTGAATACACAGGGACACTTTACAGTAACTCTTACCCTGAATAAACAGGTATCCTGTACAATAACCCTTAGCCTGAATACACAAGGACCCTGTACAGTAACCCTTACCCTGAATACACAGGGACCCTGTACAGTGACCCTTACCCTGAATACACAGGGACCCTGTACAGTGACCCTTACCCTGAATACACAGGATCTGTACCGTGACCCTTACCCTGAATACACAGGGGCACTGTACAATGACACTTAACCTGAATACGCAGGGACCCTGTAAGCGATCCTTACCCTGAATACACAGGGACCCTGTACAGTAACCCTTACACTGAATACACAGGGATCCTGTACAATAAACCTTACCGTGAATACACAGGGACCCTGTATAGTGACCCTAACCCTGAATACACAGGGATCCTGTACAATAACCCTTACCCTGAATACACAGCGACCCTGTACAGTAACCCTTTCCATGAATAAGCAGGAATCCTTTACAATAACCCTTACCCTGAATACACAGGGACCCTGTACAGTAACCCTTACCCTGAATACAGAGGGACCCTGTACAGTGACCCTTACCCTGAATACACAGGGACCTTTTACAATAACCCTTACCCTGAATACACAGGGACCCTGTACAGTAAACCTTACCCTGAATACACAGGGACCCTGTACACTGACCCTTACCCTGAATACACAGGGACCCTTTACAGTAACCCTTACCCTGAATACACAGGTATCCTGTACAATAATCCTTACCCTGAATACACAGGTACCCTGTACAGTAACCCTTACCCTGAATATACAGCGACATTGTACAGTGTTCCTTACCATGAATATACAGGGACCCTGTACAGTAATCCTTACCCTGAATACATAGGGACCCTGTACAGTAACCCTTACCCTGAATAAACAGGGATACTGTACAGTGATCCTTACCCTGAATACACAGGGATCCTGTACAATTACCCTTACCCTGAATACACACGTACCCTGTACAGTGACCCTTACCCTGAATACACAGGGATCGTGTACAATAGCCCTTACCATGAATACACAGGGACCCTGTACAGTAACCCTTACCCTGAATACACAGGGACACTGTACAGTGACCCTTACCCTGAATACACAGGGATCCTGTACAATAACCCTTACCCTGAATACACAGGGACCCTATACAGTGACCCTTACCCATAATACACAGGGATCCTGTACAATAACCCTTACCCTGAATACACAGGGACCCTGTACAGTAACCATTACCATGAATACACAGGGACAATGTACAATGACTCTTACCCTGAATATACAGGGACCCTGTAGAGTAAACATTACCCTGAAAACACAGGGGCCCTGTACAATAACCCTTACCCTGAATACACAGGGACCCTGTACAGTAACCCTTACCCTGAATACACAGGGACCCTGTACAGTGACACTTACCCTGAATACACAGGGACCCTGTACAGTAAACCTTACCCTGAATACACAGGAATCCTGTACAATAAC
The DNA here is from genome assembly GCF_044704955.1 of Pristiophorus japonicus. NCBI lineage: Eukaryota > Metazoa > Chordata > Chondrichthyes > Pristiophoridae > Pristiophorus > Pristiophorus japonicus. The sequence goes on from NC_092011.1 coordinate 8,816,286, forward strand.
CCTTACCCTGAATACACAGGGACCCTGTACAGTGACCATTATCTTGAATACACAAGGACCTGTGCTGTGACACTTACCCTGAATACAAAGGGACACTGTACAGTGACACTTAAGCTGAATACACAGGGACCCTGTAAGCGACCCTTACCGTGAATACACAGGGACTTTGTACTGTAACCCTTACCCTGAATACACAGGGACCTGTACAGTGACCCTTACCCTGAATGCACAGGGACCCTGTACAGTGACACTTACCCTGAATACACAGGGACCCTGTACAGTAAGCCTCACCCTGCATACACAGGGACCTGTACAGTGACCCTTACCCTGAATACACAAGGACCCTGTGCAGTGACACTTACCATGACTACACAGGGACCCTGTACAGTAACCCTTACCCTGAATACACAGGAATCCTGTACAATAATCCTTACCCTGAATACACAGGGACCCTGTACAGTAACCCTTACCCTGAATACACAGGGACCCTGCATAGTGACCATTACCCTGAATACACAGGGACCCTGTACAGTGACCCTTACCCTGAATACACAGGGATCTGTAAAGTGACCCTTACCCTGAATACACAGGGGCACTGTACAATAACCCTTACCCTGAATACACAGGGACCCTGTACAGTGACCCTTACCCTGAATACACAGGGACCCTGTACAGTGACCCTTACCCTGAATACACAGGGACCCGGTACAGTGACCCTTAACCTGAATACACAGGGACCCTGTACAGTGACCCTTACCCTGAATAAACAGGGACCCTGTACAGTGACCCTTACCCTGAATACACAGGGATCTGTACCGTGACCCTTACCCTGAATACACAGGGGCACTGTAAAATGACACTTAACCTGAATACGCAGGGACCCTGTAAGCGATCCTTACCCTGAATACACAGGGACCCTGTACAGTAAACCTTACCCTGAATACACAGGGACCTGTACAGTGAACCTTACCCTGAATACACTGGAACCCTGTACAGTGACACTTACCCTGAATACACAGGGTCCCTGTACAGTAACCCTTACCCTGAATACACAGGGTGCTGTACAGTGAATCTTACGCTGAATACACAGGGACCCTGTACAGTGACACTTACCCTGAATACACAGGGACCCTGTACAGTAACCCTTACACTGAATACACAGGGATCCTGTACAATAAACCTTACCGTGAATACACAGGGACCCTGTATAGTGACCCTAACCCTGAATACACAGGGATCCTGTACAATAACCCTTACCCTGAATACACAGCGACCCTGTACAGTAACCCTTTTTATGAATAAGCAGGAATCCTTTACAATAACCCTTACCCTGAATACACAGGGACCCTTTACAGTAACCCTTACCCTGAATACAGAGGGACCCTGTACAGTGACCCTTACCCTGAATACACAGGGACCTTGTACAATAACCCTTACCCTGAATACACATGGACCCTGTACAGTAAACCTTACCCTGAATACACAGGGACCCTGTACAGTGACCCTTACCCTGAATACACAGGGACACTTTACAGTAACCCTTACCCTGAATAAACACGTATCCTGTACAATAACCCTTACCCTGAATACACAGGGACCCTGTACAGTAACCCGTACCCTGAATACACAGGGACCCTGTACAGTGAACTTACCCTGAATACACAGGGATCTGTACAGTGACCCTTACCCTGAATACACAGGGGCACTGTACAATGACACTTAACCTGAATACGCAGGGACCCTGTAAGTGATCCTTACCTGAATACACAGGGACCCCGTACAGTAACCCTTACACTGAATACACAGGGATCCTGTACAATAAACCTTACCGTGAATACACAGGGACCCTTTATAGTGACCCTAACCCTGAATACACAGGGATCCTGTACAATAACCCTTACCCTGAATACACAGCGACCCTGTACAGTAACCCTTTCCATGAATAAGCAGGAATCCTTTACAATAACCCTTACCCTGAATACACAGGGACCCTGTACAGTAACCCTTACCCTGAATACAGAGGGACCCTGTACAGTGACCCTTACCCTGAATACACAGGGACCTTGTACAATAACCCTTACCCTGAATACACAGGGACCCTGTACAGTAAACCTTACCCTGAATACACAGGGACCCTGTACACTGACCCTTACCTGAATACACAGGGACCCTTTACAGTAACCCTTACCCTGAATACACAGGTATCCTGTAAAATAACCCTTACCCTGAATACACAGGTACCCTGTACAGTAACCCTTACCCTGAATATACAGCGACACTGTACAGTGTTCCTTACCATGAATATACAGGGACCCTGTACAGTAATCCTTACCCTGAATACATAGGGACCCTCTACAGTAACCCTTACCCTGAATACACAGGGACCCTGTACAGTGATCCTTACCCTGAATACACAGGGATCCTGTACAATTACCCTTACCCTGAATACACACGTACCCTGTACAGTGACCCTTACCCTGAATACACAGGGATCGTGTACAATAGCCCTTACCATGAATACACAGGGACCCTGTACAGTAACCCTTACCCTGAATACACAGAGACACAATACAGTGACCCTTACCCTGAATACACAGGGATCCTGTACAATAACCCTTACCCTGAATACACAGGGACCCTATACAGTGACCCTTACCCTTAATACACAGGGATCCTGTACAATAACCCTTACCCTGAATACACAGGGACCCTGTACAGTAACCCTTTCCATGAATACACAGGGCCAATGTACAATGACTCTTACCCTGAATATACAGGGACCCTGTAGAGTAAACATTACCCTGAAAACACAGGGGCCCTGTACAATAACCCTTACCCTGAATACACAGGGACCCTGTACAGTAACCCTTACCCTGAATACACAGGGACCCTGTACAGTGACACTTACCCTGAATACACAGGGACCCTGTACAGTGACCCTTACCCTGAATACACAGGGATCTGTACCGTGACCCTTACCCTGAATACACAGGGGCACTGTACAATGACACTTAACCTGAATACGCAGGGACCCTGTAAGCGATCCTTACCCTGAATACACAGGGACCCTGTACAGTAAACCTTACCCTGAATACACAGGGACCTGTACAGTGAACCTTACCCTGAATACACTGGAACCCTGTACAGTGACACTTACCCTGAATACACAGGGTCCCTGTACAGTAACCCTTACCCTGAATACACAGGGTGCTGTACAGTGAATCTTACGCTGAATACACAGGGACCCTGTACAGTGACACTTACCCTGAATACACAGGGACCCTGTACAGTAACCCTTACACTGAATACACAGGGATCCTGTACAATAAACCTTACCGTGAATACACAGGGACCCTGTATAGTGACCCTAACCCTGAATACACAGGGATCCTGTACAATAACCCTTACCCTGAATACACAGCGACCCTGTACAGTAACCCTTTTTATGAATAAGCAGGAATCCTTTACAATAACCCTTACCCTGAATACACAGGGACCCTTTACAGTAACCCTTACCCTGAATACAGAGGGACCCTGTACAGTGACCCTTACCCTGAATACACAGGGACCTTGTACAATAACCCTTACCCTGAATACACATGGACCCTGTACAGTAAACCTTACCCTGAATACACAGGGACCCTGTACAGTGACCCTTACCCTGAATACACAGGGACACTTTACAGTAACCCTTACCCTGAATAAACACGTATCCTGTACAATAACCCTTACCCTGAATACACAGGGACCCTGTACAGTAACCCGTACCCTGAATACACAGGGACCCTGTACAGTGAACTTACCCTGAATACACAGGGATCTGAACAGTGACCCTTACCCTGAATACACAGGGGCACTGTACAATGACACTTAACCTGAATACGCAGGGACCCTGTAAGTGATCCTTACCTGAATACACAGGGACCCCGTACAGTAACCCTTACACTGAATACACAGGGATCCTGTACAATAAACCTTACCGTGAATACACAGGGACCCTTTATAGTGACCCTAACCCTGAATACACAGGGATCCTGTACAATAACCCTTACCCTGAATACACAGCGACCCTGTACAGTAACCCTTTCCATGAATAAGCAGGAATCCTTTACAATAACCCTTACCCTGAATACACAGGGACCCTGTACAGTAACCCTTACCCTGAATACAGAGGGACCCTGTACAGTGACCCTTACCCTGAATACACAGGGACCTTGTACAATAACCCTTACCCTGAATACACAGGGACCCTGTACAGTAAACCTTACCCTGAATACACAGGGACCCTGTACACTGACCCTTACCTGAATACACAGGGACCCTTTACAGTAACCCTTACCCTGAATACACAGGTATCCTGTAAAATAACCCTTACCCTGAATACACAGGTACCCTGTACAGTAACCCTTACCCTGAATATACAGCGACACTGTACAGTGTTCCTTACCATGAATATACAGGGACCCTGTACAGTAATCCTTACCCTGAATACATAGGGACCCTCTACAGTAACCCTTACCCTGAATACACAGGGACCCTGTACAGTGATCCTTACCCTGAATACACAGGGATCCTGTACAATTACCCTTACCCTGAATACACACGTACCCTGTACAGTGACCCTTACCCTGAATACACAGGGATCGTGTACAATAGCCCTTACCATGAATACACAGGGACCCTGTACAGTAACCCTTACCCTGAATACACAGAGACACAATACAGTGACCCTTACCCTGAATACACAGGGATCCTGTACAATAACCCTTACCCTGAATACACAGGGACCCTATACAGTGACCCTTACCCTTAATACACAGGGATCCTGTACAATAACCCTTACCCTGAATACACAGGGACCCTGTACAGTAACCCTTTCCATGAATACACAGGGCCAATGTACAATGACTCTTACCCTGAATATACAGGGACCCTGTAGAGTAAACATTACCCTGAAAACACAGGGGCCCTGTACAATAACCCTTACCCTGAATACACAGGGACCCTGTACAGTAACCCTTACCCTGAATACACAGGGACCCTGTACAGTGACACTTACCCTGAATACACAGGGACCCTGTACAGTAAACCTTACCCTGAGTACACAGGAATCCTGTACAATAACCCTTACCCTGAATACACAGGGACCCTGTACAGTGACCATTATCTTGAATACACAAGGACCTGTACTGTGACACTTACCCTGAATACGCAGGGACACTGTACAGTGACACTTAAGCTGAATACACAGGGACCCTGTAAGCGACCCTTACCGTGAATACACAGGGACTTTGTACTGTAACCCTTACCCTGAATACACAGGGACCTGTACAGTGACCCTTACCCTGAATGCACAGGGACCCTGTACAGTGACACTTACCCTGAATACACAGGGACCCTGTACAGTAAGCCTAACCCTGCATACACAGGGACCTGTACAGTGACCTTACCCTGAATACACAGGGACCCTGTGCAGTGACACTTACCATGAATACACAGGGACCCTGTACAGTAACCCTTACCCTGAATACACAGGAATCCTGCACAATAATCCTTACCCTGAATACACAGGGACCGTGTACAGTAACCCTTACCCTGAATACACAGGGACCCTGCACAGTGACCATTACCCTGAATACACAGGGACCCTTTACAGTGACCCTTACCCTGAATACACAGGGATCTGTAAAGCGACCCTTACCCTGAATACACAGGGGCACTGTACAGTGACACTTACCCTGAATACACACGGGCACTTTACAGTAACCCTTACCCTGAATAAACAGGTATCCTGTACAATAACCCTTACCCTGAATACAGAGGGACCCTGTAAAGTGATCCTTACACTGAATACACAGGGATCCTTTACAATAACCCTTACCCTGAATACACAGGGACCCTGTACAGTAACCCTTACCCTGAATATACAGGGACCCTGTACAGTGACCCTTACCCTGAATACACAGAGACCCTGTACATTAACCCTTACCCTGAATACATAGGGACACTCTACAGTAACCCTTACCCTGAATACACAGGGACCCTGTACAGTGACCCTTACCCTGAATACACAGGGGTCCTGTACAATAACCCTTACCCTGAATACACAGGGACCCTGTACAGTGATCCTTACCCTGAATACACAGGGATCGTGTACAATAGCCCTTACCCTGAATAAACAGGGACCCTGTACAGTAACCCTTACCCTGAATAGACAGGGACCCTGTACAGTGACCCTTACCCTGAATAACAAGGATCGTGTACAATAGACATTACCCTGAATACACAGGGACCCAGTACAGTAACCCTTACCCTGAATAGACAGGGACCCTGTACAGTGACCCTTACCCTGAATAAACACGGATCCTGTACAATAACCCTTACCCTGAATACACAGGGACCCTGTACAGTGACCCTTACCCTGAATACAAAGGATCGTGTACAATAGTCCTTACCCTGAATATACAGTGACCCAGTACAGTAAACCTTACCCTGAATAGACAGGGACACTGTACAGTGACCCTTAACCTGAATAAACAGGGATCCTGTACAATAACCCTTACCCTGAATACACAGGGACCCTGTACAGTAACCCTTACCCTGAAAACACAGGGACCGTGAACAGTAACCCTTACCCTGAATAGACAGGTACCCTGTGCAGTGACCCTTACCCTGAATACACAGGGACCCTTTAAGCGACCCTTACGCTGAATACACAGGGACCCTGTACAGTGACCATTACCTAGAATACACAGGGACCTGTACTGTGACAATTACCCTGAATACACAGGGACACTGTAAAGTGATACTTAACCTGAATATACTGGGTCCCTGTAAGCGACCCTTTCCATGAATACACAGGGACCCTGTACAGTAACCCTTACCCTGAATACACAGGAACCTGTACATTGACCCTTACCCTGAATGCACAGGGACCCTTTACAGTGATACTTACCCTGAATACACAGGGACCCTGTACAGTAACCCTCACCCTGCATACACAGGAACCTGTACAGTGACCCTTACCCTGAATACACAGGGACCCTGTACAGTGACACTTACCCTGAATACACAGGGACCCTGTAAGCGACCCTTACCCTGAATACACAGGGACCCTGTACAGTGACCATTATCTTGAATACACAAGGACCTGTACTGTGACACTTACCCTGAATACGCAGGGACACTGTACAGTGACACTTAAGCTGAATACACAGGGACCCTGTAAGCGACCCTTACCGTGAATACACAGGGACTTTGTACTGTAAACCTTACCCTGAATACACAGGGACCTCTACAGTGACCCTTACCCTGAATGCACAGGGACCCTGTACAGTGACACTTACCCTGAATACACAGGGACCCTGTACAGTAACCCTCACCCTGCATACACAGGGACCTGTACAGTGACCCTTACCCTGAATACACAGGGACCCTGTGCAGTGACACTTACCATGAATACACAGGGACCCTGTACAGTAACCCTTACCCTGAATACACAGGAATCCTGTACAATAATCCTTACCCTGAATACACAGGGACCGTGTACAGTAACCCTTACCCTGAATACACAGGGACCCTGCACAGTGACCATTACCCTGAATACACAGGGACCCTGTACAGTGACCCTTACCCTGAATACACAGGGATCTGTAAAGCGACTCTTACCCTGAATACACAGGGGCACTGTACAGTGACACTTACTCTGAATACACACGGGCACTTTACAGTAACCCTTACCCTGAATAAACAGGTATCCTGTACAATAACCCTTACCCTGAATACAGAGGGACCCTGTAAAGTGATCCTTACCCTGAATACACAGGGATCCTTTACAATAACCCTTACCCTGAATACACAGGGACCCTGTACAGTAACCCTTATCCTGAATATACAGGGACCCTGTACAGTGACCCTTACCCTGAATACACAGGGACACTTTACAGTAACTCTTACCCTGAATAAACAGGTATCCTGTACAATAACCCTTAGCCTGAATACACAAGGACCCTGTACAGTAACCCTTACCCTGAATACACAGGGACCCTGTACAGTGACCCTTACCCTGAATACACAGGGACCCTGTACAGTGACCCTTACCCTGAATACACAGGGATCTGTACCGTGACCCTTACCCTGAATACACAGGGGCACTGTACAATGACACTTAACCTGAATACGCAGGGACCCTGTAAGCGATCCTTACCCTGAATACACAGGGACCCTGTACAGTAACCCTTACACTGAATACACAGGGATCCTGTACAATAAACCTTACCGTGAATACACAGGGACCCTGTATAGTGACCCTAACCCTGAATACACAGGGATCCTGTACAATAACCCTTACCCTGAATACACAGCGACCCTGTACAGTAACCCTTTCCATGAATAAGCAGGAATCCTTTACAATAACCCTTACCCTGAATACACAGGGACCCTGTACAGTAACCCTTACCCTGAATACAGAGGGACCCTGTACAGTGACCCTTACCCTGAATACACAGGGACCTTTTACAATAACCCTTACCCTGAATACACAGGGACCCTGTACAGTAAACCTTACCCTGAATACACAGGGACCCTGTACACTGACCCTTACCCTGAATACACAGGGACCCTTTACAGTAACCCTTACCCTGAATACACAGGTATCCTGTACAATAACCCTTACCCTGAATACACAGGTACCCTGTACAGTAACCCTTACCCTGAATATACAGCGACATTGTACAGTGTTCCTTACCATGAATATACAGGGACCCTGTACAGTAATCCTTACCCTGAATACATAGGGACCCTGTACAGTAACCCTTACCCTGAATAAACAGGGACCCTGTACAGTGATCCTTACCCTGAATACACAGGGATCCTGTACAATTACCCTTACCCTGAATACACACGTACCCTGTACAGTGACCCTTACCCTGAATACACAGGGATCGTGTACAATAGCCCTTACCATGAATACACAGGGACCCTGTACAGTAACCCTTACCCTGAATACACAGGGACACTGTACAGTGACCCTTACCCTGAATACACAGGGATCCTGTACAATAACCCTTACCCTGAATACACAGGGACCCTATACAGTGACCCTTACCCATAATACACAGGGATCCTGTACAATAACCCTTACCCTGAATACACAGGGACCCTGTACAGTAACCATTACCATGAATACACAGGGACAATGTACAATGACTCTTACCCTGAATATACAGGGACCCTGTAGAGTAAACATTACCCTGAAAACACAGGGGCCCTGTACAATAACCCTTACCCTGAATACACAGGGACCCTGTACAGTAACCCTTACCCTGAATACACAGGGACCCTGTACAGTGACACTTACCCTGAATACACAGGGACCCTGTACAGTAAACCTTACCCTGAATACACAGGAATCCTGTACAATAACCCTTACCCTGAATACACAGGGACCCTGTACAGTGACCATTATCTTGAATACACAAGGACCTGTGCTGTGACACTTACCCTGAATACAAAGGGACACTGTACAGTGACACTTAAGCTGAATACACAGGGACCCTGTAAGCGACCCTTACCGTGAATACACAGGGACTTTGTACTGTAACCCTTACCCTGAATACACAGGGACCTGTACAGTGACCCTTACCCTGAATGCACAGGGACCCTGTACAGTGACACTTACCCTGAATACACAGGGACCCTGTACAGTAAGCCTCACCCTGCATACACAGGGACCTGTACAGTGACCCTTACCCTGAATACACAGAGACCCTGTGCAGTGACACTTACCATGACTACACAGGGACCCTGTACAGTAACCCTTACCCTGAATACACAGGAATCCTGTACAATAATCCTTACCCTGAATACACAGGGACCCTGTACAGTAACCCTTACCCTGAATACACAGGGACCCTGCATAGTGACCATTACCCTGAATACACAGGGACCCTGTACAGTGACCCTTACCCTGAATACACAGGGATCTGTAAAGTGACCCTTACCCTGAATACACAGGGGCACTGTACAATAACCCTTACCCTGAATACACAGGGACCCTGTACAGTGACCCTTACCCTGAATACACAGGGACCCTGTACAGTGACCCTTACCCTGAATACACAGGGACCCGGTACAGTGACCCTTAACCTGAATACACAGGGACCCTGTACAGTGACCCTTACCCTGAATACACAGGGACCCTGTACAGTGACCCTTACCCTGAATACACAGGGATCTGTACCGTGACCCTTACCCTGAATACACAGGGGCACTGTACAATGACACTTAACCTGAATACGCAGGGACCCTGTAAGCGATCCTTACCCTGAATACACAGGGACCCTGTACAGTAAACCTTACCCTGAATACACAGGGACCTGTACAGTGAACCTTACCCTGAATACACTGGAACCCTGTACAGTGACACTTACCCTGAATACACAGGGTCCCTGTACAGTAACCCTTACCCTGAATACACAGGGTGCTGTACAGTGAATCTTACGCTGAATACACAGGGACCCTGTACAGTGACACTTACCCTGAATACACAGGGACCCTGTACAGTAACCCTTACACTGAATACACAGGGATCCTGTACAATAAACCTTACCGTGAATACACAGGGACCCTGTATAGTGACCCTAACCCTGAATACACAGGGATCCTGTACAATAACCCTTACCCTGAATACACAGCGACCCTGTACAGTAACCCTTTTTATGAATAAGCAGGAATCCTTTACAATAACCCTTACCCTGAATACACAGGGACCCTTTACAGTAACCCTTACCCTGAATACAGAGGGACCCTGTACAGTGACCCTTACCCTGAATACACAGGGACCTTGTACAATAACCCTTACCCTGAATACACATGGACCCTGTACAGTAAACCTTACCCTGAATACACAGGGACCCTGTACAGTGACCCTTACCCTGAATACACAGGGACACTTTACAGTAACCCTTACCCTGAATAAACACGTATCCTGTACAATAACCCTTACCCTGAATACACAGGGACCCTGTACAGTAACCCGTACCCTGAATACACAGGGACCCTGTACAGTGAACTTACCCTGAATACACAGGGATCTGTACAGTGACCCTTACCCTGAATACACAGGGGCACTGTACAATGACACTTAACCTGAATACGCAGGGACCCTGTAAGTGATCCTTACCCTGAATACACAGGGACCCCGTACAGTAACCCTTACACTGAATACACAGGGATCCTGTACAATAAACCTTACCGTGAATACACAGGGACCCTTTATAGTGACCCTAACCCTGAATACACAGGGATCCTGTACAATAACCCTTACCCTGAATACACAGCGACCCTGTACAGTAACCCTTTCCATGAATAAGCAGGAATCCTTTACAATAACCCTTACCCTGAATACACAGGGACCCTGTACAGTAACCCTTACCCTGAATACAGAGGGACCCTGTACAGTGACCCTTACCCTGAATACACAGGGACCTTGTACAATAACCCTTACCCTGAATACACAGGGACCCTGTACAGTAAACCTTACCCTGAATACACAGGGACCCTGTACACTGACCCTTACCTGAATACACAGGGACCCTTTACAGTAACCCTTACACTGAATACACAGGTATCCTGTAAAATAACCCTTACCCTGAATACACAGGTACCCTGTACAGTAACCCTTACCCTGAATATACAGCGACACTGTACAGTGTTCCTTACCATGAATATACAGGGACCCTGTACAGTAATCCTTACCCTGAATACATAGGGACCCTCTACAGTAACCCTTACCCTGAATACACAGGGACCCTGTACAGTGATCCTTACCCTGAATACACAGGGATCCTGTACAATTACCCTTACCCTGAATACACACGTACCCTGTACAGTGACCCTTACCCTGAATACACAGGGATCGTGTACAATAGCCCTTACCATGAATACACAGGGACCCTGTACAGTAACCCTTACCCTGAATACACAGAGACACAATACAGTGACCCTTACCCTGAATACACAGGGATCCTGTACAATAACCCTTACCCTGAATACACAGGGACCCTATACAGTGACCCTTACCCTTAATACACAGGGATCCTGTACAATAACCCTTACCCTGAATACACAGGGACCCTGTACAGTAACCCTTTCCATGAATACACAGGGCCAATGTACAATGACTCTTACCCTGAATATACAGGGACCCTGTAGAGTAAACATTACCCTGAAAACACAGGGGCCCTGTACAATAACCCTTACCCTGAATACACAGGGACCCTGTACAGTAACCCTTACCCTGAATACACAGGGACCCTGTACAGTGACACTTACCCTGAATACACAGGGACCCTGTACAGTAAACCTTACCCTGAGTACACAGGAATCCTGTACAATAACCCTTACCCTGAATACACAGGGACCCTGTACAGTGACCATTATCTTGAATACACAAGGACCTGTACTGTGACACTTACCCTGAATACGCAGGGACACTGTACAGTGACACTTAAGCTGAATACACAGGGACCCTGTAAGCGACCCTTACCGTGAATACACAGGGACTTTGTACTGTAAACCTTACCCTGAATACACAGGGACCTGTACAGTGACCCTTACCCTGAATGCACAGGGACCCTGTACAGTGACACTTACCCTGAATACACAGGGACCCTGTACAGTAAGCCTCACCCTGCATACACAGGGACCTGTACAGTGACCTTACCCTGAATACACAGGGACCCTGTGCAGTGACACTTACCATGAATACACAGGGACCCTGTACAGTAACCCTTACCCTGAATACACAGGAATCCTGCACAATAATCCTTACCCTGAATACACAGGGACCGTGTACAGTAACCCTTACCCTGAATACACAGGGACCCTGCACAGTGACCATTACCCTGAATACACAGGGACCCTGTACAGTGACCCTTACCCTGAATACACAGGGATCTGTAAAGCGACCCTTACCCTGAATACACAGGGGCACTGTACAGTGACACTTACCCTGAATACACACGGGCACTTTACAGTAACCCTTACCCTGAATAAACAGGTATCCTGTACAATAACCCTTACCCTTAATACAGAGGGACCCTGTAAAGTGATCCTTACACTGAATACACAGGGATCCTTTACAATAACCCTTACCCTGAATACACAGGGACCCTGTACAGTAACCCTTACCCTGAATATACAGGGACCCTGTACAGTGACCCTTACCCTGAATACACAGGGACACTTTACAGTAACTCATACCCTGAATAAACAGGTATCCTGTACAATAACCCTTAGCCTGAATACACAAGGACCCTGTACAGTAACCCTTACCCTGAATACACAGGGACCCTGTACAGTGACCCTTACCCTGAATACACAGGGACCCTGTACAGTGACCCTTACCCTGAATACACAGGGATCTGTACCGTGACCCTTACCCTGAATACACAGGGGCACTGTACAATGACACTTAACCTGAATACGCAGGGACCCTGTAAGCGATCCTTACCCTGAATACACAGGGACCCTGTACAGTAACCCTTACACTGAATACACAGGGATCCTGTACAATAAACCTTACCGTGAATACACAGGGACCCTGTATAGTGACCCTAACCCTGAATACACAGGGATCCTGTACAATAACCCTTACCCTGAATACACAGCGACCCTGTACAGTAACCCTTTCCATGAATAAGCAGGAATCCTTTACAATAACCCTTACCCTGAATACACAGGGACCCTGTACAGTAACCCTTACCCTGAATACAGAGGGACCCTGTACAGTGACCCTTACCCTGAATACACAGGGACCTTTTACAATAACCCTTACCCTGAATACACAGGGACCCTGTACAGTAAACCTTACCCTGAATACACAGGGACCCTGTACACTGACCCTTACCCTGAATACACAGGGACCCTTTACAGTAACCCTTACCCTGAATACACAGGTATCCTGTACAATAACCCTTACCCTGAATACACAGGTACCCTGTACAGTAACCCTTACCCTGAATATACAGCGACATTGTACAGTGTTCCTTACCATGAATATACAGGGACCCTGTACAGTAATCCTTACCCTGAATACATAGGGACCCTGTACAGTAACCCTTACCCTGAATAAACAGGGACCCTGTACAGTGATCCTTACCCTGAATACACAGGGATCCTGTACAATTACCCTTACCCTGAATACACACGTACCCTGTACAGTGACCCTTACCCTGAATACACAGGGATCGTGTACAATAGCCCTTACCATGAATACACAGGGACCCTGTACAGTAACCCTTACCCTGAATACACAGGGACACTGTACAGTGACCCTTACCCTGAATACACAGGGATCCTGTACAATAACCCTTACCCTGAATACACAGGGACCCTATACAGTGACCCTTACCCATAATACACAGGGATCCTGTACAATAACCCTTACCCTGAATACACAGGGACCCTGTACAGTAACCATTACCATGAATACACAGGGACAATGTACAATGACTCTTACCCTGAATATACAGGGACCCTGTAGAGTAAACATTACCCTGAAAACACAGGGGCCCTGTACAATAACCCTTACCCTGAATACACAGGGACCCTGTACAGTAACCCTTACCCTGAATACACAGGGACCCTGTACAGTGACACTTACCCTGAATACACAGGGACCCTGTACAGTAAACCTTACCCTGAATACACAGGAATCCTGTACAATAACCCTTACCCTGAATACACAGGGACCCTGTACCGTGACCATTATCTTGAATACACAAGGACCTGTGCTGTGACACTTACCCTGAATACAAAGGGACACTGTACAGTGACACTTAAGCTGAATACACAGGGACCCTGTAAGCGACCCTTACCGTGAATACACAGGGACTTTGTACTGTAACCCTTACCCTGAATACACAGGGACCTGTACAGTGACCCTTACCCTGAATGCACAGGGACCCTGTACAGTGACACTTACCCTGAATACACAGGGACCCTGTACAGTAAGCCTCACCCTGCATACACAGGGACCTGTACAGTGACCCTTACCCTGAATACACAGGGACCCTGTGCAGTGACACTTACCATGACTACACAGGGACCCTGTACAGTAACCCTTACCCTGAATACACAGGAATCCTGTACAATAATCCTTAGCCTGAATACACAGGGACCCTGTACAGTAACCCTTACCCTGAATACACAGGGACCCTGCATAGTGACCATTACCCTGAATACACAGGGACCCTGTACAGTGACCCTTACCCTGAATACACAGGGATCTGTAAAGTGACCCTTACCCTGAATACACAGGGGCACTGTACAATAACCCTTACCCTGAATACACAGGGACCCTGTACAGTGACCCTTACCCTGAATACACAGGGACCCTGTACAGTGACCCTTACCCTGAATACACAGGGACCCGGTACAGTGACCCTTAACCTGAATACACAGGGACCCTGTACAGTGACCCTTACCCTGAATACACAGGGACCCTGTACAGTGACCCTTACCCTGAATACACAGGGATCTGTACCGTGACCCTTACCCTGAATACACAGGGGCACTGTACAATGACACTTAACCTGAATACGCAGGGACCCTGTAAGCGATCCTTACCCTGAATACACAGGGACCCTGTACAGTAAACCTTACCCTGAATACACAGGGACCTGTACAGTGAACCTTACCCTGAATACACTGGAACCCTGTACAGTGACACTTACCCTGAATACACAGGGTCCCTGTACAGTAACCCTTACCCTGAATACACAGGGTGCTGTACAGTGAATCTTACGCTGAATACACAGGGACCCTGTACAGTGACACTTACCCTGAATACACAGGGACCCTGTACAGTAACCCTTACACTGACTACACAGGGATCCTGTACAATAAACCTTACCGTGAATACACAGGGACCCTGTATAGTGACCCTAACCCTGAATACACAGGGATCCTGTACAATAACCCTTACCCTGAATACACAGGGACCCTGTACAGTGACCCTTACCCTGAATACACAGGCACCTTGTACAATAACCCTTACCCTGAATACACATGGACCCTGTACAGTAAACCTTACCCTGAATACACAGGGACCCTGTACAGTGACCCTTACCCTGAATACACAGGGACACTTTACAGTAACACTTACCCTGAATAAACAGGTATCCTGTACAATAACCCTTACCCTGAATACACAGGGACCCTGTACAGTAACCCGTACCCTGAATACACAGGGACCCTGTACAGTGAACTTACCCTGAATACACAGGGATCTGTACAGTGACCCTTACCCTGAATACACAGGGGCACTGTACAATGACACTTAACCTGAATACGCAGGGACCCTGTAAGTGATCCTTACCCTGAATACACAGGGACCCCGTACAGTAACCCTTACACTGAATACACAGGGATGCTGTACAATAAACCTTACCGTGAATACACAGGGACCCTTTATAATGACCCTAACCCTGAATACACAGGGATCCTGTACAATAACCCTTACCCTGAATACACAGCGACCCTGTACAGTAACCCTTTCCATGAATAAGCAGGAATCCTTTACAATAACCCTTACCCTGAATACACAGGGACCCTGTACAGTAACCCTTACCCTGAATACAGAGGGACCCTGTACAGTGACCCTTACCCTGAATACACAGGGACCTTGTACAATAACCCTTACCCTGAATACACAGGGACCCTGTACAGTAAACCTTACCCTGAATACACAGGGACCCTGTACACTGACCCTTACCTGAATACACAGGGACCCTTTACAGTAACCCTTACCCTGAATACACAGGTATCCTGTAAAATAACCCTTACCCTGAATACACAGGTACCCTGTACAGTAACCCTTACCCTGAATATACAGCGACACTGTACAGTGTTCCTTACCATGAATATACAGGGACCCTGTACAGTAATCCTTACCCTGAATACATAGGGACCCTCTACAGTAACCCTTACCCTGAATACACAGGGACCCTGTACAGTGATCCTTACCCTGAATACACAGGGATCCTGTACAATTACCCTTACCCTGAATACACACGTACCCTGTACAGTGACCCTTACCCTGAATACACAGGGATCGTGTACAATAGCCCTTACCATGAATACACAGGGACCCTGTACAGTAACCCTTACCCTGAATACACAGAGACACAATACAGTGACCCTTACCCTGAATACACAGGGATCCTGTACAATAACCCTTACCCTGAATACACAGGGACCCTATACAGTGACCCTTACCCTTAATACACAGGGATCCTGTACAATAACCCTTACCCTGAATACACAGGGACCCTGTACAGTAACCCTTTCCATGAATACACAGGGCCAATGTACAATGACTCTTACCCTGAATATACAGGGACCCTGTAGAGTAAACATTACCCTGAAAACACAGGGGCCCTGTACAATAACCCTTACCCTGAATACACAGGGACCCTGTACAGTAACCCTTACCCTGAATACACAGGGACCCTGTACAGTGACACTTACCCTGAATACACAGGGACCCTGTACAGTAAACCTTACCCTGAGTACACAGGAATCCTGTACAATAACCCTTACCCTGAATACACAGGGACCCTGTACAGTGACCATTATCTTGAATACACAAGGACCTGTACTGTGACACTTACCCTGAATACGCAGGGACACTGTACAGTGACACTTAAGCTGAATACACAGGGACCCTGTAAGCGACCCTTACCGTGAATACACAGGGACTTTGTACTGTAACCCTTACCCTGAATACACAGGGACCTGTACAGTGACCCTTACCCTGAATGCACAGGGACCCTGTACAGTGACACTTACCCTGAATACACAGGGACCCTGTACAGTAAGCCTCACCCTGCATACACAGGGACCTGTACAGTGACCCTTACCCTGAATACACAGGGACCCTGTGCAGTGACACTTACCATGACTACACAGGGACCCTGTACAGTAACCCTTACCCTGAATACACAGGAATCCTGTACAATAATCCTTACCCTGAATACACAGGGACCCTGTACAGTAACCCTTACCCTGAATACACAGGGACCCTGTACAGTGACCATTATCTTGAATACACAAGGACCTGTACTGTGACACTTACCCTGAATATGCAGGGACACTGTACAGTGACACTTAAGCTGAATACACAGGGACCCTGTAAGCGACCCTTACCGTGAATACACAGGGACTTTGTACTGTAACCCTTACCCTGAATACACAGGGACCTGTACAGTGACCCTTACCCTGAATGCACAGGGACCCTGTACAGTGACACTTACCCTGAATACACAGGGACCCTGTACAGTAACCCTCACCCTGCATACACAGGGACCTGTACAGTGACCTTACCCTGAATACACAGGGACCCTGTGCAGTGACACTTACCATGAATACACAGGGACCCTGTACAGTAACCCTTACCCTGAATACACAGGAATCCTGTACAATAATCCTTACCCTGAATACACAGGGACCGTGTACAGTAACCCTTACCCTGAATACACAGGGACCCTGCACAGTGACCATTACCCTGAATACACAGGGACCCTGTACAGTGACCCTTACCCTGAATACACAGGGATCTGTAAAGCGACCCTTACCCTGAATACACAGGGGCACTGTACAGTGACACTTACCCTGAATACACACGGGCACTTTACAGTAACCCTTACCCTGAATAAACAGGTATCCTGTACAATAACCCTTACCCTGAATACAGAGGGACCCTGTAAAGTGATCCTTACCCTGAATACACAGGGATCCTTTACAATAACCCTTACCCTGAATACACAGGGACCCTGTACAGTAACCCTTACCCTGAATATACAGGGACCCTGTACAGTGACCCTTACCCTGAATACACAGGGACACTTTACAGTAACTCTTACCCTGAATAAACAGGTATCCTGTACAATAACCCTTAGCCTGAATACACAAGGACCCTGTACAGTAACCCTTACCCTGAATACACAGGGACCCTGTACAGTGACCCTTACCCTGAATACACAGGGACCCTGTACAGTGACCCTTACCCTGAATACACAGGGATCTGTACCGTGACCCTTACCCTGAATACACAGGGGCACTGTACAATGACACTTAACCTGAATACGCAGGGACCCTGTAAGCGATCCTTACCCTGAATACACAGGGACCCTGTACAGTAACCCTTACACTGAATACACAGGGATCCTGTACAATAAACCTTACCGTGAATACACAGGGACCCTGTATAGTGACCCTAACCCTGAATACACAGGGATCCTGTACAATAACCCTTACCCTGAATAAACAGCGACCCTGTACAGTAACCCTTTCCATGAATAAGCAGGAATCCTTTACAATAACCCTTACCCTGAATACACAGGGACCCTGTACAGTAACCCTTACCCTGAATACAGAGGGACCCTGTACAGCGACCCTTACCCTGAATACACAGGGACCTTTTACAATAACCCTTACCCTGAATACACAGGGACCCTGTACAGTAAACCTTACCCTGAATACACAGGGACCCTGTACACTGACCCTTACCCTGAATACACAGGGACCCTTTACAGTAACCCTTACCCTGAATACACAGGTATCCTGTACAATAACCCTTACCCTGAATACACAGGTACCCTGTACAGTAACCCTTACCCTGAATATACAGCGACATTGTACAGTGTTCCTAACCATGAATATACAGGGACCCTGTACAGTAATCCTTACCCTGAATACATAGGGACCCTGTACAGTAACCCTTACCCTGAATACACAGGGACCCTGTACAGTGATCCTTACCCTGAATACACAGGGATCCTGTACAATTACCCTTACCCTGAATACACACGTACCCTGTACAGTGACCCTTACCCTGAATACACAGGGATCGTGTACAATAGCCCTTACCATGAATACACAGGGACCCTGTACAGTAACCCTTACCCTGAATACACAGGGACACTGTACAGTGACCCTTACCCTGAATACACAGGGATCCTGTACAATAACCCTTACCCTGAATACACAGGGACCCTATACAGTGACCCTTACCCTTAATACACAGGGATCCTGTACAATAACCCTTACCCTGAATACACAGGGACCCTGTACAGTAACCCTTACCATGAATACACAGGGACAATGTACAATGACTCTTACCCTGAATATACAGGGACCCTGAAGAGTAAACATTACCCTGAAAACACAGGGGCCCTGTACAATAACCCTTACCCTGAATACACAGGGACCCTGTACAGTAACCCTTACCCTGAATACACAGGGACCCTGTACAGTGACACTTACCCTGAATACACAGGGACCCTGTACAGTAAACCTTACCCTGAATACACAGGAATCCTGTACAATAACCCTTACCCTGAATACACAGGGACCCTGTACAGTGACCATTATCTTGAATACACAAGGACCTGTGCTGTGACACTTACCCTGAATACAAAGGGACACTGTACAGTGACACTTAAGCTGAATACACAGGGACCCTGTAAGCGACCCTTACCGTGAATACACAGGGACTTTGTACTGTAACCCTTACCCTGAATACACAGGGACCTGTACAGTGTCCCTTACCCTGAATGCACAGGGACCCTGTACAGTGACACTTACCCTGAATACACAGGGACCCTGTACAGTAAGCCTCACCCTGCATACACAGGGACCTGTACAGTGACCCTTACCCTGAATACACAGGGACCCTGTGCAGTGACACTTACCATGACTACACAGGGACCCTGTACAGTAACCCTTACCCTGAATACACAGGAATCCTGTACAATAATCCTTACCCTGAATACACAGGGACCCGGTACAGTAATCCTTACCCTGAATACACAGGGACCCTGCATAGTGACCATTACCCTGAATACACAGGGACCCTGTACAGTGACCCTTACCCTGAATACACAGGGATCTGTAAAGTGACCCTTACCCTGAATACACAGGGGCACTGTACAATAACCCTTACCCTGAATACACAGGGACCCTGTACAGTGATCCTTACCCTGAATACACAGGGACCCTGTACAGTGACCCTTACCCTGAATACACAGGGACCCGGTACAGCGACCCTTAACCTGAATACACAGGGACCCTGTACAGTGACCCTTACCCTGAATACACAGGGACCCTGTACAGTGACCCTTACCCTGAATACACAGGGATCTGTACCGTGACCCTTACCCTGAATACACAGGGGCACTGTACAATGACACTTAACCTGAATACGCAGGGACCCTGTAAGCGATCCTTACCCTGAATACACAGGGACCCTGTACAGTAAACCTTACCCTGAATACACAGGGACCTGTACAGTGAACCTTACCCTGAATACACTGGAACCCTGTACAGTGACACTTACCCTGAATACACAGGGTCCATGTACAGTAACCCTTACCCTGAATACACAGGGTGCTGTACAGTGAATCTTACCCTGAATACACAGGGACCCTGTACAGTAACCCTTACACTGAATACACAGGGATCCTGTACAATAAACCTTACCGTGAATACACAGGGACCCTGTATAGTGACCCTAACCCTGAATACACAGGGATCCTGTACAATAACCCTTACCCTGAATACACAGCGACCCTGTACAGTAACCCTTTCCATGAATAAGCAGGAATCCTTTACAATAACCCTTACCCTGAATACACAGGGACCCTTTACAGTAACCCTTACCCTGAATACAGAGGGACCCTGTACAGTGACCCTTACCCTGAATACACAGGGACCTTGTACAATAACCCTTACCCTGAATACACATGGACCCTGTACAGTAAACCTTACCCTGAATACACAGGGACCCTGTACAGTGACCCTTACACTGAATACACAGGGACCCTTTACAGTAACCCTTACCCTGAATAAACAGGTATCCTGTACAATAACCCTTACCCTGAATACACAGGGACCCTGTACAGTAACCCGTACCCTGAATACACAGGGACCCTGTACAGAGACCCTTACCCTGAATACACAGGGACCCTGTACAGTGAACTTACCCTGAATACACAGGGATCTGTACAGTGACCCTTACCCTGAATACACAGGGGCACTGTACAATGACACTTAACCTGAATACGCAGGGACCCTGTAAGCGATCCTTACCCTGAATACACAGGGACCCCGTACAGTAACCCTTACAGTGAATACACAGGGATCCTGTACAATAAACCTTTTCGTGAATACACAGGGACCCTGTATAGTGACCCTAACCCTGAATACACAGGGATCCTGTACAATAACCCTTACCCTGAATACACAGCGACCCTGTACAGTAACCCTTTCCATGAATAAGCAGGAATCCTTTACAATAACCCTTACCCTGAATACACAGGGACCCTGTACAGTAACCCTTACCCTGAATACAGAGGGACCCTGTACAGTGACCCTTACCCTGAATACACAGGGACCTTGTACAATAACCCTTACCCTGAATACACAGGGACCCTGTACAGTAAACCTTACCCTGAATACACAGGGACACTGTACAGTGACCCTTACCCTGAATACACAGGGATCCTGTACAATAACCCTTACCCTGAATACACAGGGACCCTATACAGTGACCCTTACCCTTAATACACAGGGATCCTGTACAATAACCCTTACCCTGAATACACAGGGACCCTGTACAGTAACCCTTACCATGAATACACAGGGACAATGTACAATGACTCTTACCCTGAATATACAGGGACCCTGAAGAGTAAACAT
Source organism: Pristiophorus japonicus (assembly GCF_044704955.1). Lineage (NCBI taxonomy): Eukaryota > Metazoa > Chordata > Chondrichthyes > Pristiophoridae > Pristiophorus > Pristiophorus japonicus. The sequence goes on from NC_092011.1 coordinate 8,839,047, forward strand.
TACCCTGAAAACACAGGGGCCCTGTACAATAACCCTTACCCTGAATACACAGGGACCCTGTACAGTAACCCTTACCCTGAATACACAGGGACCCTGTACAGTGACACTTACCCTGAATACACAGGGACCCTGTACAGTAAACCTTACCCTGAATACACAGGAATCCTGTATAATAACCCTTACCCTGAATACACAGGGACCCTGTACAGTGACCATTATCTTGAATACACAAGGACCTGTGCTGTGACACTTACCCTGAATACAAAGGGACACTGTACAGTGACACTTAAGCTGAATACACAGGGACCCTGTAAGCGACCCTTACCGTGAATACACAGGGACTTTGTACTGTAACCCTTACCCTGAATACACAGGGACCTGTACAGTGTCCCTTACCCTGAATGCACAGGGACCCTGTACAGTGACACTTACCCTGAATACACAGGGACCCTGTACAGTAAGCCTCACCCTGCATACACAGGGACCTGTACAGTGACCCTTACCCTGAATACACAGGGACCCTGTGCAGTGACACTTACCATGACTACACAGGGACCCTGTACAGTAACCCTTACCCTGAATACACAGGAATCCTGTACAATAATCCTTACCCTGAATACACAGGGACCCTGTACAGTAATCCTTACCCTGAATACACAGGGACCCTGCATAGTGACCATTACCCTGAATACACAGGGACCCTGTACAGTGACCCTTACCCTGAATACACAGGGATCTGTAAAGTGACCCTTACCCTGAATACACAGGGGCACTGTACAATAACCCTTACCCTGAATACACAGGGACCCTGTACAGTGACCCTTACCCTGAATACACAGGGACCCTGTACAGTGACCCTTACCCTGAATACACAGGGACCCGGTACAGCGACCCTTAACCTGAATACACAGGGACCCTGTACAGTGACCCTTACCCTGAATACACAGGGACCCTGTACAGTGACCCTTACCCTGAATACACAGGGATCTGTACCGTGACCCTTACCCTGAATACACAGGGGCACTGTACAATGACACTTAACCTGAATACGCAGGGACCCTGTAAGCGATCCTTACCCTGAATACACAGGGACCCTGTACAGTAAACCTTACCCTGAATACACAGGGACCTGTACAGTGAACCTTACCCTGAATACACTGGAACCCTGTACAGTGACACTTACCCTGAATACACAGGGTCCCTGTACAGTAACCCTTACCCTGAATACACAGGGTGCTGTACAGTGAATCTTACCCTGAATACACAGGGACCCTGTACAGTAACCCTTACACTGAATACACAGGGATCCTGTACAATAAACCTTACCGTGAATACACAGGGACCCTGTATAGTGACCCTAACCCTGAATACACAGGGATCCTGTACAATAACCCTTACCCTGAATACACAGCGACCCTGTACAGTAACCCTTTCCATGAATAAGCAGGAATCCTTTACAATAACCCTTACCCTGAATACACAGGGACCCTTTACAGTAACCCTTACCCTGAATACAGAGGGACCCTGTACAGTGACCCTTACCCTGAATACACAGGGACCTTGTACAATAACCCTTACCCTGAATACACATGGACCCTGTACAGTAAACCTTACCCTGAATACACAGGGACCCTGTACAGTGACCCTTACACTGAATACACAGGGACCCTTTACAGTAACCCTTACCCTGAATAAACAGGTATCCTGTACAATAACCCTTACCCTGAATACACAGGGACCCTGTACAGTAACCCGTACCCTGAATACACAGGGACCCTGTACAGAGACCCTTACCCTGAATACACAGGGACCCTGTACAGTGAACTTACCCTGAATACACAGGGATCTGTACAGTGACCCTTACCCTGAATACACAGGGGCACTGTACAATGACACTTAACCTGAATACGCAGGGACCCTGTAAGCGATCCTTACCCTGAATACACAGGGACCCCGTACAGTAACCCTTACAGTGAATACACAGGGATCCTGTACAATAAACCTTTTCGTGAATACACAGGGACCCTGTATAGTGACCCTAACCCTGAATACACAGGGATCCTGTACAATAACCCTTACCCTGAATACACAGCGACCCTGTACAGTAACCCTTTCCATGAATAAGCAGGAATCCTTTACAATAACCCTTACCCTGAATACACAGGGACCCTGTACAGTAACCCTTACCCTGAATACAGAGGGACCCTGTACAGTGACCCTTACCCTGAATACACAGGGACCTTGTACAATAACCCTTACCCTGAATACACAGGGACCCTGTACAGTAAACCTTACCCTGAATACACAGGGACCCTGTACACTGACCCTTACCTGAATACACAGGGACCCTTTACAGTAACCCTTACCCTGAATACACAGGTATCCTGTAAAATAAGCCTTACCCTGAATACACAGGTACCCTGTACAGTAACCCTTACCCTGAATATACAGCGACACTGTACAGTGTTCCTTACCATGAATATACAGGGACCCTGTACAGTAATCCTTACCCTGAATACATAGGGACCCTGTACAGTAACCCTTACCCTGAATACACAGGGACCCTGTACAGTGATCCTTACCCTGAATACACAGGGATCCTGTACAATTACCCTTACCCTGAATACACACGTACCCTGTACAGTGACCCTTACCCTGAATACACAGGGATCGTGTACAATAGCCCTTACCATGAATACACAGGGACCCTGTACAGTAACCCTTACCCTGAATACACAGAGACACAATACAGTGACCCTTACCCTGAATACACAGGGATCCTGTACAATAACCCTTACCCTGAATACACAGGGACCCTATACAGTGACCCTTACCCTTAATACACAGGGATCCTGTACAATAATCCTTACCCTGAATACACAGGGACCCTGTACAGTAACCCTTACCATGAATACACAGGGACAATGTACAATGACTCTTACCCTGAATATACAGGGACCCTGTAGAGTAAACATTACCCTGAAAACACAGGGGCCCTGTACAATAACCCTTACCCTGAATACACAGGGACACTGTACAGTAACCCTTACCCTGAATACACAGGGACCCTGTACAGTGACACTTACCCTGAATACACAGGGACCCTGTACAGTAAACCTTACCCTGAGTACACAGGAATCCTGTACAATAACCCTTACCCTGAATACACAGGGACCCTGTACAGTGACCATTATCTTGAATACACAAGGACCTGTACTGTGACACTTACCCTGAATACGCAGGGACACTGTACAGTGACACTTAAGCTGAATACACAGGGACCCTGTAAGCGACCCTTACCGTGAATACACAGGGACTTTGTACTGTAACCCTTACCCTGAATACACAGGGACCTGTACAGTGACCCTTACCCTGAATGCACAGGGACCCTGTACAGTGACACTTACCCTGAATACACAGGGACCCTGTACAGTAAGCCTCACCCTGCATACACAGGGACCTGTACAGTGACCCTTACCCTGAATACACAGGGACCCTGTGCAGTGACACTTACCATGACTACACAGGGACCCTGTACAGTAACCCTTACCCTGAATACACAGGAATCCTGTACAATAATCCTTACCCTGAATACACAGGGACCCTGTACAGTAACCCTTACCCTGAATACACAGGGACCCTGCACAGTGACCATTACACTGAATACACAGGGACCCTGTACAGTGACCCTTACCCTGAATACACAGGGATCTGTAAAGTGACCCTTACCCTGAATACACAGGGGCACTGTACAGTGACACTTACCCTGAATACACAGGGACCCTGTACAGTGACCCTTACCCTGAATACACAGGGACCCTGTACAGTGACCCTTACCCTGAATACACAGGGACCCGGTACAGTGACCCTTAACCTGAATACACAGGTCCCTGTACAGTAACCCTTACCCTGAATACACAGGGTGCTGTACAGTGAATCTTACGCTGAATACACAGGGACCCTGTACAGTGAAACTTACCCTGAATACACAGGGACCCTGTACAGTAACCCTTACACTGAATACACAGGGATCCTGTACAATAAACCTTACCGTGAATACACAGGGACCCTGTATAGTGACCCTAACCCTGAATACACAGGGATCCTGTACAATAACCCTTACCCTGAATACACAGCGACCCTGTACAGTAACCCTTTCCATGAATAAGCAGGAATCCTTTACAATAACCCTTACCCTGAATACACAGGGACCCTTTACAGTAACCCTTACCCTGAATACAGAGGGACCCTGTACAGTGACCCTTACCCTGAATACACAGGGACCTTGTACAATAACCCTTACCCTGAATACACAGGGACCCTGTACAGTAAACCTTACCCTGAATACACAGGGACCCTGTACAGTGACCCTTACCCTGAATACACAGGGACTCTTTACAGTAACCCTTACCCTGAATAAACAGGTATCCTGTACAATAACCCTTACCCTGAATACACAGGGACCCTGTACAGTAACCCGTACCCTGAATACACAGGGACCCTGTACAGAAACCCTTACCCTGAATACACAGGGACCCTGTACAGTGAACTTACCCTGAATACACAGGGATCTGTACAGTGACCCTTACCCTGAATACACAGGGGCACTGTACAATGACACTTAACCTGAATACGCAGGGACCCTGTAAGCGACCCTTAACCTGAATACACAGGGACCCTATACAGTAACCCTTACCCTGAATACACAGGGACCTGTACAGTGAACCTTACCCTGAATACACAGGGACCCTGTACAGTGACACTTACCCTGAATACACAGGGTCCCTGTACAGTAACCCTTACCCTGAATAAGCAGGGAGCTGTACAGTGAATCTTACCCTGAATACACAGGGACCCTGTACAGTGACACTTACCCTGAATAAACAGGGACCCTGTACAGTAACCCTTACGCTGAATACATACGGATCCTGTAGAGTGACCCTTACCCTGAATACACAGGGTCCCTGTACCGTAACCCTTACCCTGAATACACAGGGATCCTGTACAATAGCCCTTACCCTGAATACACAGGGACCCTGTACAGTAACCCTTACCCTGAATACAAAGGGACCCTGTACAGTGACCCTTACCCTGAATACACAGGGATCCTGTACAATAACCCTTACCGTGAATACACAGGGACACTGTATAGTGACCCTAACCCTGAATACACAGGGATCCTATACAATAACCCTTACCCTGAATACATGGCGACCCTGTACAGTAACCCTTACCATGAATACACAGGGAACTTGTACAGTAACCCTTACCCTGAATACACAGGGACCCTGTACAGTGACCCTTACCCTGAATAAACAGGGACACTTTACTGTAACCCTTACACTGAATACACAGGGTCCTTGTACAGTGACCCTTACCCTGAATAGACAGGGCCCCTGTACAGTAACCCTTACCCTGAATACACAGGGACCTTGAACAGTGACCCTAACCCTGAATACACAGGTATCCAGTAAAGTGATCCTTACCCTGAATACACAGGGACCCTGTACAGTAACCCATTCCCTGAATACACAGGGATCCTGTACAGTGACCCTAACCCTGAATAAACAGGTACCCTGTGCAGTGATCCTTACCCTGAATACACAGGGACTCTGTACAGTGATCCTTACCCTGAATACACAGGGACTCTGTACATTAACCCTTACCCTGAATACACACGGACACTTTACAGTAACCCATACCCTGAATACACAGGGACCCTGTATAGTAACCCTTACCCAGAATACACAGGGACACTGTACAGTGACCCTTACCCTGAATACACAGGGACCGTGTACAGTAATCTTTACCCTGAATACACAGGTACCCTGTACAGTAACCCTTACCCTGAATACACAGGGACCCTGTACAGTAACCCTTACCCTGAATACACAGGGACAATGTTCACTGACCCTTACCCTGAATACACAGGGACCGTGTACAGTAACCCATACCCTGAATACACAGTGACCCTGTACAGTAACCCTTACCCTGAATACACAGCGACTCTGTACAGTAACCCTTACCCTGAATACACATGGACCCTGTGCAGTAACCCTTACCCTGAATACACAGGGACTCTGTACAGTAAACCTTACCCTGAATACACAGTGACCCTGTACAGTAACCCTTATCTTGAATACACAGTGTCCTGTACAATAACCCTTACCCTGAATTCACAGGGACACTCTACAGTGACCCTTACCCTGAATACACAGGGTCCCTGTACCGTAACTCTTACCCTGAATACACAGGGATCCTGTACAACAGCCCTTACGCTGAATACACAGGGACCCTGTACAGTAACCCTTACCCTGAATACACAGGGACACTGTACAGTGACCCTTAGCCTGAATACACAGGGATCCTGTACAATAACCCTTACCCTGAATACACAGGGACCCTGTACAGTGACCCTAACCCTGAATATACAGCGACACTGTACAGTGTTCCTTACCATGAATATACAGGGACCCTGTACAGTAATCCTTACCCTGAATACATAGGGACCCTTTAAAGTAACCCTTACCCTGAATACACAGGGACCCTGTACAGTGATCCTCACCCTGAATACACAGGGATCCTGTACAATTACCCTTACCCTGAATACACACGTACCCTGTACAGTGACCCTTACCCTGAATACACAGGGATCGTGTAAAATAGCCCTTACCCTGAATACACAGGGACCCTGTACAGTAACCCTTACCCTGAATACACAGGGACACTGTACAGTGACCCTTACCCTGAATACACAGGGATCCTGTACAATAACCCTTACCCTGAATACACAGGACCCTATACAGTGACCCTTACCCTTAATACACAGGGATCCTGTACAATAACCCTTACCCTGAATACACAGGGACCCTGTACAGTAACCCTTACCATGAATACACAGGGACAATGTACAATGACTCTTACCCTGAATATACAGGGACCCTGTAGAGTAAACATTACCCTGAAAACACAGGGGCCCTGTACATTAACCCTTACCCTGAATACACAGGGACCCTGTACAGTAACCCTTACCCTGAATACACAGGGACCCTGTACAGTGACACTTACCCTGAATACACAGGGACCCTGTACAGTAACCCTTACCCTGAATACACAGGGATCCTGTACAATAACCCTTACCCTGAATACACAGGGACCCTGTACAGTGACCATTATCTTGAATACACAAGGACCTGTACTGTAACCCTTACCCTGAATACACAGGAACCTGTACAGTGACCCTTACCCTGAATGCACAGGGACCCTGTACAGTGACACTTACCCTGAATACACAGTGACCCTGTACAGTAAGCCTCACCCTGCAAACACAGGGACCTGTACAGTGACCCTTACCCTGAATACACAGGGACCCTGTGCAGTGACACTTACCATGACTACACAGGGACCCTGTACAGTAAACTTACCCTGAATACACAGGAATCCTGTCCAATAATCCTTACCCTGAATACGCAGGGACCCTGTACAGTAACCCTTACCCTGAATACACAGGGACCCTGCACAGTGACCATTACCCTGAATACACAGGGACCCTGTACAGTGACCCTTACCCTGAATACACAGGGATCTGTAAAGTGACCCTTACCCTGAATACACAGGGGCACTCTACAGTGACACTTACCCTGAATACACAGGGACACTTTACAGTAACCCTTACCCTGAATAAACAGGTATCCTGTACAATAACCCTTACCCTGAATACAGAGGGACCCTGTAAAGTGATCCTTACCCTGAATACACAGGGATCCTGTACAATAACCCTTACCCTGAATACACAGGGACCCTGTACAGTAACCCTTACCCTGAATACGCAGGGACCCTGTACAGTGACCCTTACCCTGAATACACAGGGACCCTGTACAGTGACCCTTACCCTGAATACACAGGGACCCTGTACAGTGACCCTTAACCTGAATACACAGGGACCCTGTACAGTGACCCTTACCCTGAATACACAGGGACCCTGTACAGTGACCGTTACCCTGAATACACAGGGATCTGTACCGTGACCCTTACCCTGAATACACAGGGGCACTGTACAATGACACTTAACCTGAATACGCAGGGACCCTGTAAGCGATCCTTACCCTGAATACACAGGGACCCTGTACAGTAAACCTTACCCTGAATACACAGGGACCTGTACAGTGAACCTTACCCTGAATACACTGGAACCCTGTACAGTGACACTTACCCTGAATACACAGGGTCCCTGTACAGTAACCCTTACCCTGAATACACAGGGTGCTGTACAGTGAATCTTACGCTGAATACACAGGGACCCTGTACAGTGACACTTACCCTGAATACATAGGGACCCTGTACCGTAACCCTTACACTGAATACACAGGGATCCTGTACAATAAACCTTACCGTGAATACACAGGGACCCTGTATAGTGACCCTAACCCTGAAGACACAGGGATCCTGTACAATAACCCTTACCCTGAATACACAGCGACCCTGTACAGTAACCCTTTCCATGAATAAGCAGGAATCCTTTACAATAACCCTTACCCTGAATACACAGGGACCCTTTACAGTAACCCTTACCCTGAATACAGAGGGACCCTGTACAGTGACCCTTACCCTGAATACACAGGGACCTTGTACAATAACCCTTACCCTGAATACACAGGGACCCTGTACAGTAAACCTTACCCTGAATACACAGGGACCCTTTACAGTGACCCTTACCCTGAATACACAGGGACCCTTTACAGTAACCCTTACCCTGAATACACAGGTATCCACAACAATAACCCTTACCCTGAATACACAGGGACCCTGTACAGTAACCCTTACCGTTTACACGGGGACCGTGTACAGTAACCCTTACCCTGAATACACAGGGACCCTGTACAGTAACCCTTACCCTGAATACACAGGGACCCTGTACAGAGACCCTTACCCTGAATACACAGGGACCCTGTACAGTGACCCTTACCCTGAATACACAGGGATCTGTATAGTGACCCTTACCCTGAATACACAGGGGCACTGTACAATGACACTTAACCTGAATACGCAGGGACCCTGTAAGCGACCCTTAACCTGAATACACAGGGACCCTGTACAGTAACCCTTACCCTGAATACACAGGGACCTGTACAGTGAACCTTACCCTGAATACACAGGGACCCTGTACAGTGACACTTACCCTGAATACACAGGGTCCCTGTACAGTAACCCTTACCCTGAATAAACAGGGAGCTGTACAGTGAATCTTACCCTGAATACACAGGGACCCTGTACAGTGACACTTACCCTGAATAAACAGGGACCCTGTACAGTAACCCTTACGCTGAATACATACGGATCCTGTAGAGTGACCCTTACCCTGAATAAACAGGGTCCCTGTACCGTAACCCTTACCCTGAATACACAGGGATCCTGTACAATAGCCCTTACCCTGAATACACAGGGACCATGTACAGTAACCCTTACTCTGAATACAAAGGGACCCTGTACAGTGACCCTTACCCTGAATACACAGGGATCCTGTACAATAACCCTTACCGTGAATACACAGGGACACTGTATAGTGACCCTAACCCTGAATACACAGGGATCCTATACAATAACCCTTACCCTGAATACATAGCGACCCTGTACAGTAACCCTTACCATGAATACACAGGGAACTTGTACAGTAAACCTTACCCTGAATACACAGGGACCCTGTACATTGACCCTTACCCTGAATAAACAGGGACACTGTACTGTAACCCTTACACTGAATACACAGGGACCTTGAACAGTGACCCTAACCCTGAATACACAGGTATCCAGTAAAGTGATCCTTACCCTGAATACACAGGGACCCTGTACAGTAACCCATTCCCTGAATACACAGGGATCCTGTACACTGACCCTAACCATGAATAAACAGGTACCCTGTGCAGTGATCCTTACCCTGAATACACAGGGACTCTGTACAGTGATCCTTACCCTGAATACACAGGGACTCTGTACATTAACCCTTACCCTGAATACACACGGACACTTTACAGTAACCCATACCCTGAATACACAGGGACCCTGTACAGTAACCCTTACCCAGAATACACAGGGACACTGTACAGTGACCCTTACCCTGAATACACAGGGACCGTGTACAGTAACCTTTACCCTGAATACACAGGTACCCTGTACAGTAACCCTTACCCTGAATACACAGGGACCCTGTACAGTAACCCTTACCCTGAATACACAGGGACAATGTTCACTGACCCTTACCCTGAATACACAGGGACCGTGTACAGTAACCCATACCCTGAATACACAGTGACCCTGTACAGTAACCCTTACCCTGAATACACAGCGACTCTGTACAGTAACCCTTACCCTGAATACACATGGACCCTGTGCAGTAACCCTTACCCTGAATACACAGGGACTCTGTACAGTAAACCTTACCCTGAATACACAGGGACCCTGTACAGTAACCCTTATCTTGAATACACAGTGTCCTGTACAATAGCCCTTACCCTGAATTCACAGGGACAATCTACAGTGACCCTTACCCTGAATACACAGGGTCCCTGTACCGTAACTCTTACCCTGAATACACAGGGATCCTGTACAACAGCCCTTACGCTGAATACACAGGGACCCTGTACAGTAACCCTTACCCTGAATACACAGGGACACTGTACAGTGACCCTTAGCCTGAATACACAGGGATCCTGTACAATAACCCTTACCCTGAATACACAGGGACCCTGTACAGTGACCCTAACCCTGAATACACAGGGATCCTGTACAATAACCCTTACCCTGAATACACAGGTACCCTGTACAGTAACCCTTACCCTGAATATACAGCGACACTGTACAGTGTTCCTTACCATGAATATACAGGGACCCTGTACAGTAATCCTTACCCTGAATACATAGGGACCCTGTACAGTAACCCTTACCCTGAATACACAGGGACCCTGTACAGTGATCCTTACCCTGAATACACAGGGATCCTGTACAATTACCCTTACCCTGAATACACACGTACCCTGTACAGTGACCCTTACCCTGAATACACAGGGATCGTGTACAATAGCCCTTACCCTGAATACACAGGGACCCTGTACAGTAACCCTTACCCTGAATACACAGGGACACTGTACAGTGACCCTTACCCTGAATACACAGGGATCCTGTACAATAACCCTTACCCTGAATACACAGGACCCTATACAGTGACCCTTACCCTTAATACACAGGGATCCTGTACAATAACCCTTACCCTGAATAAACAGGGACCCTGTACAGTAACCCTTACCATGAATACACAGGGACAATGTACAATGACTCTTACCCTGAATATACAGGGACCCTGTAGAGTAAACATTACCCTGAAAACACAGGGGCCCTGTACAATAACCCTTACCCTGAATATACAGGGACCCTGTACAGTAACCCTTACCCTGAATACACAGGGACCCTGTACAGTGACACTAACCCTGAATACACAGGGACCCTGTACAGTAACCCTTACCCTGAATACACAGGAATCCTGTACAATAACCCTTACCCTGAATACACAGGGACCCTGTACAGTGACCATTATCTTGAATACACAAGGACCTGTACTGTGACACTTACCCTGAATACGCAGGGACACTGTACAGTGACACTTAAGCTGAATACACAGGGACCCTGTAAGCGACCCTTACCGTGAATACACAGGGACTTTGTACTGTAACCCTTACCCTGAATACACAGGAACCTGTACAGTGACCCTTACCCTGAATGCACAGGAACCCTGTACAGTGACACTTACCCTGAATACACAGTGACCCTGTACAGTAAGCCTCACCCTGCAAACACAGGGACCTGTACAGTGACCCTTACCCTGAATACACAGGGACCCTGTGCAGTGACACTTACCATGACTACACAGGGACCCTGTACAGTAACCCTTACCCTGAATACACAGGAATCCTGTACAATAATCCTTACCCTGAATACGCAGGGACCCTGTACAGTAACCCTTACCCTGAATACACAGGGACCCTGCACAGTGACCATTACCCTGAATACACAGGGACCCTGTACAGTGACCCTTACCCTGAATACACAGGGATCTGTAAAGTGACCCTTACCCTGAATACACAGGGGCACTGTACAGTGACACTTACCCTGAATACACAGGGACACTTTACAGTAACCCTTACCCTGAATAAACAGGTATCCTGTACAATAAACCTTACCCTGAATACAGAGGGACCCTGTAATGTGATCCTTACCCTGAATACACAGGGATCCTGTACAATAACCCTTACCCTGAATACACAGGGACCCTGTACAGTAACCCTTACCCTGAATACACAGGGACCCTGCACAGTGACCCTTACGCTGAATACACAGGGACCCTGTACAGTGACCCTTACCCTGAATACACAGGGACCCTGTACAGTGACCCTTAACCTGAATACACAGGGACCCTGTACAGTGACCCTTACCCTGAATACACAGGGACCCTGTACAGTGACCGTTACCCTGAATACACAGGGATCTGTACCGTGACCCTTACCCTGAATACACAGGGGCACTGTACAATGACACTTAACCTGAATACGCAGGGACCCTGTAAGCGATCCTTACCCTGAATACACAGGGACCCTGTACAGTAAACCTTACTCTGAATACACAGGGACCTGTACAGTGAACCTTACCCTGAATACACTGGAACCCTGTACAGTGACACTTACCCTGAATACACAGGGTCCCTGTACAGTAACCCTTACCCTGAATACACAGGGTGCTGTACAGTGAATCTTACGCTGAATACACAGGGACCCTGTACAGTGACACTTACCCTGAATACATAGGGACCCTGTACCGTAACCCTTACACTGAATACACAGGGATCCTGTACAATAAACCTTACCGTGAATACACAGGGACCCTGTATAGTGACCCTAACCCTGAAGAGAAAGGGATCCTGTACAATAACCCTTACCCTGAATACACAGCGACCCTGTACAGTAAACCTTCCATGAATAAGCAGGAATCCTTTACAATAACCCTTACCCTGAATAGACAGGGACCCTTTACAGTAACCCTTACCCTGAATACAGAGGGACCCTGTACAGTGACCCTTACCCTGAATACACAGGGACCTTGTACAATAACCCTTACCCTGAATACACAGGGACCCTGTACAGTAAACCTTACCCTGAATACACAGGGACCCTTTACAGTGACCCTTACCCTGAATACACAGGGACCCTTTACAGTAACCCTTACCCTGAATACACAGGTATCCTGTACAATAACCCTTACCCTGAATACACAGGGACCCTGTACAGTAACCCGTACCCTGAATACACAGGGACCCTGTACAGAGACCCTTACCCTGAATACACAGGGACCCTGTACAGTGACCCTTACCCTGAATACACAGGGATCTGTATAGTGACCCTTACCCTGAATACACAGGGGCACTGTACAATGACACTTAACCTGAATAAGCAGGGACCCTGTAAGCGACCCTTAACCTGAATACACAGGGACCCTGTACAGTAACCCTTACCCTGAATACACAGGGACCTGTACAGTGAACCTTACCCTGAATACACAGGGACCCTGTACAGTGACACTTACCCTGAATACACAGGGTCCCTGTACAGTAACCCTTACCCTGAATAAACAGGGAGCTGTACAGTGAATCTTACCCTGAATACACAGGGACCCTGTACAGTGACACTTACCCTGAATAAACAGGGACCCTGTACAGTAACCCTTACGCTGAATACATACGGATCCTGTAGAGTGACCCTTACCCTGAATAAACAGGGTCCCTGTACCGTAACCCTTACCCTGAATACACAGGGATCCTGTACAATAGCCCTTACCCTGAATACACAGGGACCCTGTACAGTAACCCTTACCCTGAATACAAAGGGACCCTGTACAGTGACCCTTACCCTGAATACACAGGGATCCTGTACAATAACCCTTACCGTGAATACACAGGGACACTGTATAGTGACCCTAACCCTGAATACACAGGGATCCTATACAATAACCCTTACCCTGAATACATAGCGACCCTGTACAGTAACCCTTACCATGAATACACAGGGAACTTGTACAGTAACCCTTACCCTGAATACACAGGGACCCTGTACAGTGACCCTTACCCTGAATAAACAGGGACACTGTACTGTAACCCTTACACTGAATACACAGGGTCCCTGTACAGTGACCCTTACCCTGAATAGACAGGGACCCTGTACAGTAACCCTTACCCTGAATACACAGGGACCTTGAACAGTGACCCTAACCCTGAATACACAGGTATCCAGTAAAGTGATCCTTACCCTGAATACACAGGGACCCTGTACAGTAACCCATTCCCTGAATACACAGGGATCCTGTACAGTGACCCTAACCCTGAATAAACAGGTACCCTGTGCAGTGACCCTTACCCTGAATACACAGGGACTCTGTACAGTGATCCTTACCCTGAATACACAGGGACTCTGTACATTAACCCTTACCCTGAATACACACGGACACTTTACAGTAACCCATACCCTGAATACACAGGGACCCTGTACAGTAACCCTTATCTTGAATACACAGGGTCCTGTACAATAACCCTTACCCTGAATACACAGGGACACTCTACAGTGACCCTTACCCTGAATACACAGGGTCCCTGTACCGTAACTCTTACCCTGAATACACAGGGATCCTGTACAACAGCCCTTACGCTGAATACACAGGGACCCTGTACAGTAACCCTTACCCTGAATACACAGGGACACTGTACAGTGACCCTTAGCCTGAATACACAGGGATCCTGTACAATAACCCTTACCCTGAATACACAGGGACCCTGTACAGTGACCCTAACCCTGAATACACAGGGATCCTGTACAATAACCCTTACCCTGAATACACAGGTACCCTGTACAGTTACCCTTACCCTGAATATACAGCGACACTGTACAGTGTTCCTTACCATGAATATACAGGGACCCTGTACAGTAATACTTACCCTGAATGTATAGGGACCCTGTACAGTAACCCTTACCCTGAATACACAGGGACCCTGTACAGTGATCCTTACCCTGAATACACAGGGATCCTGTACAATTACCCTTACCATGAATACACACGTACCCTGTACAGTGACCCTTACCCTGAATACACAGGGATCGTGTACAATAGCCCTTACCCTGAATATACAGGGACCCTGTACAGTGACCCTTACCCTGAATACACAGGGATCCTGTACAATAACCCTTACCCTGAATACACAGGGACCCTATACAGTGACCCTTACCCTTAATACACAGGGATCCTGTACAATAACCCTTACCCTGAATACACAGGGACCCTGTACAGTAACCCTTACCATGAATACACAGGGACAATGTACAATGACTCTTACCCTGAATATACAGGGACCCTGTACAGTAAACATTACCCTGAAAACACAGGGGCCCTGTACAATAATCCTTACACTGAATACACAGGACCCTGTACAGTAACCCTTACCCTGAATACACAGGGTGCCTGTACAGTAACCCTTACCCTGAATACACAGGGACCCTGTACAGTAACCCTTACCATGAATACACAGGGACCCTTTACAGTGACCCTTACCCTGAATACACAGGGACCCTTTACAGTAACCCTTACCCTGAATACACAGGTATCCTGTACAATAACCCTTACCCTGAATACACAGGGACCCTGTACAGTAACCCTTACCCTGAATACACAGGGACCCGGTACAGTGACCCTTACCCTGAATACACAGGGACCCTATACAGTGACCCTTACCCTGAATACACAGGGATCTGTACAGTGAGCCTTACCCTGAATACACAGGGGCACTGTACAGTGACACTTAAACTGAATATGCAGGGACCCTGTAAGCGACCCTTACCCTGAATACACAGGGACCCTGTACAGTAACCCTTACCCTGAATACACAGGGACCTGTACAGTGAACCTTACCCTGAATACACAGTGACCCTGTACAGTGACACTTACCCTGAATACACAGGATCCCTGTACAGTAACCCTTACCCTGAATACACAGGGAGCTGTACAGTGACTCTTACCCTGAATACACAAGGACCCTGTACAGTGACACTTACCCTGAATACACAGGGACACTGTACAGTAACCCTTACGCTGAATACACATGGATCCTGTACAGTGACCCTTACCCTGAATACACAGGGTCCCTGTACTGTAACCCTTACCCTGAATACACAGGGATCCTGTACAATAGCCCTTACCCTGAATACACAGGGATCCTGTACAATAACCCTTACCCTGAATACACAGAGACCCTGTACAGTCACCCTTACCCTGAATACACAGGGACTCTGTACACTGACCCTTACCCTGAATACACAGGGACTCTTTACAGTAACCCTTACCCTGAATACACAGGTATCCTGTACAATAACCCTTAACCTGAATACACAGGGACCCTGTACAGTAACCCTTACCCTGAATACACAGAGACCCTGTACAGTGACCCTTACCCTTAATACACAGGGACCCTGTACAGTGACCCTTACCCTGAATACACAGGGACCTGTACAGTGATCCTTAACCTGAATACACAGTGACCCTGTACAGTAACCCTTACCCTGAATACAGAGGGACCCTGTACAGTGTCCCATACTCTGAATACACAGGGATCCTGTACAATAACCCTTACCCTGAATACACAGGGACCCTGTACAGTAACCCTTACCCTGAATACACAGGGACCCTGTACAGTGACCCTTACCTTGAATACACAGGGACACTTTACAGTAACCCTTACCCTGAATAAACAGGTATCCTTTACAATAACCCTTACCCTGAATACACAGGGACCCTGTACAGTAACCCTTACCCTGAATACAAAGGGACCGTGTACAGTGATCCATACCCTGAATACACAGGGACCCTGTACAGTGACACTTACCCTTAATACACAGGGATCTTTACAGTGACCCTTACCCTGAATACACAGGGGCACTGTACAGTGACACTTAACCTGAATACGCAGGGACCCTGTAAGCGAACCTTACCCTGAATACACAGGGACTCTGTACAGTAAACCTTACCCTGAATACACAGGGACCTGTACAGTGAACCTTACCCTGAATACACAGGGACCCTGTACAGTGACACTTACCCTGAATACACAGGGTCCCTGTACAGTAACCCTTACCCTGAATACACAGGGAGCTGTACAGTGACTCTTACCCTGATTACACAGGGACCCTGTACAGTGACACTTACCCTGAATACACAGGGACCCTGTACAGTAACCCTTACGCTGAATACACAGGGATCCTGTACAGTGACTCTTACCCTGAATACACAGGGTCCCTGTACCGTAACCCTTACCCTGAATACACAGGGATCCTGTACAATAGCCCTTACCCTGAATACACAGGGACCCTGTACAGTAACCCTTACCCTGAATACGCAGGGATCCTGTTCAATAACCCTTACCGTGAATACACAGGGACCCTGTATAGTGACCCTAACCCTGAATACACAGGGATCCTGTACAATAACCCTTACCCTGAATACACAGCAACCCTGTACAGTAACCCTTACCATGACTACACAGGGTCACTGTACAGTGACCATTACCCTGAATGGACAGGGACCCTGTACAGTAAACCTTACCCTGAATAAACAGGGACACAGTACAGTAACCCTTACCCTGAATACACAGGGACCCTGTACAGTGACCATTACCCTGAATGGACAGGGACCCTCTACAGTAACCCTTACCCTGAATACACAGGGACCCTGTACAGTGAACCTAACCCTGAATACACAGGTACCCAGTAAAGTAATCCTTACCCTGAATACACAGGTAGCCTGTACAATAACCCTTTCCCTGAATACACAGGGACCCTGTACAGTGATCCTAACACTGAATACACAGGTACCCTGTACAGTGACCCTTACCCTGAATACACAGGTAGCCTGTACAGTGATCCTTACCCTGAATACACAGGGACCCTGTACATTAACCTTTACCCTGAATACACACGGACACTTTACAGTAACCCATACCCTGAATACACAGGGACCCTGTACAGTGACCCTAACACTGAATAAGCAGGGACCCTGTACAATGACCCTTACCCTGAATACACAGGGACCGTGTACAGTAAACCTTACCCTGAATACACAGGGACACTGTACACTGACCCTTACCCTGAATACACAGGGACCGTGTACAGTAACCCTTACCCTGAATACACAGGTACCCTGTAAAGTAACCCTTACTCTGAATACACAGGGACCCTGTACAGTAACGCTTACCCTGAATACACAGGGACAATGTTCACTGACCCTTACTCTGAATAAACAGCGACCGTGTACAGTAACCCATACCCTGAATACACAGGGACCCTGTACAGTAACCGTTACCCTGAATACACAGCGACTCTGTACAGTAACCCTTACCCTGAATACACATGGACCCTGTGCAGTAACCCTTAACCTGAATACACAGGGACTCTGTACAGTAAACCTTACCCTGAATACACAGGGACCCTGTACAGTAACCCTTACCCTGAATACACAGGGACCCTGTACAATAACCCTTTCACTGAATACACAGGGACACTGTACAGTGACCCTTGCCCTGAATACACAGGGTCCCTGTACCGTAACTCTTACCCTGAATACACACGCATCCTGTACAATAGCCCTTACGCTGAATACACAGGGACCCTGTACAGTGACCCTTACCATGAATACACAGGGATCCTATACAGTAACCCTTACCCTGAATACACAGGGACACTGTACAGTGTTCCTTACCATGAATATACAGGGACCCTGTACAATAAACCTTACCCTGAATATATAGGGACCCTATACAGTAACCCTTACCCTGAATACACAGGGACCCTGTACAGTGACCATTACCCTGAATACACAGGGATCCTGTACAAAACCCTTGCCCTAAATACACAGGGACCCTGTACAGTGACCCTTACCCTGAATACACAGGGATCGTGTACAATAGCCCTTACCCTGAATACACAGGGACCCTGTACAGTAACCCTTACCCTGAATAGACAGGGACCCTGTACAGTGACTCTTACCCTGAATAAACAGGAATCCTGTACAATATCCCTTACCCTCAATACACAGGGACCCTGTACATTGACCCTTACCCTGAATACACAGGGATCCTGTACAATAACCCTTACCCTGAATAGACAGGGACCCTGTACAGTAACCCTTACCATGAATACACAGGGACACTGTACAATGACTCTTACCCTGAATATACAGGGAACCTGTACAGTAAACCTTACCCTGAAAACACAGGGAACCTGTACAGTGACCCTTACCCTGAATACACAGAGACCTGTACAGTGACCCTTACCCTGAATATAGAGGGACCCTGTACAGTGACACTTTACCTGAATACAAAGGGACCCTGTAAGCGACCCTTAACTTAATACACAGGGACCCTGTACAGTGACCATTACCCTGAATACACAGGGACCTGTAAAGTGACACTTACCCTGAATACACAGGGACCCTATACAGTGACAGTTAACCTGAGTACACAGGTAACCTGTAAGCGACCCTTACCCTGAATACACAGGGACCCTGTACAGTAACCCTTACCCTGAATACACAGGGACCCTGTACAGTGACCCTTACCCTGAATACACAGGAACTGTACAGTGACCCTTACCCTGAATACACAGGGACCTGTACAGTGACCCTTACCCTGAAAACACAGGGAACCCGTACAGTGATACTTACCCTGAATACACAGGTACGCTGTACAGTAACCCTAACCCTGCATACACAGCGACCTGTACAGTGACCCTTACCCTGAATACACAGGGTCCCTGTACAATGACACTTACCCTGAATACACAGGGACCCTGTACAGTAACCCTTACGCTGAATACACAGGGATCCTGTACAGTGATCCTTACCCTGAATACACAGGATCCCTGTACAGTAACCCTTACCCTGAATATAGAGGGACCCGGTACAGTGAACATTACCCTGAATACACAGGGACCCTGTACAGTAACCCTTACCCTGAATACACAGGGAAGCTGTACAGGAACTCTTACCCTGAATACATAGGGAACCTGTACAGTAACCCTTACCCTGCATACACAGGGACCCTCTACACAGACCCTTACCCTGAATACACAGGGACCCTGTACAGTAATCCTTACCCTGAATACACGGGGATCCTGTACAATAATCCTTACCCTCAATACACAGGGACCCTGTACAGTAACCCTTACCCTGAATACAGAGGGAGCCTGTACAGTGACCCTTACCCTGAATACACAGGGATCCTGTACAATAACCCTTACCCTGAATACACAGAGACCCTGTACAGTAACCCTTACCCTGAATACACAGGGCCCCTGTACACTGATCCTTACCCTGTATACACAGGGACCCTTTACAGTAGCCCTTACCCTGAATACACAGGGATCCTGTACAATAACCCTTACCCTGAATACACAGGGACCCTGTACAGTGACCCTTACCCTGAATACACAGGGATCTGTACAGTGACCCTTACCCTGAATACACAGGGGCACTGTACAGTGACACTTAACCTGAATACGCAGGGACCATGTAAGCGACCCTTACCCTGAATACACAGGGACCCTGTACAGTAACCCTTACAATGAATACACAGGGACCTGTACAGTGAACCTTACCCTGAATACACAGGGAAGCTGTACAGGAACTCTTACCCTGAATACATAGGGACCCTGTACAGTAACCCTTACCCTGAATACACAGGGACCTGTACAGTGAACCTTACCCTGAATACACAGTGACCCTGTACAGTGACACTTACCCTGAATACACAGGGTCCCTGTACAGTAACCCTTACCCTGAATACACAGGGAGCTGTACAGTGAGTCTTACCCTGAATACACAAGGACCCTGTACAGTGAAACTTAGCCTGAATACACAGGGACACTGTACAGTAACCCTTACGCTGAATACACATGGATCCTGTACAGTGACCCTTACCCTGAATACACAGGGTCCCTGTACTGTAACCCTTACCCTGAATACACAGGGATCCTGTACAATAGCCCTTACCCTGAATACACAGGGATCCTGTACAATAACCCTTACCCTGAATACACAGAGACCCTGTACAGTAACCCTTACCCTGAATACACAGGGACCCTGTACACTGACCCTTACCCTGAATACACAGGGACTCTTTACAGTAACCCTTACCCTGAATACACAGGGATCCTGTACAATAACCCTTAACCTGAATACACAGGGACCCTGTACAGTAACCCTTACCCTGAATACACAGAGACCCTGTACAGTGACCCTTACCCTTAATACACAGGGACCCTGTACAGTGACCCTTACCCTGAATACACAGGGACCTGTACAGTGATCCTTAACCTGAATACACAGTGACCCTTTACAGTAACCCTTACCCTGAATACAGAGGGACCCTGTACAGTGTTCCATACCCTGAATACACAGGGATCCTGTACAATAACCCTTACCCTGAATACACAGGGACCCTGTACAGTAACCCTTACCCTGAATACACAGGGACCCTGTACAGTGACCCTTACCTTGAATACACAGGGACCCTTTACAGTAACCCATACCCTGAATACACAGGTATCATTTACAATAACCCTTACCCTGAATACACAGGGACCCTGTACAATAACCCTTACCCTGAATACAAAGGGACCGTGTACAGTGACCCTTACCCTGAATACACAGGGACCCTGTACAGTGACCCTTACCCTGAATACACAGGGATCTTTAAAGTGACCCTTACCCTGAATACACAGGGGCACTGTACAGTGACACTTACCCTGAATACGCAGGGACCCTGTAAGCGATCCTTACCCTGAATACACAGGGACCCTGTACAGTAACCCTTACCCTGAATACACAGGGACCTGTACAGTGAACCTTACCCTGAATACACAGGGACCCTGTACAGTGACACTTACCCTGAATACACAGGGTCCCTGTACAGTAACCCTTACCCTGAATACACAGGGAGCTGTACAGTGACTCTTACCCTGATTACACAGGGACCCTGTACAGTGACACTTACCCTGAATACACAGGGACCCTGTACAGTAACCCTTACGCTGAATACACAGGGATCCTGTACAGTGACCCTTACCCTGAATACACAGGGTCCCTGTACCGTAACCCTTACCCTGAATACACAGGGATCCTGTACAATAGCCCTTACCCTGAATACACAGGGACCCTGTACAGTAACCCTTACCATGAATACAAAGGGACCCGGTACAGTGACCCTTACCCTGAATACGCAGGGATCCTGTTCAATAACCCTTACCGTGAATACACAGGGACCCTGTATAGTGACCCTAACCCTGAATACACAGGGATCCTGTACAATAACCCTTACCCTGAATACACAGCAACCCTGTACAGTAACCCTTACCATGACTACACAGGGTCACTGTACAGTGACCATTACCCTGAATGGACAGGGACCCTGTACAATAACCCTTACCCTGAATAAACAGGGACACATTACAGTAACCCTTACCCTGAATACACAGGGTCCCTGTACAGTGACCATTACCCTGAATGGACAGGGACCCTCTACAGTAACCCTTACCCTGAATACACAGGGACCCTGTACAGTGAACCTAACCCTGAATACACAGGTACCCAGTAAAGTAATCCTTACCCTGAATACACAGGTAGCCTGTACAATAACCCTTTCCCTGAATACACAGGGACCCTGTACAGTGATCCTAACACTGAATACACAGGTACCCTGTACAGTGACGCTTACCCTGAATACACAGGTAGCCTGTACAGTGATCCTTACCCTGAATACACAGGGACCCTGTACATTAACCTTTATCCTGAATACACACGGACACTTTACAGTAACCCATACCCTGAATACACAGGGACCCTGTACAGTGACCCTAACACTGAATAAGCAGGGACCCTGTACAATGACCCTTACCCTGAATACACAGGGACCGTGTACAGTAAACCTTACCCTGAATACACAGGGACACTGTACACTGACCCTTACCCTGAATACCCAGGGACCGTGTACAGTAACCCTTACCCTGAATACACAGGTACCCTGTAAAGTAACCCTTACCCTGAATACACAGGGACCCTGTACAGTAACGCTTACCCTGAATACACAGGGACAATGTTCACTGACCCTTACTCTGAATAAACAGCGACCGTGTACAGTAATCCATACCCTGAATACACAGGGACCCTGTACAGTAACCGTTACCCTGAATACACAGCGACTCTGTACAGTAACCCTTACCCTGAATACACATGGACCCTGTGCAGTAACCCTTACCCTGAATACACAGGGACTCTGTACAGTAAACCTTACCCTGAATACACAGGGACCCTGTACAGTAACCCTTACCCTGAATACACAGGGACCCTGTACAATAACCCTTTCACTGAATACACAGGGACACTGTACAATGACCCTTGCCCTGACTACACAGGGTCCCTGTACCGTAACTCTTACCCTGAATACACACGCATCCTGTACAATAGCCCTTACGCTGAATACACAGGGACCCTGTACAGTGACCCTTACCATGAATACACAGGGATCCTGTACAGTAACCCTTACCCTGAATACACAGGGACACTGTACAGTGTTCCTTACCATGAATATACAGGGACCCTGTACAATAAACCTTACCCTGAATACATAGGGACCCTGTACATTAACCCTTACCCTGAATACACAGGGACCCTGTACAGTGACCCTTACCCTGAATACACAGGGATCCTGTACAATAACCCTTGCCCTAAATACACAGGGACCCTGTACAGTGACCCTTACCCTGAATACACAGGGATCGTGTACAATAGCCCTTACCCTGAATACACAGGGACCCTGTACAGTAACCCTTACCCTGAATAGACAGGGACCCTGTACAGTGACTCTTACCCTGAATAAACAGGAATCCTTTACAATATCCCTTACCCTCAATACACAGGGACCCTGTACAGTGACCCTTACCCTGAATACACAGGGATCCTGTACAATAACCCTTACCCTGAATAAACAGGGACCCTGTACAGTAACCCTTACCATGAATACACAGGGACACTGTACAATGACTCTTACCCTGAATATACAGGGACCCTGTACAGTAAACCTTACCCTGAAAACACAGGGACCCTGTACAGTGACCCTTACCCTGAATACACAGGGACCCTGTACAGTGACCATTACCCTGAATACACAGGGACCTGTACAGTGACACTTACCCTGAATACACAGGGACCCTATACAGTGACAGTTAACCTGAGTACACAGGTACCCTGTAAGCGACCCTTACCCTGAATACACAGGGACCCTGTACAGTAACCCTTACCCTGAATACACAGGGACCCTGTACAGTGACCCTTACCCTGAATACACAGGAACTGTACAGTGACCCTTACCCTGAATACACAGGGACCTGTACAGTGACCCTTACCCTGAAAACACAGGGAACCCGTACAGTGATACTTACCCTGAATACACAGGTACGCTGTACATTAACCCTAACCCTGCATACACAGCGACCTGTACAGTGACCCTTACCCTGAATACACAGGGACATTGTACAGTGACACTTACCCTGAATACACAGGGACCCTGTACAGTAACCCTTACGCTGAATACACAGGGATCCTGTACAGTGATCCTTACCCTGAATACACAGGGTCCCTGTACAGTAACCCTTACCCTGAATATAGAGGGACCCGGTACAGTGAACATTACCCTGAATACACAGGGACCCTGTACAGTAACCCTTACCCTGAATACACAGGGAAGCTGTACAGGAACTCTTACCCTGAATACATAGGGAACCTGTACAGTAACCCTTACCCTGCATACACAGGGACCCTCTACACTGACCCTTACCCTGAATACACAGGGACCCTGTACAGTAATCCTTACCCTGAATACACGGGGATCCTGTACAATAATCCTTACCCTCAATACACAGGGACCCTGTACAGTAACCCTTACCCTGAATACAGAGGGAGCCTGTACAGTGACCCTTACCCTGAATACACAGGGATCCTGTACAATAACCCTTACCCTGAATATACAGAGACCCTGTACAGTAACCCTTACCCTGAATACACAGGGCCCCTGTACACTGATCCTTACCCTGTATACACAGGGACCCTGTACAGTGACCCTTACCCTGAATACACAGGGATCTGTACAGTGACCCTTACCCTGAATACACAGGGGCACTGTACAGTGACACTTAACCTGAAAACTCAGGGACCATGTAAGCGACCCTTACCCTGAATACACAGGGACCCTGTACAGTAACCCTTACAATGAATACACAGGGACCTGTACAGTGAACCTTACCCTGAATACACAGGGACCCAGTACAGTGATACTTACCCTGAATACACAAGTTCCCTGTACAGTAACCCTTACCCTGAATACACAGGGATCCTGTATAATAGCCCTTACCCTGAATACACAGGGACCCTGTACAGTAACCCTTACCATGAATACAAAGGGACCCTGTACAGTGACCCTTACCCTGAATACACAGGGATCCTGTACAATAACCCATACCGTGAATACACAGGGACCCTGTATAGTGACCCTAACCCTGAATACACAGGGATCCTGTACAATAACCCTTACCCTGAATACACAGCGACCCATACAGTAACCCTTACCATGAATACACAGGGTTACTGTACAGTGAACCATACCCTGAATATACAGTCACCCTGTACAGTAACCCTTACCCTGAATAGACAGGGAACTTGTACAGTAACCCTTACCCTGAATATGCAGGGACCCTGTACAGTGACCATTACCCTGAATAAACAGGGACACTGTACAGTAAACCTTACCCTGAATACACAGGGTCCCTGTACAGAGACCCTTACCCTGAATAGACTGGGACCCTGTACAGTAACCCTTACCCTGAATACACAGTGACCCTGTACAGTGACCATAACCCTGAATACACAGGTACCCAGTAAAGTGATCCTTACCCTGAATACACAGGGACCCTGTACAGTAACCCTTTCCCTGAATGCACAGGGACCCTGTACAGTGACCCTAACTCTGAATACACAGGTACCCTGTACAGTGACCCTTATCCTGAATACACAGGGACCCTGTACAGTGATCCTTACCCTGAATACACAGGGACTCTGTACATTAACCCTTACCCTGAATACACACGGACACTTTACAGTAACCCATACCCTGAATACACAGGGACCCTGTACAGTGACCCTAACACTGAATAAACAGGGACCCTGTACAGTGACCCTTACCCTGAATACACAGGGACCCTGTACAGTAACCCTTACCCTGAATACACAGGGAGACTCTACACTGACCCTTACCCTGAATACAGAGGACCGTGTACAGTAACCCTTACCCTGAATACACAGGTACCCTGTACAGTAATCCTTACCCTGAATACACAGGGACCCTGTACAGTAACCCTTACCCTGAATACACATGGACCCTTTGCAGTAACCCTTACTCTGAATACACAGGGACTCTGTACAGTAAACCTTACCCTGAATACACAGGGATCCTGTACAGTAACCCTTACCCTGAATACACAGGGACCCTGTACAATAACACTTTCCCTGAATATACAGGGACACTGGGCAGTGACCCTTACCCTGAATACACAGGGTCCCTCTACCGTAACCCTTACCCTGAATACACAGGGATCCTGAACAATAGCCCTTACGCTGAATACACAGGAACACTGTACAATGACTCTTACCCTGAATATACAGGGACCCTGTACAGTAAACCTTACCCTGAAAACACAGGGACCCTGTACAGTAACCCTTACCCTGAATACACAGGTTCCCTGTGCAGTGACCCTTACCCTGAATACACAGGGATCCTGTACAATAACCCTTACCCTGAATACACAGGGACCCTGTACAGTGATCCTTACCCTGAATACACAGGGATCGTGTACAATAGCCCTTACCCTGAATACACAGGGACCCAGTACAGTAACCCTTACCCTGAATAGACAGGGACCCTGTAGAGTGACCCTTACCCTGAATAAACAGGGATCCTGCACAATAACCCTTACCCTGAATACACAGGGACCCTGTACAGTGACACTTACCCTGAATACACAGGGACCCTGTACAGTAACCCTTACCCTGAATACACAGGGATCGTGTACAATAGCCCTTACCCTGAATAAACAGGGACCCTGTACAGTAACCCTTACCCTGAATAGACAGGGACCCTGTACAGTGACTCTTACCCTGAATAAACAGGAATCCTGTACAATATCCCTTACCCTCAATACACAGGGACCCTGTACAGTGACCCTTACCCTGAATACACAGGGATCCTGTACAATAACCCTTACCCTGAATACACAGGGACCCTGTACAGTAACCCTTACCATGAATACACAGGGACACTGTACAATGACTCTTACCCTGAATATACAGAACCCTGTACAGTAAACCTTACCCTGAAAACACAGGGAACCTGTACAGTAACCCTTACCCTGAATACACAGGTACCCTGTGCAGTGACCCTTACCCTGAATACACAGAGACCTTTACAGTTACCCTTACCCTGAATACACAGGGACCCTGTACAGTGACCCTTACCCTGAATACACAGAGACCTGTACAGTGACCCTTACCCTGAATATAGAGGGACCCTGTACAGTGACACTTTACCTGAATACAAAGGGACCCTGTAAGCGACCCTTAACTTAATACACAGGGACCCTGTACAGTGACCATTACCCTGAATACACAGGGACCTGTACAGTGACACTTACCATGAATACACAGGGACCCTATACAGTGACAGTTAACCTGAGTACACAGGTACCCTGTAAGCGACCCTTACCCTGAATACACAGGGACCCTGTACAGTAACCCTTACCCTGAATACACAGGGACCCTGTACAGTGACCCTTACCCTGAATACACAGGAACTGTACAGTGACCCTTACCCTGAATACACAGGGACCTGTACAGTGACCCTTACCCTGAAAACACAGGGAACCCGTACAGTGATACTTACCCTGAATACACAGGTACGCTGTACTTTAACCCTAACCCTGCATACACAGCGACCTGTACAGTGACCCTTACCCTGAATACACAGGGACCCTGTACAGTGACACTTACCCTGAATACACAGGGACCCTGTACAGTAACCCTTACGCTGAATACACAGGGATCCTGTACAGTGATCCTTACCCTGAATACACTGGGTCCCTGTACAGTAACCCTTACCCTGAATATAGAGGGACCCGGTACAGTGAACATTACCCTGAATACACAGGGACCCTGTACAGTAACCCTTACCCTGAATACACAGGGAAGCTGTACAGGA
Organism: Pristiophorus japonicus; assembly: GCF_044704955.1. Lineage (NCBI taxonomy): Eukaryota > Metazoa > Chordata > Chondrichthyes > Pristiophoridae > Pristiophorus > Pristiophorus japonicus. The sequence continues at coordinate 8,867,479 of NC_092011.1, forward strand.
ACTCTTACCCTGAATACATAGGGAACCTGTACAGTAACCCTTACCCTGCATACACAGGGACCCTCTACACTGACCCTTACCCTGAATACACAGGGACCCTGTACAGTAATCCTTACCCTGAATACACGGGGATCCTGTACAATAATCCTTACCCTCAATACACAGGTACCCTGTACAGTAACCCTTACCCTGAATACAGAGGGAGCCTGTACAGTGACCCTTACCCTGAATACACAGGGATCCTGTACAATAACCCTTACCCTGAATATACAGAGACCCTGTACAGTAACCCTTACCCTGAATACACAGGGCCCCTGTACACTGATCCTTACCCTGTATACACAGGGACCCTTTACAGTAACCCTTACCCTGAATACACAGGGATCCTGTACAATAACCCTTACCCTGAATACACAGGGACGCTGTACAGTGACCCTTACCCTGAATACACAGGGACCCTGTACAGTGACCCTTACCCTGAATACACAGGGATCTGTACAGTGACCCTTACCCTGAATACACAGGGGCACTGTACAGTGACACTTAACCTGAAAACGCAGGGACCATGTAAGCGACCCTTACCCTGAATACACAGGGACCCTGTACAGTAACCCTTACAATGAATACACAGGGACCTGTACAGTGAACCTTACCCTGAATACACAGGGACCCAGTACAGTGATACTTACCCTGAATACACAAGTTCCCTGTACAGTAACCCGTACCCTGAATACACAGGGATCCTGTACAATAGCCCTTACCCTGAATACACAGGGACCCTGTACAGTAACCCTTACCATGAATACAAAGGGACCCTGTACAGTGACCCTTACCCTGAATACACAGGGATCCTGTACAATAACCCATACCGTGTATACACAGGGACCCTGTATAGTGACCCTAACCCTGAATACACAGGGATCCTGTACAATAACCCTTACCCTGAATACACAGCGACCCATACAGTAACCCTTACCATGAATACACAGGGTTACTGTACAGTGAACCATACCCTGAATATACAGTGACCCTGTACAGTAACCCTTACCCTGAATAGACAGGGAACTTGTACAGTAACCCTTACCCTGAATACGCAGGGACCCTGTACAGTGACCATTACCCTGAATAAACAGGGACACTGTACAGTAAACCTTACCCTGAATACACAGGGTCCCTGTACAGAGACCCTTACCCTGAATAGACTGGGACCCTGTACAGTAACCCTTACCCTGAATACACAGGGACCCTGTACAGTGACCATAACCCTGAATACACAGGTACCCAGTAAAGTGATCCTTACCCTGAATACACAGGGACCCTGTACAGTAACCCTTTCCCTGAATGCACAGGGACCCTGTACAGTGACCCTAACTCTGAATACACAGGTACCCTTTACAGTGACCCTTATCCTGAATACACAGGGACCCTGTACAGTGATCCTTACCCTGAATACACAGGGACTCTGTACATTAACCCTTACCCTGAATACACATGGACACTTTACAGTAACCCATACCCTGAATACACAGGGACCCTGTACAGTGACCCTAACACTGAATAAACAGGGACCCTGTACAGTGACCCTTACCCTGAATACACAGGGACCCTGTACAGTAACCCTTACCCTGAATACACAGGGAGACTCTACACTGACCCTTACCCTGAATACAGAGGACCGTGTACAGTAACCCTTACCCTGAATACACAGGTACCCTGTACAGTAATCCTTACCCTGAATACACAGGGACCCTGTACAGTAACCCTAACCCTGAATACACATGGACCCTTTGCAGTAACCCTTACTCTGAATACACAGGGACTCTGTACAGTAAACCTTACCCTGAATACACAGGGATCCTGTACAGTAACCCTTACCCTGAATACACAGGGACCCTGTACAATAACACTTTCCCTGAATATACAGGGACACTGGGCAGTGACCCTTACCCTGAATACACAGGGTCCCTCTACCTTAACCCTTACCCTGAATACACAGGGATCCTGAACAATAGCCCTTACGCTGAATACACAGGAACACTGTACAATGACTCTTACCCTGAATATACAGGGACCCTGTACAGTAAACCTTACCCTGAAAACACAGGGACCCTGTACAGTAACCCTTACCCTGAATACACAGGTTCCCTGTGCAGTGACCCTTACCCTGAACAAAAGGGATCCTGTACAATAACCCTTACCCTGAATACACAGCGACCCTGTACAGTGATCCTTACCCTGAATACACAGGCATCGTGTACAATAGCCCTTACCCTGAATACACAGGGACCCAGTACAGTAACCCTTACCCTGAATAGACAGGGACCCTGTACAGTGACCCTTACCCTGAATAAACAGGGATCCTGTACAATAACCCTTACCCTGAATACACAGGGACCCTGTACAGTGACACTTACCCTGAATACACAGGGACCCTGTACAGTAACCCTTACGCTGAATACACAGGGATCCTGTACAGTGATCCTTACCCTGAATACACAGGGACCCTGTACAGTGACACTTACCCTGAATACACAGGGACCCTGTACAGTAACCCTTACGCTGAATACACAGGGATCCTGTACAGTGATCCTTACCCTGAATACACAGGGTCCCTGTACAGTAACCCTTACCCTGAATATAGAGGGACCCGGTACAGTGAACATTACCCTGAATACACAGGGACCCTGTACAGTAACCCTTACCCTGAATACACAGGGAAGCTGTACAGGAACTCTTACCCTGAATACATAGGGAACCTGTACAGTAACCCTTACCCTGCATACACAGGGACCCTCTACACTGACCCTTACCCTGAATACACAGGGACCCTGTACAGTAATCCTTACCCTGAATACACGGGGATCCTGTACAATAATCCTTACCCTCAATACACAGGGACCCTGTACAGTAACCCTTACCCTGAATACAGAGGGAGCCTGTACAGTGACCCTTACCCTGAATACACAGGGATCCTGTACAATAACCGTTACCCTGAATACACAGAGACCCTGTACAGTAACCCTTACCCTGAATACACAGGGCCCCTGTACACTGATCCTTACCCTGAATACACAGGGACCCTTTACAGTAACCCTTACCCTGAATACACAGGGATCCTGTACAATAACCCTTACCCTGAATACACAGGGACCCTGTACAGTGACCCTTACCCTGAATACACAGGGACCCTGTACAGTGACCCTTACCCTGAATACACAGGGATCTGTACAGTGACCCTTACCCTGAATACACAGGGGCACTGTACAGTGACACTTAACCTGAAAACGCAGGGTCCATGTAAGCGAACCTTACCCTGAATACACAGGGACCCTCTACAGTAACCCTTACAATGAATACACAGGGACCTGTACAGTGAACCTTACCCTGAATACACAGGGACCCAGTACAGTGATACTTACCCTGAATACACAAGTTCCCTGTACAGTAACCCTTACCCTGAATACACAGGGATCCTGTACAATAGCCCTTACCCTGAATACACAGGGACCCTGTACAGTAACTCTTACCATGAATACAAAGGGACCCTGTACAGTGACCCTTACCCTGAATACACAGGGATCCTGTACAATAACCCATACCGTGAATACACAGGGACCCTGTATAGTGACCCTAACCCTGAATACACAGGGATCCTGTACAATAACCCTTACCCTGAATACACAGCGACCCATACAGTAACCCTTACCATGAATACACAGGGTTACTGTACAGTGAACCATACCCTGAATATACAGTGACCCTGTACAGTAACCCTTACCCTGAATAGACAGGGAACTTGTACAGTAACCCTTACCCTGAATACGCAGGGACCCTGTACAGTGACCCTTACCCTGAATAAACAGGGACACTGTACAGTAAACCTTACCCTGAATACACAGGGTCCCTGTACAGAGACCCTTACCCTGAATAGACTGGGACCCTGTACAGTAACCCTTACCCTGAATACACAGGGACCCTGTACATTGACCATAACCCTGAATACACAGGTACCCAGTAAAGTGATCCTTACCCTGAATACACAGGGACCCTGTACAGTAACCCTTTCCCTGAATGCACAGGGACCCTGTACAGTGACCCTAACTCTGAATACACAGGTACCCTGTACAGTAACCCTTATCCTGAATACACAGGGACCCTGTACAGTGATCCTTACCCTGAATACACAGGGACTCTGTACATTAACCCTTACCCTGAATACACACGGACACTTTACAGTAACCCATACCCTGAATACACAGGGACCCTGTACAGTGACCCTAACATAGAATAAACAGGGACCCTGTACAGTGACCCTTACCCTGAATACACAGGGACCCTGTACAGTAACCCTTACCCTGAATACACAGGGACACTCTACACTGACCCTTACCCTGAATACAGAGGACCGTGTACAGTAACCCTTACCCTGAATACACAGGTACCCTGTACAGTAATCCTTACCCTGAATACACAGGGACCCTGTACAGTAACCCTTACCCTGAATACACATGGACCCTTTGCAGTAACCCTTACTCTGAATACACAGGGACTCTGTACAGTAAACCTTACCCTGAATACACAGGGATCCTGTACAGTAACCCTTACCCTGAATACACAGGGACCCTGTACAATAACACTTTCCCTGAATATACAGGGACACTGGGCAGTGACCCTTACCCTGAATACACAGGGTCCCTCTACCGTAACCCTTACCCTGAATACACAGGGATCCTGAACAATAGCCCTTACGCTGAATACACAGGAACACTGTACAATGACTCTTACCCTGAATATACAGGGACCCTGTACAGTAAACCTTACCCTGAAAACACAGGGACCCTGTACAGTAACCCTTACCCTGAATACACAGGTTCCCTGTGCAGTGACCCTTACCCTGAATACACAGGGATCCTGTACAATAACCCTTACCCTGAATACACAGGGACCCTGTACAGTGATCCTTACCCTGAATACACAGGGATCGTGTACAATAGCCCTTACCCTGAATACACAGGGACCCAGTACAGTAACCCTTACCCTGAATAGACAGGGACCCTGTACAGTGACCCTTACCCTGAATAAACAGGGATCCTGTACAATAACCCTTACCCTGAATACACAGGGACCCTGTACAGTGACACTTACCCTGAATACACAGGGACCCTGTACAGTAACCCTTACGCTGAATACACAGGGATCCTGTACAGTGATCCTTACCCTGAATACACAGGGTCCCTGTACAGTAACCCTTACCCTGAATATAGAGGGACCCGGTACAGTGAACATTACCCTGAATACACAGGGACCCTGTACAGTAACCCTTACCTGAATACACAGGGAAGCTGTACAGGAACTCTTACCCTGAATATATAGGGAACCTGTACAGTAACCCTTACCCTGCATACACAGGGACCCTCTACACTGACCCTTACCCTGAATACACAGGGACCCTGTACAGTAATCCTTACCCTGAATACACGAGGATCCTGTACAATAATCCTTACCCTCAATACACAGGGACCCTTTACAGTAACCCTTACCCTGAATACAGAGGGAGCCTGTACAGTGACCCTTACCCTGAATACACAGGGATCCTGTACAATAACCCTTACCCTGAATACACAGAGACCCTGTACAGTAACCCTTACCCTGAATACACAGGGCCCCTGTACACTGATCCTTACCCTGTATACACAGGGACCCTTTACAGTAACCCTTACCCTGAATACACAGGGATCCTGTACAATAACCCTTACCCTGAATACACAGGGACCCTGTACAGTGACCCTTACCCTGAATACACAGGGACCCTGTACAGTGACCCTTACCCTGAATACACAGGGATCTGTACAGTGACCCTTACCCTGAATACACAGGGGCACTGTACAGTGACACTTAACCTGAATACGCAGGGACCATGTAAGCGACCCTTACCCTGAATACACAGGGACCCTGTACAGTAACCCTTACAATGAATACACAGGGAACTGTACAGTGAACCTTACCCTGAATACACAGGGACCCTGTAGAGTGACACTTACCCTGAATACACAAGTTCCCTGTACAGTAACCCTTACCCTGAATACACAGGGATCCTGTACAATAGCCCTTACCCTGAATACACAGGGACCCTGTACAGTAACCCTTACCATGAATACAAAGGGACCCTGTACAGTGACCCTTACCCTGAATACACAGGGATCCTGTACAATAACCCATACCGTGAATACACAGGGACCCTGTATTGTGACCCTAACCCTGAATACACAGGGATCCTGTACAATAACCCTTACCCTGAATACACAGCGACCCATACAGTAACCCTTACCATGAATACACAGGGTTACTGTACAGTGAACCATACCCTGAATATACAGTGACCCTGTACAGTAACCCTTACCCTGTATAGACAGGGAACTTGTACAGTAACCCTTACCCTGAATACGCAGGGACCCTGTACAGTGACCCTTACCCTGAATAAACAGGGACACTGTACAGTAACCCTTACCCTGAATACACAGGGTCCCTGTACAGAGACCCTTACCCTGAATACACAGGGACCCTGTACAGTGACCCTAACCCTGAATACACAGGTACCCAGTAAAGTGATCCTTACCCTGAATACACAGGGACCCTGTACAGTAACCCTTTCCCTGAATGCACAGGGACCCTGTACAGTGACCCTAACTCTGAATACACAGGTACCCTGTACAGTGACCCTTATCCTGAATACACAGGGACCCTGTACAGTGATCCTTACCCTGAATACACAGGGACTCTTTACATTAACCCTTACCCTGAATACACACGGACACTTTACAGTAACCCATACCCTGAATACACAGGGACCGTGTACAGTGACCCTAACACTGAATAATCAGGGACCCTGTACAGTGACCCTTACCCTGAATACACAGGGACCCTGTACAGTAACCCTTACCCTGAATACACAGGGACACTCTACACTGACCCTTACCCTGAATACAGAGGGACCGTGTACAGTAACCCTTACCCTGAATACACAGGTACCCTGTACAGTAACCCTTACCCTGAATACACAGGGACCCTGTACAGTAACCCTTACCCTGAATACACAGGGACAATGTTCACTGACCCTTAACCTGAATAAACAGGGACCGTGTACAGTAACCCATACCCTGAATACACAGGGACCCTGTACAGTAACACTTACCCTGAATCCACGGCGACTCTGTACAGTAACCCTTACCCTGAATACACATGGACCCTGTGCAGTAACCCTTACCCTGAATACACAGGGACTCTGTACAGTAAACCGTACCCTGAATACACAGTTATCCTGTACAGTAACCCTTACCCTGAATACACAGGGACCCTGTACAATAACACTTTCCCTGAATATACAGGGACACTGGGCAGTGACCCTTACCCTGAATACACAGGGTCCCTCTACCGTAACCTTTACCCTGAATACACAGGGATCCTGAACAATAGCCCTTACGCTGAATACACAGGAACACTGTACAATGACTCTTACCCTGAATATACAGGGACCCTGTACAGTAAACCTTACCCTGAAAACACAGGGACCCTGTACAGTAACCCTTACCCTGAATACACAGGTTCCCTGTGCAGTGACCCTTACCCTGAATACACAGGGATCCTGTACAATAACCCTTACCCTGAATACACAGGGACCTTGTACAGTGATCCTTACCCTGAATACACAGGGATCGTGTACCATAGCCCTTACCCTGAATACACAGGGACCCAGTACAGTAACCCTTACCCTGAATAGACAGGGACCCTGTACAGTGACCCTTACCCTGAATAAACAGGGATCCTGTACAATAACCCTTAACCTGAATAAACAGGGATCATGTACAATAACCCTTACCCTGAATACACAGGGACCCTGTACAGTAACCCTTACCCTGAAAACACAGGGACACTGTAGATTAATCCTTACCCTGAATAGACAGGTACCCTGTGCAGTGACCCTTACCCTGAATACACAGGGACCCTGTAATCGACCCTTACCCTGAATACACAGGGACCCTGTACAGTGACCATTACCTTGAATACACAGGGACCTGTACTGTGACACTTACCCTGAATACACAGGGACACTGTACAGTGATACTTAACCTGAATATACAGGGTCCCTGTAAGCGACCCCTAACGTGAATACACAGGGACCCTGTACAGTAACCCTTACCCTGAATACACAGGGACCTGTACAGTGACCCTTACCCAGAATGCACAGGGACCCTTTACAGTGACCCTTACCCTGAATTCACAGGGACCCTGTACAGTGACACTTAACCTGAATACACAGGGACCCCGTAAGCGACCCTTACCCTGAATACACAGGGACCCTGTACAGTGACCATTACCTTGAATACACAGGGACCTGTACTGTGACACTTACCCTGAATACGCAGGGACGCTGTACAGTGACACTTAACCTGAATACACAGGGACCCTGTAAGCGACCCTTACCGTGAATACACAGGGACCCTGTACAGTAACCATTACCCTGAATACACAGGGACCTGTACAGTGACCCTTAACCTGAATGCACAGGGACCCTGTACAGTGACACTTACCCTGAATACACAGGGACCCTCTACAGTAACCCTCACCCTGCATACACAGGGACCTGTACAGTGACCCTTACCCTGAATACACAGGGACCCTATGCAGTGACACTTACCCTGAATACACAGGGACCCTGTACAGTAACCCTTACCCTGAATACACAGGAATCCTGTACAATAAACCTCATCCTGAATACACAGGGACCCTGTACAATAACCCTTACCCTGAATACAGAGGGACCCTGTACAGTGACCCTTACCCTGAATACACAGGGATGCTGTACAATAACCCTTACCCTGTATACACAGGGACCCTGTACAGTAACCCTTACCCTGAATACACAGGGACCCTGTACAGTGACCCTTACCCTGAATACACAGGGACCCTTTACAGTAACTCTTACCCTGAATACACAGGTATCCTGTACAATAAACCTTACACTGAATACACAGGGACCCTGTACAGTAACCCTTACCCTGAATACACAGGGACCCTGCACTGTGACCCTTACCCTGAATACACAGGGACCCTGTACAGCGACCTTACCCTGAATACACAGGGTTCTGTACAGTGACCCTTACCCTGAATACACAGGGACCCTGTACAGTAACCCTTACCCTGAATACACAGGGAACTGTACAGTAAACCTTACCCTGAATACACAGGGACCCTGTACAGTGACACTTACCCTGAATACACAGGGTCCCTGTACAGTAACCCTTACCCTGAATACACAGGGAGCTGTACAGTGACTCTTACCCTGAATACACAGGGACTCTGTACAGCGACACTTACCCTGAATACACAGCGACCCTGTACAGTAACCCTTACGCTGAATACACAGGGATGCTGTAGAGTGACCCTTACCCTGCATACACAGGGTCCCTGTACCGTAACCCTTACCCTGAATACACAGGGATCCTGTACAATAGCCCTTACCCTGAATACACAGGGACCCTGTACAGTAACCCTTACCCTGAATACAAAGGGACCCTGTACAGTGACCCTTACCCTGAATACACAGGGATCCTGTACAATAACCATTACCGTGAATACTCAGGGACCCTGTAAAGTGACCCTAACCCTGAATACACAGGGATCCTGTACAATAACCCTTACTCTGAATACACAGCGACTCTGTACAGTAACCCTTACCATGAATACGCAGGAATCCTGTACAATAACCCTTACCCTGAATACACAGGGACCCTGTACAGTAACCCTTACACTGAATACACAGGGATCCTGTACAATAACCCTTACTGTGAATACACAGGGACCCTGTATAGTGACCCTAACCCTCAATACACAGGGATCCTGTACAATAACCCTTACCCTGAATACACAGCGATCCTGTACAGTAACCCTTACCATGAGTAGGCAGGAATCCTGTACAATAACCCTTACCCTGAATACACAGGAACACTGTACAGTAAACCTTACCCTGAATATAGAGGGACCCTGTACAGTGACCCTTACCCTGAATACACAGGGACCCTGTACAATAACCCTTACCCTGAATACACAGGGACCCTGTACAGTAACCCTTACCCTGAATATACAGGGACCCTGTACAGTGACCCTTACCCTGAATACGCAGGGACCCTTTACAGTAACCCTTACCCTGAATACACAGGTATCCTGTAAAATAACCCTTACCCTGAATACACAGGGACCCTGTACAGTAACCCTTACCCTGAATACACAGGGACCCTGTACAGAGACCCTTACCCTGAATACACAGGGACCCTGTACAGTGACCCTTACCCTGAATACACAGGGATCTGTAAAGTGACCCTTACCCTGAATACACAGGGGCACTGTACAATGACACTTAACCTGAATACGCAGGGACCCTGTAAGCGACCCTTACCCTGAATACACAGGGACCCTGTACAGTAACCCTTACCCAGAATACACAGGGACCTGTACAGTGAACCTTACCCTGAATACACAGGGACCCTGTACAGTGACACTTACCCTGAATACCCAGGGTCCCTGTACAGTAACCCTTACCCTGAATACACAGGGAGCTGTACAGTGAATCTTACCCTGAATACACAGGGACCCTTTACAGTAACCCTTACCCTGAATACACAGGTATCCTGTAAAATAACCCTTACCCTGAATACACAGGGACCCTGTACAGTGACACTTACCCTGAATACACAGGGTCCCTGTACAGTAACCCTTACGCTGAATACATACGGATCCTGTAGAGTGATCCTTACCCTGAATACACAGGGTCCCTGTACCGTAACCCTTACCCTGAATATACAGGGATCCTGTACAATAGCCCTTACCCTGAATACACAGGGACCCTGTACAGTAACCCTTACCCTGAATACAAAGGGACCCTGTACAGTGACCCTTACCCTGAATACACAGGGATCCTGTACAATAACCATTACCGTGAATACTCAGGGACCCTGTAAAGTGACCCAACCCTGAATACACAGGGATCCTGTACAATAACCCTTACCCTGAATACACAGCGACTCTGTACAGTAACCCTTACCATGAATACGCAGGAATCCTGTACAATAACCCTTACCCTGAGTACACAGGGACCCTGTACAGTAACCCTTACCCTGAATACAGAGGGACTCTGTACAGTGACCCTTACCCTGAATACCCAGGGATCCTGTACAATAACCCTTACCCTGAATACACAGGGACCCTGTACAGTAATCCTTACCATGAATGCACAGGGACCCTGTACAGTGACCATTACCCTGAATACACAGGGACCCTTTACAGTAACCCTTACCCTGAATACACAGGGACCATGTACAGTGACCCTTACCCTGAATACACAGGGGCACTGTACAATGACACTTAACCTGAATACGCAGGCAGCCTGTAAGCGATCCTTTCCCTGAATACACAGGGACCCTGTACAGTAACCCTTACCCTGAATACACAGGGACCTGTACAGTGAACCTTACCCTGAATACATAGGGACCCTGTACAGTGACACTTACCCTGAATACACAGTGTCCCTGTACAGTAACCCTTACCCTGAATACACAGGGAGCTGTACAGTGAATCTTACGCTGAATACACAGGGACCCTGTACAGTGACACTTACCCTGAATACACAGGGACCCTGTACAGTAACCCTTACACTGAATACACAGGGATCCTGTACAATAACCCTTACTGTGAATACACAGGGACCCTGTATAGTGACCCTAACCCTCAATACACAGGGATCCTGTACAATAACCCTTACCCTGAATACACAGCGACCCTGTACAGTAACCCTTACCATGAGTAGGCAGGAATCCTGTACAATAACCCTTACCCTGAATACACAGGAACCCTGTACAGTAACCCTTACCCTGAATACACAGGGACCCTGTACAGTAATCCTTACCATGAATGCACAGGGACCCTGTACAGTGACCATTACCCTGAATACACAGGGACCCTTTACAGTAACCCTTACCCTGAATACACAGGGACCATGTACAGTGACCCTTACCCTGAATACACAGGGACCTGTACAGTGAACCTTACCCTGAATACATAGGGACCCTGTACAGTGACACTTACCCTGAATACACAGTGTCCCTGTACAGTAACCCTTACCCTGAATACACAGGGAGCTGTACAGTGAATCTTACGCTGAATACACAGGGACCCTGTACAGTGACACTTACCCTGAATACACAGGGACCCTGTACAGTAACCCTTACACTGAATACACAGGGATCCTGTACAATAACCCTTACTGTGAATACACAGGGACCCTGTATAGTGACCCTAACCCTCAATACACAGGGATCCTGTACAATAACCCTTACCCTGAATACACAGCGACCCTGTACAGTAACCCTTACCATGAGTAGGCAGGAATCCTGTACAATAACCCTTACCCTGAATACACAGGAACCCTGTACAGTAACCCTTACCCTGAATACAGAGGGACCCTGTACAGTTACCCTTACCCTGAATACACAGGGACCCTGTACAATAACCCTTACCCTGAATACACAGGGACCCTGTACAGTAACCCTTACCCTGAATATACAGGGACCCTGTACAGTGACCCTTACCCTGAATACGCAGGGACCCTTTACAGTAACCCTTACCCTGAATACACAGGTATCCTGTACAATAACCCTTACCCTGAATACACAGGGACCCTGTACAGTAACCCTTACCCTGAATACACAGGGACCCTGTACAGAGACCCTTACCCTGAATACACAGGGACCCTGTACAGTGACCCTTACCCTGAATACACAGGGATCTGTAAGGTGACCCTTACCCTGAATACACAGGGGCACTGTACAATGACACTTAACCTGAATACGCAGGGACCCTGTAAGCGACCCTTACCCTGAATACACAGGGACCCTGTACAGTAACCATTACCCAGAATACACAGGGACCTGTACAGTGAACCTTACCCTGAATACACAGGGACCCTGTACCGTGACACTTACCCTGAATACACAGGGACCCTGTACAGAAACCCATTCCCTGAATACACAGGGATCCTGTACAGTGATCCTTACCCTGAATACACAGGGACTCTGTACATTAACCCTTACCCTGAATACACACGGACACTTTACAGTAACCCATACCCTGAATACACAGGGACCCTGTACAGTAACCCTTACCAAGAATACACAGAGACACTGTACACTGACCCTTACCCTGAATACACAGGGACCGTGTACAGTAACCTTTACCATGAATATACAGGTACCCTGTACAGTAACCCTTACCCTGAATACACAGGGACCCTGTACAGTAAACCTTACCCTGAATACACAGGAACAATGTTCACTGACCCTTACCCTGAATACACAGGGACCGTGTACAGTAAACCATACCCTGAATACACAGAGACCCTGTACAGTAACCCTTACCCTGAATACACAGCGACTCTCTACAGTAACCCTTACCCTGAATACGCATGGACTCTGTGCAGTAACCCTTACCCTGAATACACAGGGACTCTGTACAGTAAACCTTACCCTGAATACACAGGGACCCTGTACAGTAACCCTTATCCTGAATACACAGGGTCCTGTACAATAACCCTTACCCTGAATACACAGGGACATTCTACAGTGACCCTTACCCTGAATACACAAGGTCCCTGTACCGTAACTCTTAACCTGAATACACAGGGATCCTGTACAACAGCCCTTACGCTGAATACACAGGGACCCTGTACAGTAACCCTTACCCTGAATATACAGGGACACTGTACAGTGACCCTTACCCTGAATACACAGGGATCCTGTACAATGACCCTTACCCTGAATACACAGGGACCCTGTACTGTGACCCTAACCCTGAATACACAGGGATCCTGTACAATAACCTTACCCTGAATACACAGGTACCCTGTACAGTAACCCTTACCCTGAATACTCAGCGACACTGTACAGTGTTCCTTACCATGAATATACAGGGACCCTGTACAGTAACCCTTACCCTGAATATATAGGGACCCTGTACAGTAACCCTTACCCTGAATACACAGGGACCCTGTACAGTGATCCTTACCCTGAATACACAGGGATCCTGTACAATTACCCTTACCCTGAATACACACGTACCCTGTACAGTGACCCTTACCCTGAATACACAGGGATCGTGTACAATAGCCCTTACCCTGAATATACAGGGACCCTGTACAGTAACCCTTACCCTGAATACACAGGTATCCTGTACAGTGATCCTTACCCTGAATAAACAGCGATCCTGTACAATAACCCTTACCCTGAATACACAGGGTCCCTATACAGTGACCCTTACACTGAATACACAGGGATCCTGTACAATAACCCTTACCATGAATACACAGGGACCCTGTACAGTAACCCTTACCATGAATACACAGGGACACTGTACAATGACTCTTACCCTGAATATACAGGGACCCTCTACAGTAAACCTTACCCTGAAAACACAGGGGCCCTGTACAGTAACCCTTACCCTGAATACACAGGGACCCTGTACAGTAACCCTTACCCTGAATACACAGGGAGCCTGTACAGTAACCCTTACCCTGAATACACAGGGACCCTGTACAGTAATCCTTACCCTGAATAAACAGGGACCCTGTACAGTAACCCTTACCCTGAATACATAGGGACCCAGTACAGTGACCCTTACCCTGAATAAACAGGGACCCTGTACAGTGACCCTTACCCTGAATACACAGGGATCTGTAAAGTGACCCTTTCACTGAATACGCAGGGAGCTGTACAGTGACTCTTACCCTGAATACACAGGGTCCCTGTACAGTGACACTTACCCTGAATACACAGGGACCCTGTACAGTAACCCTTACGCTGAATACATAGGGATCCTGTACAGTGACCCTTACCCTGAATACACAGGGTCCCTGTACAGTGACACTTACCCTGAATACACAGGGACCCTGTACAGTAACCCTTACGCTGAATACATAGGGATCCTGTACAGTGACCCTTACCCTGAATACACAGGGTCCCTGTACTGTAACCCTTACCCGGAATACACAGGGATCCTGTACAATAGCCCTTACCCTGAATACACAGGGATCCTGTACAATAACCCTTACCCTGAATACACAGAGACCCTGTACAGTAACCCTTACCCTGAATACACAGGGACCCTGTACACTGACCCTTACCCTGAATACACAGGGACTCTGTACAGTAACCCTTACCCTGAATACACAGGTATCCTGTACAGTGACCCTTATCCTGAATAAACAGCGATCCTGTACAATAACCCTTACCCTGAATACACAGGGACCCTATACAGTGACCCTTACGCTGAATACATAGGGATCCTGTACAGTGACCCTTACCCTGAATACACAGGGTCCCTGTACTGTAACCCTTACCCGGAATACACAGGGATCCTGTACAATAGCCCTTACCCTGAATACACAGGGATCCTGTACAATAACCCTTACCCTGAATACACAGAGACCCTGTACAGTAACCCTTACCCTGAATACACAGGGACCCTGTACACTGACCCTTACCCTGAATACACAGGGACTCTGTACAGTAACCCTTACCCTGAATACACAGGTATCCTGTACAGTGACCCTTATCCTGAATAAACAGCGATCCTGTACAATAACCCTTACCCTGAATACACAGGGACCCTATACAGTGACCCTTACACTGAATACACATGGATCCTGTACAATAAACCTTACCCTGAATACACAGGGACCCTGTACAGTAACCCTTACCCTGAATACACAGAGAACCTGTACAGTGACCCTTACCCTTAATACACAGGGACCCTGTACAGTGACACTTACCCTGAATACACAGGGACCCTGTACAGTTACCCTTACGCTGAATACACAGGGATCCTGTACAGTGACCCTTACCCTGAATACACAGGGTCCCTGTACAGTAACCCTTACCCTGAATACACAGAGATCCTGTACAGTGACCCTTGCCCTTATTACACAGGGACCCTTTACAGTGACCCTTACACTGAATACACAGGGATCTCTACAGTGACCCTTACCCTGAATACACATGGACCCTGTACAGTGATCCTTACCCTGAATACACAGGGACACTGTACATTAACCCTTACCCTGAATACACACGGACACTTTACAGTAACCCATAGCCTGAATACACAGGGACCCTGTACAGTAAACCTTACCCAGAATACACAGGGACACTGTACACTGACCCTTACCCTGAATACACAGGGACCGTGTACAGTAACCTTTACCCTGAATACACAGGTACCCTGTACAGTAACCCTTACCCTGAATACACAGGGACCCTGTACAGTAACCCTTACCCTGAATACACAGGGACAATGTTCACTGACCCTTACCCTGAATACACAGGGACCGTGTACAGTAACCCATACCCTGAATACACAGGGACCCTGTACAGTAACCCTTACCCTGAATACACAGGGACTCTGTACAGTAAACCCTACCCTGAATAGACAGGGACCCTGTACAGTAACCCTTATCCTGAATACACAGGGTCCTGTACAATAACCCTTACCCTGAATACACAGGGACACTCTACAGTGACCCTTATCCTGAATACACAGGGTCCTGTGCAATAACCCTTACCCTGAATACAGAGGGACCCTGTACAGTGTCCCATACCCTGAATACACAGGGATCCTGTACAATTACCCTTACCCTGAATATACACGTACCCTGTACAGTGACCCTTACCCTGAATACACAGGGATCGTGTAAAATAGCCCTTACCCTGAATACACAGGGACCCTGTACAGTAACCCTTACCCTGAATACACAGGTATCCTGTACAGTGACCCTTACCCTGAATAAACAGCGATCCTGTACAATAACCCTTACCCTGAATACACAGGGACCCTATACAGTGACCCTGACACTGAATACACATGGATCCTGTACAATAACCCTTACCCTGAATACACAGGGACCCTGTACAGTAACCCTTACCATGAATACACAGGGGCACTGTACAATGACTCTTACCCTGAATATACAGGGACCCTGTACAGTAAACCTTACCCTGAAAACACAGGGGCCCTGTACAGTAACCCTTACCCTGAATACACAGGGACCCTGTACAGTAACCCTTACCCTGAATACACAGGGAGCCTGTACAGTAACCCTTACCCTGAATAAACAGGGACCCTGTACAGTAATCCTTATCCTGAATACACAGGGACCCTTTACAGTGACCCTTACCTTGAATTCACAGGGACCCTTTACAGTAACCCTTACCCTGAATACACAGGTATCCTGTACAATAACCCTTACCCTGAATACACAGGGACCCTGTACAATAACCCTTACCCTGAATACACAGAGACCCGGTACAGTGACCCTTACCCTGAATACACAGGGAACCTGTACAGTGACCCTTACCCTGAATACATAGGGATCCGTACAGTGACCCTTACCCTGAATACACAGGGGCACTGTACAGTGACACTTAACCTGAATACGCAGGGACCCTGTAAGCGACCCTTACCCTGAATACACAGGGACCCTGTACAGTAACCATTACCCTGAATACACAGGGACCCTGTACAGTGAACCTTACCCTGAATACACAGTGACCCTGTACAGTGACACTTACGCTGAATACACAGGGTCTCTGTACAGTAACCCTTACCCTGAATACACAGGGAGCTGTACAGTGACTCTTACCCTGAATACACAGGGACCCTGTACAGTGATACTTACCCTGAATACACAGAGAGCCTGTACAGTAACCCTTACGCTGAATACACAGGGATCCTGTACAGTGACCCTTACTCTGAATACACAGGGTCCCTGTACTGTAACCCTTACCCTGAATACACAGGGATCCTGTACAATAGCCCTTACCCTGAATACACAGGGATCCTGTACAATAACCCTTACACTGAATACACAGAGACCCTGTACAGTAACCCTTACCCTGAATACACAGGGACCCTGTACACTGACCCTTACCCTGAATACACGGACTCTGTACAGTAACCCTTACCCTGAATACACAGGGATCCTGTACAATAACCCTTACCCTGAATACACAGGGACCCTGTACAGTAACCCTTACCCTGAATACACAGAGACCCTGTACAGTGACCCTTACCCTTAATACACAGGGACCCTGTACAGTGACCCTTACCCGGAATACACAGGGACCTGTACAGTGACCCTTAACCTGAATACACAGGGACACTCTATAGTGAAACTTAACCGGAATACACAGGGACCCTATAAGCGAACCTTACCCTGAATACACAGGGACCCTGTACAGTAACCCTTACCCTGAATACACAGTGACCTGTACAGTGACCCTTACCCTGAATACACAGGGACCCTGTACAGTGACACTTACCCTGAATACACAGGGACCCTGTAAAGTAACACTTACCCTGAATACACAGGAATCCGGTACAATAACCCTTACCCTGAATACACAGGGACCCTGTACAGTAACCCTTACCCTGAATACAGAGGGACCCTGTACAGTGTCCCATACCCTGAATACACAGGGATCCTGTACAATAATCCTTACCCTGAATACACAGGGACCCTGTACAGTAACCCTTACCCTGAATACACAAGGACCCTGTACAGTGACCCTTACCTTGAATACACAGGGACCCTTTACAGTAACCCTTACCCTGAATACACAGGTATCCTTTAAATAACCCTTACCCTGAATACACAGGGACCCTGTACAGTAACCCTTACCCTGAATACACAGGGACCGTGTACAGTGACCCTTACCCTGAATACACAGGGACCCTGTACAGTGACCCTTACCCTGAATACACAGGGATCTGTACTGTGACCCTTACCCTGAATAGACAGGGGCACTGTACAGTGACACTTAACCTGAATACGCAGGGACCCTGTAAGCGATCCTTACCCTGAATACACAGGGATCCTGTACAGTAACCCTTACCCTGAATACTCAGGGACCTGTACAGTGAACATTACCCTGAATACACAGGGACTCTGTACAGTGACACTTACCCTGAATAAACAGGGACCCTGTACAGTGACACTTACCCTGAATACACAGGGACCCTCTACAGTGATACTTACTCTGAATACAGAGGGTCCCTGTACAGTAACCCTTACCCTGAATACACAGGGACACTCTACAGTGATACTTACTCTGAATACAGAGGGTCCCTGTACAGTAACCCTTACCCTGAATACACAGGGTCCCTGTACCGTAACCCTTACCCTGAATAAACAGGGATCCTGTACAATAGCCCTTACCCTGAATACACAGGGACCCTGTACAGTAACCCTTACCATGAATACAAAGGGACCCTGTACAGTGACCCTTACCCTGAATACACAGGGATCCTGTACAATAAACCTTACCGTGAATACACAGGGACCCTTTATAGTGACCCTAACCCTGAATACACAGGGATCCTGTACAATAACCCTTACCCTGAATACACAGCGACCCTGTACAGTAACCCTTACCATGAATACACAGGGTCACAGTACAGTGACCCATACCCTGAATATACAGGGACCCTGTACAGTAACCCTTACCCTGAATACACAGGGAACTTTTACAGTAAACCTTACCCTGAATACACAGGGTCCCTGTACAGTGACCCTTACCCTGAATAAACAGGGACACAGTACAGTAACCCTTACCCTGAATACACAGGGACCCTGTGCAGTGACACTTACCCTGAATACACAGGGACCCTGTACAGTAACCCTTACCCTGAATACACAGGAATCCTGTACAATATCCCTTACCCTGAATACACAGGGACCCTGTACAGTAATCCTTACCCTGAATACAGAGGGACCCTGTACAGTGACCCTTACCCTGAATACACAGGGATGCTGTACAATAACCCTTACCCTGAATAAACAGGGACCCTGTACAGTAACCCTTACCCTGAATACACAGGGACCCTGTACAGTGACCCTTACCCTGAATACACAGGGACCCTTTACAGTAACCCTTACCCTGAATACACAGGTCTCCTGTACAATAAACCTTACCCTGAATACACAGGGACCCTGTACAGTAACCCTTACCCTGAATACACAGGGACCCTGCACAGTGACGCTTACCCTGAATACACAGGGACCCTGTACAGTGATCCTTACACTGAATACACAGGGATCTGTACAGTGACCCTTACCCTGAATACACAGGGGCACTGTACAGTGACACTTAACCTGAATACGCAGGGATCCTGTAAGCAACCCTTACCCTGAATACACAGGGACCCTGTACAGTAAACCTTACCCTGAATACACAGGGACCTGTACAGTAAACCTTACCCTGAATACACAGGGACCCTGTACAATGACACTTACCCTGAATACACAGGGTCCCTGTACAGTAACCCTTACCCTGAATACACAGGGAGCTGTACAGTGACACTTACCCTGAATACACAGCGACCCTGTACAGTAACCCTTACGCTGAATACACAGGGATGCTGCAGAGTAACCCTTACCCTGAATACACAGGGTCCCTGTACCGTAACCCTTACCCTGAATACACAGGGATCCTGTACAATAGCCCTTACCCTGAATACACAGGGACCCTGTACAGTAACCCTTACCCTGAATACAAAGGGACCCTGTACAGTGACCCTTACCCTGAATACACAGGGATCCTGTACAATAACCCTTACCGTGAATACACAGGGACCCTGTATAGTGACCCTAACCCTGAATACACAGGGATCCTGTACAATAACCCTTACCCTGAATACACAGCGACCCTCTACAGTAACCCTTACCATGAATACGCAGGAATCCTGTACAATAACCCTTACCCTGAATACTCAGGGACCCTGTACAGTAACCCTTACCCTGAATAAAGAGGGACCCTGTACAGTGACCCTTACCCTGAATACACAGGGATCCTGTACAATAACCCTTACCCTGAATACACAGGGACCCTGTACAGTAACCCTTACCCTGAATACACAGGGACCGTGTACAGTGACCCTTACCCTGAATACACAGGGACCCTGTACAGTGACCCTTACCCTGAATACACAGGGATCTGTACTGTGACCCTTACCCTGAATAGACAGGGGCACTGTACAGTGACACTTAACCTGAATACGCAGGGACCCTGTAAGCGATCCTTACCCTGAATACACAGGGATCCTGTACAGTAACCCTTACCCTGAATACTCAGGGACCTGTACAGTGAACATTACCCTGAATACACAGGGACTCTGTACAGTGACACTTACCCTGAATAAACAGGGACCCTGTACAGTGACACTTACCCTGAATACACAGGGACCCTCTACAGTGATACTTACTCTGAATACAGAGGGTCCCTGTACAGTAACCCTTACCCTGAATACACAGGGACACTCTACAGTGATACTTACTCTGAATACAGAGGGTCCCTGTACAGTAACCCTTACCCTGAATACACAGGGTCCCTGTACCGTAACCCTTACCCTGAATAAACAGGGATCCTGTACAATAGCCCTTACCCTGAATACACAGGGACCCTGTACAGTAACCCTTACCATGAATACAAAGGGACCCTGTACAGTGACCCTTACCCTGAATACACAGGGATCCTGTACAATAAACCTTACCGTGAATACACAGGGACCCTTTATAGTGACCCTAACCCTGAATACACAGGGATCCTGTACAATAACCCTTACCCTGAATACACAGCGACCCTGTACAGTAACCCTTACCATGAATACACAGGGTCACAGTACAGTGACCCATACCCTGAATATACAGGGACCCTGTACAGTAACCCTTACCCTGAATACACAGGGAACTTTTACAGTAAACCTTACCCTGAATACACAGGGTCCCTGTACAGTGACCCTTACCCTGAATAAACAGGGACACAGTACAGTAACCCTTACCCTGAATACACAGGGACCCTGTGCAGTGACACTTACCCTGAATACACAGGGACCCTGTACAGTAACCCTTACCCTGAATACACAGGAATCCTGTACAATATCCCTTACCCTGAATACACAGGGACCCTGTACAGTAATCCTTACCCTGAATACAGAGGGACCCTGTACAGTGACCCTTACCCTGAATACACAGGGATGCTGTACAATAACCCTTACCCTGAATAAACAGGGACCCTGTACAGTAACCCTTACCCTGAATACACAGGGACCCTGTACAGTGACCCTTACCCTGAATACACAGGGACCCTTTACAGTAACCCTTACCCTGAATACACAGGTCTCCTGTACAATAAACCTTACCCTGAATACACAGGGACCCTGTACAGTAACCCTTACCCTGAATACACAGGGACCCTGCACAGTGACGCTTACCCTGAATACACAGGGACCCTGTACAGTGATCCTTACACTGAATACACAGGGATCTGTACAGTGACCCTTACCCTGAATACACAGGGGCACTGTACAGTGACACTTAACCTGAATACGCAGGGATCCTGTAAGCAACCCTTACCCTGAATACACAGGGACCCTGTACAGTAAACCTTACCCTGAATACACAGGGACCTGTACAGTAAACCTTACCCTGAATACACAGGGACCCTGTACAATGACACTTACCCTGAATACACAGGGTCCCTGTACAGTAACCCTTACCCTGAATACACAGGGAGCTGTACAGTGACACTTACCCTGAATACACAGCGACCCTGTACAGTAACCCTTACGCTGAATACACAGGGATGCTGCAGAGTAACCCTTACCCTGAATACACAGGGTCCCTGTACCGTAACCCTTACCCTGAATACACAGGGATCCTGTACAATAGCCCTTACCCTGAATACACAGGGACCCTGTACAGTAACCCTTACCCTGAATACAAAGGGACCCTGTACAGTGACCCTTACCCTGAATACACAGGGATCCTGTACAATAACCCTTACCGTGAATACACAGGGACCCTGTATAGTGACCCTAACCCTGAATACACAGGGATCCTGTACAATAACCCTTACCCTGAATACACAGCGACCCTCTACAGTAACCCTTACCATGAATACGCAGGAATCCTGTACAATAACCCTTACCCTGAATACTCAGGGACCCTGTACAGTAACCCTTACCCTGAATAAAGAGGGACCCTGTACAGTGACCCTTACCCTGAATACACAGGGATCCTGTACAATAACCCTTACCCTGAATACACAGGGACCCTGTACAGTAACCCTTACCCTGAATACACAGGGACACTGTACAGTGACCCTTACCCTGAATACACAGGGATCCTGTACAATAACCCTTACCCTGAATACACAGGGACCCTGTACAGTGACCCTAACCCTGAATACACAGGGACCCTGTACAGTGATCCTTACCATGAATATACAGGGACCCTGTACAGTATCCCTTACCCTGAATACATAGGGACCCTGTACAGTAACCCTTACCCTGAATACACAGGGACCCTGTACAGTGATCCTTACCCTGAATACACAGGGATCCTGTAAATTACCCTTACCCTGAATACACACGTACCCTGTTCAGTGACCCTTACCCTGAATACACAGGGTTAGTTTACAATAGCCTTTACCCTGAATACACAGGGTCCCTGTACAGTAATATTTACCCTGAATACACAGGTATCCTGTACAGTGACCCTTACCCTGAATAAACAGCGATCCTGTACAATAACCCTTACCCTGCATACACAGGGACCCTATACAGTGACCCTTACACTGAATACACAGGGATCCTGTACAATAACCCTTACCCTGAATACACAGGGACCCTGTACAGTAAAACTTACCATGAATACACAGGGACACTGTACAATGACTCTTACCCTGAATATACAGGGACCCTGTACAGTAAACCTTACCCTGAAAACACAAGGGCCCTGTACAGTAACCCTTACCCTGAATACACAGGGACCCTGTACAGTAACCCTTACCCTGAAAACACAGGGAGCCTGTACAGTAACCCTTACCCTGAATACACAGGGACCCTGTACAGTAACCCTTACCATGAATACACAGGGACCCTTTACAGTGACTCTTACCCTGAATACACAGGGACCCTTTACAGTAACCCTTACCCTGAATACACAGGTATCCTGTACAATAAACCTTACCCTGAATACACAGGGTCCCTGTACAGTAAGCCTTACCCTGAATACATAGGGACCCGGTAGAGTGACCCTTACCCTGAATACACAGGGAACCTGTACAGTGACCCTTACCCTGAATACACAGGGATCTGTACAGTGACCCTTACCCTGAATACACAGGGGCACTGTACAGTGACACTTAACCTGAATAGGCAGGGACCCTGTAAGCGACCCTTACTCTGAATACACAGAGACCCTGTACAGTAACCCTTACCCTGAATACACAGGGACCCTGTACAGTGAACCTTACCCTGAATACACAGTGACCCTTTACAGTGACACTTACCCTGAATACACAGGGACCCTGTACAGTAACCCTTACGCTGAATACATAGGGATCCTGTACAGTGACCCTTACCCTGAATACACAGGGTCCCTGTACTGTAACCCTTACCCGGAATACACAGGGATCCTGTACAATAGCCCTTACCCTGAATACACAGGGATCCTGTACAATAACCCTTACCCTGAATACACAGAGACCCTGTACAGTAACCCTTACCCTGAATACACAGGGACCCTGTACACTGACCCTTACCCTGAATACACAGGGACTCTGTACCGTAACCCTTACCCTGAATACACAGGTATCCTGTACAGTGACCCTTATCCTGAATAAACAGCGATCCTGTACAATAACCCTTACCCTGAATACACAGGGACCCTATACAGTGACCCTTACACTGAATACACATGGATCCTGTACAATAAACCTTACCCTGAATACACAGGGACCCTGTACAGTAACCCTTACCCTGAATACACAGAGACCCTGTACAGTGACCCTTACCCTTAATACACAGGGACCCTGTACAGTGACACTTACCCTGAATACACAGGGACCCTGTACAGTTACCCTTACGCTGAATACACAGGGATCCTGTACAGTGACCCTTACCCTGAATACACAGGGTCCCTGTACAGTAACCCTTACCCTGAATACACAGAGATCCTGTACAGTGACCCTTACCCTTATTACACAGGGACCCTTTACAGTGACCCTTACACTGAATACACAGGGATCTCTACAGTGACCCTTACCCTGAATACACATGGACCCTGTACAGTGATCCTTACCCTGAATACACAGGGACACTCTACATTAACCCTTACCCTGAATACACACGGACACTTTACAGTAACCCATAGCCTGAATACACAGGGACCCTGTACAGTAACCCTTACCCAGAATACACAGGGACACTGTACACTGACCCTTACCCTGAATACACAGGGACCGTGTACAGTAACCTTTACCCTGAATACACAGGTACCCTGTACAGTAACCCTTACCCTGAATACACAGGGACCCTGTACAGTAACCCTTACCCTGAATACACAGGGACAATGTTCACTGACCCTTACCCTGAATACACAGGGACCGTGTACAGTAACCCATACCCTGAATACACAGGGACCCTGTACAGTAACCCTTACCCTGAATACACAGGGACTCTGTACAGTAAACCCTACCCTGAATAGACAGGGACCCTGTACAGTAACCCTTATCCTGAATACACAGGGTCCTGTACAATAACCCTTACCCTGAATACACAGGGACACTCTACAGTGACCCTTATCCTGAATACACAGGGTCCTGTACAATAACCCTTACCCTGAATACAGAGGGACCCTGTACAGTGTCCCATACCCTGAATACACAGGGATCCTGTACAATTACCCTTACCCTGAATACACACGTACCCTGTACAGTGACCCTTACCCTGAATACACAGGGATCGTGTAAAATAGCCCTTACCCTGAATACACAGGGACCCTGTACAGTAACCCTTACCCTGAATACACAGGTATCCTGTACAGTGACCCTTACCCTGAATAAACAGCGATCCTGTACAATAACCCTTACCCTGAATACACAGGGACCCTATACAGTGACCCTTACACTGAATACACATGGATCCTGTACAATAACCCTTACCCTGAATACACAGGGACCCTGTACAGTAACCCTTACCATGAATACACAGGGGCACTGTACAATGACTCTTACCCTGAATATACAGGGACCCTGTACAGTAAACCTTACCCTGAAAACACAGGGGCCCTGTACAGTAAACCTTACCCTGAATACACAGGGACCCTGTACAGTAACCCTTACCCTGAATACACAGGGAGCCTGTACAGTAACCCTTACCCTGAATAAACAGGGACCCTGTACAGTAATCCTTATCCTGAATACACAGGGACCCTTTACAGTGACCCTTACCTTGAATTCACAGGGACCCTTTACAGTAACCCTTACCCTGAATACACAGGTATCCTGTACAATAACCCTTACCCTGAATACACAGGGACCCTGTACAGTAACCCTTACCCTGAATACACAGAGACCCGGTACAGTGACCCTTACCCTGAATACACAGGGAACCTGTACAGTGACCCTTACCCTGAATACATAGGGATCCGTACAGTGACCCTTACCCTGAATACACAGGGGCACTGTACAGTGACACTTAACCTGAATACGCAGGGACCCTGTAAGCGACCCTTACCCTGAATACACAGGGACCCTGTACAGTAACCATTACCCTGAATACACAGGGACCCTGTACAGTGAACCTTACCCTGAATACACAGTGACCCTGTACAGTGACACTTACGCTGAATACACAGGGTCTCTGTACAGTAACCCTTACCCTGAATACACAGGGAGCTGTACAGTGACTCTTACCCTGAATACACAGGGACCCTGTACAGTGATACTTACCCTGAATACACAGAGAGCCTGTACAGTAACCCTTACGCTGAATACACAGGGATCCTGTACAGTGACCCTTACTCTGAATACACAGGGTCCCTGTACTGTAATCCTTACCCTGAATACACAGGGATCCTGTACAATAGCCCTTACCCTGAATACACAGGGATCCTGTACAATAACCCTTACACTGAATACACAGAGACCCTGTACAGTAACCCTTACCCTGAATACACAGGGACCCTGTACACTGACCCTTACCCTGAATACACGGACTCTGTACAGTAACCCTTACCCTGAATACACAGGGATCCTGTACAATAACCCTTACCCTGAATACACAGGGACCCTGTACAGTAACCCTTACCCTGAATACACAGAGACCCTGTACAGTGACCCTTACCCTTAATACACAGGGACCCTGTACAGTGACCCTTACCCGGAATACACAGGGACCTGTACAGTGACCCTTAACCTGAATACACAGGGACACTCTATAGTGAAACTTAACCGGAATACACAGGGACCCTATAAGCGAACCTTACCCTGAATACACAGGGACCCTGTACAGTAACCCTTACCCTGAATACACAGTGACCTGTACAGTGACCCTTACCCTGAATACACAGGGACCCTGTACAGTGACACTTACCCTGAATACACAGGGACCCTGTAAAGTAACACTTACCCTGAATACACAGGAATCCGGTACAATAACCCTTACCCTGAATACACAGGGACCCTGTACAGTAACCCTTACCCTGAATACAGAGGGACCCTGTACAGTGTCCCATACCCTGAATACACAGGGATCCTGTACAATAATCCTTACCCTGAATACACAGGGACCCTGTACAGTAACCCTTACCCTGAATACACAAGGACCCTGTACAGTGACCCTTACCTTGAATACACAGGGACCCTTTACAGTAACCCTTACCCTGAATACACAGGTATCCTTTAAATAACCCTTACCCTGAATACACAGGGACCCTGTACAGTAACCCTTACCCTGAATACACAGGGACCGTGTACAGTGACCCTTACCCTGAATACACAGGGACCCTGTACAGTGACCCTTACCCTGAATACACAGGGATCTGTACTGTGACCCTTACCCTGAATAGACAGGGGCACTGTACAGTGACACTTAACCTGAATACGCAGGGACCCTGTAAGCGATCCTTACCCTGAATACACAGGGATCCTGTACAGTAACCCTTACCCTGAATACTCAGGGACCTGTACAGTGAACATTACCCTGAATACACAGGGACTCTGTACAGTGACACTTACCCTGAATAAACAGGGACCCTGTACAGTGACACTTACCCTGAATACACAGGGACCCTCTACAGTGATACTTACTCTGAATACAGAGGGTCCCTGTACAGTAACCCTTACCCTGAATACACAGGGACCCTCTACAGTGATACTTACTCTGAATACAGAGGGTCCCTGTACAGTAACCCTTACCCTGAATACACAGGGTCCCTGTACCGTAACCCTTACCCTGAATACACAGGGATCCTGTACAATAGCCCTTACCCTGAATACACAGGGACCCTGTACAGTAACCCTTACCATGAATACAAAGGGACCCTGTACAGTGACCCTTACCCTGAATACACAGGGATCCTGTACAATAAACCTTACCGTGAATACACAGGGACCCTTTATAGTGACCCTAACCCTGAATACACAGGGATCCTGTACAATAACCCTTACCCTGAATACACAGCGACCCTGTACAGTAACCCTTACCATGAATACACAGGGTCACAGTACAGTGACCCATACCCTGAATATACAGGGACCCTGTACAGTAACCCTTACCCTGAATACACAGGGAACTTTTACAGTAAACCTTACCCTGAATACACAGGGTCCCTGTACAGTGACCCTTACCCTGAATAAACAGGGACACAGTACAGTAACCCTTACCCTGAATACACAGGGACCCTGTGCAGTGACACTTACCCTGAATACACAGGGACCCTGTACAGTAACCCTTACCCTGAATACACAGGAATCCTGTACAATATCCCTTACCCTGAATACACAGGGACCCTGTACAGTAATCCTTACCCTGAATACAGAGGGACCCTGTACAGTGACCCTTACCCTGAATACACAGGGATGCTGTACAATAACCCTTACCCTGAATACACAGGGACCCTGTACAGTAACCCTTACCCTGAATACACAGGGACCCTGTACAGTGACCCTTACCCTGAATACACAGGGACCCTTTACAGTAACCCTTACCCTGAATACACAGGTCTCCTGTACAATAAACCTTACCCTGAATACACAGGGACCCTGTACAGTAACCCTTACCCTGAATACACAGGGACCCTGCACAGTGACGCTTACCCTGAATACACAGGGACCCTGTACAGTGATCCTTACCCTGAATACACAGGGATCT
Source organism: Pristiophorus japonicus (assembly GCF_044704955.1). NCBI lineage: Eukaryota > Metazoa > Chordata > Chondrichthyes > Pristiophoridae > Pristiophorus > Pristiophorus japonicus. Next base: position 8,896,792 of record NC_092011.1, read on the forward strand.
GTACAGTGACCCTTACCCTGAATACACAGGTGCACTGTACAGTGACACTTAACCTGAATACGCAGGGATCCTGTAAGCACCCCTTACCCTGAATACACAGGGACCCTGTACAGTAAACCTTACCCTGAATACACAGGGACCTGTACAGTAAACCTTACCCTGAATACACAGGGACCCTGTACAATGACACTTACCCTGAATACACAGGGTCCCTGTACAGTAACCCTTACCCTGAATACACAGGGAGCTGTACAGTGACACTTACCCTGAATACACAGCGACCCTGTACAGTAACCCTTACGCTGAATACACAGGGATGCTGCAGAGTAACCCTTACCCTGAATACACAGGGTCCCTGTACCGTAACCCTTACCCTGAATACACAGGGATCCTGTACAATAGCCCTTACCCTGAATACACAGGGACCCTGTACAGTAACCCTTACCCTGAATACAAAGGGACCCTGTACAGTGACCCTTACCCTGAATACACAGGGATCCTGTACAATAACCCTTACCGTGAATACACAGGGACCCTGTATAGTGACCCTAACCCTGAATACACAGGGATCCTGTACAATAACCCTTACCCTGAATACACAGCGACCCTCTACAGTAACCCTTACCATGAATACGCAGGAATCCTGTACAATAACCCTTACCCTGAATACTCAGGGACCCTGTACAGTAACCCTTACCCTGAATAAAGACGGACCCTGTACAGTGACCCTTACCCTGAATACACAGGGAACCTGTACAATAACCTTTACCCTGAATACACAGGGACCCTGTACAGTAACCCTTACCCTGAATACACAGGGACACTGTACAGTGACCCTTACCCTGAATACACAGGGATCCTGTACAATAACCCTTACCCTGAATACACAGGGACCCTGTACAGTGACCCTAACCCTGAATACACAGGGATCCTGTACAATAACCCTTACCCTGAATACACAGGTACCCTGTACAGTAACCCTTACCCTGAATACACACCGACACTGTACAGTGTTCCTTACCATGAATATACAGGGACCCTGTACAGTATCCCTTACCCTGAATACATAGGGACCCTGTACAGTAACCCTTACCCTGAATACACAGGGACCCTGTACAGTGATCCTTACCCTGAATACACAGGGATCCTGTAAATTACCCTTACCCTGAATACACACGTACCCTGTTCAGTGACCCTTACCCTGAATACACAGGGTTAGTTTACAATAGCCCTTACCCTGAATACACAGGGACCCTGTACAGTAATATTTACCCTGAATACACAGGTATCCTGTACAGTGACCCTTACACTGAATAAACAGCGATCCTGTACAATAACCCTTACCCTGCATACACAGGGACACTATACAGTGACCCTTACACTGAATACACAGGGATCCTGTACAATAACCCTTACCCTGAATACACAGGGACCCTGTACAGTAAAACTTACCATGAATACACAGGGACACTGTACAATGACTCTTACCCTGAATATACAGGGACCCTGTACAGTAAACCTTACCCTGAAAACACAAGGGCCCTGTACAGTAACCCTTACCCTGAATACACAGGGACCCTGTACAGTAACCCTTACCCTGAAAACACAGGGAGCCTGTACAGTAACCCTTACCCTGAATACACAGGGACCCTGTACAGTAACCCTTACCATGAATACACAGGGACCCTTTACAGTGACTCTTACCCTGAATACACAGGGACCCTTTACAGTAACCCTTACCCTGAATACACAGGTATCCTGTACAATAACCCTTACCCTGAATACACAGGGTCCCTGTACAGTAACCCTTACCCTGAATACATAGGGACCCGGTAGAGGGACCCTTACCCTGAATACACAGGGAACCTGTACAGTGACCCTTACCCTGAATACACAGGGATCTGTACAGTGACCCTTACCCTGAATACACAGGGGCACTGTACAGTGACACTTAACCTGAATAGGCAGGGACCCTGTAAGCGACCCTTACCCTGAATACACAGAGACCCTGTACAGTAACCCTTACCCTGAATACACAGGGACCCTGTACAGTGAACCTTACCCTGAATACACAGTGACCCTTTACAGTGACACTTACCCTGAATACACAGGGTCTCTGTACAGTAACCCTTACCCTGAATACACAGGGAGCTGTACAGTGACTCTTACCCTGAATACACAGGGACCCTGTACAGTGACACTTACCCTGAATACACAGGGACCCTGTACAGTAATCCTTACGCTGAATACACAGGGATCCTGTACAGTGACCCTTACCCTGAATACACAGGGTCCCTGTACTGTAACCCTTACCCTGAATACACAGGGATCCTGTACAATAGCCCTTACCCTGAATACACAGGGATCCTGTACAATAACCCTTACCCTGAATACACAGAGACCCTGTACAGTAACCCTTACCCTGAATACACAGGGACCCTGTACACAGACCCTTACCCTGAATACACAGGGACTCTATACAGTAACCCTTACCCTGAATACACAGGGATCCTGTAAAATAACCCTTACCCTGAATACACAGGTACCCTGTACAGTAACCCTTACCCTGAATACACAGAGACCCTGTACAGTGACCCTTACCCTTAATACACAGGGACCCTGTACAGTGACCCTTACCCTGAATACACGGGGACCTGTACAGTGACCCTTAACCTGAATACACAGGGACACTCCATAGTGAAACTTAACCGGAATACACAGGGACCCTATAAGCGAACCTTACCCTGAATACACAGGGACCCTGTACAGTGACCCTTACCCTGAATACACAGTGACCTGTACAGTGACCCTTACCCTGAATACACAGGGACCCTGTACAGTGACACTTACCCTGAATACACAGGGACCCTGTACAGTAACCCTTATCCTGAATATACAGGGACTCTGTACAGTAAACTTTACCCTGAATACACAGGGACCCGGTACAATAACCCTTACCCTAAATACACAGGTACCCTGTGCAGTGACCCTTACCCTGAATACACAGAGACCCTGTACAGTAACCCTTACCCTGAATACACAGGGACCCTGTACAGTGATCCTTACCCTGAATACACAGGGATCTGTACAGTGACCCTTACCCTGAATACACAGGGGCACTGTACAGTGACACTTAACCTGAATACGCAGGGACCCTGTAAGCACCCCTTACCCTGAATACACAGGGACCCTGAACAGTAAACCTTACCATGAATACACAGGGACCTGTACAGTAAACCTTACCCTGAATACACAGGGACCCTGTACAATGACACTTACCCTGAATACACAGGGTCCCTGTACAGTAACCCTTACCCTGAATACACAGGGAGCTGTACAGTGACTCTTACCCTGAATACACAGGGACCCTGTACAGTGACACTTACCCTGAATACACAGCGACCCTGTACAGTAACCCTTACGCTGAATACACAGGGATGCTGCAGAGTAACCCTTACCCTGAATACACAGGGTCCCTGTACCGTAACCCTTACCCTGAATACACAGAGATCCTGTACAATAGCCCTTACCCTGAATACACAGGGACCCTGTACAGTAACCCTTACCCTGAATACAAAGGGACCCTGTACAGTGACCCTTACCCTGAATACACAGGGATCCTGTACAATAACCCTTACCGTGAATACACAGGGACCCTGTATAGTGACCCTAACCCTGAATACACAGGGATCCTGTACAATAACCCTTACCCTGAATACACAGCGACCCTCTACAGTAACCCTTACCCTGAATACTCAGGGACCTGTACAGTGAACCTTACCCTGAATACACAGGGACTCTGTACAGTGACACTTACCCTGAATAAACAGGGACCCTGTACAGTGACACTTACCCTGAATACACAGGGACCCTCTACAGTGATACTTACCCTGAATACAGAGGGTCCCTGTACAGTAACCCTTACCCTGAATACACAGGGACCCTCTACAGTGATACTTACCCTGAATACAGAGGGTCCCTGTACAGTAACCCTTACCCTGAATACACAGGGTCCCTGTACCGTAACCCTTACCCTGAATACACAGGGATCCTGTACAATAGCCCTTACCCTGAATACACAGGGACCCTGTACAGTAACCCTTACCATGAATACAAAGGGACCCTGTACAGTGACCCTTACCCTGAATACACAGGGATCCTGTACAATAAACCTTACCGTGAATACACAGGGACCCTTTATAGTGACCCTAACCCTGAATACACAGGGATCCTGTACAATAACCCTTACCCTGAATACACAGCGACCCTGTACAGTAACCCTTACCATGAATACACAGGGTCACAGTACAGTGACCCATACCCTGAATATACAGGGACCCTGTACATTAACCCTTACCCTGAATACACAGGGAACTTTTACAGTAAACCTTACCCTGAATACACAGGGTCCCTGTACAGTGACCCTTACCCTGAATAAACAGGGACACAGTACAGTAACCCTTACCCTGAATACACAGGGACCCTGTGCAGTGACACTTACCCTGAATACACAGGGACCCTGTACAGTAACCCTTACCCTGAATACACAGGAATCCTGTACAATATCCCTTACCCTCAATACACAGGGACCCTGTACAGTAATCCTTACCCTGAATACAGAGGGACCCTGTACAGTGACCCTTACCCTGAATACACAGGGATGCTGTACAATAACCCTTACCCTGAATACACAGGGACCCTGTACAGTAACCCTTACCCTGAATACACAGGGACCCTGTACAGTGACCCTTACCCTGAATACACAGGGACCCTTTACAGTAACCCTTACCCTGAATACACAGGTCTCCTGTACAATAAACCTTACCCTGAATACACAGGGACCCTGTACAGTAACCCTTACCCTGAATACACAGGGACCCTGCACAGTGACGCTTACCCTGAATACACAGGTACCCTGTACAGTGATCCTTACCCTGAATACACAGGGATCTGTACAGTGACCCTTACCCTGAATACACAGGGGCACTGTACAGTGACACTTAACCTGAATACGCAGGGACCCTGTAAGCACCCCTTACCCTGAATACACAGGGACCCTGTACAGTAAACCTTACCCTGAATACACAGGGACCTGTACAGTAAACCTTACCCTGAATACACAGGGACCCTGTACAATGACACTTACCCTGAATACACAGGGTCCCTGTACAGTAACCCTTACCGTGAATACACAGGGAGCTGTACAGTGACTCTTACCCTGAATACACAGGGACCCTGTACAGTGAAACTTACCCTGAATACACAGCGACCCTGTACAGTAACCCTTACGCTGAATACACAGGGATGCTGCAGAGTAACCCTTACCCTGAATACACAGGGTCCCTGTACCGTAACCCTTACCCTGAATACACAGGGATCCTGTACAATAGCCCTTACCCTGAATACACAGGGACCCTGTACAGTAACCCTTACCCTGAATACAAAGGGACCCTGTACAGTGACCCTTACCCTGAATACACAGGGATCCTGTACAATAACCCTTACCGTGAATACACAGGGACCCTGTATAGTGACCCTAACCCTGAATACACAGGGATCCTGTACAATAACCCTTACCCTGAATACACAGCGACCCTCTACAGTAACCCTTACCATGAATACGCAGGAATCCTGTACAATAACCCTTACCCTGAATACTCAGGGACCCTGTACAGTAACCCTTACCCTGAATAAAGAGGGACCCTGTACAGTGACCCTTACCCTGAATACACAGGGATCCTGTACAATAACCCTTACCCTGAATACACAGGGACCATGTACAGTAACCCTTACCCTGAATACACAGGGACACTGTACAGTGACCCTTACCCTGAATACACAGGGATCCTGTACAATAACCCTTACCCTGAATACACAGGGACCCTGTACAGTGACCCTAACCCTGAATACACAGGGATCCTGTACAATAACCCTTACCCTGAATACACAGGTACCCTGTACAGTAACCCTTACCCTGAATACACACCGACACTGTACAGTGTTCCTTACCATGAATATACAGGGACCCTGTACAGTATCCCTTACCCTGAATACATAGGGACCCTGTACAGTAACCCTTACCCTGAATACACAGGGACCCTGTACAGTGATCCTTACCCTGAATACACAGGGATCCTGTAAATTACCCTTACCCTGAATACACACGTACCCTGTTCAGTGACCCTTACCCTGAATACACAGGGTTAGTTTACAATAGCCCTTACCCTGAATACACAGGGACCCTGTACAGTAATATTTACCCTGAATACACAGGTATCCTGTACAGTGACCCTTACCCTGAATAAACAGCGATCCTGTACAATAACCCTTACCCTGCATACACAGGGACCCTATACAGTGACCCTTACACTGAATACACAGGGTCCTGTACAATAACCCTTACCCTGAATACACAGGGACCCTGTACAGTAAAACTTACCATGAATACACAGGGACACTGTACAATGACTCTTACCCTGAATATACAGGGACCCTGTACAGTAAACCTTACCCTGAAAACACAAGGGCCCTGTACAGTAAACCTTACCCTGAATACACAGGGACCCTGTACAGTAACCCTTACCCTGAAAACACAGGGAGCCTGTACAGTAACCCTTACCCTGAATACACAGGGACCCTGTACAGTAACCCTTACCATGAATACACAGGGACCCTTTACAGTGACTCTTACCCTGAATACACAGGGACCCTTTACAGTAACCCTTACCCTGAATACACAGGTATCCTGTACAATAACCCTTACCCTGAATACACAGGGTCCCTGTACAGTAACCCTTACCCTGAATACATAGGGACCCGGTAGAGTGACCTTACCCTGAATACACAGGGAACCTGTACAGTGACCCTTACCCTGAATACACAGGGATCTGTACAGTGACCCTTACCCTGAATACACAGGGGCACTGTACAGTGACACTTAACCTGAATAGGCAGGGACCCTGTAAGCGACCCTTACCCTGAATACACAGAGACCCTGTACAGTAACCCTTACCCTGAATACACAGGGACCCTGTACAGTGAACCTTACCCTGAATACACAGTGACCCTTTACAGTGACACTTACCCTGAATACACAGGGTCTCTGTACAGTAACCCTTACCCTGAATACACAGGGAGCTGTACAGTGACTCTTACCCTGAATACACAGGGACCCTGTACAGTGACACTTACCCTGAATACACAGGGACCCTGTACAGTAATCCTTACGCTGAATACACAGGGATCCTGTACAGTGACCCTTACCCTGAATACACAGGGTCCCTGTACTGTAACCCTTACCCTGAATACACAGGGATCCTGTACAATAGCCCTTACCCTGAATACACAGGGATCCTGTACAATAACCCTTACCCTGAATACACAGAGACCCTGTACAGTAACCCTTACCCTGAATACACAGGGACCCTGTACACTGACCCTTACCCTGAATACACAGGGACTCTATACAGTAACCCTTACCCTGAATACACAGGGATCCTGTAAAATAACCCTTACCCTGAATACACAGGTACCCTGTACAGTAACCCTTACCCTGAATACACAGAGACCCTGTACAGTGACCCTTACCCTTAATACACTGGGACCCTGTACAGTGACCCTTACCCTGAATACACGGGGACCTGTACAGTGACCCTTAACCTGAATACACAGGGACACTCCATAGTGAAACTTAACCGGAATACACAGGGACCCTATAAGCGAACCTTACCCTGAATACACAGGGACCCTGTACAGTGAACCTTACCCTGAATACACAGTGACCTGTACAGTGACCCTTACCCTGAATACACAGGGACCCTGTACAGTGACACTTACCCTGAATACACAGGGACCCTGTACAGTAACCCTTATCCTGAATATACAGGGACTCTGTACAGTAAACTTTACCCTGAATACACAGGGACCCGGTACAATAACCCTTACCCTAAATACACAGGTACCCTGTGCAGTGACCCTTACCCTGAATCCACAGAGACCCTGTACAGTAACCCTTACCCGGAATACACAGGGATCCTGTACAGTGATCCTTACCCTGAATACACAGGGATCTGTACAGTGACCCTTACCCTGAATACACAGGGGCACTGTACAGTGACACTTAACCTGAATACGCAGGGACCCTGTAAGCACCCCTTACCCTGAATACACAGGGACCCTGTACAGTAAACCTTACCCTGAATACACAGGGACCTGTACAGTAAACCTTACCCTGAATACACAGGGACCCTGTACAATGACACTTACCCTGAATACACAGGGTCCCTGTACAGTAACCCTTACCCTGAATACACAGGGAGCTGTACAGTGACTCTTACCCTGAATACACAGGGACCCTGTACAGTGACACTTACCCTGAATACACAGCGACCCTGTACAGTAACCCTTACGCTGAATACACAGGGATGCTGCAGAGTAACCCTTACCCTGAATACACAGGGTCCCTGTACCGTAACCCTTACCCTGAATACACAGAGATCCTGTACAATAGCCCTTACCCTGAATACACAGGGACCCTGTACAGTAACCCTTACCCTGAATACAAAGGGACCCTGTACAGTGACCCTTACCCTGAATATACAGGGATCCTGTACAATAACCCTTACCGTGAATACACAGGGACCCTGTATAGTGACCCTAACCCTGAATACACAGGGATCCTGTACAATAACCCTAACCCTGAATACACAGCGACCCTCTACAGTAACCCTTACCATGAATACGCAGGAATCCTGTACAATAACCCTTACCCTGAATACTCAGGGACACTGTACAGTAACCCTTACCCTGAATAAAGAGGGACCCTGTACAGTGACCCTTACCCTGAATACACAGGGATCCTGTACAATAACCCTTACCCTGAATACACAGGGACCCTATACAGTAACCCTTACCCTGAATACACAGAGACACTGTACAGTGACCCTTACCCTGAATACACAGGGATCCTGTACAATAACCCTTACCCTGAATACACAGGGACCCTGTACAGTGACCCTAACCCTGAATACATAGGGATCCTGTACAATAACCCTTACCCTGAATACACAGGTACCCTGTACAGTAACCCTTATCCTGAATACACACCGACACTGTACAGTGTTCCTTACCATGAATATACAGGGACCCTGTACAGTATCCCTTACCCTGAATACATAGGGACCCTGTACAGTAACACTTACCCTGAATACACAGGGACCCTGTACAGTGATCCTTACCCTGAATACACAGGGATCCTGTAAATTACCCTTACCCTGAATACACACGTACCCTGTTCAGTGACCCTTACCCTGAATACACAGGGTTAGTTTACAATAGCCCTTACCCTGAATACACAGGGACCCTGTACAGTAATATTTACCCTGAATACACAGGTATCCTGTACAGTGACCCTTACCCTGAATAAACAGCGATCCTGTACAATAACCCTTACCCTGCATACACAGGGACCCTATACAGTGACCCTTACACTGAATACACAGGGATCCTGTACAATAACCCTTATCCTGAATACACAGGGACCCTGTACAGTAAAACTTACCATGAATACACAGGGACACTGTACAATGACTCTTACCCTGAATATACAGGGACCCTGTACAGTAAACCTTACCCTGAAAACACAAGGGCCCTGTACAGTAACCCTTACCCTGAATACACAGGGACCCTGTACAGTAACCCTTACCCTGAATACACAGGGAGCCTGTACAGTAACCCTTACCCTGAATACACAGGGACCCTGTACAGTAACCCTTACCATGAATACACAGGGACCCTTTACAGTGACTCTTACCCTGAATACACAGGGACCCTTTACAGTAACCCTTACCCTGAATACACAGGTATCCTGTACAATAACCCTTACCCTGAATACACAGGGTCCCTGTACAGTAACCCTTACCCTGAATACATAGGGACCCGGTAGAGTGACCCTTACCCTGAATACACAGGGAACCTGTACAGTGACCCTTACCCTGAATAAACAGGGATCTGTACAGTGACCCTTACCCTGAATACACAGGGGCACTGTACAGTGACACTTAACCTGAATAGGCAGGGACCCTGTAAGCGACCCTTACCCTGAATACACAGAGACCCTGTACAGTAACCCTTACCCTGAATACACAGGGACCCTGTACAGTGAACCTTACCCTGAATACACAGTGACCCTTTACAGTGACACTTACCCTGAATACACAGGGTCTCTGTACAGTAACCCTTACCCTGAATACACAGGGAGCTGTACAGTGACTCTTACCCTGAATACACAGGGACCCTGTACAGTGACACTTACCCTGAATACACAGGGACCCTGTACAGTAATCCTTACGCTGAATACACAGGGATCCTGTACAGTGACCCTTACCCTGAATACACAGGGTCCCTGTGCTGTAACCCTTACCCTGAATACACAGGGATCCTGTACAATAGCCCTTACCCTGAATACACAGGGATCCTGTACAATAACCCTTACCCTGAATACACAGAGACCCTGTACAGTAACCCTTACCCTGAATACACAGGGACCCTGTACACTGACCCTTACCCTGAATACACAGGGACTCTATACAGTAACCCTTACCCTGAATACACAGGGATCCCGTAAAATAACCCTTACCCTGAATACACAGGTACCCTGTACAGTAACCTTTACCCTGAATACACAGAGACCCTGTACAGTGACCCTTACCCTTAATACACAGGGACCCTGTACAGTGACCCTTACCCTGAATACACGGGGACCTGTACAGTGACCCTTAACCTGAATACACAGGGACACTCCATAGTGAAACTTAACCGGAATACACAGGGACCCTATAAGCGAACCTTACCCTGAATACACAGGGACCCTGTACAGTGACCCTTACCCTGAATACACAGTGACCTGTACAGTGACCCTTACCCTGAATACACAGGGACCCTGTACAGTGACACTTACCCTGAATATACAGGGATCCTGTACAATAACCCTTACCGTGAATACACAGGGACCCTGTATAGTGACCCTAACCCTGAATACACAGGGATCCTGTACAATAACCCTAACCCTGAATACACAGCGACCCTCTACAGTAACCCTTACCATGAATACGCAGGAATCCTGTACAATAACCCTTACCCTGAATACTCAGGGACACTGTACAGTAACCCTTACCCTGAATAAAGAGGGACCCTGTACAGTGACCCTTACCCTGAATACACAGGGATCCTGTACAATAACCCTTACCCTGAATACACAGGGACCCTATACAGTAACCCTTACCCTGAATACACAGAGACACTGTACAGTGACCCTTACCCTGAATACACAGGGATCCTGTACAATAACCCTTACCCTGAATACACAGGGACCCTGTACAGTGACCCTAACCCTGAATACATAGGGATCCTGTACAATAACCCTTACCCTGAATACACAGGTACCCTGTACAGTAACCCTTATCCTGAATACACACCGACACTGTACAGTGTTCCTTACCATGAATATACAGGGACCCTGTACAGTATCCCTTACCCTGAATACATAGGGACCCTGTACAGTAACACTTACCCTGAATACACAGGGACCCTGTACAGTGATCCTTACCCTGAATACACAGGGATCCTGTAAATTACCCTTACCCTGAATACACACGTACCCTGTTCAGTGACCCTTACCCTGAATACACAGGGTTAGTTTACAATAGCCCTTACCCTGAATACACAGGGACCCTGTACAGTAATATTTACCCTGAATACACAGGTATCCTGTACAGTGACCCTTACCCTGAATAAACAGCGATCCTGTACAATAACCCTTACCCTGCATACACAGGGACCCTATACAGTGACCCTTACACTGAATACACAGGGATCCTGTACAATAACCCTTATCCTGAATACACAGGGACCCTGTACAGTAAAACTTACCATGAATACACAGGGACACTGTACAATGACTCTTACCCTGAATATACAGGGACCCTGTACAGTAAACCTTACCCTGAAAACACAAGGGCCCTGTACAGTAACCCTTACCCTGAATACACAGGGACCCTGTACAGTAACCCTTATCCTGAATACACAGGGAGCCTGTACAGTAACCCTTACCCTGAATACACAGGGACCCTGTACAGTAACCCTTACCATGAATACACAGGGACCCTTTACAGTGACTCTTACCCTGAATACACAGGGACCCTTTACAGTAACCCTTACCCTGAATACACAGGTATCCTGTACAATAACCCTTACCCTGAATACACAGGGTCCCTGTACAGTAACCCTTACCCTGAATACATAGGGACCCGGTAGAGTGACCCTTACCCTGAATACACAGGGAACCTGTACAGTGACCCTTACCCTGAATAAACAGGGATCTGTACAGTGACCCTTACCCTGAATACACAGGGGCACTGTACAGTGACACTTAACCTGAATAGGCAGGGACCCTGTAAGCGACCCTTACCCTGAATACACAGAGACCCTGTACAGTAACCCTTACCCTGAATACACAGGGACCCTGTACAGTGAACCTTACCCTGAATACACAGTGACCCTTTACAGTGACACTTACCCTGAATACACAGGGTCTCTGTACAGTAACCCTTACCCTGAATACACAGGGAGCTGTACAGTGACTCTTACCCTGAATACACAGGGACCCTGTACAGTGACACTTACCCTGAATACACAGGGACCCTGTACAGTAATCCTTACGCTGAATACACAGGGATCCTGTACAGTGACCCTTACCCTGAATACACAGGGTCCCTGTACTGTAACCCTTACCCTGAATACACAGGGATCCTGTACAATAGCCCTTACCCTGAATACACAGGGATCCTGTACAATAACCCTTACCCTGAATACACAGAGACCCTGTACAGTAACCCTTACCCTGAATACACAGGGACCCTGTACACTGACCCTTACCCTGAATACACAGGGACTCTATACAGTAACCCTTACCCTGAATACACAGGGATCCCGTAAAATAACCCTTACCCTGAATACACAGGTACCCTGTACAGTAACCTTTACCCTGAATACACAGAGACCCTGTACAGTGACCCTTACCCTTAATACACAGGGACCCTGTACAGTGACCCTTACCCTGAATACACGGGGACCTGTACAGTGACCCTTAACCTGAATACACAGGGACACTCCATAGTGAAACTTAACCGGAATACACAGGGACCCTATAAGCGAACCTTACCCTGAATACACAGGGACCCTGTACAGTGACCCTTACCCTGAATACACAGTGACCTGTACAGTGACCCTTACCCTGAATACACAGGGACCCTGTACAGTGACACTTACCCTGAATACACAGGGACCCTGTACAGTAACCCTTACCCTGAATACACAGGAATCATGTACAATAACCCTTACCCTGAATAAACAGGGACCCATTACAGTAACCCTTACCCTGAATACAGAGGGACCCTGTACAGTGTCCCTTACCCTTAATACACAGGGATCCTGTACAATAACACTTACCCTGAATACACAGGGACCCTGTACAGTAACCCTTACCCTGAATACACAGGAACCCTGTACAGTGACCCTTACCTTGAATACACAGGTATCCTTTACAATAACCCTTACCCTGAATACTCAGGGACCCTGTACAGTAACCCTTACCCTGAATACACAGGGACCGTGTACAGTGACCCTTACCCTGAATACACAGGGACCCTGTACAGTGACCCTTAAACTGAATACACAGGGATCTGTACAGTGACCCTTACCCTGAATACACAGGGGCACTGTACAGTGACACTTAACCTGAATACGCAGGGAACCTGTAAGCGATCCTTACCCTGAATACACAGGGACCCTGTACAGTAATCCTTACCCTGAATACACAGGGACCTGTACAGTGAACCTTACCCTGAATAAACAGGGACTCTGTACAGTGACACTTACCCTGAATACACAGGGTCCCTGTACAGTAACCCTTACCCTGAATACACAGGGAGCTGTACAGTGACTCTTACCCTGAATAAACAGGGACCCTGTACAGTGACACTTACCCTGAATACACAGGGAGCCTGTACAGTAACCCTTACGCTGAATACACAGGGATCCTGTACATTGACCCTTACCCTGAATACACAGGGTCCCTGTACCGTAAACCTTACCCTGAATACACAGGGATCCTGTACAATAGCCCTTACCCTGAATACACAGGGACCCTGTACAGTAACCCTTACCATGAATACAAAGGGACACTGTACAGTGACCCTTACCCTGAATACACAGGGATCCTGTACAATAACCCTTACCGTGAATACACAGGGACCCTGTATAGTGACCCTAACCCTGAATACACAGGGATCCTGTACAATAATCCTTACCCTGAATAAACAGGAACCCTGTACAATAACCCTTACCCTGAATACACAGCGACTCTGTACAGTAACCCTTACCCTGAATACACAGGTACCCTGTACAGTAAGCCTTACCCTGAAAACACAGGGAACTTGTACAGTAAACCTTACCCTGAATACACAGGGTCCGTGTACAGTGACCCTTACCCTGAATAAACAGGGACACAGTACAGTAACCCTTACCCTGAATACACAGGGTCCCTGTACAGTGACCATTACCCTGAATACACAGGGACCCTGTACAGTAACCCTCACCCTGCATACACAGGGACCTGTACAGTGACCCTTACCCTGAATACACAGGGACCCTGTGCAGTGACACTTACCCTGAATACACAGGGACCCTGTACAGTAACCCTTACCCTGAATACACAGGAATCCTGTACAATAACCCTTACCCTGAATACACAGGGAACCTGTACAGTAACCCTTACCCTGAATACAGAGGGACCCTGTACAGTGACCCTTACCCTGAATAAACAGGGATGCTGTACAATAACACTTACGCTGAATACACAGGGACCCTGTACAGTAACCCTTACCCTGAATACACAGGGACCCTGTACAGTGACCCTTACCCTGAATACACAGGGACCCTTTACAGTAACCCTTACCCTGAATATACAGGTATCCTGTACAATAAACCTTACCCTGAATACACAGGGACCTTGTACAGTAACCCTTACCCTGAATACACAGGGACCCTGCACAGTGACCCTTACCCTGAATACACAGGGACCCTGTACAGTGACCCTTACCCTGAATACACAGGGATCTGTACAGTGACCCTTACCCTGAATACACAGGGGCACTGTACAGTGAAACTTAACCGGAATACGCAGGGACCCTGTAAGCGACCCTTACCCTGAATACACAGGGACCCTGTACAGTAACCCTTACCCTGAATACACAGGGACCTGTACAGTAAACCTTACCCTGAATACACAGGGACACTGTACAGTGACACTTACCCTGAATACACAGGGTCCCTGTACAGTAACCCTTACCCTGAATACACAGGGAGCTGTACAGTGACTCTTACCCTGAATACACAGGGACCCTGTACAGTGACACTTACCCTGAATACACAGCGACCCTTTACAATAACCCTTACGCTGAATACACAGGGATGCTGTAGAGTGATCCTTACCCTGAATACACAGGGTCCCTGTACCGTAACCCTTACCCTGAATACACAGGGATCCTGTACAATAGCCCTTACCATTAATACACAGGGACCCTGTACAGTAACCCATACCCTGAATACAAAGGGACCCTGTACAGTGACCCTTACCCTGAATACACAGGGATCCTGTACAATAACCCTTACCGTGAATACACAGGGACCCTGTGTAGTGACCCTAACCCTGAATACACAGGGATCCTGTACAATAACCCTTACCCTGAATACACAGCGACCCTGTACAGTAACCCTTACCCTGAATACACAGGGACCCTGTACAGTGACCCGTAACCTGAATACACAGGGACCCTTTACAGTAACCCTTACCCTGAATAAACAGTTATCCTGAACAATAACCCTTACCCTGAATACTCAGGGACCAGGTACAGTAACCCTTACCCTGAATACACAGGGACCCTGTACAGTGACCCGTAACCTGAATACACAGGGACCCTTTACAGTAACCCTTACCCTGAATAAACAGTTATCCTGAACAATAACCCTTACCCTGAATACTCAGGGACCAGGTACAGTAACCCTTACCCTGAATACACAGGGACCGTGTACAGTGACCCTTACCCTGAATACACAGGGACCATGTACAGTGACCCTTACCCTGAATACACAGGGATCTGTACCGTGACCCTTACCCTGAATACACAGGGGCACTGTACAATGACACTTAACCTGAATACGCAGGCACCCTGTAAGGGACGCTTAACCTGAATACACAGGGACCCTGTACAGTAACCCTTACCCTGAATACTCAGGGACCTGTACAGTGAACCTTACCCTGAATACACAGGGACCCTGTACAGTGACACTTACCCTGAATACACAGGGTCTCTGTACAGTAACCCTTACCCTGAATACACAGGGAGCTGTACAGTGAATCTTACGCTGAATACACAGGGACCCTGTACAGTGACACTTACCCTGAAACACAGGGACCCTGTACAGTAAACCTTACACTGAATACACAGGGAACCTGTACAATAACCCTTACCGTGAATACACAGGGATCCTGTATAGTGACCCTAACCCTGAATACACAGGGATCCTGTACAATAACCCTTACCCTGAATACACAGCGACCCTGTACAGTAACCCTTACCATGAATACGCAGGAATCCTGTACAATAACCCTTACCCTGAATATACAGGGACCCTGTACAGTAACCCTTACACTGAATACAGAGGGACCCTGTACAGTGAATCGTACCCTGAATACACAGGGACCCTGTACAGTGACCCTTACCCTGAATACACAGGGACCTGTACAATGACACTTAACCTGAATACGCAGGGACCCTGTAAGCGACCCTTACCCTGAATACACAGGGACCCTGTACAGTAACCCTTACCCTGACTACACAGGAAACTGTACAGTGACCCTTACCCTGAATACACAGGGACCCTGTACAGTGACACTTACCCTGAATACACAGGGACACTGTAAGCGACCCTTACCCTGAATACACAGGGACCCTGTACAGTAACCCTTACCCTGAATACAAAGGGACCCTGTACAGTGACCCTTACCCTGAATACACAGGGATCCTGTACAATAACACTTACAGTGAATACACAGGGAGCCTTATAGTGACCCTAACCCTGAATACACTGGGATCCTGTACAGCAACCCTTACCCTGAATACACAGGGACCTGTACAGTGAACCTTACCCTGAATACACAGTGACCCTGTACAGTGACATTTACCCTGAATACACAGCGACCCTGTACAGTAACCCTTACCCTGAATACACAGGGACCCTGTACAGTGACCCTTAACCTGAATACACAGGGACCCTTTACAGTAACCCTTACCCTGAATAAACAGGTATCCTGTACAATAACCCTTACCCTGAATACTCAGGGACCAGGTACAGTAAACCTTACCCAGAATACACAGGGACCCTGTACAGTGACCCTTACCCTGAATACACAGGGACCATGTACAGTGACCCTTACCCTGAATACACAGGGATCTGTACCATGAACCTTACCCTGAATAAACAGGGGCACTGTACAATGACACTTAACCTGAATACGCAGGCACCCTGTAAGGGACGCTTAACCTGAATACACAGGGACCCTGTACAGTAACCCTTACCCTGAATACTCAGGGACCTGTACAGTGAACCTTACCCTGAATACACAGGGACCCTGTACAGTGACACTTACCCTGAATACACAGGGTCCCTGTACAGTAACCCTTAACCTGAATACACAGGGAGCTGTACAGTGAATCTTACGCTGAATACACAGGGACCCTGTACAGTGACACTTACCCTGAATACACAGGGACCCTGTACAGTAAACCTTACACAGAATACACAGGGAACCTGTACAATAACCCTTACCGTGAATACACAGGGATCCTGTATAGTGACCCGAACCCTGAATACACAGGGATCCTGTACAATAACCCTTACCCTGAATATACAGCGACCCTGTACAGTAACCCTTACCATGAATACAGTGGGACCCTGTACAGTGAATCGTACCCTGAATACACAGGGACCCTGTACAGTGACCCTTACCCTGAATACACAGGGGCACTGTACAATGACACTTAACCTGAATACGCAGGGACCCTGTAAGCGACCCTTACCCTGAATACACAGGGACCCTGTACAGTAACCCTTACCCTGAATACACAGGGACCTGTACAGTGACCCTTACCCTGAATACACAGGGACCCTGTACAGTGACACTTACCCTGAATACACAGGGTCCCTGTACAGTAACCCTTACCCTGAATACACAGGGAGCTGTACAGTGAATCTTACCCTGAATACACAGGGACCCTGTACAGTAACACTTACCCTGAATACACAGGGACCCTGTACAGTAAACCTTACACTGAATACACAGGGAACCTGTACAATAACCCTTACCGTGAATACACAGGGATCCTGTATAGTGACCCTAACCCTGAATACACAGGGATCCTGTACAATAACCCTTACCCTGAATACACAGCGACCCTGTACAGTAACCCTTACCATGAATACGCAGGAATCCTGTACAATAACCCTTACCCTGAATATACAGGGACCCTATACAGTAACCCTTACACTGAATACAGAGGGACCCTGTACAGTGAATCGTACCCTGAATACACTGGGACCCTGTACAGTGACCCTTACCCTGAATACACAGGGGAACTGTACAATGACACTTAACCTGAATACGCAGGGACCCTGTAAGCGACCCTTACCCTGAATACACAGGGACCCTGTACAGTAACCCTTACCCTGAATACACAGGGACCTGTACAGTGACCCTTACCCTGAATACACAGGGACCCTGTACAGTGACACTTACCCTGAATACACAGGGGCCCTGTACAGTAACCCTTACCCTGAATACACAGGGAGCTGTACAGTGACTCTTACCCTGAATACACAGGGACCCTGTACAGTGACACTTACCCTGAATACACAGGGTCCCTGTACAGTAACCCTTACCCTGAATACACAGGGACCCTGTACCGTAACCCTTACCCTGAATACACATGGATCCTGTACAATAGCCCTTACCCTGAATACACAGGGACCCTGTACAGTAACCCTTACCCTGAATACAAAGGGACCCTGTACAGTGACCCTTACCCTGAATACACAGGGATCCTGTACAATAACACTTACCGTGAATACACAGGGACCCTTATAGTGACCCTAACCCTGAATACACTGGGATCCTGTACAATAAACCTTACCCTGAATACATAGCGACCCTCTACAGTAACCCTTACCATGAATACACAGGGTCACTGTACAGTGACCCATACCCTGAATATACAGGGACCTGTACAGTAACCCTTACCCTGAATACACAGGGAACTTGTACAGTAACCCTTACCCTGAATACACAGGGACCCTGTACAGTGACCCTTACCCTGAATAAACAGGGACACTGTACTGTATCCCTTACACTGAATACACAGGGACCCTGTACTGTGACCCTAACCCTGAATACACAGGTACCCAGTAAAGTGATCCTTACCCTGAATACACAGGGACCCTGTACTGTAACCCATTCCCTGATTACACAGGGATCCTGTACAGTGACCCTAACCCTGAATATACAGGTACCCTGAGCAGTGACCCTTACCCTGAATACACAGGGACCCTGTACAGTGATCCTTACCCTGAATACACAGGGACTCTGTACATTAACCCTTACCCTGAATACACACGGACACTTTACAGTAACCCATACCCTGAATACACAGGGACCCTGTACAGTAACCCTTACCCAGAATACACAGGGTCCCTGTACAGTGACCCTTACCCTGAATAGACAGGGACCCTGTACAGTAACCCTTCCCCTGAATACACAGGGACCCTGTACTGTGACCCTAACCCTGAATACACAGGTACCCAGTAAAGTGATCCTTACCCTGAATACACAGGGACCCTGTACTGTAACCCATTCCCTGAATACACAGGGATCCTGTACAGTGACCCTAACCCTGAATACACAGGTACCCTGTGCAGTGACCCTTACCCTGAATACACAGGGACCCTGTACAGTGATCCTTACCCTGAATACACAGGGACTCTGTACATTAACCCTTACCCTGAATACACACGGACACTTTACAGTAACCCATACCCTGAATACACAGGGACCCTGTACAATAACCCTTACTCAGAATACACAGGGACACTGTACACTGACCGTTACCCTGAATACACAGGGACCGTGTACAGTAACCTTTACCCTGAATACACAGGTACCCTGTACAGTAACCCTTACCCTGAATACACAGGGACCCTGTACAGTAACCCTTACCCTGAATACACAGGAACAATGTTCACTGACCCTTACCCTGAATACACAGGGACCGTGTACAGTAACCCATACCCTGAATACACAGGGACCCTGTACAGTAAACCTTACCCTGAATACACAGCGACTCTGTACAGTAACCCTTACCCTGAATACACAGGGACCCTGTACAATAACCCTTACCCTGAATACACAGCGACTCTGTACAGTAACCCTTACCCTGAATACACAGGGACACTGTACAGTAAGCCTTACTCTGAAAACACAGGGAACTTGTACAGTAAACCTTACCCTGAATACACAGGGTCCGTGTACAGTGACCCTTACCCTGAATAAACAGGGACACAGTACATTAATCCTTACCCTGAATACACAGGGTCCCTGTACAGTGACCATTACCCTGAATACACAGGGACCCTGTACAGTAACCCTCACCCTGCATACACAGGAACCTGTACAGTGACCCTTACCCTGAATACACAGGGACCCTGTGCAGTGAAACTTACCCTGAATACACAGGGACCCTGTACAGTAACCCTTACCCTGAATACACAGGAATCCTGTACAATAACCCTTACCCTGAATACACAGGGAACCTGTACAGTAACCCTTACCCTGAATACAGAGGGACCCTGTACAGTGACCCTTACGCTGAATACACAGGGATGCTGTACAATAACACTTACCCTGAATACACAGGGACCCTGTACAGTAACCCTTACCCTGAATACACAGGGACCCTGTACAGTGACCCTTACCCTGAATACACAGGGACCTTTTACAGTAACCCTTACCCTGAATACACAGGTATCCTGTACAATAAACCTTACCCTGAATACACAGGGACCTTGTACAGTAATCCTTACCCTGAATACACAGGGACCCTGCACAGTGACCCTTACCCTGAATACACAGGGACCCTGTACAGTGAACCTTACCCTGAATACACAGGGATCTGTACAGTGACCCTTACCCTGAATACACAGGGGCACTGTACAGTGAAACTTAACCGGAATACGCAGGGACCCTGTAAGCGACCCTTACCCTGAATACACAGGGACCCTGTACAGTAACCCTTACCTTGAATACACAGGGACCTGTACAGTAAACCTTACCCTGAATACACAGGGACACTGTACAGTGACACTTACCCTGAATACACAGGGTCCCTGTACAGTAACCCTTACCCTGAATACACAGGGAGCTGTACAGTGACTCTTACCCTGAATACACAGGGACCCTGTACAGTGACACTTACCCTGAATACACAGCGACCCTGTACAGTAACCCTTACGCTGAATACACAGGGATGCTGTAGAGTGACCCTTACCCTGAATACACAGGGTCCCTGTACCGTAACCCTTACCCTGAATACACAGGGATCCTGTACAATAGCCCTTACCCTGAATACACAGGGACCCTGTACAGTAACCCATACCCTGAATACAAAGGGACCCTGTACAGTGACCCTTACCCTGAATAAACAGGGATCCTGTACAATAACCCTTACCGTGAATACACAGGGACCCTGTGTAGTAACCCTAACCCTGAATACATAGGGATCCTGTACAATAACCCTTACCCTGAATACACAGCGACCCTGTACAGTAACCCTTACCCTGAATACACAGGCACCCTGTACAGTGACCCTTAACCTGAATACACAGGGACCCTTTACAGTAACCCTTACCCTGAATAAACAGGTATCCTGTACAATAACCCTTACCCTGAATACTCAGGGACCAGGTACAGTAACCCTTACCCTGAATACACAGGGACCCTGTACAGTGACCCTTACCCTGAATACACAGGGACCATGTACAGTGACCCTTACCCTGATTACACAGGGATCTGTACCATGACCCTTACCCTGAATACACAGGGGCACTGTACAATGGCACTTAACCTGAATACGCAGGCACCCTGTAAGGGACGCTTAACCTGAATACACAGGGACCCTGTACAGTAACCCTTACCCTGAATACTCAGGGACCTGTACAGTGAACCTTACACTGAATACACAGGGACCCTGTACAGTGACACTTACCCTGAATACACAGGGTCCCTGTACAGTAACCCTTACCCTGAATACACAGGGAGCTGTACAGTGAATCTTACGCTGAATACACAGGGACCCTGTACATTGACACTTACCCTGATTACACAGGGACCCTGTACAGTAAACATTACACTGAATACACAGGGAACCTGTACAATAACCCTTACCGTGAATACACAGGGATCCTGTATAGTGACACTAACCATGAATACACAGGGATCCTGTACAATAACCCTTACCCTGAATACACAGCGACCCTGTACAATAACCCTTACCATGAATACGCAGGAATCCTGTACAATAACCCTTACCCTGAATATACAGGGACCCTGTACAGTAACCCTTACACTGAATACAGAGGGACCCTGTACAGTGAATCGTACCCTGAATACACAGGGACCCTGTACAGTGACCCTTACCCAGAATACACAGGGGCACTGTACAATGACACTTAACCTGAATACGCAGGGACCCTGTAAGCGACCCTTACCCTGAATACACAGGGACCCTGTACAGTAACCCTTACCCTGAATAAACAGGGACCTGTACAGTGACCCTTACCCTGAATACACAGGGACCCTGTACAGTGACCCTTACCATGAATACACAGGGACACTCTATAGTGACCCATACTCTGAATACACAGGGATCCTGTACAATAACCCTTACCGTGAATACACAGGGACACTGTGTAGTGACCCTAACCCTGAATACATAGGGATCCTGTACAATAACCCTTACCCTGAATACACAGCGACCCTGTACAGTAACACTTACCCTGAATACACAGGGACCCTGTACAGTGACCCTTAACCTGAATACACAGGGACCCTTTACAGTAACCCTTACCCTGAATAAACAGGTATCCTGTGCAATAACCCTTACCCTGAATACACAGGGACCAGGTACAGTAAACCTTACCCTGAATCCACAGGGACCCTGTACAGTGACCCTTACCCTGAATACACAGGGACCATGTACAGTGACCCTTACCCTGAATACACAGGGATCTGTACCATGACCCTTACCCTGAATACACAGGGGCACTGTACAATGACACTTAACCTGAATACGCAGGCACCCTGTAAGGGACGCTTAACCTGAATACACAGGGACCCTGTACAGTAACCCTTACCCTGAATACTCAGGGACCTGTACAGTGAACCTTACCCTGAATACACAGGGACCCTGTATAGTGACACTTACCCTGAATACACAGGGTCCCTGTACAGTAACCCTTACCCTGAATACACAGGGAGCTGTACAGTGAATCTTACGCTGAATACACAGGGACCCTGTACAGTGACACTTACCCTGAATACACAGGGACCCTGTACAGTAAACCTTACACTGAATACACAGGGAACCTGTACAATAACCCTTACCGTGAATACACAGGGATCCTGTATAGTGACCCTAACCCTGAATACACAGGGATCCTGTACAATAACCCTTACCCTGAATACACAGCGACCCTGTACAGTAACCCTTACCATGAATACAGAGGGACCCTGTACAGTGAATCGTACCCTGAATACACAGGGACCCTGTACAGTGACCCTTACCCTGAATACACAGGGGCACTGTACAATGACACTTAACCTGAATACGCAGGGACCCTGTAAGCGACCCTTACCCTGAATACACAGGGACCCTGTACAGTAACCCTTACCCTGAATACACAGGGACCTGTACAGTGACCCTTACCCTGAATACACAGGGACCCTGTACAGTGACACTTACCCTGAATACACAGGGTCCCTGTACAGTAACCCTTACCCTGAATACACAGGGAGCTGTACAGTGAATCTTACCCTGAATACACAGGGACCCTGTACAGTGACACTTACCCTGAATACACAGGGACCCTGTACAGTAAACCTTACACTGAATACACAGGGAACCTGTACAATAACCCTTACCGTGAATACACAGGGATCCTGTATAGTGACTCTAACCCTGAATACACAGGGATCCTGTACAATAACCCTTACCCTGAATACACAGCGACCCTGTACAGTAACCCTTACCATGAATACGCAGGAATCCTGTACAATAACCCTTACCCTGAATATACAGGGACCCTGTACAGTAACCCTTACACTGAATACAGAGGGACCCTGTACAGTGAATCGTACCCTGAATACACAGGGACCCTGTACAGTGACCCTTACCCTGAATACACAGGGGCACTGTACAATGACACTTAACCTGAATACGCAGGGACCCTGTAAGCGACCCTTACCCTGAATACACAGGGACCCTGTACAGTAACCCTTACCCTGAATACACAGGGACCTGTACAGTGACCCTTACCCTGAATACACAGGGACCCTGTACAGTGACACTTACCCTGAATACACAGGGTCCCTGTACAGTAACCCTTACCCTGAATACACAGGGAGCTGTACAGTGAATCTTACCCTGAATACACAGGGACCCTGTACAGTGACACTTACCCTGAATACACAGGGTCCCTGTACAGTAACCCTTACCCTGAATACACAGGGACCCTGTACCGTAACCCTTACCCTGAATACACATGGATCCTGTACAATAGCCCTTACCCTGAATACACAGGGACCCTGTACAGTAACCCTTACCCTGAATACAAAGGGACCCTGTACAGTGACCCTTACCCTGAATACACAGGGATCCTGTACAATAACACTTACCGTGAATACACAGGGACCCTTATAGTGACCCTAACCCTGAATACACTGGGATCCTGTACAATAAACCTTACCCTGAATACATAGCGACCCTCTACAGTAACCCTTACCATGAATACACAGGGTCACTGTACAGTGACCCATACCCTGAATATACAGGGACCTGTACAGTAACCCTTACCCTGAATACACAGGGAACTTGTACAGTAACCCTTACCCTGAATACACAGGGACCCTGTACAGTGACCCTTACCCTGAATAAACAGGGACACTGTACTGTATCCCTTACACTGAATACACAGGGACCCTGTACTGTGACCCTAACCCTGAATACACAGGGGCACTGTACAGTGACCCATACCCTGAATATACAGGGACCTGTACAGTAACCCTTACCCTGAATAAACAGGTATCCTGTACAATAACCCTTACCCTGAATACTCAGGGACCAGGTACAGTAACCCTTACCCTGAATACACAGGGACCCTGTACAGTGACCCTTACCCTGAATACACAGGGACCATGTACAGTGACCCTTACCCTGATTACACAGGGATCTGTACCATGACCCTTACCCTGAATACACAGGGGCACTGTACAATGGCACTTAACCTGAATACGCAGGCACCCTGTAAGGGACGCTTAACCTGAATACACAGGGACCCTGTACAGTAACCCTTACCCTGAATACTCAGGGACCTGTACAGTGAACCTTACACTGAATACACAGGGACCCTGTACAGTGACACTTACCCTGAATACACAGGGTCCCTGTACAGTAACCCTTACCCTGAATACACAGGGAGCTGTACAGTGAATCTTACGCTGAATACACAGGGACCCTGTACATTGACACTTACCCTGATTACACAGGGACCCTGTACAGTAAACATTACACTGAATACACAGGGAACCTGTACAATAACCCTTACCGTGAATACACAGGGATCCTGTATAGTGACCCTAACCATGAATACACAGGGATCCTGTACAATAACCCTTACCCTGAATACACAGCGACCCTGTACAATAAACCTTACCATGAATACGCAGGAATCCTGTACAATAACCCTTACCCTGAATATACAGGGACCCTGTACAGTAACCCTTACACTGAATACAGAGGGACCCTGTACAGTGAATCGTACCCTGAATACACAGGGACCCTGTACAGTGACCCTTACCCAGAATACACAGGGGCACTGTACAATGACACTTAACCTGAATACGCAGGGACCCTGTAAGCGACCCTTACCCTGAATACACAGGGACCCTGTACAGTAACCCTTACCCTGAATAAACAGGGACCTGTACAGTGACCCTTACCCTGAATACACAGGGACCCTGTACAGTAACCCTTACCATGAATACACAGGGACACTCTACAGTGACCCATACTCTGAATACACAGGGATCCTGTACAATAACCCTTACCGTGAATACACAGGGACACTGTGTAGTGACCCTAACCCTGAATACATAGGGATCCTGTACAATAACCCTTACCCTGAATACACAGCGACCCTGTACAGTAACACTTACCCTGAATACACAGGGACCCTGTACAGTGACCCTTAACCTGAATACACAGGGACCCTTTACAGTAACCCTTACCCTGAATAAACAGGTATCCTGTGCAATAACCCTTACCCTGAATACACAGGGACCAGGTACAGTAAACCTTACCCTGAATCCACAGGGACCCTGTACAGTGACCCTTACCCTGAATACACAGGGACCATGTACAGTGACCCTTACCCTGAATACACAGGGATCTGTACCATGACCCTTACCCTGAATACTCAGGGGCACTGTACAATGACACTTAACCTGAATACGCAGGCACCCTGTAAGGGACGCTTAACCTGAATACACAGGGACCCTGTACAGTAACCCTTACCCTGAATACTCAGGGACCTGTACAGTGAACCTTACCCTGAATACACAGGGACCCTGTATAGTGACACTTACCCTGAATACACAGGGTCCCTGTACAGTAACCCTTACCCTGAATACACAGGGAGCTGTACAGTGAATCTTACGCTGAATACACAGGGACCATGTACAGTGACACTTACCCTGAATACACAGGGACCCTGTACAGTAAACCTTACACTGAATACACAGGGAACCTGTACAATAACCCTTACCGTGAATACACAGGGATCCTGTATAGTGACCCTAACCCTGAATACACAGGGATCCTGTACAATAACCCTTACCCTGAATACACAGCGACCCTGTACAGTAACCCTTACCATGAATACAGAGGGACCCTGTACAGTGAATCGTACCCTGAATACACAGGGACCCTGTACAGTGACCCTTACCCTGAATACACAGGGGCACTGTACAATGACACTTAACCTGAATACGCAGGGACCCTGTAAGCGACCCTTACCCTGAATACACAGGGACCCTGTACAGTAACCCTTACCCTGAATACACAGGGACCTGTACAGTGACCCTTACCCTGAATACACAGGGACCCTGTACAGTGACACTTACCCTGAATACACAGGGTCCCTGTACAGTAACCCTTACCCTGAATACACAGGGAGCTGTACAGTGAATCTTACCCTGAATACACAGGGACCCTGTACAGTGACACTTACCCTGAATACACAGGGACCCTGTACAGTAAACCTTACACTGAATACACAGGGAACCTGTACAATAACCCTTACCGTGAATACACAGGGATCCTGTATAGTGACCCTAACCCTGAATACACAGGGATCCTGTACAATAACCCTTACCCTGAATACACAGCGACCCTGTACAGTAACCCTTACCATGAATACGCAGGAATCCTGTACAATAACCCTTACCCTGAATATACAGGGACCCTGTACAGTAACCCTTACACTGAATACAGAGGGACCCTGTACAGTGAATCGTACCCTGAATACACAGGGACCCTGTACAGTGACCCTTACCCTGAATACACAGGGGCACTGTACAATGACACTTAACCTGAATACGCAGGGACCCTGTAAGCGACCCTTACCCTGAATACACAGGGACCCTGTACAGTAACCCTTACCCTGAATACACAGGGACCTGTACAGTGACCCTTACCCTGAATACACAGGGACCCTGTACAGTGACACTTACCCTGAATACACAGGGTCCCTGTACAGTAACCCTTACCCTGAATACACAGGGAGCTGTACAGTGAATCTTACCCTGAATACACAGGGACCCTGTACAGTGACACTTACCCTGAATACACAGGGTCCCTGTACAGTAACCCTTACCCTGAATACACAGGGACCCTGTACCGTAACCCTTACCCTGAATACACATGGATCCTGTACAATAGCCCTTACCCTGAATACACAGGGACCCTGTACAGTAACCCTTACCCTGAATACAAAGGGACCCTGTACAGTGACCCTTACCCTGAATACACAGGGATCCTGTACAATAACACTTACCGTGAATACACAGGGACCCTTATAGTGACCCTAACCCTGAATACACTGGGATCCTGTACAATAAACCTTACCCTGAATACATAGCGACCCTCTACAGTAACCCTTACCATGAATACACAGGGTCACTGTACAGTGACCCATACCCTGAATATACAGGGACCTGTACAGTAACCCTTACCCTGAATACACAGGGAACTTGTACAGTAACCCTTACCCTGAATACACAGGGACCCTGTACAGTGACCCTTACCCTGAATAAACAGGGACACTGTACTGTATCCCTTACACTGAATACACAGGGACCCTGTACTGTGACCCTAACCCTGAATACACAGGTACCCAGTAAAGTGATCCTTACCCTGAATACACAGGGACCCTGTACTGTAACCCATTCCCTGATTACACAGGGATCCTGTACAGTGACCCTAACCCTGAATACACAGGTACCCTGAGCAGTGACCCTTACCCTGAATACACAGGGACACTGTACAGTGATCCTTACCCTGAATACACAGGGACTCTGTACATTAACCCTTACCCTGAATACACACGGACACTTTACAGTAACCCATACCCTGAATACACAGGGACCCTGTACAGTAACCCTTACCCTGAATACACAGGGTCCCTGTACAGTGACCGTTACCCTGAATACACAGGGACCGTGTACAGTAACCTTTACCCTGAATACACAGGTACCCTGTACAGTAACCCTTACCCTGAATACACAGGGACCCTGTACAGTAACCCTTACCCTGAATACACAGGCACCATGTTCACTGACCCTTACCCTGAATACACAGGGACCGTGTACAGTAACCCATACCCTGAATACGCAGGGACCCTTTACAGTAAACCTTACCCTGAATACACAGCGACTCTGTAGAGTAACCCTTACCCTGAATACACATGGACCCTGTGCAGTAACCCTTACCCTGAATACACAGGGACTCTGTACAGTAAACCTTACCCTGAATAAACAGGGACCCTGTACAGTAACCCTTATCCTGAATACAGAGGGTCCTGTACAATAACCCTTACCCTGAATACACAGGGACACTCTACAGTGACCCTTACCCTGAATACACAGGGTCCCTGTACCGTAACTCTTACCCTGAATACACAGGGATCCTGTACAACAGCCCTTACGTTGAATACACAGGGACCCTGTACAGTAACCCTTACCCTGAATACACAGGGACACTGTACAGTGACCCTTACCCTGAATACACAGGGATCCTGTACAATAACCCTTACCCTGAATACACAGGGACCCTGTACAGTGACGCTAACCCTGAATACACAGGGATCCTGTCCAATAACCCTTACCCTGAATAAACAGGTACCCTGTACAGTAACCCTTACCCTGAATACACAGCGAAACTGTACAGTGTTCCTTACCATGAATATACAGGGACCCTGTACAGTAACCCTTACCCTGAATACATAGGGACCCTCTACAGTAAACCTTACCCTGAATACACAGGGACCCTGTACAGTGATCCTTACCCTGAATACACAGGGATCCTGTACAATTACCCTTACCCTGATTACACACGTACCCTGTACAGTGACCCTTACCCTGAATACACAGGGATCGTGTACAATAGCCCTTACCCTGAATACACAGGGACACTGTACAGTAACCCTTACCCTGAATACACAGGTATCCTTTACAGTGACCCTTACCCTGAATAAACAGCGATCCTGTACAATAACCCTTACCCTGAATACACAGGGACCCTATACAGTGACCCTTACACTGAATACACATGGATCCTGTACAATAACCCTTACCCTGAATACACAGGGACCCTGAACAGTAACCCTTACCATGAATACACAGGGACACTGAACAATGACTCTTACCCTGAATATACAGGGACCCTGTACAGTAAACCTTACCCTGAAAACACAGGGGCCCTGTACAGTAACCCTTACCCTGAATACACAGGGACCCTGTACAGTAACCCTTACCCTGAATACACAGGGAGCCTGTACAGTAACCCTTACCCTGAATATACAGGGACCCTGTACAGTAACCCTTACCCTGAATACACAGGGACCCTTTACAGTGACCCTTACCCTGAATACGCAGGGACCCTTTACAGTAACCCTTACCCTGAATACACAGGTATCCTGTACAATAACCCTTACCCTGAATACACAGGGACCCTGTACAGTAACCCTTACCCTGAATACACAGGGACCCGGTACAGTGATCCTTACCCTGAATACACAGGGACCCTGTACAGTGACCCTTACCCTGAATACACAGGGATCTGTACAGTGACCCTTACCCTGAATACACAGGGGCACTGTACAGTGACACTTAACCTGAATACGCAGGGACCCTGTAAGCGACCCTTACCCTGAATACACAGGGACCCTGTACAGTTACCCTTACCATGAATAAACAGGGACCTGTACAGTGAACCTTACCCTGAATACACAGTGACCCTGTACAGTGACACTTACCCTGAATACACAGGGTCTCTGTACAGTAACCCTTACCCTGAATACACAGGGAGCTGTACAGTGACTCTTACCCTGAATACACAGGGACCCTGTACAGTGACACTTACCCTGAATACACAGGGACCCTGTACAGTAACCCTTACGCTGAATACACAGGGATCCTGTACAGTGACCCTTACACTGAATAAACAGGGTCCCCGTACTGTAACCCTTACCCTGAATACACAGGGATCCTGTACAATAGCCCTTAGCCTGAATAAACAGGGATCCTGTACAATAACCCTTACCCTGAAAACACAGAGACCCTGTACAGTAACCCTAACCCTGAATACACAGGGACCCTGTACACTGACCCTTACGCTGAATACACAGGGACTCTGTAGAGTAACCCTTACCCTGAATACACAGGGATCCTGTACAATAACCCTTACCCTGAATACACAGGGACCCTGTACAGTAACCCTTACCCTGAATACACAGAGACAATGTACAGTGACCCTTACCCTTAATACACAGGGACCCTGTACAGTGATACTTACCCTGAATACACAGGGACCCTGTACAGTAACCCTTACGCTGAATACACAGGGATGCTGTACAGTGACCCTTACGCTGAATACACAGGGTCCCTGTACAGTAACCCTTACCCTGAATACACAGAGACCCTGTACAGTGACCCTTACCCTTAATACTCAGGGACCCTGTACAGTGACCCTTACCCTGAATACACAGGGACCTGTACAGTGACCCTTAACCTGAATACACAGGGACACTCTATAGTGAAACTTAACCGGAATACACAGGGACCCTATAAGAGAACCTTACCCTGAATACACAGGGACCCTGTACAGTAACCCTTACCCTGAATACACAGAGACCTGTACAGTGACCCTTATCCAGAATACACAGGGACCCTGTACAGTGACACTTACCCTGAATACACAGGGACCCTGTACAGTAACCCTTACCCTGAATACACAGGAATCCTGTACAATAATCCTTACCCTGAATACACAGGGACCCTGTACAGTAACCCTTACCCTGAATACAGAGGGACCCTGTACAGTGTCCCATACCCTGAATACACAGGGATCCTGTACAATAACCCTTACCCTGAATACACAGGGACCCTGTACAGTAACCCTTACCCTGAATACACAGGGACCCTGTACAGTGACCCTTACCTTGAATACACAGGGACCCTTTACAGTAACCGTTACCCTGAATACACAGGTATCCTTTACAATAACCCTTACCATGAATACACAGGGACCCTGTACAGTAACCCTTACCCTGAATACACAGGGACCGTGTACATTGACCCTTACCCTGAATACACAGGGACCCTGTACAGTGATCCTTACCCTGAATACACAGGGATCTGTACAGTGACCCTTATCCTGAATACACATGGACCCTGTACAGTGATCCTTACCCTGAATACACAGGGACTCTGTACATTAACCCTTACCCTGAATACACACGGACACTTTACAGTAACCCATACCCTGAATACACAGGGACCCTGTACAGTAACCCTTACCCAGAATACACAGGGACACTGTACACTGACCCTTACCCTGAATACACAGGGACCGTGTACAGTAACCTTTACACTGAATACACAGGTACCCTGTACAGTAACCCTTACCCTGAATACACAGGGACCCTGTACAGTAACCCTTACCCTGAATACACAGGGACAATGTTCACTGACCCTTACCCTGAATACACAGGGACCGTGTACAGTAAACCATACCCTGAATACACAGGGACCCTGTACAGTAACCCTTATCCTGAATACACAGCGACTCTCTACAGTAACCCTTACCCTGAATACACATGGACCCTGTGCAGTAACCCTTACCCTGAATACACAGGGACTCTGTACAGTAAACCTTACCCTGAATACACAGGGACCCTGTACAGTAACCCTTATCCTGAATACACAGGGTCCTGTACAATAACCCTTACCCTGAATACACAGGGACACTCTACAGTGACCCTAATCCTGAATACACAGGGTCATATACAATAACCCTTACCCTGAATACAGAGGGACACTGTACAGTGTCCCATACCTTGAATACACAGGGATCCTGTACAACAGCCCTTACGCTGAATACACAGGGACCCTGTACAGTAACCCTTACCCTGAATACACAGGGACACTGTACAGTGACCCTTACCCTGAATACACAGGGATCCTGTACAATAACCCTTACCCTGAATACACAGGGATCCTGTACAGTGACCCTAACCCTGAATACACAGGGATCCTGTACAATAACCCTTACCCTGAATACACAGGTACCCTGTACAGTAACCCTTACCCTGAATACACAGCGACACTGTACAGTGTTCCTTACCATGAATATACAGGGTCCCTGTACAGTAACCCTTACCCTGAATACATAGGGACCCTGTACAGTAACCCTTACCCTGAATACACAGGGACCCTGTACAGTGATCCTTACCCTGAATACACAGGGATCCTGTACAATTACCCTTACCCTGAATACACACGTACCCTGTACAGTGACCCTTACCCTGAATACACAGGGATCGTGTACAATAGCCCTTTCCCTGAATACACAGTGACCCTGTACAGTAACCCTTACCCTGAATACACAGGTATCCTGTACAGTGACCCTTACCCTGAATAAACAGCGATCCTGTACAATAACCCTTACCCTGAATACACAGGAACCCTATACAGTGATCCTTACACTGAATACACAGGGATCCTGTACAATAACCCTTACCCTGAATACACAGGGACCCTGTACAGTAACCCTTACCATGAATACACAGGGACACTGTACAATGTCTCTTACCCTGAATATACAGGGACCCTGTACAGTAAACCTTACCCTGAAAACACACGGGCCCTGTACAGTAACCCTTACCCTGAATACACAGCGACACTGTACAGTAACCCTTACCCTGAATACACAGGGTGCCTGTACAGTAACCCTTACCCTGAATACACAGGGTCCCTGTACAGTAACCCTTACCCTGAATACACAGGGAACCTTTACAGTGACCCTTACCCTGAATATACAGGGACCCTTTACAGTAACCCTTACCATGAATACACAGGTATCCTGTACAATAACCCTTACCCTGAATAAACCGGGACCCAGTACAGTAACCCTTACCCTGAATACACAGGGACCCGGTACAGTGACCCTTACCCTGAATACACAGGGAACCTGTACAGTGACCCTTACCCTGAATACACAGGGATCTGTACAGTGACCCTTACCCTGAATACACAGGGGCACTGTACAGTGACACTTAACCTGAATACGCAGGGACCCTGTAAGCGACCCTTACCCTGAATACACAGGGACCCTGTACAGTAACCCTTACCCTGAATACACAGGGACCCTGTACAGTGAACCTTACCCTGAATACACAGTGACCCTGTACAGTGACATATACCCTGAATACACAGGTCTCTGTACAGTAATCCTTACCCTGAATACACAGGGAGCTGTACAGTGACTCTTACCCTGAATACACAGGGACCCTGTACAGTGACACTTACCCTGAATACAAAGGGAACCTGTACAGTAACCCTTACGCTGAATACACAGGGATCCTGTACAGTGACCCTTACCCTGAATACACAGGGTCCCTGTACTGTAACCTTTACCCTGAATACACAGGGATCCTGTACAATAGCCCTTACCCTGAATACACAGGGATCCTGTACAATAACGCTAACCCTGAATACACAGAGATCCTGTACAGTAACCCTTACCCTGAATACACAGGGACCCTGTACACTGACCCTTACCCTGAATACACAGGGACTCTGTACAGTAACCCTTACCCTGAATACACAGGGATCCTGTACAATAACCGTTACCCTGAATACACAGAGACCCTGTACAGTAACCCTTACCCTGAATACACAGAGACCCTGTACAGTGACCCTTACCCTTAATACACAGGGACCCTGTACAGTGACCCTTACCCTGAATACACAGGGACCTGTACAGTGCCCCTTAAACTGAATACACAGGGACACTCTATAGTGAAACTTAACCGGAATACACAGGGACCCTATAAACGAATCTTACCCTGAATACACAGGGACCCTGTACAGTAACCCTTACCCTGAATACACAGTGACCTGTACAGTGACCCTTACCCTGAATACACAGGGACCCTCTACAGTGACACTTACCCTGAATACACAGGGACCCTGTACAGTAACCCTTACCCTGAATACAGAGGGACCACGTACAGTGTCCCATACCCTGAATACACAGGGATCCTGTACAATAACCCTTACCCTGAATACACAGGGACCCTGTACAGTAACCCTTAACCTGAATACACAGGGACCCTGTACAGTGACCCTTACCTTGAATACACAGGGACCCTTTACAGTAACCCTTACCCTGAATACACAGGTATCCTTTACAATAATCCTTACCCTGAATACACAGGGACCTTGTACAGTAACCCTTACCGTGAATACACAGGGACCGTGTACAATGACCCTTACCCTGAATACACAGGGACCCTGTACAGTGACCCTTAACCTGAATACACAGGGATCTGTACAGTGATCCTTACCCTGAATATACAGGGCCACTGTACAGTGACACTTAACCTGAATACGCAGGGACCCTGTAAGCGATCCTTACCCTGAATACACAGGGACCCTGTACAGTAACCCTTACCCTGAATACAAAGCGACCTGTACAGTGAACCTTACCCTGAATACACAGGGACTCTGTACAGTGACACTTACCCTGAATACACAGGGTCCCTGTACAGTAACCCTTACCCTGAATACACAGGGAGCTGTAAACTGACTCTTACCCTGAATACACAGGGACCCTGTACAGTGACACTTACCCTGAATACACAGGGATCCTGTACAGTAACCCTTACGCTGAATACACAGGGATCCTGTACATTGACCCTTACCCTGAATACACAGGGTCCCTGTACCGTAACCCTTACCCTGAATACACAGGGATCCTGTACAATAGCCCTTACCCTGAATACACAGGGACCCTGTACAGTAACCCTTACCATGAATACAAAGGGACCCTGTACAGTGACCCTTACCCTGAATACACAGGGATCCTGTACAATAACCCTTACCGTGAATACACAGGGACCCTGTATAGTGACCCTAACCCTGAATACACAGGGATCCTGTACAATAACCCTTAGCCTGAATACACAGCGACCCTGTACAGTAACCCTTACCATGAATAAACAGGGTCACTGTACAGTGACCCATACCCTAAATATACAGGGACCCTGTACAGTAACCCTTACCCTGAATACACAGGGAACTTGTACAGTAACCCTTACCCTGAATACACAGGGTCCCTGTACAGTGACCATTACCCTGAATAGACAGGGACCCTGTACAGTAACCCTTGCCCTGAATACACAGGGACCCTATACAGTGAACCTATCCCTGAATACACAGGTACCCTGTACAGTGATCCTTACCCTGAATAAACAGGGACCCTGTACAGTGACCCTTACCCTGAATACACAGGGACCGTGTACAGTAAACCTTACCCTGAATACACAGGGACACTGTACACAGACCCTTACCCTGAATACACAGGGACCGTGTCCAGTAACCCTTACCCTGAATACACAGGTACCCTGTACAGTAACCCTTACCCTGAATACACAGGGACCCTGTACAGTAATTCTTACCCTGAATACACAGGGACAATGTTCACTGACCCTTACTCTGAATAAACAGGGAACGTGTACAGTAACCCATACCCTGAATACACAGGGACCCTGTACAGTAACCGTTACGCTGAATACACAGCGACTCTGTACAGTAACCCTTACCCTGAATACACATGGACCCTGTGCAGTAACCCTTACCCTGAATACACAGGGACTCTGTACAGTAAACCTTACCCTGAATACACAGGGACCCTGTACAGTAACCTTACCCTGAATACACAGGGACCCTGTACAATAACCCTTTCCCTGAATATACAGGGACACTGTACAGTGACCCTTACCCTGAATACACAGGGTCCCTGTACCGTAACCCTTACCCTGAATACACAGGGACCCTGTACAGTAACCCTTACCCTGAATACACAGTGACCCTGTACAGTGAACCTTACCCTGAATACACAGTGACCCTGTACAGTGACATATACCCTGAATACACAGGTCTCTGTACAGTAACCCTTACCCTGAATACACAGGGAGCTGTACAGTGACTCTTACCCTGAATACACAGGGGCCCTGTACAGTGACACTTACCCTGAATACACAGGGAACCTTTACAGTAACCCTTACGCTGAATACACAGGGATCCTGTACAGTGACCCTTACCCTGAATACACAGGGTCCCTGTACTGTAACCCTTACCCTGAATACACAGGGATCCTGTACAATAGCCCTTACCCTGAATACACAGGGATCCTGTACAATAACGCTAACCCTGAATACACAGAGACCCTGTACAGTAACCCTTACCCTGAATACACAGGGACCCTGTACACTGACCCTTACCCTGAATACACAGGGACTCTGTACAGTAACCCTTACCCTGAATACACAGGGATCCTGTACAATAACCCTTACCCTGAATACACAGAGACCCTGTACAGTAACCCTTACCCTGAATACACAGAGACCCTGTACAGTGACCCTTACCCTTAATACACAGGGACCCTGTACAGTGACCCTTACCCTGAATACACAGGGACCTGTACAGTGACCCTTAAACTGAATACACAGGGACACTCTATAGTGAAACTTAACCGGAATACACAGGGACCCTATAAACGAATCTTACCCTGAATACACAGGGACCCTGTACAGTAACCCTTACCCTGAATACACAGTGACCTGTACAGTGACCCTTACCCTGAATACACAGGGACCCTCTACAGTGACACTTACCCTGAATACACAGGGACCCTGTACAGTAACCCTTACCCTGAATACAGAGGGACCCTGTACAGTGTCCCATACCCTGAATACACAGGGATCCTGTACAATAACCCTTACCCTGAATACACAGGGACCCTGTACAGTAACCCTTAACCTGAATACACAGGGACCCTGTACAGTGACCCTTACCTTGAATACACAGGGACACTTTACAGTAACCCTTACCCTGAATACACAGGTATCCTTTACAATAATCCTTACCCTGAATACACAGGGACCCTGTACAGTAAACCTTTCCGTGAATACACAGGGTCCGTGTACAATGACCCTTACCCTGAATACACAGGGACCCTGTACAGTGACCCTTACCCTGAATACACAGGGATCTGTACAGTGATCCTTACCCTGAATATACAGGGGCACTGTACAGTGACACTTAACCTGAATACGCAGGGACCCTGTAAGCGATCCTTACCCTGAATACACAGGGACCCTGTACAGTAACCCTTACCCTGAATACAAAGCGACCTGTACAGTGAACCTTACCCTGAATACACAGGGACTCTGTACAGTGACACTTACCCTGAATACACAGGGTCCCTGTACAGTAACCCTTACCCTGAATACACAGGGAGCTGTACAGTGACTCTTACCCTGAATACACAGGGACCCTGTACAGTGACACTTACCCTGAATACACAGGGATCCTGTACAGTAACCCTTACGCTGAATACACAGGGATCCTGTACATTGACCCTTACCCTGAATACACAGGGTCCTTGTACCGTAACCCTTACCCTGAATACACAGGGATCCTGTACAATAGCCCTTACCCTGAATACACAGTGACCCTGTACAGTAACCCTTACCATGAATACAAAGGGACCCTGTACAGTGAACCTTACCCTGAATACACAGGGATCCTGTACAGTAATTCTTACCCTGAATACACAGGGACAATGTTCACTGACCCTTACTCTGAATAAACAGGGAACGTGTACAGTAACCCATACCCTGAATACACAGGGACCCTGTACAGTAACCGTTACGCTGAAAAGTACAGTAACCCTTACCCTGAATACACATGGTCCCTGTACCGTAACCCTTACCCTGAATACACAGGGATCCTGTACAATAGCCCTTACCCTGAATACACATGGACCCTGTACAGTAACCCTTACCATGAATACAAAGGGACCCTGTACAGTGACCCTAACCCTGAATACACAGGGATCCTGTACAATAACCCTTTCCCTGAATACACAGATACCCTGTACAGTGACCCATACCCTGAATATACAGGGTCCCTGTACAGTAAACCTTACCCTGAATACACAGGGAACTTGTACAGTAACCCTTACCCTGAATACACAGGGTCCCTGTACAGTGACCATTACCCTGAATAGACAGGGACCCTGTACAGTAACCCTTACCCTGAATACACAGGGACCCTGTACAGTGAACCTATCCCTGAATACACAGGTACCCTGTACAGTGATCCTTACCCTGAATAAACAGGGACCCTGTACAGTGACCCTTACCCTGAATACACAGGGACCGTGTACAGTAAACCTTACCCAGAATACACAGGGACACTGTACACAGACCCTTACCCTGAATACACAGGGACCGAGTCCAGTAACCCTTACCCTGAATACACAGGTACCCTGTACAGTAACCCTTACCCTGAATACACAGGGACCCTGTACAGTAATTCTTACCCTGAATACACAGGGACAATGTTCTCTGACCCTTACTCTGAATAAACAGGGAACGTGTACAGTAACCCATACCCTGAATACACAGGGACCCTGTACAGTAACCGTTACGCTGAATACACAGCGACTCTGTACAGTAACCCTTACCCTGAATACACATGGACCCTGTGCAGTAACCCTTACCCTGAATACACAGGGACTCTGTACAGTAAACCTTACCCTGAATACACAGGGAGCCTGTACAGTAACCTTACCCTGAATGCACAGGGACCCTGTACAATAACCCTTTCCCTGAATATACAGGGACACTGTACAGTGACCCTTACCCTGAATACACAGGGTCCCTGTACCGTAACCCTTACCCTGAATACACAGGGATCCTGTACAATAGCCCTTACGCTGAATACACAGGGACCCTGTACAGTAACCCTTACCCTGAATACACAGGGACCCTGTACAGTGAACCTTACCCTGAATACACAGGGATCCTGTACAGTAACCCTTACCCTGAATACACAGGGACACTGTACAGTGTTCCTTACCATGAATATACAGGGACCCTGTACAGTAACCCTTACCCTGAATACATAGGGACCTTGTACAGTAACCCTTACCCTGAATACACAGGGACCATGTACAGTGACCCTTACCCTGAATACACAGGGATCCTTTACAATAACCCTTACCCTAAATATACAGGGACCCTGTACAGTGATCCTTACCCTGAATACACAGGGATCGTGTACAATAGCCCTTACCCTGAATACACAGGGACCCTGTACAGTAACCCTTACCCTGAATAGACAGGGACCCTGTACAGTGTCGCTTACCCTGAATACACAGGGATCCTGTACAATAACCCTTACCGTGAATACACAGGGATCGTGTACAATAGCCCTTACCCTGAATACACAGGGACCCTGTACAGTAACCCTTACCCTGAATAGACAGGGACCCTGTACAGTGTCGCTTACCCTGAATACACAGGGATCCTGTACAATAACCCTTACCGTGAATACACAGGGACCCTGTATAGTGACCCTAACCCTGAATACACAGGGATCCTGTACAATAAACCTTACCCTGAATACACAGCGACCCTGTACAGTAACCCTTACCATGAATACACAGGGTCACTGTACAGTGACCCATACCCTGAATATACAGGGACCCTGTACAGTAACCCTTACCCTGAATACACAGGGAACTTTTACAGTAAACCTTACCCTGAATAAACATGGGTCCCTGTACAGTGACCCTTACCCTGAATAAACAGGGACACAGTACAGTAACCCTTACCCTGAATACACAGGGTCCCTGTACAGTGACCATTACCCTGAATAGACAGGGAGCCTGTACAGTAACCCTTACCCTGAATACACAGGGACACTGTACAGTGAACCTAACCCTGAATACACAGGGACACTGTACAGTGTTCCTTACCATGAATATACAGGGACCCTGTACAGTAACCCTTACCCTGAATACATAGGGACCCTGTACAGTAACCCTTACCCTGAATACACAGGGACGATGTACAGTGACCCTTACCCTGAATACACAGGGATCCTTTACAATAACCCTTACCCTAAATATACAGGGACCCTGTACAGTGATCCTTACCCTGAATACACAGGGATCGTGTACAATAGCCCTTACCCTGAATACACAGGGACCCTGTACAGTAACCCTTACCCTGAATAGACAGGGACCCTGTACAGTGACGCTTACCCTGAATACACAGGGATCCTGTACAATAACCCTTACCGTGAATACACAGGGACACTGTATAGTGACCCTAACCCAGAATACACAGGGATCCTGTACAATAAACCTTACCCTGAATACACAGCGACCCTGTACAGTAACCCTTACCATGAATACACAGGGTCACTGTACAGTGACCCACACCCTGAATAAAAAGGTCCCCTGTACAGTAACCCTTACCCTGAATACACAGCAAACTTGTACAGTAAACCTTACCCTGAATAAACATGGGTCCCTGTACAGTGACCCTTACCCTGAATAAACAGGGACACAGTACAGTAACCCTTACCCTGAATACACAGTGTCCCTGTACAGTGACCATTACCCTGAATAGACAGGGAGCCTGTACAGTAACCCTTACCCTGAATACACAGGGACCCTGTACAGTGAACCTAACCCTGAATACACAGGTACCCAGTAAAGTGATCCTTACCATGAATACACAGGTACCCTATACAGTAACCCTTTCCCTGAATACACAGGGACTCTGTACAGTGACCCTAACCCTGAATACACAGGTACCCTGTACAGTGACCCTTACCCTGAATACACAGGTACCCTGTACAGTGATCCTTACCCTGAATAAACAGGAACCCTGTACAGTGACCCTTACCCTGAATACACAGGGACCGTGTACAGTAAACCTTAACTGAATAGACAGGGACACTGTACACTGACCCTTACCCTGAATACACAGGGACCGTGTACAGTAACCCTTACCCTGAATACACAGGTACCCTTTACAGTAACCCTTACTCTGAATACACAGGGACCCTGTACAGTATTGCTTACCCTGAATACACAGGGACAATGTTCACTGACCCTTACTCTGAATAAACAGGGACCGTGTACAGTAACCCATACCCTGAATACACAGGGACCCTGTACAATAATCGTTACCGTGAATACACAGCGACTCTGTACAGTAACCCTTACCCTGAATACACATGGACCCTGTGCAGTAACCCTTACCCTGAATACACAGGGACTCTGTACAGTAAAACTTACCCTGAATACACAGGGACCCTGTAGAGTAACCCTTACCCTGAATACACAGGTACCCTGTACAATAACCCTTTCCCTGAATACACAGGGACACTGTACAGTGACCCTTACCCTGAATACACAGGGACCCTGTACCGTAACCCTTACCCTGAATACACAGGGATCCTGTACAATAGCCCTTACGCTGAATACACAGGGACTCTGTGCAGTAACCCTTACCCTGAATACACAGGGACCCTGTACAGTGACCCTTACCCTGAATACACAGGGATCCTGTACAGTAACCCTTACCCTGAATACACAGGGACACTGTACAGTGTTCCTTACCATGAATATACAGGGACCCTGTACAGTAACCCTTACCCTGAATACATAGGGAACCTGTACAGTAACCCTTACCCTGAATACACAGGGACCCTGTACAGTGACCCTTACCCTGAATACACAGGGATCCTGTACAATAACCCTTACCCTAAATACACAGGGACCCTGTACAGTGACCCTTACCCTGAATACACAGGGATCGTGTACAATAGCCCTTACCCTGAATACGCAGGGACCCTGTACAGTAACCCTTACCCTGAATAGACAGGGACCCTGTACAGTGACCCTTACCCTGAATAAACAGGGATCCTGTACAATAAGCCTTACCCTCAATACACAGGGACCCTGTACAGTGACCCTTACCCTGAATACACAGGGATCCTGTACAATAACCCTTACCCTGAATACACAGGGACCCTGAACAGTAACCCTTACCATGAATACACAGGGATACTGTACAATGACTCTTACCCTGAATATACAGGGACCCTGTACAGTAAACCTTACCCTGAAAACACAGGGACCCTGTACAGTAAACCTTACCCTGAATACATAGGTACCCTGTGCAGTGATACTTACCCTGAATACACAGAGACCTTTACAGTTACCCTTACCCTGAATACACAGGGACCCTGTACAGTGACCCTTACCCTGAATACACAGGGACCTGTACAGTGACCCTTACCCTGAATACACAGGGACCCTGTACAGTGACACTTAACCTGAATACAGAGCGACACTGTAAGCGACCCTTAACTTAATACACAGGGACCCTGTACAGTGACCATTACCCTGAATACACAGGGACCTGTACAGTGA
This sequence comes from Pristiophorus japonicus, assembly GCF_044704955.1. Lineage (NCBI taxonomy): Eukaryota > Metazoa > Chordata > Chondrichthyes > Pristiophoridae > Pristiophorus > Pristiophorus japonicus. The sequence continues at coordinate 8,940,372 of NC_092011.1, forward strand.
CACTTACCCTGAATACACAGGGACACTGTACAGTGAAACTTAACCTGAGTACACAGGGACCCTGTAAGCGACCCTTACCCTGAATACACAGGGACCCTGTACAGTAACCCTTACCCTGAATACGCAGATACCCTATACAGTGACCCTTACCCTGAATACACAGGAACTGTACAGTGACCCTTACCCTGAATACACAGGGACCTGTACAGTGACACTTACCCGGAAAACACAGGGAACCTGTACAGTGATACTTAACCTGAATACACAGGTACGCTGTACAGTAACCCTAACCCTGCATACACAGAGACCTGTACCGTGACCCTTACCCTGAATACACAGGGACCCTGTACAGTGACACTTACCCTGAATACACAGGGACCCTGTACAGTAACCCTTACGCTGAATACACAGGGATCCTGTACAGTGACCCTTACCCTGAATACACAGGGTCCCTGTACAGTAACCCTTACCCTGAATATAGAGGGACCCGGTACAGTGAATCTTACCCTGAATACACAGAGACCCTGTACATTACCCCTTACCCTGAATACACAGGGAAGCTGTACAGTAACTCTTACCCTGAATACATAGGGAGTCTGTAGAGTAACCCTTACCTTGCATACACAGGGACCCTCTACACTGACCCTTACCCTGAATACACAGGGACCCTGTACAGTAACCATTACCCTGAATACACGGGGATCCTGTACAATAATCCTTACCCTCAATACACAGGGACCCTGTACAGTAACCCTTACCCTGAATAAAGAGGGAGCCTGTACAGTGACCCTTACCCTGAATACACAGGGATCCTGTACAATAACCCTTACCCTGAATACACAGAGACCCTGTAGAGTAACCCTTACCCTGAATACACAGGGCCCCTGTACACTGATCCTTACCCTGAATACACAGGGTCCCTGTACAGTAACCCTTACCCTGAATATACAGGGACCCTGTACAGTGACCCTTGCCTGAATAAACAGGGACCCTGTACAGTGACCCTTACCCTGCATACACAGGGATCTGTACAGTGACCCTTACCCTGAATACACAGAGGCATTGTACAGTGACACTTAACCTGAATACGCAGGGACCATGTAAGTGACCCTTACCCTGAATACACAGGGACCCTGTACAGTAACCCTTACCCTGAATACACAGGGACCTTTACAGTGAACCTTACCCTGAATACACAGGGACCCTGTACAGTGACACTTACCCGGAATACACAGGGTCCCTGTACAGTAACCCTTACCCTGAATACACAGGGAGCTGTACAGTGAATCTTACCCTGAATACACAGGGACCCTGTACAGTAACCCTTACGCTGAATACACGGGGATCCTGTACAGTGACCCTTACCCTGAATATACAGGGTCCCTGTACCGTAACCCTTTCCCTGAATACACAGGGATCCTGGTCAATAGCCCTTACCCTGAATACACAGGGACCCTGTACAGTAACCCTTACCATGAATACAAAGGGACCCTGTACAGTGACCCTTACCCTGAATACACAGGGATCCTGTACAATAACCCATACCGTGAATACACAGGGACCCTGTATTGTGACCCTAACCCTGAATACACAGGGATCCTATACAATAACCCTTAGCCTGAATACACAGCGACCCATACAGTAACCCTTACCATGAATACACAGGGTCACTGTACAGTGACCCATACCCTGAATATACAGGGACCCTGTAAGTAACCCTTACCCTGAATACACAGGGAACTTGTACAGTAACCCTTACCCTGAATACGCAGGGACCCTGTACAGTGACCCTTACCCTGAATAAATAGGGACACTGTACAGTAACCCTTATCCTGAATACACAGGGTCCCTGTACAGTGACCCTTACCCTGAATAGACAGGGACCCTGTACAGTAACCCTTCCCCTGAATAAACAGGGACCCTGTACAGTGACCCTAACCCTGAATACACAGGTACCCAGTAAAGTGCTCCTTACCCTAAATACACAGGGACCCTGTACAGTAACCCTTTCCCTGAATGCACAGGGACCCTGTACAGTGACCCTAACTCTGAATACACAGGTACCCTGTACAGTGACCCTTATCCTGAATACACAGGGACCCTGTACAGTGATCCTTACCCTGAATACACAGGGACTCTGTACATTAACCCTTAACCTGAATACACAGGGACGGTGTACAGTAACCCTTACCCTGGATACACAGGTACCCTGTACAGTAACCCTTACCCTGAATACACAGGGACCCTGTACAGTAACCCTTACCCTGAATACACAGGGACAATGTTCACTGAACCTTACCCTGAATAAACAGGGACCGTGTACAGTAACCCATACCCTGAATACACAGGGACCCTGTACAGTAACCCTTACCCTGAACACACAGCGACTCTGTACAGTAACCCTTACCCTGAATACACATGGACCCTGTGCAGTAACCCTTACCCTGAATACAGAGGGACTCTTTACAGTAAACCTTACCCTGAATACACAGGGATCCTGTACAGTAACCCTTACCCTGAATACACAGGGACCCTGTACAATAAGCCTTTCCCTGAATACACAGGGACACTGTACAGTGACCCTTACCCTGAATACACAGGGTCCCTGTACCGTAACCCTTACCCTGAATACACAGGGATCCTTTACAATAGCCCTTACGCTGAATACACAGGAACACTGTACAATGATTCTTACCCTGAATATACAGGGACAATGTACAGTGACACTTAACCTGAACACACAGGGACCCTGTAAGCGACCCTTACCCTGAATACACAGGGACCTGTACAGTGAACCTTAGCCTGAATACACAGGGACCCTGTACATTGACACTTAACCTGAATACACAGGGACCCTGTAAGCGACCCTTACCCTGAATACACAGGGACCCTGTACAGTGACCATTACCCTGAATACACAGGGACCTGTACAGTGACACTTACCCTGAATACACAGGGACAATGTACAGTGACACTTAACCTGAATACACAGGGACCCTGTAAGCGACCCTTACCCTGAATACACAGGGACCCTGTACATTAACCCTTACCCTGAATACACAGGGAAGCTGTACAGTAATTCTTACCCTGAATACACAGGGAAACTGTACAGTGATACTTACCCTGAATACACAGGGACGCTGTACAGTAACCCTAACCCTGCATACACAGGGACCTGTACAGTGACCCTTACCCTGAATATAGAGGGACCCGGTACAGTGAACCTTACCCTGAATACACAGGGACCCTGTACAGTAACCCTTACCCTGAATACACAGGGAAGCTGTACAGTAACTCTTACCCTGAATAAATAGGGAGCCTGTACAGTAACCCTTACCCTGAATTCACAGGGGCCCTCTACACTGACCCATACCCTGAATACACAGGGACCCTGTACAGTAACCCTTACCCTGAATACACAGTGATCCTGTACAATAAACCTTACCCTGAATACACAGGGACCCTGTACAGTAATCCTTACCCTGAATACACAGGGACACTGTACAGTGTTCCTTACCATGAATATACAGGGACCCTGTAAAGTAACCCTTACCAAGAATACATAGGGACCCTGTACAGTAACCCTTACCCTGAATACACAGGGACCCTGTACAGTGACACTTATCCTGAATACACAGGGTTCCTGTACAATAACCCTTACCCTAAATACACAGGCACCCTGTACAGTGACCTTAACCTGAATACACAGGGATCGTGTACAATAGCCCTTACCCTGAATACACAGGTACCCTGTACAGTAAACCTTACCCTGAATAGACAGGGACCCTGTACAGTGACCCTTACTCTGAATAAACAGGGATCCTGTACAATAACACTTACCCTGAATACACAGGGACCATGTACAGTGACCCTTACCCTGAATACACAGGGATCATGTACATTAACCCTTACCCTGAATACACAGGGACCCTGTACACTAACCCTTACCATGAATACACAGGAACACTGTACAATGACTCTTACCCTGAATAAACAGGGACCCTGTACAGTAAACCTTACCCTGAAAACACAGGGACCCTGTACAGTAACCCTTACCCTGAATAGACAGGTACCCTGTGCAGTGACCCTTACCCTGAATACACAGAGACCCTGTACATTTACCCTTACCCTGAATACACAGGGACCCTGTACAGTGACCCTTACTCTGAATACACAGGGACGTGTACAGTGAACCTTACCCTGAATAAACAGGGACCCTGCACAGTGACACTTAACCTGAATACACAGGGACCCTGTAAGAGACCCTTACCCTGAATACACAGGGACCCTGTACAGTGACCATTACCCTGAATACACAGGGACCTGTACAGTGACACTTACCCTGAATAAACAGGGACACTGTACAGTGACACTTAACCTGAATACACAGGGACCCTGTAAGCGACCCTTACCCTGAATACACAGGGACCCTGTACAGTAACCCTTACCCTGAATACACAGGGAAGCTGTACATTAACTCTTACCCTGAATACACAGGGAAACTCTACAGTGAAACTTACCCTGAATACACAGGGACACTGTACAGTAAACCTAACCCTGCATACACAGGGACCTGTACAGTGACCCTTACCCTGAATACACAGGGACCCTGTACAGTGACACTTACCCTGAATACACAGGGACCCTGTACAATAACCCTTACGCTGAATACACAGGGATCCTGTACAGTGACCACTACCCTGAATACACAGGGTCCCTGTACAGTAACCCTTACACTGAATATAGAGGGCCCCGGTACAGTGAACCTTACCCTGAATACACAGGGACCCTGTACAGTAACCCTTACCCTGAATACACAGGGAAGCTGTACAGTAACTCTTACCCTGAATACATAGGGAACCTGTACAGTAAACCTTACCCTGAATACACAGGGCAGCTGTACAGTAACTCTTACCCTGAATGCATAGGGAGCCTGCACAGTAAACCTTACCCTGAATACACAGGGACCCTCTACACTGACCCTTACCCTGAATACACAGGGACCCTGTACAGTAACCATTACCCTGAATACACGGGGATCCTGTACAATAATCCTTACCCTCAATACACAGGGACCCTGTACAGTAACCCTTACCCTGAATAAAGAGGGAGCCTGTACAGTGACCCTTACCCTGAATACACAGGGATCCTGTACAATAACCCTTACCCTGAATACACAGAGACCCTGTAGAGTAACCCTTACCCTGAATACACAGGGCCCCTGTACACTGATCCTTACCCTGAATACACAGGGTCCCTGTACAGTAACCCTTACCCTGAATATACAGGGACCCTGTACAGTGACCCTTGCCCTGAATAAACAGGGACCCTGTACAGTGACCCTTACCCTGCATACACAGGGATCTGTACAGTGACCCTTACCCTGAATACACAGAGGCATTGTACAGTGACACTTAACCTGAATACGCAGGGACCATGTAAGTGACCCTTACCCTGAATACACAGGGACCCTGTACAGTAACCCTTACCCTGAATACACAGGGACCTTTACAGTGAACCTTACCCTGAATACACAGGGACCCTGTACAGTGACACTTACCCGGAATACACAGGGTCCCTGTACAGTAACCCTTACCCTGAATACACAGGGAGCTGTACAGTGAATCTTACCCTGAATACACAGGGACCCTGTACAGTAACCCTTACGCTGAATACACGGGGATCCTGTACAGTGACCCTTACCCTGAATATACAGGGTCCCTGTACCGTAACCCTTTCCCTGAATACACAGGGATCCTGTACAATAGCCCTTACCCTGAACACACAGCGACTCTGTACAGAAACCCTTACCCTGAATACACATGGACCCTGTGCAGTAACCCTTACCCTGAATACAGAGGGACTCTGTACAGTAAACCTTACCCTGAATACACAGGGATCCTGTACAGTAACCCTTACCCTGAATACACAGGGACCCTGTACAATAACCCTTTCCCTGAATACACAGGGACACTGTACAGTGACCCTTACCCTGAATACACAGGGTCCCTGTACCGTAACCCTTACCCTGAATACACAGGGATCCTTTACAATAGCCCTTACGCTGAATACACAGGAACACTGTACAATGATTCTTACCCTGAATATACAGGGACAATGTACAGTGACACTTAACCTGAATACACAGGGACCCTGTAAGCGACCCTTACCCTGAATACACAGGGACCTGTACAGTGAACCTTAGCCTGAATACACAGGGACCCTGTACATTGACACTTAACCTGAATACACAGGGACCCTGTAAGCGACCCTTACCCTGAATACACAGGGACCCTGTACAGTGACCATTACCCTGAATACACAGGGACCTGTACAGTGACACTTACCCTGAATACACAGGGACAATGTACAGTGACACTTAACCTGAATACACAGGGACCCTGTAAGCGACCCTTACCCTGAATACACAGGGACCCTGTACATTAACCCTTACCCTGAATACACAGGGAAGCTGTACAGTAATTCTTACCCTGAATACACAGGGAAACTGTACAGTGATACTTACCCTGAATACACAGGGACGCTGTACAGTAACCCTAACCCTGCATACACAGGGACATGTACAGTGACCCTTACCCTGAATATAGAGGGACCCGGTACAGTGAACCTTACCCTGAATACACAGGGACCCTGTACAGTAACCCTTACCCTGAATACACAGGGAAGCTGTACAGTAACTCTTACCCTGAATAAATAGGGAGCCTGTACAGTAACCCTTACCCTGAATTCACAGGGGCCCTCTACACTGACCCATACCCTGAATACACAGGGACCCTGTACAGTAACCCTTACCCTGAATACACAGTGATCCTGTACAATAAACCTTACCCTGAATACACAGGGACCCTGTACAGTAATCCTTACCCTGAATACACAGGGACACTGTACAGTGTTCCTTACCATGAATATACAGGGACCCTGTAAAGTAACCCTTACCAAGAATACATAGGGACCCTGTACAGTAACCCTTACCCTGAATACACAGGGACCCTGTACAGTGACACTTACCCTGAATACACAGGGATCCTGTACAATAACCCTTACCCTAAATACACAGGCACCCTGTACAGTGACCTTAACCTGAATACACAGGGATCGTGTACAATAGCCCTTACCCTGAATACACAGGTACCATGTACAGTAAACCTTACCCTGAATAGACAGGGACCCTGTACAGTGACCCTTACTCTGAATAAACAGGGATCCTGTACAATAACACTTACCCTGAATACACAGGGACCATGTACAGTGACCCTTACCCTGAATACACAGGGATCATGTACATTAACCCTTACCCTGAATACACAGGGACCCTGTACACTAACCCTTACCATGAATACACAGGAACACTGTACAATGACTCTTACCCTGAATATACAGGGACCCTGTACAGTAAACCTTACCCTGAAAACACAGGGACCCTGTACAGTAACCCTTACCCTGAATACACAGGTACCCTGTGCAGTGACCCTTACCCTGAATACACAGAGACCCTGTACATTTACCCTTACCCTGAATACACAGGGACCCTGTACAGTGACCCTTACTCTGAATACACAGGGACGTGTACAGTGAACCTTACCCTGAATACACAGGGACCCTGCACAGTGACACTTAACCTGAATACACAGGGACCCTGTAAGAGACCCTTACCCTGAATACACAGGGACCCTGTACAGTGACCATTACCCTGAATACACAGGGACCTGTACAGTGACACTTACCCTGAATAAACAGGGACACTGTACAGTGACACTTAACCTGAATACACAGGGACCCTGTAAGCGACCCTTACCCTGAATACACAGGGACCCTGTACAGTAACCCTTACCCTGAATACACAGGGAAGCTGTACATTAACTCTTACCCTGAATACACAGGGAAACTCTACAGTGAAACTTACCCTGAATACACAGGGACACTGTACAGTAAACCTAACCCTGCATACACAGGGACCTGTACAGTGACCCTTACCCTGAATACACAGGGACCCTGTACAGTGACACTTACCCTGAATACACAGGGACCCTGTACAATAACCCTTACGCTGAATACACAGGGATCCTGTACAGTGACCACTACCCTGAATACACAGGGTCCCTGTACAGTAACCCTTACACTGAATATAGAGGGCCCCGGTACAGTGAACCTTACCCTGAATACACAGGGACCCTGTACAGTAACCCTTACCCTGAATACACAGGGAAGCTGTACAGTAACTCTTACCCTGAATACATAGGGAACCTGTACAGTAACCCTTACCCTGAATACACAGGGCAGCTGTACAGTAACTCTTACCCTGAATACATAGGGAGCCTGTACAGTAAACCTTACCCTGAATACACAGGGACCCTCTACACTGACCCTTACCCTGAATACACAGGGACCCTGTACAGTAACCCTTACACTGAATACACAGGGAAACTGTACAGTAACTCTTACCCTGAATACATAGGGAGCCTGTACAGTAACCCTTACCCTGAATACACAGGAATTCTCTACACTGACCCTTACCCTGAATACACAGGGATCCTGTACAATAGTCCTTACCCTGAATACACAGGGACCCTGTACAGTAACCCTTACCCTGAATACAGAGGGACCCTGTAGAGTGACCCTTACCCTGAATACACAGGGATCCTGTACAATAACCCTTACCCTGAATACACAGAGACCCTGTACAGTAACCCTTACCCTGAATACACAGGGATCCTGTACACTGACACTTACCCTGAATACACAGGGACCCTTTACAGTAACCCTTACCCTGAATACACAGGGATCCTGTACAATAATCCTTACCCTGAATACACAGGGACCCTGTACAGTAACCCTTACCCTGAATACACAGAGACCCTGTACAGTGACCCTTACCCTGAATACACAGGGACCCTGTACAGTGACCCGTACCCTGAATACACAGGGACCTGTACATTGACCCTTACCCTGAATACACAGCGAGACTGTACAGTGAAACTTAACCGGAATACACAGGGACCCTCTAAGCGACCCTTACCCTGAATACACAGGGACCCTGTACAGCAACCCTTACCCTGAATACACAGGGACCTGTACAGTGACCCTTACCCTGAATACACAGGGACCCTGTACAGTGACATTTACCCTGAATACATTGGGACCCTGTACAGTAACCCTTACCCTGAATACACAGGGACCTGTACAGTGACCCTTACCCTGAATACACAGGGAAACTGTACAGTGACACTTATCCTGAATACACAGGGACCCTGTACAGTAACCCTTACGCTGAATACACAGGGATCCTGTACAGTGACCCTTACCCTGAATACACAGGGTCCCTGTACCGTAACCCTTACCCTGAATACACAGTGATCCTTTACAATAGCCCTTACCCTGAATACACAGGGACCCTTTACAATAACCCTTACCCTGAATACACAGGGACCCTTTACAGTGACCCTTACCCTGAATACACAGGGATCCTGTACAATAACCCTTACCCTGAATACACAGATACCCTGTACAGTAACCCTTACCCTGAATACACAGGGACCCTGTACAGTAACCCTTACCCTGAATACACAGGCCCCTGTACAGTAACCCTTACCCTGAATAAACAGGGACACTGTACAGTAACCATTACCCTGAATACACAGGGACCCTGTACAGTGACCCTTACCCTGAATACACAGGGATCCTGTACAATAACACTTACCCTGAATACACAGAGACCCTGTACAGTGACCCTTACCCTGAATACACAGGGATCGTGTACAATAGCCCTTACCCTGAATACACAGGGACCCTGTACAGTGACCCTTACCCTGAATACACAGGGATCGTGTACAATAGCCCTTACCCTGAATACACAGGGACCCTGTACAGTAACCCTTACCCTGAATACACAGGGACCCTGTACAGTAACCCTTACCCTGAATACACAGTGATCCTGTACAATAAACCTTACCCTGAATACACAGGGACCCTGTACAGTAATCCTTACCCTGAATACACAGGGACACTGTACAGTGTACCTTACCATGAATATACAGGGACCCTGTAAAGTAACCCTTACCAAGAATACATAGGGACCCTGTACAGTAACCCTTACCCTGAATACACAGGGACCCTGTACAGTGACACTTATCCTGAATACACAGGGTTCCTGTACAATAACCCTTACCCTAAATACACAGGCACCCTGTACAGTGACCTTAACCTGAATACACAGGGATCGTGTACAATAGCCCTTACCCTGAATACACAGGTACCCTGTACAGTAAACCTTACCCTGAATAGACAGGGACCCTGTACAGTGAACCTTACTCTGAATAAACAGGGATCCTGTACAATAACACTTACCCTGAATACACAGGGACCATGTACAGTGACCCTTACCCTGAATACACAGGGATCATGTACATTAACCCTTACCCTGAATACACAGGGACCCTGTACACTAACCCTTACCATGAATACACAGGAACACTGTACAATGACTCTTACCCTGAATATACAGGGACCCTGTACAGTAAACCTTACCCTGAAAACACAGGGACCCTGTACAGTAACCCTTACCCTGAATAGACAGGTACCCTGTGCAGTGACCCTTACCCTGAATACACAGAGACCCTGTACATTTACCCTTACCCTGAATACACAGGGACCCTGTACAGTGACCCTTACTCTGAATACACAGGGACGTGTACAGTGAACCTTACCCTGAATACACAGGGACCCTGCACAGTGACACTTAACCTGAATACACAGGGACCCTGTAAGAGACCCTTACCCTGAATACACAGGGACCCTGTACAGTGACCATTACCCTGAATACACAGGGACCTGTACAGTGACACTTACCCTGAATAAACAGGGACACTGTACAGTGACACTTAACCTGAATACACAGGGACCCTGTAAGCGACCCTTACCCTGAATACACAGGGACCCTGTACAGTAACCCTTACCCTGAATACACAGGGAAGCTGTACATTAACTCTTACCCTGAATACACAGGGAAACTCTACAGTGAAACTTACCCTGAATACACAGGGACACTCTACAGTAAACCTAACCCTGCATACACAGGGACCTGTACAGTGACCCTTACCCTGAATACACAGGGACCCTGTACAGTGACACTTACCCTGAATACACAGGGACCCTGTACAATAACCCTTACGCTGAATACACAGGGATCCTGTACAGTGACCACTACCCTGAATACACAGGGTCCCTGTACAGTAACCCTTACACTGAATATAGAGGGCCCCGGTACAGTGAACCTTACCCTGAATACACAGGGACCCTGTACAGTAACCCTTACCCTGAATACACAGGGAAGCTGTACAGTAACTCTTACCCTGAATACATAGGGAACCTGTACAGTAAACCTTACCCTGAATACACAGGGCAGCTGTACAGTAACTCTTACCCTGAATGCATAGGGAGCCTGCACAGTAAACCTTACCCTGAATACACAGGGACCCTCTACACTGACCCTTACCCTGAATACACAGGGACCCTGTACAGTAACCATTACCCTGAATACACGGGGATCCTGTACAATAATCCTTACCCTCAATACACAGGGACCCTGTACAGTAACCCTTACCCTGAATAAAGAGGGAGCCTGTACAGTGACCCTTACCCTGAATACACAGGGATCCTGTACAATAACCCTTACCCTGAATACACAGAGACCCTGTAGAGTAACCCTTACCCTGAATACACAGGGCCCCTGTACACTGATCCTTACCCTGAATACACAGGGTCCCTGTACAGTAACCCTTACCCTGAATATACAGGGACCCTGTACAGTGACCCTTGCCCTGAATAAACAGGGACCCTGTACAGTGACCCTTACCCTGCAAACACAGGGATCTGTACAGTGACCCTTACCCTGAATACACAGAGGCATTGTACAGTGACACTTAACCTGAATACGCAGGGACCATGTAAGTGACCCTTACCCTGAATACACAGGGACCCTGTACAGTAACCCTTACCCTGAATACACAGGGACCTTTACAGTGAACCTTACCCTGAATACACAGGGACCCTGTACAGTGACACTTACCCGGAATACACAGGGTCCCTGTACAGTAACCCTTACCCTGAATACACAGGGAGCTGTACAGTGAATCTTACCCTGAATACACAGGGACCCTGTACAGTAACCCTTACGCTGAATACACGGGGATCCTGTACAGTGACCCTTACCCTGAATATACAGGGTCCCTGTACCGTAACCCTTTCCCTGAATACACAGGGATCCTGTACAATAGCCCTTACCCTGAACACACAGCGACTCTGTACAGAAACCCTTACCCTGAATACACATGGACCCTGTGCAGTAACCCTTACCCTGAATACAGAGGGACTCTGTACAGTAAACCTTACCCTGAATACACAGGGATCCTGTACAGTAACCCTTACCCTGAATACACAGGGACCCTGTACAATAACCCTTTCCCTGAATACACAGGGACACTGTACAGTGACCCTTACCCTGAATACACAGGGTCCCTGTACCGTAACCCTTACCCTGAATACACAGGGATCCTTTACAATAGCCCTTACGCTGAATACACAGGAACACTGTACAATGATTCTTACCCTGAATATACAGGGACAATGTACAGTGACACTTAACCTGAATACACAGGGACGCTGTAAGCGACCCTTACCCTGAATACACAGGGACCTGTACAGTGAACCTTAGCCTGAATACACAGGGACCCTGTACATTGACACTTAACCTGAATACACAGGGACCCTGTAAGCGACCCTTACCCTGAATACACAGGGACCCTGTACAGTGACCATTACCCTGAATACACAGGGACCTGTACAGTGACACTTACCCTGAATACACAGGGACAATGTACAGTGACACTTAACCTGAATACACAGGGACCCTGTAAGCGACCCTTACCCTGAATACACAGGGACCCTGTACATTAACCCTTACCCTGAATACACAGGGAAGCTGTACAGTAATTCTTACCCTGAATACACAGGGAAACTGTACAGTGATACTTACCCTGAATACACAGGGACGCTGTACAGTAACCCTAACCCTGCATACACAGGGACATGTACAGTGACCCTTACCCTGAATATAGAGGGACCCGGTACAGTGAACCTTACCCTGAATACACAGGGACCCTGTACAGTAACCCTTACCCTGAATACACAGGGAAGCTGTACAGTAACTCTTACCCTGAATAAATAGGGAGCCTGTACAGTAACCCTTACCCTGAATTCACAGGGGCCCTCTACACTGACCCATACCCTGAATACACAGGGACCCTGTACAGTAACCTTACCCTGAATACACAGTGATCCTGTACAATAAACCTTACCCTGAATACACAGGGACCCTGTACAGTAATCCTTACCCTGAATACACAGGGACACTGTACAGTGTTCCTTACCATGAATATACAGGGACCCTGTAAAGTAACCCTTACCAAGAATACATAGGGACCCTGTACAGTAACCCTTACCCTGAATACACAGGGACCCTGTACAGTGACACTTACCCTGAATACACAGGGATCCTGTACAATAACCCTTACCCTAAATACACAGGCACCCTGTACAGTGACCTTAACCTGAATACACAGGGATCGTGTACAATAGCCCTTACCCTGAATACACAGGTACCCTGTACAGTAAACCTTACCCTGAATAGACAGGGACCCTGTACAGTGACCCTTACTCTGAATAAACAGGGATCCTGTACAATAACACTTACCCTGAATACACAGGGACCATGTACAGTGACCCTTACCCTGAATACACAGGGATCATGTACATTAACCCTTACCCTGAATACACAGGGACCCTGTACACTAACCCTTACCATGAATACACAGGAACACTGTACAATGACTCTTACCCTGAATATACAGGGACCCTGTACAGTAAACCTTACCCTGAAAACACAGGGACCCTGTACAGTAAACCTTACCCTGAATACACAGGTACCCTGTGCAGTGACCCTTACCCTGAATACACAGAGACCCTGTACATTTACCCTTACCCTGAATACACAGGGACCCTGTACAGTGACCCTTACTCTGAATACACAGGGACGTGTACAGTGAACCTTACCCTGAATACACAGGGACCCTGCACAGTGACACTTAACCTGAATACACAGGGACCCTGTAAGAGACCCTTACCCTGAATACACAGGGACCCTGTACAGTGACCATTACCCTGAATACACAGGGACCTGTACAGTGACACTTACCCTGAATAAACAGGGACACTGTACAGTGACACTTAACCTGAATACACAGGGACCCTGTAAGCGACCCTTACCCTGAATACACAGGGACCCTGTACAGTAACCCTTACCCTGAATACACAGGGAAGCTGTACATTAACTCTTACCCTGAATACACAGGGAAACTCTACAGTGAAACTTACCCTGAATACACAGGGACACTGTACAGTAAACCTAACCCTGCATACACAGGGACCTGTACAGTGACCCTTACCCTGAATACACAGGGACCCTGTACAGTGACACTTACCCTGAATACACAGGGACCCTGTACAATAACCCTTACGCTGAATACACAGGGATCCTGTACAGTGACCACTACCCTGAATACACAGGGTCCCTGTACAGTAACCCTTACACTGAATATAGAGGGCCCCGGTACAGTGAACCTTACCCTGAATACACAGGGACCCTGTACAGTAACCCTTACCCTGAATACACAGGGAAGCTGTACAGTAACTCTTACCCTGAATACATAGGGAACCTGTACAGTAACCCTTACCCTGAATACACAGGGCAGCTGTACAGTAACTCTTACCCTGAATACATAGGGAGCCTGTACAGTAAACCTTACCCTGAATACACAGGGACCCTCTACACTGACCCTTACCCTGAATACACAGGGACCCTGTACAGTAACCCTTACACTGAATACACAGGGGAAACTGTACAGTAACTCTTACCCTGAATACATAGGGAGCCTGTACAGTAACCCTTACCCTGAATACACAGGGATTCTCTACACTGACCCTTACCCTGAATACACAGGGATCCTGTACAATAGTCCTTACCCTGAATACACAGGGACCCTGTACAGTAACCCTTACCCTGAATACAGAGGGACCCTGTAGAGTGACCCTTACCCTGAATACACAGGGATCCTGTACAATAACCCTTACCCTGAATACACAGAGACCCTGTACAGTAACCCTTACCCTGAATACACAGGGATCCTGTACACTGACACTTACCCTGAATACACAGGGACCCTTTACAGTAACCCTTACCATGAATACACAGGGATCCTGTACAATAACCCTTACCCTGAATACACAGGGACCCTGTACAGTTACCCTTACCCTGAATACACAGAGACCCTGTACAGTGACCCTTACCCTGAATACACAGGGACCCTGTACAGTGACCCGTACCCTGAATACACAGGGACCTGTACATTGACCCTTACCCTGAATACACAGCGAGACTGTACAGTGAAACTTAACCGGAATACACAGGGACCCTCTAAGCGACCCTTACCCTGAATACACAGGGACCCTGTACAGCAACCCTTACCCTGAATACACAGGGACCTGTACAGTGACCCTTACCCTGAATACACAGGGACCCTGTACAGTGACATTTACCCTGAATACATTGGGACCCTGTACAGTAACCCTTACCCTGAATACACAGGGACCTGTACAGTGACCCTTACCCTGAATACACAGGGAAACTGTACAGTGACACTTATCCTGAATACACAGGGACCCTGTACAGTAACCCTTACGCTGAATACACAGGGATCCTGTACAGTGACCCTTACCCTGAATACACAGGGTCCCTGTACCGTAACCCTTACCCTGAATACACAGTGATCCTTTACAATAGCCCTTACCCTGAATACACAGGGACCCTTTACAATAACCCTTACCCTGAATACACAGGGACCCTTTACAGTGACCCTTACCCTGAATACACAGGGATCCTGTACAATAACCCTTACCCTGAATACACAGATACCCTGTACAGTAACCCTTACCCTGAATACACAGGGACCCTGTACAGTAACCCTTACCCTGAATACACAGGCCCCTGTACAGTAACCCTTACCCTGTATAAACAGGGACCCTGTACAGTAACCATTACCCTGAATACACAGGGACCCTGTACAGTGACCCTTACCATGAATACACAGGGATCCTGTACAATAACACTTACCCTGAATACACAGAGACCCTGTACAGTGACCCTTACCCTGAATACACAGGGATCGTGTACAATAGCCCTTACCCTGAATACACAGGGACCCTGTACAGTGACCCTTACCCTGAATACACAGGGATCGTGTACAATAGCCCTTACCCTGAATACACAGGGACCCTGTACAGTAACCCTTACCCTGAATACACAGGGACCCTGTACAGTGACCCTTACCCTGAATAGACAGGGATCCTGTAAAATAACCTTTACCCTGAATACACAGGGACCCTGTACAGTAACCCTTACCATGTATACACAGGGACTCTGTATAGTGACCCATACCCTGAATATTCAGGGACCCTTTACAATAACCCTTACCCTGAATACACAGGGACACTGTACAGTAACCCTTACCCTGAATACACAGGGTCCCTGTACAGTGACCGTTACCTGAATAAACAGGGACACTTTACAGTAACGCTTACACTGAATACACAGGGACCCTGTACAGTGACCCTTACCCTGAATAGACAGGGACCCTGTACAGTAACCCTTACCCTGAATACACAGGGACCCTGTACAGTGACCCTAACCATGAATACACAGGTACCCAGTAAAGTGACCCTTACCCTGAATACACAGGGACCCTGTACAGTAACCCTTTCCCTGAATAAACAGGGACCCTGTACAGTGACACTTACCCTGAATACACAGGGACCCTGTACAGTAACCCTTACCCTGAATACACAGGGACCTGTACAGTGACCCTTACCCTGAATACACAGGCATCCTGTACAATAACCCTTACCCTGAATACACAGGTACCCTGTACAGTAACCCTTACCCTGAATACATAGGGACCCTGTACAGTAATCCTTACCCTGAATACACAGGTATCCTGTACAATAGCCCTTACCCTGAATAAACAGGGACCCTATACAGTAACCCTTACCCTGAATACACAGGGACCCTGTACAGTGATCCTTACCCTGAATACACAGGGATCCAGTACAATAAACCTTACCGTGACAATACAGGGACCCTGTACAGTGACCCTAACCCTGAATACACAGGGATCCTGTACAATAACCCTTACCCTGAATACATAGATACCCTGTACAGTAACCCTTACCCTGAATACACAGGGACCCTGTACAGTAATCCTTACCCTGAATAAACAGGGACCCTGTACAGTAACCCTTATCCTGAATACACAGGGACCCTGTACAGTAACCCTTACCCTGAATACACAGGGACCCTGTACAGTGACCCTTACCCTGAATACACAGGAATCCTGTACATTAACCCTTACCCTGAATAAACAGGGTCCCTGTACAGTAACCATTACCCTGAATACACAGGGACCCTGTACAGTGACCCTTACCCTGAATACACAGGGATCCTTTACAATAACCCTTACCCTAAATATACAGGGACCCTGTACAGTGACCCTTACCCTGAATACACAGGGATCGTGTACAATAGCCCTTACCCTGAATACACAGGGACCCTGTACAGTAACCCTTACCCTGAATAGACAGGGACCCTGTACAGTGTCGCTTACCCTGAATACACAGGGATCCTGTACAATAACCCTTACCGTGAATACACAGGGACCCTGTATAGTGACCCTAACCCTGAATACACAGGGATCCTGTACAATAACCCTTACCCTGAATACACAGCGACCCTGTACAGTAACCCTTACCATGAATACACAGGGTCACTGTACAGTGACCCATACCCTGAATATACAGGGACCCTGTACAGTAACCCTTACCCTGAATTCACAGGGAACTTTTACAGTAAACCTTACCCTGAATAAACATGGGTCCCTGTACAGTGACCCTTACCCTGAATAAACAGGGACACAGTACAGTAACCCTTACCCTGAATACACAGGGTCCCTGTACAGTGACCATTACCCTGAATAGACAGGGAGCCTGTACAGTAACCCTTACCCTGAATACACAGGGACACTGTACAGTGAATCTAACCCTGAATACACAGGGACACTGTACAGTGTTCCTTACCATGAATATACAGGGACCCTGTACAGTAACCCTTACCCTGAATACATAGGGACCCTGTACAGTAGCCCTTACCCTGAATACACAGGGACGATGTACAGTGACCCTTACCCTGAATACACAGGGATCCTTTACAATAACCCTTACCCTAAATATACAGGGACCCTGTACAGTGATCCTTACCCTGAATACACAGGGATCGTGTACAATAGCCCTTACCCTGAATACACAGGGACCCTGTACAGTAACCCTTACCCTGAATAGACAGGGACCCTGTACAGTGACGCTTACCCTGAATACACAGGGATCCTGTACAATAACCCTTACCGTGAATACACAGGGACACTGTATAGTGACCCTAACCCAGAATACACAGGGATCCTGTACAATAACCCTTACCCTGAATACACAGCGACCCTGTACAGTAACCCTTACCATGAATACACAGGGTCACTGTACAGTGACCCACACCCTGAATAAAAAGGTCCCCTGTACAGTAACCCTTACCCTGAATACACAGCAAACTTGTACAGTAAACCTTACCCTGAATAAACATGGGTCCCTGTACAGTGACCCTTACCCTGAATAAACAGGGACACAGTACAGTAACCCTTACCCTGAATACACAGTGTCCCTGTACAGTGACCATTACCCTGAATAGACAGGGAGCCTGTACAGTAACCCTTACCCTGAATACACAGGGACCCTGTACAGTGAACCTAACCCTGAATACACAGGTACCCAGTAAAGTGACCCTAACCCTGAATACACAGGTACCCTGTACAGTGACCCTTACCCTGAATACACAGGTACCCTGTACAGTGATCCTTACCCTGAATAAACAGGAACCCTGTACAGTGACCCTTACCCTGAATACACAGGGACCGTGTACAGTAAACCTTACCCTGAATACACAGGGACACTGTACACTGACCCTTACCCTGAATACACAGGGACCGTGTACAGTAACCCTTACCCTGAATACACAGGTACCCTTTACAGTAACACTTACTCTGAATACACAGGGACCCTGTACAGTATTGCTTACCCTGAATACACAGGGACAATGTTCACTGACCCTTACTCTGAATAAACAGGGACCGTGTACAGTAACCCATACCCTGAATACACAGGGACCCTGTACAATAATCGTTACCGTGAATACACAGCGACTCTGTACAGTAACCCTTACCCTGAATACACATGGACCCTGTGCAGTAACCCTTACCCTGAATACACAGGGACTCTGTACAGTAAACCTTACCCTGAATACACAGGGACCCTGTAGAGTAACCCTTACCCTGAATACACAGGTACCCTGTACAATAACCCTTTCCCTGAATACACAGGGACACTGTACAGTGACCCTTACCCTGAATACACAGGGTCCCTGTACCGTAACCTTACCCTGAATACACAGGGATCCTGTACAATAGCCCTTACGCTGAATAGACAGGGACCCTGTGCAGTAACCCTTACCCTGAATACACAGGGACCCTGTACAGTGACCCTTACCCTGAATACACAGGGATCCTGTACAGTAACCCTTACCCTGAATACACAGGGACACTGTACAGTGTTCCTTACCATGAATATACAGGGACCCTGTACAGTAACCCTTACCCTGAATACATAGGGAACCTGTACAGTAACCCTTACCCTGAATACACAGGGACCCTGTACAGTGACCCTTACCCTGAATACACAGGGATCGTGTACAATAGCCCTTACCCTGAATACGCAGGGACCCTGTACAGTAACCCTTACCCTGAATAGACAGGGACCCTGTACAGTGACCCTTACCCTGAATAAACAGGGATCCTGTACAATAAGCCTTACCCTCAATACACAGGGACCCTGTACAGTGACCCTTACCCTGAATACACAGGGATCCTGTACAATAACCCTTACCCTGAATACACAGGGACCCTGAACAGTAACCCTTACCATGAATACACAGGGATACTGTACAATGACTCTTACCCTGAATATACAGGGACCCTGTACAGTAAACCTTACCCTGAAAACACAGGGACCCTGTACAGTAAACCTTACCCTGAATACATAGGTACCCTGTGCAGTGATACTTACCCTGAATACACAGAGACCTTTACAGTTACCCTTACCCTGAATACACAGGGACCCTGTACAGTGACCCTTACCCTGAATACACAGGGACCTGTACAGTGACCCTTACCCTGAATACACAGGGACCCTGTACAGTGACACTTAACCTGAATACAGAGCGACACTGTAAGCGACCCTTAACTTAATACACAGGGACCCTGTACAGTGACCATTACCCTGAATACACAGGGACCTGTACAGTGACACTTACCCTGAATACACAGGGACACTGTACAGTGAAACTTAACCTGAGTACACAGGGACCCTGTAAGCGACCCTTACCCTGAATACACAGGGACCCTGTACAGTAACCCTTACCCTGAATACGCAGATACCCTATACAGTGACCCTTACCCTGAATACACAGGAACTGTACAGTGACCCTTACCCTGAATACACAGGGACCTGTACAGTGACACTTACCCGGAAAACACAGGGAACCTGTACAGTGATACTTAACCTGAATACACAGGTACGCTGTACAGTAACCCTAACCCTGCATACACAGAGACCTGTACCGTGACCCTTACCCTGAATACACAGGGACCCTGTACAGTGACACTTACCCTGAATACACAGGGACCCTGTACAGTAACCCTTACGCTGAATACACAGGGATCCTGTACAGTGACCCTTACCCTGAATACACAGGGTCCCTGTACAGTAACCCTTACCCTGAATATAGAGGGACCCGGTACAGTGAATCTTACCCTGAATACACAGAGACCCTGTACATTACCCCTTACCCTGAATACACAGGGAAGCTGTACAGTAACTCTTACCCTGAATACATAGGGAGTCTGTAGAGTAACCCTTACCTTGCATACACAGGGACCCTCTACACTGACCCTTACCCTGAATACACAGGGACCCTGTACAGTAACCATTACCCTGAATACACGGGGATCCTGTACAATAATCCTTACCCTCAATACACAGGGACCCTGTACAGTAACCCTTACCCTGAATAAAGAGGGAGCCTGTACAGTGACCCTTACCCTGAATACACAGGGATCCTGTACAATAACCCTTACCCTGAATACACAGAGACCCTGTAGAGTAACCCTTACCCTGAATACACAGGGCCCCTGTACACTGATCCTTACCCTGAATACACAGGGTCCCTGTACAGTAACCCTTACCCTGAATATACAGGGACCCTGTACAGTGACCCTTGCCCTGAATAAACAGGGACCCTGTACAGTGACCCTTACCCTGCATACACAGGGATCTGTACAGTGACCCTTACCCTGAATACACAGAGGCATTGTACAGTGACACTTAACCTGAATACGCAGGGACCATGTAAGTGACCCTTACCCTGAATACACAGGGACCCTGTACAGTAACCCTTACCCTGAATACACAGGGACCTTTACAGTGAACCTTACCCTGAATACACAGGGACCCTGTACAGTGACACTTACCCGGAATACACAGGGTCCCTGTACAGTAACCCTTACCCTGAATACACAGGGAGCTGTACAGTGAATCTTACCCTGAATACACAGGGACCCTGTACAGTAACCCTTACGCTGAATACACGGGGATCCTGTACAGTGACCCTTACCCTGAATATACAGGGTCCCTGTACCGTAACCCTTTCCCTGAATACACAGGGATCCTGGTCAATAGCCCTTACCCTGAATACACAGGGACCCTGTACAGTAACCCTTACCATGAATACAAAGGGACCCTGTACAGTGACCCTTACCCTGAATACACAGGGATCCTGTACAATAACCCATACCGTGAATACACAGGGACCCTGTATAGTGACCCTAACCCTGAATACACAGGGATCCTATACAATAACCCTTAGCCTGAATACACAGCGACCCATACAGTAACCCTTACCATGAATACACAGGGTCACTGTACAGTGACCCATACCCTGAATATACAGGGACCCTGTAAGTAACCCTTACCCTGAATACACAGGGAACTTGTACAGTAACCCTTACCCTGAATACGCAGGGACCCTGTACAGTGACCCTTACCCTGAATAAATAGGGACACTGTACAGTAACCCTTATCCTGAATACACAGGGTCCCTGTACAGTGACCCTTACCCTGAATAGACAGGGACCCTGTACAGTAACCCTTCCCCTGAATACACAGGGACCCTGTACAGTGACCCTAACCCTGAATACACAGGTACCCAGTAAAGTGCTCCTTACCCTGAATACACAGGGACCCTGTACAGTAACCCTTTCCCTGAATGCACAGGGACCCTGTACAGTGAACCTAACTCTGAATACACAGGTACCCTGTACAGTGATCCTTATCCTGAATACACAGGGACCCTGTACAGTGATCCTTACCCTGAATACACAGGGACTCTGTACATTAACCCTTAACCTGAATACACAGGGACGGTGTACAGTAACCCTTACCCTGGATACACAGGTACCCTGTACAGTAACCCTTACCCTGAATACACAGGGACCCTGTACAGTAACCCTTACCCTGAATACACAGGGACAATGTTCACTGAACCTTACCCTGAATAAACAGGGACCGTGTACAGTAACCCATACCCTGAATACACAGGGACCCTGTACAGTAACCCTTACCCTGAACACACAGCGACTCTGTACAGTAACCCTTACCCTGAATACACATGGACCCTGTGCAGTAACCCTTACCCTGAATACACAGGGACTCTGTACAGTAAACCTTACCCTGAATACACAGGGACCCTGTAGAGTAACCCTTACCCTGAATACACAGGTACCCTGTACAATAACCCTTTCCCTGAATACACAGGGACACTGTACAGTGACCCTTACCCTGAATACACAGGGTCCCTGTACCGTAACCTTACCCTGAATACACAGGGATCCTGTACAATAGCCCTTACGCTGAATAGACAGGGACCCTGTGCAGTAACCCTTACCCTGAATACACAGGGACCCTGTACAGTGACCCTTACCCTGAATACACAGGGATCCTGTACAGTAACCCTTACCCTGAATACACAGGGACACTGTACAGTGTTCCTTACCATGAATATACAGGGACCCTGTACAGTAACCCTTACCCTGAATACATAGGGAACCTGTACAGTAACCCTTACCCTGAATACACAGGGACCCTGTACAGTGACCCTTACCCTGAATACACAGGGATCGTGTACAATAGCCCTTACCCTGAATACGCAGGGACCCTGTACAGTAACCCTTACCCTGAATAGACAGGGACCCTGTACAGTGACCCTTACCCTGAATAAACAGGGATCCTGTACAATAAGCCTTACCCTCAATACACAGGGACCCTGTACAGTGACCCTTACCCTGAATACACAGGGATCCTGTACAATAACCCTTACCCTGAATACACAGGGACCCTGAACAGTAACCCTTACCATGAATACACAGGGATACTGTACAATGACTCTTACCCTGAATATACAGGGACCCTGTACAGTAAACCTTACCCTGAAAACACAGGGACCCTGTACAGTAAACCTTACCCTGAATACATAGGTACCCTGTGCAGTGATACTTACCCTGAATACACAGAGACCTTTACAGTTACCCTTACCCTGAATACACAGGGACCCTGTACAGTGACCCTTACCCTGAATACACAGGGACCTGTACAGTGACCCTTACCCTGAATACACAGGGACCCTGTACAGTGACACTTAACCTGAATACAGAGCGACACTGTAAGCGACCCTTAACTTAATACACAGGGACCCTGTACAGTGACCATTACCCTGAATACACAGGGACCTGTACAGTGACACTTACCCTGAATACACAGGGACACTGTACAGTGAAACTTAACCTGAGTACACAGGGACCCTGTAAGCGACCCTTACCCTGAATACACAGGGACCCTGTACAGTAACCCTTACCCTGAATACGCAGATACCCTATACAGTGACCCTTACCCTGAATACACAGGAACTGTACAGTGACCCTTACCCTGAATACACAGGGACCTGTACAGTGACACTTACCCGGAAAACACAGGGAACCTGTACAGTGATACTTAACCTGAATACACAGGTACGCTGTACAGTAACCCTAACCCTGCATACACAGAGACCTGTACCGTGACCCTTACCCTGAATACACAGGGACCCTGTACAGTGACACTTACCCTGAATACACAGGGACCCTGTACAGTAACCCTTACGCTGAATACACAGGGATCCTGTACAGTGATTCTTACCCTGAATACACAGGGTCCCTGTACAGTAACCCTTACCCTGAATATAGAGGGACCCGGTACAGTGAATCTTACCCTGAATACACAGAGACCCTGTACATTACCCCTTACCCTGAATACACAGGGAAGCTGTACAGTAACTCTTACCCTGAATACATAGGGAGTCTGTAGAGTAACCCTTACCTTGCATACACAGGGACCCTCTACACTGACCCTTACCCTGAATACACAGTGACCCTGTACAGTAACCATTACCCTGAATACACGGGGATCCTGTACAATAATCCTTACCCTCAATACACAGGGACCCTGTACAGTAACCCTTACCCTGAATAAAGAGGGAGCCTGTACAGTGACCCTTACCCTGAATACACAGGGATCCTGTACAATAACCCTTACCCTGAATACACAGAGACCCTGTAGAGTAACCCTTACCCTGAATACACAGGGCCCCTGTACACTGATCCTTACCCTGAATACACAGGGTCCCTGTACAGTAACCCTTACCCTGAATATACAGGGACCCTGTACAGTGACCCTTGCCCTGAATAAACAGGGACCCTGTACAGTGACCCTTACCCTGCATACACAGGGATCTGTACAGTGACCCTTACCCTGAATACACAGAGGCATTGTACAGTGACACTTAACCTGAATACGCAGGGACCATGTAAGTGACCCTTACCCTGAATACACAGGGACCCTGTACAGTAACCCTTACCCTGAATACACAGGGACCTTTACAGTGAACCTTACCCTGAATACACAGGGACCCTGTACAGTGACACTTACCCGGAATACACAGGGTCCCTGTACAGTAACCCTTACCCTGAATACACAGGGAGCTGTACAGTGAATCTTACCCTGAATACACAGGGACCCTGTACAGTAACCCTTACGCTGAATACACGGGGATCCTGTACAGTGACCCTTACCCTGAATATACAGGGTCCCTGTACCGTAACCCTTTCCCTGAATACACAGGGATCCTGGTCAATAGCCCTTACCCTGAATACACAGGGACCCTGTACAGTAACCCTTACCATGAATACAAAGGGACCCTGTACAGTGACCCTTACCCTGAATACACAGGGATCCTGTACAATAACCCATACCGTGAATACACAGGGACCCTGTATAGTGACCCTAACCCTGAATACACAGGGATCCTATACAATAACCCTTAGCCTGAATACACAGCGACCCATACAGTAACCCTTACCATGAATACACAGGGTCACTGTACAGTGACCCATACCCTGAATATACAGGGACCCTGTAAGTAACCCTTACCCTGAATACACAGGGAACTTGTACAGTAACCCTTACCCTGAATACGCAGGGACCCTGTACAGTGACCCTTACCCTGAATAAATAGGGACACTGTACAGTAACCCTTATCCTGAATACACAGGGTCCCTGTACAGTGACCCTTACCCTGAATAGACAGGGACCCTGTACAGTAACCCTTCCCCTGAATACACAGTGACCCTGTACAGTGACCCTAACCCTGAATACACAGGTACCCAGTAAAGTGCTCCTTACCCTGAATACACAGGGACCCTGTACAGTAACCCTTTCCCTGAATGCACAGGGACCCTGTACAGTGACCCTAACTCTGAATACACAGGTACCCTGTACAGTGATCCTTATCCTGAATACACAGGGACCCTGTACAGTGATCCTTACCCTGAATACACAGGGACTCTGTACATTAACCCTTAACCTGAATACACAGGGACGGTGTACAGTAACCCTTACCCTGGATACACAGGTACCCTGTACAGTAACCCTTACCCTGAATACACAGGGACCCTGTACAGTAACCCTTACCCTGAATACACAGGGACAATGTTCACTGAAACTTACCCTGAATAAACAGGGACCGTGTACAGTAACCCATACCCTGAATACACAGGGACCCTGTACAGTAACCCTTACCCTGAACACACAGCGACTCTGTACAGTAACCCTTACCCTGAATACACATGGACCCTGTGCAGTAACCCTTACCCTGAATACAGAGGGACTCTTTACAGTAAACCTTACCCTGAATACACAGGGATCCTGTACAGTAACCCTTACCCTGAATACACAGGGACCCTGTACAATAACCCTTTCCCTGAATACACAGGGACACTGTACAGTGACCCTTACCCTGAATACACAGGGTCCCTGTACCGTAACCCTTACCCTGAATACACAGGGATCCTTTACAATAGCCCTTACGCTGAATACACAGGAACACTGTACAATGATTCTTACCCTGAATATACAGGGACAATGTACAGTGACACTTAACCTGAACACACAGGGACCCTGTAAGCGACCCTTACCCTGAATACACAGGGACCTGTACAGTGAACCTTAGCCTGAATACACAGGGACCCTGTACATTGACACTTAACCTGAATACACAGGGACCCTGTAAGCGACCCTTACCCTGAATACACAGGGACCCTGTACAGTGACCATTACCCTGAATACACAGGGACCTGTACAGTGACACTTACCCTGAATACACAGGGACAATGTACAGTGACACTTAACCTGAATACACAGGGACCCTGTAAGCGACCCTTACCCTGAATACACAGGGACCCTGTACATTAACCCTTACCCTGAATACACAGGGAAGCTGTACAGTAATTCTTACCCTGAATACACAGGGAAACTGTACAGTGATACTTACCCTGAATACACAGGGACGCTGTACAGTAACCCTAACCCTGCATACACAGGGACCTGTACAGTGACCCTTACCCTGAATATAGAGGGACCCGGTACAGTGAACCTTACCCTGAATACACAGGGACCCTGTACAGTAACCCTTACCCTGAATACACAGGGAAGCTGTACAGTAACTCTTACCCTGAATAAATAGGGAGCCTGTACAGTAACCCTTACCCTGAATTCACAGGGGCCCTCTACACTGACCCATACCCTGAATACACAGGGACCCTGTA
The DNA here is from genome assembly GCF_044704955.1 of Pristiophorus japonicus. Taxonomy (NCBI): domain Eukaryota; kingdom Metazoa; phylum Chordata; class Chondrichthyes; family Pristiophoridae; genus Pristiophorus; species Pristiophorus japonicus. The sequence continues at coordinate 8,967,902 of NC_092011.1, forward strand.
CAGTAACCCTTACCCTGAATACACAGTGATCCTGTACAATAAACCTTACCCTGAATACACAGGGACCCTGTACAGTAATCCTTACCCTGAATACACAGGGACACTGTACAGTGTTCCTTACCATGAATATACAGGGACCCTGTAAAGTAACCCTTACCAAGAATACATAGGGACCCTGTACAGTAACCCTTACCCTGAATACACAGGGACCCTGTACAGTGACACTTATCCTGAATACACAGGGATCCTGTACAATAACCCTTACCCTAAATACACAGGCACCCTGTACAGTGACCTTAACCTGAATACACAGGGATCGTGTACAATAGCCCTTACCCTGAATACACAGGTACCCTGTACAGTAAACCTTACCCTGAATAGACAGGGACCCTGTACAGTGACCCTTACTCTGAATAAACAGGGATCCTGTACAATAACACTTACCCTGAATACACAGGGACCATGTACAGTGACCCTTACCCTGAATACACAGGGATCATGTACATTAACCCTTACCCTGAATACACAGGGACCCTGTACACTAACCCTTACCATGAATACACAGGAACACTGTACAATGACTCTTACCCTGAATATACAGGGACCCTGTACAGTAAACCTTACCCTGAAAACACAGGGACCCTGTACAGTAACCCTTACCCTGAATACACAGGTACCCTGTGCAGTGACCCTTACCCTGAATACACAGAGACCCTGTACATTTACCCTTACCCTGAATACACAGGGACCCTGTACAGTGACCCTTACTCTGAATACACAGGGACGTGTACAGTGAACCTTATCCTGAATACACAGGGACCCTGCACAGTGACACTTAACCTGAATACACAGGGACCCTGTAAGAGACCTTTACCCTGAATACACAGGGACCCTGTACAGTGACCATTACCCTGAATACACAGGGACCTGTACAGTGACACTTACCCTGAATAAACAGGGACACTGTACAGTGACACTTAACCTGAATACACAGGGACCCTGTAAGCGACCCTTACCCTGAATACACAGGGACCCTGTACAGTAACCCTTACCCTGAATACACAGGGAAGCTGTACATTAACTCTTACCCTGAATACACAGGGAAACTCTACAGTGAAACTTACCCTGAATACACAGGGACACTGTACAGTAAACCTAACCCTGCATACACAGGGACCTGTACAGTGACCCTTACCCTGAATACACAGGGACCCTGTACAGTGACACTTACCCTGAATACACAGGGACCCTGTACAATAACCCTTACGCTGAATACACAGGGATCCTGTACAGTGACCACTACCCTGAATACACAGGGTCCCTGTACAGTAACCCTTACACTGAATATAGAGGGCCCCGGTACAGTGAACCTTACCCTGAATACACAGGGACCCTGTACAGTAACCCTTACCCTGAATACACAGGGAAGCTGTACAGTAACTCTTACCCTGAATACATAGGGAACCTGTACAGTAACCCTTACCCTGAATACACAGGGCAGCTGTACAGTAACTCTTACCCTGAATACATAGGGAGCCTGCACAGTAAACCTTACCCTGAATACACAGGGACCCTCTACACTGACCCTTACCCTGAATACACAGGGACCCTGTACAGTAACCATTACCCTGAATACACGGGGATCCTGTACAATAATCCTTACCCTCAATACACAGGGATCCTGTACAGTAACCCTTACCCTGAATAAAGAGGGAGCCTGTACAGTGACCCTTACCCTGAATACACAGGGATCCTGTACAATAACCCTTACCCTGAATACACAGAGACCCTGTAGAGTAACCCTTACCCTGAATACACAGGGCCCCTGTACACTGATCCTTACCCTGAATACACAGGGTCCCTGTACAGTAACCCTTACCCTGAATATACAGGGACCCTGTACAGTGACCCTTGCCCTGAATAAACAGGGACCCTGTACAGTGACCCTTACCCTGCATACACAGGGATCTGTACAGTGACCCTTACCCTGAATACACAGAGGCATTGTACAGTGACACTTAACCTGAATACGCAGGGACCATGTAAGTGACCCTTACCCTGAATACACAGGGACCCTGTACAGTAACCCTTACCCTGAATACACAGGGACCTTTACAGTGAACCTTACCCTGAATACACAGGGACCCTGTACAGTGACACTTACCCGGAATACACAGGGTCCCTGTACAGTAACCCTTACCCTGAATACACAGGGAGCTGTACAGTGAATCTTACCCTGAATACACAGGGACCCTGTACAGTAACCCTTACGCTGAATACACGGGGATCCTGTACAGTGACCCTTACCCTGAATATACAGGGTCCCTGTACCGTAACCCTTTCCCTGAATACACAGGGATCCTGTACAATAGCCCTTACCCTGAATACACAGGGACCCTGTACAGTAACCCTTACCATGAATACAAAGGGACCCTGTACAGTGACCCTTACCCTGAATACACAGGGATCCTGTACAATAACCCATACCGTGAATACACAGGGACCCTGTATAGTGACCCTAACCCTGAATACACAGGGATCCTATACAATAACCCTTAGCCTGAATACACAGCGACCCATACAGTAACCCTTACCATGAATACACAGGGTCACTGTACAGTGACCCATACCTGAATATACAGGGACCCTGTAAGTAACCCTTACCCTGAATACACAGGGAACTTGTACAGTAACCCTTACCCTGAATACGCAGGGACCCTGTACAGTGACCCTTACCCTGAATAAATAGGGACACTGTACAGTAACCCTTATCCTGAATACACAGGGTCCCTGTACAGCGACCCTTACCCTGAATAGACAGGGACCCTGTACAGTAACCCTTCCCCTGAATACACAGGGACCCTGTACAGTGACCCTAACCCTGAATACACAGGTACCCAGTAAAGTGCTCCTTACCCTGAATACACAGGGACCCTGTACAGTAACCCTTTCCCTGAATGCACAGGGACCCTGTACAGTGACCCTAACTCTGAATACACAGGTACCCTGTACAGTGACCCTTATCCTGAATACACAGGGACCCTGTACAGTGATCCTTACCCTGAATACACAGGGACTCTGTACATTAACCCTTAACCTGAATACACAGGGACGGTGTGCAGTAACCCTTACCCTGGATACACAGGTACCCTGTACAGTAACCCTTACCCTGAATACACAGGGACCCTGTACAGTAACCCTTACCCTGAATACACAGGGACAATGTTCACTGAACCTTACCCTGAATAAACAGGGACCGTGTACAGTAACCCATACCCTGAATACACAGGGACCCTGTACAGTAACCCTTACCCTGAACACACAGCGACTCTGTACAGTAACCCTTACCCTGAATACACATGGACCCTGTGCAGTAACCCTTACCCTGAATACAGAGGGACTCTGTACAGTAAACCTTACCCTGAATACACAGGGATCCTGTACAGTAACCCTTACCCTGAATACACAGGGACCCTGTACAATAACCCTTTCCCTGAATACACAGGGACACTGTACAGTGACCCTTACCCTGAATACACAGGGTCCCTGTACCGTAACCCTTACCCTGAATACACAGGGATCCTTTACAATAGCCCTTACGCTGAATACACAGGAACACTGTACAATGATTCTTACCCTGAATATACAGGGACAATGTACAGTGACACTTAACCTGAATACACAGGGACCCTGTAAGCGACCCTTACCCTGAATACACAGGGACCTGTACAGTGAACCTTAGCCTGAATACACAGGGACCCTGTACATTGACACTTAACCTGAATACACAGGGACCCTGTAAGCGACCCTTACCCTGAATACACAGGGACCCTGTACAGTGACCATTACCCTGAATACACAGGGACCTGTACAGTGACACTTACCCTGAATACACAGGGACAATGTACAGTGACACTTAACCTGAATACACAGGGACCCTGTAAGCGACCCTTAACCTGAATACACAGGGACCCTGTACATTAACCCTTACCCTGAATACACAGGGAAGCTGTACAGTAATTCTTACCCTGAATACACAGGGAAACTGTACAGTGATACTTACCCTGAATACACAGGGACGCTGTACAGTAACCCTAACCCTGCATATACAGGGACATGTACAGTGACCCTTACCCTGAATATAGAGGGACCCGGTACAGTGAACCATACCCTGAATACACAGGGACCCTGTACAGTAACCCTTACCCTGAATACACAGGGAAGCTGTACAGTAACTCTTACCCTGAATAAATAGGGAGCCTGTACAGTAACCCTTACCCTGAATTCACAGGGGCCCTCTACACTGACCCATACCCTGAATACACAGGGACCCTGTACAGTAACCCTTACCCTGAATACACAGTGATCCTGTACAATAAACCTTACCCTGAATACACAGGGACCCTGTACAGTAATCCTTTCCCTGAATACACAGGGACACTGTACAGTGTTCCTTACAATGAATATACAGGGACCCTGTAAAGTAACCCTTACCAAGAATACATAGGGACCCTGTACAGTAACCCTTACCCTGAATACACAGGGACCCTGTACAGTGACACTTACCCTGAATACACAGGGATCCTGTACAATAACCCTTACCCTAAATACACAGGCACCCTGTACAGTGACCTTAACCTGAATACACAGGGATCGTGTACAATAGCCCTTACCCTGAATACACAGGTACCCTGTACAGTAAACCTTACCCTGAATAGACAGGGACCCTGTACAGTGACCCTTACTCTGAATAAACAGGGATCCTGTACAATAACACTTACCCTGAATACACAGGGACCATGTACAGTGACCCTTACCCTGAATACACAGGGATCATGTACATTAACCCTTACCCTGAATACACAGGGACCCTGTACACTAACCCTTACCATGAATACACAGGAACACTGTACAATGACTCTTACCCTGAATATACAGGGACCCTGTACAGTAAACCTTACCCTGAAAACACAGGGACCCTGTACAGTAACCCTTACCCTGAATACACAGGTACCCTGTGCAGTGACCCTTACCCTGAATACACAGAGACCCTGTACATTTACCCTTACCCTGAATACACAGGGACCCTGTACAGTGACCCTTACTCTGAATAAACAGGGACGTGTACAGTGAACCTTACCCTGAATACACAGGGACCCTGCACAGTGACACTTAACCTGAATACACAGGGACCCTGTAAGAGACCCTTACCCTGAATACACAGGGACCCTGTACAGTGACCATTACCCTGAATACACAGGGACCTGTACAGTGACACTTACCCTGAATAAACAGGGACACTGTACAGTGACACTTAACCTGAATACACAGGGACCCTGTAAGCGACCCTTACCCTGAATACACAGGGACCCTGTACAGTAACCCTTACCCTGAATACACAGGGAAGCTGTACATTAACTCTTACCCTGAATACACAGGGAAACTCTACAGTGAAACTTACCCTGAATACACAGGGACACTGTACAGTAAACCTAACCCTGCATACACAGGGACCTGTACAGTGACCCTTACCCTGAATACACAGGGACCCTGTACAGTGACACTTACCCTGAATACACAGGGACCCTGTACAATAACCCTTACGCTGAATACACAGGGATCCTGTACAGTGACCACTACCCTGAATACACATGGTCCCTGTACAGTAACCCTTACACTGAATATAGAGGGCCCCGGTACAGTGAACCTTACCCTGAATACACAGGGACCCTGTACAGTAACCCTTACCCTGAATACACAGGGAAGCTGTACAGTAACTCTTACCCTGAATACATAGGGAACCTGTACAGTAACCCTTACCCTGAATACACAGGGCAGCTGTACAGTAACTCTTACCCTGAATACATAGGGAGCCTGTACAGTAAACCTTACCCTGAATACACAGGGACCCTCTACACTGACCCTTACCCTGAATACACAGGGACCCTGTACAGTAACCCTTACACTGAATACACAGGGAAACTGTACAGTAACTCTTACCCTGAATACATAGGGAGCCTGTACAGTAACCCTTACCCTGAATACACAGGGATTCTCTACACTGACCCTTACCCTGAATACACAGGGATCCTGTACAATAGTCCTTACCCTGAATACACAGGGACCCTGTACAGTAACCCTTACCCTGAATACAGAGGGACCCTGTAGAGTGACCCTTACCCTGAATACACAGGGATCCTGTACAATAACCCTTACCCTGAATACACAGAGACCCTGTACAGTAACCCTTACCCTGAATACACAGGGATCCTGTACACTGACACTTACCCTGAATACACAGGGACCCTTTACAGTAACCCTTACCCTGAATACACAGGGATCCTGTACAATAACCCTTACCCTGAATACACAGGGACCCTGTACAGTAACCCTTACCCTGAATACACAGAGACCCTGTACAGTGACCCTTACCCTGAATACACAGGGACCCTGTACAGTGACCCGTACCCTGAATACACAGGAATCCTGTACATTAACCCTTACCCTGAATACACAGATACCCTGTACAGTAACCCTTACCCTGAATACACAGGGACCCTGTACAGTAACCCTTACCCTGAATACACAGGCCCCTGTACAGTAACCCTTACCCTGAATAAACAGGGACCCTGTACAGTAACCATTACCCTGAATACACAGGGACCCTGTACAGTGACCCTTACCCTGAATACACAGGGATCCTGTACAATAACACTTACCCTGAATACACAGAGACCCTGTACAGTGACCCTTACCCTGAATACACAGGGATCGTGTACAATAGCCCTTACCCTGAATACACAGGGACCCTGTACAGTGACCCTTACCCTGAATACACAGGGATCGTGTACAATAGCCCTTACCCTGAATACACAGGGACCCTGTACAGTAACCCTTACCCTGAATACACAGGGACCCTGTACAGTGACCCTTACCCTGAATAGACAGGGATCCTGTAAAATAACCTTTACCCTGAATACACAGGGACCCTGTACAGTAACCCTTACCATGTATACACAGGGACTCTGTATAGTGACCCATACCCTGAATATTCAGGGACCCTTTACAATAACCCTTACCCTGAATACACAGGGACACTGTACAGTAACCCTTACCCTGAATACACAGAGTCCCTGTACAGTGACCGTTACCTGAATAAACAGGGACACTTTACAGTAACGCTTACACTGAATACACAGGGACCCTGTACAGTGACCCTTACCCTGAATAGACAGGGACCCTGTACAGTAACCCTTACCCTGAATACACAGGGACCCTGTACAGTGACCCTAACCATGAATACACAGGTACCCAGTAAAGTGACCCTTACCCTGAATACACAGGGACCCTGTACAGTAACCCTTTCCCTGAATAAACAGGGACCCTGTACAGTGACACTTACCCTGAATACACAGGGACCCTGTACAGTAACCCTTACCCTGAATACACAGGGACCTGTACAGTGACCCTTACCCTGAATACACAGGCATCCTGTACAATAACCCTTACCCTGAATACACAGGTACCCTGTACAGTAACGCTTACCCTGAATACATAGGGACCCTGTACAGTAATCCTTACCCTGAATACACAGGTATCCTGTACAATAGCCCTTACCCTGAATAAACAGGGACCCTATACAGTAACCCTTACCCTGAATACACAGGGACCCTGTACAGTGATCCTTACCCTGAATACACAGGGATCCAGTACAATAAACCTTACCGTGACAATACAGGGACCCTGTACAGTGACCCTAACCCTGAATACACAGGGATCCTGTACAATAACCCTTACCCTGAATACATAGATACCCTGTACAGTAACCCTTACCCTGAATACACAGGGACCCTGTACAGTAATCCTTACCCTGAATAAACAGGGACCCTGTACAGTAACCCTAATCCTGAATACACAGGGACCCTGTACAGTAACCCTTACCCTGAATACACAGGGACCCTGTACAGTGACCCTTACCCTGAATACACAGGAATCCTGTACATTAACCCTTACCCTGAATAAACAGGGTCCCTGTACAGTAACCATTACCCTGAATACACAGGGACCCTGTACAGTGACCCTTACCCTGAATACACAGGGATCCTGTACAATAACACTTACCCTGAATAAACAGAGACCCTGTACAGTGACCCTTACCCTGAATACACAGGGATCGTGTACAATAGCCCTTACCCTGAATACACAGGGACCCTGTACAGTAACCCTTACCCTGAATACACAGGGACACTGTACAGTAACCCTTACCCTGAATACACAGGGACCCTGTACAGTGACCCTTACCCTGAATAAACAGGGACACTTTACAGTAACGCTTACACTGAATACACAGGGACCCTGTACAGTGACCCTTACCCTGAATAGACAGGGACCCTGTACAGTAACCCTTACCCTGAATACACAGGGACCCTGTACAGTGACCCTAACCATGAATACACAGGTACCCAGTAAAGTGACCCTTACCCTGAATACACAGGGACCCTGTACAGTAACCCTTTCCCTGAATACACAGGGACCCTGTACAGTGACCCTAACCGTGAATACACAGGTACCCTGTACAATGACCCTTACCCTGAATACACAGGGATCCTGTACAGTGATCCTTACCCTGAATACACAGGGACCCTGTACATTAACCCTTACCCTGAATACACACGGACACTTTATAGTAACCCTTACCCTAAAAACACAGGGATCCTGTAGAGTAACCCTTACCCTGAATAGACAGGGCGACTGTACAGTGACCCTTACCCTGAATAAACAGGGATCCTGTACAATAACCCTTACTCTGAATACACAGGGACCCTGTACAGTGATCCTTACCCTGAATACACAGTGACCCTGTACAGTAACCCTTACCCTGAATACAAAGGGACCCTGAACAGTAACCGTTAACATGAATACACAGGGACACTGTACAGTGACTCTTACTCTGAATACACAGGGACCCTGTACAGTAACTCTCACCCTGCAAACACAGGGACCTGTACAGTGACCCTTACCCTGAATACACAGGGACCCTGTACAGTAACCTTACCCTGAATACAGAGGTACCCGGTACAGTGACCCTTACCCTGAATACACAGGGACCCTGTACAGTAACCCTATCCTGAATACACAGGGAAACTGTACATTAACTCTTACCCTGAATACATAGGGAGCCTGTACAGTAACCCTTACCCTGAATACACAGGGACTCTCTACACTGAACCTTACCCTGAATGCAATGGGACCCTGTACAGTAACCCTTACCCTGAAGACAGAGGGATCCTGTACAATAATCCTTACCCTGAATATACAGGTATCCTGCACAATAGCCCTTACCCTGAATAAACAGGGACCCTGTACAGTAATCCTTACCCTGAATACACAGGGACCCTGTACAGTAACCCTTATCCTGAATACACGGGGACCCTGTACAGTAACCCTTACCCTGAATACACAGGGACCCTATACAGTGACCCTTACCCTGAATACACAGGAATCCTGTACAATAACCCTTACCCTGAATACACAGGGACCCTGTACAGTAACCCTTACGATGAATACACAGGGACACTGTACAGTGACTCTTACTCTGAATAAACAGGGACCCTGTACAGTGATCCTTACCCTGAATACACAGGGACACTTTACAGTAACCCTTACCCTGAATACACAGGGACCCTGTACAGTGACCCTTACACTGAATAACAGGGACACTTTACAGTAACCCTTACACTTTATACACAGGGACCCTGTACAGTGACCCTTACCCTGAATAGACAGGGACCCTGTACAGTAACCCTTACCCTGAATACACAGGGACCCTGTACAGTGACCCTAACCATGAATACACAGGTACCCAGTAAAGTGACCCTTACCCTGAATACACAGGGACCCTGTACAGTAACCCTTTCCCTGAATAAACAGGGACCCTGTGCAGTGACCCTAACCCTGAATACACAGATACCCTGTACAGTGACCCTTACCCTGAATACACAGGGACCCTGTACAGTGATCCTTACCCTGAATACACAGGGACCCTGTACATTAACCCTTACCCTGAATACACACGGACACTTTACAGTAACCCTTACCCTGAATACACAGGGACCGTGTACAGTAACCCTTACCCTGAATAGATAGGGACCCTGTACAGTGACCCTTACCCTGAATAAACAGGGATCCTGTACAATAACCCTTACCCTGAATACACAGGGAACATGTACAGTGACCCTTACCCTGAATACACAGGGACCCTGTACAGTAACCCTTACCCTGAATACACAGGGACCCTGTACAGTAACCCTTACCATGAATACACAGGGACACTGTACAGTGACTCTTACCCTGAATATACAGCGACCCATACAGTAACCCTCACCCTGCATACACAGGGACCTGTACAGTGACCCTTACCCTGAATACACAGGGACCCTGTACAGTGAGACTTACCCTGAATACACAGGGACCCTGTACAGTAACCCTTATGCTGAATACACAGGGATCCTGTACATTGACCCTTACCCTGAAAACATAGGGTCCCTGTACAGTAACCCATACCCTGAATACACAGGGTCCCTGTACAGTAACCGTTACCCTGAATACACAGGGAAACTGTACAGTAACTCTTACCCTGAATACATAGGGAGCCTGTACAGTAACCCTTACCCTGAATACACAGGGACCTTCTACACTGACCCTTACCCTGAATACACAGGGACCCTGTACAGTAACCCTTACCCTGAATACAGAGGGATCCTGTACAATAATCCTTACCCTGAATATACAGGGACTCTGTACATTAACCCTTACCCTGAATATACAGGGACCCTGTACAGTGACCGTTACCTTGAATACACAGGGATCCTGTACAATAACCCTTACCCTGAATACACAGGGACCCTGTACAGTAATCGTTACCCTGAATACACAGCGACCCTGTACACTGACCCTTACCCTGAATACACAGGGACCCTTTACAGTAACCCTTACCCTGAATACACAGGGATCCTGTACAATAACCCTTACCCTGAATACACAGGGACCCTTTACAGTAACCCTTACCCTGAATACACAGGGACCCTGTACAGTGACCCTTACCCTGAATACACAGGGACCCTGTACACTGACCATTACCTTGAATACACAGGGACCTGTACTGTGACACTTACCCTGAATACACAGGGACACTGTACAGTGACACTTAACCTGAATACACAGGTACCCTGTAAGCGACCCTTAACGTGAATACATAGGGATCCTGTACAGTAAACCTTACCCTGAATACACAGGGACCTGTACAGTGACCCTTACCCTGAATACACAGGGACCCTGTACAGTGAAACTTACCCTGAATACACAGGAACCCTGTAAAGTAACCATCACCCTGCATACACAGGGACTTGTACAGTGACCCTTACCCTGAATACACAGGACCCTGTACAGTGACACTTACCCTGAATACACAGGGACCCTGTACAGTAACCCTTACCCTGAATACACAGGAATACTGTACAATAACCCTTACCCTGAATACACAGGGATCCTGTACAGTAACCATTACCCTGAATACAGAGGGACCCTGTACAGTGAACCTTACCCCGAATACACAGGGATCCTTTACAATAACCCTTACCCTGAATACACAGGGACCCTGTACAGTAACCCATACCCTGAATACACAGGGACCCTCTCGAGTGACCCTCACCCTGAATACACAGGGATACTTTACAGTAACCCTTACCCTGAATACACAGGGACCCTGTACAGTGACCCTTACCCTGAATAGACAGGGACCCTGTACAGTAGCCCTTACCCTGAATAATACACAGGGACCCCGTACAGTGACCCTAACCCTGAATACACAGGTACCCAGTAAAGTGATCCTTACCCTGAATACACAGGGACCCTGTACAGTAACCCTTTCCCTGAATACACAGGGACCCTGTACAGTGACTCTAACCCTGAATACACAGGTACCCTTTACAGTGCACCTTACCTTGAATACACAAGGACCCTGTACAGTGATCCTTACCCTGAATACACAGGGACCCTGTACATTAATCCTTACTCTGAATACACACGGACACTTTACACTAACCCATACCCTGAATACACATGGACCCTGTGCAGTAACCCTTACCCTGAATACACAGGGACTCTGTACAGTAAACATTACCCTGAATACACAGGGACCCTGTACAGTAACCCTTACAGTGAATACACAGGGACCCTGTACAATAACCCTTACCCTGAATAGACAGGGACACTGTATGGTGACCCTTACCCTGAATACACAGGTTCACTGTACCGTAACCCTTACCCTTAATACACAGTGATCCTGTAAGCGACACTTACCCTGAATACACAGGGACCCAGTACAGTAACCCTCACCCTGCATACACAGGGACCTGTACAGTGACCCTTAACCTGAATACACAGAGACTCTCTACAGTGAGACTTACCCTGAATACACAGGGACGCTGTACAGTAACCCTTACGCTGAATGCACAGGGATCCTGTACAGTGATCCTTACCATGAATACAGAGGGACCCTGTACACTGATCCTTTTCCTGAATACACAGGAACCCTTTACAATAACCCTTACCCTGAATACACAGGGATCCTGTACAATAACCCTTACCCTGAATACTCAGGGACCCTTTACAGTAACCCTTACCCTGAATACACAAGGACCCTGTACAGTGACCCTTACCCTGAAAACACAGGGACCATGTTCAGTAACACTTACCCTGAATACACAGGGACCCTGTACAGTGACCCTTACCCTGAATAAACAGGGATCCTGTACAATAACCCTTACCCTGAATACACAGGGACCCTGTACATTGACCCTTACCCTGAATACTCAAGGATGGTGTTCAATAGCCCTTACCCTGAATAAACAGGCACCCAGTAAAGTAACCCTTACCCTGAATAGACAGGGACCCTGTACAGTGACCCTTACCATGAATAAACAGGGATCCTGTACAATAACCCTTAACCTGAATACACAGGGACCCTGTACAGTAACCCTAACTCTGAAAACACAGGGACCCTGTACAGTGACACTTAAGCTGAATACACAGGGACCCTGTAAGCGACCCTTACCCTGAATACACAGGGACCCTGTACAGTAACCCTTACCCTGAATACACAGGGACCCTGTACAGTGACCCTTACCCTGAATACACAGGGATCCTGTACAATAAACCTTACCATGAATACACAGGGACCCTCTACAGTGACCCTTACGCTGAATACACAAGGATCGTGTACAATAGACCTTACCCTGAATACACAGGGACCCAGTACAGTAACCCTTACCCTGAATAGACAGGGACCCTGTACAGTGACCTTTACCCTGAATAAACAGGGATCCTGTACAATAACCCTTACCCTGAATACACAGGGACCCTGTACAGTGACCCTTACCCTGAATACACAAGGATCGTGTACAATAGCCCTTACCCTGAATACACAGGGACCCAGTTAAGTAACCCTTACCCTGAATAGACAGGGACCCTGTACAGTGACCATTACCCTGAATAAACAGGGTTCCTGTACAATAACCCTTACCCTGAATACACAGGGACCCTGTACAGTAATCCTTACTCTGAAAACACAGGGACCCTGTTCAGTAACCCTTACCCAGAATACACAGGTACGCTGTGCAGTGACCCTTACCCTGAATACACAGAGACCCTGTACAGTAACCCTTACCCTGAATACCCAGGGAACCTGTACAGTGACACTTTACCTGAATACACAGGGACCCTGTAAGCGACCCATACCCTGAATACACAGGGACCCTGTACAGTGACCACTACCTTGAATACACAGGGACCTGTACTGTGACACTTACCCTGAATACACAGGGACACTGTACAGTGACACTTAACCTGAATACACAGGTACTCTGTAAGCGATCCTTACCGTGAATAAATAGGGAACCTGTACAGTAACCCTTACCCTGAATACACAGGGACCTGTACAGTGACCCTTACCCTGAATACACAGGGACCCTGTACAGTGACACTTATCCTGAATACACAGGGACCCTGTAAAGTAACCATCACCCTGCATACACAGGGACTTGTACAATGACCCTTACCCTGAATACACAGGGACCCTGTACAGTGACACTTACCCTGAATACACAGGGACCCTGTACAGTAACCCTTACCCTGAATACACAGGAATCCTGTACAATAACCCTTACCCTGAATACACAGGGACCCTGTACAGTAACCCTTACCCTGAATACAGAGGGACCCTGTACAATGACCCTTACCCCGAATACATAGGGATCCTTTACAATAACCCTTACGCTGAATACACAGGGACCCTGTACAGTAACCCATACCCTGAATACACAGGGACCCTGTAGAGTGACCGTCACCCTGAATACACAGGGATACTTTACAGTAACCCTTACCCTGAATACACAGGTATCCTGTACCATAACCTTTACCCTGAATACACAGGGACCCTGTACAGTAACCCTTACCCTGAATAAACAGGGACCCTGTACAGTGACCCTTACCCTGAATACACAGGGACCCTGTACAGTGACCCTTACCCTGAATACACAGGGATCTGTACAGTGACCCTTACCCTGAATACACAGGGACACTGTACAGTGACACTTAACCTGAATATGCAGGGACCCTGTAAGCGACCCTTACCCTGAATACACAGGGACCCTGTACAGTAACCCTTAAACTGAATACACAGGACCTGTACAGTGAACCTTACACTGAATACACAGGGACCCTTTACAGTGACCCTTACCCTGAATACACAGGTTCCCTGTACAGTAACCCTTACCCTGAATACACAGGGAGCTGTACAGTGACTCTTACCCTGAATACACAGGGTCCCTCTACAGTGACACTTACCCTGAATATACAGGGACTCTGTACAGTAACCCTTAAGCTGAAAACACAGGGATACTTTACAGTGACCCTTACTCTGAATACACAGGGTCCCTGTACCGTAACCCTTACCCTGAATAGATAGGGATCCTGTACAATAGCCCTTACCCTGAATACACAGGGACCCTGTACAGTAACCCTTACCCTGAATACAAAGGGACCCTGTACAGTGCCCCTTACCCTGAATACAAAGGGATCTTGTACAATAACCCTTACCGTGAATACACAGGGACCCTGTATAGTGACCCTAACCCTGAATACACAGGGATCCTGTACAATAACCCTTACCCTGAATACACAGGGACCCTGTACTGTAACCCTTACCATGAATACACAGGGACACTGTACAGTGACCCATACCCTGAATATACAGGGACCCTGTACAGTAACCCTTACCCTGAATACACAGAGAACTTGTACAGTAAACCTTACCCTGAATACACAGGGACCCTGTACAGTGACCCTTACCCTGAATAAACAGGGACACTGTACAGTAACCCTTACCCTGATTACACAGGGTCCCTGTACAGTGACTCTTACCCTGAATAGACAGGGACCCTGTACAGTAACCCTTACCCTGAATACACAGGGACCCTGTACAGTGATCCTAACCCTGAATACACAGGTACCCAGTAAAGTGATCCTTTCCCTGAATACACAGGGACCCTGTACAGTAAGCCTTTCCCTGAATACACAGGGACCCAGTAAAGTGATCCTTTCCCTGAATACACAGGGACCCTGTACAGTAAGCCTTTCCCTGAATACACAGGGACCCTGTACAGTGACCCTTACCCTGAATAGGCAGGGACCCTATACATTAACCCTTACCCTGAATACACACGGACACTTTACAGTAACCCATACCCTGAATACACAGGGACCCTGTACAGTGACCCTAACCCTGAATAAACAAGGACCCTGTACAGTGACCCTTACCCTGAATACACATGGACCGTGTACAGTAACCCTTACCCTGAATACACAGGTACCCTTTACAGTAACCCTTACCCTGAATACACAGAGATCCTGTTCAATAATCCTTACCCTGAATACACAGGAACCCTGTACAGTGACCCTAACACTGAATACACAGGGATACTGTACAATAACCCTTACCCTGAATACACGGGAACCCTGTACGGTAACCCTTACCCTGAATGCACAGGGACACTGTACAGTGTTCCTTACCATGAATATACAGGGACCCTGTACAGTAACCTTTACCCTGAATACATAGGGACACTGTACAGTGACCCTTACCCTGAATACACAGGTTCCCTGTACCGTAACCCTTACCCTGAATACACAGGGATCCTGTAAGCGACCCTTACACTGAATACACAGGGACCCTGTACAGTAACCCTTACCCTGAATACACAGGGACCTGTACAATAAACCTTAACCTGAATACACAGGGACACTGTACAGTGACCCTTACCCTGAATACACAGGTTCCCTGTACAGTAACCCTTACCTTGAATACACAGGGATCCTGTAAGCGACCCTTACCCTGAATACACAGGGACCCTGAACAGTGACACTTAAGCTGAATACACAGGGACCCTGTAAGCGACCCTTACCCTGAATACACAGGGACCCTGTACAGTAACCCTTACCCTGAATACACAGGGACCCTGTACAGTGACCCTTACCGTGAATACACAGGGATCCTGTACAATAAACCTTACCATGAATACACAGGGACCCTGTACAGTGACACTTACGCTGAATAAACAGGGATCCTGTACAATAACCCTTACCCTGAATACACAAGGACCCTGTACAGTGACCCTTACCCTGAATACACAAGGATCGTGTACAATAGCCCTTACACTGAATACATAGGGACCCAGTACAGTAACCCTTACCCTGAATAGACAGGGACCCTGTACAGTGACCATTACCCTGAATGCACAGGGATCCTGTACAGTGATCCTTACCCTGAATAAGGAGGGACCCTGTACAGTGACCCTTACCCTGAATACACAGGGATCCTGTACAATAACCCTTACCCTGAATACACAGGGACCCTGTGCAGTAACAATTACCCTGAATACACAGGGACCCTGTACACGGAACCTTTTTCCTGAATACACAGGGACCCTTTACAGTAACACTTACCCTGAATACACAGGTATCCTGTACAATAACCTTTACCCTGAATACACAGGGACCCTGTACAGTAACCCATACCCTGAATACACAGGGACCCTGTACAGTGACCCTTACCCTGAATACACAGGGATCTGTACAGTGACCCTTACCCTGAACACACAGGGACACTGTACAGTGACACTTAACCTGAATACGCAGGGACCCTGTAAGCGACCCTTCCCCTGAATACACAGGGACCCTGTACAGTAACCCTTACACTGAATACACAGGGACCAGTACAGTGAACCTTACACTGAATACACAGGGACCCTGTACAGTGACACTTACCCTGAATACCCAGTTCCCTGTACAGTGATCCTTACCCTGAATACACAGGGAGCTGTACAGTGACTCTTACCCTGAATACACAGGGACCCTGTACAGTGACACTTACCCTGAATACATAGGGATCCTGTACAATAGCCCTTACCCTGAATACACAGGGACCCTGTACCGTAACCCTTACCCTGAATACTTAGGGATCCTGTACAATAGCCCTTACCTTGAATACACAGGAACCCTGTACAGTAACCCTTACCCTGAATACACATGGATCCTGTACAATAACCCTTACCGTGAATACACAGGGACCCTGTATAGTGACCCTAACCCAAAATACACAGGGATCCTGTACAATAACCCTTACCCTGAATACACAGGGACACTGTACAGTGACCCATACCCTGAATATACAGGGACCCTGTACAGTAACCCTTACCCTGAATACACAGTTAACTTGTACAGTAACCCTTACCCTGAATACACAGGGACCTTGTAAAGTGACCCTTACCCTGAATAAACAGGGACACTGTACAGTAACCCTTACCCTGATTACACAGGGTCCCTGTACAGTGACTCTTACCCTGAATAGACAGGGATCCTGTACAATAGCCCTTACCCTGAATACACAGGGACCCTGTACCGTAACCCTTACCCTGAATACATAGGGATCCTGTACAATAGCCCTTACCCTGAATACACAGGAACCCTGTACAGTAACCCTTACGCTGAATACACATGGATCCTGTACAATAACCCTTACCGTGAATAGACAGGGACCCTGTATAGTGACCCTAACCCTGAATACACAGGGATCCTGTACTGTAACCCTTACCCTGAATACACAGGGACACTGTACAGTGACCCATACCCTGAATATACAGTTAACTTTTACAGTAACCCTTACCCTGAATACACAGGGACCTTGTAAAGTGACCCTTACCCTGAATAAACAGGGACACTGTACAGTAACCCTTACCCTGATTACACAGGGTCCCTATACAGTGACTCTTACCCTGAATAGACAGGGACCCTGTACAATAAACCTTACCATGAATACACAGGGACCCTGTACAGTGACCCTTACGCTGAATACACAAGGAGCGTGTACAATAGACCTTACCCTGAATATACAGGGACCCAGTACAGTAACCCTTACCCTGAATAGACAGGGACCCTGTACAGTGACCCTTACCCTGAATAAACAGGGATCCTGTACAATAACCCTTACCCTGAATACACAGGGACCCTGTACAGTGACCCTTACCCTGAATACACAAGGATCGTGTACAATAGCCCTTACCCTGAATACACAGGGACCCAGTACAGTAACCCTTACCCTGAATAGACAGGGACCCTGTACAGTGACCCTTACCCTGAATAAACAGGGATCCTGTACAATAACCCTTACTCTGAATACACAGGGACCCTGTACAGTAACCCTTACCCTGAAAACACAGGGACCCTGTTCAGTAACCATTACCCTGAATACACAGGTACCCTGTGCAGTGACCCTTACCCTGAATACACAGAGACCCTGTACAGTAACCCTTACCCTGAATACACAGGGACCCTGTACAGTGACACTTAACCTGAATACAAAGGGACCCTGTAAGCGACCCTTACCCTGAATACACAGGGACCCTGTACAGTGACCATTACCTTAAATACACAGGGACCTGTACTGTGACACTTACCCTGAATACACAGAGACACTGTACAGTGACACTTAACCTGAATACACAGGGACCCTTTAAGCGACCCTTACCGTGAATACACAGGGACCTGTACAGTAACCCTTACCCTGAATACACAGGGACCTGTACAGTGACCCTTACCCTGAATACACAGGGACCCTGTTCAGTGACACTTACCCTGAATACACAGGGACCCTGAAAAGTAACCCTCACCCTGCATACACAGGGACTTGTACAGTGACCCTTACCCTGAATACACAGGGACCTGTGCAGTGACACTTAACCTGAATACACAGGGACCCTGTACAGTAACCCTTACCCTGAATACAGAGGGAACCTGTACAGTGACCCTTACCCCGAATACACAGGGATCCTGTACAATAACCCTTACCCTGAATACACAGGGACCCTGTACAGTAACCCTTACCCTGAATACACAGGGACCCTGTAGAGTGACCCTCACCCTGAATACACAGGGATCCTTTACAGTAAACCTTACCCTGAATACACAGGTATCCTGTACAATAACCTTTACCCTGAATACACAGGGACCCTGTAAGCGACCCTTACCCTGAATACACAGGGACCCTGTACAGTGACCATTACCTTGAATACACAGGGACCTGTACTGTGACACTTAACGTGAATACACAGGGACACTGTACAGTGACACTTAACCTGAATACACAGGTACCCTGTAAGCGACCCTTACCGTGAATACATAGGGATCCTGTACAGTAACCCTTACCCTGAATACACAGGGACCTGTACAGTGACCCTTACCCTGAATACACAGGGACCCTGTACAGTGACTCTTACCCTGAATACACAGGGACCCTGTAAAGTAACCATCACCCTGCATACACAGGGACTTGTAAAGTGACCCTTACCCTGAATACACAGGGACCCTGTACAGTGACACTTACACTGAATAAACAGGGACCCTGTACAGTAACCCTTACCCTGAATACACAGGAATCCTGTACAATAACCCTTACCCTGAATACACAGGGACCCTGTACAGTAACCCTTACCCTGAATGCAGAGGGACCCTGTACAGTGACCCTTACCCCGAATACACAGGGATCCTTTACAATAACCCTTACCCTGAATACACAGGGACACTGTACAGTAACCCATACCCTGAATACACAGGGACCCTGTACAGTGACCCTTACCCTGAATACACAGGGATCTGTACAGTGACCCTTACCCTGAATACACAGGGACACTGTACAGTGACACTTAACCTGAATACGCAGGGACCCTGTAAGCGACCCTTACCCTGAATACACAGGGACCCTGTACATTAAACCTTACACTGAATACACAGGGACCTGTACAGTGAACCTTACACTGAATACACAGGGACCCTGTACAGTGACACTTACCCTGAATACACAGGTTCCCTGTACAGTAACCCTTACCCTGAATACACAGGGAGCTGTACAGTGACTCTTACCCTGAATACACAGGGACCCTGTACAGTGACACTTACCCTGAATACACAGGGACCCTGTACAGTAACCCTTACGCTGAAAACACAGGGATCCTTTACAGTGACCCTTACTCTGAATACACAGGGTCCCTGTACCGTAACCCTTACCCTGAATACATAGGGATCCTGTACAATAGCCCTTACCCTGAATACACAGACACCCTGTACAGTAACCCTTACCCTGAATACAAAGGGACCCTGTACAGTGACCCTTACCCTGAATACACAGGGATCTTGTACAATAACCCTTACCGTGAATACACAGGGACCCTGTATAGTGACCCTATCCCTGAATACACAGGGATCCTGTATAATAACCCTTACCCTGAATACACAGGGACCCTGTACTGTAACCCTTACCATGAATACACAGGGACACTGTACAGTGACCCATACCCTGAATATACAGGGACCCTGTACAGTAACCCTTACCCTGAATACACAGGGAACTTGTACAGTAACCCTTACCCTGAATACACAGGGACCCTGTACAGTGACACTTACCCTGAATAAACAGGGACACTGTACAGTAACCCTTACCCTGATAACACAGGGACCCTGTACAGTGACCTTACCCTGAATACACAGGTACCCAGTAAAGTGATCCTTACCCTGAATACACAGGGACCCTGTACAGTAAGCCTTTCCCTGAATACACAGGGAACCTGTACAGTGATCCTTACCCTGAATAGACAGGGACCCTGTACATTAACCCTTACCCTGAATACACACGGACACTTTACAGTAACCCATACCCTGAATACACAGGGACCCTGTACAGTGACCCTAACCCTGAATAAACAGGGACCCTGTACAGTGAACCTTACCCTGAATACACATGGACCGTGTACAGTAACCCTTACCCTGAATACACAGGTACCCTTTACAGTAACCCTTACCCTGAATACAC
The DNA here is from genome assembly GCF_044704955.1 of Pristiophorus japonicus. Classification (NCBI taxonomy): domain Eukaryota; kingdom Metazoa; phylum Chordata; class Chondrichthyes; family Pristiophoridae; genus Pristiophorus; species Pristiophorus japonicus. The sequence continues at coordinate 8,989,380 of NC_092011.1, forward strand.
AGGGACCCTGTACAGTAACCCTTACACTGAATACACAGGGACACTGTTCACTGACCCTTACCCTGAATACACAGGGACCGTGTACAGTAACCCATACCCTGAATACACAGGGAACCTGTACAGTAACCCTTACGATGAATACACAGCGACTCTGTACAGTAAACCTTACCCTGAATACACAAGGACCCTGTGCAGTAACCCTTACCCTGAATACACAGTGACTCTGTACAATAAACCTTACCCTGAATACACAGGGTCCATCTACAGTAACCCTTATCCTGAATACACAGGGACCCTGTACAATAACCCTTACCCTGAATACACAGGGACACTGTACAGTGACCCTTACCCTGAATACACAGGGTCCCTGTACCGTAACCCTTACCCTGAATACACAGGGATCCTGTACAATAGCCCTTACGCTGAATACACAGGGACCCTGTACAGTAACCCTTACCCTGAATACACAGGGACCCTGTACAGTGACCCTTACCCTGAATACACAGAGATCTGTACAATAACCCTTACCCTGAATACACAGGGACCCTGTACAGTGACCCTAACCCTGAATACACAGGGATACTGTACAATAACCCTTACCCTGATTACACAGGTACCCTTTACAGTAACCCTTACCCTGAATGCACAGGGACACTGCAGAGTGTTCCTTACCATGAATATACAGGGACCCTGTACAGTAACCTTTGCCCTGAATACATAGGGACCCTGTACAGTAACCCTTACCCTGAATACACAGGGACCCTGTACAGTGACCCTTGCCCTGAATACACAGGGATCCTGTACAGTGATCCTTACCCTGAATACACAGGGACTCTGTACAGTAAACCTTAACCTGAATACACAGGGACCATGTACAGTAACCCTTACCCTGAATACACAGGGACCCTGTACAATAAACCTTAACCTGAATACACAGGGACACTGTACAGTGACCCTTACACTGAAGACACAGGTTCCCTGTACCGTAACCCTTACCCTGAATACACAGGGATCCTGTAAGTGACCCTTACCCTGAATACACAGGGACCCTGTACAGTAACCCTTACCCTGAATACACAGGGATCTGTACAGTGACCCTTACCTTGAATACACAGGGACCCTGTACAGTGACACTTACCCTGAATACACAGGGATCCTGTACAATAACCCTTACCCTGAATACACAGGGACCCTGTACAGTAACCCTTACCCTGAATACACAGGGACCCTGTAGAGTGACCCTCACCCTGAATACACAGGGATCCTTTACAGTAACCCTTACCCTGAATACACAGGTATCCTGTACAATAACCTTTACCCTGAATACACAGGGACCCTGTACAGTAACCCTTACCCTGAATAGACAGGGACCCTGTAGAGTGACCCTCACCCTGAATACACAGGGATCCTTTACAGTAACCCTTACCCTGAATACACAGGTATCCTGTACAATAACCTTTACCCTGAATACACAGGGACCCTGTACAGTAACCCTTACCCTGAATAAACAGGGACCCTGTACAGTGACCCTTACACTGAATACACAGGGACCCTGTACAATAACCCTTACCCTGAATACCCAGGGACCCTGTACAGTGACACTTAACCTGAATACACAGTGACCTGTACAGTGACCCTTACCCTGAATACACAGGGACCCTGTACAGTGACACTTACCCTGAATACACAGGGATCCTGTACAATAACCCTTACCCTGAATACACAGGGACCCTGTACAGTAACCCTTACCCTGAATACACAGGGACCCTGTAGAGTGACCCTCACCCTGAATACACAGGGATCCTTTACAGTAACTCTTACCCTGAATACACAGGTATCCTGTACAATAACCTTTACCCTGAATACACAGGGACCCTGTACAGTAACCCTTACCCTGAATAAACAGGGACCCTGTACAGAGACCCTTACCCTGAATACACAGGGACCCTGTACAGTAACCCTTACCCTGAATACCCAGGGACCCTGTACAGTGACACTTAACCTGAATACACAGGGACCCTGTAAGCGACACTTACCCTGAATACACAGGGACCCTGTACAGTGACCATTACCTTGAATACACAGGGACCTGTACTGTGACACTTACCCTGAATACACAGGGACACTGTACAGTGACACTTAACCTGAATACACAGGTACCCTTTAAGCGACCCTTACCGTGAATACATACGGATCCTGTACAGTAACCCTTACCCTGAATACACTGGGACCTGTACAGTGACCATTACCCTGAATACACAGGGACCCTGTACAGTGACTCTTACCCTGAATACACAGGGACCCTGTAAAGTAACCATCACCCTGCATACACAGGGACTTGTACAGTGACCCTTACCCTGAATACACAGGGACCCTGTACAGTGACACTTACCCTGAATACACAGGGACCCTGTACAGTAACCCTTACGCTGAAAACACAGGGATACTTTACAGTGACCCTTACTCTGAATACACAGGGTCCCTCTACCGTAACCCTTACCCTGAATACATAGGGACCCTGTACTGTAACCCTTACCATGAATACGCAGGGACACTGTACAGTGACCCATACCCTGAATACACAGGGACCCTGTACAGTGACTCTTACCCTGAATACACAGGGACCCTGTAAAGTAACCATCACCCTGCATACACAGGGACTTGTACAGTGACCCTTACCCTGAATACACAGGGACCCTGTACAGTGACACTTACCCTGAATACACAGGGACCCTGTACAGTAACCCTTACGCTGAAAACACAGGGATACTTTACAGTGACCCTTACTCTGAATACACAGGGTCCCTCTACCGTAACCCTTACCCTGAATACATAGGGATCCTGTACAATAGCCCTTACCCTGAATACACAGGGACCCTGTACAGTAACCCTTACCCTGAATAAAAAGGGACCTTGTACAGTGACCCTTACCCTGAATACACAGGGATCTTGTACAATAACCCTTACCGTGAATACACAGGGACCCTGTATAGTGACCCTAACCCTGAATACACAGGGATCCTGTACAATAACCCTTACCCTGAAGACACAGGGACCCTGTACTGCAACCCTTACCATGAATACGCAGGGACACTGTACAGTGACCCATACCCTGAATATACAGGGACCCTGTACATTAACCCTTACCCTGAATACACAGGGAACTTGTACAGTAACCCTTACCCTGAATACACAGGGACCCTGTACAGTGACCCTTACCCTGAATAAACAGGGACACTTTACAGTAACCCTTACCCTGATTACACAGGATCCCTGTACAGTGACTCTTACCCTGAATAGACAGGGACCCTGTACAGTAACCCTTACCCTGAATACACAGGGACCCTGTACAGTGACCCTAACCCTGAATACACAGGTACCCAGTAAAGTGATCCTTACCCTGAATACACAGGGACCCTGTACAGTAAGCCTTTCCCTGAATATACAGGGACCCTGTACAGTGACCCTTACCCTGAATAGACAGGGACCCTGTACATTAACCCTTACCCTGAATACACACGGACACTTTACAGTAACCCATACCCTGAATACACAGGGACCCTGTACAGTGACCCTAACCCTGAATAAACAGGGACCCTGTACAGTGACCCTTACCCTGAATACACATGGACCGTGTACAGTAACCCTTACCCTGAATACACAGGTACCCTTTACAGTAACCCTTACCCTGAATACACAGGGACCCTGTACAGTAACCCTTACCCTGAATACACAAGGACACTGTTCACTGACCCTTACCCTGAATACACAGGGACCCTGTACCCTGAATACACAGGGATCCTGTGCAGTAACCCTTACCCTGAATACACAGGGACTCTGTACAGTAAACCTTACCCTGAATACACAGGGTCCCTCTACAGTAACCCTTACCCTGAATACACAGGGACCCTGTACAATAACCCTTACGCTGAATACACAGGGACACTGTACAGTGACCCTTACCCTGAATACACAGGGTCCCTGTACCGTAACCCTTACCCTGAATACACAGGGATCCTGTACAAAAGCCCTTACGCTGAATAAACAGGGACCCTGTACAGTGACCCTTACCCTGAATACACAGGGACCCTGTACCCTGAATACACAGGGATCCTGTACAATAACCCTTACCCTGAATACACAGGGACCCTGTACAGTAACCCTTACCCTGAATACACAGGGACCCTGTAGAGTGACCCTCACCCTGAATACACAGGGATCCTTTACAGTAACCCTTACCCTGAATACACAGGTATCCTGTACAATAACCTTTACTCTGAATACACAGGGACCCTGTACAGTAACCCTTACCCTGAATAAACAGGGACCCTGTACAGTAACCCTTACCCTGAATAACCAGGGACCCTGTACAGTGACACTTAACCTGAATACACAGTGACCTGTACAGTGACGCTTACCCTGAATACACAGGGAACCTGTACAGTGACACTTACCCTGAATACACAGGGATCCTGTACAATAACCCTTACCCTGAATACACAGGGACCCTGTACAGTAACCCTTACCCTGAATACACAGGGACCCTGTAGAGTGACCCTCACCCTGAATACACAGGGATCCTTTACAGTAACCCTTACCCTGAATAAACAGGGACCCTGTACAGTAACCCTTACCCTGAATAACCAGGGACCCTGTACAGTGACACTTAACCTGAATACACAGTGACCTGTACAGTGACCCTTACCCTGAATACACAGGGAACCTGTACAGTGACACTTACCCTGAATACACAGGGATCCTGTACAATAACCCTTACCCTGAATACACAGGGACCCTGTACAGTAACCCTTACCCTGAATACACAGGGACCCTGTAGAGTGACCCTCACCCTCAATACACAGGGATCCTTTACAGTAACCCTTACCCTGAATACACAGGTATCCTGTACAATAACCTTTACCCTGAATACACAGGGACCCTGTACAGTAACCCTTACCCTGAATAAACAGGGACCCTGTACAGTGACCCTTAATCTGAATACACAGGGACCCTGTACAGTAACCCTTACCCTGAATACCCAGGGACCCTGTACAGTGACACTTAACCTGAATACACAGGGACCCTGTAAGCGACACTTACCCTGAATACACAGGGACCCTGTACAGTGACCATTACCTTGAATACACAGGGACCTGTACTGTGACACTTACCCTGAATACACAGGGACACTGTACAGTGACACTTAACCTGAATACACAGGTACCCTTTAAGCGACCCTTACCGTGAATACATACGGATCCTGTACAGTAACCCTTACCCTGAATACACAGGGACCTGTACAGTGACCCTTACCCTGAATACACAGGGACCCTGTACAGTGACTCTTACCCTGAATACACAGGGACCCTGTAAAGTAACCATCACCCTGCATACACAGGGACTTGTACAGTGACCCTTACCCTGAATACACAGGGACCCTGTACAGTGACACTTACCCTGAATACACAGGGACCCTGTACAGTAACCCTTACCCTGAATACAGAGGGACCCTGCACAGTGACCCTTACCCCGAATACACAGGGAACCTTTACAATAACCCTTACCCTGAATAGACAGGGACCCTGTACAGTAACCCATACCCTGAATACACAGGGACCCTGTAGAGTGACCCTCACCCTGATTATACAGGGATCCTTTACAGTAACCCTTACCCTGAATACACAGGTATCCTGTACCATAACCTTTACCCTGAATACACAGGGACCCTGTACAGTAACCCTTACCCTGAATAAACAGGGACCCTGTACAGTGACCCTTACCCTGAATACACAGGGACCCTGTACATTGACCCTTACCCTGAATACACAGGGATCTGTACAGTGACCCTTACCCTGAATACACAGGGACACTTTACTGTGACACTTAACCTGAATACGCAGGGACCCTGTAAGCGATCCTTACCCTGAATACACAGGGACCCTGTACAGTAACCCTTACGCTGAAAACACAGGGATACTTTACAGTGACCCTTACTCTGAATACACAGGGTCCCTCTACCGTAACCCTTACCCTGAATACATAGGGATCCTGTACAATAGCCCTTACCCTGAATACACAGGGACCCTGTACAGTAACCCTTACCCTGAATAAAAAGGGACCTTGTACAGTGACCCTTACCCTGAATACACAGGGATCTTGTACAATAACCCTTACCGTGAATACACAGGGACCCTGTATAGTGACCCTAACCCTGAATACACAGGGATCCTGTACAATAACCCTTACCCTGAAGACACAGGGACCCTGTACTGCAACCCTTACCATGAATACGCAGGGACACTGTACAGTGACCCATACCCTGAATATACAGGGACCCTGTACATTAACCCTTACCCTGAATACACAGGGAACTTGTACAGTAACCCTTACCCTGAATACACAGGGACCCTGTACAGTGACCCTTACCCTGAATAAACAGGGACACTTTACAGTAACCCTTACCCTGATTACACAGGATCCCTGTACAGTGACTCTTACCCTGAATAGACAGGGACCCTGTACAGTAACCCTTACCCTGAATACACAGGGACCCTGTACAGTGACCCTAACCCTGAATACACAGGTACCCAGTAAAGTGATCCTTACCCTGAATACACAGGGACCCTGTACAGTAAGCCTTTCCCTGAATATACAGGGACCCTGTACAGTGACCCTTACCCTGAATAGACAGGGACCCTGTACATTAACCCTTACCCTGAATACACACGGACACTTTACAGTAACCCATACCCTGAATACACAGGGACCCTGTACAGTGACCCTAACCCTGAATAAACAGGGACCCTGTACAGTGACCCTTACCCTGAATACACATGGACCGTGTACAGTAACCCTTACCCTGAATACACAGGTACCCTTTACAGTAACCCTTACCCTGAATACACAGGGACCCTGTACAGTAACCCTTACCCTGAATACACAAGGACACTGTTCACTGACCCTTACCCTGAATACACAGGGACCCTGTACCCTGAATACACAGGGATCCTGTGCAGTAACCCTTACCCTGAATACACAGGGACTCTGTACAGTAAACCTTACCCTGAATACACAGGGTCCCTCTACAGTAACCCTTACCCTGAATACACAGGGACCCTGTACAATAACCCTTACGCTGAATACACAGGGACACTGTACAGTGACCCTTACCCTGAATACACAGGGTCCCTGTACCGTAACCCTTACCCTGAATACACAGGGATCCTGTACAAAAGCCCTTACGCTGAATAAACAGGGACCCTGTACAGTGACCCTTACCCTGAATACACAGGGACCCTGTACCCTGAATACACAGGGATCCTGTACAATAACCCTTACCCTGAATACACAGGGACCCTGTACAGTAACCCTTACCCTGAATACACAGGGACCCTGTAGAGTGACCCTCACCCTGAATACACAGGGATCCTTTACAGTAACCCTTACCCTGAATACACAGGTATCCTGTACAATAACCTTTACTCTGAATACACAGGGACCCTGTACAGTAACCCTTACCCTGAATAAACAGGGACCCTGTACAGTAACCCTTACCCTGAATAACCAGGGACCCTGTACAGTGACACTTAACCTGAATACACAGTGACCTGTACAGTGACGCTTACCCTGAATACACAGGGAACCTGTACAGTGACACTTACCCTGAATACACAGGGATCCTGTACAATAACCCTTACCCTGAATACACAGGGACCCTGTACAGTAACCCTTACCCTGAATACACAGGGACCCTGTAGAGTGACCCTCACCCTGAATACACAGGGATCCTTTACAGTAACCCTTACCCTGAATAAACAGGGACCCTGTACAGTAACCCTTACCCTGAATAACCAGGGACCCTGTACAGTGACACTTAACCTGAATACACAGTGACCTGTACAGTGACCCTTACCCTGAATACACAGGGAACCTGTACAGTGACACTTACCCTGAATACACAGGGATCCTGTACAATAACCCTTACCCTGAATACACAGGGACCCTGTACAGTAACCCTTACCCTGAATACACAGGGACCCTGTAGAGTGACCCTCACCCTCAATACACAGGGATCCTTTACAGTAACCCTTACCCTGAATACACAGGTATCCTGTACAATAACCTTTACCCTGAATACACAGGGACCCTGTACAGTAACCCTTACCCTGAATAAACAGGGACCCTGTACAGTGACCCTTAATCTGAATACACAGGGACCCTGTACAGTAACCCTTACCCTGAATACCCAGGGACCCTGTACAGTGACACTTAACCTGAATACACAGGGACCCTGTAAGCGACACTTACCCTGAATACACAGGGACCCTGTACAGTGACCATTACCTTGAATACACAGGGACCTGTACTGTGACACTTACCCTGAATACACAAGGACACTGTACAGTGACACTTAACCTGAATACACAGGTACCCTTTAAGCGACCCTTACCGTGAATACATACGGATCCTGTACAGTAACCCTTACCCTGAATACACAGGGACCTGTACAGTGACCCTTACCCTGAATACACAGGGACCCTGTACAGTGACTCTTACCCTGAATACACAGGGACCCTGTAAAGTAACCATCACCCTGCATACACAGGGACTTGTACAGTGACCCTTACCCTGAATACACAGGGACCCTGTACAGTGACACTTACCCTGAATACACAGGGACCCTGTACAGTAACCCTTACCCTGAATACAGAGGGACCCTGCACAGTGACCCTTACCCCGAATACACAGGGAACCTTTACAATAACCCTTACCCTGAATAGACAGGGACCCTGTACAGTAACCCATACCCTGAATACACAGGGACCCTGTAGAGTGACCCTCACCCTGATTATACAGGGATCCTTTACAGTAACCCTTACCCTGAATACACAGGTATCCTGTACCATAACCTTTACCCTGAATACACAGGGACCCTGTACAGTAACCCTTACCCTGAATAAACAGGGACCCTGTACAGTGACCCTTACCCTGAATACACAGGGACCCTGTACATTGACCCTTACCCTGAATACACAGGGATCTGTACAGTGACCCTTACCCTGAATACACAGGGACACTTTACTGTGACACTTAACCTGAATACGCAGGGACCCTGTAAGCGATCCTTACCCTGAATACACAGGGACCCTGTACAGTAACCCTTACACTGAATACACAGGGACCTGTACAGTGAACCTTACACTGAATACACAGGGACCCTGTACAGTGACACTTACCCTGAATACACAGGTTCCCTGTACAGTAAACCTTACCCTGAATACACAGGGAGCTGTACAGTGACTCTTACCCTGAATACACAGGGACCCTGTACAGTGACACTTACCCTGAATACACAGGGACCCTGTACAGTAACCCTTACGCTGAAAACACAGGGATCCTTTACAGTGACCCTTACTCTGAATACACAGGGTCTCTGTACCGTAACCCTTACCCTGAATACATAGGGATCCTGTACAATAGCCCTTACCCTGAATACACAGACACCCTGTACAGTAACCCTTACCCTGAATACAAAGGGACCCTGTACAGTGACCCTTACCCTGAATACACAGGGATCTTGTACAATAACCCTTACCGTGAATACACAGGGACCCTCTATAGTGACCCTAACCCTGAATACACAGGGATCCTGTACAATAATCCTTACCCTGAATACACAGGGACCCTGTACTGCAACCCTTACCATGAATACGCAGGGACACTGTACAGTGACCCATACCCTGAATATACAGGGACCCTGTACAGTAACCCTTACCCTGAATACACAGGGAACTTGTACAGTAACCCTTACCCTGAATACACAGGGACCCTGTACAGTGACCCTTACCCTGAATACACAAGGACACTGTTCACTGACCCTTACCCTGAATACACAGGGACCCTGTACCCTGAATACACAGGGATCCTGTGCAGTAACCCTTACCCTGAATACAAAGGGACTCTGTACAGTAAACCTTACCCTGAATACACAGGGTCCCTCTACAGTAACCCTTACCCTGAATACACAGGGACCCTGTACAATAACCCTTACGCTGAATACACAGGGACACTGTACAGTGACCCTTACCCTGAATACACAGGGTCCCTGTACCGTAACCCTTACCCTGAATACACAGGGATCCTGTACAAAAGCCCTTACGCTGAATAAACAGGGACCCTGTACAGTGACCCTTACCCTGAATACACAGGGACCCTGTACCCTGAATACACAGGGATCCTGTACAATAACCCTTACCCTGAATACACAGGGACCCTGTACAGTAACCCTTACCCTGAATACACAGGGACCCTGTAGAGTGACCCTCACCCTGAATACACAGGGATCCTTTACAGTAACCCTTACCCTGAATACACAGGTATCCTGTACAATAACCTTTACTCTGAATACACAGGGACCCTGTACAGTAACCCTTACCCTGAATAAACAGGGACCCTGTACAGTAACCCTTACCCTGAATAACCAGGGACCCTGTACAGTGACACTTAACCTGAATACACAGTGACCTGTACAGTGACGCTTACCCTGAATACACAGGGAACCTGTACAGTGACACTTACCCTGAATACACAGGGATCCTGTACAATAACCCTTACCCTGAATACACAGGGACCCTGTACAGTAACCCTTACCCTGAATACACAGGGACCCTGTAGAGTGACCCTCACCCTGAATACACAGGGATCCTTTACATTAACCCTTACCCTGAATAAACAGGGACCCTGTACAGTAACCCTTACCCTGAATAACCAGGGACCCTGTACAGTGACACTTAACCTGAATACACAGTGACCTGTACAGTGACCCTTACCCTGAATACACAGGGAACCTGTACAGTGACACTTACCCTGAATACACAGGGATCCTGTACAATAACCCTTACCCTGAATACACAGGGACCCTGTACAGTAACCCTTACCCTGAATACACAGGGACCCTGTAGAGTGACCCTCACCCTCAATACACAGGGATCCTTTACAGTAACCCTTACCCTGAATACACAGGTATCCTGTACAATAACCTTTACCCTGAATACACAGGGACCCTGTACAGTAACCCTTACCCTGAATAAACAGGGACCCTGTACAGTGACCCTTAATCTGAATACACAGGGACCCTGTACAGTAACCCTTACCCTGAATACCCAGGGACCCTGTACAGTGACACTTAACCTGAATACACAGGGACCCTGTAAGCGACACTTACCCTGAATACACAGGGACCCTGTACAGTGACCATTACCTTGAATACACAGGGACCTGTACTGTGACACTTACCCTGAATACACAGGGACACTGTACAGTGACATTTAACCTGAATACACAGGTACCCTTTAAGCGACCCTTACCGTGAATACATATGGATCCTGTACAGTAGCCCTTACCCTGAATACACAGGGACCTGTACAGTGACCCTTACTCTGAATACACAGGGACCCTGTACAGTGACTCTTACCCAGAATACACAGGGACCCTGTAAAGTAACCATCACCCTGCATACACAGGGACTTGTACAGTGACCCTTACCCTGAATACACAGGGACCCTGTACAGTGACACTTACCCTGAATAGAAAGGGACCCTGTACAGTAACCCTTACCCTGAATACAGAGGGACCCTGTACAGTGACCCTTACCCCGAATACACAGGGAACCTTTACAATAACCCTTACCCTGAATAGACAGGGACCCTGTACAGTAACCCATACCCTGAATACACAGGGACCCTGTAGAGTGACCCTCACCCTGAATATACAGGGATCCTTTACAGTAACCCTTACCCTGAATACACAGGTATCCTGTACCATAACCTTTACCCTGAATACACAGGGACCCTGTACAGTAACCCTTACCTTGAATAAACAGGGACCCTGTACAGTGACCCTTACCCTGAATACACAGGGACCCTGTACATTGACCCTTACCCTGAATACACAGGGATCTGTACAGTGACCCTTACCCTGAATACACAGGGACACTGTACTGTGACACTTAACCTGAATACGCAGGGACCCTGTAAGCGATCCTTACCCTGAATACACAGGGACCCTGTACAGTAACCCTTACACTGAATACACAGGGACCTGTACAGTGAACCTTACACTGAATACACAGGGACCCTGTACAGTGACACTTACCCTGAATACACAGGTTCCCTGTACAGTAAACCTTACCCTGAATACACAGGGAGCTGTACAGTGACTCTTACCCTGAATACACAGGGACCCTGTACAGTGACACTTACCCTGAATACACAGGGACCCTGTACAGTAACCCTTACGCTGAAAACACAGGGATCCTTTACAGTGACCCTTACTCTGAATACACAGGGTCTCTGTACCGTAACCCTTACCCTGAATACATAGGGATCCTGTACAATAGCCCTTACCCTGAATACACAGACACCCTGTACAGTAACCCTTACCCTGAATACAAAGGGACCCTGTACAGTGACCCTTACCCTGAATACACAGGGATCTTGTACAATAACCCTTACCGTGAATACACAGGGACCCTCTATAGTGACCCTAACCCTGAATACACAGGGATCCTGTACAATAATCCTTACCCTGAATACACAGGGACCCTGTACTGCAACCCTTACCATGAATACGCAGGGACACTGTACAGTGACCCATACCCTGAATATACAGGGACCCTGTACAGTAACCCTTACCCTGAATACACAGGGAACTTGTACAGTAACCCTTACCCTGAATACACAGGGACCCTGTACAGTGACCCTTACCCTGAATAAACAGGGACACTGTACAGTAACCCTTACCCTGATTACACAGGGTCCCTGTACAATGACTCTTACCCTGAATAGACAGGGACCCTGTACAGTAACCCTTACCCTGAATACACAGGGACCCTGTACAGTGACCCTAACCCTGAATACACAGGTACCCAGTAAAGTGATCCTTACCCTGAATACACAGGGACCCTGTACAGTAAGCATTTCCCTGAATAAACAGGGACCCTGTACAGTGACCCTTACCCTGAATAGACAGGGACCCTGTACATTAACCCTTACCCTGAATACACACGGACACTTTACAGTAACCCATACCCTGAATACACAGGGACCCTGTACAGTGACCCTAACCCTGAATAAACAGGGACCCTGTACAGTGACCCTTACCCTGAATACACATGGACCGTGTACAGTAACCCTTACCCTGAATACACAGGTACCCTTTACAGTAACCCTTACCCTGAATACACAGGGACCCGGTACAGTATCCCTTACCCTGAATACACAGGGACACTGTTCACTGACCTTTACCCTGAATACACAGGGACCGTGTACAGTAACCCATACCCTGAATACACAGGGACCCTGTACAGTAACCCTTACGATGAATACACAGCGACTCTCTACAGTAAACCTTACCCTGAATACACAAGGACCCTGTGCAGTAACCCTTACCCTGAATACACAGGGACTCTGTACAGTAAACCTTACCCTGAATACACAGGGTCCCTCTACAGTAACCCTTACCCTGAATACACAGGGACCCTGTACAATAACCCTTACGCTGAATACACAGGGACACTGTACAGTGACCCTTACCCTGAATACACAGGGTCCCTGTACCGTAACCCTTACCCTGAATACACAGGGATCCTGTACAATAGCCCTTACGCTGAATAAACAGGGACCCTGTACAGTAACCCTTACCCTGAATACACAGGGACCCTGTACAGTGACCCTTACCCTGAATACACAGAGATCCTGTACAATAACCCTTACCCTGAATACACAGGGACCCTGTACAGTGACCCTAACCCTGAATACACAGGGATACTGTACAATAACCCTTACCCTGAATACACAGGTACCCTGTACAGTAACCCTTACCCTGAATGCACAGGGACACTGTAGAGTGTTCCTTACCATGAATATACAGGGACCCTATACAATAACCTTTACCCTGAATACATAGGGACCCTGTACAGTAACCTTTACCCTGAATACACAGGGACCCTGTACAGTGACCCTTACCCTGAATACACAGTGATCCTGTACAGTGATCCTTACCCTGAATACACAGGGACTCTGTACAGTAAACCTTAACCTGAATACACAGGGACCCTGTACAGTTACCCTTACCCTGAATACACAGGGACCCTGTACAATAAACCTTAACCTGAATACACAGGGACACTGTACAGTGACCCTTACCCTGAATACACAGGTTCCCTGTACCGTAACCCTTACCCTGAATACACAGGGATTCTGTAAGCGACCCTTACCCTGAATACACAGGGACCCTGTACAGTAACCCTTACCCTGAATAAACAGGGACCTGTACAGTGACCCTTACCCTGAATACACAGGGACCCTGTACAGTGACACTTACCCTGAATACACAGGTACCCTGTACAGTAACCCTCACCCTGCATACACAGGGACCTGTACAGTGACCCATACCCTGAATACACAGGGTCCCTGTACAGTGAGACTTACCCTGAATACACAGCGACCCTGTACAGTAACCCTCACGCTGAATGCACAGGGATCCTGTACAGTGATCCTTACCCTGAATACGGAGGGACCCTGTACAGTGACCCTTACCCTGAATACACAGGGATCCTGTACAATAACCCTTACCCTGAATACACAGGGACGCTGTACAGTAACACTTACCCTGAATACACAGGGACCCTGTACACGGACCCTTTTCCTGAATACACAGGGACCCTTTACAGTAACCCTTACCCTGAATACACAGGTATCCTGTACAATAACCTTTACCCTGAATACACAGGGACCCTGTACAGTAACCCTTACCCTGAATACACAGGGACCCTGTACAGTGACCCTTACCCTGAATACACAGGGACACTGTACAGTGACCCTTACCCTGAATACACAGGGATCTGTACAGTGACCCTTACCCTGAATACACAGGGACACTGTACAGTGACACTTAACCTGAATACGCAGGGACACTGTAAGCGACCCTTACCCTGAATACACAGGGACCCTGTACAGTAACCCTTACACTGAATACACAGGGACCTGTACAGTGAACCTTACACTGAATACACAGGGACCCTGTACATTGAACCTTACCCTGAATACACAGGGATCTGTACAGTGACCCTTACCCTGAATACACAGGGACACTGTACAGTGACACTTAACCTGAATACGCAGGGACCCTGTAAGCGATCCTTACCCTGAATACACAGGGACCCTGTACAGTAACCCTTACACTGAATACACAGGGACCTGTACAGTGAACCTTACACTGAATACACAGGGACCCTGTACAGTGACACTTACCCTGAATACACAGGTTCCCTGTACAGTAAACCTTACCCTGAATACACAGGGAGCTGTACAGTGACTCTTACCCTGAATACACAGGGACCCTGTACAGTGACACTTACCCTGAATACACAGGGACCCTGTACAGTAACCCTTACGCTGAAAACACAGGGATCCTTTACAGTGACCCTTACTCTGAATACACAGGGTCCCTGTACCGTAACCCTTACCCTGAATACATAGGGATCCTGTACAATATCCCTTACCCTGAATACACAGGGATCCTGTACAGTAACCCTTACCCTGAATACAAAGGGACCCTGTACAGTGACCCTTACCCTGAATACACAGGGATCTTGTACAATAACCCTTACCGTGAATACACAGGGACCCTCTATAATGACCCTAACCCTGAATACACAGGGATCCTGTACAATAACCCTTACCCTGAATACACAGGGACCCTGTACTGCAACCCTTACCATGAATACGCAGGGACACTGTACAGTGACCCATACCCTGAATATACAGGGACACTGTACAGTAACCCTTACCCTGAATACACAGGGAACTTGTACAGTAACCCTTACCCTGAATACACAGGGACCCTGTACAGTGACCCTTACCCTGAATAAACAGGGACACTGTACAGTAACCCTTACCCTGATTACACAGGGTCCCTGTACAATGACTCTTACCCTGAATAGACAGGGACCCTGTACAGTAACCCTTACCCTGAATACACAGGGACCCTGTACAGTGACCCTAACCCTGAATACACAGGTACCCAGTAAAGTGATCCTTACCCTGAATACACAGGGACCCTGTACAGTAAGCCTTTCCCTGAATACACAGGGACCCTGTACAGTGACCCTTACCCTGAATAGACAGGGACCCTGTACATTAACCCTTACCCTGAATACACACGGACACTTTACAGTAACCCATACCCTGAATACACAGGGACCCTGTACAGTGACCCTAACCCTGAATAAACAGGGACCCTGTACAGTGACCCTTACCCTGAATACACATGGACCGTGTACAGTAACCCTTACCCTGAATACACAGGTACCCTTTACAGTAACCCTTACCCTGAATACACAGGGACCCTGTACAGTAACCCTTACCCTGAATACACAGGGACACTGTTCACTGACCCTTACCCTGAATACACAGGGACCGTGTACAGTAACCCATACCCTGAATACACAGGGACCCTGTACAGTAACCCTTACGATGAATACACAGCGACTCTCTACAGTAAACCTTACCCTGAATACACAAGGACCCTGTGCAGTAACCCTTACCCTGAATACACAGGGACTCTCTACAGTAAACCTTACCCTGAATACACAGGGTCCCTCTACAGTAACCCTTACCCTGAATACACAGGGACCCTGTACAATAACCCTTACGCTGAATACACAGGGACACTGTACAGTGACCCTTACCCTGAATACACAGGGTCCCTGTACCGTAACCCTTACCCTGAATACACAGGGATCCTGTACAATAGCCCTTACGCGGAATAAACAGGGACCCTGTACAGTAACCCTTACCCTGAATACACAGGGACCCTGTACAGTGACCCTTACCCTGAATACACAGAGATCCTGTACAATAACCCTTACCCTGAATACACAGGGACCCTGTACAGTGACCCTAACCCTGAATACACAGGGATACTGTACAATAACCCTTACCCTGAATACACAGGTACCCTGTACAGTAACCCTTACCCTGAATGCACAGGGACACTGTAGAGTGTTCCTTACCATGAATATACAGGGACCCTATACAATAACCTTTACCCTGAATACATAGGGACCCGGTACAGTAACCTTTACCCTGAATACACAGGGACCCTGTACAGTGACCCTTACCCTGAATACACAGGGATCCTGTACAGTGATCCTTACCCTGAATACACAGGGACTCTGTACAGTAAACCTTAACCTGAATACACAGGGACCCTGTACAGTTACCCTTACCCTGAATACACAGGGACCCTGTACAATAAACCTTAACCTGAATACACAGGGACACTGTACAGTGACCCTTACCCTGAATACACAGGTTCCCTGTACCGTAACCCTTACCCTGAATACACAGGGATTCTGTAAGCGACCCTTACCCTGAATACACAGGGACCCTGTACAGTAACCCTTACCCTGAATAAACAGGGACCTGTACAGTGACCCTTACCCTGAATACACAGGGACCCTGTACAGTGACACTTACCCTGAATACACAGGTACCCTGTACAGTAACCCTCACCCTGCATACACAGGGACCTGTACAGTGACCCATACCCTGAATACACAGGGTCCCTGTACAGTGAGACATACCCTGAATACACAGCGACCCTGTACAGTAACCCTTACGCTGAATGCACAGGGATCCTGTACAGTGATCCTTACCCTGAATACGGAGGGACCCTGTACATTGACCCTTACCCTGAATACACAGGGATCCTGTACAATAACCCTTACCCTGAATACACAGCGACGCTGTACAGTAACACTTACCCTGAAAACACAGGGACCCTGTACACGGACCCTTTTCCTGAATACACAGGGACCCTTTACAGTAACCCTTACCCTGAATACACAGGTACCTGTACAATAACCTTTACCCTGAATACACAGGGACCCTGTACAGTAACCCTTACCCTGAATACACAGGGACCCTGTACAGTGACCCTTACCCTGAATACACAGGGACACTGTACAGTGACCCTTACCCTGAATACACAGGGATCTGTACAGTGACCCTTACCCTGAATACACAGGGACACTGTACAGTGACACTTAACCTGAATACGCAGGGACCCTGTAAGCGACCCTTACCCTGAATACACAGGGACCCTGTACAGTAACCCTTACACTGAATACACAGGGACCTGTACAGTGAACCTTACACTGAATACACAGGGACCCTGTACAGTGACACTTACCCTGAATACTCAGGTTCCCTGTACAGTAATCCTTACCCTGAATACACAGGGAGCTGTACAGTGACTCTTACCCTGAATACACAGGCACCCTGTACTGTGACACTTACCCTGAATACACAGGGACCCTGTACAGTAACCCTTACGCTGAAAACACAGGGATCCTTTACAGTGACCCTTACTCTGAATACACAGGGTCCCTGTACCGTAACCCTTACCCTGAATACATAGGGATCCTGTACAATAGCCCTTACCCTGAATACACAGGGACCCTGTACAGTAACCCTTACCCTGAATACAAAGGGACCCTGTACAGTGACCCTTACCCTGAATACACAGGGATCCTGTACAATAAACCTGACCGTGAATACACAGGGACCCTGTATAGTGACCCTAACCCTGAATACACAGGGATCCTGTACAATAACCCTTATCCTGAATACACAGGGACCCTGAACTGTAAACCTTACCATGAATAAACAGGGACACTGTAGAGTGACCCATACCCTGAATATACAGGGACCCTGTACAGTAACCCTTACCCTGAATACACAGGGATCTTGTACAGTAACCCTTACCCTGAATACACAGGGACCTTGTACAATGACCCTTACCCTGAATAAACAGGGACACTGTACAGTAACCCTTACACTGATTACACAGGGTCCCTGTACAGTGACTCTTACCCTGAATAGACAGGTACCCTGTACAATAAACCTTACCATGAATACACAGGGACACTGTACAGTGACCCTTACGCTGAATACACAAGGATCGTGTACAATAGACCTTACCCTGAATACACAGGGACCCAGTACAGTAACCCTTACCGTGAATACACAGGGACCCTGTATAGTGACCCTAACCCTGAATACACAGGGATCCTGTACAATAACCCTTACCCTGAATACACAGGGACCCTGTACTGTAAGCCTTACCATGAATACACAGGGACACTGTACAGTGACCCATACCCTGAATATACAGGGACCCTGTACAGTAACCCTTACCCTGAATACACAGGGAACTTTTACAGTAACCCTTACCCTGAATACACAGGGACCTTGTACAATGACCCTTACCCTGAATAAACAGGGACACTGTACAGTAACCCTTACACTGATTACACAGGGTCCCTGTACAGTGACTCTTACCCTGAATAGACAGTACCCTGTACAATAAACCTTACCATGAATACACAGGGACACTGTACAGTGACCCTTACGCTGAATACACAAGGATCGTGTACAATAGACCTTACCCTGAATACACAGGGACCCAGTACAGTAACCCTTACCCTGAATAGACAGGGACTCTGTACAGTGAACCTTACCCTGAATAAACAGGGATCCTGTGCAATAACCCTTACCCTGAATACAGAGGGACCCTCTACAGTGACCCTTACCCTGAATACACAAGGATCGTGTACAATAGCCCTTACCCTGAATACACAGGGAACCAGTACAGTAACCCTTACCCTGAATAGACAGGGACCCTGTACAGTGACCCTTACCCTGAATAAACAGGGATCCTGTACAATAAACCTTACACTGAATACACAGGGACCGTGTACAGTAACGCTTACCCTGAAAACACAGGGACCCTGTTCAGTAACCCTTACCCTGAATACACAGGTAACCTGTGCAGTGACCCTTACCCTGAATACACAGAGACCCTGTACAGTAACCCTTACCCTGAATACACAGGGACCCTGTACAGTGACACTTAACCTGAATACACAGGGACCCTGTAAGCGACCCTTACCCTGAATATTCAGGGACCCTGTACAGTGACCATTACCTTGAATACACAGGGACCTGTACTGTGACACTTACCCTGAATACACAGAGACACTGTACAGTGATAATTAACCTGAATACACAGGAACCCTGTAAGCGACCCTTACCGTGAATACACAGGGACCTGTACAGTAACCCTTACCCTGAATACACAGGGACCTGTACAGTGACCCTTACCCTGAATACACAGGGACCCTGTACAGTGACACTTACCCTGAATACACAGGGACCCTGTAAAGTAACCCCCACCCTGCATACACAGGGACTTGTACAGTGACCCTTACCCTGAATACACAGGGACCTGTACAGTGACACTTACCCTGAATACACAGGGACCCTGTACAGTGACCCTTACCCCGAATACACAGGGATCCTTTACAATAACCCTTACCCTGAATACACAGGGACCCTGTACAGTAACCCTTACCCTGAATACACAGGGACCCTGTAGAGTGACCCTCACCCTGAATACACAGGGATACTTTACAGTAACCCTTACCCTGAATACACAGGGACCCTGTACAGTAACCCTTACCCTGAATACACAGGGACCTGTACAGTGAACCTTACACTGAATACACAGGGACACTGTACAGTGACACTTACCCTGAATACACAGATTCCCTGTACAGTAACCCTTACCCTGAATACACAGGGAGCTGTACAGTGACTCTTACCCTGAATACACAGGGACCCTGAACAGTAACACTTATGCTGAAAACACAGGGATCCTTTACAGTGACCCTTACTCTGAATACACAGGGTCCCTGTACCGTAGCCCTTACCCTGAATACATAGGGATCCTGTACAATAGCCCTTACCCTGAATACACAGGGACCGTGTACAGTAACCCTTACGCTGAATACAAAGGGACCCTGTACAGTGACCCTTACCCTGAATACACAGGGATCCTGTACAATAACCCTTACCGTGAATACACAGGGACCCTGTATAGTGACCCTAACCCTGAATACACAGGGATCCTGTACAATAACCCTTACCCTGAATACACAGGGACCCTGTACTGTAAACCTTACCATGAATACACAGGGACACTGTACAGTGACCCATAACCTGAATATACAGGGACCCTGTACAGTAACCCTTACCCTGAATACACAGGGGACTTGTACAGTAACCCTTACCCTGAATACACAGGGACCCTGTACAGTGACCCTTACCCTGAATAAACAGGGACACTGTACAGTAACCCTTACCCTGAATACACAGGGTCCCTGTACAGTGACTCTTACCCTGAATAGACAGGGACCCTGTACAGTAACCCTTACCCTGAATACACAGGGACCCTGTACGGTGACCCTAACCCTGAATACACAGGTACCCAGTAAAGTGATCCTTACCCTGAATACACAGGGACCCTGTACAGTAAGCCTTTCCCTGAATACACAGGGACCCTGTACAGTGACCCTTACCCTGAATAGACAGGGACCCTGTACATTAACCCTTACCCTGAATACACAAGGACACTTTACAGTAACCCATACCCTGAATACACAGGGACCCTGTACAGTGACCCTAACCCTGAATAAACAGGGACCCTCTACAGTGACCCTTACCCTGAATACACATGGACCGTGTACAGTAACCCTTACCCTGAATACACAGGTACCCTTTACAGTAACCCTTACCCTGAATACACAGCGACCCTGTACAGTAACCCTTACCCTGAATACACAGGGACACTGTTCACTGACCCTTACCCTGAATACACAGGGACCGTGTACAGTAACCCATACCCTGAATACACAGGGACCCTGTAAAGTAACCCTTACGATGAATACACAGCGACTCTGTACAGTAAACCTTACCCTGAATACACAAGGACCCTGTGCAGTAACCTTTACCCTGAATACACAGGGACTCTTTACAGTAAACCTTACCCTGAATACACAGGGTCCCTCTACAGTAACCCTTACCCTGAATACACAGGGGCCCTGTACCGTAACCCTTACCCTGAATACACAGGGATCCTGTACAATAGCCCTTACGCTGAATACACAGGGACCCTGTACAGTAACCCTTAACCTGAATACACAGGGACCCTGTACAGTGACCCTTACCCTGAATTCACAGGGATCCTTTACAATAACCCTTACCCTGAATACACAGGGACACTGTACAGTGACCCTAACCCTGAATACACAGGGATACTGTACAATAACCCTTACCCTGAATACACAGGTACCCTGTACAGTAACCCTTACCCTGAATACACAGGGACACTGTACAGTGTTCCTTACCATGAATATACAGGGACCCTGTACAGTAACCTTTACCCTGAATACATAGGGACCCTGTACAGTAACCCTTACCCTGAATACACAGGGACCCTGTACAGTAACCCATACCCTGAAAACACAGGGACCCTGTACAGTAACCCTTACGATGAATACACAGCGACTCTGTACAGTAAACCTTACCCTGAATACACAAAGACCCTGTGCAGTAACCCTTACCCTGAATACACAGGGACTCTGTACAGTAAACCTTACCCTGAATACACAGGGTCCCTCTACAGTAACCCTTACCCTGAATACACAGGGACCCTGTACAATAACCCTTACCCTGAATACACAGGGACACTGTACAGTGACCCTTACCCCGAATACACAGGGATCCTGTACAATAGCCCTTACGCTGAATACACAGGGACCCTGTACAGTAACCCTTACCCTGAATACAGAGGGACCCTGTACAGTGACCCTTACCCCGAATACACAGGGATCCTTTACAATAACCCTTACCCTGAATACACAGGGACCCTGTACAGTAACCCTTACCCTGAATACACAGGGACCCTGTAGAGTGACCCTCACCCTGAATACACAGGGATACTTTACAGTAACCCTTACCCTGAATACACAGGGACCCTGTATCGTGACTCTTACTCTGAATACACAGCGACCCTGTACTGTGACCCTTACCCTGAATACACAGGGATCTGTACAGTGAGCCTTACCCTGAATACACAGGGACACTGTACAGTGACACTTAACCTGAATACGCAGGGACCCTGTAAGCGACCCTTACCCTGAATACACAGGGACCCTGTACAGTAACCCTTACACTGAATACACAGGGACCTGTACAGTGAACCTTACACTGAATACACAGGGACCCTTTACAGTGACACTTACCCTGAATACACACGTTCCCTGTACAGTAACCCTTACCCTGAATACACAGGGAGCTGTACAGTGACTCTTACCCTGAATACACAGGGACCCTGTACAGTAACACTTATGCTGAAAACACAGGGATCCTTTACAGTGACCCTTACTCTGAATACACAGGGTCCCTGTACCGTAGTCCTCACCCTGAATACATAGGGATCCTGTACAATAGCCCTTACCCTGAATACACAGGGACCGTGTACAGTAACCCTTACACTGAATACACAGGGACCCTGTACAGTGACACTTACCCTGAATACACAGGTTCCCTGTACAGTAAACCTTACCCTGAATACACAGGGAGCTGTACAGTGACTCTTACCCTGAATACACAGGGACCCTGTACAGTGACACTTACCCTGAATACACAGGGACCCTGTACAGTAACCCTTACGCTGAAAACACAGGGATCCTTTACAGTGACCCTTACTCTGAATACACAGGGTCCCTGTACCGTAACCCTTACCCTGAATACATAGGGATCCTGTACAATATCCCTTACCCTGAATACACAGGGACCCTGTACAGTAACCCTTACCCTGAATACAAAGGGACCCTGTACAGTGACCCTTACCCTGAATACACAGGGATCTTGTACAATAACCCTTACCGTGAATACACAGGGACCCTCTATAGTGACCCTAACCCTGAATACACAGGGATCCTGTACAATAACCCTTACCCTGAATACACAGGGACCCTGTACTGCAACCCTTACCATGAATACGCAGGGACACTGTACAGTGACCCATACCCTGAATATACAGGGACCCTGTACAGTAACCCTTACCCTGAATACACAGGGACCTTGTACAGTAACCCTTACCCTGAATACACAGGGACCCTGTACAGTGACCCTTACCCTGAATAAACAGGGACACTGTACAGTAACCCTTACCCTGATTACACAGGGTCCCTGTACAATGACTCTTACCCTGAATAGACAGGGACCCTGTACAGTAACCCTTACCCTGAATACACAGGGACCCTGTACAGTGACCCTTACCCTGAATACACAGGTACCCAGTAAAGTGATCCTTACCCTGAATACACAGGGACCCTGTACAGTAAGCCTTTCCCTGAATACACAGGGACCCTGTACAGTGACCCTTACCCTGAATAGACAGGGACCCTGTACATTAACCCTTACCCTGAATACACACGGACACTTTACAGTAACCCATACCCTGAATACACAGGGACCCTGTACAGTGACCCTAACCCTGAATAAACAGGGACCCTGTACAGTGACCCTTACCCTGAATACACATGGACCGTGTACAGTAACCCTTACCCTGAATACACAGGTACCCTTTACAGTAACCCTTACCCTGAATACACAGGGACCCGGTACAGTAACCCTTACCCTGAATACACAGGGACACTGTTCACTGACCCTTACCCTGAATACACAGGGACCGTGTACAGTAACCCATACCCTGAATACACAGGGACCCTGTACAGTAACCCTTACGATGAATACACAGCGACTCTCTACAGTAAACCTTACCCTGAATACACAAGGACCCTGTGCAGTAACCCTTACCCTGAATACACAGGGACTCTGTACAGTAAACCTTACCCTGAATACACAGGGTCCCTCTACAGTAACCCTTACCCTGAATACACAGGGACCCTGTACAATAACCCTTACGCTGAATACACAGGGACACTGTACAGTGACCCTTACCCTGAATACACAGGGTCCCTGTACCGTAACCCTTACCCTGAATACACAGGGATCCTGTACAATAGCCCTTACGCGGAATAAACAGGGACCCTGTACAGTAACCCTTACCCTGAATACACAGGGACCCTGTACAGTGACCCTTACCCTGAATACACAGAGATCCTGTACAATAACCCTTACCCTGAATACACAGGGACCCTGTACAGTGACCCTAACCCTGAATACACAGGGATACTGTACAATAACCCTTACCCTGAATACACAGGTACCCTGTACAGTAACCCTTACCCTGAATGCACAGGGACACTGTAGAGTGTTCCTTACCATGAATATACAGGAACCCTATACAATAACCTTTACCCTGAATACATAGGGACCCGTTACAGTAACCTTTACCCTGAATACACAGGCACCCTGTACAGTGACCCTTACCCTGAATACACAGGGATCCTTTACAGTGATCCTTACCCTGAATACACAGGGACTCTGTACAGTAAACCTTAACCTGAATACACAGGGACCCTGTACAGTTACCCTTAACCTGAATACACAGGGACCCTGTACAATAAACCTTAACCTGAATACACAGGGACACTGTACAGTGACCCTTACCCTGAATACACAGGTTCCCTGTACCGTAACCCTTACCCTGAATACACAGGGATTCTGTAAGCGACCCTTACCCTGAATACACAGGGACCCTGTACAGTTACCCTTACCCTGAATAAACAGGGACCTGTACAGTGACACTTACCCTGAATACACAGGTACCCTGTACAGTAACCCTCACCCTGCATACACAGGGACCTGTACAGTGACCCATACCCTGAATACACAGGGTCCCTGTACAGTGAGACATACCCTGAATACACAGCGACCCTGTACAGTAACCCTTACGCTGAATGCACAGGGATCCTGTACAGTGATCCTTACCCTGAATACGGAGGGACCCTGTACAGTGACCCTTACCCTGAATACACAGGGATCCTGTACAATAACCCTTACCCTGAATACACAGGGACGCTGTACAGTAACACTTACCCTGAATACACAGGGACCCTGTACACGGACCCTTTTCCTGAATACACAGGGACCCTTTACAGTAACCCTTACCCTGAATACACAGGTATCCTGTACAATAACCTTTACCCTGAATACACAGGGACCCTGTACAGTAACCCTTACCCTGAATACACAGGGACCCTGTACAGTGACCCTTACCCTGAATACACAGGGACACTGTACAGTGACCCTTACCCTGAATACACAGGGATCTGTACAGTGACCCTTACCCTGAATACACAGGGACACTGTACAGTGACACTTAACCTGAATACGCAGGGACCCTGTAAGCGACCCTTACCCTGAATACACAGGGACCCTGTACAATAGCCCTTACCCTGAATACACAGGGACCTGTACAGTGAACCTTACACTGAATACACAGGGACCCTGTACAGTGACACTTACCCTGAATACTCAGGTTCCCTGTACAGTAATCCTTACCCTGAATACACAGGGAGCTGTACAGTGACTCTTACCCTGAATACACAGGCACCCTGTACAGTGACACTTACCCTGAATACACAGGGACCCTGTACAGTAACCCTTACGCTGAAAACACAGGGATCCTTTACAGTGACCCTTACTCTGAATACACAGGGTCCCTGTACCGTAACCCTTACCCTGAATACATAGGGATCCTGTACAATAGCCCTTACCCTGAATACACAGGGACCCTGTACAGTAACCCTTACCCTGAATACAAAGGGACCCTGTACAGTGACCCTTACCCTGAATACACAGGGATCCTATACAATAAACCTGACCGTGAATACACAGGGACCCTGTATAGTGACCCTAACCCTGAATACACAGGGATCCTGTACAATAACCCTTACCCTGAATACACAGGGACCCTGAACTGTAAACCTTACCATGAATACACAGGGACACTGTACAGTGACCCATACCCTGAATATACAGGGACCCTGTACAGTAACCCTTACCCTGAATACACAGGGAACTTGTACAGTAACCCTTACCCTGAATACACAGGGACCTTGTACAATGACCCTTACCCTGAATAAACAGGGACACTGTACAGTAACCCTTACACTGATTACACAGGGTCCCTGTACAGTGACTCTTACCCTGAATAGACAGGTACCCTGTACAATAAACCTTACCATGAATACACAGGGACACTGTACAGTGACCCTTACGCTGAATACACAAGGATCGTGTACAATAGACCTTACCCTGAATACACAGGGACCCAGTACAGTAACCCTTACCGTGAATACACAGGGACCCTGTATAGTGACCCTAACCCTGAATACACAGGGATCCTGTACAATAACCCTTACCCTGAATACACAGGGACCTGTACTGTAAGCCTTACCATGAATACACAGGGACACTGTACAGTGACCCATACCCTGAATATACAGGGACCCTGTACAGTAACCCTTACCCTGAATACACAGGGAACTTGTACAGTAACCCTTACCCTGAATACACAGGGACCTTGTACAATGACCCTTACCCTGAATAAACAGGGACACTGAACAGTAACCCTTACACTGATTACACAGGGTCCCTGTACAGTTACTCTTACCCTGAATAGACAGGTACCCTGTACAATAAACCTTACCATGAATACACAGGGACACTGTACAGTGACCCTTACGCTGAATACACAAGGATCGTGTACAATAGACCTTACCCTGAATACACAGGGACCCAGTACAGTAACCCTTACCCTGAATAGACAGGGACCCTGTACAGTGAACCTTACCCTGAATAAACAGGGATCCTGTACAATAACCCTTACCCTGAATACAGAGGGACCCTGTACAGTGACCCTTACCCTGAATACACAAGGATCGTGTACAATAGCCCTTACCCTGAATACACAGGGAACCAGTACAGTAACCCTTACCCTGAATAGACAGGGACCCTGTACAGTGACCCTTACCCTGAATAAACAGGGATCCTGTACAATAAACCTTACACTGAATACACAGGGACCGTGTACAGTAACGCTTACCCTGAAAACACAGGGACCCTGTTCAGTAACCCTTACCCTGAATACACAGGTAACCTGTGCAGTGACCCTTACCCTGAATACACAGAGACCCTGTACAGTAACCCTTACCCTGAATACACAGGGACCCTGTACAGTGACACTTAACCTGAATACACAGGGACCCTGTAAGCGACCCTTACCCTGAATAATCAGGGACCCTGTACAGTGACCATTACCTTGAATACACAGGGACCTGTACTGTGACACTTACCCTGAATACACAGAGACACTGTACAGTGATAATTAACCTGAATACACAGGAACCCTGTAAGCGACCCTTACCGTGAATACACAGGGACCTGTACAGTAACCCTTACCCTGAATACACAGGGACCTGTACAGTGACCCTTACCCTGAATACACAGGTACCCTGTACAGTGACACTTACCCTGAATACACAGGGACCCTGTAAAGTAACCCTCACCCTGCATACACAGGGACTTGTACAGTGACCCTTACCCTGAATACACAGGGACCTGTACAGTGACACTTACCCTGAATACACAGGGACACTGTACAGTAACCCTTACCCTGAATACACAGGAATCCTGTACAATAACCCTTACCCTGAATACACAGGGACCCTGTACAGTAACCCTTACCCTGAATACAGAGGGACCCTGTACAGTGACCCTTACCCCGAATACACAGGGATCCTTTACAATAACCCTTACCCTGAATACACAGGGACCCTATACAGTAACCCTTACCCTGAATACACAGGGACCCTGTAGAGTGACCCTCACCCTGAATACACAGGGATACTTTACAGTAACCCTTACCCTGAATACACAGGGACCCTGTACAGTGACTCTTACTCTGAATACACAGGGACCCTGTACTGTGACCCTTACCCTGAATACACAGGGACCCTGTACTGTGACCCTTACCCTGAATACACAGGGATCTGTACAGTGAGCCTTACCCTGAATACACAGGGACACTGTACAGTGACACTTAACCTGAATACGCAGGAACCCTGTAAGCGACCCTTACCCTGAATACACAGGGACCCTGTACAGTAACCCTTACACTGAATACACAGGGACCTGTACAGTGAACCTTACACTGAATACACAGGGACACTGTACAGTGACACTTACCCTGAATACACAGATTCCCTGTACAGTAACCCTTACCCTGAATACACAGGGAGCTGTACAGTGACTCTTACCCTGAATACACAGGGACCCTGAACAGTAACACTTATGCTGAAAACACAGGGATCCTTTACAGTGACCCTTACTCTGAATACACATGGTCCCTGTACCGTAGCCCTTACCCTGAATACATAGGGATCCTGTACAATAGCCCTTACCCTGAATACACAGGGACCGTGTACAGTAACCCTTACGCTGAATACAAAGGGACCCTGTACAGTGACCCTTACCCTGAATACACAGGGATCCTGTACAATAACCCTTACCGTGAATACACAGGGACCCTGTATAGTGACCCTAACCCTGAATACACAGGGATCCTGTACAATAACCCTTACCCTGAATACACAGGGACCCTGTACTGTAAACCTTACCATGAATACACAGGGACACTGTACAGTGACCCATAACCTGAATATACAGGGACCCTGTACAGTAACCCTTACCCTGAATACACAGGGGACTTGTACAGTAACCCTTACCCTGAATACACAGGGACCCTGTACAGTGACCCTTACCCTGAATAAACAGGGACACTGTACAGTAACCCTTACCCTGATTACACAGGGTCCCTGTACAGTGACTCTTACCCTGAATAGACAGGGACCCTGTACAGTAACCCTTACCCTGAATACACAGGGACCCTATACGGTGACCCTAACCCTGAATACACAGGTACCCAGTAAAGTGATCCTTACCCTGAATACACAGGGACCCTGTACAGTAAGCCTTTCCCTGAATACACAGGGACCCTGTACAGTGACCCTTACCCTGAATAGACAGGGACCCTGTACATTAACCCTTACCCTGAATACACAAGGACACTTTACAGTAACCCATACCCTGAATACACAGGGACCCTGTACAGTGACCCTAACCCTGAATAAACAGGGACCCTCTACAGTGACCCTTACCCTGAATACACATGGACCGTGTACAGTAACCCTTACCCTGAATACACAGGTACCCTTTACAGTAACCCTTACCCTGAATACACAGCGACCCTGTACAGTAACCCTTACCCTGAATACACAGGGACACTGTTCACTGACCCTTACCCTGAATACACAGGGACCGTGTACAGTAACCCATACCCTGAATACACAGGGACCCTGTAAAGTAACCCTTACGATGAATACACAGCGACTCTGTACAGTAAACCTTACCCTGAATACACAAGGACCCTGTGCAGTAACCTTTACCCTGAATACACAGGGACTCTTTACAGTAAACCTTACCCTGAATACACAGGGTCCCTCTACAGTAACCCTTACCCTGAATACACAGGGGCCCTGTACCGTAACCCTTACCCTGAATACACAGGGATCCTGTACAATAGCCCTTACGCTGAATACACAGGGACCCTGTACAGTAACCCTTAACCTGAATACACAGGGACCCTGTACAGTGACCCTTACCCTGAATTCACAGGGATCCTTTACAATAACCCTTACCCTGAATACACAGGGACACTGTACAGTGACCCTAACCCTGAATACACAGGGATACTGTACAATAACCCTTACCCTGAATACACAGGTACCCTGTACAGTAACCCTTACCCTGAATACACAGGGACACTGTACAGTGTTCCTTACCATGAATATACAGGGACCCTGTACAGTAACCTTTACCCTGAATACATAGGGACCCTGTACAGTAACCCTTACCCTGAATACACAGGGACCCTGTACAGTAACCCATACCCTGAAAACACAGGGACCCTGTACAGTAACCCTTACGATGAATACACAGCGACTCTGTACAGTAAACCTTACCCTGAATACACAAAGACCCTGTGCAGTAACCCTTACCCTGAATACACAGGGACTCTGTACAGTAAACCTTACCCTGAATACACAGGGTCCCTCTACAGTAACCCTTACCCTGAATACACAGGGACCCTGTACAATAACCCTTACCCTGAATACACAGGGACACTGTACAGTGACCCTTACCCTGAATACACAGGGTCCCTGTACCGTAACCCTTACCCTGAATACACAGGGATCCTGTACAATAGCCCTTACGCTGAATACACAGGGACCCTGTACAGTAACCCTTACCCTGAATACAGAGGGACCCTGTACAGTGACCCTTACCCCGAATACACAGGGATCCTTTACAATAACCCTTACCCTGAATACACAGGGACCCTGTACAGTAACCCTTACCCTGAATACACAGGGACCCTGTAGAGTGACCCTCACCCTGAATACACAGGGATACTTTACAGTAACCCTTACCCTGAATATACAGGGACCCTGTATCGTGACTCTTACTCTGAATACACAGGGACCCTGTACTGTGACCCTTACCCTGAATACACAGGGATCTGTACAGTGAGCCTTACCCTGAATACACAGGGACACTGTACAGTGACACTTAACCTGAATACGCAGGGACCCTGTAAGCGACCCTTACCCTGAATACATAGGGACCCTGTACAGTAACCCTTACACTGAATACACAGGGACCTGTACAGTGAACCTTACACTGAATACACAGGGACCCTGTACAGTGACACTTACCCTGAATACACACGTTCCCTGTACAGTAACCCTTACCCTGAATACACAGGGAGCTGTACAGTGACTCTTACCCTGAATACACAGGGACCCTGTACAGTAACACTTATGCTGAAAACACAGGGATCCTTTACAGTGACCCTTACTCTGAATACACAGGGTCCCTGTACCGTAGTCCTCACCCTGAATACATAGGGATCCTGTACAATAGCCCTTACCCTGAATACACAGGGACCGTGTACAGTAACCCTTACACTGAATACACAGGGACCCTGTACAGTGACACTTACCCTGAATACACAGGTTCCCTGTACAGTAAACCTTACCCTGAATACACAGGGAGCTGTACAGTGACTCTTACCCTGAATACACAGGGACCCTGTACAGTGACACTTACCCTGAATACACAGGGACCCTGTACAGTAACCCTTACGCTGAAAACACAGGGATCCTTTACAGTGACCCTTACTCTGAATACACAGGGTCCCTGTACCGTAACCCTTACCCTGAATACATAGGGATCCTGTACAATATCCCTTACCCTGATTACACAGGGACCCTGTACAGTAACCCTTACCCTGAATACAAAGGGACCCTGTACAGTGACCCTTACCCTGAATACACAGGGATCTTGTACAATAACCCTTACCGTGAATACACAGGGACCCTCTATAGTGACCCTAACCCTGAATACACAGGGATCCTGTACAATAACCCTTACCCTGAATACACAGGGACCCTGTACTGCAACCCTTACCATGAATACGCAGGGACACTGTACAGTGACCCATACCCTGAATATACAGGGACCCTGTACAGTAACCCTTACCCTGAATTCACAGGGACCTTGTACAGTAACCCTTACCCTGAATACACAGGGACCCTGTACAGTGACCCTTACCCTGAATAAACAGGGACACTGTACAGTAACCCTTACCCTGATTACACAGGGTCCCTGTACAATGACTCTTACCCTGAATAGACAGGGACCCTGTACAGTAACCCTTACCCTGAATACACAGGGACCCTGTACAGTGACCCTTACCCTGAATACACAGGTACCCAGTAAAGTGATCCTTACCCTGAATACACAGGGACCCTGTACAGTAAGCCTTTCCCTGAATACACAGGGACCCTGTACAGTGACCCTTACCCTGAATAGACAGGGACCCTGTACATTAACCCTTACCCTGAATACACACGGACACTTTACAGTAACCCATACCCTGAATACACAGGGACCCTGTACAGTGACCCTAAACCTGAATAAACAGGGACCCTGTACAGTGACCCTTACCCTGAATACACATGGACCGTGTACAGTAACCCTTACCCTGAATACACAGGTACCCTTTACAGTAACCCTTACCCTGAATACACAGGGACCCGGTACAGTAACCCTTACCCTGAATACACAGGGACACTGTTCACTGACCCTTACCCTGAATACACAGGGACCGTGTACAGTAACCCATACCCTGAATACACAGGGACCCTGTACAGTAACCCTTACGATGAATACACAGCGACTCTCTACAGTAAACCTTACCCTGAATACACAAGGACCCTGTGCAGTAACCCTTACCCTGAATACACAGGGACTCTGTACAGTAAACCTTACCCTGAATACACAGGGTCCCTCTACAGTAACCCTTACCCTGAATACACAGGGACCCTGTACAATAACCCTTACGCTGAATACACAGGGACACTGTACAGTGACCCTTACCCTGAATACACAGGGTCCCTGTACCGTAACCCTTACCCTGAATACACAGGGATCCTGTACAATAGCCCTTACGCGGAATAAACAGGGACCCTGTACAGTAACCCTTACCCTGAATACACAGGGACCCTGTACAGTGACCCTTACCCTGAATACACAGAGATCCTGTACAATAACCCTTACCCTGAATACACAGGGACCCTGTACAGTGACCCTAACCCTGAATACACAGGGATACTGTACAATAACCCTTACCCTGAATACACAGGTACCCTGTACAGTAACCCTTACCCTGAATGCACAGGGACACTGTAGAGTGTTCCTTACCATGAATATACAGGAACCCTATACAATAACCTTTACCATGAATACATAGGGACCCGGTACAGTAACCTTTACCCTGAATACACAGGGACCCTGTACAGTGACCCTTACCCTGAATACACAGGGATCCTGTACAGTGATCCTTACCCTGAATACACAGGGACTCTGTACAGTAAACCTTAATCTGAATACACAGGGACCCTGTACAGTTACCCTTAACCTGAATACACAGGGACCCTGTACAATAAACCTTAACCTGAATACACAGGGACACTGTACAGTGACCCTTACCCTGAATACACAGGTTCCCTGTACCGTAACCCTTACCCTGAATACACAGGGATTCTGTAAGCGACCCTTACCCTGAATACACAGGGACCCTGTACAGTAACCCTTACCCTGAATAAACAGGGTCCTGTACAGTGACCCTTACCCTGAATACACAGGGACCCTGTACAGTGCCACTTACCCTGAATACACAGGTACCCTGTACAGTAACCCTCACCCTGCATACACAGGGACCTGTACAGTGACCCATACCCTGAATACACAGGGTCCCTGTACAGTGAGACATACCCTGAATACACAGCGACCCTGTACAGTAACCCTTACGCTGAATGCACAGGGATCCTGTACAGTGATCCTTACCCTGAATACGG
Source organism: Pristiophorus japonicus (assembly GCF_044704955.1). Classification (NCBI taxonomy): domain Eukaryota; kingdom Metazoa; phylum Chordata; class Chondrichthyes; family Pristiophoridae; genus Pristiophorus; species Pristiophorus japonicus. The sequence continues at coordinate 9,023,803 of NC_092011.1, forward strand.
AGGGACCCTGTACAGTGAACCTTACCCTGAATACACAGGGATCCTGTACAATAACCCTTACCCTGAATACACAGGGACGCTGTACAGTAACACTTACCCTGAATACACAGGGATCCTGTACACGGACCCTTTTCCTGAATACACAGGGACCCTTTACAGTAACCCTTACCCTGAATACACAGGTATCCTGTACAATAACCTTTACCCTGAATACACAGGGACCCTGTACAGTAACCCTTACCCTGAATACACAGGGACCCTGTACAGTGACCCTTACCCTGAATACACAGGGACACTGTACAGTGACCCTTACCCTGAATACACAGGGATCTGTACAGTGACCCTTACCCTGAATACACAGGGACACTGTACAGTGACACTTAACCTGAATACGCAGGGACCCTGTAAGCGACCCTTACCCTGAATACACAGGGACCCTGTACAGTAACCCTTACACTGAATACACAGGGACCTGTACAGTGAACCTTACACTGAATACACAGGGACCCTGTACAGTGACACATACCCTGAATACTCAGGTTCCCTGTACAGTAATCCTTACCCTGAATACACAGGGAGCTGTACAGTGACTCTTACCCTGAATACACAGGCACCCTGTACAGTGACACTTACCCTGAATACACAGGGACCCTGTACAGTAACCCTTACGCTGAAAACACAGGGATCCTTTACAGTGACCCTTACTCTGAATACACAGGGTCCCTGTACCGTAACCCTTACCCTGAATACATAGGGATCCTGTACAATAGCCCTTACCCTGAATACACAGGGACCCTGTACAGTAACCCTTACCCTGAATACAAAGGGACCCTGTACAGTGACCCTTACCCTGAATACACAGGGATCCTATACAATAAACCTGACCGTGAATACACAGGGACCCTGTATAGTGACCCTAACCCTGAATACACAGGGATCCTGTACAATAACCCTTACCCTGAATACACAGGGACCCTGAACTGTAAACCTTACCATGAATACACAGGGACACTGTACAGTGACCCATACCCTGAATATACAGGGACCCTGTACAGTAACCCTTACCCTGAATACACAGGGAACTTGTACAGTAACCCTTACCCTGAATACACAGGGACCTTGTACAATGACCCTTACCCTGAATAAACAGGGACACTGTACAGTAACCCTTACACTGATTACACAGGGTCCCTGTACAGTGACTCTTACCCTGAATAGACAGGTACCCTGTACAATAAACCTTACCATGAATACACAGGGACACTGTACAGTGACCCTTACGCTGAATACACAAGGATCGTGTACAATAGACCTTACCCTGAATACACAGGGACCCAGTACAGTAACCCTTACCGTGAATACACAGGGACCCTGTATAGTGACCCTAACCCTGAATACACAGGGATCCTGTACAATAACCCTTACCCTGAATACACAGGGACCCTGTACTGTAAGCCTTACCATGAATACACAGGGACACTGTACAGTGACCCATACCCTGAATATACAGGGACCCTGTACAGTAACCCTTACCCTGAATACACAGGGAACTTGTACAGTAACCCTTACCCTGAATACACAGGGACCTTGTACAATGACCCTTACCCTGAATAAACAGGGACACTGTACAGTAACCCTTACACTGATTACACAGGGTCCCTGTACAGTGACTCTTACCCTGAATAGACAGGTACCCTGTACAATAAACCTTACCATGAATACACAGGGACACTGTACAGTGACCCTTACGCTGAATACACAAGGATCGTGTACAATAGACCTTACCCTGAATACACAGGGACCCAGTACAGTAACCCTTACCCTGAATAGACAGGGACCCTGTACAGTGAACCTTACCCTGAATAAACAGGGATCCTGTACAATAACCCTTACCCTGAATACAGAGGGACCCTGTACAGTGACCCTTACCCTGAATACACAAGGATCGTGTACAATAGCCCTTACCCTGAATACACAGGGAACCAGTACAGTAACCCTTACCCTGAATAGACAGGGACCCTGTACAGTGACCCTTACCCTGAATAAACAGGGATCCTGTACAATAAACCTTACACTGAATACACAGGGACCGTGTACAGTAACGCTTACCCTGAAAACACAGGGACCCTGTTCAGTAACCCTTACCCTGAATACACAGGTAACCTGTGCAGTGACCCTTACCCTGAATACACAGAGACCCTGTACAGTAACCCTTACCCTGAATACACAGGGACCCTGTACAGTGACACTTAACCTGAATACACAGGGACCCTGTAAGCGACCCTTACCCTGAATAATCAGGGACCCTGTACAGTGACCATTACCTTGAATACACAGGGACCTGTACTGTGACACTTACCCTGAATACACAGAGACACTGTACAGTGATAATTAACCTGAATACACAGGAACCCTGTAAGCGACCCTTACCGTGAATACACAGGGACCTGTACAGTAACCCTTACCCTGAATACACAGGGACCTGTACAGTGACCCTTACCCTGAATACACAGGTACCCTGTACAGTGACACTTACCCTGAATACACAGGGACCCTGTAAAGTAACCCTCACCCTGCATACACAGGGACTTGTACAGTGACCCTTACCCTGAATACACAGGGACCTGTACAGTGACACTTACCCTGAATACACAGGGACACTGTACAGTAACCCTTACCCTGAATACACAGGAATCCTGTACAATAACCCTTACCCTGAATACACAGGGACCCTGTACAGTAACCCTTACCCTGAATACAGAGGGACCCTGTACAGTGACCCTTACCCCGAATACACAGGGATCCTTTACAATAACCCTTACCCTGAATACACAGGGACCCTATACAGTAACCCTTACCCTGAATACACAGGGACCCTGTAGAGTGACCCTCACCCTGAATACACAGGGATACTTTACAGTAACCCTTACCCTGAATACACAGGGACCCTGTACAGTGACTCTTACTCTGAATACACAGGGACCCTGTACTGTGACCCTTACCCTGAATACACAGGGACCCTGTACTGTGACCCTTACCCTGAATACACAGGGATCTGTACAGTGAGCCTTACCCTGAATACACAGGGACACTGTACAGTGACACTTAACCTGAATACGCAGGAACCCTGTAAGCGACCCTTACCCTGAATACACAGGGACCCTGTACAGTAACCCTTACACTGAATACACAGGGACCTGTACAGTGAACCTTACACTGAATACACAGGGACACTGTACAGTGACACTTACCCTGAATACACAGATTCCCTGTACAGTAACCCTTACCCTGAATACACAGGGAGCTGTACAGTGACTCTTACCCTGAATACACAGGGACCCTGAACAGTAACACTTATGCTGAAAACACAGGGATCCTTTACAGTGACCCTTACTCTGAATACACAGGGTCCCTGTACCGTAGCCCTTACCCTGAATACATAGGGATCCTGTACAATAGCCCTTACCCTGAATACACAGGGACCGTGTACAGTAACCCTTACGCTGAATACAAAGGGACCCTGTACAGTGACCCTTACCCTGAATACACAGGGATCCTGTACAATAACCCTTACCGTGAATACACAGGGACCCTGTATAGTGACCCTAACCCTGAATACACAGGGATCCTGTACAATAACCCTTACCCTGAATACACAGGGACCCTGTACTGTAAACCTTACCATGAATACACAGGGACACTGTACAGTGACCCATAACCTGAATATACAGGGACCCTGTACAGTAACCCTTACCCTGAATACACAGGGGACTTGTACAGTAACCCTTACCCTGAATACACAGGGACCCTGTACAGTGACCCTTACCCTGAATAAACAGGGACACTGTACAGTAACCCTTACCCTGATTACACAGGGTCCCTGTACAGTGACTCTTACCCTGAATAGACAGGGACCCTGTACAGTAACCCTTACCCTGAATACACAGGGACCCTGTACGGTGACCCTAACCCTGAATACACAGGTACCCAGTAAGGTGATCCTTACCCTGAATACACAGGGACCCTGTACAGTAAGCCTTTCCCTGAATACACAGGGACCCTGTACAGTGACCCTTACCCTGAATAGACAGGGACCCTGTACATTAACCCTTACCCTGAATACACAAGGACACTTTACAGTAACCCATACCCTGAATACACAGGGACCCTGTACAGTGACCCTAACCCTGAATAAACAGGGACCCTCTACAGTGACCCTTACCCTGAATACACATGGACCTTGTACAGTAACCCTTACCCTGAATACACAGGTACCCTTTACAGTAACCCTTACCCTGAATACACAGCGACCCTGGACAGTAACCCTTACCCTGAATACACAGGGACACTGTTCACTGACCCTTACCATGAATACACAGGGACCGTGTACAGTAACCCATACCCTGAATACACAGGGACCCTGTAAAGTAACCCTTACGATGAATACACAGCGACTCTGTACAGTAAACTTTACCCTGAATACACAAGGACCCTGTGCAGTAACCTTTACCCTGAATACACAGGGACTCTTTACAGTAAACCTTACCCTGAATACACAGGGTCCCTCTACAGTAACCCTTACCCTGAATACACAGGGGCCCTGTACCGTAACCCTTACCCTGAATACACAGGGATCCTGTACAATAGCCCTTACGCTGAATACACAGGGACCCTGTACAGTAACCCTTAACCTGAATACACAGGGACCCTGTACAGTGACCCTTACCCTGAATTCACAGGGATCCTTTACAATAACGCTTACCCTGAATACACAGGGACACTGTACAGTGACCCTAACCCTGAATACACAGGGATACTGTACAATAACCCTTACCCTGAATACACAGGTACCCTGTACAGTAACCCTTACCCTGAATACACAGGGACACTGTACAGTGTTCCTTACCATGAATATACAGGGACCCTGTACAGTAACCTTTACCCTGAATACATAGGGACCCTGTACAGTAACCCTTACCCTGAATACACAGGGACCCTGTACAGTAACCCATACCCTGAAAACACAGGGACCCTGTACAGTAACCCTTACGATGAATACACAGCGACTCTGTACAGTAAACCTTACCCTGAATACACAAAGACCCTGTGCAGTAACCCTTACCCTGAATACACAGGGACTCTGTACAGTAAACCTTACCCTGAATACACAGGGTCCCTCTACAGTAACCCTTACCCTGAATACACAGGGACCCTGTACAATAACCCTTACCCTGAATACACAGGGACACTGTACAGTGACCCTTACCCTGAATACACAGGGTCCCTGTACCGTAACCCTTACCCTGAATACACAGGGATCCTGTACAATAGCCCTTACGCTGAATACACAGGGACCCTGTACAGTAACCCTTACCCTGAATACAGAGGGACCCTGTACAGTGACCCTTACCCCGAATACACAGGGATCCTTTACAATAACCCTTACCCTGAATACACAGGGACCCTGTACAGTAACCCTTACCCTGAATACACAGGGACCCTGTAGAGTGACCCTCACCCTGAATACACAGGGATACTTTACAGTAACCCTTACCCTGAATACACAGGGACCCTGTATAGTGACTCTTTCTCTGAATACACAGGGACCCTGTACTGTGACCCTTACCCTGAATACACAGGGATCTGTACAGTGAGCCTTACCCTGAATACACAGGGACACTGTACAGTGACACTTAACCTGAATACGCAGGGACCCTGTAAGCGACCCTTACCCTGAATACACAGGGACCCTGTACAGTAACCCTTACACTGAATACACAGGGACCTGTACAGTGAACCTTACACTGAATACACAGGGACCCTGTACAGTGACACTTACCCTGAATACACACGTTCCCTGTACAGTAACCCTTACCCTGAATACACAGGGAGCTGTACAGTGACTCTTACCCTGAATACACAGGGACCCTGTACAGTAACACTTATGCTGAAAACACAGGGATCCTTTACAGTGACCCTTACTCTGAATACACAGGGTCCCTGTACCGTAGTCCTCACCCTGAATACATAGGGATCCTGTACAATAGCCCTTACCCTGAATACACAGGGACCGTGTACAGTAACCCTTACGCTGAATACAAAGGGACCCTGTACAGTGACCCTTACCCTGAATACACAGGGATCCTGTACAATAACCCTTACCGTGAATACACAGGGACCCTGTATAGTGACCCTAACCCTGAATACACAGGGATCCTGTACAATAACCCTTACCCTGAATACACAGGGATCCTGTACTGTAAACCTTACCATGAATACACAGGGACACTGTACAGTGACCCATAACCTGAATATACAGGGACCCTGTACAGTAACCCTTACCCTGAATACACAGGGGACTTGTACAGTAACCCTTACCCTGAATACACAGGGACCCTGTACAGTGACCCTTATCCTGAATAAACAGGGACACTGTACAGTAACCCTTACCCTGATTACACAGGGTCCCTGTACAGTGACTCTTACCCTGAAAAGACAGGGACCCTGTACAGTAACCCTTACCCTGAATACACAGCGACCCTGTACGGTGACCCTAACCCTGAATACACAGGTACCCAGTAAAGTGATCCTTACCCTGAATACACAGGGACCCTGTACAGTAAGCCTTTCCCTGAATACACAGGGAACCTGTACAGTGACCCTTACCCTGAATAGACAGGGTCCCTGTACATTAACCCTTACACTGATTACACAGGGTCCCTGTACAGTGACTCTTACCCTGAATAGACAGGTACCCTGTACAATAAACCTTACCATGAATACACAGGGACACTGTACAGTGACCCTTACGCTGAATACACAAGGATCGTGTACAATAGACCTTACCCTGAATACACAGGGACCCAGTACAGTAACCCTTACCCTGAATAGACAGGGACCCTGTACAGTGAACCTTACCCTGAATAAACAGGGATCCTGTACAATAACCCTTACCCTGAATACAGAGGGACCCTGTACAGTGACCCTTACCCTGAATACACAAGGATCGTGTACAATAGCCCTTACCCTGAATACACAGGGAACCAGTACAGTAACCCTTACCCTGAATAGACAGGGACCCTGTACAGTGACCCTTACCCTGAATAAACAGGGATCCTGTACAATAAACCTTACACTGAATACACAGGGACCGTGTACAGTAACGCTTACCCTGAAAACACAGGGACCCTGTTCAGTAACCCTTACCCTGAATACACAGGTAACCTGTGCAGTGACCCTTACCCTGAATACACAGAGACCCTGTACAGTAACCCTTACCCTGAATACACAGGGACCCTGTACAGTGACACTTAACCTGAATACACAGGGACCCTGTAAGCGACCCTTACCCTGAATAATCAGGGACCCTGTACAGTGACCATTACCTTGAATACACAGGGACCTGTACTGTGACACTTACCCTGAATACACAGAGACACTGTACAGTGATAATTAACCTGAATACACAGGAACCCTGTAAGCGACCCTTACCGTGAATACACAGGGACCTGTACAGTAACCCTTACCCTGAATACACAGGGACCTGTACAGTGTCCCTTACCCTGAATACACAGGGACCCTGTACAGTGACACTTACCCTGAATACACAGGGACCCTGTAAAGTAACCCTCACCCTGCATACACAGGGACTTGTACAGTGACCCTTACCCTGAATACACAGGGACCTGTACAGTGACACTTACCCTGAATACACAGGGACACTGTACAGTAACCCTTACCCTGAATACACAGGAATCCTGTACAATAACCCTTACCCTGAATACACAGGGACCCTGTACAGTAACCCTTACCCTGAATACAGAGGGACCCTGTACAGTGACCCTTACCCCGAATACACAGGGATCCTTTACAATAACCCTTACCCTGAATACACAGGGACCCTGTACAGTAACCCTTACCCTGAATACACAGGGACCCTGTAGAGTGACCCTCACCCTGAATACACAGGGATACTTTACAGTAACCCTTACCCTGAATACACAGGGACCCTGTACAGTGACTCTTACTCTGAATACACAGGGACCCTGTACAGTGACCCTTACCCTGAATACACAGGGACCCTGTACTGTGACCCTTACCCTGAATACACAGGGATCTGTACAGTGAGCCTTACCCTGAATACACAGGGACACTGTACAGTGACACTTAACCTGAATACGCAGGGACCCTGTAAGCGACCCTTACCCTGAATACACAGGGACCCTGTACAGTAACCCTTACACTGAATACACAGGGACCTGTACAGTGAACCTTACACTGAATACACAGGGACACTGTACAGTGACACTTACCCTGAATACACAGATTCCCTGTACAGTAACCCTTACCCTGAATACACAGGGAGCTGTACAGTGACTCTTACCCTGAATACACAGGGACCCTGAACAGTAACACTTATGCTGAAAACACAGGGATCCTTTACAGTGACCCTTACTCTGAATACACAGGGTCCCTGTACCGTAGCCCTTACCCTGAATACATAGGGATCCTGTACATTAGCCCTTACCCTGAATACACAGGGACCGTGTACAGTAACCCTTACGCTGAATACAAAGGGAACCTGTACAGTGACCCTTACCCTGAATACACAGGGATCCTGTACAATAACCCTTACCGTGAATACACAGGGACCCTGTATAGTGACCCTAACCCTGAATACACAGGGATCCTGTACAATAACCCTTACCCTGAATACACAGGGACCCTGTACTGTAAACCTTACCATGAATACACAGGGACACTGTACAGTGACCCATAACCTGAATATACAGGGACCCTGTACAGTAACCCTTACCCTGAATACACAGGGGACTTGTACAGTAACCCTTACCCTGAATACACAGGGACCCTGTACAGTGACCCTTACCCTGAATAAACAGGGACACTGTACAGTAACCCTTACCCTGATTACACAGGGTCCCTGTACAGTGACTCTTACCCTGAATAGACAGGGACCCTGTACAGTAACCCTTACCCTGAATACACAGGGACCCTGTACGGTGACCCTAACCCTGAATACACAGGTACCCAGTAAAGTGATCCTTACCCTGAATACACAGGGACCCTGTACAGTAAGCCTTTCCCTGAATACACAGGGACCCTGTACAGTGACCCTTACCCTGAATAGACAGGGACCCTGTACATTAACCCTTACCCTGAATACACAAGGACACTTTACAGTAACCCATACCCTGAATACACAGGGACCCTGTACAGTGACCCTAACCCTGAATAAACAGGGACCCTCTACAGTGACCCTTACCCTGAATACACATGGACCTTGTACAGTAACCCTTACCCTGAATACACAGGTACCCTTTACAGTAACCCTTACCCTGAATACACAGCGACCCTGTACAGTAACCCTTACCCTGAATACACAGGGACACTGTTCACTGACCCTTACCATGAATACACAGGGACCGTGTACAGTAACCCATACCCTAAATACACAGGGACCCTGTAAAGTAACCCTTACGATGAATACACAGCGACTCTGTACAGTAAACTTTACCCTGAATACACAAGGACCCTGTGCAGTAACCTTTACCCTGAATACACAGGGACTCTTTACAGTAAACCTTACCCTGAATACACAGGGTCCCTCTACAGTAACCCTTACCCTGAATACACAGGGGCCCTGTACCGTAACCCTTACCCTGAATACACAGGGATCCTGTACAATAGCCCTTACGCTGAATACACAGGGACCCTGTACAGTAACCCTTAACCTGAATACACAGGGACCCTGTACAGTGACCCTTACCCTGAATTCACAGGGATCCTTTACAATAACGCTTACCCTGAATACACAGGGACACTGTACAGTGACCCTAACCCTGAATACACAGGGATACTGTACAATAACCCTTACCCTGAATACACAGGTACCCTGTACAGTAACCCTTACCCTGAATACACAGGGACACTGTACAGTGTTCCTTACCATGAATATACAGGGACCCTGTACAGTAACCCTTACGATGAATACACAGCGACTCTGTACAGTAAACCTTACCCTGAATACACAAAAACCCTGTGCAGTAACCCTTACCCTGAATACACAGGGACTCTGTACAGTAAACCTTACCCTGAATACACAGGGTCCCTCTACAGTAACCCTTACCCTGAATACACAGGGACCCTGTACAATAACCCTTACCCTGAATACACAGGGACACTGTACAGTGACCCTTACCCTGAATACACAGGGTCCCTGTACCGTAACCCTTACCCTGAATACACAGGGATCCTGTACAATAGCCCTTACGCTGAATACACAGGGACCCTGTACAGTAACCCTTACCCTGAATACAGAGGGACCCTGTACAGTGACCCTTACCCCGAATACACAGGGATCCTTTACAATAACCCTTACCCTGAATACACAGGGACCCTGTACAGTAACCCTTACCCTGAATACACAGGGACCCTGTAGAGTGACCCTCACCCTGAATACACAGGGATACTTTACAGTAACCCTTACCCTGAATACACAGGGACCCTGTATAGTGACTCTTTCTCTGAATACACAGGGACCCTGTACTGTGACCCTTACCCTGAATACACAGGGATCTGTACAGTGAGCCTTACCCTGAATACACAGGGACACTGTACAGTGACACTTAACCTGAATACGCAGGGACCCTGTAAGCGACCCTTACCCTGAATACACAGGGACCCTGTACAGTAACCCTTACACTGAATACACAGGGACCTGTACAGTGAACCTTACACTGAATACACAGGGACCCTGTACAGTGACACTTACCCTGAATACACACGTTCCCTGTACAGTAACCCTTACCCTGAATACACAGGGAGCTGTACAGTGACTCTTACCCTGAATACACAGGGACCCTGTACAGTAACACTTATGCTGAAAACACAGGGATCCTTTACAGTGACCCTTACTCTGAATACACAGTGTCCCTGTACCGTAGTCCTCACCCTGAATACATAGGGATCCTGTACAATAGCCCTTACCCTGAATACACAGGGACCGTGTACACTAACCCTTACGCTGAATACAAAGGGACCCTGTACAGTGACCCTTACCCTGAATACACAGGGATCCTGTACAATAACCCTTACTGTGAATACACAGGGACCCTGTATAGTGACCCTAACCCTGAATACACAGGGATCCTGTACAATAACCCTTACCCTGAATACACAGGGACCCTCTACTGTAAACCTTACCATGAATACACAGGGACACTGTACAGTGATCCATAACCTGAATATACAGGGACCCTGTACAGTAACCCTTACCCTGAATACACAGGGGACTTGTACAGTAACCCTTACCCTGAATACACAGGGACCCTGTACAGTGACCCTTACCCTGAATAAACAGGGACACTGTACAGTAACCCTTACCCTGATTACACAGGGTCCCTGTACAGTGACTCTTACCCTGAATAGACAGGGACCCTATACAGTAACCCTTACCCTGAATACACAGGGACCCTGTACGGTGACCCTAACCCTGAATACACAGGTACCCAGTAAAGTGATCCTTACCCTGAATACACAGGGACCCTGTACAGTAAGCCTTTCCCTGAATACACAGGGAACCTGTACAGTGACCCTTACCCTGAATAGACAGGGTCCCTGTACATTAACCCTTACCGTGAATACACAAGGACACTTTACAGTAACCCATACCCTGAATACACAGGGACCCAGTACAGTAACCCTTACCCTGAATAGACAGGGACCCTGTACAGTGACCTTTACCCTGAATAAACAGGGATCCTGTACAATAATCCTTACCCTGAATACACAGGGACCCTGTACAGTGACCCTTACCCAAAATACACAGGGATCCTGTACAGTGATCCTTACCCTGAATACACAGGGACTCTGTACAGTAAACCTTAACCTGAATACACAGGGACTCTGTACAGTAAGCCTTACCCTGAATACACAGGGACCCTGTACAAGAAACCTTAACCTGAATACACAGGGACACTGTACAGTGACCCTTACCCTGAATACACAGGTTCCCTGTACCGTAACCCTTACCCTGAATACACAGGGATCCTGTAAGCGACCCTTACCCTGAATACACAGGGACCCTGTACAGTAACCCTTACCCTGAATACACAGGGACCTGTACAGTGACCCTTACCCTGAATACACAGTGACCCTGTACAGTGACATTTACCCTGAATACACAGGTACCCTGTACAGTAACCCAACCCTGCATACACAGGGACCTGTACAGTGACCCATACCCTGAATACACAGGGACCCTGTACAGTGAGACTTACCCTGAATACACAGGGACCCTCTACAGTAACCCTTACGCTGAATGCACAGGGATCCTGTACAGTGATCCTTACCCTGAATACGGAGGGACCCTGTACAATGACCCTTACCCTGAATACACAGGGATCCTGTACAATAACCCTTACCCTGAATACACAGTGACCCTGTACAGTAACACTTACCCTGAATACACAGGGACCCTGTACACGGACCCTTTTCCTGAATACACAGGGACCCTTTACATTAACCCTTACCCTGAATACACAGGTATCCTGTACAATAACCTTTACCCTGAATACACAGGGAGCTGTACAGTGACTCTTACCCTGAATACACAGGGACCCTGTACAGTGACCCTTACCCTGAATACACAGGGACCCTGTACAGTAACCCTTACGCTGAAAACACAGGGATCCTTTACAGTGACCCTTACTCTGAATACACAGGGTCACTGTACCGCAACCCTTACGCTGAATACATAGGGATCCTGTACAATAGCCCTTACCCTGAATACACAGGGACCCTGTACAGAAACCCTTACCCTGAATACAAAGGGACCCTGTACAGTGAGCCTTACCCTGAATACACAGGGATCCTGTACAATAACCCTTACCGTGAATACACAGGGACCCTATATAGTGACCCTAACCCTAAATACACAGGGATCCTGTACAATAACCCTTACCCTGAATACACAGGGACCCTGTACTGTAACCCTTACCATGAATACACAGGGACACTGTACAGTGAACCATACCCTGAATATACAGGGACCCTGTACAGTAACCCTTACCCTGAATACACAGGGAACTTGTACAGTAACCCTTACCCTGAATACACAGGGACCTTGTACAGTGACCCTTACCCTGAATAAACAGGGACACTGTACAGTAACCATTACCCTGATTACACAGGGTCCCTGTACAGTGACTCTTACCCTGAATAGACAGGTACCCTGTACAATAAACCTTACCATGAATACACAGGGACACTGTACAGTGACCCTTACGCTGAATACACAAGGATCGTTTACAATAGACCTTACCCTGAATACACAGGGACCCAGTACAGTAACCCTTACCCTGAATAGACAGGGACCCTGTACAGTGACCTTTACCCTGAATAAACAGGGATCCTGTACAATAATCCTTACCCTGAATACACAGGGACCCTGTACAGTGACCCTTACCCTGAATACACAAGGATCGTGTACAATAGCCCTTACCCTGAATACACAGGGATCCAGTACAGTAACCCTTACCCTGAATAGACAGGGACCCTGTACAGTGACCCTTACCCTGAATAAACAGGGATCCTGTACAATAACCCTTACCCTGAATACACAGGGACCCTGTACACTAACGCTTACCCTGAAAACACAGGGGCCCTGTTCAGTAACCCTTACCCTGAATACACAGGTACCCTATGCAGTGACCCTTACCCTGAATACACAGAGACCCTGTACAGTAACCCTTACCCTGAATACACAGGGACCCTGTACAGTGACACTTAACCTGAATACACAGGGACCCTGTAAGCGACCCTTACCCTGAATAATCAGTGACCCTGTACAGTGACCATTACCTTGAATACACAGGGACCTGTACTGTGACACTTACCCTGAATACACAGAGACACTGTACAGTGAAACTTAACCTGAATACACAGGGACCCTGTAAGCGACCCTTACCGTGAATACACAGGGACCTGTACAGTAACCCTTACCCTGAATACACAGGGACCTGTACAGTGACCCTTACCCTGAATACACAGGGACCCTTACAGTGACACTTACCCTGAATACACAGGGACCCTGTAAAGTAACCCTCACCCTGCATACACAGGGACTTGTACAGTGATCCTTACCCTGAATACACAGGGACCTGTACAGTGACACTTACCCTGAATACACAGGGACCCTGTACAGTAACCCTTACCCTGAATACACAGGAATCCTGTACAATAACCCTTACCCTGAATACACAGGGACCCTGTACAGTAACCCTTACCCTGAATACAGAGGGACCCTGTACAGTGACCCTTACCCCGAATACACAGGGATCCTGTACAATAACCCTTACCCTGAATACACAGGGACCGTGTACAGTAACCCTTACCCTGAATACACAGGGACCCTGTAGAGTGACCCTCACCCTGAATACACAAGGATCCTTTACAGTAACCCTTACCCTGAATACACAGGATCATGTACAATATCCTTTACCCTGAATACACAGGGACCTTTTACAGTAACCCTTACCCTGAATAAACAGGGACCCTGTACAGTGACCCTTACTCTGAATACACAGGGACCCTGTACAGTAACCCTTACCCTGAATACAGAGGGACCCTGTACAGTGACCCTTACCCCGAATACACAGGGATCCTGTACAATAACCCTTAACCTGAATACACAGGTACCCTGTACAGTAACCCTCACCCTGCATACACAGGGACCTGTACAGTGACCCATACCCTGAATACACAGGGACCCTGTACAGTGAGACTTACCCTGAATACACAGGGACGCTGTACAGTAACCCTTACGCTGAATGCACAGGGATCCTGTACAGTGATCCTTACCCTGAATACGGAGGGACCCTGTACAGTGACCCTTACCCTGAATACACAGGGATCCTGTACAATAACCCTTACCCTGAATACACAGGGACCCTGTACAGTGACCCTAACCCTGAATAAACAGGGACCCTGTACAGTGACCCTTACCCTGAATACACATGGAACGTGTACAGTAACCCTTACCCTGAATACACAGGTACCCTTTACAGTAACCCTTACCCTGAATACACAGGGACCTTGTACAATGACCCTTACCCTGAATACACAGGGACAATGTTCACTGACCCTTACCCTGAATACACAGGGACCGTGTACAGTAACCCATAATCTGAATACACAGGGACCCTGTACAGTAACCCTTACGATGAATACACAGCGACTCTGTACAGCAAACCTTACCCTGAATACACAAGGACCCTGTGCAGTAACCCTTACCCTGAATACACAGGGACTCTGTACAGTAAACCTTACCCTGAATACACAGGGTCCCTGTACCGTAACCCTTACCGTGAATACACAGGGATCCTGTACAATAGCCCTTACGCTGAATACACTGGGACCCTGTACAGTAACCCTTAACCTGAATACACAGGGACCCTGTACAGTGACCCTTTCCCAGAAATCACAGGGATCCTGTACAATAACCCTTACCCTGAATACACAGGGACCCTGTACAGTGACCCTAACCCTGAATACACAGAGATACTGTGCAATAACCCTTACCCAGAATACACAGGTACCCTGTACAGTAACCCTTACCCTGAATACACAGGGACACTCTACAGTGTTCCTTACCATGAATATACAGTGACCCTGTACAGTAACCTTTACCCTGAATACATAGGGACCCTGTACAGTAACCATTACCCTGAATACACAGGGACCCTGTACAGTAACCCATACCCTGAAAACACAGGGACCCTGTACAGTAACCCTTACGATGAATACACAGCGACTCTGTACAGTAAACCTTACCCTGAATACACAAAGACATTGTGCAGTAACCCTTACCCTGAATACACAGGGACTCTGTACAGTAAACCTTACCCTGAATACACAGTGTCCCTCTACAGTAACCCTTACCCTGAATACACAGGGACCCTGTACAATAACCCTAACCCTGAATACACAGGGACACTGTACAGTGACCCTTACCCTGAATACACAGGGTCCCTGTACCGTAACCCTTACCCTGAATACATAGGGATCCTGTACAATAGCCCTTACCCTGAATACACAGGGACCCTGTACAGAAACTCTTACCCTGAATACAAAGGGACCCTGTACAGTGAGCCTTACCCTGGATACACAGGGATCCTGTACAATAACCCTTACCGTGAATACACAGGGACCCTGTATAGTGACCCTAACCCTAAATACACAGGGATCCTGTACAATAACCCTTACCCTGAATACACAGGGACCCTGTACTGTAACCCTTACCATGAATACACAGGGACAATGTACAGTGACCCATACCCTGAATATTCAGGGACGCTGTACAGTAACCCTTACCCTGAATACACAGGGAACTTGTACAGTAACCCTTACCCTGAATACACAGGGACCTTGTACAGTGACCCTTACCCTGAATAAACAGGGACACTGTACAGTAACCATTACCCTGATTACACAGGGTCCCTGTACAGTGACTCTTACCCTGAATAGACAGGTACCCTTTACAATAAACCTTACCATAAATACACAGGGACACTGTACAGTGACCCTTACGCTGAATACACAAGGATCGTGTACAATAGACCTTACCCTGAATACACAGGGACCCAGTACAGTAACCCTTACCCTGAATAGACAGGGACCCTGTACAGTGACCCTTACCCTGAATAAACAGGGATCCTGTACAATAACCCTTACCCTGAATACACAGGGACCCTGTACAGTGACCCTTACCCTGAATACACAAGGATCGTGTAAAATAGCCCTTACCCTGAATACACAGGGACCCAGTACAGTAACCCTTACCCTGAATAGACAGGGACCCTGTACAGTGACCCTTACCCTGAATAAACAGGGATCCTGTACAATAACCCTTACCCTGAATACACAGGGACCCTGTACAGTAACGCTTACCCTGAAAACACAGGGACCCTGTTCAGTAACCCTTACCCTGAATACACAGGTACCCTGTGCACTGACCCTTACCCTGAATACACAGAGACCCTGTACAGTAACCCTTACCCTGAATACACAGGGACCCTGTACAGTGACACTTAACCTGAATACAAAGGGACCCTGTAAGCGACCCTTACCCTGAATAATCAGGGACCCTGTACAGTGACCATTACCTTGAATACACAGGGACCTGTACTGTGACACTTACCCTGAATACACAGAGACACTGTACAGTGAAACTTAACCTGAATACACAGGGACCCTGTAAGCGACCCTTACCGTGAATACACAGGGACCTGTACAGTAACCCTTACCCTGAATACACAGGGACCTGTACAGTGACCCTTACCCTGAATACACAGGGACCCTTACAGTGACACTTACACTGAATACACAGGGACCCTGTAAAGTAACCCTCACCCTGCATACACAGGGACTTGTACAGTGATCCTTACCCTGAATACACAGGGACCTGTACAGTGACACTTACCCTGAATACACAGGGACCCTGTACAGTAACCCTTACCCTGAATACACAGGAATCCTGTACAATAACCCTTACCCTGAATACACAGGGACCCTGTACAGTAACCCTTACCCTGAATACAGAGGGACCCTGTACAGTGACCCTTACCCCGAATACACAGGGATCCTCTACAATAACCCTTACCCTGAATACACAGGGACCCTGTACAGTAACCCTTACCCTGAATACACAGGGACCCTGTAGAGTGACCCTCACCCTGAATACACAAGGATCCTTTACAGTAACCCTTACCCTGAATACACAGGATCATGTACAATATCCTTTACCCTGAATACACAGGGACCTTTTACAGTAACCCTTACCCTGAATAAACAGGGACCCTGTACTGTAAACCTTACCATGAATACACAGGGACACTGTACAGTGACCCATAACCTGAATATACAGGGACCCTGTACAGTAACCCTTACCCTGAATACACAGGGGACTTGTACAGTAACCCTTACCCTGAATACACAGGGACCCTGTATAGTGACCCTTACCCTGAATAAACAGGGACACTGTACAGTAACCCTTACCCTGATTACACAGGGTCCCTGTACAGTGACTCTTACCCTGAATAGGCAGGGACCCTGTACAGTAACCCTTACCCTGAATACACAGGGACCCTGTACGGTGACCCTAACCCTGAATACACAGGTACCCAATAAAGTGATCCTTACCCTGAATACACAGGGACCCTGTACAGTAAGCCTTTCCCTGAATACACAGGGACCCTGTACAGTGACCCTTACCCTGAATAGACAGGGACCCTGTACATTAACCCTTACCCTGAATACACAAGGACACTTTACAGTAACCCATACCCTGAATACACAGGGACCCTGTACAGTGACCCTAACCCTGAATAAACAGGGACCCTGTACAGTGACCCTTACCCTGAATACACATGGACCATGTACAGTAACCCTTACCCTGAATACACAGGTACCCTTTACAGTAAGCCTTACCATGAATACACAGCGACCCTGTACAGTAACCCTTACCCTGAATACACAGGGACACTGTTCACTGACCCTTACCCTGAATACACAGGGACCGTGTACAGTAACCCATACCCTGAATACACAGGGACCCTGTAAAGTAACCCTTACGATGAATACACAGCGACTCTGTACAGTAAACCTTACCCTGAATACACAAGGACCCTGTGCAGTAACCTTTACCCTGAATACACAGGGACTCTTTACAGTAAACCTTACCCTGAATACACAGGGTCCCTCTACAGTAACCCTTACCCTGAATACACAGGGGCCCTGTACCGTAACCCTTACCCTGAATACACAGGGATCCTGTACAATAGCCCTTACGCTGAATACACAGGGACCCTGTACAGTAACCCTTAACCTGAATACACAGGGACCCTGTACAGTGACCCTTACCCTGAATTCACAGGGATCCTGTACAATAACCCTTACCCTGAATACACAGGGACACTGTACAGTGACCCTAACCCTGAATACAAGGGATACTGTACATTAACCCTTACCCTGAATACACAGGTACCCTGTACAGTAACCCTTACCCTGAATACACAGGGACACTGTACAGTGTTCCTTACCATGAATATACAGGGACCCTGTACAGTAACCTTTACCCTGAATACATAGGGACCCTGTACAGTAACCCTTACCCTGAATACACAGGGACCCTGTACAGTAACCGATACCCTGAAAACACAGGGACCCTGTACAATAACCCTTACCCTGAATACACAGGGACACTGTACAGTGACCCTTACCCTGAATACACAGGGTCCCTGTACCGTAACCCTTACCCTGAATACACAGCGATCCTGTACAATAGCCCTTACGCTGAATACACAGGGACCCTGTACAGTAACCCTTACCCTGAATACGCAGGGACCCTGTACAGTGACCCTTACCCTGAATACACAGAGATCCTGTACAATAACCCTTACCCTGAATACACAGGGACCCTGTACAGTGACCCTAACCCTGAATACACAGGGATACTGTACTATAACCCTTACCCTGAATACACAGGTACGCTGTACAGTAACCCTTACCCTGAATGCACAGGGACACTGTAGAGTGTTCCTTACCATGAATATACAGGGACCCTGTACAGTAAGCTTTACCCTGAATACATAGGGACCCTGTACAGTAACCCTTACCCTGAATACACAGGGACCCTGTACAGTGACCCTCACCCAAAATACACAGGGATCCTGTACAGTGATCCTTACCCTGAATACACAGGGACTCTGTACAGTAAACCTTAACCTGAATACACATGGACTCTGTACAGTAACCCTTACCCTGAATACACAGGGACCCTGTAGAAGAAACCTTAACCTGAATACACAGGGACACTGTACAGTGACCCTTACCCTGAATACACAGGTTCCCTGTACCGTAACCCTTACCCTGAATACACAGGGATCATGTAAGCGACCCTTACCCTGAATACACAGGGACCCTGTACAGTAACCCTTACCCTGAATACACAGGGACCTGTACAGTGACCCTTACCCTGAATACACAGTGACCCTGTACAGTGACACTTACCCTGAATACACAGGTACCCTGTACAGTAACCCTCACCCTGCATACACAGGGACCTGTACAGTGACCCATACCCTGAATACACAGGGACCCTGTACAGTGAGACTTACCCTGAATACACAGGGACCCTCTACAGTAAACCTTACGCTGAATGCACAGGGATCCTGTACAGTGATCCTTACCCTGAATACGTAGGGACCCGGTACAGTGACCCTTACCCTGAATACACAGGGATCCTGTACAATAACCCTTACCCTGAATACACAGTGACCCTGTACAGTAACACTTACCCTGAATACACAGGGACCCTGTACACGGACCCTTTTCCTGAATACACAGGGACCCTTTACAGTAACCCTTACCCTGAATACACAGGTATCCTGTACAATAACCTTTACCCTGAATACACAGGGAGCTGTACAGTGACTCTTATCCTGAATACACAGGGACCCTGTACAGTGACACTTACCCTGAATACACAGGGACCCTGTACAGTAACCCTTACGCTGAAAACACAGGGATCCTTTACAGTGACCCTTACTCTGAATACACAGGGTCCCTGTACCGTAACCCTTACGCTGAATACATAGGGATCCTGTACAATAGCCCTTACCCTGAATACACAGGGACCCTGTACAGAAACCTTTACCCTGAATACAAAGGGACCCTGTACAGTGAGCCTTACCCTGAATACAAAGGGATCCTGTACAATAACCCTTACCGTGAATACACAGGGACCCTGTATAGTGACCCTTACCCTGAATAAACAGGGACACTGTACAGTAACCATTACCCTGATTACACAGGGTCCCTGTACAGTGACTCTTACCCTGAATAGACAGGTACCCTGTACAATAAACCTTACCATGAATACACAGGGACAATGTACAGTGACCCTTACGCTGAATACACAAGGATCGTTTACAATAGACCTTACCCTGAATACACAGGGACCCAGTACAGTAACCCTTACCCTGAATAGACAGGGACCCTGTACAGTGACCTTTACCCTGAATAAACAGGGATCCTGTACAATAAACCTTACCCTGAATACACAGGGAACCTGTACAGTGACCCTTACCCTGAATACACAAGGATCGTGTACAATAGCCCTTACCCTGAATACACAGGGAACCAGTACAGTAACCCTTACCCTGAATAGACAGGGACCTTGTACAGTGACCCTTACCCTGAATAAACAGGGATCCTGTACAATAACCCTTACCCTGAATACACAGGGACCCTGTACAGTAACGCTTACCCTGAAAACACAGGGACCCTGTTCAGTAACCCTTACCCTGAATACACAGGTACCCTATGCAGTGAACCTTACCCTGAATACACAGAGACCCTCTACAGTAACCCTTACCCTGAATACACAGGGACCCTGTACAGTGACACTTAACCTGAATACACAGGGACCCTGTAAGCGACCCTTACCCTGAATAATCATGGACCCTGTACAGTGACCATTACCTTGAATACACAGGGACCTATACTGTGACACTTACCCTGAATACACAGAGACACTGTACAGTGAAACTTAACCTGAATACACAGGGACCCTGTAAGCGACCCTTACCGTGAATACACAGGGACCTGTACAGTAACCCTTACCCTGAATACACAGGGACCTGTACAGTGACCCTTACCCTGAATACACAGGGACCCTTACAGTGACACTTACCCTGAATACACAGGGACCCTGTAAAGTAACCCTCAACCTGCATACACAGGGACTTGTACAGTGATCCTTACCCTGAATACACAGGGACCTGTACAGTGACACTTACCCTGAATACACAGGGACCCTGTACAGTAACCCTTACCCTGAATACACAGGAATCCTGTACAATAACCCTTACCCTGAATACACAGGGACCCTGTACAGTAACCCTTACCCTGAATAGAGAGGGACCCTGTACAGTGACCCTTACCCCGAATACACAGGGATCCTGTACAATAACCCTTACCCTGAATACACAGGGACCCTGTACAGTAACCCTTCCCCTGAATACACAGGGACCCTGTAGAGTGACCCTCACCCTGAATACACCAGGATCCTTTACAGTACCCCTTACCCTGAATACACAGGATCATGTACAATATCCTTTACCCTGAATACACAGGGACCTTTTACAGTAACCCTTACCCTGAATAAACAGGGACCCTGTACAGTGACCCTTACTCTGAATACAAAGGGACCCTGTACAGTAACCCTTACCCTGAATACAGAGGGACCCTGTACAGTGACCCTTACCCCGAATACACAGGGATCCTGACAATAACCCTTACCCTGAATACACAGGTACCCTGTACAGTAACCCTCACCCTGCATACACAGGGACCTGTACAGTGACCCATACCCTGAATACACAGGGACCCTGTACAGTGAGACTTACCCTGAATACACAGGGACCCTGTACAGTAACCCTTACGCTGAATGCACAGGGATCCTGTACAGTGAATCTTACCCTGAATACGGAGGGACCCTGTACAGTGACCCTTACCCTGAATACACAGGGATCCTGTACAATAACCCTTACCCTGAATACACAGGGACCCTGTACAGTGACCCTAACCCTGAATAAACAGGGACCCTGTACAGTGACCCTTACCCTGAATACACATGGAACGTGTACAGTAACCCTTACCCTGAATACACAGGTACCCTTTACAGTAACCCTTACCCTGAATACACAGGGACCTTGTACAGTGACCCTTACCCTGAATACACAGGGACAATGTTCACTGACCCTTACCCTGAATACACAGGGACCGTGTACAGTAACCCATAATCTGAATACACAGGGACCCTGTACAGTAACCCTTACGATGAATACACAGCGACTCTGTACAGTAAACCTTACCCTGAATACACAAGGACCCTGTGCAGTAACCCTTACCCTGAATACACAGGGACTCTGTACAGTAAACCTTACCCTGAATACACAGGGTCCCTCTACAGTAACCCTTACCCTGAATACACAGGGGCCCTGTACAATAACCCTTACCCTGAATACACAGGGACACTGTACAGTGACCCTTACCCTGAATACACAGGGTCCCTGTACCGTAACCCTTACCCTGAATACACAGGGATCCTGTACAATAGCCCTTACGCTGAATACACAGGGACCCTGTACAGTAACCCTTAACCTGAATACACAGGGACCCTGTACAGTGACCCTTACCCTGAATTCACAGGGATCCTGTACAATAACCCTTACCCTGAATACACAGGGACCCTGTACAGTGACCCTAACCCTGAATACACAGGGATACTGTGCAATAACCCTTACCTGAATACACAGGTACCCTGTACAGTAACCCTTACCCTGAATACACAGGGACACTCTACAGTGTACCTTACCATGAATATACAGGGACCCTGTACAGTAACCTTTACCCTGAATACATAGGGACCCTGTACAGTAACCATTACCCTGAATACACAGGGACCCTGTACAGTAACCCATACCCTGAAAACACAGGGACCCTGTACAGTAACCCTTACGATGAATACACAGCGACTCTGTACAGTAAACCTTACCCTGAATACACAAAGACCCTGTGCAGTAACCCTTACCCTGAATACACAGGGACTCTGTACAGTAAACCTTACCCTGAATACACAGTGTCCCTCTACAGTAACCCTTACCCTGAATACACAGGGACCCTGTACAATAACCCTTACGCTGTATACACAGGGACACTGTACAGTGACCCTTACCCTGAATACACAGGGTCCCTGTACCGTAACCCTTACCCTGAATACATAGGGATCCTGTACAATAGCCCTTACCCTGAATACACAGGGACCTTGTACAGTGAACCTTACCCTGAATAAACAGGGACACTGTACAGTAACCATTACCCTGATTACACAGGGTCCCTGTACAGTGACTCTTACCCTGAATAGACAGGTACC
Organism: Pristiophorus japonicus; assembly: GCF_044704955.1. NCBI lineage: Eukaryota > Metazoa > Chordata > Chondrichthyes > Pristiophoridae > Pristiophorus > Pristiophorus japonicus. Next base: position 9,047,819 of record NC_092011.1, read on the forward strand.
CTGTACAATAAACCTTACCAGGAATACACAGGGACACTGTACAGTGACCCTTACGCTGAATACACAAGGATCGTGTACAATAGACCTTACCCTGAATACACAGGGACCCAGTACAGTAACCCTTACCCTGAATAGACAGGGACCCTGTACAGTGACCCTTACCCTGAATAAACAGGGATCCTGTACAATAACCCTTACCCTGAATACACAGGGACCCTGTACAGTGACCCTTACCCTGAATACACAAGGATCGTGTACAATAGCCCTTACCCTGAATACACAGGGACCCAGTACAGTAACCCTTACCCTGAATAGACAGGGACCCTGTACAGTGACCCTTACCCTGAATAAACAGGGATCCTGTACAATAACCCTTACCCTGAATACACAGGGACCCTGTACAGTAACGCTTACCCTGAAAACACAGGGACCCTGTTCAGTAACCCTTACCCTGAATACACAGGTACCCTGTGCACTGACCCTTACCCTGAATACACAGAGACCCTGTACAGTAACCCTTACCCTGAATACACAGGGACCCTGTACAGTGACACTTAACCTGAATACAAAGGGACCCTGTAAGCGACCCTTACCCTGAATAATCAGGGACCCTGTACAGTGACCATTACCTTGAATACACAGGGACCTGTACTGTGACACTTACCCTGAATACACAGAGACACTGTACAGTGAAACTTAACCTGAATACACAGGGACCCTGTAAGCGACCCTTACCGTGAATACACAGGGACCTGTACAGTAACCCTTACCCTGAATACACAGACACCTGTACAGTGAACCTTACCCTGAATACACAGGGACCCTTACAGTGACACTTACCCTGAATACACAGGGACCCTGTAAAGTAACCCTCACCCTGCATACACAGGGACTTGTACAGTGATCCTTACCCTGAATACACAGGGACCTGTACAGTGACACTTACCCTGAATACACAGGGACCCTGTACAGTAACCCTTACCCTGAATACACAGGAATCCTGTACAATAACCCTTACCCTGAATACACAGGGACCCTGTACAGTAACCCTTACCCTGAATACAGAGGGACCCTGTACAGTGACCCTTACCCCGAATACACAGGGATCCTGTACAATAACCCTTACCCTGAATACACAGGGACCCTGTACAGTAACCCTTACCCTGAATACACAGGGACCCTGTAGAGTGACCCTCACCCTGAATACACAAGGATCCTTTACAGTACCCCTTACCCTGAATACACAGGATCATGTACAATATCCTTTACCCTGAATACACAGGGACCTTTTACAGTAACCCTTACCCTGAATAAACAGGGACCCTGTACAGTGACCCTTACTCTGAATACAAAGGGACCCTGTACAGTAACCCTTACCCTGAATACAGAGGGACCCTGTACAGTGACCCTTACCCCGAATACACAGGGATCCTGACAATAACCCTTACCCTGAATACACAGGTACCCTGTACAGTAACCCTCACCCTGCATACACAGGGACCTGTACAGTGACCCATACCCTGAATACACAGGGACCCTGTACAGTGAGACTTACCCTGAATACACAGGGACCCTGTACAGTAACCCTTACGCTGAATGCACAGGGATCCTGTACAGTGAATCTTACCCTGAATACGGAGGGACCCTGTACAGTGACCCTTACCCTGAATACACAGGGATCCTGTACAATAACCCTTACCCTGAATACACAGGGACCCTGTACAGTGACCCTAACCCTGAATAAACAGGGACCCTGTACAGTGACCCTTACCCTGAATACACATGGAACGTGTACAGTAACCCTTACCCTGAATACACAGGTACCCTTTACAGTAACCCTTACCCTGAATACACAGGGACCTTGTACAGTGACCCTTACCCTGAATACACAGGGACAATGTTCACTGACCCTTACCCTGAATACACAGGGACCGTGTACAGTAACCCATAATCTGAATACACAGGGACCCTGTACAGTAACCCTTACGATGAATACACAGCGACTCTGTACAGTAAACCTTACCCTGAATACACAAGGACCCTGTGCAGTAACCCTTACCCTGAATACACAGGGACTCTGTACAGTAAACCTTACCCTGAATACACAGGGTCCCTCTACAGTAACCCTTACCCTGAATACACAGGGGCCCTGTACAATAACCCTTACCCTGAATACACAGGGACACTGTACAGTGACCCTTACCCTGAATACACAGGGTCCCTGTACCGTAACCCTTACCCTGAATACACAGGGATCCTGTACAATAGCCCTTACGCTGAATACACAGGGACCCTGTACAGTAACCCTTAACCTGAATACACAGGGACCCTGTACAGTGACCCTTACCCTGAATTCACAGGGATCCTGTACAATAACCCTTACCCTGAATACACAGGGACCCTGTACAGTGACCCTAACCCTGAATACACAGGGATACTGTGCAATAACCCTTACCCTGAATACACAGGTACCCTGTACAGTAACCCTTACCCTGAATACACAGGGACACTCTACAGTGTACCTTACCATGAATATACAGGGACCCTGTACAGTAACCTTTACCCTGAATACATAGGGACCCTGTACAGTAACCATTACCCTGAATACACAGGGACCCTGTACAGTAACCCATACCCTGAAAACACAGGGACCCTGTACAGTAACCCTTACGATGAATACACAGCGACTCTGTACAGTAAACCTTACCCTGAATACACAAAGACCCTGTGCAGTAACCCTTACCCTGAATACACAGGGACTCTGTACAGTAAACCTTACCCTGAATACACAGTGTCCCTCTACAGTAACCCTTACCCTGAATACACAGGGACCCTGTACAATAACCCTTACGCTGTATACACAGGGACACTGTACAGTGACCCTTACCCTGAATACACAGGGTCCCTGTACCGTAACCCTTACCCTGAATACATAGGGATCCTGTACAATAGCCCTTACCCTGAATACACAGGGACCTTGTACAGTGAACCTTACCCTGAATAAACAGGGACACTGTACAGTAACCATTACCCTGATTACACAGGGTCCCTGTACAGTGACTCTTACCCTGAATAGACAGGTACCCTGTACAATAAACCTTACCAGGAATACACAGGGACACTGTACAGTGACCCTTACGCTGAATACACAAGGATCGTGTACAATAGGCCTTACCCTGAATACACAGGGACCCAGTACAGTAACCCTTACCCTGAATAGACAGGGACCCTGTACAGTGACCCTTACCCTGAATAAACAGGGATCCTGTACAATAACCCTTACCCTGAATACACAGGGACCCTGTACAGTGACCCTTACCCTGAATACACAAGGATCGTGTACAATAGCCCTTACCCTGAATACACAGGGACCCAGTACAGTAACCCTTACCCTGAATAGACAGGGACCCTGTACAGTGACCCTTACCCTGAATAAACAGGGATCCTGTACAATAACCCTTACCCTGAATACACAGGGACCCTGTACAGTAACGCTTACCCTGAAAACACAGGGACCCTGTTCAGTAACCCTTACCCTGAATACACAGGTACCCTGTGCACTGACCCTTACCCTGAATACACAGAGACCCTGTACAGTAACCCTTACCCTGAATACACAGGGACCCTGTACAGTGACACTTAACCTGAATACAAAGGGACCCTGTAAGCGACCCTTACCCTGAATAATCAGGGACCCTGTACAGTGACCATTACCTTGAATACACAGGGACCTGTACTGTGACACTTACCCTGAATACACAGAGACACTGTACAGTGAAACTTAACCTGAATACACAGGGACCCTGTAAGCGACCCTTACCGTGAATACACAGGGACCTGTACAGTAACCCTTACCCTGAATACACAGACACCTGTACAGTGAACCTTACCCTGAATACACAGGGACCCTTACAGTGACACTTACCCTGAATACACAGGGACCCTGTAAAGTAACCCTCACCCTGCATACACAGGGACTTGTACAGTGATCCTTACCCTGAATACACAGGGACCTGTACAGTGACACTTACCCTGAATACACAGGGACCCTGTACAGTAACCCTTACCCTGAATACACAGGAATCCTGTACAATAACCCTTACCCTGAATACACAGGGACCCTGTACAGTAACCCTTACCCTGAATACAGAGGGACCCTGTACAGTGACCCTTACCCCGAATACACAGGGATCCTGTACAATAACCCTTACCCTGAATACACAGGGACCCTGTACAGTAACCCTTACCCTGAATACACAGGGACCCTGTAGAGTGACCCTCACCCTGAATACACAAGGATCCTTTACAGTAACCCTTACCCTGAATAAACAGGTATCCTGTACAATATCCTTTACTCTGAATTCACAGGGACCCTGTATAGTAACCCTTACCCTGAATAAACAGGGACCCTGTACAGTGACCCTTACTCTGAATACACAGGGACCCTGTACAGTAACTCTTACCCTGAATACAGAGGGACCCTGTACAGTGACCCTTACCCCGAATACACAGGGATCCTGTACAATAACCCTTACCCTGAATACACAGGTACCCTGTACAGTAACCCTCACCCTGCATACACAGGGACCTGTACAGTGACCCATACCCTGAATACACAGGGACCCTGTACAGTGAGTCTTACCCTGAATACACAGGGACCCTGTACAGTAACCCTTACGCTGAATTCACAGGGATCCTGTACAGTGATCCTTACCCTGAATACGGAGGGACCCTGTACAGTGACCCTTACCCTGAATACACAGGGATCCTGTACAATAACCCTTACCCTGAATACACAGGGACCCTGTACAGTGACCCTAACCCTGAATAAACAGGGACCCTGTACAGTGACCCTTACCCTGAATACACATGGACCGTGTACAGTAACTCTTTACCCTGAATACACAGGTACCCTTTACAGTAACCCTTACCCTGAATACACAGGGACCCTGTACAGTAACCCTTACCCTGAATACACAGGGACACTGTTCACTGACCCTTACGCTGAATACACAGGGACCGTGTACACTAACCCATGCCCTGAATACACAGGGACCCTGTACAGTAACCCTTACGATGAATACACAGCGACTCTGTACAGTAAACCTTACCCTGAATACACAAGGACCCTGTGCAGTAACCCTTACCCTGAATACACAGGGACTCTGTACAGTAAACCTTACCCTGAATACACAGGGTCCCTCTACAGTAAACCTTACCCTGAATACACAGGGGCCCTGTAATATAACCCTTACCCTGAATACACAGGGACACTGTACAGTGACCCTTACCCTGAATACACAGGGTCCCTGTACCGTAACCCTTACCCTGAATACACAGGGATCCTGTACAATAGCCCTTACGCTGAATACACAGGGACCCTGTACAGTAACCCTTAACCTGAATACACAGGGACCCTGTACAGTGACCCTTACCCTGAATTCACAGGGATCCTGTACAATAACCCTTACCCTGAATACACAGGGACCCTGTACAGTGACCCTAACCCTGAATACACAGGGATACTGTACAATAACCCTTACCCTGAATACACAGGTACCCTGTACAGTAACCCTTACCCTGAATACACAGGGACACTGTACAGTGTTCCTTACCATGAATATACAGGGACCCTGTACAGTAAACTTTACCCTGAATACATAGGGACCCTGTACAGTAACCCTTACCCTGAATACACAGGGACCCTGTACAGTAACCCATACCCTAAAACACAGGGACCCTGTACAGTAACCCTTACGATGAATACACAGCGACTCTGTACAGTAAACCTTACCCTGAATACACAAAGACCCTGTGCAGTAACCCTTACCCTGAATACACAGGGACTCTGTACAGTAAACCTTACCCTGAATACACAGGGTCCCTCTACAGTAACCCTTACCCTGAATACACAGGGACCCTGTACAATAACCCTTACCCTGAATACACAGGGACACTGTACAGTGACCCTTACCCTGAATACACAGGGTCCCTGTACCGTAACCCTTACCCTGAATACACAGGGATCCTGTACAATAGCCCTTACGCTGAATACTCAGGGACCCTGTACAGTAACCCTTACCCTGAATACACAGGGACACTGTACAGTGACCCTTACCCTGAATACACAGAGATCCTGTACAATAACCCTTACCCTGAATACACAGGGACCCTGTACAGTGACCCTAACCCTGAATACACAGGGATACTGTACAATAACCCTTACCCTGAATACACAGGTACCCTGTACAGTAACCCTTACCCTGAATGCACAGGGACACTGTAGAGTGTTCCTTACCATGAATATACAGGGACCCTGTACAGTAACCTTTACCCTGAATACATAGGGACCCTGTACATTAACCCTTACCCTGAATACACAGGGACCCTGTACAGTGACCCTTATCCTGAATACACAGGGATCCTTTACAGTGATCCTTACCCTGAATACACAGGGACTCTGTACAGTAAACCTTAACCTGAATACACAGGGACTCTGTACAGTAACCCTTACCCTGAATACACAGGGACCCTGTACAATAAACCTTAACCTGAATACACAGGGACACTGTACAGTGACCCTTACCCTGAATACACAGGTTCCCTGTACCATAACCCTTACCCTGAATACACAGGGATCCTGTAAGCGACCCTTACCCTGAATACACAGGGACCCTGTACAGTAACCCTTACCCTGAATACACAGGGACCTGTACAGTGACCCTTACCCTGAATACACAGTGACCCTGTACAGTGACCCTTACCCTGAATACACAGGGATCCTGTACAATAACTCTTACCCTGAATACACAGTGAGCTGTACAGTGACTCTTACCCTGAATACACAGGGACCCTGTACAGTGATACTTACCCTGAATACACAGGGACCCTGTACAGTAACCCTTACGCTGAAAACACAGGGATCCTTTACAGTGACCCTTACTCTGAATACACAGGGTCCCTGTACCGTAACCCTTACCGTGAATACACAGGGACCCTGTATAGTGACCCTAACCCTAAATACACAGGGATCCTGTACAATAACCCTTACCCTGAATACACAGGGACCCTGTACTGTAGCCCTTACCATGAATACACAGGGACACTGTACAGTGACCCATACCCTGAATATACAGGGACCCTGTACAGTAACCCTTAACCTGAATACACAGGGAACTTGTACAGTAATCCTTACCCTGAATACACAGGGACCTTGTACAGTGACCCTTACCCTGAATAAACAGGGACACTGTACAGTAACCATTATCCTGATTACACAGGGTCCCTGTACAGTGACTCTTACCATGAATAGACAGATACCCGGTACAATAAACCTTACCATGAATAGACAGGGACACTGTACAGTGATCCTTACGCTGAATACACAAGGATCGTGTACAATAGACCTTACCCTGAATACACAGGGACCCAGAACAGTAACCCTTACCCTGAATAGACAGAGACCCTGTACAGTGATCCTTACCCTGAATAAACAGGGATCCTGTACAATAACCCTTACCCTGAATACACAGGGACCTGTACAGTGACACTTACCCTGAATACACAGGGACCGTGTACAGTAACCCTTACCCTGAATACACAGGAATCCTGTACAATAACCCTTACCCTGAATACACAGGGACCCTGTACAGTAACCCTTACCCTGAATACAGAGGGACCCTGTACAGTGACCCTTACCCCGAATAAACAGGGATCCTGTACAATAACCCTTACCCTGACTACACAGGGACCCTGTACAGTAACCCTTACCCTGAATACACAGGGACCCTGTAGAGTGACCCTCACCCTGAATACACAAGGATCCTTTACAGTAACCCTTACCCTGAATAAACAGGTATCCTGTACAATATCCTTTACCCTGAATACACAGGGACCCAGTACAGTAACCCTTACCCTGAATAAACAGGGACCCTGTAGAGTGACCCTTACTCTGAATACACAGGGACCCTGTACAGTAACCCTTACCCTGAATACAGAGGGACCCTGTACAGTGACCCTTACCCCGAATACACAGGGATCCTGTACAATAACCCTTACCCTGAATACACAGGTCCCCTGTACAGTAACCCTCACCCTGCATACACAGGTACCTCTACAGTGACCCATACCCTGAATACACAGGGACCCTGTACAGTGAGACTTACCCTGAATACACAGGGACCCTGTACAGTAACCCTTACGCTGAATGCACAGGGATCCTGTACAGTGATCCTTACCCTGAATACGGAGGGACCCTGTACAGTGACCCTTACCCTGAATACACAGGGATCCTGTACAATAACCCTTACCCTGAATACACAGGGACCCTGTACAGTAACACTTACCCTGAATACACAGGGACCCTGTACACGGACTCTTTTCCTGAATACACAGGGACCCTTTACAGTAACCCTTACCCTGAATACACAGGTATCCTGTACAATAACCTTTACCCTGAATACACAGGGACCCTGTACAGTAACCCTTACCCTGAATACACAGGGACCCTGTACAGTGACCCTTACCCTGAATACACAGGGACACTGTACAGTGACCCTTACCCTGAATACACAGGGATCTGTACAGTGACCCTTACCCTGAATACACAGGGACACTGTACAGTGACACTTAACCTGAATACGCAGGGACCCTGTAAGCGACCCTTACCCTGAATACACAGGGACCCTGTACAGTAACTCTTACACTGAATACACAGGGACCTGTACAGTGAACGTTACACTGAATACACAGGGACCCTGTACAGTGACACTTACCCTGAATACACAGGTTCCCTGTACAGTAATCCTTACCCTGAATACACAGGGAGCTGTACAGTGACTCTTACCCTGAATACACAGCGACCCTGTACAGTGACACTTACCCTGAATACACAGGGCCCCTGTACAGTAACCCTTACGCTGAAAACTCAGGGATCCTTTACAGTGACCCTTACTCTGAATACACAGGGTCCCTGTACCGTAACCCTTACCCTGAATACATAGGGATCCTGTACAATAGCCCTTACCCTGAATACACAGGGACCCTGTACAGAAACCCTTACCCTGAATACAAAGGGACCCTGTACAGTGACCCTTACCCTGAATACACAGGGATCCTGTACAATAACCCTTACCGTGAATACACAGGGACCATGTATAGTGACCCTAACCCTGAATACACTGGGATCCTGTACAATAACCCTTACCCTGAATGCACAGGGACCCTGTACTGTAACCCTTACCATGAATACACAGGGACACTGTACAGTGACCCATACCCTGAATATACAGGGACCCTGTACAGTAACCCTTACCCTGAATACACAGGGAACTTGTACAGTAACTCTTACCCTGAATTGACAGGGATCCTGTACAATAACCCTTACCCTGAAGACAAAGGGTCCCTGTACAGTGACCCAAACCCTGAATACACAGGGATACTGTACAATAACCCTTACCCTGAATACACAGGTACCCTGTACATTAACCCTTACCCTGAATACACAGGGACACTGTACAGTGTTCCTTACCATGAATATACAGGGACCCTGTACAGTAACCTTTACCCTGAATACATAGGGACCCTGTACAGTAACCCTTACCCTGAATACACAGGGACCCTGTACAGTGACCCTTAACCTGAATACACAGGGATCCTGTACAGTGATCCTTACCCTGAATACACAGGGACTCTGTACAGTAAACCTTAACCTGAATACACAGGGACCCTGTACAGTAACCCTTACCCTGAATACACAGGGACCCTGTACAATAAACCTTAACCTGAATACACAGATACACTGTACAGTGACCCTTACCCTGAATACACAGGTTCCCTGTACCGTAACCCTTACCCTGAATACACAGGGATCCTGTAAGCGACGCTTACCCTGAATACACAGTGACCCTGTACAGTGACCCTTACCCTGAATACACAGGGACCCTGTACAGTGACACTTACCCTGAACACACAGGGACCCTGTACAGTAAACCTCACCCTGCATACACAGGGACCTGTACAGTGACCCTTATCCTGAATACACAGGGACCCTGTACAGTGAGACTTACCCTGAATACACAGGGACCCTGTACAGTAACCCTTACGCTGAATGCACAGGGATCCTGTACAGTGATCCTTACCCTGAATACAGAGCGACCCTGTACAGTGACCCTTACCCTGAATAAACAGGGATCCTGTACAATAACCCTTACCCTGAATACACAGGGATCCTGTACAGGAGCACTTACATTGAATATACAGCGACCCTGTACACTGACCGTTTTCCTGAATACACAGGGACCCTTTACAGTAACCCTTACCCTGAATACACAGGTATCCTGTACAATAATCTTTACCCTGAATACACAGGGACCCTGTACAGTAACCCTTACCCTGAATACACAGGGACCCTGTACAGTGACCCTTACCCTGAATAAACAGGGACACTGTACAGTGACCCTTACCCTGAATACACAGGGATCTGTACAGTGACCCTTACCCTGAATACACAGGGACACTGTACAGTGACACTTAACCTGAATACGCAGGGACCCTGAAAGCGACCCTTACCCTGAATACACAGGGACCCTGTAGAGTAACCCTTACACTGAATACACAGGGACCTGTACAGTGAACCTTACACTGAATACACAAGGACCCTGTAGAGTGAAACTTACCCTGAATACACAGGTTCCCTGTACAGTAACCCTTACCCTGAATACACAGGGAGCTGTACAGTGACTCTTACCCTGAATACACAGGGACCCTGTACAGTGACACTTACCCTGAATACACAGGGACCCTGTATAGTGACCCTTACCCTGAATACACAGGGTCCCTGTACCGTAACCCTTACCCTGAATACATAGGGATCCTGTACAATAGCCCTTACCCTGAATACACAGGGACCCTGTACAGAAACTCTTACCCTGAATACAAAGCGACCCTGTACAGTCAACCTTACCCTGGATACACAGGGATCCTGTACAATAACCCTTACCGTGAATACACAGGGACCCTGTATAGTGACCCTAACCCTAAATACACAGGGATCCTGTACAATAACCCTTACCCTGAATACACAGGGACCCTGTACTGTAACCCTTACCATGAATACACAGGGACAATGTACAGTGACCCATACCCTGAATATTCAGGGACCCTGTACAGTAACCCTTACCCTGAATACACAGGGAACTTGTACAATAACCCTTACCCTGAATACACAGGGACCTTGTACAGTGACCCTTACCCTGAATAAACAGGGACACTGTACAGTAACCATTACCCTGATTACACAGGGTCCCTGTACAGTGACTCTTACCCTGAATAGACAGGTACCCTGTACAATAAACCTTACCATGAATACACAGGGACACTGTACAGTGACCCTTACGCTGAATACACAAGGATCGTGTACAATAGAACTTACCCTGAATACACAGGGACCCAGTACAGTAACCCTTACCCTGAATAGACAGGGACCCTGTACAGTGACCCTTACCCTGAATAAACAGGGATCCTGTACAATAACCCTTACCCTGAATACACAGGGACCCTGTACAGTGACCCTTACCCTGAATACACAAGGATCGTGTACAATAGCCCTTACCCTGAATACACAGGGACCCAATACAGTAACCCTTACCCTGAATAGACAGGGACCCTGTACAGTGACCCTTACCCTGAATAAACAGGGATCCTGTACAATAACCCTTACCCTGAATACACAGGGACCCTGTACAGTAACGCTTACCCTGAAAACACAGGGACCCTGTTCAGTAACCCTTAACCTGAATACAAAGGTACCCTGTGCACTGACCCTTACCCTGAATACACAGAGACCCTGTACAGTAACCCTTACCCTGAATACACAGGGACCCTGTACAGTGATCCTTACCCTGAATACACAGGGACCTGTACAGTGACACTTACCCTGAATACACAGGGACCCTGTACAGTAACCCTTACCCTGAATACACAGGAATCCTGTACAATAACCCTTACCCTGAATACACAGGGACCCTGTACAGTAACGCTTACCCTGAATACAGAGGGACCCTGTACAGTGACCCTTACCCCGAATACACAGGGATCCTGTACAATAACCCTTACCCTGAATACACAGGGACCCTGTACAGTAACCCTTACCCTGAATACACAGGGACCCTGTAGAGTGACCCTCACCCTGAATACACAAGGATCCTTTACAGTAACCCTTACCCTGAATACACAGGTATCCTGTACAATATCCTTTACTCTGAATTCACAGGGACCCTGTATAGTAACCCTTACCCTGAATAAACAGGGACCCTGTACAGTGACCCTTACTCTGAATACACAGGGACCCTGTACAGTAACTCTTACCCTGAATACAGAGGGACCCTGTACAGAGACCCTTACCCCGAATACACAGGGATCCTGTACAATAACCCTTACCCTGAATACACAGGTACCCTGTACAGTAACCCTCACCCTGCATACACAGGGACCTGTACAGTGACCCATACCCTGAATACACAGGGACCCTGTACAGTGAGACTTACCCTGAATACACAGGGACCCTGTACAGTAACCCTTACGCTGAATGCACAGGGATCCTGTACAGTGATCCTTACCCTGAATACGGAGGGACCCTGTACAGTGACCCTTACCCTGAATACACAGTGATCCTGTACAATAACCCTTACCCGGAATACACAGGGACCCTGTACAGTGACCCTAACCCTGAATAAACAGGGACCCTGTACAGTGACCCTTACCCTGAATACACATGGACCGTGTACAGTAACCCTTACCCTGAATACACAGGTACCCTTTACAGTAACCCTTACCCTGAATACACAGGGACCCTGTACAGTAAACCTTACCCTGAATACACAGGGACACTGTTCACTGACCCTTACCCTGAATACACAGGGACCGTGTACACTAACCCATACCCTGAATACACAGGGACCCTGTACAGTAACCCTTACGATGAATACACAGCGACTCTGTACAGTAAACCTTACCCTGAATACACAAGGACCCTGTGCAGTAACCCTTACCCTGAATACACAGGGACTCTGTACAGTAAACCTTACCCTGAATACACAGGGTCCCTCTACAGTAAACCTTACCCTGAATACACAGGGGCCCTGTAATATAACCCTTACCCTGAATACACAGGGACACTGTACAGTGACCCTTACCCTGAATACACAGGGTCCCTGTACCGTAACCCTTACCCTGAATACACAGGGATCCTGTACAATAGCCCTTACGCTGAATACACAGGGACCCTGTACAGTAACCCTTAACCTGAATACACAGGGACCCTGTACAGTGACCCTTACCCTGAATTCACAGGGATCCTGTACAATAACCCTTACCCTGAATACACAGGGAACCTGTACAGTGACCCTAACCCTGAATACACAGGGATACTGTACAATAACCCTTACCCTGAATACACAGGTACCCTGTACAGTAACCCTTACCCTGAATACACAGGGACACTGTACAGTGTTCCTTACCATGAATATACAGTGACCCTGTACAGTAACCTTTACCCTGAATACATAGGGACCCTGTACAGTAACCCTTACCCTGAATACACAGGGACCCTGTACAGTAACCCATACCCTGAAAACACAGGGACCCTGTACAGTAACCCTTACGATGAATACACAGCGACTCTGTACAGTAAACCTTACCCTGAATACACAAAGACCCTCTGCAGTAACCCTTACCCTGAATACACAGGGACTCTCTACAGTAAACCTTACCCTGAATACACAGGGTCCCTCTACAGTAACCCTTACCCTGAATACACAGGGACCCTGTACAATAACCCTTACCCTGAATACACAGGGACACTGTACAGTGACCCTTACCCTGAATACACAGGGTCCCTGTACCGTAACCCTTACCCTGAATACACAGGGATCCTGTACAATAGCCCTTACGCTGAATACTCAGGGACCCTGTACAGTAACCCTTACCCTGAATACACAGGGACCCTGTACAGTGACCCTTACCCTGAATACACAGAGATCCTGTACAATAACCCTTACCCTGAATACACAGGGACCCTGTACAGTAACCCTTACCCTGAATGCACAGGGACACTGTAGAGTGTTCCTTACCATGAATATACAGGGACCCTGTACAGTAACCTTTACCCTGAATACATAGGGACCCTGTACAGTAACCCTTACCCTGAATACACAGGGACCCTGTACAGTGACCCTTATCCTGAATACACAGGGATCCTGTACAGTGATCCTTACCCTGAATACACAGGGACTCTGTACAGTAAACCTTAACCTGAATACACAGGGACTCTGTACAGTAACCCTTACCCTGAATACACAGGGACCCTGTACAATAAACCTTAACCTGAATACACAGGGACACTGTACAGTGACCCTTACCCTGAATACACAGGTTCCCTCTACCGTAACCCTTACCCTGAATACACAGGGATCCTGTAAGCGACCCTTACCCTGAATACACAGGGACCCTGTACAGTAACCCTTACCCTGAATACACAGGGACCTGTACAGTGACCCTTACCCTGAATACACAGTGACCCTGTACAGTGACACTTACCCTGAATACACAGGTACCCTGTACAGTAACCCTCACCCTGCATACACAGGGACCTGTACAGTGACCCATACCCTGAATACACAGGGACCCTGTACAGTGAGACTTACCCTGAATACACAGGGACCCTCTACAGTAACCCTTAGGCTGAATGCACAGGGATCCTGTACAGTGATCCTTACCCTGAATACGGAGGGTCCCTGTACAGTGACCCTTACCCTGAATACACAGGGATCCTGTACAATAACCCTTACCCTGAATACACAGTGACCCTGTACAGTAACACTTACCCTGAATACAAAGGGACCCTGTACACGGACCCTTTTCCTGAATACACAGGGACCCTTTACAGTAACCCTTACCCTGAATACACAGGAATCCTGTACAATAACCTTTACCCTGAATACACAGGGAGCTGTACAGTGACTCTTACCCTGAATACACAGGGACCCTGTACAGTGACACTTACCCTGAATACACAGGGACCCTGTACAGTAACCCTTACGCTGAAAACACAGGGATCCTTTACAGTGACCCTTACTCTGAATACACAGGGTCCCTGTACCGTAACCCCTACCCTGAATACATAGGGATCCTGTACAATAGCCCTTACCCTGAATACACAGGGACCCTGTACAGAAACCCTTACCCTGAATACACAGGGACCCTGTACAGTGACCCTTACCCTGAATACACAGGGATCCTGTACAATAACTCTTACCCTGAATACACAGGGAGCTGTACATGAATCTTACCCTGAATACACAGGGACCCTATACAGTGACACTTACCCTGAATACACAGGGACCCTGTACAGTAACCCTTACGCTGAAAACACAGGGATCCTTTACAGTGACCCTTACTCTGAATACACAGGGTCCCTGTACCGTAACCCTTACCGTGAATACACAGGGACCCTGTATAGTGACCCTAACCCTAAATACACAGGATTCCTGTACAATAACCCTTACCCTGAATACACAGGGACCCTGTACTGTAGCCCTTACCATGAATACACAGGGACACTGTACAGTGACCCATACCCTGAATATACAGGGACCCTGTACAGTAACCCTTAACCTGAAAACACAGGGAACTTGTACAGTAACCCTTACCCTGAATACACAGGGACCTTGTACAGTGACCCTTACCCTGAATAAACAGGGACACTGTACAGTAACCATTATCCTGATTACACAGGGTCCCTGTACAGTGACTCTTACCCTGAATAGACAGGTACCCTGTACAATAAACCTTACCATGAATACACAGGGACACTGCACAGTGACCCTTACGCTGAATACACAAGGATCGTGTACAATAGACCTTACCCTGAATACACAGGGACCCAGTACAGTAACCCTTACCCTGAATAGACAGAGACCCTGTACAGTGATCCTTACCCTGAATAAACAGGGATCCTGTACAATAACCCTTACCCTGAATACACAGGGACCCTGTACAGTGACCCTTACCCTGAATACACAAGGATCGTGTACAATAGCCCTTACCCTGAATACACAGGGACCCAGTACAGTAACCCTTACCCTGAATAGACAGGGACCCTGTACAGTGACCCTTACCCTGAATAAACAGGGATCCTGTACAATAACCCTTACCCTGAAGACACAGGTATCCTGTGCAGTGACCCTTACCCTGAAAACACAGAGACCCTGTACAGTAACCCTTACCCTGAATTCACAGGGACCCAGTACAGTAACCCTTACCCTGAATACACAGGGACCCTGTACAGTATCGCTTACCCTGAAAACACAGGGACCCTGTTCAGTAACCCTTACCCTGAATACACAGGTACCCTGTGCAGTGACCCTTACCCTGAAGACACAGAGACCCTGTACAGTAACCCTTACCCTGAATACACAGGGACCCTGTACAGTGACACTTAACCTGAATACACAGGGACCCTGTAAGCGACCCTTACCCTGAATAATCAGGGACTCTGTACAGTGACCATTACCTTGAATACACAGGGACCTGTACTGTGACACTTACCCTGAATACACAGAGACACTGTACAGTGAAACTTAACCTGAATACACAGGGACCCTGTAAGCGACCCTTACCGTGAATACACAGGGACCTGTACAGTAACCCTTACCCTGAATACACAGGGACCTGTACAGTGACCCTTACCCTGAATACACAGGGACCTTACAGTGACACTTACCCTGAATACACAGGGACCCTGTAAAGTAACCCTCACCCTGCATACACAGGGACTTGTACAGTGATCCTTACCCTGAATACACAGGGACCTGTACAGTGACACTTACCCTGAATACACAGGGACCGTGTACAGTAACCCTTACCCTGAATACACAGGAATCCTGTACAATAACCCTTACCCTGAATACACAGGGATCCTGTACAGTAACCCTTACCCTGAATACAGAGGGACCCTGTACAGTGACCCTTACCCCGAATACACAGGGATCCTGTACAATAACCCTTACCCTGAATACACAGGGACCCTGTACAGTAACCCTTACCCTGAATACACAGGGACCCTGTAGAGTGACCCTCACCCTGAATACACAAGGATCCTTTACAGTAACCCTTACCCTGAATACACAGGTATCCTGTACAATATCCTTTACCCTGAATACACAGGGACCCAGTACAGTAACCCTTAACCTGAATAAACAGGGACCCTGTACAGTGACCCTTACTCTGAATACACAGGGACCCTGTACAGTAACCCTTACCCTGAATACAGAGGGACCCTGTACAGTGACCCTTACCCCGAATACACAGGGATCCTGTACAATAACCCTTACCCTGAATACACAGGTCCCCTGTACAGTAACCCTCACCCTGCATACACAGGTACCTCTACAGTGACCCATACCCTGAATACACAGGGACCCTGTACAGTGAGACTTACCCTGAATACACAGGGACCCTGTACAGTAACCCTTATGCTGAATGCACAGGGATCCTGTACAGTGATCCTTACCCTGAATACGGAGGGACCCTGTACAGTGACCCTTACCCTGAATACACAGGGATCCTGTACAATAACCCTTACCCTGAATACACAGGGACCCTGTACAGTAACACTTACCCTGAATACACAGGGACCCTGTACACGGACTCTTTTCTTGAATACACAGGGACCCTTTACAGTAAACCTTACCCTGAATACTCAGGTATCCTGTACAATAACCTTTACCCTGAATACACAGGGACCCTGTACAGTAACCCTTACCCTGAATACACAGGGACCCTGTACAGTGACCCTTACCCTGAATACACAGGGACACTGTACAGTGAACCTTACCCTGAATACACTGGGATCTGTACAGTGAGCCTTACCCTGAATACACAGGGACACTGTACAGTGAAACTTAACCTGAATACGCAGGGAACCCTGTAAGCGACCCTTACCCTGAATACACAGGGACCCTGTACAGTAACTCTTACACTGAATACACAGGGACCTGTACAGTGAACGTTACACTGAATACACAGGGACCCTGTACAGTGACACTTACCCTGAATACACAGGTTCCCTGTACAGTAATCCTTACCCTGAATACACAGGGAGCTGTACAGTGACTCTTACCCTGAATACACAGCGACCCTGTACAGTGACACTTACCCTGAATACACAGGGCCCCTGTACAGTAACCCTTACGCTGAAAACACAGGGATCCTTTACAGTGACCCTTACTCTGAATACACAGGGTCCCTGTACCGTAACCTATACCCTGAATACATAGGGATCCTGTACAATAGCCCTTACCCTGAATACACAGGGACCCTGTACAGAAACCCTTACCCTGAATACAAAGGGACCCTGTACAGTGAACCTTACCCTGAATACACAGGGATCCTGTACAATAACCCTTACCGTGAATACACAGGTACCCTGTACATTAACCCTTACCCTGAATACACAGGGACACTGTACAGTGTTCCTTACCATGAATATACAAGGACCCTGTACAGTAACCTTTACCCTGAATACATAGGGACCCTGTACAGTAACCCTTACCCTGAATACACAGGGACCCTGTACAGTGACCCTTACCCTGAATACACAGGGATCCTGTACAGTGATCCTTACCCTGAATACACAGGGACTCTGTACAGTAAACCTTAACCTGAATACACAGGGACCCTGTACAGTAACCCTTACCCTGAATACACAGGGACCCTGTACAATAAACCTTAACCTGAATACAAAGATACACTGTACAGTGACCCTTACCCTGAATACACAGGTTCCCTGTACCGTAACCCTTACCCTGAATACACAGGGATCCTGTAAGCGACACTTACCCTGAATACACAGTGACCCTGTACAGTGACCCTTACCCTGAATACACAGGGACCCTGTACAGTGACACTTACCCTGAATACACAGGGACCCTGTACAGTAAACCTCACCCTGCATACACAGGGACCTGTACAGTGACCCTTATCCTGAATACACAGGGACCCTGTACAGTGAGACTTACCCTGAATACACAGGGACCCTGTACAGTAACCCTTACGCTGAATGCACAGGGATCCTGTACAGTGATCCTTACCCTGAATACAGAGGGACCCTGTACAGTGACCCTTACCCTGAATAAACAGGGATCCTGTACAATAAACCTTACCCTGAATACACAGGGATCCTTTACAGTAACACATACCCTGAATATACAGCGACCCTGTACACTGACCCTTTTCCTGAATACACAGGGACCCTTTACAGTAACCCTTACCCTGAATACACAGGTATCCTGTACAATAATCTTTACCCTGAATACACAGGGACCCTGTACAGTAACCCTTACCCTGAATACACAGGAACCCTGTACAGTGACCCTTACCCTGAATACACAGGGACACTTTACAGTGACCCTTACCCTGAATACACAGGGATCTGTACAGTGACCCTTACCCTGAATACACAGGGACACTCTACAGTGACACTTAACCTGAATACGCAGGGACCCTGAAAGCGACCCTTACACTGAATACACAGGGACCCTGTACAGTAAAACTTACACTGAATACACAGGGACCTGTACAGTGAACCTTACACTGAATACACAAGGACCCTGTACAGTGAAACTTACCCTGAATACACAGGTTCCCTGTACAGTAACCCTTTCCCTGAATACACAGGGAGCTGTACATTGACTCTTACCCTGAATACACAGGGACCCTGTACAGTGACACTTACCCTGAATACACAGGGACCCTGTACAGTAACCCTTACGCTGAAAACACAGGGATCCTTTACAGTGACCCTTACTCTGAATACACAGGGTCCCTGTACCGTAACCCTTACCCTGAATACATAGGGATCCTGTACAATAGCCCTTACCCTGAATACACAGGGACCCTGTACAGTAACCCTTACCCTGAATACAAAGGGACCCTGTACAGTGACCCTTACCCTGTATACAGGGATCCTGTACAATAAACCTTACCGTGAATACACAGGGACCCTCTATAGTGACCCTAACCCTGAATACACAGGGATCCTGTACAATAAACCTTACCCTGAATACACAGGGACCCTGTACTGTAACCCTTACCATGAATACACAGGGACACTGTACAGTGACCCATACCCTGAATATACAGGGACCCTGTACAGTAACCCTTACCCTGAATACACAGGGAACTTGTACAGTAACACTTACCCTGAATACACAGGGACCCTGTACAGTGACCCTTACCCTGAATGAACAGGGACACTGTACAGTATCCCTTACCCTGATTACACAGGGTCCCTGTACAGTGACTCTTACCCTGAATAGACAGGGACCCTGTACAATAACCCTTACCCTGAATACACAGGGACCCTGTACAGTGACCCTAACCCTGAATACATAGGTACCCAGTAAAGTGATCCTTACCCTGAATACACAGGGACCCTGTACAAAGCCTTTCCCTGAATACACAGGGACCCTGTACAGTGACCCTTACCCTGAAAAGACAGGGTCCCTGTACATTAACCCTTACCCTGAATACACACGGACACTTTACAGTAACCCATACCCTGAATACACAGGGACCCTGTACAGTGACCCTAACCCTAAATAAACAGGGACCCTGTACAGTGACCCTTACCCTGAATACACATGGACCGTGTACAGTAACCCTTACCCTGAATACACAGGTACCCTTTACAATAACCCTTACCCTGAATACACAGGGACCCTGTACAGTAACCCTTATCCTGAATACACAGGGACACTGTTCACTGACCCTTACCCTGAATACACAGGGACCGTGTACAGTAACTCATACCCTGAATACACAGGGACCCTGTACAGTAACCCTTACGATGAATACACAGCGACTCTGTACAGTAAACCTTACCCTGAATACACAAGGACCCTGTGCAGTAACCCTTACCCTGAATACACAGGGACTCTGTACAGTAAACCTTACCCTGAATACACAGGGTCCCTCTACCGTAACCCTTACCCTGAATACACATGGACCCTGTACAATAACCCTTACCCTGAATACACAGGAAACTGTACAGTGACCTTTACCCTGAATAGACAGGGTCCCTGTACCGTAACCCTTACCCTGAATACACAGGGATCCTGTACAATAGCCCTTACGCTGAATACACAGGGACCCTGTACAGTAACCCATACCCTGAATACACAGGGACCCTGTACAGTGACCCTTACCCTGAATACACAGGGATCCTGTACAATAACCCTTACCCTGAATACACAGGGACCCTGTACAGTGACCCTAACCCTGAATACACAGGGATAGTGTACAATAACCCTTACCCTGAATACACAGGTACCCTGTACAGTAACCCTTACCCTGAATACACAGGGACACTGTACAGTGTTCCTTACCATGAATATACAGGGACCCTGTACAGTAACCTTTACCCTGAATACATAGGGACCCTGTACAGTAACCCTTACCCTGAATACACAGGGACTCTGTACAGTGACCCTTACCCTGAATACACAGGGATCCTGTACAGTGATCCTTACCTTGAATACACAGTGACTCTGTACAGTAAACCTTAACCTGAATACACAGGGACCCTGTACATTAACACTTACCCTGAATACACAGGGACCCTGTACAATAAACCTTAACCTGAATACACAGGGACACTGTACAGTGACCCTTACCCTGAATACACAGGTTCCCTGTACCTTAACCCTTACCCTGAATACACAGGGATCCTGTAAGCGACCCTTACCCTGAATACACAGGGACCCTCTACAGTAACCCTTACCCTGAATACACAGGGACCTGTACAGTGACCCTTACCCTGAATACACAGGGACCCTGTACAGTGACACTTACCCTGAATACACAGGGACCCTGTACAGTAACCCTCACCCTGCATACACAGGGACCTGAACAGTGACCCTTACCCTGAATACACAGGGACCCTGTACAGTGAGACTTACCCTGAATACACAGGGACCCTGTACAGTAAACCTTACGCTGAATGCACAGGGATCCTGTACAGTGATCATTATCCTGAATAGAGAGGGACCCTGTACAGTGACCCTTACCCTGAATACACAGGGATCCTGTACAATAACCTTTACCCTGAATACACAGGGACCCTGTACAGTAACACTTACCCTGAATACACAGGGACCCTGTACACTGACCCTTTTCCTGAATATACAGGTACCCTTTACAGTAACCCTTACCCTGAATACTCAGGGATCCTGTACAATAACCCTTAACCTGAATACACAGAGACACTTTACAGTATTCCTTACCCTGAACACACAGGTACACTGTACAGTGACTCTTACCCTGAATACACAGGGACCCTGTACAGTAACCCTTACCCTGAATACACAGGGACCCTGTACAGTGACACTTACCCTGAATATACAGTGATCCTGTACAATAACCCTTACCCTGAATACACAGGGACACTGTACAGTGACCCTTACCCTGAATACACAAGGATCGTGTACAATAGCCCTTACCCTGAATACACAGGAACCCAGTACAGTAACCCTTACCCTGAATAGACAGGCACCCTGCACAGTGACCCTTACCCTGAATAAACAGGGATCCTGTACAATAATCCTTACCCTGAATACACAGGAACCCTGTACAGTGACCCTTACCCTGAATACACAAGGATCGTGTACAATAGCACTTATCCTGAATACACAGGGACCCAGTACACTAACCCTTACCCTGAATAGACAGGGACCCTGTACAGTGACCCTTACCCTGAATAAACAGGGATCCTGTACAATAACCCTTACCCTGAATACACAGGGACCCTGTACAGTGACCCTTACCCTGAATACACAGGGATCTTGTACAATAACCCTTACCCTGAATACACAGGGACACTGTACAGTGACCCTTACCCTGAATACACTAGGATCGTGTACAATAGCCCTTACCATGAATACACAGGGACCCAGTACAGTAACCCTTACCCTGAATAGACAGGCACCCTGTACAGTGACCCTTACCCTGAATAAACAGGGATCCTGTACAATAACCCTTACCCTGAATACACAGGGACCCTGTACAGTGACCCTTACCCTGAATACACAAGGTTCGTGTACAATAGCACTTACCCTGAATACACAGGGACCCAGTACATTAACCCTTACCCTGAATAGACAGGGACCCTGTACAGTGACCCTTACCCTGAATAAACAAGAATCCTGTACAATAACCCTTACCCTGAATACACAGGGACCCTGTACAGTAAACCTTACCCTGAAAACACAGGGACCCTGTACAGTGACACTTAACCTGAATACACAGGGACCCTGTAAGCGACCCTTACCCTGAATACACAGGGACCCTTTACAGTAACCCTTACCCTGAATACACAGGGACGCTGTACAGTGACCCTTACCCTGAATACACAGGGATCCTGTACAATAACCCTTACCATGAATACACAGGGACCCTGTACAGTGACCCTTACCCTGAATACACAAGGATCGTGTACAATAGCCCTTACCCTGAATACACAGGGACCCAGTACAGTAACCCTTACCCTGAATAGACAGGGACCCTGTACAGCGACCCGTACCGTGAATACACGGGACCCTGTACAGTAACCCTTACCCTGAATACACAGGGACCTGCACAGTGACCCTTACCCTGAATACACAGGGACCCTGTACAGTGACACTTAGCCTGAATACACAGGGTCCCTGAACAGTAACCCTTATCTGGAATACACAGGGAACTGTACAGAGACGCTTACCCTGAATACACAGGGAGCCTTTACAGTGACACTTACCCTGAATACACAGGGATCCTGTACAGTAACCCTTACGCTGAATACACAGGCATCCTGTACAGTGACCCTTACCCTGAATACACAGGGATCCTGTTCAATAGCCCTTACCCTGAATACACAGGGACCCTGTACATTAACCCTTACCCTGAATACAAAGGGACCCTGTACAGTGACCCTTACGCTGAATACACAGGGATCCTATAAAATAACCCTTACCGTGAATACACAGGGACCCTGTATACTGACCCTAACCCTGAATACACAGGGATCCTGTACAATAACCCTTACCCTGAATACACAGGGATCCTGTACTGTGACCCTTACCATGAATACACAGGTACATTGTACAGTGACCCATACCCTGAATATACAGGGTCCCTGTACAGTAACCCTTATCCTGAATACACAGGGTCCCTGTACAGTAACCCTTATCCTGAATACACAGGGAGCTGTACAGTGACTCTTACCCTGAATACACAGGGACCCTGTACAGTGACACTTACCCTGAATACACAGGGATCCTGTACAATAGCCCTTACCCTGAATACACAGGGACCCTGTACAGTAACCCTTACCCTGAATACAAAGAGAGACTGTACAGTGACCCTTACCCTGAATACACAGGGATCCTATACAATAACCCTTACCGTCAATACACAGGGACCCTGTATAGTGACCCTAACCCTGAATACATAGGGATCCTGTACAATAACCCTTACCCTGAATACACAGGGATCCTTTACTGTAACACTCACCTTGAATACACAGGTACACTGTACAGTGACCCATACCCTGAATATACAGGGACACTGTACAGTAACCCTTAACCTGAATACACAGGGAACTTGTACAGTAACCCTTACCCTGAATACACAGGGATCCTGTACATTGACCCTTACCATGAATAAACAGGGACACTCTACAGTAACCCTTATCCTGATTACACAGGGTCCCTGTACAGTGACCCTTACCCTGAATAGACAGGGACCCTGTACAGTAACCCTTACCATGAGTACACAGGGACCCTGTACAGTGACCCTAACCCTGAATACACAGGTACCCAGTAAGATGATCCTTACCCTGAATACACAGGGACCCTGTACAGTAAACCTTTACTGAATATACAGGGACCCTGTACAGTGACCCTAACCCTGAATACACAGGTACCCTGTACAGTGACCCTTACCCTGAATACACAGGAACCCTGTACAGTGATCCTTACCCTGAATATACAGGGACCCTGTACATTAAATCTTACCCTGAATACACACGGACACTTTACAGTAACCCATACCCTGAATACACAGGGACCCTGTACAATGACCCTAACCCTGAATAAACAGGGACCCTGTACATTGACCCTTACCCTGAATACACAGGGACCCTGTACAGTAACCCTTACCCTGAATACACAGGGACACTGTACACTGACCCTTACCCTGAATACACAGGGACCGTGTACAGTAACCCATACCCTGAATACACAGGTACGCTTTACAGTAACCCTTACCCTGAATACACACGGACCCTGTACAGTAACCCTTACCCTGAATACACAGGGACACTGTTCACTGACCCTTACCCTGAATACACAGGTTCCCTGTACCGTAACCCTTACCATGAATACACAGGGATCCTGTAAGTGACACTTACCCTGAATACACAGGGACCCTGTACAGTAACCCTCACCCTGCATACACAGGGACCTGTACAGTGACCCATACCCTGAATACACAGGGACCCTGTACAGTGAGACTTACCCTGAATACACAGGGATGCTGTACAGTAACCCTTACGCTGAATGCACAGGGATCCTGTACAGTGATCCTTACCCTGAATACAGAGGGACCCTGTACACTGATCCTTTTCCTGAATACACAGGAACCCTTTACAGTAACCCTTACCCTGAATACACAGGGATCCTGTACAATAACCCTTACCCTGAATACACAGGGACCTTTTACAGTAAACCTTACCCTGAATACACAAGGACCCTGTACAGTGACCCTTACCCTGAATACACAGGGACACTGTACAGTAACCCTTACCCTGAATACACAGGGAACCTGTACAGTGACCTTACCCTGAATACACAGGGATACTGTACAATAACCCTTACCCTGAATACACAGGTACCCTGTACATTAATCCTTACCCTGAATACACAGGGACACTGTACAGTGTTCCTTACCATGAATATACAGGGACCCTGTACAGTAACCTTTACCCTGAATACATAGGGACCCTGTACAGTAACCCTTACCCTGAATACACAGGGACCCTTTACAGTGACCCTTACCCTGAATACACAGGGATCCTGTACAGTGATCCTTACCCTGAATACACAGGGACTCTGTACAGTAAACCTTAACCTGAATATACAGGGACCCTGTACAGTAACCCTTACCCTGAATACACAGGGACCCTGTACAATAAACCTTAACCTGGATACACAGATACACTGTACAGTGACCCTTACCCTGAATACACAGGTTCCCTGTACCGTAACCCTTACCCTGAATACACAGGGATCCTGTAAGCGACACTTACCCTGAATACACAGTGACCCTGTACAGTGACCCTTACCCTGAATACACAGGGACCCTGTACAGTGACACTTACCCTGAATACACAGGGACCCTGTACAGTAAACCTCACCCTGCATACACAGGGACCTGTACAGTGACCCTTATCCTGAATACACAGGGACCCTGTACAGTGAGACTTACCCTGAATACACAGGGACCCTGTACAGTAACCCTTACGCTGAATGCACAGGGATCCTGTACAGTGATCCTTACCCTGAATACAGAGGGACCCTGTACAGTGACCCTTACCCTGAATAAACAGGGATCCTGTACAATAACCCTTACCCTGAATACACAGGGATGCTGTACAGTAACACTTACCCTGAATATACAGCGACCCTTTACACTGACCCTTTTCCTGAATACACAGGGACCCTTTACAGTAACCCTTACCCTGAATACACAGGTATCCTGTACAATAATCTTTACCCTGAATACACAGGGACCCTGTACAGTAACCCTTACCCTGAATACACAGGGACCCTGTACAGTGACCCTTACCCTGAATACACAGGGACACTGTACAGTGACCCTTACCCTGAATACACAGGGATCTGTACAGTGACCCTTACCCTGAATACACAGGGACACTGTACAGTGACACTTAACCTGAATACGCAGGGACCCTGAAAGCGACCCTTACCCTGAATACACAGGGACCCTGTACAGTAACCCTTACACTGAATACACAGGGACCTGTACAGTGAACCTTACACTGAATACACAAGGACCCTGTACAGTGAAACTTACCCTGAATACACAGGTTCCCTGTACAGTAACGCTTACCCTGAATACACAGGGAGCTGTCCAGTGACTCTTACCCTGAATACACAGGGACCCTGTACAGTGACACTTACCCTGAATACACAGGGACCCTGTACAGTAACCCTTACGCTGAAAACACTGGGATCCTTTACAATGACCCTTACTCTGAATACACAGGGTCCCGCTACCGTAACCCTTACCCTGAATACATAGGGATCCTGTACAATAGCCCTTACCCTGAATACACAGGGACCCTGTACAGTAACCCTTACCCTGAATACAAAGGGACCCTGTACAGTGACCTTTACCCTGTATACAGGGATCCTGTACAATAACCCTTACCGTGAATACACAGGGACCCTGTATAGTGACCCTAACCCTGAATACACAGGGATCCTGTACAATAAACATTACCCTGAATACACAGGGACCCTGTACTGTAACACTTACCATGAATACACAGGGACACTGTACAGTGACCCATACCCTGAATATGCAGGGACCTTGTACAGTAACCCTTACCCTGAATACACAGGGAACTTGTACAGTAACACTTACCCTGAATACACAGGGACCCTGTACAGTGACCCTTACCCTGAATAAACAGGGACACTGTACAGTATCCCTTACCCTGATTACACAGGGTCCCTGTACAGTGACTCTTACCCTGAATAGACAGGGACCCTGTACAATAACCCTTACCCTGAATACACAGGGACCCTGTACAGTGACCCTAACCCTGAATACACAGGTACCCAGTAAAGTGATCCTTACCCTGAATACACAGGGACCCTGTACAAAGCCTTTCCCTGAATACACAGGGACCCTGTACAGTGACACTTACCCTGAAAAGACAGGGACCCTGTATATTAACCCTTACCCTGAATACACACGGACACTTTACAGTAACCCATACCCTGAATACACAGGGACCCTGTACAGTGACCCTAACCCTAAATAAACAGGGACCCTGTACAGTGACCCTTACCCTGAATACACATGGACCGTGTACAGTAACCCTTACCCTGAATACACAGGTACCCTTTACAATAACCCTTACCCTGAATAGACAGGGACCCTGTACAGTAACCCTTACCCTGAATACAGAGGGACCCTGTACAGTGACCCTTACCCTGAATAAACAGGGATCCTGTACAATAACCCTTACCCTGAATACACAGGGATGCTGTACAGTAACACTTACCCTGAATATACAGCGACCCTTTACACTGACCCTTTTCCTGAATACACAGGGACCCTTTACAGTAACCCTTACCCTGAATACACAGGTATCCTGTACAATAATCTTTACCCTGAATACACAGGGACCCTGTACAGTAACCCTTACCCTGAATACACAGGGACCCTGTACAGTGACCCTTACCCTGAATACACAGGGACACTGTACAGTGACCCTTACCCTGAATACACAGGGATCTGTACAGTGACCCTTACCCTGAATACACAGGGACACTGTACAGTGACACTTAACCTGAATACGCAGGGACCCTGAAAGCGACCCTTACCCTGAATACACAGGGACCCTGTACAGTAACCCTTACACTGAATACACAGGGACCTGTACAGTGAACCTTACACTGAATACACAAGGACCCTGTACAGTGAAACTTACCCTGAATACACAGGTTCCCTTTACAGTAACCCTTACCCTGAATACACAGGGAGCTGTCCAGTGAATCTTACCCTGAATACACAGGGACCCTGTACAGTGACACTTACCCTGAATACACAGGGACCCTGTACAGTAACCCTTACGCTGAAAACACTGGGATCCTTTACAATGACCCTTACTCTGAATACACAGGGTCCCTCTACCGTAAACCTTACCCTGAATACATAGGGATCCTGTACAATAGCCCTTACCCTGAATACACAGGGACCCTGTACAGTAACCCTTACCCTGAATACAAAGGGACCCTGTACAGTGACCTTTACCCTGTATACAGGGATCCTGTACAATAACCCTTACCGTGAATACACAGGGACCCTGTATTGTGACCCTAACCCTGAATACACAGGGATCCTGTACAATAAACATTACCCTGAATACACAGGGACCCTGTACTGTAACACTTACCATGAATACACAGGGACACTGTACAGTGACCCATACCCTGAATATACAGGGACCCTGTACAGTAACCCTTACCCTGAATACACAGGGAACTTGTACAGTAACACTTACCCTGAATACACAGGGACCCTGTACAGTGACCCTTACCCTGAATAAACAGGGACACTGTACAGTATCCCTTACCCTGATTACACAGGGTCCCTGTACAGTGACTCTTACCCTGAATAGACAGGGACCCTGTACAATAACCCTTACCCTGAATACACAGGGACCCTGTACAGTGACCCTAACCCTGAATACACAGGTACCCAGTAAAGTGATCCTTACCCTGAATACACAGGGACCCTGTACAAAGCCTTTCCCTGAAAACACAGGGACCCTGTACAGTGACACTTACCCTGAAAAGACAGGGACCCTGTATATTAACCCTTACCCTGAATACACACGGACACTTTACAGTAACCCATACCCTGAATACACAGGGACCCTGTACAGTGACCCTAACCCTAAATAAACAGGGACCCTGTACAGTGACCCTTACCCTGAATACACATGGACCGTGTACAGTAACCCTTACCCTGAATACACAGGTACCCTTTACAATAACCCTTACCCTGAATAGACAGGGACCCTGTACAGTAACCCTTATCCTGAATACACAGGGACACTGTTCACTGACCCTTACCCTGAATACACAGGGACCGTGTGCAGTAACCCATACCCTGAATACACAAGGACCCTGTGCAGTAACCCTTACCCTGAATACACAGGGACTCTGTACAGTAAACCTTACCCTGAATACACAGGGTCCCTCTACCGTAACCCTTACCCTGAATACACAGGGACCCTGTACAATAACCCTTACCCTGAATAAACAGGGACACTGTACAGTGACCTTTACCATGAATACACAGGGTCCCTGTACCGTAACCCTTACCCTGAATACACAGGGATCCTGTACAATAGCCCTTACGCTGAATACACAGGGACCCTGTACAGTAACCCATACCCTGAATACACAGGGACCCTGTACAGTGAACCTTACCCTGAATACACAGGGATCCTGTACAATAACCCTTACCCTGAATACACAGGGACCCTGTACAGTGACCCTAACCCTGAATACACAGGGATAGTGTAAAATAACCCTTACCCTGAATACACAGGTATCCTGTACATTAACACTTACCCTGAATACACAGGGTCCCTGTACCGTAACCCTTACCCTGAATACACAGGGACACTGTACAGTGTTCCTTACCATGAATATACAGGGACCCTGTACAGTAACCTTTACCCTGAATACATAGGGACCCTGTACAGTAACCCTTACCCTGAATACACAGGGACCCTGTACAGTAACCCTTACCCTGAATACACAGGGATCCTGTACAGTGATCCTTACCCTGAATACACAGGGACTCTGTACAGTAAACCTTAACCTGAATACACAGGGACCCTGTACATTAACACTTACCCTGAATACACAGGGACCCTGTACAATAAACCTTAACCTGAATACACAGGGACACTGTACAGTGACCCTTACCCTGAATACACAGGTTCCCTGTACCTTAACCCTTACCCTGAATACACAGGGATCCTGTAAGCGACCCTTACCCTGAATACACAGGGACCCTCTACAGTAACCCTTACCCTGAATACACAGGGACCTGTACAGTGACCCTTACCCTGAATACACAGGGACCCTGTACAGTGACACTTACCATGAATACACAGGGACCCTGTACAGTAACCCTCACCCTGCATACACAGGGACCTGAACAGTGACCCTTACCCTGAATACACAGGGACCCTGTACAGTGAGACTTACCCTGAATACACAGGGACCCTGTACAGTAAACCTTACGCTGAATGCACAGGGATCCTGTACAGTGATCCTTATCCTGAATACAGAGGGACCCTGTACAGTGACCCTTACCCTGAATACACAGGGATCCTGTACAATAACCCTTACCCTGAATACACAGGGACCCTGTACAGTAACACTTACCCTGAATACACAGGGACCCTGTACACTGACCCTTTTCCTGAATATACAGGTACGCTTTACAGTAACCCTTACCCTGAATACACAGGGATCCTGTACAATAACCCTTAACCTGAATACACAGAGACACTTTACAGTATTCCTCACCCTGAACACACAGGTAGACTGTACAGTGACTCTTACCCTGAATACACAGGGACCCTGTACAGCAACCCTTACCCTGAATACACAGGGACCCTGTACAGTGACACTTACCCTGAATATACAGTGATCCTGTACAATAACCCTTACCCTGAATACACAGGGACACTGTACAGTGACCCTTACCCAGAATACACAAGGATCGTGTACAATAGCCCTTACCATGAATACACAGCAACCCAGTACAGTAACCCTTACTCTGAATAGACAGGCACGCTGCACAGTGACCCTTACCCTGAATAAACAGGGATCCTGTACAATAACCCTTACCCTGAATACACAGGAACCCTGTACAGTGACCCTTACCCTGAATACACAAGGATCGTGTACAATAGCCCTTATCCTGAATACACAGGGACCCAGTACACTAACCCTTACACTGAATAGACAGGGACCCTGTACAGTGACCCTTACCCTGAATAAACAGGGATCCTGTACAATAACCCTTACCCTGAATACACAGGGACCCTGTACAGTGACCCTTACCCTGAATACACAGGGATCCTGTACAATAACCCTTACCCTGTATACACAGGGACACTGTACAGTGACCCTTACCCTGAATACACTAGGATCGTGTACAATAGCCCTTACCATGAATACACAGGGACCCAATACAGTAACCCTTACCCTGAATAGACAGGCACACTGTACAGTGACCCTTACCCTGAATAAACAGGGATCCTGTACAATAACCCTTACCCTGAATACACAGGAACCCTGTACAGTGACCCTTACCCTGAATACACAAGGATCGTGTACAATAGCACTTACCCTGAATACACAGGGACCCAGTACAGTAACCCTTACCCTGAATAGACGGGGACCCTGTACAGTGACGCTTTCCCTGAATAAACAGGGATCCTGTACAATAACCCTTACCCTGAATACACAGGGACCCTGTACAGTAAACCTTACCCTGAAAACACAGGGACCCTGTACAGTGACACTTAACCTGAATACACAGGGACCCTGTAATCGAACCTTACCCTGAATACACAGGGATCCTTTACAGTAACCCTTACCCTGAAAACACAGGGACGCTGTACAGTGACCCTTACCCTGAATACACAGGGATCCTGTACAATAACCCGTACCATGAATACACAGGGACCCTGTACAGTGACCCTTACCCTGAATACACAAGGATCGTTTACAATAGCCCTTACCCTGAATACACAGGGACCCAGTACAGTAACCCTTACCCTGAATAGACAGGAACCCTGTACAGCGACCCTTACCCTGAATAAACAGGGATCCTGTACAATATCCCTTACCCTGAATACACAGGGACCCTGTACAGTGACCCTTACCCTGAATACACAAGGATCGTGTACAATAGCCCTTACCCTGAATACACAGGGACCCAGTACAGTAACCCTTACCCTGAAAACACAGGGACGCTGTACAGTGACCCTTACCCTGAATACACAGGGATCCTGTACAATAACCCTTACCGATAATACACAGGGACCCTGTACAGTGACCCTTACCCTGAATACACAAGGATCGTTTACAATAGCCCTTACCCTGAATACACAGGGACCCAGTACAGTAACCCTAACCCTGAATAGACAGGAACCCTGTACAGCGACCCTTACCCTGAATAAACAGGGATCCTGTACAATATCCCTTACCCTGAATACACAGGGACCCTGTACAGTGACCCTTACCCTGAATACACAAGGATCGTGTACAATAGCCCTTACCCTGAATAAACAGGGACCCAGTACAGTAACCCTTACCCTGAATAGACAGGGACCCTGTACAGTGACCCTTACCCTGAATAAACAGGGATCCTGTACAATAACCCTTACCCTGAATACACAGGGACCCTTTGCAGTAACCCTTACCCTGAAAACACAGGGACACTGTACAGTAACCCTTACCCTGAATACACAGGTACTCTGTGCAGTGACCCTTACCCTGAATACACAGAGACCCTGTACAGTAACCCTTACCCTGAATACACAGGGACCCTGTACAGTGACACTTAACCTGATTACAAAGGGTCCCTGTAAGCGACCCTTACCCTGAATACACAGGGACCCTGTACAGTGACCATTACCTTGAATACACAGGGACCTGTACAGTGACACTTACCCTGAATACACAGGGACACTCTACAGTGACACTTAACCTGAATACACAGGGACCCTGTAAGCGACCCTTACCGTTAATACAAAGGGAGCCTGTACAGTAACCCTTACCCTGAATACAAAGGGACCTGTACAGTGACCCTTACCCTGAATACGCAGGGACCCTGTACAGTGACACTTACCCTGAATATACAGGGACCCTGTACAGTAACCCACACCCTGCATACACAGGGACCTGTACAGTGAACCTTAACCTGAATACACAGGGACCCTGTACAGTGAAACTTACCCTGAATACACAGGGACCCTGTACAGTAACCCTTACCCTGAATACACAGGAATCCTGTACAATAACCCTACCCTGAATACACAGGGACCCTGTACAGTAACCCTTACCCTGAATATTCAGGGACCCTGTACATTGACCCTTACCCTGAATACACAGGGACCCTTTACAGTAACCCTTACCCTTAATACACAGGTATCCTGTACAATAACCTTTACCCTGAATACACAGGGACCCTGTACAGTAACCCTTACCCTGAATACACAGGGACCCTGTACAGTGACCCTTACCCTGAATACACAGGGACCCTGTACAGTGACCCTTACCCTGAATACACAGGGATCTGTACATTGACCATTACCCTGAATACACAGGGACACTGTACAGTGATACTTAACCTGAATACGCAGGGACCCTGTAAGCGACCCGTACCGTGAATACACGGGACCCTGTACAGTAACCCTTACCCTGAATAGACAGGGACCGGCACAGTGACCCTTACCCTGAATACACAGGGACCCTGTACAGTGACACTTACCCTGAATACACAGGGTCCCTGTACAGTAACCCTTATCCGGAATACACAGGGAACTGTACACTCTTACCCTGAATACACAGGGACCCTTTACAGTGACACTTACCCTGAATACACAGGGATCCTGTACAGTAACCCTTACGCTGAATACACAGGGATCCTGTACAGTGACCCTTACCCTGAATACACAGGGATCCTGTTCAATAGCCCTTACCCGGAATACACAGGGACAATGTACATTAACCCTTACCCTGAATACAAAGGGACCCTGTACAGTGACCCTTACGCTGAATACACAGGGATGCTATACAATAACCCTTACCGTGAATACACAGGGACCCTGTATACTGGCCCTAACCCTGAATACACAGGGATCCTGTACAATAACCCTTACCCTGAATACACAGGGATCCTGTACTGTAACCCTTACCATGAATACACAGGAACATTGTACAGTGACCCATACCCTGAATATACAGGGTCCCTGTACAGTAACCCTTATCCTGAATACACAGGGTCCCTGTACAGTAACCCTTATCCTGAATACACAGGGAGCTGTACAGTGACTCTTACCCTGAATACACAGGGACCCTGTACAGTGAAACTTACCCTGAATACACAGGGTCCCTGTACAGTAATCCTTATCCTGAATACACAGGGATCCTGTACTGTAACCCTTACCCTGAATACACAGGGATCCTGTGCAATAGCCCTTACCCTGAATACACAGGGACCCTGTACAGTAACCCTTACCCTGAATACAAAGGAACCCTGTACAGTGACCCTTACCCTGAATACACAGGGATCCTATACAATAACCCTTACCTTCAATACACAGGGACCCTGTATAGTGACCCTAACCCTGAATACATAGGGATCCTGTACAATAACCCTTACCCTGAATACACAGGGATCCTTTACTGTAACACTCACCTTGAATACACAGGTACACTGTACAGTGACCCATACCCTGAATATACAGGGACACTGTACAGTAACCCTTACCCTGAATACACAGGGAACTTGTACAGTAACCCTTACCCTGAATACACAGGGACCCTGTACATTGACCCTTACCATGAATAAACAGGGACACTGTACAGTAACCCTTACCCTGATTACACAGGGTCCCTGTACAGTGACCCTTACCCTGAATAGACAGGGACCCTGTACAGTAACCCTTACCCTGAATACACAGGGAC
This sequence comes from Pristiophorus japonicus, assembly GCF_044704955.1. NCBI lineage: Eukaryota > Metazoa > Chordata > Chondrichthyes > Pristiophoridae > Pristiophorus > Pristiophorus japonicus. The sequence continues at coordinate 9,083,449 of NC_092011.1, forward strand.
CCTGTACAGTGACCCTAACCCTGAATACACAGGTACCCAGTAAGGTGATCCTTACCCTGAATACACAGGGACCCTGTACAGTAAGCCTTTACTGAATATACAGGGACCCTGTACAGTGACCCTAACACTGAATACATAGGTACCCTGTACAGTGACCCTTACCCTGAATACACAGGAACCCTGTACAGTGATCCTTACCCTGAATATACAGGGACCCTGTACATTAAATCTTACCCTGAATACACACGGACACTTTACAGTAACCCATACACTGAATACACAGGGACCCTGTACAGTGACCCTAACCCTGAATAAACAGGGACCCTGTACAGTGACCCTTACCCTGAATACACAGGGACCCTGTACAGTAACCCTTACCCTGAATACACAGGGACACTCTACACTGACCCTTACCCTGAATACACAGGGACCGTGTACAGTAACCCATACCCTGAATACACAGGTACGCTTTACATTAACCCTTACCCTGAATACACAGGGACCCTGTACAGTAACCCTTACCCTGAATACACAGGGACACTGTTCACTGACCCTTACCCTGAATACACAGGTTCCCTGTACCGTAACCCTTACCCTGAATACACAGGGATCCTGTAAGCGACACTTACCCTGAATACACAGGGACCCTGTACAGTAACCCTCACCCTGCATACACAGGGACCTGTACAGTGACCCATACCCTGAATACATTGGGACCCTGTACAGTGAGACTTACGCTGAATACACAGGGATGCTGTACAGTAACCCTTACGCTGAATGCACAGGGATCCTGTACAGTGATCCTTACCCTGAATACAGAGGGATCCTGTACACTGATCCTTTTCCTGAATACACAGGAACCCTTTACAGTAACCCTTACCCTGAATACACAGGGATCCTGTACAATAACCCTTACCCTGAATATACAGGTACCTTTTACAGTAAACCTTACCCTGAATACACAAGGACCCTGTACAGTGACCTTACCCTGAATACACAGGGACCCTGTACAGTAACCTTTACCCTGAATACATAGGGACCCTGTACAGTGACCTTACCCTGAATACACAGGGATCCTGTACAATAACCCTTACCCTGAATACACAGGGACACTCTACAGTGACCCTTACCCTGAATACATAAGAATCGTGTACAATAGCCCTTACCCTGAATACACAGGGACCCAGTACAGTAACCCTTACCCTGAATAGACAGGGACCCTGTACAGTGACCCTTACCCTGAATAAACAGGGATCCTGTACAATAACCCTTATCCTGAATACATAGGGACCCTGTACAGTGACCCTTACCCTGAGTACACAAGGATCGTGTACATTAGCCCTTACCCTGAATACACAGGCACCCAGTACAGTAACCCTTACCCTGAATAGACAGGGACCCTGTACAGTGACACTTACCCTGAATAAACAGGGATCCTGTACAATAACCCTTACCCTGAATACACAGGGACCCTTTGCAGTAACCCTTACCCTGAAAACACAGGGACCCTGTACAGTAACCCTTACCCTGAATACACAGGTACTCTGTGCAGTGACCCTTACCCTGAATACACAGAGACCCTGTACAGTAACCCTTACCCTGAATACACAGGGACCCTGTACAGTGACACTTAACCTGAATACACAGGGTCCCTGTAAGCGACCCTTACCCTGAATACACAGGGACCCTGTACAGTGACCATTACCTTGAATACACAGGGACCTGTACAGTGACACTTACCCTGAATACACAGGGACACTCTACAGTGACACTTAACCTGAATACACAGGGACCCTGTAAGCGACCCTTACCGTGAATACAAAGGGAGCCTGTACAGTAACCCTTACCCTGAATACACAGGGACCTGTACATTGACCCTTACCCTGAATACGCAGGGACCCTGTACAGTGACACTTACCCTGAATATACAGGGACCCTGTACAGTAACCCACACCCTGCATACACAGGGACCTGTACAATAACCCTTACCCTGAATACACAGGGACCCTGTACAGTAACCCTTACCCTGAATACTCAGGGACCCTGTACATTGACCCTTACCCTGAATACACAGGGACCCTTTACAGTAACCCTTACCCTTAATACACAGGTATCCTGTACAATAACCTTTACCCTGAATACACAGGGACCCTGTACAGTAACCCTTACCCTGAATACACAGGGACCCTGTACAGTGACCCTTACCCTGAATACACTGGGATCTGTACATTGACCATTACCCTGAATACACAGGGACACTGTACAGTGATACTTAACCTGAATACGCAGGGACCCTGTAAGCGACCCGTACCGTGAATACACGGGACACTGTACAGTAACCCTTACCCTGAATACACAGGGACCTGCACAGTGACCCTTACCCTGAATACACAGGGACCCTGTACAGTGAAACTTACCCTGAATACACAGGGTCCTTGTACAGTAACCCTTATCCGGAATACACAGGGCACTGTACACTCTTACCCTGAATACACAGGGACCCTTTACAGTGACACTTACCCTGAATACACAGGGATCCTGTACAGTAACCCTTACGCTGAATACACAGGGATCCTGTTCAATAGCCCTTACCCTGAATACACAGGGACCCTGTACATTAACCCTTACCCTGAATACAAAGGGACCCTGTACAGTGACCCTTACGCTGAATACACAGGGATCCTATACAATAACCCTTACCGTGAATACACAGGGACCCTGTATACTGACCCTAACCCTGAATACACAGGGATCCTGTACAATAACCCTTACCCTGAATACACAGGGATCCTGTACTGTAACCCTTACCATGAATACACAGGTACATTTTACAGTGACCCATACCCTGAATATACAGGGTCCCTGTACAGTAACCCTTATCCTGAATACACAGGGTCCCTGTACAGTAACCCTTATCCTGAATACACAGGGAGCTGTACAGTGACTCTTACCCTGAATACACAGGGACCCTGTACAGTGACACTTACCCTGAATACACAGGGTCCCTGTACAGTAATCCTTATCCTGAATACACAGGGATCCTGTACTTTAACCCTTACCCTGAATACACAGAGATCCTGTGCAATAGCCCTTACCCTGAATACACAGGGACCCTGTACAGTAACCCTTACCCTGAATACACAGGGACCCTGTACAGTGACCCTTACCCTGAATACACAGGGATCCTATACAATAACCCTTACCTTCAATACACAGGGACCCTGTATAGTGACCCTAACCCTGAATACATAGGGATCCTGTACAATAACCCTTACCCTGAATACACAGGGATCCTTTACTGTAACACTCACCTTGAATACACAGGTACACTGTACAGTGGACCATACCCTGAATATACAGGGACACTGTACAGTAACCCTTACCCTGAATACACAGGGAACTTGTACAGTAACCCTTACCCTGAATACACAGGGACCCTGTACATTGACCCTTACCATGAATAAACAGGGACACTGTACAGTAACCCTTACCCTGATTACACAGGGTCCCTGTACAGTGACCCTTACCCTGAATAGACAGAGACCCTGTACAGTAACCCTTACCTTGAATACACAGGGACCCTGTACAGTGACCCTAACCCTGAATACACAGGTACCCAGTAAGGTGATCCTTACCCTGAATACACAGGGACCCTGTACAGTAAGCCTTTACTGAATATACAGGGACCCTGTACAGTGACCCTAACCCTGAATACACAGGTACCCTGTACAGTGACCCTTACCCTGAATACACAGGAACCCTGTACAGTGATCCTTACCCTGAATATACAGGGACCCTGTACATTAAATCTTACCCTGAATACACACGGACACTTTACAGTAACCAATACCCTGAATACACAGGGACCCTGTACAGTGACCCTAACCCTGAATAAACAGGGACCCTGTACAGTGACCCTTACCCTGAATACACAGGGACCCTGTACAGTAACCCTTACCCTGAATACACAGGGACACTGTACACTGACCCTTACCCGGAATACACAGGGACCGTGTACAGTAACCCATACCCTGAATACACAGGTACGCTTTACATTAACCCTTACCCTGAATACACAGGGACCCTGTACAGTAACCCTTACCCTGAATACACAGGGACACTGTTCACTGACCCTTACCCTGAATACACAGGTTCCCTGTACCGTAACCCTTACCCTGAATACACAGGGATCCTGTAAGCGACACTTACCCTGAATACACAGGGACCCTGTACAGTAACCCTCACCCTGCATACACAGGGACCTGTACAGTGACCCATACCCTGAATACACAGGGACCCTGTACAGTGAGACTTACCCTGAATACACAGGGATGCTGTACAGTAACCCTTACGCTGAATACAGAGGGACCCTGTACACTGATCCTTTTCCTGAATACACAGGAACCCTTTACAGTAACCCTTACCCTGAATACACAGGGATCCTGTACAATAACCCTTACCCTGAATACACAGGGACCTTTTACAGTAAACCTTACCCTGAATACACAAGGACCCTGTACAGTGACCCTTACCCTGAATACACAGGGACCCTGTACAGTAACGTTTACCCTGAATACATAGGGACCCTGTACAGTGACCTTACCCTGAATACACAGGGATCCTGTACAATAACCCTTACCCTGAATACACAGGGACACTGTACAGTGACCCTTACCCTGAATACATAAGAATCGTGTACAATAGCCCTTACCCTGAATACACAGGGACCCAGTACAGTAACCCTTACCCTGAATAGACAGGGACCCTGTACAGTGACCCTTACCCTGAATAAACAGGGATCCTGTACAATAACCCTTACCCTGAATAGATAGGGACCCTGTACAGTGACCCTTACCCTGAATACACAAGGATCGTGTACATTAGCCCTTACCCTGAATACACAGGCACCCAGTACAGTAACCCTTACCCTGAATAGACAGGGACCCTGTACAGTGACACTTACCCTGAATAAACAGGGATCCTGTACAATAACCCTTACCGTGAATACACAGGGACCCTGTACAGTAACCCTAACTCTGAAAACACAGGGACCCTGTACAGTGACACTTAAGCTGAATACACAGGGACCCTGTAAGCGACCCTTAACCTGAATACACAGGGACTCTGTACAGTAAACTTACCCTGAATACACAGGGACCCTGTACAGTGACCCTTACCCTGAATACACAGGGATCCTGTAAAATAAACCTTACCATGAATACACAGGGACCCTGTACAGTGACCCTTACGCTGAATACACAAGGATCGTGTACAATAGACCTTACCCTGAATACACAGGGACCCAGTACAGTAACCCTTACCCTGAATAGACAGGGACACTGTACAGTGAACCTTACCCTGAATAAAAAACGGATCCTGTACAATAACCCTTAGCCTGAATACACAGGGACCCTGTACAGTGACCCTTACCCTGAATACACAAGGATCGTGTACAATAGCCCTTACCCTGAATACACAGGGACCCAGTACAGTAACCTTTCCCTGAATAGACAGGGACCCTGTACAGTGACCCTTACCCTGAATAAACAGGGATCCTGAACAATAACCCTTACCCTGAATACACAGGGACCCTGTACAGTAACCCTTACCCTGAAAACACAGGGACCCTGTTCAGTAACCCTTACCCTGAATACACAGGTACCCTGTGCAGTGACCCTTACCCTGAATACACAGAGACCCTGTACAGTAACCCTTACCCTGAATACACAGGAACCCTGTACAGTGACACTTAACCTGAATACACAGGGACCCTGTAAGCGACCCTTACCCTGAATACACAGGGACCCTTTACAGTAACCCTTACCCTGAATACACAAGGACCCTGTACAGTAACCCTTACCCTGAATACACAGGGACCCTGTACAGTGACCCTTACCCTGAATACACAGGGATCCTGTACAATAACCCTTACCCTGAATACACAAGGACCCTGTACAGTGACCCTTACCCTGAATACAGAGGGACCCTGTACAGTAACCCTTACCCTGAATACACAGGGACCCTGTACAGTGAACACTTACCCTGAATACACAGGTATCCTGTACAATAACCCTTACCCTGAATACACAGGGACACTGTACAGTGACCCTTACCCTGAATACATAAGAATCGTGTACATTAGCCCTTACCCTGAATACACAGGCACCCACTACAGTAACCCTTACCCTGAATAGACAGGGACCCTGTACAGTGACACTTACCCTGAATAAACAGGGATCCTGTAAATAACCCTTACCCTGAATACACAGGGACCCTGTACAGTAACCCTAACTCTGAAAACACAGGGACCCTGTACAGTGACACTTAAGCTGAATACACAGGGACCCTGTAAGCGACCCATAACCTGAATACACAGGGACTCTGTACAGTAACCCTTACCCTGAATACACAGGGACCCTGTACAGTGACCCTTACCCTGAATACACAGGGACCCTGTACAGTGACCCTTAACCTGAATACACAGGGATCCTGTACAATAACCCTTACGCTGAATACACAGGGATCCTGTACAGTGAGTCTTACCCTGAATACACAGGGATCCTGTTCAATAGCCCTTACCCTGAATACACAGGGACCCTGTACATTAACCCTTACCCTGAATACAAAGGGACCCTGTACAGTGACCCTTACGCTGAATACACAGGGTTCCTATACAATAACCCTTACCGTGAATACACAGGGACCCTGTATACTGACCCTAACCCTGAATACACAGGAATCCTGTACAATAACCCTTACCCTGAATACACAGGGATCCTTTACTGTAAACTTTACCATGAATACACAGGTACATTGTACAGTGACCCATACCCTGAATATACAGGGTCCCTGTACAGTAACCCTTATCCTGAATACACAGGGTCCCTGTACAGTAACCCTTATCCTGAATACACAGGGAGCTGTACAGTGACTCTTACCCTGAATACACAGGGACCCTGTACAGTGACACTTACCCTGAATACACTGGGTCCCTGTACAGTAAGCCTTATCCTGAATACACAGGGATCCTGTACTGTAACCCTTTACCCTGAATACACAGGGATCCTGTACAATAGCCCTTACCCTGAATACACAGGGACCCTGTACAGTAACCCTTACCCTGAATACAAAGGGACCTTGTACAGTGACCCTTACCCTGAATAGACAGGGATCCTATACAATAACCCTTACCTTCAATACACAGGGACCCTGTATAGTGACCCTAACCCTGAATACATAGGGATCCTGTTCAATAACCCTTACCCTGAATACACAGGGATCCTTTACTGTAACACTCACCTTGAATACACAGGTACACTGTACAGTGACCCATACCCTGAATATACAGGGACACTGTACATTAACCCTTACCCTGAATACACAGGGAACTTGTACAGTAACCCTTACCCTGAATACACAGGGACCCTGTACATTGACCTTTAACATGAATAAACAGGGACACTGTACAGTAACCCTTACCCTGATTACACAGGGTCCCTGTACAGTGACCCTTACCCTGAATAGACAGGGACCCTGTACAGTAACCCTTACCCTGAATACACAGGGACCCTGTACAGTGACCCTAACCCTGAATACACAGGTACCCAGTAAGGTGATCCTTACCCTGAATACACAGGGACCCTGTACAGTAAGCCTTTACTGAATATACAGGGACCCTGTACAGTGACCCTAACCCTGAATACACAGGTACCCTGTACAGTGACCCTTACCCTGAATACACAGGAACCCTGTACAGTGATCCTTACCCTGAATATACAGGGACCCTGTACATTAAATCTTATCCTGAATACACACGGACACTTTACATTAACCCATACCCTGAATACACAGGGACCCTGTACAGTGACCCTAACCCTGAATAAACAGGGACCCTGTACAGTGACCCTTACCCTGAATACACAGGGACCCTGTACAGTAACCCTTACCCTGAATACACAGGGACACTGTACACTGACCCTTACCCTGAATACACAGGGACCGTGTACAGTAACCCATACCCTGAATACACATGTACGCTTTACAGTAACCCTTACCCTGAATACACAGGGACCCTGTACAGTAACCCTTACCCTGAATACACAGGGACACTGTTCACTGACCCTTACCCTGAATACACAGTTTCCCTGTACCGTAACCCTTACCCTGAATACACAGGGATCCTGTAAGCGACACTTATCCTGAATACACAGGGACCCTGTACAGTAACCCTCACCCTGCATACACAGGGACCTGTACAGTGACCCATACCCTGAATACACAGGGACCCTGTACAGTGAGACTTACCCTGAATACACAGGGATGCTGTACAGTAACCCTTACGCTGAATGCACAGGGATCCTGTACAGTGATCCTTACCCTGAATACAGAGGGACACTGTACACTGATCCTTTTCCTGAATACACAGGAACCCATTACAGTAACCCTAACCCTGAATACACAGGGATCCTGTACAATAACCCTTACCCTGAATACACAGGGACCTTTTACAGTAAACCTTACCCTGAATACACAAGGACCCTGTACAGTGACCCTTACCCTGAATACACAGGGACCCTGTACAGTAACCCTTACCCTGAATACACAGGGACCCTGTACAGTGACCTTACCCTGAATACACAGGGATCCTGTACAATAAACCTTACCCTGAATACACAGGGACACTGTACAGTGACCCTTACCCTGAATACATAAGAATCGTGTACAATAGCCCTTACCCTGAATACACAGGGACCCAGTACAGTAACCCTTACCCTGAATAGACAGGGACACTGTACAGTGACCCTTACCCTGAATAAACAGGGATCCTGTACAATAACCCTTACCCTGAATAGATAGGGACCCTGTACAGTGACCCTTACCCTGAATACACAAGGATCGTGTACATTAGCCCTTACCCTGAATAAACAGGCACCCAGTACAGTAACCCTTACCCTGAATAGACAGGGACCCTGTACAGTGACACTTACCCTGAATAAACAGGGATCCTGTACAATAACCCTTACCCTGAATACACAGGGACCCTGTACAGTAACCCTAACTCTGAAAACACAGGGACCCTGTACAGTGACACTTAAGCTGAATACACAGGGACCCTGTAAGCGACCCTTAACCTGAATACACAGGGACTCTGTACAGTAACCCTTAACCTGAATACACAGGGACCCTGTACAGTGACCCTTACCCTGAATACACAGGGATCCTGTAAAATAAACCTTACCATGAATACACAGGGACCCTGTACAGTGACCCTTACGCTGAATACACAAGGATCGTGTACAATAGACCTTACCCTGAATACACAGGGACCCAGTACAGTAACCCTTACCCTGAATAGACAGGGACACTGTACAGTGACCCTTACCCTGAATAAAAAACGGATCCTGTACAATAAACCTTAGCCTGAATACACAGGGACCCTGTACAGTGACCCTTACCCTGAATACACAAGGATCGTGTACAATAGCCCTTACCCTGAATACACAGGGACCCAGTACAGTAACCTTTCCCTGAATAGACAGGGACCCTGTACAGTGACCCTTACCCTGAATAAACAGGGATCCTGAACAATAACCCTTACCCTGAATACACAGGGACCCTGTACAGTAACCCTTACCCTGAAAACACAGGGACCCTGTTCAGTAACCCTTACTCTGAATACACAGGTACCCTGTGCAGTGACCCTTACCCTGAATACACAGAGACCCTGTACAGTGACACTTAACCTGAATACACAGGGACCCTGTAAGCGACCCTTACCCTGAATACACAGGGACCCTTTACAGTAACCCTTACCCTGAATACACAAGGACCCTGTACAGTGACCCTTACCCTGAATACACAGGGACCCTGTACAGTAACCCTTACCCTGAATACACAGGGACCCTGTACAGTGACCCTTACCCTGAATACACAGGGATCCTGTACAATAACCCTTACCCTGAATATACAAGGACCCTGTACAGTGACCCTTACCCTGAATACAGAGGGACCCTGTACAGTAACCCTTAACCTGAATACACAGGGACCCTGTACAGTGAACACTTACCCTGAATACACAGGGATCCTGTACAATAACCCTTACCCTGAATACACAGGGACACTGTTCACTGACCCTTACCCTGAATACACAGGTTCCCTGTACCGTAACCCTTACCCTGAATACACAGGGATCCTGTAAGCGACACTTACCCTGAATACACAGGGACCCTGTACAGTAACCCTCACCCTGCATACACAGGGACCTGTACAGTGACCCATACCCTGAATACACAGGGACCCTGTACAGTGAGACTTACCCTGAATACACAGGGATGCTGTACAGTAACCCTTACGCTGAATACAGAGGGACCCTGTACACTGATCCTTTTCCTGAATACACAGGAACCCTTTACAGTAACCCTTACCCTGAATACACAGGGATCCTGTACAATAACCCTTACCCTGAATATACAGGGACCTTTTACAGTAAACCTTACCCTGAATACACAAGGACCCTGTACAGTGACCCTTACCCTGAATACACAGGGACCCTGTACAGTAACCCTTACCCTGAATAGACAGGGACCCTGTACAGTGACCCTTACCCTGAATAAACAGGGATCCTGTACAATAACCCTTACCCTGAATAGATAGGGACCCTGTACAGTGACCCTTACCCTGAATACACAAGGATCGTGTACATTAGCCCTTACCCTGAATACACAGGCACCCAGTACAGTAACCCTTACCCTGAATAGACAGGGACCCTGTACAGTGACACTTACCCTGAATAAACAGGGATCCTGTACAATAACCCTTACCCTGAATACACAGGGATCCTTTACTGTAAACTTTACCATGAATACACAGGTACATTGTACAGTGACCCATACCCTGAATATACAGGGTCCCTGTACAGTAACCCTTATCCTGAATACACAGGGTCCCTGTACAGTAACCCTTATCCTGAATACACAGGGAGCTGTACAGTGACTCTTACCCTGAATACACAGGGACCCTGTACAGTGACACTTACCCTGAATACACTGGGTCCCTGTACAGTAAGCCTTATCCTGAATACACAGGGATCCTGTACTGTAACCCTTTACCCTGAATACACAGGGATCCTGTACAATAGCCCTTACCCTGAATACACAGGGACCCTGTACAGTAACCCTTACCCTGAATACAAAGGGACCTTGTACAGTGACCCTTACCCTGAATAGACAGGGATCCTATACAATAACCCTTACCTTCAATACACAGGGACCCTGTATAGTGACCCTAACCCTGAATACATAGGGATCCTGTACAATAACCCTTACCCTGAATACACAGGGATCCTTTACTGTAACACTCACCTTGAATACACAGGTACACTGTACAGTGACCCATACCCTGAATATACAGGGACACTGTACATTAACCCTTACCATGAATACACAGGGAACTTGTACAGTAACCCTTACCCTGAATACACAGGGACCCTGTACATTGACCTTTAACATGAATAAACAGGGACACTGTACAGTAACCCTTACCCTGATTACACAGGGTCCCTGTACAGTGACCCTTACCCTGAATAGACAGGGACCCTGTACAGTAACCCTTACCCTGAATACACAGGGACCCTGTACAGTGACCCTAACCCTGAATACACAGGTACCCAGTAAGGTGATCCTTACCCTGAATACACAGGGACCCTGTACAGTAAGCCTTTACTGAATATACAGGGACCCTGTACAGTGACCCTAACCCTGAATACACAGGTACCCTGTACAGTGACCCTTACCCTGAATACACAGGAACCCTGTACAGTGATCCTTACCCTGAATATACAGGGACCCTGTACATTAAATCTTATCCTGAATACACACGGACACTTTACATTAACCCATACCCTGAATACACAGGGACCCTGTACAGTGACCCTAACCCTGAATAAACAGGGACCCTGTACAGTGACCCTTACCCTGAATACACAGGGACCCTGTAAGTAACCCTTACCCTGAATACACAGGGACACTGTACACTGACCCTTACCCTGAATACACAGGGACCGTGTACAGTAACCCATACCCTGAATACACAGGTACGCTTTACAGTAACCCTTACCCTGAATACACAGGGACCCTGTACAGTAACCCTTACCCTGAATACACAGGGACACTGTTCACTGACCCTTACCCTGAATACACAGTTTCCCTGTACCGTAACCCTTACCCTGAATACACAGGGATCCTGTAAGCGACACTTATCCTGAATACACAGGGACCCTGTACAGTAACCCTCACCCTGCATACACAGGGACCTGTACAGTGACCCATACCCTGAATACACAGGGACCCTGTACAGTGAGACTTACCCTGAATACACAGGGATGCTGTACAGTAACCCTTACGCTGAATGCACAGGGATCCTGTACAGTGATCCTTACCCTGAATACAGAGGGACACTGTACACTGATCCTTTTCCTGAATACACAGGAACCCATTACAGTAACCCTAACCCTGAATACACAGGGATCCTGTACAAGAACCCTTACCCTGAATACACAGGGACCTTTTACAGTAAACCTTACCCTGAAGACACAAGGACCCTGTACAGTGACCCTTACCCTGAATACACAGGGACCCTGTACAGTAACCCTTACCCTGAATACACAGGGACCCTGTACAGTGACCTTACCCTGAATACACAGGGATCCTGTACAATAAACCTTACCCTGAATACACAGGGACACTGTACAGTGACCCTTACACTGAATACATAAGAATCGTGTACAATAGCCCTTACCCTGAATACACAGGGACCCAGTACAGTAACCCTTACCCTGAATAGACAGGGACACTGTACAGTGACCCTTACCCTGAATAAACAGGGATCCTGTACAATAACCCTTACCCTGAATAGATAGGGACCCTGTACAGTGACCCTTACCCTGAATACACAAGGATCGTGTACATTAGCCCTTACCCTGAATAAACAGGCACCCAGTACAGTAACCCTTACCCTGAATAGACAGGGACCCTGTACAGTGACACTTACCCTGAATAAACAGGGATCCTGTACAATAACCCTTACCCTGAATACACAGGGACCCTGTACAGTAACCCTAACTCTGAAAACACAGGGACCCTGTACAGTGACACTTAAGCTGAATACACAGGGACCCTGTAAGCGACCCTTAACCTGAATACACAGGGACTCTGTACAGTAACCCTTAACCTGAATACACAGGGACCCTGTACAGTGACCCTTACCCTGAATACACAGGGATCCTGTAAAATAAACCTTACCATGAATACACAGGGACCCTGTACAGTGACCCTTACGCTGAATACACAAGGATCGTGTACAATAGACCTTACCCTGAATACACAGGGACCCAGTACAGTAACCCTTACCCTGAATAGACAGGGACACTGTACAGTGACCCTTACCCTGAATAAAAAACGGATCCTGTACAATAAACCTTAGCCTGAATACACAGGGACCCTGTACAGTGACCCTTACCCTGAATACACAAGGATCGTGTACAATAGCCCTTACCCTGAATACACAGGGACCCAGTACAGTAACCTTTCCCTGAATAGACAGGGACCCTGTACAGTGACCCTTACCCTGAATAAACAGGGATCCTGAACAATAACCCTTACCCTGAATACACAGGGACCCTGTACAGTAACCCTTACCCTGAAAACACAGGGACCCTGTTCAGTAACCCTTACTCTGAATACACAGGTACCCTGTGCAGTGACCCTTACCCTGAATACACAGAGACCCTGTACAGTGACACTTAACCTGAATACACAGGGACCCTGTAAGCGACCCTTACCCTGAATACACAGGGACCCTTTACAGTAACCCTTACCCTGAATACACAAGGACCCTGTACAGTGACCCTTACCCTGAATACACAGGGACCCTGTACAGTAACCCTTACCCTGAATACACAGGGACCCTGTACAGTGACCCTTACCCTGAATACACAGGGATCCTGTACAATAACCCTTACCCTGAATATACAAGGACCCTGTACAGTGACCCTTACCCTGAATACAGAGGGACCCTCTACAGTAACCCTTACCCTGAATACACAGGGACCCTGTACAGTGAACACTTACCCTGAATACACAGGGATCCTGTACAATAACCCTTACCCTGAATACACAGGGACACTGTTCACTGACCCTTACCCTGAATACACAGGTTCCCTGTACCGTAACCCTTACCCTGAATACACAGGGATCCTGTAAGCGACACTTACCCTGAATACACAGGGACCCTGTACAGTAACCCTCACCCTGCATACACAGGGACCTGTACAGTGACCCATACCCTGAATACACAGGGACCCTGTACAGTGAGACTTACCCTGAATACACAGGGATGCTGTACAGTAACCCTTACGCTGAATACAGAGGGACCCTGTACACTGATCCTTTTCCTGAATACACAGGAACCCTTTACAGTAACCCTTACCCTGAATACACAGGGATCCTGTACAATAACCCTTACCCTGAATACACAGGGACCTTTTACAGTAAACCTTACCCTGAATACACAAGGACCCTGTACAGTGACCCTTACCCTGAATACACAGGGACCCTGTACAGTAACCCTTACCCTGAATAGACAGGGACCCTGTACAGTGACCCTTACCCTGAATAAACAGGGATCCTGTACAATAACCCTTACCCTGAATAGATAGGGACCCTGTACAGTGACCCTTACCCTGAATACACAAGGATCGTGTACATTAGCCCTTACCCTGAATACACAGGCACCCAGTACAGTAACCCTTACCCTGAATAGACAGGGACCCTGTACAGTGACACTTACCCTGAATAAACAGGGATCCTGTACAATAACCCTTACCGTGAATACACAGGGACCCTGTACAGTAACCCTAACTCTGAAAACACAGGGACCCTGTACAGTGACACTTAAGCTGAATACACAGGGACCCTGTAAGCGACCCTTAACCTGAATACACAGGGACTCTGTACAGTAAACTTACCCTGAATACACAGGGACCCTGTACAGTGACCCTTACCCTGAATACACAGGGATCCTGTAAAATAAACCTTACCATGAATACACAGGGACCCTGTACAGTGACCCTTACGCTGAATACACAAGGATCGTGTACAATAGACCTTACCCTGAATACACAGGGACCCAGTACAGTAACCCTTACCCTGAATAGACAGGGACACTGTACAGTGAACCTTACCCTGAATAAAAAACGGATCCTGTACAATAACCCTTAGCCTGAATACACAGGGACCCTGTACAGTGACCCTTACCCTGAATACACAAGGATCGTGTACAATAGCCCTTACCCTGAATACACAGGGACCCAGTACAGTAACCTTTCCCTGAATAGACAGGGACCCTGTACAGTGACCCTTACCTTGAATAAACAGGGATCCTGATCAATAACCCTTACCCTGAATACACAGGGACCCTGTACAGTAACCCTTACCCTGAAAACACAGGGACCCTGTTCAGTAACCCTTACCCTGAATACACAGGTACCCTGTGCAGTGACCCTTACCCTGAATACACAGAGACCCTGTACAGTAACCCTTACCCTGAATACACAGGAACCCTGTACAGTGACACTTAACCTGAATACACAGGGACCCTGTAAGCGACCCTTACCCTGAATACACAGGGACCCTTTACAGTAACCCTTACCCTGAATACACAAGGACCCTGTACAGTAAACCTTACCCTGAATACACAGGGACCCTGTACAGTGACCCTTACCCTGAATACACAGGGATCCTGTACAATAACCCTTACCCTGAATACACAAGGACCCTGTACAGTGACCCTTACCCTGAATACAGAGGGACCCTGTACAGTAACCCTTACCCTGAATACACAGGGACCCTGTACAGTGAACACTTACCCTGAATACACAGGTATCCTGTACAATAACCCTTACCCTGAATACACAGGGACACTGTACAGTGACCCTTACCCTGAATACATAAGAATCGTGTACATTAGCCCTTACCCTGAATACACAGGCACCCACTACAGTAACCCTTACCCTGAATAGACAGGGACCCTGTACAGTGACACTTACCCTGAATAAACAGGGATCCTGTAAATAACCCTTACCCTGAATACACAGGGACCCTGTACAGTAACCCTAACTCTGAAAACACAGGGACCCTGTACAGTGACACTTAAGCTGAATACACAGGGACCCTGTAAGCGACCCATAACCTGAATACACAGGGACTCTGTACAGTAACCCTTACCCTGAATACACAGGGACCCTGTACAGTGACCCTTACCCTGAATACACAGGGACCCTGTACAGTGACCCTTACCCTGAATACACAGGGATCCTGTACAATAACCCTTACGCTGAATACACAGGGATCCTGTACAGTGACCCTTACCCTGAATACACAGGGATCCTGTTCAATAGCCCTTACCCTGAATACACAGGGACCCTGTACATTAACCCTTACCCTGAATACAAAGGGACCCTGTACAGTGACCCTTACGCTGAATACACAGGGTTCCTATACAATAACCCTTACCGTGAATACACAGGGACCCTGTATACTGACCCTAACCCTGAATACACAGGAATCCTGTACAATAACCCTTACCCTGAATACACAGGGATCCTTTACTGTAAACTTTACCATGAATACACAGGTACATTGTACAGTGACCCATACCCTGAATATACAGGGTCCCTGTACAGTAACCCTTATCCTGAATACACAGGGTCCCTGTACAGTAACCCTTATCCTGAATACACAGGGAGCTGTACAGTGACTCTTACCCTGAATACACAGGGACCCTGTACAGTGACACTTACCCTGAATACACTGGGTCCCTGTACAGTAAGCCTTATCCTGAATACACAGGGATCCTGTACTGTAACCCTTTACCCTGAATACACAGGGATCCTGTACAATAGCCCTTACCCTGAATACACAGGGACCCTGTACAGTAACCCTTACCCTGAATACAAAGGGACATTGTACAGTGACCCTTACCCTGAATAGACAGGGATCCTATACAATAACCCTTACCTTCAATACACAGGGACCCTGTATAGTGACCCTAACCCTGAATACATAGGGATCCTGTACAATAACCCTTACCCTGAATACACAGGGATCCTTTACTGTAACACTCACCTTGAATACACAGGTACACTGTACAGTGACCCATACCCTGAATATACAGGGACACTGTACATTAACCCTTACCCTGAATACACAGGGAACTTGTACAGTAACCCTTACCCTGAATACACAGGGACCCTGTACATTGACCCTTACCATGAATAAACAGGGACACTGTACAGTAACCCTTACCCTGATTAGACAGGGTCCCTGTACAGTGACCCTTACCCTGAATAGACAGGGACCCTGTACAGTAACCCTTACCCTGAATACACAGGGACCCTGTACAGTGACCCTAACCCTGAATACACAGGTACCCAGTAAGGTGATCCTTACCCTGAATACACAGGGACCCTGTACAGTAAGCCTTTACTGAATATACAGGGACCCTGTACAGTGACCCTAACCCTGAATACACAGGTACCCTGTACAGTGACCCTTACCCTGAATACACAGGAACCCTGTACAGTGATCCTTACCCTGAATATACAGGGACCCTGTACATTAAATCTTACCCTGAATACACACGGACACTTTACATTAACCCATACCCTGAATACACAGGGACCCTGTACAGTGACCCTAACCCTGAATAAACAGGGACCCTGTACAGTGACCCTTACCCTGAATACACAGAGACCCTATACAGTAACCCTTACCCTGAATACACAGGGACACTGTACACTGACCCTTACCCTGAATACACAGGGACCGTGTACAGTAACCCATACCCTGAATACACAGGTACGCTTTACAGTAACCCTTACCCTGAATACACAGGGACCCTGTACAGTAACCCTTACCCTGAATACACAGGGACACTGTTCACTGACCCTTACCCTGAATACACAGTTTCCCTGTACCGTAACCCTTACCCTGAATACACAGGGATCCTGTAAGCGACACTTATCCTGAATACACAGGGACCCTGTACAGTAACCCTCACCCTGCATACACAGGGACCTGTACAGTGACCCATACCCTGAATACACAGGGACCCTGTACAGTGAGACTTACCCTGAATACACAGGGATGCTGTACAGTAACCCTTACGCTGAATGCACAGGGATCCTGTACAGTGATCCTTACCCTGAATACAGAGGGACACTGTACACTGATCCTTTTCCTGAATACACAGGAACCCATTACAGTAACCCTAACCCTGAATACACAGGGATCCTGTACAATAACCCTTACCCTGAATACACAGGGACCTTTTACAGTAAACCTTACCCTGAATACACAAGGACCCTGTACAGTGACCCTTACCCTGAATACACAGGGACCCTGTACAGTAACCCTTACCCTGAATACACAGGGACCCTGTACAGTGACCTTACCCTGAATACACAGGGATCCTGTACAATAAACCTTACCCTGAATACACAGGGACACTGTACAGTGACCCTTACCCTGAATACATAAGAATCGTGTACAATAGCCCTTACCCTGAATACACAGGGACCCAGTACAGTAACCCTTACCCTGAATAGACAGGGACACTGTACAGTGACCCTTACCCTGAATAAACAGGGATCCTGTACAATAACCCTTACCCTGAATAGATAGGGACCCTGTACAGTGACCCTTACCCTGAATACACAAGGATCGTGTACATTAGCCCTTACCCTGAATAAACAGGCACCCAGTACAGTAACCCTTACCCTGAATAGACAGGGACCCTGTACAGTGACACTTACCCTGAATAAACAGGGATCCTGTACAATAACCCTTACCCTGAATACACAGGGACCCTGTACAGTAACCCTAACTCTGAAAACACAGGGACCCTGTACAGTGACACTTAAGCTGAATACACAGGGACCCTGTAAGCGACCCTTAACCTGAATACACAGGGACTCTGTACAGTAACCCTTACCCTGAATACACAGGGACCCTGTACAGTGACCCTTACCCTGAATACACAGGGATCCTGTAAAATAAACCTTACCATGAATACACAGGGACCCTGTACAGTGACCCTTACGCTGAATACACAAGGATCGTGTACAATAGACCTTACCCTGAATACACAGGGACCCAGTACAGTAACCCTTACCCTGAATAGACAGGGACACTGTACAGTGACCCTTACCCTGAATAAAAAACGGATCCTGTACAATAAACCTTAGCCTGAATACACAGGGACCCTGTACAGTGACCCTTACCCTGAATACACAAGGATCGTGTACAATAGCCCTTACCCTGAATACACAGGGACCCAGTACAGTAACCTTTCCCTGAATAGACAGGGACCCTGTACAGTGACCCTTACCCTGAATAAACAGGGATCCTGAACAATAACCCTTACCCTGAATACACAGGGACCCTGTACAGTAACCCTTACCCTGAAAACACAGGGACCCTGTTCAGTAACCCTTACTCTGAATACACAGGTACCCTGTGCAGTGACCCTTACCCTGAATACACAGAGACCCTGTACAGTGACACTTAACCTGAATACACAGGGACCCTGTAAGCGACCCTTACCCTGAATACACAGGGACCCTTTACAGTAACCCTTACCCTGAATACACAAGGACCCTGTACAGTGACCCTTACCCTGAATACACAGGGACCCTGTACAGTAACCCTTACCCTGAATACACAGGGACCCTGTACAGTGACCCTTACCCTGAATACACAGGGATCCTGTACAATAACCCTTACCCTGAATATACAAGGACCCTGTACAGTGACCCTTACCCTGAATACAGAGGGACCCTGTACAGTAACCCTTACCCTGAATACACAGGGACCCTGTACAGTGAACACTTACCCTGAATACACAGGGATCCTGTACAATAAGCCTTACCCTGAATACACAGGGACACTGTTCACTGACCCTTACCCTGAATACACAGTTTCCCTGTACCGTAACCCTTACCCTGAATACACAGGGATCCTGTAAGCGACACTTATCCTGAATACACAGGGACCCTGTACAGTAACCCTCACCCTGCATACACAGGGACCTGTACAGTGACCCATACCCTGAATACACAGGGACCCTGTACAGTGAGACTTACCCTGAATACACAGGGATGCTGTACAGTAACCCTTACGCTGAATGCACAGGGATCCTGTACAGTGATCCTTACCCTGAATACAGAGGGACACTGTACACTGATCCTTTTCCTGAATACACAGGAACCCATTACAGTAACCCTAACCCTGAATACACAGGGATCCTGTACAATAACCCTTACCCTGAATACACAGGGACCTTTTACAGTAAACCTTACCCTGAATACACAAGGACCCTGTACAGTGACCCTTACCCTGAATACACAGGGACCCTGTACAGTAACCCTTACCCTGAATATACAGGGACCCTGTACAGTGACCTTACCCTGAATACACAGGGATCCTGTACAATAAACCTTACCCTGAATACACAGGGACACTGTACAGTGACCCTTACCCTGAATACATAAGAATCGTGTACAATAGCCCTTACCCTGAATACACAGGGACCCAGTACAGTAACCCTTACCCTGAATAGACAGGGACACTGTACAGTGACCCTTACCCTGAATAAACAGGGATCCTGTACAATAACCCTTACCCTGAATAGATAGGGACCCTGTACAGTGACCCTTACCCTGAATACACAAGGATCGTGTACATTAGCCCTTACCCTGAATAAACAGGCACCCAGTACAGTAACCCTTACCCTGAATAGACAGGGACCCTGTACAGTGACACTTACCCTGAATAAACAGGGATCCTGTACAATAACCCTTACCCTGAATACACAGGGACCCTGTACAGTAACCCTAACTCTGAAAACACAGGGACCCTGTACAGTGACACTTAAGCTGAATACACAGGGACCCTGTAAGCGACCCTTAACCTGAATACACAGGGACTCTGTACAGTAACCCTTACCCTGAATACACAGGGACCCTGTACAGTGACCCTTACCCTGAATACACAGGGATCCTGTAAAATAAACCTTACCATGAATACACAGGGACCCTGTACAGTGACCCTTACGCTGAATACACAAGGATCGTGTACAATAGACCTTACCCTGAATACACAGGGACCCAGTACAGTAACCCTTACCCTGAATAGACAGGGACACTGTACAGTGACCCTTACCCTGAATAAAAAACGGATCCTGTACAATAAACCTTAGCCTGAATACACAGGGACCCTGTACAGTGACCCTTACCCTGAATACACAAGGATCGTGTACAATAGCCCTTACCCTGAATACACAGGGACCCAGTACAGTAACCTTTCCCTGAATAGACAGGGACCCTGTACAGTGACCCTTACCCTGAATAAACAGGGATCCTGAACAATAACCCTTACCCTGAATACACAGGGACCCTGTACAGTAACCCTTACCCTGAAAACACAGGGACCCTGTTCAGTAACCCTTACTCTGAATACACAGGTACCCTGTGCAGTGACCCTTACCCTGAATACACAGAGACCCTGTACAGTGACACTTAACCTGAATACACAGGGACCCTGTAAGCGACCCTTACCCTGAATACACAGGGACCCTTTACAGTAACCCTTACCCTGAATACACAAGGACCCTGTACAGTGACCCTTACCCTGAATACACAGGGACCCTGTACAGTAACCCTTACCCTGAATACACAGGGACCCTGTACAGTGACCCTTACCCTGAATACACAGGGATCCTGTACAATAACCCTTACCCTGAATATACAAGGACCCTGTACAGTGACCCTTACCCTGAATACAGAGGGACCCTGTACAGTAACCCTTACCCTGAATACACAGGGACCCTGTACAGTGAACACTTACCCTGAATACACAGGGATCCTGTACAATAAGCCTTACCCTGAATACACAGGGACACTGTACAGTGACCCTTACCCTGAATACATAAGAATCGTGTACATTAGCCCTTACCCTGAATACACAGGCACCCAGTACAGTAACCCTTACCCTGAATAGACAGGGACCCTGTACAGTGACACTTACCCTGAATAAACAGGGATCCTGTAAATAACCCTTACCCTGAATACACAGGGACCCTGTACAGTAACCCTAACTCTGAAAACACAGGGACCCTGTACAGTGACACTTAAGCTGAATACACAGGGACCCTGTAAGCGACCCATAACCTGAATACACAGGGACTCTGTACAGTAACCCTTACCCTGTATACACAGGGACCCTGTACAGTGACCCTTACCCTGAATACACAAGGATGGTGTACAATAGACCTTACCCTGAATACACAGGGACCCACTACAGTAACCCTTACACTGAATAGACAGGGACACTGTACAGTGACCCTTACCCTGAATAAAAAACGGATCCTGTACAATAACCCTTAACCTGAATACACAGGGACCCTGTACAGTGACCCTTACCCTGAATGCACAAGGATCGTGTACAATAGCCCTTACCCTGAATAAACAGGAACCCAGTACAGTAACCTTTCCCTGAATAGACAGGGACCCTGTACAGTGACCCTTACCCGGAATAAACAGGGATCATGTACAATAACCCTTACCCTGAATACACAGAGACCCTGTACAGTAACCCTTACCCTGAAAACACAGGGACCCTGTTCAGTAACCCTTACCCTGAATACACAGGTACCCTGTGCAGTGACCCTTACCCTGAATACACAGAGACCCTGTACAGTAACCCTTACCCTGAATACACAGGAAACCTGTACAGTGACACTTAACCTGAATACACAGGGACCCTGTAAGCGACCCTTACCCTGAATACACAGGGACCCTTTACAGTAACCCTTACCCTGAATACGCAAGGACCCTGTACAGTGACCCTTACCCTGAATACACAGGGACCCTGTACAATAACCCTTACCCTGAATACACAGGGACACTGTACAGTGACCCTTACCCTGAATACATATGAATCGTGTACAATAGCCCTTACACTGAATACACAGGGACCCAGTACAGTAACCCTTACCCTGAATAGACAGGGACCCTGTACAGTGACCCTTACCCTGAATAAACAGGAATCCTGTACAGTAACCCTTACCCTGAATACATTGGAACCCTGTACAGTGACCCTTACTCTGAATACACAAGGATCGTGTACATTAGCCCTTACCCTGAATACACAGGCACCCAGTACAGTAACCCTTACCCTGAATAGACAGGGACCCTGTACAGTGACACTTACCCTGAATAAACAGGGATCCTGTACAATAACCCTTACCCTGAATAAACAGGGACCCTGTACAGTAACCCTAACTCTGAAAACACAGGGACCCTGTACAGTGACACTTAAGCTGAATACACAGGGACCATGTAAGCGACCCTTAACCTGAATACACAGGGACTCTGTACAGTAACCCTTACCCTGAATACACAGGGACCCTGTACAGTGACCCTTACCCTGAATACACAGGGATCCTGTAAAATAAACCTTACCATGAATACACAGGGACCCTGTACAGTGACCCTTACCCTGAATACACAAGGATGGTGTACAATAGACCTTACCCTGAATACACAGGGACCCAGTACAGTAACCCTTACCCTGAATAGACAGGGACACTGTACAGTGACCCTTACCCTGAATAAAAAACGGATCCTGTACAATAACCCTTACCCTGAATACACAGGGACCCTGTACAGTGACCCTTACCCTGAATGCACAAGGATCGTGTACAATAGCCCTTACCCTGAATACACAGGGACCCATTACAGTAACCTTTCCCTGAATAGACAGGGACCCTGTACAGTGACCCTTACCCGGAATAAACAGGGATCCTGAACAATAACCCTTACCCTGAATACACAGGGACCCTGTACAGTAACCCTTACCCTGAAAACACAGGGACCCTGTTCAGTAACCCTTACCCTGAATACACAGGTACCCTGTGCAGTGACCCTTACCCTGAATACACAGAGACCCTGTACAGTAACCCTTACCCTGAATACACAGGAACCCTGTACAGTGACACTTAACCTGAATACACAGGGACCCTGTAAGCGACCCTTACCCTGAATACACAGGGACCCTTTACAGTAACCCTTACCCTGAATACACAAGGACCCTGTACAGTGACCCTTACCCTGAATACACAGGGACCCTGTACAGTAACACTTACCCTGAATACACAGGGACCCTGTACAGTGACCCTTACCCTGAATAAACAGGGATCCTGTACAATAACCCTTACCCTGAATACACAGGGACACTGTACAGTGACCCTTACCCTGAATACATAAGAATCGTGTACAATAGCCCTTACCCTGAATAAACAGTGACCCAGTACAGTAACCCTTACCTTGAATAGACAGGGACCCTGTACAGTGACCCTTACCCTGAATAAACAGGAATCCTGTACAGTAACCCTTACCCTGAATACATTGGGACCCTGTACAGTGACCCTTACTCTGAATACACAAGGATCGTGTACATTAGCCCTTACCCTGAATACACAGGCACCCAGTACAGTAACCCTTACCCTGAATAGACAGGGACCCTGTACAGTGACACTTACCCTGAATAAACAGGGATCCTGTACAATAACCCTTACCCTGAATACACAGGGACCCTGTACAGTAACCCTAACTCTGAAAACACAGGGACCCTGTACAGTGACACTTAAGCTGAATACACAGGGACCATGTAAGCGACCCTTAACCTGAATACACAGGGACTCTGTACAGTAACCCTTACCCTGAATACACAGGGACCCTGTACAGTGACCCTTACCCTGAATACACAGGGATCCTGTAAAATAAACCTTACCATGAATACACAGGGACCCTGTACAGTGATCCTTACGCTGAATACACAAGGATCCTGTACAATAGACCTTATCCTGAATACACAGGGACCCAGTACAGTAACCCTTACCCTGAATAGACAGGGGCACTGTACAGTGACCCTTACCCTGATTAAAAAACGGATCCTGTACAATAACCATTACCCTGAATACACAGGGACCCTGTACAGTGACCCTTACCCTGAATACACAAGGATCGTGTACAATAGCCCTTACCCTGAATACACAGGGACCCAGTACAGTAACCTTTCCCTGAATAGACAGGGACTCTGTACAGTGACCCTTACCCTGAATAAACAGGGATCCTGTACAATAACCCTTACCCTGAATACACAGGGACCCTGTACAGTAACCCTTACCCTGAAAACACAGGGACCCTGTTCAGTAACCCTTACCCTGAATACACAGGTACCCTGTGCAGTGACCCTTACCCTGAATACACAGAGACCCTGTACAGTAACCCTTACCCTGAATACACAGGAACCCTGTACAGTGACACTTAACCTGAATACACAGGGACCCTGTAAGCGACCCTTACCCTGAATACACAGGGACCCTGTACAGTGACCATTACCTTCAATACACAGGGACCTGTACTGTGACACTTACCGTGAATACACAGGGACACTGTACAGTGACACTTAACCTGAATACACAGGGACCCTGTAAGCGACCCTTACTGTGAATACACAGGGACCCTTTACAGTAACCCTTACCCTGAATACACAGGGACCTGTACAGTGACCCTTACCCTGAATACACAGGGACCCTGTACAGTGACACTTACCCTGAATACATAGGGACCCTGTACAGTAACCCTCACCCTGCATACACAGGGACCTGTACAGTGACCCTTACCCTGAATACACAGGGACCCTGTACAGTGACACTTACCCTGAATACACAGAGACCCTGTACAGTAATCCTTACCCTGAATACACAGGAATCCTGTACAATAACCCTTATCCTGAATACACAGGGACCCTGTACAGTAACCCTTACCCTGAATACAGAGGGAACCTGTACAGTGACCCTTACCGCGAATACACAGGGATCCTGTACAATAACCATACCCTGAATAAACAGGGACCCTGTACAGTAACCCTTACCCTGAATACACAGGGATCATGTAGAGTGAACCTTACCCTGAATACACAGGGATCCTTTACAGTAATCCTTACCCTGAATACACAGGAATCTGTACAATAACCTTTACCCTGAATAGACAGGGACCCTGTACAGTAACCCTTAACCTGAATACACAGGGACCCTGTACAGTGACCCTTACCATGATTACACAGGGACCCTGTACAGTGACCCTTACCCTGAATACACAGGGATCTGTACAGTGACCCTTACCCTGAATACACAGGGACACTGTACAGTGACACTTAACCTGAATACGCAGGGACCCTGTAAGCGAACCTTACCCTGAATACACAGGGACCCTGTACAGTAACCCTTACACTGAATACACAGGGACCTGTACAATGAACCTTACCCTGAATACACAGGGACCCTGTACAGTGAAACTTACCCTGAATACACAGGGACACTGTACAGTGACACTTAACCTGAATACACAGGGACCCTGTAAGCGACCCTTACCGTGAATACACAGGGACCCTTTACAGTAACCCTTACCCTGAATAGACAGGGACCTGTACAGTGACCCTTACCCTGAATACACAGGGACCCTGTACAGTGACCCATACCCTGAATAAACAGGGATCCTGTACAATTACCCTTACCCTGAATACACAGGGACCCTGTTCAGTAACCCTTACCCTGAAAGCACAGGGACCCTGTTCAGTAACCCTTACCCTGAATACACAGGTACCCTGTGCAGTGACCCTTACCCTGAATACACAGGGACCGTGTACAGTAACCCATACCCTGAATACACAGCTACCCTTTACAGTAACCCTTACCCTGAATACACAGGGACCCTGTACAGTAACCCTTACCCTGAATACACAGGGACACTGTTCACTGACCCTTACCCTGAATACACAGGTTCCCTGTTCCGTAACCCTTACCCTGAATACACAGGTACCCTGTGCAGTGACCCTTACCCTGAATACACAGAGACCCTGTACAGTAACCCTTACCCTGAATACACAGGAACCCTGTACAGTGACACTTAACCTGAATACACAGGGACCCTGTAAGCGACCCTTACCCTGAATACACAGGGACCCTTTACAGTAACCCTTACCCTGAATACACAAGGAGCCTGTACAGTGACCCTTACCCTGAATACACAGGGACCCTGTACAGTAACCCTTACCCTGAATACACAGGGACCCTGTACAGTGACCCTTACCCTGAATACACAGGGATCCTGTACAATAACCCTTACCCTGAATACACAAGGACCCTGTACAGTGACCCTTACCCTGAATACAGAGGTCCCTGTACAGTAACCATTACCCTGAATACACAGGGACCCTGTACAGTGAACACTTACCCTGAATACACAGGTATCCTGTACAATAACCCTTACCCTGGATACACAGGAACACTGTACAGTGACCCTTACCCTGAATACATAAGAATCGTGTACATTAGCCCTTAACCTGAATACACAGGCACCCAGTACAGTAACCCTTACCCTGAATAGACAGGGACCCTGTACAGTGACACTTACCCTGAATAAACAGGGATCCTGTAAATAACCCTTACCCTGAATACACAGGGACCCTGTACAGTAACCCTAACTCTGAAAACAAAGGGACCCTGTACAGTGACACTTAAGCTGAATACACAGGGACCCTGAAAGCGACCCATAACCTGAATACACAGGGACTCTGTACAGTAACCCTTACCCTGAATACACAGGGACCCTGTACAGTGACCCTTACCCTGAATACACAGGGACCCTGTACAGTGACACTTACCCTGAATATACAGGGTCCCTGTACAGTAACCCTTATCCGGAATACACAGGGAACTGTACAGTGACTCTTACCCTGAATACACAGGGACCCTGTACAGTGACACTTACCCTGAATACACAGGTATCCTGTACAATAACCCTTACGCTGAATACACAGGGATCCTGTACAGTGACCCTTACCCTGAATACACAGGGATCCTGTTCAATAGCCCTTACCCTGAATACACAGGGACCCTGTACATTAAGCCTTACCCTGAATACAAAGGGACCCTGTACAGTGACCCTTACCCTGAATACACAGGGATCCTGTTCAATAGCCCTTACCCTGAATACACAGGGACCCTGTACATTAATCCTTACCCTGAATACAAAGGGACCCTGTACAGTGACCCTTACGCTGAATACACAGGGATCCTATACAATAACCCTTACCGTGAATACACAGGGACCCTGTATACTGACCCTAACCCTGAATACACAGGGATCCTGTACAATAACCCTTACCCTGAATACACAGGGATCCTGTACTGTAACCTTTACCATGAATACACAGGTACATTGTACAGTGACCCATACCCTGAATATACAGGGTCCCTGTACAGTAACACTTATCCTGAATACACAGGGTCCCTGTACAGTAACCCTTATCCTGAATACACAGGGAGCTGTACAGTGACTCTTACCCTGAATACACAGGGACCCTGTACAGTGACACTTACCCTGAATACACAGGGTCCCTGTACAGTAATCCTTATCCTGAATACACAGGGATCCTGTACTGTAACCCTTTACCCTGAATACACAGGGATCCTGTACAATAGCCCTTACCCTGAATACACAGGGACCCTGTACAGTAACCCTTACCCTGAATACAAAGGGACCCTGTACAGTGACCCTTACCCTGAATACACAGGGATCCTATACAATAACCCTTACCTTCAATACACAGGGACCCTGTATAGTGACCCTAACCCTGAATACATAGGGATCCTGTACAATAACCCTTATCCTGAATACACAGGGATCCTTTACTGTAACACTCACCTTGAATACACAGGTACACTGTACAGTGACCCATACCCTGAATATACAGGAACACTGTACAGTAACCCTTACCCTGAATACACAGGGAACTTGTACAGTAACCCTTACCCTGAATACACAGGGACCCTGTACATTGACCCTTACCATGAATAAACAGGGACACTGTACAGTAACCCTTACCCTGATTACACAGGGTCCCTGTACAGTGACCCTTACCCTGAATAGACAGGGACACTGTACAGTAACCCTTACCCTGAATACACAGGGACCCTGTACAGTGACCCTAACCCTGAATACACAGGTACCCAGTAAGGTGATCCTTACCCTGAATACACAGGGTCCCTGTACAGTAAGCCTTTACTGAATATACAGGGAACCTGTACAGTGACCCTAACCCTGAATACACAGGTACCCTGTACAGTGACCCTTACCCTGAATACACAGGAACCCTGTACAGTGATCCTTACCCTGAATATACAGGGACCCTGTACATTAAATCTTACCCTGAATACACACGGACACTTTACAGTAACCCATACCCTGAATACACAGGGACCCTGTACAGTGACCCTAACCCTGAATAAACAGAGAACCTGTACAGTGACCCTTACCCTGAATACACAGGGACCCTGTACAGTAACCCTTACCCTGAATACACAGGGACACTGTACACTGACCCTTACCCTGAATACACAGGGACCGTGTACAGTAACCCATACTCTGAATACACAGGTACGCTTTACAGTAACCCTTACCCTGAATACACAGGGACCCTGTACAGTAACCCTTACCCTGAATAGACAGGGACACTGTTCACTGACCCTTACCCTGAATACACAGGTTCCCTGTACCGTAACCCTTACCCTGAATACACAGGGATCCTGTAAGCGACACTTATCCTGAATACACAGGGACCCTGTACAGTAACCCTCACCATGCATACACAGGGACCTGTACAGTGACCCATACCCTGAATACACAGGGACCCTGTACAGTGAGACTTACCCTGAATACACAGGGATGCTGTACAGTAACCCTTACGCTGAATGCACAGGGATCCTGTACAGTGATCCTTACCCTGAATACAGAGGGACCCTGTACACTGATCCTTTTCCTGAATACACAGGAACCCTTTACAGTAACCCTTACCCTGAATACACAGGGATCCTGTACAATAAACCTTACCCTGAATACACAGGGACCTTTTACAGTAAACCTTACCCTGAATACACAAGGACCCTGTACAGTGACCCTTACCCTGAATACACAGGGACCCTGTACAGTAACCCTTACCCTGAATACACAGGGACCCTGTACAGTGAACACTTACCCTGAATACACAGGGATCCTGTACAATAACCCTTACCCTGAATACACAGGGACACTGTACAGTGACCCTTACCCTGAATACATAAGAATCGTGTACATTAGCCCTTACCCTGAATACACAGGCACCAAGTACAGTAACCCTTACCCTGAATAGACAGGGACGCTGTACAGTGACACTTACCCTGAATAAACAGGGATCCTGTAAATAACCCTTACCCTGAAAACACAGGGACCCTGTACAGTAACCCTAACTCTGAAAACACAGGGACCCTGTACAGTGACACTTAAGCTGAATACACAGGGACCCTGTAAGCGACCCATAACCTGAATACACAGGGACTCTGTACAGTAACCCTTACCCTGAATACACAGGTACCCTGTACAGTGACGCTTACCCTGAATACACAAGGATCGTGTACAATAGACCTTACCCTGAATACACAGGGACCCAGTACAGTAACCCTTACCTTGAATAGACAGGGACACTGTACAGTGACCCTTTCCCTGAATAAAAAACGGATCCTGTACAATAACCCTTACCCTGAATACACAGGGACCCTGTACAGTGACCCTTACCCTGAATGCACAAGGATCGTGTACAATAGCCCTTACCCTGAATACACAGGGACCCAGTACAGTAACCTTTCCCTGAATAGACAGGGACCCTGTACAGTGACCCTTACCCGGAATAAACAGGGATCCTGAACAATAACCCTTACCCTGAATACACAGGGACCCTGTACAGTAACCCTTACCCTGAAAACACAGGGACCCTGTTCAGTAACCCTTACCCTGAATACACAGGTACCCTGTGCAGTGACCCTTACCCTGAATACACAGAGACCCTGTGCAGTAACCCTTACCCTGAATACACAGGAACCCTGTACAGTGACACTTAACCTGAATACACAGGGACCCTGTAAGCGACCCTTACCCTGAATACACAGGGACCCTTTACAGTAACCCTTACCCTGAATACACAAGGACCCTGTACAGTGACCCTTACCCTGAATACACAGGGACCCTGTACAGTAACACTTACCCTGAATACACAGGGACCCTGTACAGTGACCCTTACCCTGAATACACAGGGATCCTGTACAATAACCCTTACCCTGAATACACAGGGACAATGTACAGTGACCCTTACCCTGAATACATAAGAATCGTGTACAATAGCCCTTACCCTGAATACACAGGGACCCAGTACAGTAACCCTTACCCTGAATAGACAGGGACCCTGTACAGTGACCCTTACCCTGAATAAACAGGAATCATGTACAGTAACCCTTACCCTGAATACATTGGGACCCTGTACAGTAACCCTAACTCTGAAAACACTGGGACCCTGTACAGTGACACTTAAGCTGAATACACAGGGACCCTGTAAGCGACCCTTAACCTGAATACACAGGTTCCCTGTACCGTAACCCTTACCCTGAATACACAGGGATCCTGTAAGCAACACTTATCCTGAATACACAGGGACCCTGTACAGTAACCCTCACCATGCATACACAGGGACCTGTACAGTGACCCATACCCTGAATACACAGGGACCCTGTACAGTGAGACTTACCCTGAATACACAGGGATGCTGTACAGTAACCCTTACGCTGAATGCACAGGGATCCTGTACAGTGATCCTTACCCTGAATACAGAGGGACCCTGTACACTGATCCTTTTCCTGAATACACAGGAACCCTTTACAGTAACCCTTACCCTGAATACACAGGGATCCTGTACAATAACCCTTACCCTGAATACACAGGGACCTTTTACAGTAAACCTTACCCTGAATACACAAGGACCCTGTACAGTGACCCTTACCCTGAATACACAGGGACCCTGTACAGTAACCCTTACCCTGAATACACAGGGACCCTGTACAGTGAACACTTACCCTGAATACACAGGGATCCTGTACAATAACCCTTACCCTGAATACACAGGGACACTGTACAGTGACCCTTACCCTGAATACATAAGAATCGTGTACATTAGCCCTTACCCTGAATACACAGGCACCAAGTACAGTAACCCTTACCCTGAATAGACAGGGCCCCTGTACAGTGACACTTACCCTGAATAAACAGGGATCCTGTAAATAACCCTTACCCTGAATACACAGGGACCCTGTACAGTAACCCTAACTCTGAAAACACAGGGACCCTGTAGAGTGACACTTAAGCTGAATACACAGGGACCCTGTAGGCGACCCATAACCTGAATACACAGGGACTCTGTACAGTAACCCTTACCCTGAATACACAGGGACCCTGTACAGTGACGCTTACCCTGAATACACAAGGATCGTGTACAATAGACCTTACCCTGAATACACAGGGACCCAGTACAGTAACCCTTACCTTGAATAGACAGGGACACTGTACAGTGACCCTTACCCTGAATAAAAAACGGATCTTGTACAATAACCCTTACCCTGAATACACAGGGACCCTGTACAGTGACCCTTACCCTGAATGCACAAGGATCGTGTACAATAGCCCTTACCCTGAATAAACAGGGACCCAGTACAGTAACCTTTCCCTGAATAGACAGGGACCCTGTACAGTGACCTTTACCCGGAATAAATAGGGATCCTGAACAATAACCCTTACCCTGAATACACAGGGACCCTGTACAGTAACCCTTACCCTGAAAACACAGGGACCCTGTTAAGTAACCCTTACCCTGAATACACAGGTACCCTGTGCAGTGACCCTTACCCTGAATACACAGAGACCCTGTGCAGTAACCCTTACCCTGAATACACAGGAACCCTGTACAGTGACACTTAACCTGAATACACAGGGACCCTGTAAGCGAACCTTACCCTGAATACACAGGGACCCTTTACAGTAACCCTTACCCTGAATACACAAGGACCCTGTACAGTGACCCTTACCCTGAATACACAGGGACCCTGTACAGTAACACTTACCCTGAATACACAGGGACCCTGTACAGTGACCCTTACCCTGAATACACAGGGATCCTGTACAATAACCCTTACCCTGAATACACAGGGACAATGTACAGTGACCCTTACCCTGAATACATAAGAATCGTGTACAATAGCCCTTACCCTGAATACACAGGGACCCAGTACAGTAACCCTTACCCTGAATAGACAGGGACCCTGTACAGTGACCCTTACCCTGAATAAACAGGAATCATGTACAGTAACCCTTACCCTGAATACATTGGGACCCTGTACAGTAACCCTAACTCTGAAAACACAGGGACCCTGTACAGTGACACTTAAGCTGAATACACAGGGACCCTGTAAGCGACCCTTAACCTGAATACACAGGGACTCTGTACAGTAACCCTTACCCTGAATACACAGGGACCCTGTACAGTGACCCTTACCCTGAATACACAGGGATCCTGTAAAATAAACCTTACCATGAATACACAGGGACCCTGTACAGTGACCCTTACGCTGAATACACAAGGATCCTGGACAATAGACCTTATCCTGAATACACAGGGACCCAGTACAGTAACCCTTACCCTGAATAGACAGGGGCACTGTACAGTGACCCTTACCCTGAATAAAAAACGGATCCTGTACAATAACCCTTACCCTGAATACACAGGGACCCTGTACAGTGACCCTTACCCTGAATACACAAGGATCGTGTACAATAGCCCTTACCCTGAATACACAGGGACCCAGTACAGTAACCTTTCCCTGAATAGACAGGGACTCTGTACAGTGACCCTTACCCTGAATAAACAGGGATCCTGTACAATAACCCTTACCCTGAATACACAGGGACCCTGTACAGTAACCCTTACCCTGAAAACACAGGGACCCTGTTCAGTAACCCTTACCCTGAATACACAGGTACCCTGTGCAGTGACCCTTAACCAGAATACACAGAGACCCTGTACAGTAACCCTTACCCTGAATACACAGGAACCCTGTACAGTGACACTTAACCTGAATACACAGGGACCCTGTAAGCGACCCTTACCCTGAATACACAGGGACCCTGTACAGTGACCATTACCTTGAATACACAGGGACCTGTACTGCGACACTTACCCTGAATACACAGGGACACTGTACAGTGACACTTAACCTGAATACACAGGGACCGTGTAAGCGACCCTTACCGTGAATACACAGGGACCCTTTACAGTAACCCTTACCCTGAATACACAGGGACCTGTACAGTGACCCTTACCCTGAATACACAGGGACCCTGTACAGTGACACTTACCCTGAATACACAGGGACCCTGTACAGTAACCCTCACCCTGCATACACAGGGACCTGTACAGTGACCCTTACCCTGAATACACAGGGACCCTGTACAGTGACACTTACCCTGAATACACAGGGACCCTGTACAGTAATCCTTACCCTGAATACACAGGAATCCTGTACAATAACCCTTACCCTGAATACACAGGGACCCTGTACAGTAACCCTTACCCTGAATACAGAGGGACCCTGTACAGTGACCCTTACCCCGAATACACAGGGATCCTGTACAATAACCCTACCCTGAATAAACAGGGACCCTGTACAGTAACCCTTACCCTGAATACACAGGGACCATGTAGAG
Source organism: Pristiophorus japonicus (assembly GCF_044704955.1). NCBI lineage: Eukaryota > Metazoa > Chordata > Chondrichthyes > Pristiophoridae > Pristiophorus > Pristiophorus japonicus. The sequence goes on from NC_092011.1 coordinate 9,118,247, forward strand.
TGAACCTTACCCTGAATACACAGGGATCCTTTACAGTAATCCTTACCCTGAATACACAGGTATCCTGTACAATAACCTTTACCCTGAATAGACAGGGACCCTGTACAGTAACCCTTACCCTGAATACACAGGGACCCTGTACAGTGACCCTTACCCTGAATACACAGGGACCCTGTAAGCGAACCTTACCCTGAATACACAGGGACCCTGTACAGTAACCCTTACACTGAATACACAGGGACCTGTACAGTGAACCTTACCCTGAATACACAGGGACCCTGTACAGTGAAACTTACCCTGAATACACAGGGACACTGTACAGTGACACTTAACCTGAATACACAGGGACCCTGTAAGCGGCCCTTACCGTGAATACACAGGGACCCTTTACAGTAACCCTTACCCTGAATAGACAGGGACCTGTACAGTGACCCTTACCCTGAATACACAGGGACCCTGTACAGTGACCCTTACCCTGAATAAACAGGGATCCTGTACAATAACCCTTACCCTGAATACACAAGGACCCTGTACAGTAACCCTTACCCTGAAAACACAGGGACCCTGTTCAGTAACCCTTACCCTGAATACACAGGTACCCTGTGCAGTGACCCTTACCCTGAATACACAGAGACCGTGTACAGTAACCCATACCCTGAATACACAGGTACGCTTTACAGTAACCCTTACCCTGAATACACAGGGACCCTGTACAGTAACCCCTCCCTGAATACACAGGGACACTGTTCACTGACCCTTACCCTGAATACACAGGTTCCCTGTACCGTAACCCTTACCCTGAATACACAGGTACCCTGTGCAGTGACCCTTACCCTGAATACACAGAGACCCTGTACAGTAACCCTTACCCTGAATACACAGGAACCCTGTACAGTGACACTTAACCTGAATACACAGGGACCCTGTAAGCGACCCTTACCCTGAATACACAGGGACCCTTTACAGTAACCCTTACCCTGAATACACAAGGACCCTGTACAGTGACCCTTACCCTGAATACACAGGGACCCTGTACAGTAACCCTTACCCTGAATACACAGGGACCCTGTACAGTGACCCTTACCCTGAATACACAGGGATCCTGTACAATAACCCTTACCCTGAATACACAAGGACCCTGTACAGTGACCCTTACCCTGAATACACAGGGACCCTGTACAGTAACCCTTACCCTGAATACACAGGGACCCTGTACAGTGAACACTTAACCTGAATACACAGGTATCCTGTACAATAACCCTTACCCTGAATACACAGGGACACTGTACAGTGACCCTTACCCTGAATACACAGGTATCCTGTACAATAACCCTTACCCTGAATACACAGGGACCCTGTAAGCGACCCATAACCTGAATACACAGGGACTCTGTACAGTAACCCTTACCCTGAATACACAGGGACCCTGTACAGTGACCCTTACCCTGAATACACAGGGACCCTGTACAGTGACACTTACCCTGAATATACAGGGTCCCTGTACAGTAACCCTTATCCGGAATACACAGGGAACTGTACAGTGACTCTTACCCTGAATACACAGGGACCCTGTACAGTGACACTTACCCTGAATACACAGGGATCCTGTACAATAACCCTTACGCTGAATACACAGGGATCCTGTACAGTGACCCTTACCCTGAATACACAGGGATCCTGTTCAATAGCCCTTACCCTGAATACACAGGGACCCTGTACATTAACCCTTACCCTGAATACAAAGGGACCCTGTACAGTGACCCTTACGCTGAATACACAGGGATCCTATACAATAACCCTTACCGTGAATACACAGGGACCCTGTATACTGACCCTAACCCTGAATACACAGGGATCCTGTACAATAACCCTTACCCTGAATACACAGGGATCCTGTACTGTAACCTTTCTCATGAATACACAGGTACATTGTACAGTGACCCATACCCTGAATATACAGGGTCCCTGTTCAGTAACCCTTATCCTGAATACACAGGGTCCCTGTACAGTAACCCTTATCCTGAATACACAGGGAGCTGTACAGTGACTCTTACCCTGAATACACAGGGACCCTGTACAGTGACACTTACCCTGAATACACAGGGTCCCTGTACAGTAATCCTTATCCTGAATACACAGGGATCCTGTACTGTAACCCTTTACCCTGAATACACAGGGATCCTGTACAATAGCCCTTACCCTGAATACACAGGGACCCTGTACAGTAACCCTTACCCTGAATACAAAGGGACCCTGTACAGTGACCCTTACCCTGAATACACAGGGATCCTATACAATAACCCTTACCTTCAATAAACAGGGACCCTGTATAGTGACCCTAACCCTGAATACATAGGGATCCTGTACAATAACCCTTTCCCTGAATACACAGGGATCCTTTACTGTAACACTCACCTTGAATACACAGGTACACTGTACAGTGACCCATACCCTGAATATACAGGGACACTGTACAGTAACACTTACCCTGAATACACAGGGAACTTGTACAGTAACCCTTACCCTGAATACACAGGGACCCTGTACATTGACCCTTACCATGAATAAACAGGGACACTGTACAGTAACCCTTACCCTGATTACACAGGGTCCCTGTACAGTGACCCTTACCCTGAATAGACAGGGACCCTGTACAGTAACCCTTACCCTGAATACACAGGGACCCTGTACAGTGACCCTAACCCTGAAAACACAGGTACCCACTAAGGTGATCCTTACCCTGAATACACAGGGACCCTGTACAGTTAGCCTTTACTGAATATACAGGGACCCTGTACAGTGACCCTAACCCTGAATACACAGGTACCCTGTAGAGTGACCCTTACCCTGAATACACAGGAACCCTGTACAGTGATCCTTACCCTGAATATACAGGGACCCTGTACATTAAATCTTACCCTGAATACACACGGACACTTTACAGTAACCCATACCCTGAATACACAGGAACCCTGTACAGTGACCCTAACCCTGAATAAACAGGGACCCTGTACAGTGACCCTTACCCTGAATACACAGGGACCCTGTACAGTAACCCTTACCCTGAATACACAGGGACACTGTTCACTGACCCTTACCCTGAATACACAGGTTCCCTGTACCGTAACCCTTACCCTGAATACACAGGTACCCTGTGCAGTGACCCTTACCCTGAATACACAGAGACCCTGTACAGTAACCCTTACCCTGAATACACAGGAACCCTGTACAGTGACACTTAACCTGAATACACAGGGACTCTGTAAGCGACCCTTACCCTGAATACACAGGGACCCTTTACAGTAACCCTTACCCTGAATACACAAGGACCCTGTACAGTGACCCTTACCCTGAATACACAGGGACCCTGTACAGTAACCCTTACCCTGAATACACAGGGACCCTGTACAGTGACCCTCACCCTGAATACACAGGGATCCTGTACAATAACCCTTACCCTGAATACACAAGGACCCTGTACAGTGACCCTTACCCTGAATACAGAGGGACCCTGTACAGTAACCCTTACCCTGAATACACAGGGACCCTGTACAGTGAACACTTACCCTGAATACACAGGTATCCTGTACAATAACCCTTACCCTGAATACACAGGGACACTGTACAGTGACCCTTACCCTGAATACACAGGTATCCTGTACAATAACCCTTACCCTGAATACACAGGGACACTGTACAGTAACCCTTACCCTGAATAGACAGGGACCCTGTACAGTGACACTTACCCTGAATAAACAGGGATCCTGTAAATAACCCTTACCCTGAATACACAGGGACCCTGTACAGTAACCCTAACTCTGAAAACACAGGGACCCTGTACAGTGACACTTAAGCTGAATACACAGGGACCCTGTAAGCGACCCATAACCTGAATACACAGGGACTCTGTACAGTAATCCTTACCCTGAATACACAGGGACCCTGTACAGTGACCCTTACCCTGAATACACAGGGACCCTGTACAGTGACACTTACCCTGAATATACAGGGTCCCTGTACAGTAACCCTTATCCGGAATACACAGGGAACTGTACAGTGACTCTTACCCTGAATACACAGGGACCCTGTACAGTGACACTTACCCTGAATACACAGGGATCCTGTACAATAACCCTTACGCTGAATACACAGGGATCCTGTACAGTGACCCTTACCCTGAATACACAGGGATCCTGTTCAATAGCCCTTACCCTGAATACACAGGGACCCTGTACATTAACCCTTACCCTGAATACAAAGGGACCCAGTACAGTGACCCTTACGCTGAATACACAGGGATCCTATACAATAACCCTTACCGTGAATACACAGGGACCCTGTATACTGACCCTAACCCTGAATACACAGGGATCCTGTACAATAACCCTTACCCTGAATACACAGGGATCCTGTACTGTAACCTTTACCATGAATACACAGGTACATTGTACAGTGACCCATACCCTGAATATACAGGGTCCCTGTTCAGTAACCCTTATCCTGAATACACAGGGTCCCTGTACAGTAACCCTTATCCTGAATACACAGGGAATGTACAGTGACTCTTACCCTGAATACACAGGGACCCTGTACAGTGACACTTACCCTGAATACACAGGGTCCCTGTACAGTAATCCTTATCCAGAATACACAGGGATCCTGTACTGTAACCCTTTACCCTGAATACACAGGGATCCTGTACAATAGCCCTTACCCTGAATACACAGGGACCCTTTACAGTAACCCTTACCCTGAATACAAAGGGACCCTGTACAGTGACCCTTACCCTGAATACACAGGGATCCTATACAATAACCCTTACCTTCAATACACAGGGACCCTGTATAGTGACCCTAACCCTGAATACATAGGGATCCTGTAAAATAACCCTTACCCTGAATACACAGGGATCCTTTACTGTAACACTCACCTTGAATACACAGGTACACTGTACAGTGACCCATACCCTGAATATACAGGGACACTGTACAGTAACACTTACCCTGAATACACAGGGAACTTGTACAGTAACCCTTACCCTGAATACACAGGGACCCTGTACATTGACCCTTACCATGAATAAACAGGGACACTGTACAGTAACCCTTACCCTGATTACACAAGGTCCCTGTACAGTGACCCTTACCCTGAATAGACAGGGACCCTGTACAGTAACCCTTAACCTGAATACACAGGGACCCTGTACAGTGACCTAACCCTGAATACACAGGTACCCAGTAAGGTGATCCTTACCCTGAATACACAGGGACCCTGTACAGTAAGCCTTTACTGAATATACAGGGACCCTGTACAGTGACCCTAACCCTGAATACACAGGTACCCTGTACAGTGACCCTTACCCTGAATACACAGGAACCCTGTACAGTGATCCTTACCCTGAATATACAGGGACCCTGTACATTAAATCTTACCCTGAATACACACGGACACTTTACAGTAACCCATACCCTGAATACACAGGAACCCTGTACAGTGACCCTAACCCTGAATAAACAGGGACCCTGTACAGTGACCCTTACCCTGAATACACAGGGACCCTGTACAGTAACCCTTACCCTGAATACACAGGGACACTGTACACTGACCCTTACCCTGAATACACAGGGACCGTGTACAGTAACCCATACCCTGAATACGCAGGTACGCTTTACAGTAACCCTTACCCTGAATACACAGGGACCCTGTACAGTAACCCTTACCCTGAATACACAGGGACACTGTACACTGACCCTTACCCTGAATACACAGGGACCGTGTACAGTAACCCATACCCTGAATACGCAGGTACGCTTTACAGTAACCCTTACCCTGAATACACAGGGACCCTGTACAATAACCCTTACCCTGAATACACAGGTTCCCTGTACCGTAACCCTTACCCTGAATACACAGGGATCCTGTAAGCGACACTTATCCTGAATACACAGGGACCTGTACAGTGACCCATACCCTGAATACACAGGGACCCTGTACAGTGAGACTTACCCTGAATACACAGGGATGCTGTACAGTAACCCTTACGCTGAATGCACAGGGATCCTGTACAGTGATCCTTACCCTGAATACAGAGGGACCCTGTACACTGATTCTTTTCCTGAATACACAGGAACCCTTTACAGTAACCCTTACCCTGAATACACAGGGATCCTGTACAATAACCCTTACCCTGAATACACAGGGACCTTTTACAGTAAACCTTACCCTGAATACACAAGGACCCTGTACAGTGACCCTTACCCTGAATACACAGGGACCCTGTGCAGTAACCCTTACCCTGAATACACAGGGACCCTGTACAGTGACCTTACACTGAATACACAGGGATCCTGTACAATAACCCTTACCCTGAATACACAGGGACACTGTACAGTGACCCTTACCCTGAATACATAAGAATCGTGTACAATAGCCCTTACCCTGAATACACAGGGACCCAGTACAGTAACCCTTACCCTGAATAGACAGGGACACTGTACAGTGACCCTTACCCTGAATAAACAGGGATCCTGTACAATAACCCTTACCCTGAATACATAGGGACCCTGTACAGTGACCCTTACCCTGAATACACAAGGATCGTGTACATTAGCCCATACCCTGAATACACAGGCACCCAGTACAGTAACCCTTACCCTGAATAGACAGGGACCCTGTACAGTGACACTTACCCTGAATAAACAGGGATCCTGTACAATAACCCTTACCCGGAATACACAGGGACCCTGTACAGTAACCCTAACTCTGAAAACACAGGGACCCTGTACAGTGACACTTAAGCTGAATACACAGGGACCCTGTAAGCGACCCTTAACCTGAATACACAGGGACTCTGTACAGTAACCGTTACCCTGAATACACAGGGACACTGTACAGTAACCCTTACCCTGAATAGACAGGGACCCTGTACAGTGACACTTACCCTGAATAAACAGGGATCCTGTAAATAACCCTTACCCTGAATACACAGGGACCCTGTACAGTAACCCTAACTCTGAAAACACAGGGACCCTGTACAGTGACACTTAAGCTGAATACACAGGGACCCTGTAAGCGACCCATATCCTGAATACACAGGGACTCTGTACAGTAACCCTTACCCTGAATACACAGGGACCCTGTACAGTGACCCTTACCCTGAATACACAGGGACCCTGTACAGTGACACTTACCCTGAATATACAGCGTCCCTGTACAGTAACCCTTATCCGGAATACACAGGGAACTGTACAGTGACTCTTACCCTGAATACACAGGGACCCTGTACAGTGACACTTACCCTGAATACACAGGGATCCTGTACAATAACCCTTACGCTGAATACACAGGGATCCTGTACAGTGACCCTTACCCTGAATACACAGGGATCCTGTTCAATAGCCCTTACCCTGAATACACAGGGACCCTGTACATTAACCCTTACCCTGAATACAAAGGGACCCAGTACAGTGACCCTTACTCTGAATACACAGGGATCCTATACAATAACCCTTACCGTGAATACACAGGGACCCTGTATACTGACCCTAACCCTGAATACACAGGGATCCTGTACAATAACCCTTACCCTGAATACACAGGGATCCTGTACTGTAACCTTTACCATGAATACACAGGTACATTGTACAGTGACCCATACCCTGAATATACAGGGTCCCTGTACAGTAACCCTTATCCTGAATACACAGGGTCCCTGTACAGTAACCCTTATCCTGAATACAAAGGGAATGTACAGTGACTCTAACCATGAATACACAGGGACCCTGTACAGTGACACTTACCCTAAATACACAGGGTCCCTGTACAGTAATCCTTATCCAGAATACACAGGGATCCTGTACTGTAACCCTTTACCCTGAATACACAGGGATCCTGTACAATAGCCCTTACCCTGAATACACAGGGACCCTGTACAGTAACCCTTACCCTGAATACAAAGGGACCCTGTACAGTGACCCTTACCCTGAATACACAGGGATCCTATACAATAACCCTTACCTTCAATACACAGGGACCCTGTATAGTGACCCTAACCCTGAATACATAGGGATCCTGTACAATAACCCTTACCCTGAATACACAGGGATCCTTTACTGTAACACTCACCTTGAATACACAGGTACACTGTACATTGACCCATACCCTGAATATACAGGGACACTGTACAGTAACACTTACCCTGAATACACAGGGAACTTGTACAGTAACCCTTACCCTGAATACACAGGGACCCTGTACATTGACCCTTACCATGAATAAACAGGGACACTGTACAGTAACCCTTACCCTGATTACACAAGGTCCCTGTACAGTGACCCTTACCCTGAATAGACAGGGACCCTGTACAGTAACCCTTAACCTGAATACACAGGGACCCTGTACAGTGACCTAACCCTGAATACACAGGTACCCAGTAAGGTGATCCTTACCCTGAATACACAGGGACCCTGTACAGTAAGCCTTTACTGAATATACAGGGACCCTGTACAGTGACCCTAACCCTGAATACACAGGTACCCTGTACAGTGACCCTTACCCTGAATACACAGGAACCCTGTACAGTGATCCTTACCCTGAATATACAGGGACCCTGTACATTAAATCTTACCCTGAATACACACGGACACTTTACAGTAACCCATACCCTGAATACACAGGAACCCTGTACAGTGACCCTAACCCTGAATAAACAGGGACCCTTTACAGTGACCCTTACCCTGAATACACAGGGACCCTGTACAGTAACCCTTACCCTGAATACACAGGGACACTGTACACTGACCCTTACCCTGAATACACAGGGACCGTGTACAGTAACCCATACCCTGAATACGCAGGTACGCTTTACAGTAACCCTTACCCTGAATACACAGGGACCCTGTACAGTAATCCTTACCCTGAATACACAGGGACACTGTCCACTGACCCTTACCCTGAATACACAGGTTCCCTGTACCGTAACCCTTACCCTGAATACACAGGGATCCTGTAAGCGACACTTATCCTGAATACACAGGGACCTGTACAGTGACCCATACCCTGAATACACAGGGACCCTGTACAGTGAGACTTACCCTGAATACACAGGGATGCTGTACAGTAACCCTTACGCTGAATGCACAGGGATCCTGTACAGTGATCCTTACCCTGAATACAGAGGGACCCTGTACACTGATTCTTTTCCTGAATACACAGGAACCCTTTACAGTAACCCTTACCCTGAATACACAGGGATCCTGTACAATAACCCTTACCCTGAATACACAGGGACCTTTTACAGTAAACCTTACCCTGAATACACAAGGACCCTGTACAGTGACCCTTACCCTGAATACACAGGGACCCTGTGCAGTAACCCTTACCCTGAATACACAGGGACCCTGTTCAGTGACCTTACCCTGAATACACAGGGATCCTGTACAATAACCCTTACCCTGAATACACAGGGACACTGTACAGTGACCCTTACCCTGAATACATAAGAATCGTGTACAATAGCCCTTACCCTGAATACACAGGGACCCAGTACAGTAACCCTTACCCTGAATAGACAGGGACCCTGTACAGTGACACTTACCCTGAATAAACAGGGATCCTGTACAATAACCCTTACCCTGAATAAACAGGGACCCTGTACAGTAACCCTTACCCTGAATACACAGGGACACTGTACAGTGACCCTTACCCTGAATACATAAGAATCGTGTACAATAGCCCTTACCCTGAATACACAGGGACCCAGTACAGTAACCCTTACCCTGAATAGACAGGGACCCTGTACAGTGACCTTACCCTGAATACACAGGGATCCTGTACAATAACCCTTACCCTGAATACACAGGGACACTGTACAGTGACCCTTACCCTGAATACATAAGAATCGTGTACAATAGCCCTTACCCTGAATACACAGGCACCCAGTACAGTAACCCTTACCCTGAATAGACAGGGACCCTGTACAGTGACACTTACCCTGAATAAACAGGGATCCTGTACAATAACCCTTACCCTGAATACACAGGGACCCTGTACAGTAACCCTAACTATGAAAACACAGGGACCCTGTACAGTGACACTTAAGCTGAATACACAGGGACCCTGTAAGCGACCCTTAACCTGAATACACAGGGACCCTGTACAGTGACCCTTACCCTGAATACACAGGGATCCTGTAAAATAAACCTTACCATGAATACACAGGGACCCTGTACAGTGACCCTTACGCTGAATACACAAGGATCGTGTACAATAGACCTTACCCTGAATACACAGGGACCCAGTACAGTAACCCTTACCCTGATTAGACAGGGACACTGTACAGTGACCCTTACCCTGAATAAAAAACGGATCCTGTACAATAACCCTTAGCCTGAATACACAGGGACCCTGTACAGTGACCCTTACCCTGAATACACAAGGATCGTGTACAATAGCCCTTACCCTGAATACACAGGGACCCAGTACAGTAACCTTTCCCTGAATAGACAGGGACCCTGTACAGTGACCCTTACCCTGAATAAACAGGGATCCTGAACAATAATCCTTACCCTGAATACACAGGGACCCTGTACAGTAACCGTTACCCTGAAAACACAGGGACCCTGTTCAGTAACCCTTACCCTGAATACACAGGTACCCTGTGCAGTGACCCTTACCCTGAATACACAGAGACCCTGTACAGTAACCCTTACCCTGAATACACAGGAACCCTGTACAGTGAAACTTAACCTGAATATACAGGGACCATGTAAGCGACCCTCACCCTGAATACACAGGGACCCTTTACAGTAACCCTTACCCTGAATACACAAGGACCCTGTACAGTGACCCTTACCCTGAATACACAGGGACCCTGTACAGTAACCCTTACCCTGAATACACAGGGACCCTGTACAGTGACCCTTACCCTGAATACACAGGGATCCTGTACAATAACCCTTACCCTGAATACACAAGGACCCTGTACAGTGACCCTTACCCTGAATACAGAGGGACCCTGTACAGTAACCCTTACCCTGAATACACAGGGACTCTGTACAGTGAACACTTACCCTGAATACACAGGGATCCTGTACAATAACCCTTACCCTGAATAAACAGGGACACTGTACAGTGACCCTTACCCTGAATACATAAGAATCGTGTACATTAGCCCTTACCCTGAATACACAGGCACCCAGTACAGTAACCCTTACCCTGAATAGACAGGGACCCTGTACAGTGACACTTACCCTGAATAAACAGGGATCCTGTAAATAACCCTTACCCTGAATACACAGGGACCCTGTACAGTAACCCTAACTCTGAAAACACAGGGACCCTGTACAGTGACACTTAAGCTGAATACACAGGGACCCTGTAAGCGACCCATAACCTGAATACACAGGGACTCTGTACAGTAACCCTTACCCTGAATACACAGGGACCCTGTACAGTGACCCTTACCCTGAATACACAAGGATCGTGTACAATAGACCTTACCCTGAATAAACAGGGACCCAGTACAGTAACCCTTACCCTGAATAGACAGGGACACTGTACAGTGACCCTTACCCTGAATAAAAAACGGATCCTGTACAATAACCCTTACCCTGAATACACAGGGACCCTGTACAGTGACCCTTACCCTGAATGCACAAGGATCGTGTACAATAGCCCTTACCCTGAATACACAGGGACCCAGTACAGTAACCTTTCCCTGAATAGACAGGGACCCTGTACAGTGACCCTTACCCGGAATAAACAGGGATCCTGAACAATAACCCTTACCCTGAATACACAGGGACCCTGTACAGTAACCCTTACCCTGAAAACACAGGGACCCAGTTCAGTAACCCTTACCCTGAATACACAGGTACCCTGTGCAGTGACCCTTACCCTGAATACACAGAGACCCTGTACAGTAACCCTTACCCTGAATACACAGGAACCCTGTACAGTGACACTTAACCTGAATACACAGGGACCCTGTAAGCGACCCTTACCCTGAATACACAGGGACCCTTTACAGTAACCCTTACCCTGAATACACAAGGACCCTGTACAGTGACCCTTACCCTGAATACACAGGGACCCTGTACAGTAACACATACCCTGAATACACAGGGACCCTGTACAGTGACCCTTACCCTGAATACACAGGGATCCTGTACAATAACCCTTACCATGAATACACAGGGACACTGTACAGTGACCCTTACCCTGAATACATAAGATTCGTGTACAATAGCCCTTACCCTGAATACACAGGGACCCAGTACAGTAACCCTTACCCTGAATAGACAGGGACCCTGTACAGTGACCCTTACCCTGAATAAACAGGAATCCTGTACAGTAACCCTTACCCTGAATACATTGGGACCCTGTACAGTGACCCTTACTCTGAATACACAAGGATCGTGTACATTAGCCCTTACCCTGAATACACAGGCACCCAGTACAGTAACCCTTACCCTGAATAGACAGGGACCCTGTACAGTGACACTTACCCTGAATAAACAGGGATCCTGTACAATAACCCTTACCCTGAATACACAGGGACCCTGTACAGTAACCCTAACTCTGAAAACACAGGGACCCTGTACAGTGACACTTAAGCTGAATACACAGGGACCCTGTAAGCGACCCTTAACCTGAATACACAGGGACTCTGTACAGTAACCCTTACCCTGAATACACAGGGACCCTGTACAGTGACCCTTACCCAGAATAAACAGGGATCCTGTAAAATAAACCTTACCATGAATACACAGGGACCCTGTACAGTGACCCTTACGCTGAATACACAAGGATCGTGTACAATAGACCTTATCCTGAATACACAGGGAACCAGTACAGTAACCCTTACCCGGAATAGACAGGGGCACTGTACAGTGACCCTTACCCTGAATAAAAAACGGATCCTGTACAATAACCCTTACCCTGAATACACAGGGACCCTGTACAGTGACCCTTACCCTGAATACACAAGGATCGTGTACAATAGCCCTTACCCTGAATACACAGGGACCCAGTACAGTAACCTTTCCCTGAATAGACAGGGACTCTGTACAGTGACCCTTACCCTGAATAAACAGGGATCCTGTACAATAACCCTTACCCTGAATACACAGGGACCCTGTACAGTAACCCTTACCCTGAAAACACAGGGACCCTGTTCAGTAACCCTTACCCTGAATACACAGGTACCCTGTGCAGTGATCCTTACCCTGAATACACAGAGACGCTGTACAGTAACCCTTACCCTGAATACACAGGAACCCTGTACAGCGACACTTAACCTGAATACACAGGGACCCTGTACAATGACCATTACCTTGAATACACAGGGACCTGTACTGTGACACTTACCCTGAATACACAGGGACACTGTACAGTGACACTTAACCTGAATACACAGGGACCCTGTAAGCGACCCTTACCGTGAATACACAGGGACCCTTTACAGTAACCCTTACCCTGAAGACACAGGGACCTGTACAGTGACCCTTACCCTGAATACACAGGGACCCTGTACAGTGACACTTACCCTGAATACACAGGGACCCTGTACAGTAACCCTCACCCTGCATACACAGGGTCTGTACAGTGAACCTTACCCTGAATACACAGGGACCCTGTACAGTGACACTTACCCTGAATACACAGGGACCCTGTACTGTAATCCTTACCCTGAATACACAGGAATCCTGTACAATAACCCTTACCCTGAATACACAGGGACCCTGTACAGTAACCCTTACCCTGAATACAGAGGAACCCTGTACAGTGACCCTTACCCCGAATACACAGGGATCCTGTACAATAACCCTACCCTGAATAAACAGGGACCCTGTACAGTAACCCTTACCCTGAATACACAGGGACCATGTAGAGTGAACCTTACCCTGAATACACAGGGATCCTTTACAGTAATCCTTACCCTGAATACACAGGTATCCTGTACAATAACCTTTACCCTGAATAGACAGGGACCCTGTACAGTAACCCTTACCCTGAATACACAGGGACCCTGTACAGTGACCCTTACCCTGAATACACAGGGACCCTGTACAGTGACCCTTACCCTGAATACACAGGGATCTGTACAGTGACCCTTACCCTGAATACACAGGGACACTGTACAGTGACACTTAACCTGAATACGCAGGGACCCTGTAAGCGAACCTTACCCTGAATACACAGGGACCCTGTACAGTAACCCTTACACTGAATACACAGGGACCTGTACAGTGAACCTTACCCTGAATACACAGGGACCCTGTACAGTGAAACTTACCCTGAATACACAGGGACACTGTACAGTGACACTTAACCTGAATACACAGGGACCCTGTAAGCGACCCTTACCGTGAATACACAGGGACCCTTTACAGTAACCCTTACCCTGAATAGACAGGGACCAGTACAGTGACCCTTACCCTGAATACACAGGGACCCTGTACAGTGACCCTTACCCTGAATAAACAGGGATCCTGTACAATAACCCTTACCCTGAATACACAGGGACCCTGTACAGTAAACCTTACCCTGAAAACACAGGGACCCTGTTCAGTAACCCTTACCCTGAATACACAGGTACCCTGTGCAGGGACCCTTACCCTGAATACACAGAGACCCTGTACAGTAACCCTTACACTGAATACACAGGAAACCTGTACAGTGACACTTAACATGAATACACAGGGACCCTGTAAGCGACAATTACCCTGAATACACAGGGACCCTGTACAGTGACCATTACCTTGAATACACAGGTACCTGTACTGTGACACTTACCCTGAATAGACAGGGAGACAGTACAGTAACACTTAACCTGAATACACAGGGACCCTGTAAGCGACCCTTACCGTGAATACACAGGGACCCTTTACAGTAACCCTTACCCTGAATAGACAGGGACCTGTACAGTGACCCTTACCCTGAATACACAGGGACCCTGTACAGTGACACTTACCCTGAATACACAGGGACCCTGTACAGTGACCCTCAACCTGCATACACAGGGACCTGTACAGTGACCCTTACCCTGAATACACAGGGACCCTGTACAGTGACACTTACCCTGAATACACAGGGACCCTGTACAGTAATCCTTACCCTGAATACACAGGAATCCTGTACAATAACCCTTACCCTGAATACACAGGGACCCTGTACAGTAACCCTTACCCTGAATACAGAGGGACCCTGTACAGTGACCCTTACCCCGAATACACAGGGATCCTGTACAATAACCCTACCCTGAATAAACAGGGACCCTGTACAGTAACCCTTACCCTGAATACACAGGGACCCTGTAGAGTGACCCTTACCCTGAATACACAGGGATCCTTTACAGTAATCCTTACCCTGAATACACAGGTATCCTGTACAATAAACTTTACCCTGAATACACAGGGACCCTGTACAGTAATCCTTACCCTGAATACACAGGGACCCTCTACAGTGACCCTTACCTGAATACACAGGGACCCTGTACAGTGACCCTTACCCTGAATAAACAGGGATCTTGTACAATAACCCTTACCCTGAATACACAGGGATCCTGTACATTGATCCTTACCCTGAATACACAGGGACTCTGTACAGTAAACCTTAACCTGAATACACAGGGACCCTTTACAGTGACCCTTACCCTGAATACACAGGGATCTTGTACAATAAACCTTGCCCTGAATACACAGGGACCCTTTACAGTGACCCTAACCCTGAATGCTCAGGGATACTGTACAATAACCCTTACCTGAATACTCAGGTACCCTGTACAGTAACCCTTACCCTGAATACACAGGGACACTGTACAGTGTTACTTACCATGAATACACAGGGACTCAGTACAGTAACCCTTACCCTGAATAGACAGGGAAACTGTACAGTGACCCTTACCCTGAATAAACAGGGATCCTGTACAATAACCCTTACCCTGAATACACAGGGACCCTGTACAGTGACCCTTACCCTGAATAAACAGGGACACTGTACAGTAACATTTACCCTGATTACACAGCGTCCCTGTACAGTGACTCTTACCCTGAATAGACAGGGACCCTGTACAGTAACCCTTACCCTGAATACACAGGGACCCTGTACAGTGACCCTAACCCTGAATACACAGGTACCCAGTAAAGTGATCCTTACCCTGAATACACAGGGACGCTGTACAGTAAGCCTTTCCCTGAATACACAGGGACCCTGTACAGTGACACTTACCCTGAATACACAGGGATCCTGTAAAATAAACTTTACCATGAATACACAGGGACCCTGTACAGTGACCCTTACGCTGAATACACAAGGATCGTGTACAATAGACCTTACCCTGAATACACAGGGACCCAGTACAGTAACCCTTACCCTGAATAGACAGGGACACTGTACAGTGACACTTACCCTGAATAAAAAACGGATCCTGTACAATAACCCTTACCCTGAATACACAGGGACCCTGTACAGTGACCCTTACCCTGAATACACAAGGATCGTGTACAATAGCCCTTACCCTGAATATACAGGGACCCAGTACAGTAACCTTTCCCTGAATAGACAATGACCCTGTACATTGACCCTTACCCTGAATAAACAGGGATCCTGTACAATTACCCTTACCCTGAATACACAGGGACCCTGTACAGTAACCCTTACCCTGAAAACACAGGGACCCTGTTCAGCAACCCTTACCCTGAATACACAGGTACCCTGTGCAGTGACCCTTACCCTGAATACACAGAGACCCTGTACAGTAACCCTTACCCTGAATACACAGGAAACCTGTACAGTGACACTTAACCTGAATACACAGGGACCCTGTAAGCGACACTTAACCTGAATACACAGGGACCCTGTACAGTGACCATTACCTTGAATACACAGGGACCTGTACTGTGACACTTACCCTGAATACACAGGGACACTGTACAGTGACACTTAACCTGAATACACAGGGACCCTGTAAGCGACCCTTACCGTGAATACACAGGGACCCTTTACAGTAACCCTTACCCTGAATACACAGGGACCTGTACAGTGACCCTTACCCTGAATACACAGGGACCCTGTACAGTGACACTTACCCTGAATACACAGGGACCCTGTACAGTAACCCTCACCCTGCATACACAGGGACCTGTACAGTGACCCTTACCCTGAATACACAGGGACCCTGTACAGTGACACTTACCCTGAATACACAGGGACCCTGTACAGTAATCCTTACCCTGAATACACAGGAATCCTGTACAATAACCCTTACCCTGAATACAAAGGGACCCTGTACAGTAACCCTTACCCAGAATACAGAGGGACCCTGTACAGTGACCCTTACCCCGAATACACAGGGATCCTGTACAATAACCCTACCCTGAATAAACAGGGACCCTGTACAGTAACCCTTACCCTGAATACACAGGGACCCTGTAGAGTGACCCTTACCCTGAATACACAGGAATCCTTTACAGTAATCCTTACCCTGAATACACAGGTATCCTGTACAATAACCTTTACCCTGAATACACAGGGACTCTGTACAGTAATCCTTACCCTGAATACACAGGGACCCTGTACAGTGACCCTTACCTGAATACACAGGGACCCTGTACAGCGACCCTTACCCTGAATACACAGGGATCTGTACAGTGACCCTTACCCTGAATACACAGGGACACTGTACAGTGACACTTAACCTGAATACGCAGGGACCCTGTAAACGAATCTTACCCTGAATACACAGGGACTATGTACAGTAACCCTTATACTGAATACACAGGGACCTGTACAGTGAACCTTACCCTGAATACACAGGGACCCTGTACAGTGACACTTACCCTGAATACACAGGTTCCCTGTACAGTAACCCTTACCCTGAATACACAGGGAGCTGTACAGTGACTCTTACCCTGAATACACAGGGACCCTGTACAGTGACACTTACCCTGAATACACAGAGACCCTGTACAGTAACCCTGACGCTGAAAACACAGGGATACTTTACAGTGACCCTTACTCTGAATACACAGGGTCCCTTTACCGTAACCCATACCCTGAATACAAAGGGAACCTGTACAGTGACCCTTACCCTGAATACATAGGGATCCTGTACAATAGCCCTTACCCTGAATACACAGGGACCCTGTACAGTAACCCTTACCCTGAATACAAAGGGACCCTGTACAGTGACCCTTACCCTGAATACACAGGGATCATGTACAATAACCCTTACATGAATACACAGGGACCCTGTATAGTGACCCTAACCCTGAATACACAGGGATCCTGTACAATAACCCTTACCCTGAATACACAGGGACCCTGTACTGTAAACCTTACCATGAATACACAGGGACACTGTACAGTGACCCATACCCTGAATATACAGGGACCCTTTACAGTAACCCTTACCCTGAATAAACAGGGAACTTGTACAGTAACCCTTAACCTGAATAAACAGGGACCCTGTACAGTGACCCGTACCCTGAATAAACAGGGACACTGTACAGTAACATTTACCCTGATTACACAGCGTCCCTGTACAGTGACTCTTACACTGAATAGACAGGGTCCCTGTACAGTAACCCTTACCCTGAATACACAGGGACCCTGTACAGTGACCCTAACCCTGAATACACAGGTACCCAGTAAAGTGATCCTTACCCTGAATACACAGGGACCCTGTACAGTAAGCCTTTCCCTGAATACACAGGGACCCTGTACAGTGACACTTACCCTGAATTGACAGGGACCCTGTACAGTGACCCTTACCCTCAATACACAGGGACCCTGTAGAGTAACCCTTACTCTGAATACACAGGGACACTGTACACTGACACTTACCCTGAATACACAGGGACCGTTTACAGTAAGCCTTACCCTGAATACACAGGTACCCTTTACATTAACCCTTACCCTGAATACACAGGGACCCTGTACAGTAACCCTTACCCTGAATACACAGGGACACTGTTCACTGACCCTTACCCTGAATACACAGGGACCGTGTACAGTAACCCATACCCTGAATACACAGGGACCCTGTACAGTAACCCTTACCATGAATACACAGCGAATCTGTACAGTAACCCTTACCCTGAATACACAGGGACTCTGTACAGTAAACCTTACCCTGAATACACAGGGTCCCAGTACAGTAACCCTTACCCTGAATACACAGGGACCCTGTACAATAACCCTTACCCTGAATATACAGGGATACTGTACAGTGAACCTTACCCTGAATACACAGGGTCCCTGTATCGTACCCCTTACCCTGAATACACAGGGATACTGTACAATAACCCTTACCTGAATACACAGGTACCCTGTACAGTAACCCTTACCCTGAATACACAGGGACACTGTACAGTGTTCCTTACCATGAATATACAGGGACCCTGTACAGAAACCCTTACCCTGAATACATAGGGACCCTGTAGAGTAACCCTTACCCTGAATACACAGGGACCCTGTACAGTGACCCTTACCCTGAATACACAGGGATCCTGTACATTGATCCTTACCCTGAATACACAGGGACTCTGTACAGTAAACCTTAACCTGAATACACAGGGACCCTTTACAGTGACCCTTACCCTGAATACACAGGGATCTTGTACAATAAACCTTGCCCTGAATACACAGGGACCCTTTACAGTGACCCTAACCCTGAATGCTCAGGGATACTGTACAATAACCCTTACCTGAATACTCAGGTACCCTGTACAGTAACCCTTACCCTGAATACACAGGGACACTGTACAGTGTTACTTACCATGAATATACAGGGACCCTGTACAGTAACCCTTACCCTGAATACATAGGGACCCTGTACAGTAACCCTTACCCTGAATACACAGGGACCCTGTACAGTGACCCTTACCCTGAATACACAGGGATCCTGTACAGTGATCCTTACCCTGAATAAACAGGGACTCTGTACAGTAAACCTTAACCTGAATACACAGGGACCCTGTACAGTAACCCTTACACTGAATAAACAGGGACCCTGTACAATAACCCTTACCCTGAATACACAGGGACACTGTACAGTGACCCTTACCCTGAATACACAGGGACCCTGTACAGTGACCTTTACCCTGAATACACAGGGATCCTGTACAATAACCCTTACCCTGAATACACAGGGAGACTGTACAGTGACCTTTACCCTGAATATATAAGGATCGTGTACAATAGCCCTTACCCTGAATACACAGGGACCCAGTACAGTAACACTTACCCTGAATAGACAGGGACCCTGTACAGTGACCCTTACCCTGAATAAACAGGGATCCTGTACAATAACCCTTACCCTGAATACACAGGGACCCTGTACAGTGACCCTTACCCTGAATACACAAGGATCGTGTACAATAGCCCTTACCCTGAATACACAGGCACCCAGTACAGTAACCCTTACCCTGAATAGACAGGGACCCTGTACAGTGACCCTTACCCTGAATAAACAGGGATCCTGTACAATAACCCTTACCCTGAATACACAGGGACCCTGTACAGTAACCCTAACTCTGAAAACACAGGGACCCTGTAGAGTGACACTTAAGCTGAATACACAGGGACCCTGTAAGCGACCCTTAACCTGAATACACAGGGACTCTGTACAGTAACCCTTACCCTGAATACACAGGGACCCTGTACAGTGACCCTTACCCTGAATACACAGGGATCCTGTACAATAAACCTTACCATGAATACACAGGGACCCTGTACAGTGACCCTTACACTGAATACACAAGGATCGTGTACACTAGACCTTACCCTGAATACACAGGGACTCAGTACAGTAACCCTTACCCTGAATAGACAGGGACACTGTACAGTGACCCTTACCCTGAATAAACAGGGATCCTGTACAATAACCCTTACCCTGAATACACAGGGACCCTGTACAGTGACCCTTACCCTGAATACACAAGGATCGTGTACAATAGCCCTTACCCTGAATACACAGGGACCCAGTACAGTAACCTTTCCCTGAATAGACAGTGACCCTGTACAGTGACCCTTACCCTGAATAAACAGGGATCCTGTACAATAACCCTTACCATGAATACACAGCGAATCTGTACAGTAACCCTTACCCTGAATACACAGGGACTCTGTACAGTAAACCTTACCCTGAATACACAGGGTCCCAGTACAGTAACCCTTACCCTGAATACACAGGGACCCTGTACAATAACCCTTACCCTGAATATACAGGGATACTGTACAGTGAACCTTACCCTGAATACACAGGGTCCCTGTATCGTACCCCTTACCCTGAATACACAGGGATACTGTACAATAACCCTTACCTGAATACACAGGTATCCTGTACAGTAACCCTTACCCTGAATACACAGGGACACTGTACAGTGTTCCTTACCATGAATATACAGGGACCCTGTACAGAAACCCTTACCCTGAATACATAGGGACCCTATAGAGTAACCCTTACCCTGAATACACAGGGACCCTGTACAGTGACCCTTACCCTGAATACACAGGGATCCTGTACATTGATCCTTACCCTGAATACACAGGGACTCTGTACAGTAAACCTTAACCTGAATACACAGGGACCCTTTACAGTGACCCTTACCCTGAATACACAGGGATCTTGTACAATAAACCTTGCCCTGAATACACAGGGACCCTTTACAGTGACCCTAACCCTGAATGCTCAGGGATACTGTACAATAACCCTTACCTGAATACTCAGGTACCCTGTACAGTAACCCTTACCCTGAATACACAGGGACACTGTACAGTGTTACTTACCATGAATATACAGGGACCCTGTACAGTAACCCTTACCCTGAATACATAGGGACCCTGTACAGTAACCCTTACCCTGAATACACAGGGACCCTGTACAGTGACCCTTACCCTGAATACACAGGGATCCTGTACAGTGATCCTTACCCTGAATAAACAGGGACTCTGTACAGTAAACCTTAACCTGAATACACAGGGACCCTGTACAGTAACCCTTACACTGAATACACAGGGACCCTGTACAATAACCCTTACCCTGAATACACAGGGACACTGTACAGTGACCCTTACCCTGAATACACAGGGACCCTGTACAGTGACCTTTACCCTGAATACACAGGGATCCTGTACAATAACCCTTACCCTGAATACACAGGGAGACTGTACAGTGACCTTTACCCTGAATATATAAGAATCGTGTACAATAGCCCTTACCCTGAATACACAGGGACCCAGTACAGTAACACTTACCCTGAATAGACAGGGACCCTGTACAGTGACCCTTACCCTGAATAAACAGGGATCCTGTACAATAACCCTTACCCTGAATACACAGGGACCCTGTACAGTGACCCTTACCCTGAATACACAAGGATCGTGTACAATAGCCCTTACCCTGAATACACAGGCACCCAGTACAGTAACCCTTACCCTGAATAGACAGGGACCCTGTACAGTGACCCTTACCCTGAATAAACAGGGATCCTGTACAATAACCCTTACCCTGAATACACAGGGACCCTGTACAGTAACCCTAACTCTGAAAACACAGGGACCCTGTAGAGTGACACTTAAGCTGAATACACAGGGACCCTGTAAGCGACCCTTAACCTGAATACACAGGGACTCTGTACAGTAACCCTTACCCTGAATACACAGGGACCCTGTACAGTGACCCTTACCCTGAATACACAGGGATCCTGTACAATAAACCTTGCCATGAATACACAGGGACCCTGTACAGTGACCCTTACACTGAATACACAAGGATCGTGTACACTAGACCTTACCCTGAATACACAGGGACTCAGTACAGTAACCCTTACCCTGAATAGACAGGGACACTGTACAGTGACCCTTACCCTGAATAAACAGGGATCCTGTACAATAACCCTTACCCTGAATACACAGGGACCCTGTACAGTGACCCTTACCCTGAATACACAAGGATCGTGTACAATAGCCCTTACCCTGAATACACAGGGACCCAGTACAGTAACCTTTCCCTGAATAGACAGGGACCCTGTACAGTGACCCTTACCCTGAATAAACAGGGATCCTGTACAATAACCCTTACCCTGAATACACAGGGACCCTGTACAGTAAACCTTACCCTGAAAACACAGGGACCCTGTTCAGTAACCCTTACCCTGAATACACAGGTACCCTGTGCAGTGACCCTTACCCTGAATACACAGAGACCCTGTACAGTAACCCTTACACTGAATACACAGGGACCCTGTACAGTGACACTTAACCTGTATACACAGGGACCCTGTAAGCGACCCTTACCCTGAATACACAGGGACCCTGTACAGTGACCATTACCTTGAATACACAGGGACCTGTACTGTGACACTTACCCTGAATACACAGGGACACTGTACAGTGACACGTAACCTGAATACACAGGGACCCTGTAAGCGACCCTTACCGTGAATACACAGGGACCCTTTACAGTAACCCTTACCCTGAATACACAGGAACCTGTACAGTGACCCTTACCCTGAATACACAGGGACCCTGTACAGTAACCCTTACACTGAATACACAGGGACCTGTACAGTGAACCTTACCCTGAATACACAGGGACCCTGTACAGTGACACTTACCCTGAATACACAGGTTCCCTGTACAGTAACCCTTACCCTGAATACACAGGTTGCTGTACAGTGACTCTTACCCTGAATACACAGGGACCCTGTACAGTGACACTTACCCTGAATACACAGGGACCCTGTACAGTAACCCTTACGCTGAAAACACAGGGATCCTTTATAGTGACCCTTACTCTGAATACACAGGGTCCCTTTACCGTAACCCTTACCCTGAATACATAGGGATCCTGTACAATAGCCCTTACCCTGAATACACAGGGACCCTGTACAGTAACCCTTACCCTGAATACAAAGGGACCCTGTACAGTGACCCTTACCCTGAATACACAGGGACCCTGTACAGTAACCCTTACCCTGAATACACAGGGATCCTGTACAATAACCCTTACCGTGAATACACAGGGACCCTGTATAGTGACCCTAACCCTGAATACACAGGGATCCTGTACAATAACCCTTACCCTGAATACACAGGGACCCTGTACTGTAAACCTTACCATGAATACACAGGGACACTGTACAGTGACCCATAACCTGAATATACAGGGACCCTGTACAGTAACCCTTACCCTGAATAAACAGGGAACTTGTACAGTAACCCTTACCCTGAATACACAGGGACCCTGTACAGTGACCCTTACCCTGAATAAACAGGGACACTGTACAGTAACATTTACCCAGATTACACAGCGTCCCTGTACAGTGACTCTTACCCTGAATAGACAGGGACCCTGTACAGTAACCCTTACCCTGAATACACAGGGACCCTGTACAGTGACCCTAACCCTGAATACACAGGTACCCAGTAAAGTGATCCTTACCCTGAATACACAGGGACCCTGTACAGTAAGCCTTTCCCTGAATAAACAGGGACCCTGTACAGTGACACTTACCCTGAATAGACAGGGACCCTGTACATTAACGCTTACTCTGAATACACACGGACACTTTACAGTAACCCATACCCTGAATACACAGGGACCCTGAACAGTAACCCTTGCCCTGAATACACAGGGACACTGTTCACTGACCCTTACCCTGAATACACAGGGACCGTGTACAGTAACCCATACCCTGAATACACAGGGACCCTGTACAGTAACCCTTACCATGAATACACAGCGAATCTGTACAGTAACCCTTACCCTGAATACACAGGGACTCTGTACAGTAAACCTTACCCTGAATACACAGGGTCCCTGTACAGTAACCCTTACCCTGAATACACAGGGATACTGTACAGTGAACCTTACCCTGAATACACATGGTCCCTGTACCGTAACCCTTACCCTGAATACACAGGGATACTGTACAATAAACCTTACCTGAATACACAGGTACCCTGTACAGTAACCCTTACCCTGAATACACAGGGACACTGTAGAGTGTTCCTTACCATGAATATACAGGGACCCTGTACAGTAACTCTTACCCTGAATACATAGGGACCCTGTACAGTAACCCTTACCCTGAATACACAGGGACCCTGTACAGTGACCCTAACCCTGAATACACAGGGATCCTGTACAGTGATCCTTACCCTGAATACACAGGGACTCTGTACAGTAAACCTTAACCTGAATACACAGGGACCCTTTACCGTGACCCTTATCCTGAATACACAGGGATCCTGTACAATAACCCTTGCCCTGAATACACAGGGACCCTTTACAGTGACCCTAACCCTGAATACTCAGGGATACTGTACAATAACCCTTACCTGAATACACAGGTACCCTGTACAGTAACCCTTACCCTGAATACACAGGGACACTGTACAGTGTTCCTTACCATGAATATACAGGGACCCTGTACAGTAACCCTTACCCTGAATACATAGGGACCCTGTACAGTAACCCTTACCCTGAATACACAGGGACCCTGTACAGTGACCCTTACCCTGAATACACAGGGATCCTGTTCAGTGATCCTTACCCTGAATAAACAGGGACTCTGTACAGTAAACCTTAACCTGAATACACAGGGACCCTGTACAGTAACCCTTACCCTGAATACACAGGGACCCTGTACAATAACCCTTACCCTGAATACACAAGGACACTGTACAGTGACCCTTACCCTGAATACACAGGGACCCTGTACAGTGACCCTTACCCTGAATACACAGGGATCCTGTACAATAACCCTTACCCTGAATACACAGGGACACTGTACAGTGACCTTTACCCTGAATATATAAGGATCGTGTACAATAGCCCTTACCCTGAATACACAGGGACCCAGTACAGTAACACTTACCCTGAATAGACAGGGACCCTGTACAGTGACCCTTACC
Source organism: Pristiophorus japonicus (assembly GCF_044704955.1). Classification (NCBI taxonomy): domain Eukaryota; kingdom Metazoa; phylum Chordata; class Chondrichthyes; family Pristiophoridae; genus Pristiophorus; species Pristiophorus japonicus. The sequence goes on from NC_092011.1 coordinate 9,144,170, forward strand.
CTGAATAAACAGGGATCCTGTACAATAACCCTTACCCTGAATACACAGGGACCCTGTACAGTGACCCTTACCCTGAAAACACAAGGATCGTGTACAATAGCCCTTACCCTGAATACACAGGCACCCAGTACAGTAACCCTTACCCTGAATAGACAGGGACCCTGTACAGTGACCCTTACCCTGAATAAACAGGGATCTTGTACAATAACCCTTACCCTGAATACACAGGGACCCTGTACAGTAAACCTAACTCTGAAAACACAGGGACCCTGTAGAGTGACACTTAAGCTGAATAAACAGGGACCCTGTAAGCGACCCTTACCCTGAATACACAGGGACTCTGTACAGTAACCCTTACCCTGAATATACAGGGACCCTGTACATTGACCCTTACCCTGAATACAAAGGGATCCTGTACAATAAACCTTACCATGAATAAACAGGGACCCTGTACAGTGACCCTTACACTGAATACACAAGGATCGTGTACAATAGACCTTACCCTGAATACACAGGGACTCAGTACAGTGACCCTTACCCTGAATAAACAGGGATCCTGTACAATAACCCTTACCCTGAATACACAGGGACCCTGTACAGTGACCCGTACCCTGAATAAACAGGGACACTGTACAGTAACATTTACCCTGATTACACAGCGTCCCTGTACAGTGATTCTTACCCTGAATAGACAGGGACCCTGTACAGTAACCCTTACCCTGAATACACAGGGACCCTGTACAGTGACCCTAACCCTGAATACACAGGTACCCAGTAAAGTGATCCTAACCCTGAATACACAGGGACCCTGTACAGTAAGCCTTTCCCTGAATACACAGGGACCCTGTACAGTGACACTTACCCTGAATACACAGGGATCCTGTAAAATAAACCTTACCATGAATACACAGGGACCCTGTACAGTGACCCTTACGCTGAATACACAAGGATCGTGTACAATAGACCTTACCCTGAATACACAGGGACCCAGTACAGTAACCCTTACCCTGAATAGACAGGGACACTGTACAGTGACACTTACCCTGAATAAAAAACGGATCCTGTACAATAACCCTTACCCTGAATACACAGGGACCCTGTACAGTGACCCTTACCCTGAATACACAAGGATCGTGTACAATAGCCCTTACCCTGAATACACAGGGTCCCAGTACAGTAACCTTTCCCTGAATAGACAATGACCCTGTACATTGACCCTTACCCTGAATAAACAGGGATCCTGTACAATAACCCTTACCCTGAATACACAGGGACCCTGTACAGTAACCCTTACCCTGAAAACACAGGGACCCTGTTCAGTAACCCTTACCCTGAATACACAGGTACCCTGTGCAGTGACCCTTACCCTGAATACACAGAGACCCTGTACAGTAACCCTTACCCTGAATACACAGGAAACCTGTACAGTGACACTTAAACTGAATACACAGGGACCCTGTAAGCGACACTTACCCTGAATACACAGGGACCCTGTACAGTGACCATTACCTTGAATACACAGGGACCTGTACTGTGACACTTAACCTGAATACACAGGGACACTGTACAGTGACACTTAACCTGAATACGCAGGGACCCTGTAAGCGACCCTTACCGTGAATACACAGGGACCCTTTACAGTAACCCTTACCCTGAATACACAGGGACCTGTACAGTGACCCTTACCCTGAATACACAGGGACCCTGTACAGTGACACTTAACCTGAATACACAGGGACCCTGTACAGTAACCCTCACCCTGCATACACAGGGACCTGTACAGTGACCCTTACCCTGAATACACAGGGACCCTGTACAGTGACACTTACCCTGAATACACAGAGACCCTGTACAGTAATCCTTACCCAGAATACACAGGAATCCTGTACAATAACCCTTACCCTGAATACAAAGGGACCCTGTACAGTAACCCTTACCCAGAATACAGAGGGACCCTGTACAGTGACCCTTACCCCGAATACACAGGGATCCTGTACAATAACCCTACCCTGAATAAACAGGGACCCTGTACAGTAACCCTTACCCTGAATACACAGGGACCCTGTAGAGTGACCCTTACCCTGAATACACAGGGATCCTTTACAGTAATCCTTACCCTGAATACACAGGTATCCTGTACAATAAACTTTACCCTGAATACACAGGGACCCTGTACAGTAATCCTTACCCTGATTACACAGGGACCCTGTACAGTGACCCTTACCTGAATACACAGGGACCCTGTACAGCGACCCTTACCCTGAATACACAGGGATCTGTACAGTGACCCTTACCCTGAATACACAGGGACACTGTACAGTGACACTTAACCTGAATACGCATGGAACCTGTAAACGAATCTTACCCTGAATACTCAGGGACCCTGTACAGTAACCCTTACACTGAATACATAGGGACCTGTACAGTGAACCTTACCCTGAATACACAGGGACCCTGTACAGTGATACTTACCCTGAATACACAGGTTCCCTGTACAGTAACCCTTACCCTGAATACACAGGGAGCTGTACAGTGACTCTTACCCTGAATACACAGGGCCCCTGTACAGTGACATTTACCCTGAATACACAGAGACCCTGTACAGTAACCCTGACGCTGAAAACACATGGATACTTTACAGTGACCCTTACTCTGAATACACAGGGTCCCTTTACCGTAATCCTTACCCTGAATACATAGGGATCCTGTACAATAGCCCTTACCCTGAATACACAGGGACCCTGTACAGTAACCCTTACCCTGAATACAAAGGGACCCTGTACAGTGACCCTTACCCGGAATACATAGGGATCCTGTACAATAGCCCTTACCCTGAATACACAGGGACCCTGTACAGTAACCCTTACCCTGAATACAAAGGGACCCTGTACAGTGACCCTTACCCTGAATACACAGGGATCATGTACAATAACCCTTACATGAATACACAGGGACCCTGTATAGTGACCCTAACCCTGAATACACAGGGATCCTGTACAATAACCCTTACCCTGAATACACAGGGACCCTGTACTGTAAACCTTACCATGAATACACAGGGACACTGTACAGTGACCCATACCCTGAATATACAGGGACCATGTACAGTAACCCTTACCCTGAATAAACAGGGAACTTGTACAGTAACCCTTAACCTGAATACACAGGGACCCTGTATAGTGACCCTTACCCTGAATAAACAGGGACACTGTACAGTAACATTTACCCTGATTACACAGCGTCCCTGTACAGTGACTCTTACCCTGAATAGACAGGGACCCTGTACAGTAACCCTTACCCTGAATACACAGGGACCCTGTACAGTGAACCTGACCCTGAATACACAGGTACCCAGTAAAGTGATCCTTACCCTGAATACACAGGGACCCTGTACAGTAAGCCTTTCCCTGTATACACAGGGACCCTGTACAGTGACACTTACCCTGAATTGACAGGGACCCTGTACATTAACCCTTACTCTGAATACACACGGACACTTTACAGTAACCCATACCCTGAATACACAGGGACCCTGTACAGTGACCCTAACCCTGAATAAACAGGGACCGTTTACAGTAAGCCTTACCCTGAATACACAGGTACCCTTTACATTAACCCTTACCCTGAATACACAGGGACCCTGTACAGTAACCCTTACCCTGAATACACAGGGACACTGTTCACTGACCCTTACCCTGAATACACAGGGACCGTGTACAGTAACCCATACCCTGAATACACAGGGACCCTGTACAGTAACCCTTACCATGAATACACAGCGAATCTGTACAGTAACCCTTACCCTGAATACACAGGGACTCTGTACAGTAAACCTTACCCTGAATACACAGGGTCCCAGTACAGTAACCCTTACCCTGAATACACAGGGACCCTGTACAATAACCCTTACCCTGAATACACAGGGATACTGTACAGTGAACCTTACCCTGAATACACAGGGTCCCTGTACCGTACCCCTTACCCTGAATACACAGGGATACTGTACAATAACCCTTACCTGAATACACAGGTACCCTGTACAGTAACCCTTACCCTGAATACACAGGGACACTGTACAGTGTTCCTTACCATGAATATACAGGGACCCTGTACAGAAAGCCTTACCCTGAATACATAGGGACCCTGTAGAGTAACCCTTACCCTGAATACACAGGGACCCTGTACAGTGACCCTTACCCTGAATACACAGGGATCCTGTACAGTGATCCTTACCCTGAATACACAGGGACTCTGTACAGTAAACCTTAACCTGAATACACAGGGACCCTTTACAGTGACCCTTACCCTGAATACACAGGGATCTTGTACAATAAACCTTGCCCTGAATACACAGGGACCCTTTACAGTGACCCTAACCCTGAATACTCAGGGATACTGTACAATAACCCTTACCTGAATACTCAGGTACCCTGTACAGTAACCCTTACCCTGAATACACAGGGACACTGTACAGTGTTCCTTACCATGAATATACAGGGACCCTGTACAGTAACCCTTACCCTGAATACATAGGGACCCTGTACAGTAACCCTTACCCTGAATACACAGGGACCCTGTACAGTGACCCTTACCCTGAATACACAGGGATCCTGTACAGTGATCCTTACCCTGAATAAACAGGGACTCTGTACAGTAAACCTTAACCTGAATACACAGGGACCCTGTACAGTAACCCTTACCCTGAATACACAGGGACCCTGTACAATAACCCTTACCCTGAATACACAGGGACACTGTACAGTGACCCTTACCCTGAATACACAGGGACCCTGTACAGTGACCTTTACCCTGAATACACAGGGATCCTGTACAATAACCCTTACCCTGAATACACAGGGACACTGTACAGTGACCTTTACCCTGAATATATAAGGATCGTGTACAATAGCCCTTACCCTGAATACACAGGGACCCAGTACAGTAACACTTACCCTGAATAGACACGGACCCTGTACAGTGACCCTTACCCTGAATAAACAGGGATCCTGTACAATAACCCTTACCCTGAATACACAGGGACCCTGTACAGTGACCCTTACCCTGAATACACAAGGATCGTGTACAATAGCCCTTACCCTGAATACACAGGCACCCAGTACAGTAACCCTTACCCTGAATAGACAGGGACCCTGTACAGTGACCCTTACCCTGAATAAACAGGGATCCTGTACAATAACCCTTACCCTGAATACACAGGGACCCTGTACAGTAACCCTAACTCTGAAAACACAGGGACCCTGTAGAGTGACACTTAAGCTGAATACACAGGGACCCTGTAAGCGACCCTTAACCTGAATACACAGGGACTCTGTGCAGTAACCCTTACCCTGAATACACAGGGACCCTGTACAGTGACCCTTACCCTGAATACACAGGGATCCTGTACAATAAACCTTACCATGAATACACAGGGACCCTGTACAGTGACCCTTACACTGAATACACAAGGATCGTGTACAATAGACCTTACCCTGAATACACAGGGACTCAGTACAGTAACCTTTACCCTGAATAGACAGGGACACTGTACAGTGACCCTTACCCTGAATAAACAGGGATCCTGTACAATAACCCTTACCCTGAATACACAGGGACCCTGTACAGTGACCTTTACCCTGAATACACAAGGATGTGTACAATAGCCCTTACCCTGAATACACAGGGACCCAGTACAGTAACCTTTCCCTGAATAGACAGGGACCCTATTCAGTAACCCTTACCCTGAATACACAGGTACCCTGTACAGTAACCCTTACATTGAATACACAGGGACCCTGTACAGTGACACTTAACCTGAATACACAGGGACCCTGTAAGCGACCCTTACCCTGAATACACAGGGACCCTGTACAGTGACCATTACCTTGAATACACAGGGACCTGTACTGTGACACTTACCCGGAATACACAGGGACACTGTACAGTGACACTTAACCTGAATACACAGGGACCCTGTAAGCGACACTTACCGTGAATACACAGGGACCCTTTACAGTAACCCTTACCCTGAATACACAGGAACCTGTACAGTGACCCTTACCCTGAATACACAGGGACCCTGTACAGTGACACTTACCCTGAATACACAGGGACCCTGTACAGTAACCCTCATCCTGCATACACAGGGACCTGTACGGTGACCCTTACCCTGAATACACAGGGACCCTGTACAGTGACACTTACCCTGAATACACAGGGACCCTGTACAGTAACCCTTACACTGAAAACACAGGGATCCTTTACAGTGACCCTTACTGTGAATACACAGGGATCCTGTACAGTAACCCTTACCCTGAAAACAGAGGGACCCTGTACAGTGACCCTTACCCCGAATACACAGGGATCCTGTACAATAACCCTACCCTGAATAAACAGGGACCCTGTACAGTAACCGTTACCCTGAATACACAGGGACCCTGTAGAGTGACCCTTACCCTGAATACACAGGGATCCTTTACAGTAATCCTTACCCTGAATACACAGGTATCCTGTACAATAACCTTTATCCTGAATACACAGGGACCCTGTACAGTAATCCTTACCCTGAATACACAGGGACCCTGTACAGTGAACCTTACCCTGAATACACAGGGACCCTGTACAGTGACCCTTACCCTGAATACACAGGGATCTGTACAGTGACCCTTACCCTGAATACACAGGGACACTGTACAGTGACACTTAACCTGAATACGCAGGGACCCTGTAAGCGAACCTTACCCTGAATACACAGGGACCCTGTACAGTAACCCTTACACTGAATACACAGGGACCTGTACAGTGAACGTTACCCTGAATACACACGGACCCTGTACAGTGACACTTACCCTGAATACACAGGTTCCCTGTACAGTAACCCTTACCCTGAATACACAGGGAGCTGTACATTGACTCTTACCCTGAATACACAGGGACCCTGTACAGTGACACTTACCCTGAATACACAGGGACCCTGTACAGTAACCCTTACACTGAAAACACAGGGATCCTTTACAGTGACCCTTACTGTGAATATACAGGGTCCCTTTACCGTAACCCTTACCCTAAATACATAGGGATCCTGTACAATAGCCCTTACCCTGAATACACAGGGACCCTGTACCTTAAACCTTACCCTGAATACAACGGGACCCTGTACAGTGACCCTTACCCTGAATACACAGGGATCCTGTACAATAACCGTTACATGAATACACAGGGACCCTGTATAGTGACCCTAACCCTGAATACACAGGGATCCTGTACAATAACCCTTACCCTGAATACACAGGGACCCTGTACTGTAAACCTTACCATGAATACACAGGGACACTGTACAGTGACCCATACCCTGATTATACAGGGACCCTGTACAATAACCCTTGCCCTGAATACACAGGGACCCTTTACAGAGACCCTAACCCTGGATACTGTACAATAACCCTTACCTGAATACACAGGTACCCTGTACAGTAACCCTTACCCTGAATACACAGGGACACTGTACAGTGTTCCTTACCATGAATATACAGGGACCCTGTACAGTAACCCTTACCCTGAATACATAGGGACCCTGTACAGTAACCCTTACCCTGAATACACAGGGACCCTGTACAGTGACCCTTACCCTGAATACACAGGGATCCTGTACAGTAACCCTTACCCTGAATAAAGAGGGAACCTGTACAGTAAACCTTACCCTGAATACACAGGGACCCTGTACAGTGACCCTTACACTGAATAAACAGGGACACTGTACAGTAACATTTACCCAGATTACACAGCGTCCCTGTACAGTGACTCTTACCCTGAATACACAGGGACCCTGTACAGTGATCCTTACCCTGAATACACAGGGATCCTGTACAATAACCCTTACCCTGAATACACAGGGACACTGTACAGTGACCTTTACCCTGAATATATAAGGATCGTGTACAATAGCCCTTACCCTGAATACACAGGGACCCAGTACAGTAACACTTACCCTGAATAGACAGGGACCCTGTACAGTGACCCTTACCCTGAATAAACAGGGATCCTGTACAATAACCCTTACCCTGAATACACAGGGACCCTGTACAGTGACCCTTACCCTGAATACACAAGGATCGTGTACAATAGCCCTTACCCTGAATACACAGGCACCCAGTACAGTAACCCTTACCCTGAATAGACAGGGACCCTGTACAGTGACCCTTACCCTGAATAAACAGGGATCCTGTACAATAACCCTTACCCTGAATACACAGGTACCCTGTACAGTAACCCTAACTCTGAAAACACAGGGACCCTGTAGAGTGACACTTAAGCTGAATACACAGGGACCCTGTAAGCGACCCTTAACCTGAATACACAGGGACTCTGTACAATAACCCTTACCCTGAATACACAGGGACCCTGTACAGTGACCCTTACCCTGAATACACAGGGATCCTGTACAAATAACCTTACCATGAATACACAGGGACCCTGTACAGTGACCCTCACATTGAATACACAAGGATCGTGTACAATAGACCTTACCCTAAATACACAGGGACTCAGTACAGTAACCCTTACCCTGAATAGACAGGGACACTGTACAGTGACCCTTACCCTGAATAAACAGGGATCCTGTACAATAACCCTTACCCTGAATACACAGGGACCCTGTACAGTGACCCTTACCCTGAATACACAAGGATCGTGTACAATAGCCCTTACCTGAATACACAGGGACCCAGTACAGTAACCTTTCCCTGAATAGACAGTGACCCTGTACAGTGACCCTTACCCTGAATAAACAGGGATCCTGGACAATAACCCTTACCCTGAATATACAGGGACACTGTACAGTAACCCTTACCCTGAAAACACAGGGACCCTGTTCAGTAACCCTTACCCTGAATACACAGGTACCCTGTGCAGTGACCCTTACCCTGAATACACAGAGACCATGTACAGTAACCCTTACACTGAATACACAGGGACCCTATACAGTGACACTTACCCTGAATACACAGGGACCCTGTACAGTGCCCATTACCTTGAATACACAGGGACCTGTACTGTGACACTTACCCTGAATACACAGGGAAAGTGTACAGTGATACTTAACCTGAATACACAGGGACCCTGTAAGCGACCCTTACCGTGAATACACAGGGACCCTTTACAGTAACCCTTACCCTGAATACACAGGAACCTGTACATTGATCCTTACCCTGAATACACAGGGACCCTGTACAGTGACACTTACCCTGAATACACAGGGACCCTGTACAGTAACCCTCACCCTGCATACACAGGGACCTGTACAGTGACCCTTACCCTGAATACACAGGGACCCTGTACAGTGACACTTACCCTGAATACTCAGGACCCTGTGCAGTAACCCTTACCCTGAATACACAGGAATCCTGTACAATAACCCTTACCCTGAATACACAGGGACCATGTACAGTAACCCTTACCCTGAATAAAGAGGGACCCTGTGCAGTGACCCTTACCCCGAATACACAGGGATCCTGTACAATAACCCTTACCCTGAATACACAGGGACCCTGTACAGTAACCCTTACCCTGAATATACAGGGACCCTGTAGAGTGACCCTTTCCCTGAATACACAGGGACCCTGTACAGTGACCCTTACCCTGAATACACAGGTATCCTGTACAATAACCTTTACCCTGAATACACAGGGACCCTGTACAGTAACCCTTACCCTGAATACACAGGGACCCTGTACAGTGACCCTTACCCTGAATACACAGGGACCCTGTACTGTGACCCTTACCCTGAATACACAGGGATCTGTACAGTGACCCTTACCATGAATACACAGGGACACTGTACAGTGACACTTAACCTGAATACGCAGGGACCCTGTAAGCGAACCTTACCCTGAATACACAGGGACCCTGTACAGTAACCCTTACACTGAATACACAGGGACCTCTACAGTGAACCTTACCCTGAATACACAGGGACCCTGTACAGTGACACTTACCCTGAATACACAGGTTCCCTGTACAGTAACCCTTACCCTGAATACACAGGGAGCTGTACAGTGACTCTTACCCTGAATACACAGGGACCCTGTACAGTGACACTTACCCTGAATACACAGGAACCCTGTACAGTAACCCTTACGCTGAAAACACAGGGATCCTTTACAGTGACCCTTACTCTGAATACACAGGGTCCCTGTACCTTAACCCTTACCCTGAATACGTAGGGATCCTGTACAATAGCCCTTACCCTGAATACACAGGGACCCTGTACAGTAACCCTTACCCTGAATACAAAGGGACCCTGTACAGTGACCCTTACCTTGAATAAACAGGGATCCTGTACAATAACCCTTACCGTGAATACACAGGTACCCTGTATAGTGACCCTAACCCTGAATACACAGGGATCCTGTACAATAACCCTTACCCTGAATACACAGGGACCCTGTACTGTAACCCTTACCATGAATACACAGGGACACTGTACAGTGACCCATACCCTGAATATACAGGGACCCTGTACAGTAACCCTTACCCTGAATAAACAGGGAACTTGTACAGTAACCCTTACCCTCAATACACAGGGATGCTGTACAGTGACATTTACCCAGAATAAACAGGGACACTGTACAGTAACCCTTACCCTGATTACACAGGGTCCCTGTACAGTGACAATTACCCTGAATAGACAGGGACCCTGTACAGTAAACCTTACCCTGAATACACAGGGACCCTGTACAGTGACCCTAACGCTGAATACACAGGTACCCAGTAAAGTGATCCTTACCCAGAATACACAGGGACCCTGTACAGTAAGTCTTTCCCTGAATACACAGGGACCCTGTACAGTGACCCTTACCCTGAATAGACAGGGACCCTGTACATTAATCCTTACCCTGAATACACACGGACACTTTACACTAACCCATACCCTGAATACACAGGGACCCTGTACAGTGACCCTAACCCTGAATAAACAGGGACCCTGTACAGTGACCCTTACCCTCAATACACAGGGACCCTTTACAGTAACCCTTACTCTGAATACACAGGGGCACTGTACACTGACACTTACCCTGAATACACAGGGACCGTGTACAGTAACCCTTACCCTGAATAAACAGATACCCTTTACAGTAACCCTTACCCTGAATAAACAGGGACCCTGTACAGTAACCCTTACCCTGAATACACAGGGACACTGTACAGTGAACCTTACCCTGAATACACAGGGTCCCTTTACAGTAACCCTTACCCTGAATACACAGGGACCCTGTACAGTAACCCTCACCCTGCATACACAGGGACGTGTACAGTGACCCTTACCCTGAATACACAGGGACCCTGTACAGTGACACTTACCCTGAATACTCAGGGACCCTGTGCAGTAACCCTTACCCTGAATACACTGGAATCCTGTACAATAACCCTTACCCTGAATACACAGGGACCCTGTACAGTAACCCTTACCCTGAATAAAGAGGAACCCTGTACAGTGACCCTTACCCCGAATACACAGTGATCCTGTACAATAACCCTTACCCTGAATACACAGGGACCCTGTACAGTAACCCTTACCCTGAATATACAGGGACCCTGTAGAGTGACCCTTACCCTGAATACACAGGGATCCTTTACAGTAATCCTAACCCTGAATACACAGGTATCCTGTACAATAACCTTTACCCTGAATACACAGGGACCCTGTACAGTAACCCTTACCCTGAATACACAGGGACCCTGTACAGTGACCCTTACCCTGAATACACAGGGACCCTGTACTGTGACCCTTACCCTGAATACACAGGGATCTGTACAGTGACCCTTACCATGAATACACAGGGACACTGTACAGTGACACTTAACCTGAATACGCAGGGACCCTGTAAGCGAACCTTACCCTGAATACACAGGGACTCTGTACAGTAACCCTTACACTGAATACACAGGGACCTCTACAGTGAACCTTACCCTGAATACACAGGGACCCTGTACATTGACACTTACCCTGAATACACAGGTTCCCTGTACAGTAACCCTTACCCTGAATACACAGGGAGCTGTACAGTGACTCTTACCCTGAATACACAGGGACCCTGTACAGTGACACTTACCCTGAATACACAGGAACCCTGTACAGTAACCCTTACGCTGAAAACACAGGGATCCTTTACAGTGACCCTTTCTCTGAATACACAGGGTCCCTGTACCTTAACCCTTACCCTGAATACGTAGGGATCCTGTACAATAGCCCTTACCCTGAATACACAGGGACCCTGTACAGTAACCCTTACCCTGAATACAAAGGGACCCTGTACAGTGACCCTTACCTTGAATAAACAGGGATCCTGTACAATAACCCTTACCGTGAATACACAGGGACCCTGTATAGTGACCCTAACCCTGAATACACAGGGATCCTGTACAATAACCCTTACCCTGAATACACAGGGACCCTGTACTGTAACCCTTACCATGAATACACAGGGACACTGTACAGTGACCCATACCCTGAATATACAGGGACCCTGTACAGTAACCCTTACCCTGAATAAACAGGGAACTTGTACAGTAACCCTTACCCTCAATACACAGGGACCCTGTACAGTGACATTTACCCAGAATAAACAGGGACACTGTACAGTAACCCTTACCCTGATTACACAGGGTCCCTGTACAATGACTCTTACCCTGAATAGACAGGGACCCTATACAGTAAACCTTACCCTGAATACACAGGGACCCTGTACAGTGACCCTAACCCTGAATACACAGGTACCCAGTAAAGTGATCCTTACCATGAATACACAGGGACTCTGTACAGTAAGCCTTTCCCTGAATACACAGGGACCCTGTACAGTGACACTTACCCTGAATACACAGGGACCCTGTACAGTGACCCTTACCCTGAATAGACAGGAACCCTGTACATTAATCCTTACCCTGAATACACACGGACACTTTACACTAACCCATACCCTGAATACACAGGGACCCTGTACAGTGACCCTAACCCTGAATAAACAGGGACCCTGTACAGTGACCCTTACGCTCAATACACAGGGACCCTTTACAGTAACCCTTACTCTGAATACACAGGGGCACTGTACACTGACACTTACCCTGAATACACAGGGACCGTGTACAGTAACCCTTACCCTGAATAAACAGATACCCTTTACAGTAACCCTTACCCTGAATACACAGGGACCCTGTACAGTAACCCTTACCCTGAATACACAGGGACACTGTACAGTGAACCTTACCCTGAATACACAGGGTCCCTTTACAGTAACCCTTACCCTGAATACACAGGGACCCTGTACAGTAACCCTCACCCTGCATACACAGAGACCTGTACATTGACCCTTACCCTGAATACATAGGGACGCTGTACAGTGACACTTACCCTGAATACTCAGGGACCCTGTGCAGTAACCCTTACCCTGAATACACAGGAATCCTGTACAATAAACCTTACCCTGAATACACAGGGACCCTGTACAGTAACCCTTACCCTGAATAAAGAGGGACCCTGTACAGTGACCCTTACCCCGAATACACAGGGATCCTGTACAATAACCCTTACCCTGAATACACAGGGACCCTGTACAGAAACCCTTACCCTGAATATACAGGGACCCTGTAGAGTGACCCTTACCCTGAATACACAGGGATCCTTTACAGTAATCCTTACCCTGAATACACAGGTATCCTGTACAATAACCTTTACCCTGAATACACAGGGACCCTGTACAGTAACCCTTACCCTGAATACACAGGGACCCTGTACAGTGACCCTTACCCTGAATACACAGGGACCCTGTACTGTGACCCTTACCATGAATACACAGGGACACTGTACAGTGACACTTAACCTGAATACGCAGGGACCCTGTAAGCGAACCTTACCCTGAATACACAGGGACCCTGTACAGTAACCCTTACACTGAATACACAGGGACCTCTACAGTGAACCTTACCCTGAATACACAGGGACCCTGTACAGTGACACTTACCCTGAATACACAGGTTCCCTGTACAGTAACCCTTTCCCTGAATACACAGGGAGCTGTACAGTGACTCTTACCCTGAATACACAGGGACCCTGTACAGTGACACTTACCCTGAATACACAGGAACCCTGTACAGTAACCCTTACGCTGAAAACACCGGATCCTTTACAGTGACCCTTACTCTGAATACACAGGGTCCCTGTACCTTAACCCTTACCCTGAATACGTAGGGATCCTGTACAATAGCCCTTACCCTGAATACACAGGGACCCTGTACAGTAACCCTTACCCTGAATACAAAGGGACCCTGTACAGTGACCCTTACATTGAATAAACAGGGATCCTGTACAATAACCCTTACCGTGAATACACAGGGACCCTGTATAGTGACCCTAACCCTGAATACACAGGGATCCTGTACAATAATCCTTACCCTGAATACACAGGGACCCTGTACTGTAACCCTTACCATGAATACACAGGGACACTGTACAGTGACCCATACCCTGAATATACAGGGACCCTGTACAGTAACCCTTACCCTGAATAAACAGGGAACTTGTACAGTAACCCTTACCCTCAATACACAGGGACCCTGTACAGTGACATTTACCCAGAATAAACAGGGACACTGTACAGTAACCCTTACCCTGATTACACAGGGTCCCTGTACAGTGACTCTTACCCTGAATAGACAGGGACCCTGTACAGTAAACCTTACCCTGAATACATAGGGACCCTGTACAGTGACCCTAACCCTGAATACACAGGTACCCAGTAAAGTGATCCTTACCCTGAATACACAGGGACCCTGTACAGTAAGCCTTTCCCTGAATACACAGGGACCCTGTACAGTGACCCTTACCCTGAATAGACAGGGACCCTGTACATTAATCCTTACCCTGAATACACACGGACACTTTACACTAACCCATACCCTGAATACACAGGGACCCTGTACAGTGACCATAACCCTGAATAAACAGGGACCCTGTACAGTGACCCTTACCCTCAATACACAGGGACCCTTTACAGTAACCCTTACTCTGAATACACAGGGACACTGTAAACTGACACTTACCCTGAATACACAGGGACCGTGTACAGTAACCCTTACCCTGAATAAACAGATACCCTTTACAGTAACCCTTACCCTGAATACACAGGGACCCTGTACAGTAACCCTTACCCTGAATACACAGGGACACTGTACAGTGAACCTTACCCTGAATACACAGGGTCCCTTTACAGTAACCCTTACCCTGAATACACAGGGACCCTGTACAATAACCCTTACCCTGAATACACAGGGACACTGTACAGTGAACCTTAACCTGAATACACAGGGTCCCTGTACCGTAACCCTTACCCTGAATACACAGGGATACTGTACAATAACCCTTACCTGAATACACAGGTACCCTGTACAGTAATCCTTACCCTGAATACACAGGGACACTGTACAGTGTTCCTTACCATGAACATACAGGGACCCTGTACATTAACCCTTACCCTGAATACATAGGGACCCTGTACAGTAACCCTTATCCTGAATACACAGGGACCCTGTACAGTGACCCTTACCCTGAATACACAGGGATCCTGTACAGTGATCCTTACCCTGAATACACAGGGACTCTGTACAGTAAACCTTAACCTGAATATACAGGGACCCTTTACAGTGACCCTTACCCTGAATACACAGGGATCCTGTACAATAACCCTTTCCCTGAATACACAGGGACCCTGTACAGTGACCCTAACCATGAATACACAGGAATACTGTACAATAACCCTTACCTGAATACACAGGTACCCTGTACAGTAACCCTTACCCTGAATACACAGGGACACTGTACAGTAACCCTTACCCTGAATACACAGGAACCCTGTACAGTGACCATTACCCTGAATACACAGGGATCCTGTACAGTGATCCTTACCCTGAATACACAGGGACTCTTTACAATAAACCTTAACCTGAATACACAGGGACCCTGTACAGTAACCCTTACCCTGAATACACAGGGACCCTGTACAATAACCCTTACCCTGAATACACAGGGACACTGTACCGTAACCCTTACCCTGAATACACAGGGACCCTGTACAGTGACCCTTACCCTGAATACACAGGGATCCTGTACAATAAACCTTACCCTGAATACACAGGGACACTGTACAGTGACCCTTACCCTGAATACTTAAGGATCGTGTAAAATAGCCCTTACCCTGAATACACAGGGACCCAGTTCAGTAATCCTTACCCTGAATAGACAGGGACCCTGTACAGTGACCCTTACCCTGAATAAACAGGGACCTGTACAATAACCCTTACCCTGAATACACAGGGACCCTGTACAGTGACCCTTACCCTGAATACACAAGGATCGTTTACAATAGCCCTTACCCTGAATACACAGGCACCCAGTACAGTAACCCTTACCCTGAATAGACAGGGACCCTGTACAGTGACCCTTACCCTGAATAAACAGGGATCCTGTACAATAACCTTTACCCTGAATACACAGGTTCCCTGTACAGTAACCCTTACCCTGAATACACAGGGAGCTGTACAGTGACTCTTACCCTGAATACACAGGGACCCTGTACAGTGACACTTATCCTGAATACACAGGAACCCTGTACAGTAACCCTTACGCTGAAAACACAGGGATCCTTTACAGTGACCCTTACTCTGAATACACAGGGTCCCTTTACCTTAACCCTTACCCTGAATACGTAGGGATCCTGTACAATAGCCCTTACCCTGAATACACAGGGACCCTGTACAGTAACCCTTACCCTGAATACAAAGGGACCCTGTACAGTGACCCTTACCTTGAATAAACAGGGATCCTGTACAATAACCCTTACCGTGAATACACAGGGACCCTGTATAGTGACCCTAACCCTGAATACACAGGGATCCTGTACAATAACCCTTACCCTGAATACACAGGGACCCTGTACTGTAACCCTTACCATGAATACACAGGGACACTGTACAGTGACCCATACCCTGAATATACAGGGACCCTGTACAGTAACCCTTACCCTGAATAAACAGGGAACTTGTACAGTAACCCTTACCCTCAATACACAGGGACCCTGTACAGTGACATTTACCCAGAATAAACAGGGACACTGTACAGTAACCCTTACCCTGATTACACTGGGTCCCTGTACAGTGACTCTTACCCTGAATAGACAGGGACCCTGTACAGTAAACCTTACCCTGAATACACAGGGACCCTGTACAGTGACCCTAACCCTGAATACACAGGTACCCAGTAAAGTTATCCTTACCCTGAATACACAGGGACCCTGTACAGTAAGCCTTTCCCTGAATACACAGGGACCCTGTACAGTGACCCTTACCCTGAATAGATAGGGACCCTGTACATTAATCCTTACCCTGAATACACACGGACACTTTACACTAACCCATACCCTGAATACACAGGGACCCTGTACAGTGACCCTAACCCTGAATAAACAGGGACCCTGTACAGTGACCCTTACCCTCAATACACAGGGACCCTTTACAGTAACCCTTACTCTGAATACACAGGGACACTGTACACTGACACTACCCTGAATACACAGGGACCGTGTACAGTAACCCTTACCCTGAATAAACAGATACCCTTTACAGTAACCCTTACCCTGAATACACAGGGACCCTTTACAGTAACCCTTACCCTGAATACACAGGGACACTGTACAGTGAACCTTACCCTGAATACACAGGGTCCCTTTACAGTAACCCTTACCCTGAATACACAGGGACCCTGTACAATAACCCTTACCCTGAATACACAGGGACACTGTACAGTGAACCTTAACCTGAATACACAGGGTCCCTGTACCGTAACCCTTACCCTGAATACACAGGGATACTGTACAATAACCCTTACCTGAATACACAGGTACCCTGTACAGTAATCCTTACCCTGAATACACAGGGACACTGCACAGTGTTCCTTACCATGAATATACAGGGACCCTGTACAGTAACCCTTACCCTGAATACATAGCGACCCTGTACAGTAACCCTTACCCTGAAAACACAGGGACCCTGTACAGTGACCCTTAACCTGAATACACAGGGATCCTGTACAGTGATCCTTACCCTGAATACACAGGGACTCTGTACAGTAAACCTTATCCTGAATACACAGGGACCCTTTACAGTAACCCTTACCCTGAATACACAGGGATCCCGTACAATAACCCTTGCCCTGAATACACAGGGACCCTGTACAGTGACCCTAACCATGAATACACAGGGATACTGTACAATAACCCTTACCTGAATACACAGGTACCCTGTACAGTAACCCTTACCCTGAATACACAGGGACACTGTACAGTAACCCTTACCCTGAATACACAGGGACCGTGTACAGTGACCATTACCCTGAATACACAGGGATCCTGTACAGTGATCCTTACCCTGAATACACAGGGACTCTGTACAATAAACCTTAACCTGAATACACAGGGACACTGTACAGTGACCCTTACCCTGAATACATAAGGATCGTGTACAATAGCCCTTACCCTGAATACACAGGGACCCAGTTCAGTAATCCTTACCCTGAATAGACAGGGACCCTGTACAGTGACCCTTACCCAGAATAAACAGGGATCCTGTACAATAACCCTTACCCTGAATACACAGGGACCCTGTACAGTGACCCTTATCCTGAATACACAAGGATCGTGTACAATAGCCCATACCCTGAATAAACAGGCACCCAGTACAGTAACCCTTACCCTGAATAGACAGGGACCCAGTACAGTGACCCTTACCCTGAATAAACAGGGATCCTGTACAATAACCTTTACCCTGAATACACAGGGACCCTGTACAGTAACCCTAACTCTGAAAACACAGGGACCCTGTACAGTGACACTTAAGCTGAATACACAGGGACCCTGTAAGCGACCCTTAACCTGAATACACAGAGACTCTGTACAGTAACCCTTACCCTGAATACACAGGGACCCTGTACAGTGACCCTTACCCTGAATACACAAGGATCCTGAAAAATAAACCTTACCATGAATACACAGGGACCCTGTACAGTGACCCTTACGCTGAATACACAAGGATCGTGTACAATAGACCTTACCCTGAATACACAGGGACCCATTACAGTAACCCTTACCCTGAATAGACAGGGACACTGTACAGTGACCCTTACCCTGAATAAACAGGGATCCTATACAATAACATTTACCCTGAATACACAGGGACATTGGCGGGTGACCCTTACCCTGAATACACAAGGATCGTGTACAATAGCCCTTACCCTGAATACACAGGGACCCAGTACAGTAACCTTTCCCTAAATAGACAGGGACCCTGTACAGTGAACCTTACCCTGAATAAACAGGGATCCTATACAATAACCCTTACCCTGAATACACAGGGACCCTGTACAGTAACCCTTACCCTGAAAACACAGGGACCCTGTTCAGTAACCCTTACCCTAAATACACAGGGACCCTGTACATTGACCATTACCTTGAATACATAGGGACCTGTACTGTGACACTTACCCTGAATACACAGGGACACTGTACAGTGACACTTAACCTGAATACACAGGGACCCTGTAAGCGACCCTTACCGTGAATACGCAGGGACCCTTTACAGTGACCCTTACCCTGAATACACAGGGACCTGTACAGTGACCCTTACCCTGAATACACAGGGACCCTGTACAGTGAAACTTACCCTGAATACACAGGGACCCTGTACAGTGACCCTTACCCTGAATACACAGGGACCATATACAGTGACACTTACCCTGAATAGACAGGGACCCTGTACAGCAACCCTTACCCTGAATACACAGGAATCCTGTACAATAACCCTTACGCTGAATACACAGGGACCCTGTACAGTAACCCTTACCCTGAATACAGAGGGACCCTGTACAGTGACCCTTACCCCGAATACACAGGGATCCTGCACAATATCCCTTACCCTGAATACACAGGGACCCTGTACAGTAACCCTTACCCTGAATACACAGGGACCCTGTAGCGTGACTTTTACCCTGAATACACAGGGATCGTTTACAGTAATCCTTACCCTGAATACACAGGTATCCTGTACAATAACCTTTATCCTGAATACACAGGGACCCTGTACAGTAACCTTTACCCTGAATACACAGGGACCCTGTACAGTGACCCTTACCCTGAATACACAGGGACCCTGTACAGTGACCCTTAACCTGAATACACAGTGATCTGTACAGTGACCCTTACCATGAATACACAGGGACACTGTACAGTGACACTTAACCTGAATACGCAGGGACCCTGTAAGCGAACCTTACCCTGAATACACAGGGACCCTGTACAGTAACCCTTACACTGAATACACAGGGACCTGTACAGTGAACCTTACCCTGAATACACAGGGACCCTGTACAGTGACACTTACCCTGAATACACAGGTTCCCTGTACAGTAACCCTTACCCTGAATACACAGGGAGCTGTACAGTGACTCTTACCCTGAATACACAGGGACCCTGTACAGTGACACTTACCCTGAATACACAGGGACCCTGTACAGTAACCCTTACCCTGAAAACACAGGGATCCTTTACAGTGACCCTTACTCTGATTACACAGGGTCCCTGTACCGTAACCCTTACCCTGAATACATAGGGATCCTGTACAATAGCCCTTACCCTGAATACACAGGGACCCTGTACAGTAACCCTTACCCTGAATACAAAGGGACCCTGTACAGTGACCCTTACCCTGAATACACAGGGATCCTGTACAATAACCCTTACCGTGAATACACAGGGACCCTGTATAGTGACGCTAACCCTGAATACACAGGGATCCTGTACAATAACCCTTACCCTGAATACACAGGGACCCTGTACTGTAACCCTTACCATGAATACACAGGGACACTGTACAGTGACCCATACCCTGAATATACAGGGACCCTGTACAGTAACCCTTACCCTGAATAAACAGGGAACTTGTACAGTAGCCCTTACCCTCAACACACAGTGACCCTGTACAGTGACCCTTACCCAGAATAAACAGGGACACTGTACAGTAACCCTTACCCTGATTACACAGGGTCCCTGTACAGTGACTCTTACCCTGAATAGACAGGGACCCTGTACAGTAACCCTTACCCTGAATACACAGGGACCCTGTACTGTGACCCTAACCCTGAATACACAGGTACCCAGTAAAGTGATCCTTACCCTGAATACACAGGGACCCTTTACAGTAAGCCTTTCCCTGAATACACAGTGACCCTGTACAGTGACCCTTACCCTGAATAGACAGGGACCCTGTACATTAACCCTTAGCCTGAATACACACGGACACTTTACAGTAACCCATACCATGAATACACAGGGACCCTGTACAGTGACCCTAACCCTGAATAAACAGGGACCCTGTACAGTGACCCTTACCCTCAATACACAGGGACCCTTTACAGTAACCCTTACTCTGAATACACAGGGACACTGTACACTGACACTTACCCTGAATACACAGGGACCGTGTACAGTAACCCTTAACCTGAATACACAGGTACCCTTTACAGTAACCCTTACCCTGAATACACCTGGACCCTGTACAGTAACCCTTACCCTGAATACACAGGGAACTTGTACAGTAACCCTTACCATGAATACACAGCGAATCTGTACAGTAAACCTTACCCTGAATACACAAGGACCCTGTGCAGTAACCCTTACCCTGAATAAACAGGGACTCTGTACAGTAAACCTTAACCTGAATACACCGGGTCCCTGTACAGTATCCCTTACCCTGAATACACAGGGATCCTGTACAATAACCCTTACCCTGAATACACAGGGACACTGTACAGTGACCCTTACCCTGAATACACAGGGTCCCTGTACCGTAACCCTTACCCTGAATAGACAGGTATCCTTTACAATAGCCCTTACGCTGAATACACAGGGACCCTGTACAATAACCCTTGCCCTGAATACACAGGGCCCCTGTACAGTGACCTTAACCATGAATACACAGGGATACTGTACAATAATCCTTACCTGAATACACAGGTACCCTGTACAGTAACCCTTACCCTGAATACACAGGGACACTGTACAGTGTTCCTTACCATGAGTATACAGGGACCCTGTACAGTAACCCTTACCCTGAATACTTAGGGACCCTGTACAGTAACCCTTACCCTGAATACACAGGGACCCTGTACAGTGACCCTTACCCTGAATACACAGGGATCCTGTACAGTGATCGTTACGCTGAATAAACAGGGACTCTGTACAGTAAACCTTAACCTGAATACACAGGGACCCTGTACAGTGACCCTTACCCTGAATACACAGGGATCCCGTACAATAACCCTTGCCCTGAATTTACAAGGAAACCCTGTACAGTGACCCTAACCCTGAATACACAGGGATACTGTACAATAACCCTTACCTGAATACACAGCTACCCTGTACAGTAACCCTTACCCTGAATACACAGGGACCCTGTACAGTATCCCTTACCCTGAATACACAGGGAACCTGTACAGTGACCCTTACCCTGAATAAACAGGGATCCTGTACAGTGATCCTTACCCTGAATACACGAGGACTCTGTACAGTGATCCTTACCCTGAATAGACAGGGACCCTGTAAATTAAACCTTACCCTGAATACACACGGACACTTTACAGTAACCCATACCATGAATACACAGAGACCCTGTACAGTGAACCTAACCCTGAATAAACATGGACCCTGTACAGTGACCCTTACCCTCAATACACAGGGACCCTTTACAGTAACCCTTACTCTGAATACACATGGACACTGTACCGTAACCCTTACCCTGAATACACAGGGATCCTGTAAGCGACCCTTACCCTGAATACACAGGGACCCTGTACAGTAACCCTTACCCTGAATACACAGGGATCTGTACAGTGACCCTTAACCTGAATACACAGGGACCCTCTACAGTGACACTTACCCTGAATACACAGGGATCCTGTAAGCGACCGTTTCCCTGAATACACAGGGACCCTGTACAGTGACCCTTACCCTGAATAGACAGGGACCCTGTAAATTAAACCTTACCCTGAATACACACGGACACTTTACAGTAACCCATACCATGAATACACAGAGACCCTGTACAGTGACCCTAACCCTGAATAAACAGGGACCCTGTACAGTGACCCTTACCCTCAATACACAGGGACCCTTTACAGTAACCCTTACTCTGAATACACAGGGACACTGTACACTGACACTTACCCTGAATACACAGGGACCGTGTACAGTAACCCTTAACCTGAATACACAGGTACCCTTTACAGTAACCCTTACCCTGAATACACAGGGACCCTGTACAGTAACCCTTACCCTGAATACACAGCGAATCTGTACAGTAAACCTTACCCTGAATACACAAGGACCCTGTGCAGTAACCCTTACCCTGAATACACAGGGACTCTGTACAGTAAACCTTACCCTGAATACACCGGGTCCCTGTACAGTAACCCTTACCCTGAATACACAGGGACCCTGTACAATAACCCTTACCCTGAATACACAGGGACACTGTACAGTGACCCTTACCCTGAATACACAGGGTCCCTGTACCGTAACCCTTACCCTGAATACACAGGTATCCTTTACAATAGCCCTTACGCTGAATACACAGGGACCCTGTACAATAACCCTTGCCCTGAATACACAGGGACCCTGTACAGTGACCTTAACCATGAATACACAGGGATACTGTACAATAATCCTTACCTGAATACACAGGTACCCTGTACAGTAACCCTTACCCTGAATAAACAGGGACACTGTACAGTGTTCCTTACCATGAGTATACAGGGACCCTGTACAGTAACCCTTACCCTGAATACTTAGGGACCCTGTACAGTAACCCTTACCCTGAATACACAGGGACCCTGTACAGTGACCCTTACCCTGAATACACAGGGATCCTGTACAGTGATCCTTACCCTGAATACACAGGGACTCTGTACAGTAAACCTTAACCTGAATACACAGGGACCCTGTACAGTGACCCTTACCCTGAATACACAGGGATCCTGTACAATAACCCTTGCCCTGAATATACAGGGAAACCCTGTACAGTGACCCTAACCCTGAATACACAGGGATACTGTACAATAACACTTACCTGAATACACAGGTACCCTGTACAGTAACCCTAACCCTGAATACACAGGGACCCTGTACAGTAACCCTTACCCTGAATACACAGGGACCCTTTACAGTGACCCTTACCCTGAATAAACAGGGATCCTGTACAGTGATCCTTAGCCTGAATACACGAGGACTCTGTACAGTAAACCTTAACCTGAATACACAGGGACCCAGTACAGTAACCCTTACCCTGAATACACAGGGACCCTGTACAATATCCCTTACCCTGAATACACAGGGACACTGTAGAGTGACCCTTACCCTGAATACACAGGTTCCCTGTACCGTAACCCTTACCCTGAATACACAGGGATCCTGTAAGCGACCCTTACCCTGAATACACAGGGACCCTGTACAGTAACCCTTACCCTGAATACACAGTGATCTGTACAGTGACCCTTACCCTGAATACACAGGGACCCTGTACAGTGACACTTACCCTGAATACAAAGGGACCCTGTACAGTAATCCTCACCCTGTATACACAGGGACCTGTACAGTGATCCTTACCCTGAATACACAGGGACACTGTACAGTGAGACTTACCCTGAATACACAGGGACCCTGTACAGTAACCCTTACGCTGAATGCACAGGGATCCTGTACAGTGATCCTTACCCTGAATACAGAGGGATCCTGTACAGTGACCCTTACCCTGAATACACAGGGATCCTGTACAATAACCCTTACCCTGAATACACAGGGACACTGTACAGTGACCCTTACCCTGAATACACAGGGTCCCTGTACCGTAACCCTTACCTTAAATACACAGGGATCCTTTACAATAGCCCTTACGCAATACACAGGGACCCTGTACAGTAACCCTTACCCTGAATACACAAGGACCCTGTACAGTGACCCTTACCCTGAATACACAGGGATCCTGTACAATAACCCGTGCCCTGAATACACAGGGACCCTGTACAGTGACCCTAACCCTGAATACACAGGGATACTGTACAATAACCCTTACCTGAATACACAGGTACCCTGTACAGTAACCCTTACCCTGAATACACAGGGACACTGTACAGTGTTCCTTACCATGAATATACAGGGACCCTGTACAGTAACCCTTACCCTGAATACATAGGGACGCTGTACAGTAACCCTTACCCTGAATACACAGCGACCCTGTACAGTGACCCTTACCCTGAATACACAGGGATCCTGTACAGTGATCCTTACCCTGAATACACAGGGACTCTGTACAGTAAACCTTAACCTGAATACACAGGGACCCTGTACAGTGACCCTTACCCTGAATACACAGGGATCCTGTACAATAACCCTTGCCCTGAATACACAGGGACCCTGTACAGTGACCCTAACCCTGAATACACAGGGATACTGTACAATAACCCTTACCTGAATACACAGGTACCCTGTACAGTAAACCTTACCCTGAATACACAGGGACACTGTACAGTGTTTCTTACCATGAATATACAGGTACCTGTACAGTAACCCTTACCCTGAATACATAGGGACCCTGTACAGTAACCCTTACCCTGAATACACAGGGACCCTGTACAGTGACCCTTACCCTGAATACACAGGGATCCTGTACAGTGATCCTTACCCTGAATACACAGGGACTCTGTACAGTAAACCTTAACCTGAATACAAAAGGATCGTGTACAATAGCCCTTACCCTGAATACACAGGAACCCAGCACAGTAACCCTTACCCTGAACACACAGGTACCCTGTACAGTGACTCTTACCCTGAATACACAGGGACCCTGTTCAGTAACGCTTACCCTGAATACGCAGGGACCCTGTACAGTGACACTTACCCTGAATACACAGTGATCCTGTACAATAACCCTTACCCTGAATACACAGGGACACTGTACAGTGACCCTTACCTGAATACACAAGGATCGTGTACAATAGCCCTTACCCTGAATAAACAGGAACCCTGTACAGTAACCCTTACCCTGAATAGACAGGCACCCTGTACAGTGACCCTTACCGTGAATAAACAGGGATCCTGTACACTAATCCTTACCCTGAATACACAGGGACCCTGTACAGTGACACTTACCCTGAATACACAGGGACCCTGTACAGTGACACTTACCCTGAATACACAGGGACCCTGTACAGTAACCCTTACGCTGAATGCACAGGGATCCTGTACAGTGATCCTTACCCTGAATACAGAGGGACCCTGTACAGTAACCCTTACCCTGAATACACAGGGACCCTGTACAGTGACCCTTACCCCGAATACACAGGGATCCTGTACAATAACCCTTACCCTGAATACACAGGGATCCTTTACAGTAACCCTTACCTTGAATACACAGGTACCCTGTAGAGTGACCCTTACCCTGAATACACAGGGATCCTTTACAGTAATCCTTACCCTGAATACACAGGTATCCTGTACAATAACCTTTACCCTGAATAAACAGGGACCCTGTACAGTAACCCTTACCCTGAATACACAGGGACCCTGTACAGTGACCCTTACCCTGAATATACAGGGACCCTGTACAGTGACCCTTACCCTGAATACACAGGGATCTGTACAGTGACCCTTACCATGAATACACCGGGACACTGTACAGTGACACTTAACCTGAATACGCAGGGACCCTGTAAGCGAAGCTTACCCTGAATACACAGGGACCCTGTACAGTAACCCTTACACTGAATACACAGGGACCTGTACAGTGAACCTTACCCTGAATACACAGGGACCCTGTACAGTGACACTTACCCTGAATACACAGGTTCCCTGTACAGTAACCCTTACCCTGAATACACAGGGAGCTGTACAGTGACTCTTACCCTGAATACACAGGGACCCTGTACAGTGACACTTACCCTGAATACACAGGGACCCTGTACAGTAACCCTTACGCTGAAAACACAGGGATCCTTTACAGTGACCCTTACTCTGAATACACAGGGTCCCTGTACCGTAACCCTTACCCTGAATACATAGGTATCCTGTACAATAGCCCTTACCCTGAATACAAAGGGACCCTTTACAGTAACCCTTACCCTGAATACAAAGGGACCCTGTACAGTGATCCTTACCCTGAATAAACAGGGATCCTGTACAATAACCATTACCGTGAATACACAGGGACACTGTACAGTGACCCATACCCTGAATATACAGGGAACCTGTACAGTAACCCTTACCCTGAATAAACAGGGAACTTGTACAGTAACCCTTACCCTCAATACACAGTGACCCTGTACAGTGACCCTTACGCTGAATGCACAGGGATCATGTACAGTGATCCTTACCCTGAATACAGAGGGACCCTGTACAGTGACCCTTACCCTGAATACATAGGGATCCTGTACAATAACCCTTACCCTGAATACACAGGGACACTGTACAGTGACCCTTACCCTGAATACACAGGGTCCCTGTACCGTAACCCTTACCCTGAATACACAGGAATCCTTTACAATAGCCCTTACGCTGAATACACAGGGACCCTGTACAGTAACCCTTACCCTGAATACACAGGGACACTTTACAGTGACCCTTACCCTGAATACACAGGGATCCTGTACAATAACCCTTGCCCTGAATACACAGGGACCCTGTACAGTGACCCTAACCCTGAATACACAGGGATACTGTACAATAACCCTTACCTGAATACACAGGTACCCTGTACAGTAACCCTTACCCTGAATACACAGGGACACTGTACAGTGTTCCTTACCATGAATATACAGGGACCCTGTACAGTAACCCTTACCCTGAATACATAGGGACCCTGTACAGTAATCCTTACCCTGAATACACAGGGACCCTGTACAGTGACCCTTACTCTGAATACACAGGGATCCTGTACAGTGATCCTTACCCTGAATACACAGGGACCCTGTACAGTAAACCTTAACCTGAATACACAGGGACCCTTTACAGTGACCCTTAACCTGAATACACAGGGATCCTGTACAATAACCCTTGACCTGAATAAACAGGGACCCTGTACTGTGACCCTAACCCTGAATACACAGGGATACTGTACAATAACCCTTACCTGAATACACAGGTACCCTGTACAGTAGCCCTTACCCTGAATACACAGGGACACTGTACAGTGTTCCTTACCATGAATATTCAGGTACCTGTACAGTAACCCTTACCCTGAATACATAGGGACACTGTACAGTAACCCTTACCCTGAATACACAGGGACCCTGTACAGTGACCCTTACCCTGAATACACAGGGATCCTGTACAGTGATCCTTACCGTGAATACACAGGGACTCTGTACAGTAAACCTTAAACCTGAATACACAAGGATCGTTTACAATAGCCCTTACCCTGAATACACAGGGACCCAGTACAGTAACCCTTACCATGAACACACAGGTACCCTGTACAGTGACTCTTACCCTGAATACACAGGGACCCTGTACAGTAACCTTACCCTGAATACGCAGGGACCCTGTACAGTGACACTTACCCTGAATACACAGTGATCCTGTACAATAACCCTTACCCTGAATACACAGGGACACTGTACAGTGACCCTTACCCTGAATACACAAGGATCGTGTACAATAGCCCTTACCCTGAATACACAGGAACCCAGTACAGTAACCCTTACCCTGAATAGACAGGCACCCTGTACAGTGATCCTTAGCCTGAATAAACAGGGATCCTGTACAATAACCCTTACCCTGAATACACAGGGACCCTGTACAGTGATCCTTACCCTGAATACAGAGGGACCCTGTACAGTAACACTTACCCTGAATACAGTGGGACCCTGTACAGTGACCCTTACCCCGAATACACAGGGATCCTGTACAATAACCCTTACCCTGAATACACAGGGACCCTGTACAGTAACCCTTACCCTGAATACACAGGGACACTGTAGAGTGACCCTTACCCTGAATACACAGGGATCCTTTACAGTAATCCTTAACCTGAATACACAGGTATCCTGAACAATAACCTTTACCCTGAATACACAGGGACCCTGTACAGTAACCCTTACCCTGAATACACAGGGACCCTGTACAGTGACCCTTACCCTGAATACACAGGGACCCTGTACAGTGACCCTTACCCTGAATACACAGGGATCTATACAGTGACCCTTACAATGAATACACAGGGACACTGTACAATTACACTTAACCTGAATACGCAGGGACCCTGTAAGCGAACCTTACCCTGAATACACAGGGACCCTGTACAGTAACCATTACACTGAATACACAGGGACCTGTACAGTGAACCTTACCCTGAATACACAGGGACCCTGTACAGTGACACTTACCCTGAATACACAGGTTCCCTGTACAGTAAACCTTACCCTGAATACACAGGGAGCTGTACAGTGACTCTTACCCTGAATACACAGGGACCCTGTACAGTGACACTTAACCTGAATACACAGGGACCCTGTACAGTAAACCTTACGCTGAAAACACAGGGATCCTTTACAGTGACCCTTACTCTGAATACACAGGGTCCCTGTACCGTAACCCTTACCCTGAATACACAGGGACACTGTAGAGTGACCCTTACCCTGAATACACAGGGATCCTTTACAGTAATCCTTAACCTGAATACACAGGTATCCTGTACAATAACCTTTACCCTGAATACACAGAGACCCTGTACAGTAACCCTTACCCTGAATACATAGGGACCCAGTACAGTGACCCTTACCCTGAATACACAGGGACCCTGTACAGTGACCCTTACCCTGAATACACAGGGATCTGTACAGTGACCCTTACAATGAATACACAGGGACACTGTACAATTACACTTAACCTGAATACGCAGGGACCCTGTAAGCGAACCTTACCCTGAATACACAGGGACCCTGTACAGTAACCCTTACACTGAATACACAGGCACCTGTACAGTGAACCTTACCCTTAATACACAGGGACCCTGTACAGTGACACTTACCCTGAATACACAGGTTCCCTGTACAGTAAACCTTACCCTGAATACACAGGGAGCTGTACAGTGACTCTTTCCCTGAATACACAGGGACCCTGTACAGTGACACTTAACCTGAATACACAGGGACCCTGTACAGTAACCCTTACGCTGAAAACACAGGGATCCTTTACAGTGACCCTTACTCTGAATACACAGGGTCCCTGTACCGTAACCCTTACCCTGAATACATAGGGATCCTGTACAATAGCCCTTACCCTGAATACACAGGGACCATGTACAGTAACCCTAACCCTGAATACAAAGGGACCCTGTACAGTGACCCTTACCCTGAATACACAGGGATCCTGTACAATAACCCTTACCGTGAATACACAGGGACCCTGTATAGTGAACCTAACCCTGAATACACAGGGATCCTGTACAATAACCATTACCCTGAATACAGAGGGACCCTGTACTGTAACCCTTACCATGAATACACAGAGACACTGTACAGTGACCCATACCCTGAATATACAGGGACCCTGTAGAGTAACCCTTACCCTGAATAAACAGGGAACTTGTACAGTAACCCTTACCCTCAATACACAGTGACCCTGTACAGTGACCCTTACCCAGAATAAACAGGGACACTGTACAGTAACCCTTACCCTGATTACACAGGGTCCCTATACACTGACTCTTACCCTGAATAGACAAGGACCCTGTACAGTAACCCTTACCCTGAATACACAGGGACCCTGTACAGTGAACCTAACCCTGAATACACAGGTACCCACTAAAGTGATCCTTACCCTGAATACACAGGGACCCTGTACAGTAAGCCTTTCCCTGAATACACAGGGACCCTGTACAGTGACCCTTACCCTGAATAGACAGGGACCCTGTACATTAACCCTTACACTGAATACACACGGACACTTTACAGTAACCCATACCCTGAATACACAGGGACCCTGTACAGTGACCTTAACCCTGAATAAACAGGGACCCTGTACAGTGACCCTTACCCTCAATACACAGGGACCCTTTACAGTAACCCTTACTCTGAATACACAGGGACACTGTACACTGACACTTACCCTGAATACACAGGGACCGTGTACAGTAACCCTTACCCTGAATACACAGGTACCCTTTACAGTAACCCTTACCCTGAATACACAGGGACCCTGTACAGTAACCCTTACCCTGAATACACAGGTACACTGTTCACTGACCCTTACCCTGAATACAAAGGGACCGTGTACAGTAACCCATACCCTGAATACACAGGGAACTTGTACAGTAACCCTTACCATGAATACTCAGCGAATCTGTACAGTAAACCTTACCCTGAATACACAGGTACCCTGTACAGTAACCCTTACCCTGAATACACAGGGACACTGTACAGTGTTCCTTACCATGAATATACAGGGACCCTGTACAGTAACCCTTACCCTGAATACATAGGGACCCTGTACAGTAACCCTTACCCTGAATACACAGGGACCCTGTACAGTGACCCTTACTCTGAATACACAGGGATCCTGTACAGTGATCCTTACCCTGAATACACAGGGACCCTGTACAGTAAACCTTAACCTGAATACACAGGGACCCTTTACAGTGACCCTTAACCTTAATACACAGGGATCCTGTACAATAACCCTTGCCCTGAATAAACAGGGACCCTGTACAGTGACCCTAACCCTGAATACACAGGGATACTGTACAATAACCCTTACCTGAATACACAGGTACCCTGTACAGTAGCCCTTACCCTGAATACACAGGGACACTGTACAGTGTTCCTTACCATGAATATTCAGGTACCTGTACAGTAACCGTTACCCTGAATACATAGGGACACTGTACAGTAACCCTTACCCTGAATACACAGGGACCCTGTACAGTGACCCTTACCCTGAATACACAGGGATCCTGTACAGTGATCCTTACCGTGAATACACAGGGACTCTGTACAGTAAACCTTAACCTGAATACACAAGGATCGTGTACAATAGCCCTTACCCTGAATACACAGGGACCCAGTACAGTAACCCTTACCCTGAACACACAGGTACCCTGTACAGTGACTCTTACCCTGAATACACAGGGACCCTGTACAGTAACCCTTACCCTGAATACGCAGGGAACCTTACAGTGACACTTACCCTGAATAAACAGGGATCCTGTACAATAACCCTTACCCTGAATACACAGGGACCCTGTACAGTGATCCTTACCCTGAATACAGAGGGACCCTGTAGACTAACACTTACCCTGAATACAGTGGGACCCTGTACAGTGACCCTTACCCCGAATACACAGGGATCCTGTACAATAACCCTTACACTGAATACACAGGGACCCTGTACAGTAACCCTTACCCTGAATACACAGGGACATTGTAGAGTGACCCTTACCCTGAATACACAGGGATCCTTTACAGTAATCCTTAACATGAATACACAGGTATCCTGTACAATAACCTTTACCCTGAATACACAGGGACCCTGTACAGTAACCCTTACCCTGAATACACAGGGACCCTGTACAGTGACCCTTACCCTGAATACACAGGGACCCTGTACAGTGACCCTTACCCTGAATACACAGGGATCTGTACAGTGACCCTTGCAATGAATACACAGGGACACTGTACAATTACACTTAACCTGAATACGCAGGGACCCTGTAAAGCGAACCTTACCCTGAATAAACAGGGACCCTGCACAGTAACCCTTACACTGAATACACAGGGACCTGTACAGTGAACCTTACCCTGAATACACAGGGATCTTTACAGTGACACTTACCCTGAATACACAGGTTCCCTGTACAGTAAACCTTACCCTGAATACACAGGGAGCTGTACAGTGACTCTTACCCTGAATACACAGGGACCCTGTACAGAGACACTTAACCTGAATACACAGGGACCCTGTACAGTAACCCTTACGCTGAAAACACAGGGATCCTTTACAGTGACCCTTACTCTGAATACACAGGGTCCCTGTACCGTAACCCTTACCCTGAATACACAGGGACACTGTAGAGTGACCCTTACCCTGAATACACAGGGATCCTTTAGAGTAATCCTTAACCTGAATACACAGGTATCCTGTACAATAACTTTACCCTGAATACACAGGGACCCTGTACAGTAACCCTTACCCTGAATACACAGGGACCCTGTACAGTGACCCTTACCCTGAATACACAGGGACCCTGTACAGTGACCCTTACCCTGAATACACAGGGATCTGTACAGTGACCCTTACAATGAATACACAGGGACACTGTACAATTACACTTAACCTGAATACGCAGGGACCCTGTAAGCGAACCTTACCCTGAATACACAGGGACCCTGTACAGTAAACCTTACACTGAATACACAGGGACCTGTACAGTGAACCTTACCCTGAATACACAGGGACCCTGTACAGTGACACTTACCCTGAATACACAGGTTCCCTGTACAGTAAACCTTACCCTGAATACACAGGGAGCTGTACAGTGACTCTTGCCCTGAATACACAGGGACCCTGTACAGTGACACTTAACCTGAATACACAGGGATCCTGTACAGTAAACCTTACGCTGAAAACACAGGGATCCTTTACAGTGACCCTTACTCTGAATACACAGGGTCCCTGTACCGTAACCCTTACCCTGAATACATAGGGATCCTGTACAATAGCCCTTACCCTGAATACACAGGGACCATGTACAGTAACCCTTACCCTGAATACAAAGGGACCCTGTACAGTGACCCTTACCCTGAATACACAGGGATCCTATACAATAACCCTTACCGTGAATACACAGGGACCCTGTATAGTGAACCTAACCCTGAATACACAGGGATCCTGTACAATAACCATTACCCTGAATACAGAGGGACCCTGTACTGTAACCCTTACCATGAATACACAGAGACACTGTACAGTGACCCATACCCTGAATATACAGGGACCCTGTAGAGTAACCCTTACCCTGAATAAACAGGGAACTTGTACAGTAACCCTTACCCACAATACACAGTGACCCTGTACAGTGACCCTTACCCAGAATAAACAGGGACACTGTACAGTAACCCTTACCCTGATTACACAGGGTCCCTGTACAGTGATTCTTACCGTGAATAGACAAGGACCCTGTACAGTAACCCTTACCCTGAATACACAGGGACCCTGTACAGTGAACCTAACCCTGAATACACAGGTACCCAGTAAAGTGATCCTTACCCTGAATACACAGGGACCCTGTACTGTAAGCCTTTCCCTGAATACACAGGGACCCTGTACAGTGACCCTTACCCTGAATAGACAGGGACCCTGTACATTAACCCTTACACTGAATACACACGGACACTTTACAGTAACCCATACCCTGAATACACAGGGACCCTGTACAGTGACCTTAACCCTGAATAAACAGGGACCCTGTACAGTGACCCTTACCCTCAATACACAGGGACCCTTTACAGTAACCCTTACTCTGAATACACAGGGACACTGTACACTGACACTTACCCTGAATATACAGGGACCGTGTGCAGTAACCCTTACCCTGAATACACAGGTACCCTTTACAGTAACCCTTACCCTGAATACACAGGGACCCTGTACAGTAACCCTTACCCTGAATACACAGGTACACTGTTCTCTGACCCTTACCCTGAATACACAGGGACCGTGTACAGTAACCCATACCCTGAATACACAGGGAACTTGTACAGTAACCCTTACCATGAATATTCAGCGAATCTGTACAGTAAATCTTACCCTGAATACACAAGGACCCTGAGCAGTAACCCTTAACCTGAATACACAGGGACTCTGTACAGTAAACCTTACCCTGAATACACCGGGTCCCTGTACAGTAACCCTTACCCTGAATACACAGGGACCCTGTACAGTAACCCTTACCCTGAATACACAGGGACATTGTACAGTGTTCCTTACCATGAATATACAGGGACCCTGTACAGTAACCCTTACCCTGAATACATAGGGACCTGTACAGTAACCCTTACCCTGAATACACAGGGACCCTGTACAGTGACCCTTACCCTGAATACATAGGGACCTGTACAGTAACCCTTACCCTGAATACACAGGGACCCTGTACAGTGATCCTTACCCTGAATACAAAGGAACTCTGTACAGTAACCCTTACGCTGAATGCACAGGGATCCTGTACAGTGATCCTTACCCTGAATACAGAGGGACCCTGTACAGTGACCCTTACACTGAATACACAGGGATCCTGTACAATAACCCTTACCCTGAATACACAGGGACACTGTACATTGACCCTTACCCTGAATACACAGGGATCCTGTACAATAACCCTTACCGTGAATACACAGGGACCCCGTATAGTGAACCTAACTCTGAATACACAGGGATCCTGTACAATAACCATTGCCCTGAATACAGAGGGACCCTGTACTGTAACCCTTACCATGAATACACAGAGACACTGTACAGTGACCCATACCCTGAATATACAGGGACCCTGTAGAGTAACCCTTACCCTGAATAAACAGGGAACTTGTACAGTAACCCTTACACTCAATACACAGTGACCCTGTACAGTGACCCTTACCCAGAATAAACAGGGACACTGTACAGTAACCCTTACCCTGATTACACAGGGGCCCTGTACAGTGACTCTTACCCTGAATAGACAAGGACCCTGTACAGTAACCCTTACCCTGAATACACAGGGACCCTGTACAGTGAACCTAACCCTGAATACACAGGTACCCAGTAAAGTGATCCTTACCCTGAATACACAGGGACCCTGTACTGTAAGCCTTTCCCTGAATACACAGGGACCCTGTACAGTGACCCTTACCCTGAATACACAGGGACCCTGTACATTAACCCTTACACTGAATATACACGGACACTTTACAGTAACCCATACCCTGAATACACAGGGACCCTGTACAGTGACCTTAACCCTGAATAAACAGGGACCCTGTACAGTGACCCTTACCCTCAATACACAGGGACCCTTTACAGTAACCCTTACTCTGAATACACAGGGACACTGTACACTGACACTTACCCTGAATACACAGGGACCGTGTACAGTAACCCTTACCCTGAATACACAGGTACCCTTTACAGTAACCCTTACCCTGAATACACAGGGACCCTGTACAGTAACCCTTACCCTGAATACACAGGTACACTGTTCACTGACCCTTACCCTGAATACACAGGGACCGTGTACAGTAACCCATACCCTGAATACACAGGGAACTTGTACAGTAACCCTTACCATGAATACTCAGCGAATCTGTACAGTAAACCTTACCCTGAATACACCGGGTCCCTGTACAGTAACCCTTACCCTGAATACACAGGGACCCTGTACAGTAACCCTTACCCTGAATACACAGGGACATTGTACAGTGTTCCTTACCATGAATATACAGGGACCCTGTACAGTAACCCTTACCCTGAATACATAGGGACCCTGTACAGTAACCCTTACCCTGAATACACAGGGACCCTGTACAGTGACCCTTACCCTGAATACACAGGGATCCTGTACAGTGATCCTTACTCTGAATACACAGGGACTCTGTACAGTAAACCTTAACCTGAATACACAGGGACACTGTACAGTAACCCTCACCCTGAATACACAGGGACCCTGTACAATAACCCTTACCCTGAATACACAGGGACACTGTACAGTGACCCTTACCCTGAATACACAGGTTCCCTGTACCGTAACCCTTACCCTGAATACACAGGGATCCTGTAAGGGACCCTTACCCTGAATACACAGGGATCCTGTACAGTAAACCTTACCCTGAATACACAGGGATATGTACATTGACCCTTACCCTGAATACACAGGGACCCTTTACAGTGACACTTACCCTGAATACACAGGGACCCTGTACAGTAACCCTCACCCTGTATACACAGGGACCTGTACAATAACCCTTACCCTGAATACACAGGGACACTGTACAGTGACCCTTACCCTGAATACACAGGTTCCCTGTACCGTAACCCTTTCCCTGAATACACAGGGATCCTGTAAGGGACCCTTACCCTGAATACACAGGGATCCTGTACAGTAACCCTTACCCTGAATACACAGGGATATGTACAGTGACCCTTACCCTGAATACACAGGGACCCTGTACAGTGACACTTATCCTGAATACACAGGGACCCGGTACAGTAACCCTCACCCTGTATACACAGGGACCTGTACAGTGATCCTTACCCTGAATACAAAGGAACCCTGTACAGTAACCCTTACGCTGAATGCACAGGGATCCTGTACAGTGATCCTTACCCTGAATACAGAGGGACACTGTACAGTGACCCTTACACTGAATACACAGGGATCCTGTACAATAACCCTTACCCTGAATACACAGGGACACTGTACATTGACCCTTACCCTGAATACACAGGGATCCTGTACAATAACCCTTACCGTGAATACACAGGGACCCCGTATAGTGAACCTAACTCTGAATACACAGGGATCCTGTACAATAACCATTACCCTGAATACAGAGGGACCCTGTACTGTAACCCTTACCATGAATACACAGAGACACTGTACAGTGACCCATACCCTGAATATACAGGGACCCTGTAGAGTAACCCTTACCCTGAATAAACAGGGAACTTGTACAGTAACCCTTACCCTCAATACACAGTGACCCTGTACAGTGACCCTTACCCAGAATAAACAGGGACACTGTACAGTAACCCTTACCCTGATTACACAGGGGCCCTGTACAGTGACTCTTACCCTGAATAGACAAGGACCCTGTACAGTAACCCTTACCCTGAATACACAGGGACCCTGTACAGTGAACCTAATCCTGAATACACAGGTACCCAGTAAAGTGATCCTTACCCTGAATACACAGGAGCCTGTACTGTAAGCCTTTCCCTGAATACACAGGGACCCTGTACAGTGACCCTTACCCTGAATACACAGGGACCCTGTACATTAACCCTTACACTGAATACACACGGACACTTTACAGTAACCCATACCCTGAATACACAGGGACCCTGTACAGTGACCTTAACCCTGAATAAACAGGGACCCTGTACAGTGACCCTTACCCTCAATACACAGGGACCCTTTACAGTAACCCTTACTCTGAATACACAGGGACACTGTACACTGACACTTACCCTGAATACACAGGGACCGTGTACAGTAACCCTTACCCTGAATACACAGGTACCCTTTACAGTAACCCTTACCCTGAATACACAGGGACCCTGTACAGTAACCCTTACCCTGAATACACAGGTACACTGTTCACTGACCCTTACCCTGAATACACAGGGACCGTGTACAGTAACCCATACCCTGAATACACAGGGAACTTGTACAGTAACCCTTACCATGAATACTCAGCGAATCTGTACAGTAAACCTTACCCTGAATACACCGGGTCCCTGTACAGTAACCCTTACCCTGAATACACAGGGACCCTGTACAGTAACCCTTACCCTGAATACACAGGGACATTGTACAGTGTTCCTTACCATGAATATACAGGGACCCTGTACAGTAACCCTTACCCTGAATACATAGGGACCCTGTACAGTAACCCTTACCCTGAATACACAGGGACCCTGTACAGTGACCCTTACCCTGAATACACAGGGATCCTGTACAGTGATCCTTACTCTGAATACACAGGGACTCTGTACAGTAAACCTTAACCTGAATACACAGGGACACTGTACAGTAACCCTCACCCTGAATACACAGGGACCCTGTACAATAACCCTTACCCTGAATACACAGGGACACTGTACAGTGACCCTTACCCTGAATACACAGGTTCCCTGTACCGTAACCCTTACCCTGAATACACAGGGATCCAGTAAGGGACCCTTACCCTGAATACACAGGGATCCTGTACAGTAAACCTTACCCTGAATACACAGGGATATGTACAGTGACCCTTACCCTGAATACACAGGGACCCTGTACAGTGACACTTACCCTGAATACACAGGGACCCTGTACAGTAACCCTCACCCTGTATACACAGGGACCTGTACAGTGATCCTTAACCTGAATATAAAGGAACCCTGTACAGTAACACTTACGCTGAATGCACAGGGATCCTGTACTGTGATCCTTACCCTGAATACAGAGGGACCCTGTACAGTGACCCTTACACTGAATACACAGGGATCCTGTACAATAACCCTTACCCTGAATACACAGGGACACTGTACAGTGACACTTACCCTGAATACACAGGGATCCTGTACAATAACCCTTGCCCTGAATACACAGGGACACTGTACAATAACCCTTGCCCTGAATACACAGGGACCCTGTACAGTGTTCCTTACCATGAATATACAGGGACCCTGTACAGTAACCCTTACCCTGAATACATAGGGACCCTGTACAGTAACCCTTACCCTGAGTACACAGGGACCCTGTACAGTGACCCTTACCCTGAATACACAGGGATCCTGTACAGTGATCCTTACCCTGAATACACAGGGACTCTGTACAGTAAACCTTAACCTGAATACACAGGGACCCTGTACAGTGACCCTTACCCTGAATACACAGGGATCCTGTACAATAACCTTTGCCCTGAATAAACAGGGACCCTGTACAGTGACCCTAACCCTGAATACACAGGGATACTGTACAATAACACTTACCTGAATACACAGGTACCCTGTACAGTAACCCTTACCCTGAATACACAGGGACCCTGTACAGTGAACCTAACCCTGAATACACAGGTACCCAGTAAAGTGATCCTTACCCTGAATACACAGGGACCCTGTACTGTAAGCCTTTCCCTGAATACACAGGGACCCTGTACAGTGACCCTTACCCTGAATACACAGGGACCCTGTACATTAACCCTTACACTGAAAACACACGGACACTTTACAGTAACCCATACCCTGAATACACAGGGACCCTGTACAGTGACCTTAACCCTGAATAAACAGGGACCCTGTACAGTGACCCTTACCCTCAATACACAGGGACCCTTTACAGTAACCCTTACTCTGAATACACAGGGACACTGTACACTGACACTTACCCTGAATACACAGGGACCGTGTACAGTAACCCTTACCCTGAATACACAGGTACCCTTTACAGTAACCCTTACCCTGAATACACAGGGACCCTGTACAGTAACCCTTACCCTGAATACACAGGTACACTGTTCACTGACCCTTACCCTGAATACACAGGGACCGTGTACAGTAACCCATACCCTGAATACACAGGGAACTTGTACAGTAACCCTTACCATGAATACTCAGCGAATCTGTACAGTAAACCTTACCCTGAATACACCGGGTCCCTGTACAGTAACCCTTACCCTGAATACACAGGGACCCTGTACAGTAACCCTTACCCTGAATACACAGGGACATTGTACAGTGTTCCTTACCATGAATATACAGGGACCCTGTACAGTAACCCTTACCCTGAATACATAGGGACCCTGTACAGTAACCCTTACCCTGAATACACAGGGACCCTGTACAGTGACCCTTACCCTGAATACACAGGGATCCTGTACAGTGATCCTTACTCTGAATACACAGGGACTCTGTACAGTAAACCTTAACCTGAATACACAGGGACACTGTACAGTAATCCTCACCCTGAATACACAGGGACCCTGTACAATAACCCTTACCCTGAATACACAGGGACACTGTACAGTGACCCTTACCCTGAATACACAGGTTCCCTGTACCGTAACCCTTACCCTGAATACACATGGATCCTGTAAGGGACCCTTACCCTGAATACACAGGGATGCTGTACAGTAACCCTTACCCTGAATACACAGGGATATGTACAGTGACCCTTACCCTGAATACACAGGGACCCTGTACAGTGACACTAATCCTGAATACACAGGGACCCGGTACAGTAACCCTCACCCTGTATACACAGGGACCTGTACAGTGATCCTTACCCTGAATACAAAGGAACCCTGTACAGTAACCCTTACGCTGAATGCACAGGGATCCTGTACAGTGATCCTTACCCTGAATACAGAGGGACCCTGTACATTGACCCTTACCCTGAATACACAGCGATCCTGTACAATAACCCTTACCGTGAATACACAGAGACCCTGTATAGTGAACCTAACCCTGAATACACAGGGATCCTGTACAATAACCATTACCCTGAATACCAAGGGACCCTGTACTGTAACCCTTACCATGAATACACAGAGACACTGTACAGTGACCCATACCCTGAATATACAGGGACCCTGTAGAGTAACCCTTACCCTGAATAAACAGGGAACTTGTACAGTAACCCTTACCCTCAATACACAGTGACCCTGTACAGTGACCCTTACCCAGAATAAACAGGGACACTGTACAGTAACCCTTACCCTGATTACACAGGGTCCCTGTACAGTGACTCTTACCCTGAATAAACAAGGACCCTGTACAGTAACCCTTACCCTGAATACACAGGGACCCTGTACAGTGAACCTAACCCTGAATACACAGGTACCCAGTGTTGTAGAGAGTCGAAAGATATATATAGACTTAGGCATTAGGCACCTGCTGGATATTTAGAACTCACATAAGCTTAAATGGACACACACATAAAATGGCTGCCCAGGCATTATGGGAAACCAGGTAGTCAAACTGTGAACTGTTGAACGTTCACTGACCGAGCAATAACCCTGTGAGGCCCACTGTAGGAATGCCTGGGAAGACAGAGATAAGAAGGAAACCATCTCCTGTGAACAAGGCCATGAAACCAATTATTTCAGGAAGAAAGATAAGAGGGAAACCATTTGCTGTAAACAAGGCTATATACCAATTATTTCTCCCAGATGAAAGAACTAGGGAGAGAACCTATAAAGCCATCGATCAGCCCAAGCTGACAATAACCGAACATATGGTTCCCTGGATAGTAGGAGAATTCTATTGGGTTAAAGAACCTATATGTAATCTATAATCGTTGTGATTGGCTTGTGTAACTGTAGTAAACTGTTTTGTAACTGTTGTGAAACATATAAAGGTACATGTAACTCTTTGTTCTGTGAAGAGAAACCTGGATACGGTCCTGAGTTTTTCCTTCCCGCTGAGCGTAATAAAAGCTGCTTCAGCATTGGAACCGACCCTGAGTGTTGAGTGATTATCTAAGAAAACACTAACGCTAACAATGGCGTAGTCGACGGGATTTCCCGGAGTCGCTGGACGCCCTTGGAAAAAACCTGGGTGAGTATAAAAAACAATTTTTAAGTATAAAGGGTGCGGAAGGTGGAAGCTCGTTGATCGACATGAGGAGACGGTCTAATATCTCAAACGCCTAGCCTGAGCCTGAATTAAGAGGACTTCTGTCCCACGTGACGGCCAGGAACCAAGTAGGCGTAGGGAACACACTTAGACCGTGGGATCGTGATACCGAGAGACATCTTCCGGACTCAGTAGTGTAATTTGAAATACCCCGGGGTAGAACCAAGCGGTGTACAGCGGCTAACGGAATCCAAACCTGTGAACAGGGTCGGACCAACGGGCTGAGCGGTGGTAGGTAGTCGTTAAGGATACGTAGAGCACTGCGGGAATTGCTTAAACGCGTTTTTAAGAATTGTATAAGTTTGTGCAACAGCAGAACTTGTGACCTGACAGTAGCCAAGAGACAGTTTACTACAAGTCGCGCTAGAAAGAAAGCGGACCTCTGAGAGTAGATTCCTAACGGTAGTAGTCCTACCCAGGAATGGCCATGAAAACAAGTAAACTCGAGTGGGGACCAGAAGGGTCGCTTACCCGCCACATGGCGGAAAAACAAAAGAAGCTAATTGAAAAAATGATTAAAGCAGGGTGGAATCCTCAGGAATTAGTTATGTGAGGAATTATTTAGATAAAACTACGAATTCCCTGAAAGGTCAAGGATCCAAAAATAGAGCCGGCCAAAACAAGAAGAGAGACTGTTGAAAATGTCTGATCATTGAGTGAGAAGTGTCTGTGTGATTTTTGACTGCAGAATGAATTTTTTATGTTTTCATGTTCCGAAAGCCTGGTTGGAAGAGGAATGCAAGTGTCTGTTTATTTTAGAAACAGAGTGAAAGTCTTTTTTTAAACCCTTTGTAATGTTGTCCTGTATGTGGGAAGTTTTAAGACATTTAAGTTAGAAACGCAGGTGTGGATTTATTCGGATGATAAGTTACGGAGCTAGGAAAATAAACAAATAAAGAATAGGTTTGTTG
Organism: Pristiophorus japonicus; assembly: GCF_044704955.1. NCBI lineage: Eukaryota > Metazoa > Chordata > Chondrichthyes > Pristiophoridae > Pristiophorus > Pristiophorus japonicus. The sequence goes on from NC_092011.1 coordinate 9,187,590, forward strand.
AGCAAAATATTTATTTGACAAGCTCACTTACTTGCCGAAAGAAAAAATGCAATGATTGATTGGGTTGAAAGACATAAATTTAGTCTCGGAATGAGATAAAGAATGCTTTAAAAAAAAAAGAGAGCTTCTAAAAAAAAAGTTTTAAATAAAGATTGAAATTACAACGTTTGAATAGGGATTTTGAGATATTCAGTGAAGGCACAGGAAATACTGAGGTGGATTTTAAAAAAAAGAGAAAGATTAAATTAAATCTGATCAGTTCAAACTCCTGGGCAAGTGGCGAGCTATCTGCGAAGGTGTAAAAGGAACTTTTGGAAAATGTTAAAAAACAGCAAGCTTTAGTAACGACTTTGAAACTGGAGCATTTTGAGATAACGAAAGGCAGCACTCAAAAGCTGGACTCCATTCCAGTTATGGAGAAAAAAGAAAAAGATAAAGACGCCACTTTGAAAGTAAACAAATTATTTTAAATGAACAACTTTATGGAGTTACGAACCCTCCGTGTAAAATACAAAACCTAATTTGAAGAAAGAAAAAAAAAGATGTAACAGACTAAATGGAAAAAGACATAACTTACTAAATACTAGTTGATGTTTGCTGTGAAAAAGATATTGGTTTAATTAGAAGAGGAAAAAAAAATTGGAATAAGTAAAAAAACACTCTACATGGATTCGAATTTTCAATTATGAAAAAGTTTCAATGCAGTTTGAAAAGATTTCCAAAATGTCCCGAACAGTCTAAACAAGCAGGAGGGTTTTGAAGATAACGAGGAGAAAGAGAGAAATAAAAAAAAACAGAATTGAATTTCAGTAAACAAAATTGCTATTGTATGTGTGGTCTTGTTTTAAAACAATTTAAAAAAAAAATTCTTTGGCAAGTACTTGAATTAGAAGTTAAGAAAACATTGGAGTTTACTCTAATGATTTATGCTGTTTAACGGATTCCTAATTTCGAAGCCAGTTTTGAAGGCACAAAGACTTTTTTTTTTCAGATGATTACGTGAAGTCACGTAATGACATCAGGTCTTCTTACAAACCTGGAAAGGAGTTAACCCTTTCCATTGACAGCCGTTTTATACTGAACATTATTAATTTGGATTTCTTAATAGGGAAAAAAAAAAGACTCACCTAACAGAGGAAACAAAAATAAAAACAGAACTAGCTTATGTAATAATACTTGCCTGATACAATAAAGAAATAAAGAAATAGATATTCAATAAAACAAATTGAAGAGTTAAAAGCTAAGATAAACAGGCTGGAAGAGATAACGGGACTAGACGGATAGTGCAGTGCGCAGCCATAGCACCATCACCTCTGGCAATAGAGCCAATGTACCCCACGGTGGGTAGGTGTAGTCCACAAACCCAACCTAACGGTAAAGCAGACAGCGATGTTTGGAGGAATAGCTTTGGCCTTGGTCATAATAGGAGTTTGGGTAATATTTAAGTGAGTAAAGACACGGGCGCACGCCCTACAGATTCAGCTCGAAATGGTTCGATTATAACCTTGTGCTTCTGATTTTGCAGGGTGACAGGGACTCTCGTAGAGCAAAAAACTTAACCCCTGGTGACGACCAGGCCGTCTGTTTAAAATTACAGATAATACTTACCGGAATGGGAATACGAACGGCGCTACTCGTAATATGGATAGCCGTGCGACATGCACGTACCCTGGGCAACACCGACGGACAGCAGAGCACGCTGGAAATAAACAACTATATGAACTATGGAGTCTTGTTTAATTTAACGGACGGAATGTGCATCCCAGCAGCCAAGGACTGGAGCAAGGACAGGACTTATTTTAATGCATGGTTACAAGTGAATCCTAATAAGAATCCTAATAAGAATAAGAGTATGTGTACAGTGCTCCACGGGTATAAGGAGCAGATGCATTAAACGGAGGGATGTCATAGGGCCTGATGAATGTACTTTCGGCATAATTTGCGCGCCTCCGGGACAATCCCAGCAATCAGTCATCCGCAAGAAGGGAATGGGGCTGTGTGGGTATTACGAGGAGGCGGGGGCGGCTGCAATATAATTGTATGTATGTTTCTCACCCCCTCCGACACCGCGCCCCATAAGAATCACTACATTGCCCGAAGAACTGCCTTGTCCCATAACTACTAAGGGACCAGAAAATGGGATTGCAATGTACAACGAAGGGGAATTATTGTATGATAATGTTAAACATGAAATTGTGCCTGTTCTGATCAATATTTCAGGCATCCAGATGCCGGAATATTGTACCGAACAGTCAAGGAAGATGTACAATGTATTAAGTAAAGTCGTAATGCAGCAGGCTGCCGATGCAATGGGTGCCAGTAAGTTCCGGGGACAGGGGTTAGCACCCAGGGTGAAGAGGGAAATAGTAAATGATGTTGCTACCGTTTTCAATACAGGAACCTCCGTAGTGAACTCGATAGACATACAAGGGCTAAATGAGAGGGTAGAACAGCTTAAAGGGGTGATGAAGGGGTTATTGGAGAGGGTGGAGCAAAACCAGGAAGACCAGGCCAACCTAGGAAAGGAGGGTGCCGAAATCCAGTTGGATGGCATCTCAGTCCTGGAAGCTCACGCTAAAACCATCAATCACCTCATTGATAGAGAACAAGAAGATACAATAAAGCAAAGACAGGGGCAACTCTGTCATGCTTATGGTCTGTGGATGGTGGGACAGATCCACCACAACCTCGACCAGATCCAACGCGGGGAAGTACCCGATTGGATAGACAGTTCACATTTGGCTCAGTTGGCGAACCAAAGGGGGACACTGGATAATTGTACTCTGAAGGGACTGACCCGAGTATACCCCGCAATTCCAGATTGCCAGATGGGTAGGACTACCGGGATAGGGATAGTCCTGTTGATCCCCATAGCAACGCCGGACTCAGGGCCATTCCCCTTATACCAACTAGAGAATATCGGAGTAATACGGGAAAATGTCTCCATACGCTACTACCCAACCACCACCTCTGCCGTTCGTCGAAACAACATACTTACTGGGATTTCCCTAGCAGATTGCAAGCAAAGGGGGGAAATCACAGTATGCCCTCACCTGGTGGGCCGAGGGGAACTAGACGAGTGCGGGTTTAACCGAACCAACGGGTGTGTACTAGAAATAGTGCCCGCACACATGCACTTCGCGAGGGCAGGCTACGGAGGGAGTGGAAGATACTGCGTCTCTACTACTGAGCGTTCATACCAGTATAATGACCTGCAGTGCCCTATACCGCAGCCAAACTTTTGCTTTACACCACTACGACCTGTCGCGATCGGGCAAGCGCATATCACCCAGGTTAGGCGCCGGAAGTCCGAAGTTATTGAAGTAACTGATCAGCTCCATGATCATTTGCAGGATTATGACGAGCCAGAGCAGGTCCCTATCCCACATCTAACCGAAGTATTACGGGAGTTGAGGCTCAGAGTGGGTCAATCTGTAAAACTCTATCACCAGCTACAAACTAAAATCAAAGAAGATACCGAGGTAGACTTACAAAGTCAGAGTTGGTGGAGAAAGGTCTGGGACTGGGGAATAAATGTGAACATCCACCCATGGATTCGAATTATTTCACACACACTGGTCGGAATACAATTAATCTTAGCAATAACATGGGGCGTGATGGCCTGCCAGGTATGCAGGCGCCACAAACGGCGGAAACGGACCAATCACCGTTCCCTGGATATTAAACAGGCCTGTTTGATAAGGGGACGGGAGGAGCTAGCCTTTGTTAATTTGATTTAAGCAACCGGAACTCCTGAAACCGCGTGACTGGCCAGCACGTTGAGGCAAGGAATACCGGGCCGTGCACAAATATCAGATAAAGGCAGTATTTCGGTTAAAAGGAGACTAGGACTAGTCCCTTTACCGAAAGGGGGAATTGTTGTAGAGAGTCGAAAGATATATATAGACTTAGGCATTAGGCACCTGCTGGATATTTAGAACTCACATAAGCTTAAATGGACACACACATAAAATGGCTGCCCAGGCATTATGGGAAACCAGGTAGTCAAACTGTGAACTGTTGAACGTTCACTGACCGAGCAATAACCCTGTGAGGCCCACTGTAGGAATGCCTGGGAAGACAGAGATAAGAAGGAAACCATCTCCTGTGAACAAGGCCATGAAACCAATTATTTCAGGAAGAAAGATAAGAGGGAAACCATTTGCTGTAAACAAGGCTATAGACCAATTATTTCTCCCAGATGAAAGAACTAGGGAGAGAACCTATAAAGCCATAAATCAGCCCAAGCTGACAATAACCGAACATATGGTTCCCTGGATAGTAGGAGAATTCTATTGGGTTAAAGAACCTATATGTAATCTATAATCGTTGTGATTGGCTTGTGTAACTGTAGTAAACTGTTTTGTAACTGTTGTGAAACATATAAAGGTACATGTAACTCTTTGTTCTGTGAAGAGAAACCTGGATACGGTCCTGAGTTTTTCCTTCCCGCTGAGCGTAATAAAAGCTGCTTCAGCATTGGAACCGACCCTGAGTGTTGAGTGATTCTTCTAAGAAAACACTAACGCTAACACCCAGTAAAGTGATCCTTACCCTGAATACACAGGGACCCTGTACTGTAACCCTTTCCCTGAATACACAGGGACCCTGTACAGTGACCTTACCCTGAATAGACAGGGACTTTGTACATTAACCCTTACACTGAATACACACGGACACTTTACAGTAACCCATACCCTGAATACACAGGGACCCTGTACAGTGACCTTAACCCTGAATAAACAGGGACCCTGTACAGTGACCCTTACCCTCAATACACAGGGACCCTTTACAGTAACCCTTACTCTGAATACACAGGGACACTGTACACTGACACTTACCCTGAATACACAGGGACCGTGTACAGTAACCCTTACCCTGAATACACAGGTACCCTTTACAGTAACCCTTACCCTGAATACACAGGGACCCTGTACAGTAACCCTTACCCTGAATACACAGGTACACTGTTCACTGACCCTTACCCTGAATACACAGGGACCGTGTACAGTAACCCATACCCTGAATACACAGGGAACTTGTACAGTAAACCTTACCATGAATACTCAGCGAATCTGTACAGTAAACCTTACCCTGAATACACCGGGTCCCTGTACAGTAACCCTTACCCTGAATACACAGGGACCCTGTACAGTAACCCTTACCCTGAATACACAGGGACATTGTACAGTGTTCCTTACCATGAATATACAGGGACCCTTTACAGTAACCCTTTCCCTGAATACATAGGGACCCTGTACAGTAACCCTTACCCTGAATACACAGGGAACCTGTACAGTGACCCTTACCCTGAATACACAGGGATCCTGTACAGTGATCCTTACTCTGAATACACAGGGACTCTGTACAGTAAACCTTAACCTGAATACACAGGGACACTGTACAGTAACCCTCACCCTGAATACACAGGGACCCTGTACAATAACCCTTACCCTGAATACACAGGGACACTGTACAGTGACCCTTACCCTGAATACACAGGTTCCCTGTACCGTAATCCTTACCCTGAATACACAGGGATCCTGTAAGGGACCCTTACCCTGAATACACAGGGATCCTGTACAGTAACCCTTACCCTGAATACACAGGGATATGTACAGTGACCCTTACCCTGAATAGACAGGGACCCTGTACAGTGACACTTACCCTGAATACACAGGGACCCTGTACAGTAACCCTCACCCTGTATACACAGGGACCTGTACAGTGATCCTTACCCTGAATACAAAGGAACCCTGTACAGTAACCCTTACGCTGAATGCACAGGGATCCTGTACAGTGATCCTTACCCTGAATACAGAGGGACCCTGTACAGTGACTCTTACACTGAATACACAGGGATCCTGTACAATAACCCTTACCCTGAATACACAGGGACACTGTACAGTGACCCTTACCCTGAATACACAGGGATCCTGTACAATATCCCTTGCCCTGAATACACAGGGACCCTGTACAATAACCCTTGCCCTGAATACACAGGGACCCTGTACAGTGTTCCTTACCATGAATATACAGGGACCCTGTACAGTAACCCTTACCCTGAATACATAGGGACCCTGTACAGTAACCCTTACCCTGAGTACACAGGGACCCTGTACAGTGAACCTTACCCTGAATACACAGGGATCCTGTACAGTGATCCTTACCCTGAATACACAGGGACTCTGTACAGTAAACCTTAACCTGAATACACAGGGACCCTGTACAGTGACCCTTACCCTGAATACACAGGGATCCTGTACAATAACCTTTGCCCTGAATAAACAGGGACCCTGTACAGTGACCCTAACCCTGAATACACAGGGATACTGTACAATAACACTTACCTGAATACACAGGTACCCTGTACAGTAACCCTTACCCTGAATACACAGGGACACTGTACAGTGTTCCTTACCATGAATATACACGTACTTGTACAGTAACCCTTACGCTGAATACATAGGGACCCTGTACAGTAATCCTTACCCTGAATACACAGGGACCCTGTACAGTGACCCTTACCCTGAATACACAGGGATCCTGTACAGTGATCCTTACCCTGAATACACAGGGACTCTGTACAGTAAACCTTAACCTGAATACACAAGGATCGTGTACAATAGCCCTTACCCTGAATACACGGGAACCCAGTACAGTAACCCTTACCCTGAACACACAGGTACCCTGTACAGTGACTCTTACCCTGAATACACAGGGACCCTGTACAGTAACCCTTACCCTGAAGATGCAGGGACCCTGTACAGTGACCCTTACCCTGAATACACAGGGATCCTGTACAATAACCCTTGCCCTGAATAAACAGGGACCCTGTACAGTGACCCTAACCCTGAATACACAAGGATCGTGTACAATAGCCCTTATCCTGAATACACAGGAACCCAGTACAGTAACCCTTACCCTGAATAGAAAGGCACCCTGTACAGTGACCCTTACCCTGAATAAACAGGGATCCTGTACAATAACCCTTACCCTGAATACACAAGGGCCCTGTACAGTGACGCTTACCCTGAATACACAGGGACCCTGTACAGTGACACTTACCCTGAATACACAGGGACCCTGTACAGTAACCCTTACGCTGAATGCACAGGGATCCTGTACAGTGATCCTTACCCTGAATACAGAGGGACCCTGTACAGTGACCCTTACCCTGAATACACAGGGATCCTGTACAATAACCCTTACCCTGAATACACAGGGACCCTGTACAGTAACACTTACCCTGAATACACAGGGACCCTGTACACTGACCCGTTTCCTGAATACTCAGGGACCCTTTACAGTAGCCCTTACCCTGAATACACAGGGAACCTGTACAGTGACCCTTACCCTGAATACACAGGGATCCTGTACAGTGATCCTTACCCTGAATACACAGGGACTCTGTACAGTAAACCTTAACCTGAATACACAGGGACCCTGTTCAGTAACCCTTACCCTGAATACAAAGGGACCCTGTACAATAACCCTTACCCTGAATACACAGGGACACTGTACAGTGACCCTTACCCTGAATACACAGGTTCCCTGTACCGTAACCCTTACCCTGAATACACAGGGATCCTGTAAGCGACCCTTACCCTGAATACACAGGGACCCTGTACAGTAACCCTTATCCTGAATACACAGGGATCCTGTAAGCGACCCTTACCCTGAATACACAGGGACCCTGTACAGTGACACTTACCCTGAATACACAGGGACCCTGTACAATAACCCTCACCCTGTATACACAGGGACCTGTACAGTGATCCTTACCCTGAATACACAGGGACCCTGTACAGTGAGACTTACCCTGAATACACAGGGACCCTGTACAGTAACCCTTACGCTGAATGCACAGGGATCCTCTACAGTGATCCTTACCCTGAATACAGAGGGACCCTGTACAGTGACCCTTACCCTGAATACACAGGGATCCTGTACAATAACCATTACCCTGAATACACAGGGACACTGTACAGTGACCCTTACCCTGAATACACAGGGTTCCTGTACCGTAACCTTTACCCTGAATACACAGGGATCCTTTACAATAGCCCTTACTCTGAATACACAGGGACCCTGTACAGTAACCCTTACCCTGAATACACAGGGACCCTGTACAGTCACCCTTACCCTGAATACACAGGGATCCTGTACAATAACCCTTGCCCTGAATACAATGGGACCCTGTACAGTGACCCTAACCCTGAATACACAGGCATACTGTACAATAACCCTTACCTGAATAAACAGGTACCCTGTACAGTAACCCTTACCCTGAATACACAGGGACACTGTACAGTGTTCCTTACCATGAATATACAGGGACCCTGTACAGTAACCCTTACCCTGAATACATAGGGACCCTGTACAGTAATCCTTACCCTGAATACACAGGGACCCTGTACAGTGACCCTTACCCTGAATACACAGGGATCCTGTACAGTGATCCTTACCCTGAATAAACAGGGACTCTGTACAGTAAACCATAACCTGAATACACAGGGACCCTGTACAGTGACCCTTACCCTGAATACACAGGGTTCCTGTACAATAACCCTTGCCCTGAATAGACAGGGACCCTGTACAGTGACCCTAACCCTGAATACACAGGGATAATGTACAATAACCCTTACCTGAATACACAGGTACCCTGTACAGTAACCCTTACCCTGAATACACAGGGACACTGCACAGTGTTCCTTACCATGAATATACAGGTACCTGTACAGTAACCCTTACCCTGAATACATAGGGACCCTGTACAGTAGCCCTTACCCTGAATACACAGGTACCCTGTACAGTGACCCTTACCCTGAATACACAGGGATCCTGTACAGTGATCCTTACCCTGAATACACAGGGACTCTGTACAGTAAACCTTAACCTGAATACACAAGGATCGTGTACAATATCCCTTACCCTGAATACACAGGAACCCAGTACAGTAACCCTTACCCTGAACACACAGGTACCCTGTACAGTGACTATTACCCTGAATACACAGGGACCCTGTACAGTAAACCTTACCCTGAATAAACAGGGACACTGTACAGTGACCCTTACCCTGAATACACAAGGATCGTGTACAATAGCCCTTACCCTGAATACATAGGAACCCAATACAGTAACCCTTACCCTGAATAGACAGGCACCCTGTACAGTGACCCTTACCCTGAATAAACAGGGATCCTTTACAATAACCCTTACCCTGAATACACAGGGACCCTGTACAGTGACCCTTACCCTGAATACACAGGGTCCCTGTACCGTAACCCTTACCCTGAATACACAGGGATCCTTTACAATAGCCCTTACGCTTAATACACAGGGACCCTGTACAGTAACCCTTACCCTGAATACACAGGGACCCTGTACAGTGACGCTTACCCTGAATACACAGGGACCCTGTACAGTGACACTTACCCTGAATACACAGGGACCCTGTACAGTAACCCTTACGCTGAATGCACAGGGATCCTGTACAGTGATCCTTACCCTGAATACAGAGGGACCCTGTACAGTGACCCTTACCCTGAATACACAGGGATCCTGTACAATAACCCTTACCCTGAATACACAAGGGCCCTGTACAGTGACGCTTACCCTGAATACACAGGGACCCTGTACAGTGACACTTACCCTGAATACACAGGGACCCTGTACAGTAACCCTTACGCTGAATGCACAGGGATCCTGTACAGTGATCCTTACCCTGAATACAGAGGGACCCTGTACATGACCCTTACCCTGAATACACAGGGATCCTGTACAATAACCCTTACCCTGAATACACAGGGACCCTGTACAGTAACACTTACCCTGAATACACAGGGACCCTGTACACTGACCCTTTTCCTGAATACTCAGGGACCCTTTACAGTAGCCCTTACCCTGAATACACAGGGAACCTGTACAGTGACCCTTACCCTGAATACACAGGGATCCTGTACAGTGATCCTTACCCTGAATACACAGGGACTCTGTACAGTAAACCTTAACCTGAATACACAGGGACCCTGTTCAGTAACCCTTACCCTGAATACAAAGGGACCCTGTACAATAACCCTTACCCTGAATACACAGGGACACTGTACAGTGACCCTTAATCTGAATACACAGGTTCCCTGTACCGTAACCCTTACCCTGAATACACAGGGATCCTGTAAGCGACCCTTACCCTGAATACACAGGGACCCTGTACAGTAACCCTTATCCTGAATACACAGGGATCCTGTAAGCGACCCTTACCCTGAATACACAGGGACCCTGTACAGTGACACTTACCCTGAATACACAGGGACCCTGTACAATAACCCTCACCCTGTATACACAGGGACCTGTACAGTGATCCTTACCCTGAATACACAGGGACCCTGTACAGTGAGACTTACCCTGAATACACAGGGACCCTGTAAGTAACCCTTACGCTGAATGCACAGGGATCCTGTACAGTGATCCTTACACTGAATACAGAGGGACCCTGTACAGTGACCCTTACCCTGAATACACAGGGATCCTGTACAATAACCATTACCCTGAATACACAGGGACACTGTACAGTGACCCTTACCCTGAATACACAGGGTTCCTGTACCGTAACCTTTACCCTGAATACACAGGGATCCTTTACAATAGCCCTTACTCTGAATACACAGGGACCCTGTACAGTAACCCTTACCCTGAATACACAGGGACCCTGTACAGTCACCCTTACCCTGAATACACAGGGATCCTGTACAATAACCCTTGCCCTGAATACAATGGGAGCCTGTACAGTGACCCTAACCCTGAATACACAGGCATACTGTACAATAACCCTTACCTGAATAAACAGGTACCCTGTACAGTAACCCTTATCCTGAATACACAGGGACACTGTACAGTGTTCCTTACCATGAATATACAGGGACCCTGTACAGTAACCCTTACCCTGAATACATAGGGACCCTGTACAGTAATCCTTACCCTGAATACACAGGGACCCTGTACAGTGACCCTTACCCTGAATACACAGGGATCCTGTACAGTGATCCTTACCCTGAATAAACAGGGACTCTGTACAGTAAACCATAACCTGAATACACAGGGACCCTGTACAGTGACCCTTACCCTGAATACACAGGGTTCCTGTACAATAACCCTTGCCCTGAATACACAGGGACCCTGTACAGTGACCCTAACCCTGAATACACAGGGATAATGTACAATAACCCTTACCTGAATACACAGGTACCCTGTACAGTAACCCTTACCCTGAATACACAGGGACACTGTACAGTGTTCCTTACCATGAATATACAGGTACCTGTACAGTAACCCTTACCCTGAATACATAGGGACCCTGTACAGTAGCCCTTACCCTGAATACACAGGTACCCTGTACAGTGACCCTTACCCTGAATACACAGGGATCCTGTACAGTGATCCTTACCCTGAATACACAGGGACTCTGTACAGTAAACCTTAACCTGAATACACAAGGATCGTGTACAATATCCCTTACCCTGAATACACAGGAACCCAGTACAGTAACCCTTACCCTGAACACACAGGTACCCTGTACAGTGACTCTTACCCTGAATACACAGGGACCCTGTACAGTAAACCTTACCCTGAATAAACAGGGACACTGTACAGTGACCCTTACCCTGAATACACAAGGATCGTGTACAATAGCCCTTACCCTGAATACACAGGAACCCAATACAGTAACCCTTACCCTGAATAGACAGGCACCCTGTACAGTGACCCTTACCCTGAATAAACAGGGATCCTTTACAATAACCCTTACCCTGAATACAGAGGGACCCTGTACAGTGACCCTTACCCTGAATACACAGGGTCCCTGTACCGTAACCCTTACCCTGAATACACAGGGATCCTTTACAATAGCCCTTACGCTTAATACACAGGGACCCTGTACAGTAACCCTTACCCTGAATACACAGGGACCCTGTACAGTGACCCTTACCCTGAATACACAGGGATCCTGTACAATAACCCTTGCCCTGAATACACAGGGAGCCTGTACAGTGACCCTAACCCTGAATACACAGGGATACTGTACAATAACCCTTACCTGAATACACAGGTACCCTGTACAGTAACCCTTACCCTGAATACACAGGGACACTGTACAGTGTTCCTTACCATGAATATACAGGGACCCTGTACAGTAACCCTTACCCTGAATACATAGGGACCCTGTACAGTAACCCTTACCTTGAATACACAGGGACCCTGTACAGTGACCCTTACCCTGAATACACAGGGATCCTGTACAGTGATCCTTACCCTGAATACACAGGGACTCTGTACAGTAAACCTTAACCTGAATAAACAGGGACCCTGTACAGTGACCCTTACCCTGATTACACAGGGATCCTGTACAATAACCCTTGCCCTGAATACACAGGGACCCTGTGCAGTGAACCTAACCCTGAATACACAGGGATACTGTACAATAACCCTTACCTGAATACACAGGTACCCTGTACAGTAACCCTTACCCTGAATACACAGGGATCCTGTACAGTGATCCTTACCCTGAATACACAGGGACTCTGTACAGTAAACCTTAACCTGAATACACAAGGATCGTGTACAATAGCCCTTATCCTGAATACACAGGAACCCAGTACAGTAACCCTTACCCTGAACGCACAGGTACCCTGTACAGTGACTCTTACCCTGAATACACAGTGACCCTGTACAGTAATCCTTACCCTGAATACGCAGGGACCCTGTACAGTGACACTTACCCTGAATACACAGTGATCCTGTACAATAACCCTTACCCTGAATACACAGGGACACTGTACAGTGACCCTTACCCTGAATACACAAGGATCGTGTACAATAGCCCTTACCCTGAATACACAGGAACCCAGTACAGTAACCCTTACCCTGAATAGACAGGCACCCTGTACAGTGACCCTTACCCTGAATAAACAGGGATCCTGTACAATAACCCTTACCCTGAATACACAGGGACCCTGTACAGTGACCCTTACCCTGAATACACAGGGCCCCTGTACAGTGACACTTACCCTGAATACACAGGGACCCTGTACAGTAACCCTTACGCTGAATGCACAGTGATCCTGTACAGTGATCCTTACCCTGAATACAGAGGGACCCTGTACAGTGACCCTTACCCTGAATACACAGGGATCCTGTACAATAACCCTTACCCTGAATACACAGGGACCCTGTACAGTAACACTTACCCTGAATACACAGGGACCCTGTACACTGCCCCTTTTCCTGAATACACAGGGACACTTTACAGTAACCCTTACCCTGAATACACAGGGATCCTGTACAATAACCCTTACCCTGAATACACAGAGACCCTTTACAGTAACCCTTACCCTGAACACACAGGTACCCTGTACAGTGACTCTTACCCTGAATACACAAGGATCGTGTACAATAGCCCTTACCCTGAATACACAGGAACCCAGTACAGTAACCCTTACCCTGAATAGACAGGCACCCTGTACAGTGACCCTTACCCTGAATAAACAGGGATCCTGTACAATAACCCTTACCCTGAATACACAGGGAGCCTGTACAGTGACCCTTACCCTGAATACACAAGGATCGTGTACAATAGCCCTTACCCTGAATAAACAGGAACCCAGTACAGTAACCCTTACCATGAATAGACAGGGACCCTGTACAGTGACCCTTACCCTGAATAAACAGGGATCCTGTACAATAAACCTTACCCTGAATACACAGGGACCCTGTACAGTGACCCTTACCCTGAATACACAGGGATCCTGTACAATAACCCTTACCCTGAATACACAGGGACAATGTACAGTGACCCTTACCCTGAATACAAAAGGATCGTGTACAATTGCCCTTACCATGAATACACAGGGACCCAGTACAGTAACCCTTACCCTGAATAGACAGGCACCCTGTACAGTGACCCTTACCCTGAATAAACAGGGATCCTGTACAATAACCCTTACCCTGAATACACAGGGACCCTGTACAGTGACCCTTACCCTGAATACACAAGGATCGTGTACAATAGCCCCTACCCTGAATACACAGGGACCCAGTGCAGTAACCTTAACCTGAATAGACAGGGACTCTGTACAGTGACCCTTACCCTGAATAAACAGGGATCCTGTACAATAACCCTTAAACTGAATACACAGGGACCCTGTACAGTAACCCTTACCCTGAAAACACAGGGACCCTGTACAGTGACACTTAACCTGAATACACAGGGACCCTGTTACCGAACCTTACCCTGAATACACAGGGACCCGTTACAGTAACCCTTACCCTGAATACACAGGGACGCTCTACAGTTACCCTTACCCTGAATACACAGGGATCCTGTACAATAACCCTTACCATGAATACACAGGGACCCTGTACAGTAACCCTTACCCTGAATACACAAGGATCGTGTACAATAGCCCTTACCCTGAATACACAGGGACCCAGTACAGTAACCCTTACCCTGAATAGACAGGGACCCTGTACAGTGACCCTTACCCTGAATAAACAGGGATCCTGTACAAGTACCCTTACCCTGAATACACAGGGACCCTGTACAGTGACCCTTACCCTGAATACACAAGGATCGTGTACAATAGTCCTTACCCTGAATACACAGGGACCCAGTACAGTAACCCTTACCCTGAATAGACAGGGACCCTGTACAGTGATCCTTACACTGAATAAACAGGGATCCTGTACAATAACCCTTACCCTGAATACACAGGGACCCTTTGCAGTAACCCTTACCCTGAATACACAGGGACCCTGTACAGTAACCCTTACCCTGAATACACAGGTACTCTGTGCAGTGACCCTTACCCTGAATACACAGAGACCCTGTACAGTAACCCTTACCCTGAATACACAGGGACCCTGTACAGTGACACTTAACCTGAATACACAGGGTCCCTGTAAGCGACACTTACCCTGAATACACAGGGACCGAGTACAGTGACCATTACCTTGAATACACAGGGACCTGTACTGTGACACTTACCCTGAATACACAGGGACACTGTACAGTGACACTTAACCTGAATACACAGGGACCCTGTAAGCGACCCTTACCGTGAATACACAGGGTGCCTGTACAGTAACCCTTACCCTGAATACACAGGGAGCTGTACTGTGACCCTTACCCTGAATGCGCAGGGACCCTGTACAGTGAGACTTACCCTGAATACACAGGGACGCTGTAAAGTTACCCTCACTCTGCATACACAGGGACCTGTACAGTGAAACTTACCTTAATACACAGGGACCCTGTACAGGGAAACTTACCCTGAATACACAGGGACCCTGTACAGTAACCCTTACCCTGAATACACAGGATTTATGTACAATAAATCTTACCCTGAATACACAGGGACCCTGTACAGTAACCCTTACCCTGAATACACAGGGACCCTGTACAGTAACCCTTACCCTGAATACACAGGGACCCTGTAGAGTGACGCTTACCCTGAATACACAGGGACCCTGTACAGTGACCCTTACCCTGAATACACAGGGATCTGTACAGTGACCATTACCCTGAATACACAGGGACACTGTACAGTGACACTTAACCTGAATACGCAATGACCCTGTAAGCGACCCTTACCGTGAATACACGGGACCCTGTACAGTAACCCTTACCCTGAATACACAGGGACCTGTACAGTGACCCTTACCCTGAATACACAGGGAACCTGTACAGTGACACTTACCCTGAATACACAGGGTCCCTGTACAGTAACCCTTATCCTGAATACACAGGGAGCTGTACAGTGACTCTTACCCTGAATACACAGGGACCCTGTACAGTGAAACTTACCCTGAATACACAGGGATCCTGTACAGTAACCCTTATGCTGAATACACAGGGATCCTGTACAGTGACCCTTACCCTGAATAAACAGGGATCCTGTACAATAGCCCTTACCCTGAATACACAGGGACCCTGTACAGTAACCTTTAACCTGAATACACAGGGAACCTGTACAGTGACCCTTACCCTGAATATACAGGGATCCTATACAATAACCCTTACCGTGTATACACAGGGACCCTGTATAGTGACCCTAACCCTGAATACACAGGGATCATGTACAATAACCCTTACCCTGAATACACAGGGATCCTGTACTGTAACCCTTACCATGAATACACAGGTACACTGTACAGTGACCCATACCCTGAATATACAGGGTCCCTGTACAATAACCCTTATCCTGAATACACAGGCTCCCTGTACAGTAACCCTTATCCTGAATACACAGGGAGCTGTACAGTGACTCTTACCCTGAATACACAGGGACCCTGTACAGTGACACTTACTTGAATACACAGGGTCCCTGTACAGTAACCCTTATCCTGAATACACAGGGACCCTGTACAGTAACCCTTACCCTGAATACACAGGGTCCCTGTACAGTAACCATTATCCTGAATACACAGGGAGCTGTACAGTGCCTCTTACCTTTAATACACAGGGACCCTGTACATTGAAACTTACCCTGAATACACAGGGATCCTGTACAGTAACCCTTACGCTGAATACACAGGTATCCTGTACTGTAACCCTTACCCTGAATACACCGGGATCCTGTACAATAGCCCTTACCCTGAATACACAGGGACCATGTACAGTATCCCTTACCCTGAATACAAAGGGACCCTGTACAGTGACCCTTACCCTGAATACACAGGGATCCTATACAATAACACTTACCTGAATACACAGGGACCCTGTATAGTGACCCTAATCCTGAATACACAGGGATCCTGTACAATAACCCCTACCCTGAATACACAGGGATCCTGTACAGTAACCATCAACATGAATACACAGGTACACTCTACAGTAACACTTACCCTGAATACACAGGGACCCTCTACAGTGACCCTTACCCTGAATAAACAGGGACACTGTACAGTAACCCTTACCCTGATTACTCAGGGTCCCTGTACAGTGACCCTTACCCTGAATAGACAGGGACCCTGTACAGTAACCCTTACCCTGAATACACAGGGACCCTGTACAGTGACACTTAACCTGAATACACAGGGTCCCTGTAAGCGACCCTTACCCCGAATACACAGGGACCCAGTACAGTGACCATTACCTTGAATACACAGGGACCTGTACTGTAACACTTACCCTGAATACACAGGGACACTGTACAGTGATACTTAACCTGAATACACAGGGATCCTGTAAGCGACCCTTACCGTGAATACACAGGGAGCCTGTACAGTAACCCTCACCATGAATACACAGGTACACTGTACAGTAACCCTTACCCTGAATACACAGGGAACCTGTACAGTGACCCTTACCCTGAATAAACAGGGACACTGTACAGTAACCCTTACCCTGAATACACAGGGTCCCTGTATAGTGACCCTTACCCTGAATAGACAGGGACACTGTACAGTAACCCTTACCCTGAATACACAGGGACCCTGTACAGTGACCCTAACCCTGAATACACAGGTACCCAGTAAAGTGATCCTTACCCTGAATACACAGGGTCCCTGTACAGTAAGCCTTTCCCTGAATACACAGGGACCCTGTACAGTGACCCTAACCCTGAATACACAGGTACCCTGTACAGTGAGCCTTACCCTGAATGCACAGGGACCCTGTACAGTGATCCTTACCCTGAATATACAGGGACCCTGTACATTAAATCTTACCCTGAATACACATGGACACTTTACAGTAACACATACCCGGAATACACAGGGACCCTGTACAGTGAGCCTTACCCTGAAT
Organism: Pristiophorus japonicus; assembly: GCF_044704955.1. Lineage (NCBI taxonomy): Eukaryota > Metazoa > Chordata > Chondrichthyes > Pristiophoridae > Pristiophorus > Pristiophorus japonicus. The sequence goes on from NC_092011.1 coordinate 9,205,393, forward strand.
GCACAGGGACCCTGTACAGTGATCCTTACCATGAATATACAGGGACCCTGTACAGTAACCCTTACCCTGAATACATCGGGACCCTGTACAGTAACCCTAACCCTGAATACACAGGGACCCTGTACAGTGAACCTTACCCTGAAGACGCAGGGATCCTGTACAATAACCCTTACCCTGAATAGACAGGGACCCTGTACAGTGACCCTTACCCTGAATAAACAGGGATCCTGTACAATAACCCTTACCGGAATACACAGGGACCCTGTACAGTAACCCTTACCCTGAATAGACAGGGACCCTGTACAGTGACCCTTACACTGAATAAACAGGGATCCTGTACAATAACCCTTACCCTGAATACACAGGGTCCCTGTACAGTAACCCTTACCCTGAAAACAGAGGTACCCTGTACAGTAATCCTTACCCTGAATACACAGGTACCCTATGCAGTGACCCTTACCCTGAATACACAGAGACCCTGTACAGTAACCCTTACCCTGAATACACAGGGACCCTGTACAGTGACACTTAACCTGAATACACAGGGTCCCTGTACAATAACCCTTGCCCTGAATACACAGGGACCCTGTACAGTGACCCTAACCCTGAATACACAGGGATACTGTACAATAACCCTTACCTGAATACACAGGTACCCTGTACAGTAACCCTTACCCTGAATACACAGGGACACTGTGCAGTGTTCCTTACCATGAATATACAGGGACCCTGTACAGTAACCCTTACCCTGAATACATAGGGACCCTGTACAGTAACCCTTACCCTGAATACACAGGGACCCTGTACAGTGACCCTTACCCTGAATACACAGGGATCCTGTACAGTGATCCTTACCCTGAATACACAGGGACTCTGTACAGTAAACCTTAACCTGAATACACAGGGACCCTGTACAGTGACCCTTACCCTGAATACACAGGGATCCTGTACAATAACCCTTGCCCTGAATACACAGGGACCCTGTACAGTGACCCTAACCCTGAATACACAGGGATACTGTACAATAACCCTTACCTGAATACACAGGTACCCTTTACAGTAACCCTTACCCTGAATACACAGGGACACTGTACAGTGTCCCTTACCATGAATATACAGGTACCTGTACAGTATCCCTTACCCTGAATACATAGGGAACCTGTACAGTAACCCTTACCCTGAATACACAGGGACCCTGTACAGTGACCCTTACCCTGAATACACAGGGATCCTGTACAGTGATCCTTACCCTGAATACACAGGGACTCTGTACAGTAAACCTTAAACTGAATACACAAGGATCGTGTACAATAGCCCTTACCCTGAATACACAGGAACCCAGTACAGTAACCCTTACCCTGAACGCACAGGTACCCTGTACAGTGACTCTTACCCTGAATACACAGGGACCCTGTACAGTAAACGTTACCCTAAATACGCAGGGACCCTGTACAGTGATACTTACCCTGAATACACAGTGATCCTGTACAATAACCCTTACCCTGAATACACAGGGACACTGTACAGTGACCCTTACCCTGAATACACAAGGATCGTGTACAATAGTCCTTACCCTGAATATACAGGAACCCAGTACAGTAACCCTTACACTGAATAGACAGGCATCCTGTACTGTGATCCTTACCCTGAATACACAGGATTTATGTACAATAAACCTTACCCTGAATACACAGGGACCCTGTACAGTAACCCTTACCCTGAATACACAGGGACCCTGTACAGTGACCCTTACCCTGAATACACAGGGACACTTTACAGTAACCCTTACCCTTAATACACAGGTATCCTGTACAATAACCTTTACCCTGAATACACAGGGACCCTGTACATTGATACTTACCCTGAATACACAGGGATCCTGTACAGTAACCCTTACGCTGAATACACAGTGATCCTTTACTGTAACCCTTACCATGAATACACAGGTACACTGTACAGTGACCCATACCCTGAATATACAGGGTCCCTGTACAATAACCCTTATCCTGAATACACAGGCTCCCTGTACAGTAACCCTTATCCTGAATACACAGGGAGCTGTACAGTGACTCTTACCCTGAATACACAGGGACCCTGTACAGTGACACTTACCTGAATACACAGGGTCCCTGTACAGTAACCCTTATCCTGAATACACAGGGACCCTGTACAGTAACCCTTACCCTGAATACACAGGGACCCTGTACAGTAACCATTATCCTGAATACACAGGGAGCTGTACAGTGCCTCTTACCCTTAATACACAGGGACCCTGTACATTGAAACTTACCCTGAATACACAGGGATCCTGTACAGTAACCCTTACGCTGAATACACAGGGATCCTGTACTGTAACCCTTACCCTGAATACACCGGGCTCCTGTACAATAGCCCTTACCCTGAATACACAGGGACCATGTACTGTATCCCTTACCCTAAATACAAAGGGACCCTGTACAGTGACCCTTACCCTGAATACACAGGGATCCTATACAATAACACTTACCTGAATACACAGGGACCCTGTATAGTGACCCTAATCCTGAATACACAGGGATCCTGTACAATAACCCCTACCCTGAATACACAGGGATCATGTACAGTAACCATCAACATGAATACACAGGTACACTCTACAGTAACACTTACCCTGAATACACAGGGACCCTCTACAGTGACCCTTACCCTGAATAAACAGGGACACTCTACAGTAACCCTTACCCTGATTACTCAGGGTCCCTGTACAGTGACCCTTACCCTGAATAGACAGGGACCCTGTACAGTAACCCTTACCCTGAATACACAGGGACCCTGTACAGTGACACTTAACCTGAATACACAGGGTCCCTGTAAGCGACCCTTACCCTGAATACACAGGGACCCAGTACAGTGACCATTACCTTGAATACACAGGGACCTGTACTGTAACACTTACCCTGAATACACAGGGACACTGTACAGTGATACTTAACCTGAATACACAGGGACCCTGTAAGCGACCCTTACCGTGAATACACAGGGAGCCTGTACAGTAACCCTCACCATGAATACACAGGTACACTGTACAGTAACCTTACCCTGAATACACAGGGAACCTGTACAGTGACCCTTACCCTGAATAAACAGGGACACTGTACAGTAACCCTTACCCTGAATACACAGGGTCCCTGTATAGTGACCCTTACCCTGAATAGACAGGGACCCTGTACAGTAACCCTTACCCTGAATACACAGGGACCCTGTACAGTGACCCTAACCCTGAATACACAGGTACCCAGTAAAGTGATCCTTACCCTGAATACACAGGGACCCTGTACAGTAAGCCTTTCCCTGAATACACAGGGACCCTGTACAGTGACCCTAACCCTGAATACACAGGTACCCTGTACAGTGAGCCTTACCCTGAATGCACAGGGACCCTGTACAGTGATCCTTACCCTGAATATACAGGGACCCTTTACATTAAATCTTACCCTGAATACACATGGACACTTTACAGTAACACATACCCGGAATACACAGGGACCCTGTACAGTGATCCTAACCCTGAATAAACAGGGACCCTATACAGTGACCCTTACCCTGAATACACAGGGACCCTGTACAGTTACCCTTACCCTGAATACACAGGGACACTGTACACTGACCCTTACCCTGAATACACAGGGACCGTGTACAGTAACCCTTACCCTGAATACACATGTACCCTTTACAGTAACCCTTACCCTGAATACACAGGGACCCTGTACAGTAACCCTTACCCTGAATACACAGGGACACTCTTCACTGACCCTTACCCTGAATACACAGGGACCGTGTACAGTAATCCATACCCTGAATACACAGGGACCCTGTACAGTAAGCCTTACCCTGGATACACAGCGACTCTGTACAGTAACCCTTACCCTGAATACACATGGACCCTGTGCAGTAACCCTTACCCTGAATACACAGGGACTCTGTACAGTAAACCTTACCCTGAATACACAGGGTCCCTTTACAGTAACCCTTACCCTGAATACACAGGGACGCTCTACAATAACCCTTACCCTGAATACACAGGGACACTGTACAGTGACCCTTACCCTGAATACACAGGGTCCCTGTACCGTAGCCCTTACCCTGAATACACAGGGATCCTGTACAGTAGCCCTTAAGCTGAATACACAGGGACCCTGTACAGTAACCCTTACCCTGAATACAGAGGTACCCTGTACAGTGACCCTTACCCTGAAAACACAGGGATCCTGTACAATAACCCTTACCCTGAATACACAGGGACCCTGTACAGTGACCCTAACCCTGAATACATAGGGATTCTGTACAATAACCCTTACCCTGAATACACAGGTACCCTGTACAGTAACCCTTACCCTGAATACACAGGGACACTGTACAGTGTTCCTTACCATGAATATACAGGGACCCTGTACAGTAACCCTTACGCTGAATACATAGGGACACTGTACAGTAACCCTAACCCTGAATACACAGGGACCCTGTACAGTGAACCTTACCCTGAAGACGCAGGCATCCTGTACAATAACCCTTACCCTGAATAGACAGGGACCCTGTACAGTGACCCTTACCCTGAATACACAAGGATCGTGTACAATAGCCCTTAACCTGAATACACAGGGACCCAGTACAGTAACCCTTGCCCTGAATAGACAGGGACCCTGTACAGTGACCCTTACCCTGAATAAACAGGGATCCTGTACAATAACCCTTACCGGAATACACAGGGACCCTGTACAGTAACCCTTACCCTGAATAGACAGGGACCCTGTACAGTGACCCTTACACTGAATAAACAGGGATCCTGTACAATAACCCTTACCCTGAATACACAGGGTCCCTGTACAGTAACCCTTACCCTGAAAACAGAGGTACCCTGTACAGTAATCCTTACCCTGAATACACAGGTACCCTATGCAGTGACCCTTACCCTGAATACACAGAGACCCTGTACAGTAACCCTTACCCTGAATACACAGGGACCCTGTACAGTGACACTTAACCTGAATACACAGGGTCCCTGTACAATAACCCTTGCCCTGAATACACAGGGACCCTGTACAGTGACCCTAACCCTGAATACACAGGGATACTGTACAATAACCCTTACCTGAATACACAGGTACCCTGTACAGTAACCCTTACCCTGAATACACAGGGACACTGTGCAGTGTTCCTTACCATGAATATACAGGGACCCTGTACAGTAACCCTTACCCTGAATACATAGGGACCCTGTACAGTAACCCTTACCCTGAATACACAGGGACCCTGTACAGTGACCCTTACCCTGAATACACAGGGATCCTGTACAGTGATCCTTACCCTGAATACACAGGGACTCTGTACAGTAAACCTTAACCTGAATACACAGGGACCCTGTACAGTGACCCTTACCCTGAATACACAGGGATCCTGTACAATAACCCTTGCCCTGAATACACAGGGACCCTGTACAGTGACCCTAACCCTGAATACACAGGGATACTGTACAATAACCCTTACCTGAATACACAGGTACCCTTTACAGTAACCCTTACCCTGAATACACAGGGACACTGTACAGTGATCCTAATCCTGAATACACAGGGATCCTGTACAATAACCCCTACCCTGAATACACAGGGATCCTGTACAGTAACCATCAACATGAATACACAGGTACACTGTACAGTAACACTTATCCTGAATACACAGGGACCCTGTACAGTGACCCTTACACTGAATAAACAGGGACACTGTATAGTAACCCTTACCCTGATTACTCAGGTTCCCTGTACAGTGACCCTTACCCTTAATAGACAGGGACTCTGTACAGTAACCCTTACCCTGAATACACAGGGACCCTGTACAGTGACACTTAACCTGAATACACAGGGTCCCTGTAAGCGACCCTTACCCTGAATACACAGGGACCCAGTACAGTGACCATTACCTTGAATACACAGGGACCTGTACTGTGACACTTACCCTGAATACACAGGGACACTGTACAGTGACACTTAACCTGAATACACAGGGACCCTGTAAGCGAACCTTACCGTGAATACACAGGGAGCCTGTACAGTAACCCTCACCATGAATACACAGGTACACTGTACAGTAACCCTTACCCTGAATACACAGGGAACCTGTACAGTGACCCTTACCCTGAATAAACAGGGGCACTGTACAGTAACCCTTACCCTGATTACACAGGGTCCCTGTATAGTGACACTTACCCTGAATAGACAGGGACCCTGTACAGTGACCCTAACCCTGAATACACAGGTACCCTGTACAGTGAGCCTTACCCTGAATGCACAGGGACCCTGTACAGTGATCCTTACCCTGAATATACAGGGACCATGTACATTAAATCTTACCCTGAATTCACACGGACACTTTACAGTAACACATACCCGGAATACACAGGGACCCTGTACAGTGATCCTAACCCTGAATAAACAGGGACCCTATACAGTGACCCTTAGCCTGAATACACAGGGACCCTGTACAGTAACCCTTACCCTGAATACACAGGGACACTGTACACTGACCCTTACCCTGAATACACAGGGACCGTGTACAGTAACCCTTACCCTGAATACACAGGTACCCTTTACAGTAACCCTTACCCTGAATACACAGGGACCCTGTACAGTAACCCTTACCCTGAATACACAGGGACACTGTTCACTGACCCTTACCCTGAATACACAGGGACCGTGTACAGTAATCCATACCCTGAATACACAGGGACCCTGTACAGTAAGCCTTACCCTGGATACACAGCGACTCTGTACAGTAACCCTTACCCTGAATACACATGGACCCTGTGCAGTAACCCTTACCCTGAATACACAGGGACTCTGTACAGTAAACCTTACCCTGAATACACAGGGTCCCTTTACAGTAACCCTTACCCTGAATACACAGGGACCCTCTACAATAACCCTTACCCTGAATACACAGGGACACTGTACAGTGACCCTTACCCTGAATACACAGGGTCCAGGTACCGTAGCCCTTACCCTGAATACACAGGGAATCTGTACAGTAGCCCTTAAGCTGAATACACAGGGACCCTGTACAGTAACCCTTACCCTGAATACAGAGGTACCCTGTACAGTGACCCTTACCCTGAAAACACAGGGATCCTGTACATTAACCCTTACCCTGAATACACAGGGACCCTGTACAGTGACCCTAACCCTGAATACATAGGGATCCTGTACAATAACCCTTACCCTGAATACACAGGTACCCTGTACAGTAACCCTTACCCTGAATACACAGGGACACTGTACAGTGTTCCTTACCATGAATATACAGGGACCCTGTACAGTAACCCTTACCCTGAATACATAGGGAGCCTGTACAATAACCCTAACCCTGAATACACAGGGACCCTGTACAGTGAACCTTACCCTGAAGACGCAGGGATCCTGTACAATAACCCTTACCCTGAATAGACAGGGACCCTGTACAGTGACCCTTACCCTGAATACACAAGGATCGTGTACAATAGCCCTTAACCTGAATACACAGGGACCCAGTACAGTAACCCTTGCCCTGAATAGACAGGGACCCTGTACAGTGACCCTTACCCTGAATAAACAGGGATCCTGTACAATAACCCTTACCCTGAATACACAGGGACCCTGTATAGTAAACCTTACCCTGAATAGACAGGGACCCTGTACAGTGACCCTTACACTGAATAAACAGGGATCCTGTACAATAACCCTTACCCTGAATACACAGGGTCCCTGTACAGTAACCCTTACGCTGAAAACAGAGGGACCCTGTACAGTAATCCTTACCCTGAATACACAGGTACCCTATGCAGTGACCCTTACCCTGAATACACAGAGACCCTGTACAGTAACCCTTACCCTGAATACACAGGGACCCTGTACAGTGACACTTAACCTGAATACACAGGGTCCCTGTACAATAACCCTTACCATGAATACACAGGGACCCTGTACAGTGACCCTTACCCTGAATACACAAGGATCGTGTACAATAGCCCTTACCCTGAATACACAGGGACCCAGTACAGTAACCCTTACCCTGAATAGACAGGGACCCTGTACAGTGACCCTTACCCTGAATAAACAGGGATCCTGTACAATAACCCTTACCCTGAATACACAGGGACCCTGTACAGTGACCCTTACCCTGAATACACAAGGATCGTGTACAATAGCCCTTACCCTGAATACACAGGTACCCAGTACAGTAATCCTTACCCTGAATAGACAGGGACCCTGTACAGTGACCCTTACCCTGAATAAACAGGGATTCTGTACAATAACCCTTACCCTGAATACACAGGGACCCTTTGCAGTAACCCTTACCCTGAAAACACAGGGACCCTGTACAGTAACCCTAACCCTGAATACACAGGTACCCTGTGCAGTGAACCTTACCCTGAATACACAGAGACCCTGTACAGTAACCCTTACCCTGAATACACAGGGACACTGTACAGTGTTCCTTACCATGAATATACAGGGACCCTGTACAGTAACCCTTACCCTGAATACATAGGGAGCCTGTACAATAACCCTAACCCTGAATACACAGGGACCCTGTACAGTGAACCTTACCCTGAAGACGCAGGGATCCTGTACAATAACCCTTACCCTGAATAGACAGGGACCCTGTACAGTGACCCTTACCCTGAATACACAAGGATCGTGTACAATAGCCCTTAACCTGAATACACAGGGACCCAGTACAGTAACCCTTGCCCTGAATAGACAGGGACCCTGTACAGTGACCCTTACCCTGAATAAACAGGGATCCTGTACAATAACCCTTACCCTGAATACACAGGGACCCTGTACAGTAACCCTTACCCTGAATAGACAGGGACCCTGTACAGTGACCCTTACACTGAATAAACAGGGATCCTGTACAATAACCCTTACCCTGAATACACAGGGTCCCTGTACAGTAACCCTTACGCTGAAAACAGAGGGACCCTGTACAGTAATCCTTACCCTGAATACACAGGTACCCTATGCAGTGACCCTTACCCTGAATACACAGAGACCCTGTACAGTAACCCTTACCCTGAATACACAGGGACCCTGTACAGTGACACTTAACCTGAATACACAGGGTCCCTGTACAATAACCCTTACCATGAATACACAGGGACCCTGTACAGTGACCCTTACCCTGAATACACAAGGATCGTGTACAATAGCCCTTACCCTGAATACACAGGGACCCAGTACAGTAACCCTTACCCTGAATAGACAGGGACCCTGTACAGTGACCCTTACCCTGAATAAACAGGGATCCTGTACAATAACCCTTACCCTGAATACACAGGGACCCTGTACAGTGACCCTTACCCTGAATACACAAGGATCGTGTACAATAGCCCTTACCCTGAATACACAGGTACCCAGTACAGTAATCCTTACCCTGAATAGACAGGGACCCTGTACAGTGACCCTTACCCTGAATAAACAGGGATTCTGTACAATAACCCTTACCCTGAATACACAGGGACCCTTTGCAGTAACCCTTACCCTGAAAACACAGGGACCCTGTACAGTAACCCTAACCCTGAATACACAGGTACCCTGTGGAGTGAACCTTACCCTGAATACACAGAGACCCTGTACAGTAACCCATAACCTGAATACACAGGAACCCTGTACAGTGACCGTTACCTTGAATACACAGGGATCCTGTACAGTGATCCTTACCCTGAATACACAGGGACTCTGTACAGTAAACCTTAACCTGAATACACAAGGATCGTGTACAATAGCCCTTACCCTGAATACACAGGAACCCAGTACAGTAATCCTTACCCTGAACGCACAGGTACCCTGTACAGTGACTCTTACCCTGAATACACAGGGACCCTGTACAGTAACCCTTAACCTGAATACGCAGGGACCCTGTACAGTGACACTTACCCTGAATACACAGGGACCCTGTATAGTGACACTTACCCTGAATACACAGGGACCCTGTACAGTAACCCTTACGCTGAATGCACAGGGATCCTGTACAGTGATCCTTACCCTGAATACAGAGGGACCCTGTACAGTGGCCCTTACCCTGAATACACAGGGATCCTGTACAATAACCCTTACCCTGAATACACAGGGACCCTGTACAGTAACACTTACCCTGAATACACAGGGACCGTGTACACTGACTCTTTTCCAGAATACACAGGGACCCTTTACAGTAACCCTTACCCTGAATACACAGGGATCCTGTACAATAACCCTTACCCTGAATACACAGAGACCATTTACAGTAACCCTTACCCTGAACACACAGGTACCCTGTACAGTGACTCTTACCCTGAATACACAGGGACCCTGTACAGTAACCCTTACCCTGAATACGCAGGGACCCTGTACAGTGACACTTACCCTGAATACACAGTGATCCTGTACAATAACCCTTACCCTGAATGCACAGGGACACTGTACAGTGACCCTTACCCTGAATACACAAGGATCGTGTACAATAGCCCTTACCCTGAATACACAGGAACCCAGTACAGTAACCCTTACCCTGAATAGACAGGCACCCTGTACAGTGACCCTTACCCTGAATAAACAGGGATCCTGTACAATAACCCTTACCCTGAATACACAGGGATCCTGTACAGTGACCCTTACCCTGAATACACAAGGATCGTGTACAATAGCCCTTACCCTGAATACACAGGAACCCAGTTCAGTAACCCTTACCATGAATAGACAGGGACCCTGTACAGTGACCCTTACCCTGAATAAACAGGGATCCTGTACAATAAACCTTACCCTGAATACACAGGGACCCTGTACAGTAACCCTTACCCTGAATACACAGGGATCCTGTACAATATCCCTTACCCTGAATACACAGGGACACTGTACAGTGACCCTTACCCTGAATACAAAAGGATCGTGTACAATTGCCCTTACCATGAATACACAGGGACCCAATACAGTAACCCTTACCCTGAATAGACAGGCACCCTGTACAGTGACCCTTACCCTGAATAAACAGGGATCCAGTACAATAACCCTTACCCTGAATACACAGGGACCCTGTACAGTGACCCTTACCCTGAATACACAAGGATCGTGTACAATAGCCCCTACCCTGAATACACAGGGACCCAGTGCAGTAACCTTACCCTGAATAGACAGGGACCCTGTACAGTGACCCTTACCCTGAAAACACAGGGACCCTGTACAGTGACACTTAACCTGAATACACAGGGACCCTGTAAGCGAACCTTACCCTGAATACACAGGGACCCTTTACAGTAACCCTTACCCTGAATACACAGGGACGCTCTACAGTGACCCTTACCCTGAATACACAGGGATCCTGTACAATAAACCTTACCATGAATACACAGGGACCCTGTACGGTAACCCTTACCCTGAATACACAAGGATCGTGTACAATAGCCCTTACCCTGAATACACAGGGGCCCAGTACAGTAACCCTTACTCTGAATAGACAGGGACCCTGTACAGCGACCCTTACCCTGAATAAACAGGGATCCTGTACAATAACCCTTACCCGGAATACACAGGGACCCTGTACAGTGACCCTTACCCTGAATACACAAGGATCGTGTACAATAGCCCTTACCTTGAATACACAGGGACCCAGTACAGTAACCCTTACCCTGAATAGACAGGGACCCTGTACAGTGACCCTTACCCTGAATAAACAGGGATCCTGTACAATAACCCTTACCCTGAATACACAGGGACCCTTTGCAGTAACCCTTACCCTGAATACACAGGGACCCTGTACAGTAACCCTTACCCTGAATACACAGGTACTCTGTGCAGTGACCCTTACCCTGAATACACAGAGACCCTGTACAGTAACCCTTACCCTGAATACACAGGGACCCTGTACAGTGACACTTAACCTGAATACACAGGGTCCCTGTAAGCGACCCTTACCCTGAATACACAGGGACCGAGTACAGTGACCATTAACTTGAATACACAGGGACCTGTACTGTGACACTTACCCAGAATACACAGGGACACTGTACAGTGAAACTTAACCTGAATACACAGGGACCCTGTAAGCGACCCTTACCGTGAATACACAGGGAGCCTGTACAGTAACCCTTACCCTGAATACACAGGTACCTGTACAGTGAACCTTACCCTGAATGCGCAGGGACCCTGTACAGTGAGACTTACACTGAATACACAGGGACCCTGTAAAGTAACCCTCACCCTGCATACACAGGGACCTGTACAGTGAACCTTAACCTGAATACAGAGGGACCCTGTACAGGGAAACTTACCCTGAATACACAGGGACCCTGTACAGTAACCCTTACCCTGAATACACAGGATTTATGTACAATAAACCTTACCCTGAATACACAGGGACCCTGTACAGTAACCCTTACCCTGAATACACAGGGACCCTGTACAGTGACCCTTACCCTGAATACACAGGGACCCTTTACAGTAACCCTTACCCTTAATACACAGGTATCCTGTACAATAACCTTTACCCTGAATACACAGGGACCCTGTACAGTAACCCTTACCCTGAATACACAGGGACCCTGTACAGTGACCCTTACCCTGAATACACAGGGACACTGTACAGTGACCCTTACCCTGAATACACAGGGATCTGTACAGTGACCATTACCCTGAATACACAGGGACACTGTACAGTGACACTTAACCTGAATACGCAGGGACCCTGTGAGCGACCCTTACCGTGAATAAACGGGATCCTGTACAGTAACCCTTACCCTGAATACACAGGGACCTGCACAGTGACCCTTACCCTGAATACACAGGGAACCTGTACAGTGACACTTACCCTGAATACACAGGGTCCCTGTACAGTAACCCTTATCCTGAATACACAGGGAGCTGTACAGTGACTCTTACCCTGAATACACAGGGACCCTGTACAGTGACACTTACCCTGAATACACAGGGATCCTGTACAGTAACCCTTACGCTGAATACACAGGGATCCTGTACAGTGACCCTTACCCTGAATACACAGGGATCCTGTACAATAGCCCTTACCCTGAATACACAGGGACCCTGTACAGTAACCCTTACCCTGAATACACAGGGACCCTGTACAGTGACCCTTACACTGAATATACACGGATCCTATACAATAACCCTTACCGTGAATACACAGGGACCCTGTATAGTGACCCTAACCCTGAATACACAGGGATCATGTACATTAACCCTTACCCTGAATACACAGGGATCCTGTACTGTAACCCTTACCATGAATACACAGGTACACTGTACAGTGACCCATACCCTGAATATACAGGGTCGCTGTAAAATAACCCTTATCCTGAATACACAGGCTCCCTGTACAGTAACCCTTATCCTGAATACACAGGGAGCTGTACAGTGACTCTTACCCTGAATGCACAGGGACCCTGTACAGTGACACTTACCCTGAATACACAGGGTCCCTGTACAGTAACCCTTATCCTGAATACACAGGGACCCTGTACAGTAACCCTTACCCTGAATACACAGGGTCCCTGTACAGTAACCCTTATCCTGAATACACAGGGAGCTGTACAGTGCCTCTTACCCTGAATACACAGGGACCCTGTACATTGATACTTACCCTGAATACACAGGGATCCTGTACAGTAACCCTTACGCTGAATACACAGGGATCCTGTACTGTAACCCTTACCCTGAATACACCGGGATCCTGTACAATAGCCCTTACCCTGAATACACAGGGACCCTGTACAGTATCCCTTACCCTGAATACAAAGGGACCCTGTACAGTGACCCTTACCCTGAATACACAGGGATCCTATACAATAACACTTACCTGAACACACAGGGACCCTGTATAGTGACCCTAATCCTGAATACACAGGGATCCTGTACAATAACCCCTACCCTGAATACACAGGGATCCTATTCAGTAACCATCAACATGAATACACAGGTACACTGTACAGTAACACTTACCCTGAATACACAGGGACCCTGTACAGAGACCCTTACCCTGAATAAACAGGGACACTGTACAGTAACCCTTACCCTGATTACACAGGGTCCCTGTACAGTGACCCTTACCCTGAATAGACAGGGACCCTGTACAGTAACCCTTACCCTGAATACACAGGGATCCTGTACAATAACCCTTACCCTGAATACACAGGGACCCTGTACATTGATACTTACCCTGAATACACAGGGATCCTGTACAGTAACCCTTACGCTGAATACACAGTGATCCTGTACTGTAACCCTTACCCTGAATACACCGGGATCCTGTACAATAGCCCTTACCCTGAATACACAGGGACCCTGTACAGTATCCCTTACCCTGAATACAAAGGGACCCTGTACAGTGACCCTTACCCTGAATATACAGGGATCCTATACAATAACACTTACCTGAATACACAGGGACCCTGTATAGTGACCCTAATCCTGAATACACAGGGATCCTGTACAATAACCCCTACCCTGAATACACAGGGATCCTGTTCAGTAACCATCAACATGAATACACAGGTACACTGTAGCGTAACACTTACCCTGAATACACAGGGACCCTGTACAGTGACCCTTACCCTGAATAAACAGGGACACTGTACAGTAACCCTTACCCTGATTACACAGGGTCCCTGTACAGTGACCCTTACCCTGAATAGACAGGGACCCTGTACAGTAACCCTTACCCTGAATACACAGGGATCCTGTACAATAACCCTTTCCCTGAATAAACAGGGACACTGTACAGTGACCCTTACCCTGAATACAAAAGGATCGTGTACAATTGCCCTTACCATGAATACACAGGGACCCAGTACAGTAACCCTTACCCTGAATAGACAGGCACCCTGTACAGTGACCCTTACCCTGAATAAACAGGGATCCTGTACAATAACCCTTACCCTGAATACACAGGGACCCTGTACAGTGACCCTTACCCTGAATACACAAGGATCGTGTAAAATAGCCCCTACCCTGAATACACAGGGACCCAGTGCAGTAACCTTACCCTGAATAGACAGGGACCCTGTACAGTGAACCTTACCCTGAAAACACAGGGACCCTGTACAGTGATACTTAACCTGAATACACAGGGACCCTGTAAGCGAACCTTACCCTGAATACACAGGGACCCTTTACAGTAACCCTTACGCTGAATACACAGGGACGCTCTACAGTGACCCTTACCCTGAATACACAGGGATCCTGTACAATAACCCTTACCATGAATACACAGGGACCCTGTACAGTAACCCTTACCCTGAATACACAAGGATCGTGTACAATAGCCCTTACCCTGAATACACAGGGGCCCAATACAGTAACCCTTACCCTGAATAGACAGGGACCCCGTACAGCGACCCTTACCCTGAATAAACACGGATCCTGTACAATAACCCTTACCCAGAATACACAGGGACCCTGTACAGTGACCCTTACCCTGAATACACAAGGATCGTGTACAATAGCCCTTACCCTGAATACACAGGGACCCAGTACAGTAACCCTTACCCTGAATAGACAGGGACCCTGTACAGTGACCCTTACCCTGAATAAACAGGGATCCTGTACAATAACCCTTACCCTGAATACACAGGGACCCTTTGCAGTAACCCTTACCCTGAATACACAGGGACCCTGTACAGTAACCCTTACCCTGAATACACAGGTACTCTGTGCAGTGACCCTTACCCTGAATACACAGAGACCCTGTACAGTAACCCTTACCCTGAATACACAGGGACCCTGTACAGTGACACTTAACCTGAATACACAGGGTCCCTGTAAGCGACCCTTACCCTGAATACACAGGGACCGAGTACAGTGACCATTAACTTGAATACACAGGGACCTGTACTGTGACACTTACCCTGAATACACAGGGACACTGTACAGTGACACTTAACCTGAATACACAGGGACCCTGTAAGCGACCCTTACCGTGAATACACAGGGAGCCTGTACAGTAACCCTTATCCTGAATACACAGGGACCTGTACAGTGACCCTTACCCTGAATGCGCAGGGACCCTGTACAGTGAGACTTACCCTGAATACACAGGGACCCTGTAAAGTTAACCTCACCCTGCATACACAGGGACCTGTACAGTGAACCTTAACCTGAATACACAGGGACCCTGTACAGGGAAACTTACCCTGAATACACAGGGACCCTGTACAGTAACCCTTACCCTGAATACACAGGATTTATGTACAATAAACCTTACCCAGAATACACAGGGACCCTGTACAGTAACCCTTACCCTGAATACACAGGGACCCTGTACAGTGACCCTTACCCTGAATACACAGGGACCCTTTACAATAATCCTTACCCTTAATACACAGATATCCTGTACAATAACCTTAACCCTGAATACACAGGGACCCTGTACAGTAACCCTTACCCTGAATACACAGGGACCCTGTACAGTGACCCTTACCCTGAATACACAGGGACCCTGTACAGTGACCCTTACCCTGAATACACAGGGATCTGTACAGTGACCATTACCCTGAATACACAGGGACACTGTACAGTGACACTTAACCTGAATACGCAGGGACCCTGTAAGCGACCCTTACCGTGAATAAACGGGACCCTGTACATTAACCCTTACCCTGAATACACATGGACCTGTACAGTGACCCTTACCCTGAATACACAGGTAACCTGTACAGTGTCACTTACCCTGAATACACAGGGTCCCTGTACAGTAACCCTTATCCTGAATACACAGGGAGCTGTACAGTGACTCTTACCCTGAATACACAGGGACCCTGTACAGTGACACTTACCCTGAATACACAGGGATCCTGTACAGTAACCCTTACGCTGAATACACAGGGATCCTGTACAGTGACCCTTACCCTGAATACACAGGGATCCTGTACAATAGCCCTTACCCTGAATACACAGGGACCCTGTACAGTAACCCTTACCCTGAATACACAGGGACCCTGTACAGTGACCCTTACCCTGAATATACAGGGATCCTATACAATAACCCTTACCGTGAATACACAGGGACCCTGTATAGTGACACTAACCCTGAATATACAGGGTCCCTGTACAATAACCCTTATCCTGAATACACAGGCTCCCTGTACAGTAACCCTTATCCTGAATACACAGGGAGCTGTACAGTGACTCTTACCCTGAATGCACAGGGACCCTGTACAGTGACACTTACCCTGAATACACAGGGTCCCTGTACAGTAACCCTTATCCTGAATACACAGGGACCCTGTACAGTAACCCTTACCCTGAATACACAGGGTCCCTGTACAGTAACCCTTATCCTGAATACATAGGGAGCTGTACAGTGCCTCTTACCCTGAATACACAGGGACCCTGTACATTGATACTTACCCTGAATACACAGGGATCCTGTACAGTAACCCTTACGCTGAATACACAGGGATCCTGTACTGTAACCCTTACCCTGAATACACCGGGATCCTGTACAATAGCCCTTACCCTGAATACACAGGGACCCTGTACAGTATCCCTTACCCTGAATACAAAGGGACCCTGTACAGTGACCCTTACCCTGAATACACAGGGATCCTATACAATAACACTTACCTGAATACACAGGGACCCTGTATAGTGACCCTAATCCTGAATACACAGGGATCCTTTACAATAACCCCTACCCTGAATACACAGGGATCCTGTTCAGTAACCATCAACATGAATACACAGGTACACTGTACAGTAACACTTACCCTGAATACACAGGGACCCTGTACAGTGACCCTTACCCTGAATAAACAGGGACACTGTACAGTAACACTTACCCTGATTACACAGGGTCCCTGTACAGTGACCCTTACCCTGAATAGACAGGGACCCTGTACAGTAACCCTTACCCTGAATACACAGGGACCCTGTACAGTGACACTTAACCTGAATACACAGGGTCCCTGTAAGCGACCCTTACCCTGAATACACAGGGACCCAGTACAGTGACCATTACCTTGAATACACAGGGACCTGTACTGTGACACTTAGCCTGAATACACAGGGACACTGTACAGTGACACTTAACCTGAATAAACAGGGACCCTGTAAGCAACCCTTACCGTGAATACACAGGGAGCCTGTACAGTAACCCTTACCCTGAATACACAGGGACCCTGTACAGTATCCCTTACCCTGAATACAAAGGGACCCTGTACAGTGACCCTTACCCTGAATACACAGGGATCCTATACAATAACACTTACCTGAATACACAGGGACCCTGTATAGTGACCCTAATCCTGAATACACAGGGATCCTGTATAATAACCCCTACCCTGAATACACAGGGATCCTATTCAGTAACCATCAACATGAATACACAGGTACACTGTACAGTAACACTTAATCTGAATATACAGGGACCCTGTACAGTGACCCTTACCCTGAATAAACAGGGACACTGTACAGTAACCCTTACCCTGATTACACAGGATCCCTGTACAGTGACCCTTACCCTGAATAGACAGGGACCCTGTACAGTAACCCTTACCCTGAATACACAGGGATCCTGTACAATAACCCTTACCCTGAATACACAGGGACCCTGTACATTGATACTTACCCTGAATACACAGGGATCCTGTAAAGTAACCCTTACGCTGAATACACAGTGATTCTGTACTGTAACCCTTACCCTGAATAAACCGGGATCCTGTACAATAGCCCTTACCCGGAATACACAGGGACCCTGTACAGTATCCCTTACCCTGAATACAAAGGGACCCTGTACAGTGACCCTTACCCTGAATATACAGGGATCCTATACAATAACACTTACCTGAATACACAGGGACCCTGTATAGTGACCCTAATCCTGAATACACAGGGATCCTGTACAATAACCCCTACCCTGAATACACAGGGATCCTGTTCAGTAACCATCAACATGAATACACAGGTACACTGTAGCGTAACACTTACCCTGAATACACAGGGACCCTGTACAGTGACCCTTACCCTGAATAAACAGGGACACTGTACAGTAACCCTTACCCTGATTACACAGGGTCCCTGTACAGTGACCCTTACCCTGAATAGACAGGGACCCTGTACAGTAACCCTTACCCTGAATACACAGGGATCCTGTACAATAACCCTTACCCTGAATAAACAGGGACACTGTACAGTGACCCTTACCCTGAATACAAAAGTATCGTGTACAATTGCCCTTACCATGAATACACAGGGACCCAGTACAGTAACCCTTACCCTGAATAGACAGGCACCCTGTACAGTGACCCTTACCCTGAATAAACAGGGATCCTGTACAATAACCCTTACCCTGAATACACAGGGACCCTGTACAGTGACCCTTACCCTGAATACACAAGGATCGTGTAAAATAGCCCCTACCCTGAATACACAGGGACCCAGTGCAGTAACCTTACCCTGAATAGACAGGGACCCTGTACAGTGACCCTTACCCTGAAAACACAGGGACCCTGTACAGTGACACTTAACCTGAATACACAGGGACCCTGTAAGCGAACCTTACCCTGAATACACAGGGACCCTTTACAGTAACCCTTACCCTGAATACACAGGGACGCTCTACAGTGACCCTTACCCTGAATACACAGGGATCCTGTACAATAACCCTTACCATGAATACACAGGGACCCTGTACAGTAACCCTTACCCTGAATACACAAGGATCGTGTACAATAGCCCTTACCCTGAATACACAGGGGCCCAATACAGTAACCCTTACCCTGAATAGACAGGGACCCTGTACAGCGACCCTTACCCTGAATAAACACGGATCCTGTACAATAACCCTTACCCAGAATACACAGGGACCCTGTACAGTGACCCTTACCCTGAATACACAAGGATCGTGTACAATAGCCCTTACCCTGAATACACAGGGACCCAGTACAGTAACCCTTACCCTGAATAGACAGGGACCCTGTACAGTGACCCTTACCCTGAATACACAGGGACCCTTTGCAGTAACCCTTACCCTGAATACACAGGGACCCTGTACAGTAACCCTTACCCTGAATACACAGGTACTCTGTGCAGTGACCCTTACCCTGAATACACAGAGACCCTGTACAGTAACCCTTACCCTGAATACACAGGGACCCTGTACAGTGACACTTAACCTGAATACACAGGGACCCTGTAAGCGACCCTTACCCTGAATACACAGGGACCGAGTACAGTGACCATTAACTTGAATACACAGGGACCTGTACTGTGACACTTACCCTGAATACACAGGGACACTCTACAGTGACACTTAACCTGAATACACAGGGACCCTGTAAGCGACCCTTACCGTGAATACACAGGGAGCCTGTACAGTAACCCTTATCCTGAATACACAGGGACCTGTACAGTGACCCTTACCCTGAATGCGCAGGGACCCTGTACAGTGAGACTTACCCTGAATACACAGGGACCCTGTAAAGTTACCCTCACCCTGCATACACAGGGACCTGTACAGTGAACCTTAACCTGAATACACAGGGACCCTGTACAGGGAAACTTACCCTGAATACACATGGACCCTGTACAGTAACCCTTACCCTGAATACACAGGATTTATGTACAATAAACCTTACCCAGAATAAACAGGGACCCTGTACAGTAACCCTTACCCTGAATAGACAGGGACCCTGTACATTGACCCTTACCCTGAATACACAGGGACCCTTTACAGTAATCCTTACCCTTAATACACAGATATCCTGTACAATAACCTTAACCCTGAATACACAGGGACCCTGTACAGTAACCCTTACCCTGAATACACAGGGACCCTGTACAGTGACCCTTACCCTGAATACACAGGGACCCTGTACAGTGACCCTTACCCTGAATACACAGGGATCTGTACAGTGACCATTACCCTGAATACACAGGGACACTGTACAGTGAGACTTAACCTGAATACGCAGGGACCCTGTAAGCGACCCTTACCGTGAATAAACGGGACCCTGTACATTAACCCTTACCCTGAATACACATGGACCTGTACAGTGACCCTTACCCTGAATACACAGGTAACCTGTACAGTGACACTTACCCTGAATACACAGGGTCCCTGTACAGTAACCCTTATCCTGAATACACAGGGAGCTGTACAGTGACTCTTACCCTGAATACACAGGGACCCTGTACAGTGACACTTACCCTGAATACACAGGGATCCTGTACAGTAACCCTTACGCTGAATACACAGGGATCCTGTACAGTGACCCTTACCCTGAATACACAGGGATCCTGTACAATAGCCCTTACCCTGAATACACAGGGACCCTGTACAGTAACCCTTACCCTGAATACACAGGGACCCTGTACAGTGACCCTTACCCTGAATATACAGGGATCCTATACAATAACCCTTACCGTGAATACACAGGGACCCTGTATAGTGACACTAACCCTGAATACACAGGGATCATGTACAATAACCCTTACCCTGAATACACAGGGATCCTGTACTGTAACCCTTACCATGAATACACAGGTACACTGTACAGTGACCCATACCCTGAATATACAGGGTCCCTGTACAATAACCCTTATCCTGAATACACAGGCTCCCTGTACAGTAACCCTTATCCTGAATACACAGGGAGCTGTACAGTGACTCTTACCCTGAATACACAGGGACCCTGTACAGTGACACTTACCCTGAATAGACAGGGTCCCTGTTCAGTAACCCTTATCCTGAATACACAGGGACCCTGTACAGTAACCCTTACCCTGAATACACAGGGTCCCTGTACAGTAACCCTTATCCTGAATACACAGGGAGCTGTACAGTGCCTCTTACCCTGAATACACAGGGACCCTCTACATTGATACTTACCCTGAATACACAGGGATCCTGTACAGTAACCCTTACGCTGAATACACAGGGATCCTGTACTGTAACCCTTACCCTGAATACACCGGGATCCTGTACAATAGCCCTTACCCTGAATACACAGGGACCCTGTACAGTATCCCTTACCCTGAATACAAAGGGACCCTGTACAGTGACCCTTACCCCGAATACACAGGGATCCTATACAATAGCACTTACCTGAATACACAGGGACCCTGTATAGTGACCCTAATCCTGAATACACAGGGATCCTGTACAATAACCCCTACCCTGAATACACAGGGATCCTGTTCAGTAACCATCAACATGAATACACAGGTACACTGTACAGTAACACTTACCCTGAATACACAGGGACCCTGTACAGTGACCATTACCCTGAATAAACAGGGACACTGTACAGTAACACTTACCCTGATTACACAGGGTCCCTGTACAGTGACCCTTACCCTGAATAGACAGGAACCTTGTACAGTAACCCTTACCCTGAATACACAGGGACCCTGCACAGTGACACTTAACCTGAATACACAGGGTCACTGTAAGCGACCCTTACCCTGAATAAACAGGGACCCAGTACAGTGACCATTACCTTGAATACACAGGGACCTGTACTGTGACACTTAGCCTGAATACACAGGGACACTGTACAGTGACACTTAACCTGAATAAACAGGGACCCTGTAAGCGACCCTTACCGTGAATACACAGGGAGCCTGTACAGTAACCCTTACCCTGAATACACAGGGACCTGTACAGTGACCCTTACCCTGAATACGCAGGGACCCTGTACAGTGACACTTACCCTGAATACACAGGGACCCTGTAAAGTAACCCTGACCCTGCATACACAGGGACCTGTACAGTGAACCTTAACCTGAATACACAGGGACCCTGTACAGGGAAACTTACCCTGAATACACAGGGACCCTGTACAGTAACCCTTACCCTGAATACACAGGATTTATGTACAATAAACCTTACCCTTAATACACAGGGACCCTGTACAGTAACCCTTACCTTGAATACACAGGGACCCTGTACAGTGACCCTTACCCTGAATACACAGGGACCCTTTACAGTAACCCTTACCCTTAATACACAGGTATCCTGTACAATAATCTTTACCCTGAATAGACAGGGATCCTGTACAGTAACCCTTACCCTGAATACACAGGGACCCTGTACAGTGACCCTTACCCTGAATACACAGCGACCCTGTACAGTGACCCTTACACTGAATACACAGGGATCTGTACAGTGACCATTAGCCTGAATACACAGGGACACTGTACAGTGACACTTAACCTGAATACGCAGGGACCCTGTAAGCGACCCTTACCGTGAATACACGGGACCCTGTACAGTAACCCTTACCCTGAATACACAGGGACCTGTACAGTGACCCTTACCCTGAATACACAGGGAACCTGTACAGTGACACTTACACTGAATACACCGGGTTCCTGTACAGTAACCCTTATCCTGAATACACAGGGAGCTGTACAGTGACTCTTACCCTGAATACACAGGGACCCTGTACAGTGAAAATTACCCTGAATACACAGTGATCCTGTACAGTAACCCTTACGCTGAATACACAGGGATCCTGTACAGTGACCCTTACCCTGAATACACAGGGATCCTGAACAATAGCCCTTACCCTGAATACACAAGGACCCTGTACAGTAACCCTTACCCTGAATACACAGGGACCCTGTACAGTGACCCTTACCCTGAATATACAGGGATCCTATACAATAACCCTTACCGTGAATACACAGGGACCCTGTATAGTGACCCTAACACTGAATACACAGGGATCATGTATAATAACCCTTACCCTGAATACACAGGGATCCTGTACTGTAACCCTTACCATGAATACACAGGTACACTGTACAGTGACCCATACCCTGAATATACAGGGTCCCTGTACAGTAACCCTTATCCTGAATACACAGGCTCTCTATACAGTAACCCTTATCCTGAATACACAGGAAGCTGTACAGTGACACTTACCCTGAATACACAGGGATCCTGTACAGTAACCCTTACGCTGAATACACAGGGATCCTGTACTGTAACCCTTACCCTGAATACACCGGGATCCTGTACAATAGCCCTTACCCTGAATACACAGGGATCCTGTACAGTATCCCTTACGCTGAATACAAAGGGACCCTGTACAGTGACCCTTACCCTGAATACACAGGGATCCTATACAATAACACTTACCTGAATACACAGGGACCCTGTATAGTGACCCTAATCCTGAATACACAGGGATCCTGTACAATAACCCTTACCCTGAATACACAGGGATCCTGTACAGTAACCCTCACCATGAATACACAGGTACACTGTAAAGTAACCCTTACCCTGAATAGACAGGGAACCTGTACAGTGACCCTTACCCTGAATAAACAGGGACACTGTACAGTAACCCTTACCCTGATTACACAGGGTCCCTGTATAGTGACCCTTACCCTGAATAGACAGGGACCCTGTACAATAACCCTTACCCTGAATACACAGGGACCCTGTACAGTGACCCTAACCCTGAATACACAGGTACCCAGTAAAGTGACCCTAACCCTGAATACACAGGTACCCTGTACAGTGAGCCTTACCCTGAATGCACAGGGACCCTGTACAGTGATCCTTACCCTGAATATACAGGGACCCTGTACATTAAATCTTACCCTGAATACACACGGACACTTTACAGTAACACATACCCGGAATACACAGGGACCCTGTACAGTGACCCTAACCCTGAATAAACAGGGACCCTATACAGTGACCCTTACCCTGAATACACAGGGACCCTGTACAGTAACCCTTACCCTGAATACACAGGGACACTGTACACTGACCCTTACCCTGAATACACAGGGACCGTGTACAGTAAACCTTACCCTGAATACACAGGTACCCTTTACAGTAACCCTTACCCTGAATACACAGGGACCCTGTACAGTAACCCTTACCCTGAATACACAGCGACACTGTTCACTGACCCTTACCCTGAATACACAGGGACAGTGTACAGTAACCCATACCCTGAATACACAGGGACCCTGTACAGTAAGCCTTACCCTGGATACACAGCGACTCTGTACAGTAACCCTTACCCTGAATACACATGGACCCTGTGCAGTAACCCTTACCCTGAATACACAGGGATTCTGTACAGTAAACCTTACCCAGAATACACAGGGTCCATTTACAGTAACCCTTACCCTGAATACACAGGGCCCCTGTACAATAACCCTTACCCTGAATACACAGGGACATTGTACAGTGACCCTTACCCTGAATACACAGGGTCCCTGTACCGTAGCCCTTACCCTGAATACACAGGGATCCTGTACAGTAGCCCTTAAGCTGAATACACAGGGACCCTGTACAGTAACCCTTACCCTGAATACAGAGGTACTCTGTACAGTGAAACTTACCCTGAAAACACAGAGATCCTGTACAATAACCCTTACCCTGAATACACAGGGACCCTGTACAGTGACCCTAACCCTGAATACATAGGGATCCTGTACAATAACCCTTACCCTGAATACACAGGTACCCTGTACAGTAACCCTTACCCTGAATACACAGTGACACTGCACAGTGTTCCTTACCATGAATATACAGGGACCCTGTACAGTAACCCTTACCCTGAATACATAGGGACCCTGTACAGTAACCCTAACCCTGAATACACAGGGACCCTGTACAGTGAACCTTACCCTGAAGACGCAGGGATCCTGTACAATAACCCTTACCCTGAATAGACAGGGACCCTGTACAGTGACCCTTACCCTGAATACACAAGAATCGTGTACAATAGCCCTTAACCTGAATACACAGGGACCCAGTACAGTAACCCTTGCCCTGAATAGACAGGGACCCTGTACAGTGAACCTTACCCTGAATAAACAGGGATCCTGTACAATAACCCTTACCCTGAATACACAGGGACCCTGTACAGTAACCCTTACCCT
This sequence comes from Pristiophorus japonicus, assembly GCF_044704955.1. NCBI lineage: Eukaryota > Metazoa > Chordata > Chondrichthyes > Pristiophoridae > Pristiophorus > Pristiophorus japonicus. The sequence continues at coordinate 9,231,300 of NC_092011.1, forward strand.
GAATAGACAGGGACCCTGTACAGTGACCCTTACACTGAATAAACAGGGATCCTGTACAATAACCCTTACCATGAATACACAGGGTCCCTCTACAGTAACCCTTACCCTGAAAACAGAGGGACCCTGTACAGTAATCCTTACCCTGAATACACAGGTACCCTATGCAGTGACCCTTACCCTGAATACACAGAGACCCTGTACAGTAACCCTTACCCTGAATACACAGGGACCCTGTACAGTGACACTTAACCTGAATACACAGGGTCCCTGTAAAATAACCCTTACCATGAATACACAGGGACCCTTTACAGTGACCCTTACCCTGAATACACAAGGATCGTGTACAATAGCCCTTACCCTGAATACACAGGGACCCAGTACAGTAACCCTTACCCTGAATAGACAGGGACCCTGTACAGTGACCCTTACCCTGAATAAACAGGGATCCTATACAATAACCCTTACCCTGAATATACAGGGACCCTTTGCAGTAACTCTTACCCTGAAAACACAGGGACCCTGTACAGTAACCCTTACCCTGAATAGACAGGTACCCTGTGCAGTGAACCTTACCCTGAATACACAGAGACCCTGTACAGTAACCCTTAACCTGAATACACAGGGACCCTGTACAGTAACACTTAACCTGAATACACAGGGACCCTGTAAGCGACCCTTACCCTGAATACACAGGGACCCTGTACAGTGACCATTACCTTAAATACACAGGGACCTGTACTGTGGCACTTACCCTGAATACACAGGGACACTGTACAGTGACACTTAACCTGAATACACAGGGACCCTGTAAGCGACCCTTACCGTGAATACACAGGGACCTGTACAGTAACCCTTACCCTGAATACACAGGGACCTGTACAGTGACCCTTACCCTGAATACACAGGGACTCTGTACAGTGACACTTACCCTGAATACACAGGGACCCTGTACAGTAACCCTCACCCTGCATACACAGGGACCTGTACAGTGAACCTTAACCTGAATACACAGGGACCCTGTACAGTGAAACTTACCCTAAATACACAGGGACCCTGTACAGTAACCCTTACCCTGAATACACAGGAATCCTGTACAATAACCCTTACCCTGAATACACAGGGACCCTGTACAGTAACCCTTACCCTGAATACAGAGGGACCCTGTACAGTGACCCTTACGCCGAATATACAGGGATCCTGTACAATAACCCTTACCCTGAATACACAGGGACCCTGTACAGTAACCCTTACCCTGAATACACAGGGACCCTGTACAGTGACCCTTACCCTGAATACACAGGGACCCTTTACAGTAACCCTTACCCTGAATACACAGGTATCCTGTACAATAACCTTTACCCTGAACACACAGGGAACCTGTACAGTAACTCTTACCCTGAATACACAGGGACCCTGCACAGTGACCCTTACCCTGAATACACAGGGGCCCTGTACAGTGACCCTTACCCTGAATACACAGGGATCTGTACAGTGACACTTACCCTGAATACACAGGGATCCTGTACAATAACCCTTACCCTGAATACACAGGGATCCTGTACTGTAACCCTCACCATGAATACACAGGTACACTGTACAGTAAACCTTACCCTGAATACACAGGGACCCTGTACAGTGACCCTTACCCTGAATAAACAGGGACACTGTACAGTAACCCTTACCCTGATTACACAGGGTCCCTGTACAGTGACCCTTATCCTGAATAGACAGGGACGCTGTACAGTAACCCTTACCCTGAATACACAGGGACCCTGTACAGTGACCCTAACCCTGAATACACAGGTACCCAGTAAAGTGATCCTTACCCTGAATACACAGGGACCCTGTACAGTAAGCCTTTCCCTGAATACACAGGGACCCTGTACAGTGACCCTAACCCTGAATACACAGGTACCCTGTACAGTGTGCCTTACCCTGAATGCACAGGGACCCTGTACAGTGATCCTTACCCTGAATATACAGGGACCCTGTACATTAAATCTTACCCTGAATACACAGGGACCCTGTACAGTAACCCTTACCCTGAATACGCAGGGACCCTGTACAGTGACACTTACCCTGAATACACAGTGATCCTGTACAATAACCCTTACCCTGAATACACAGGGACACTGTACAGTGACTCTAACCCTGAATAAACAGGGACCCTATACAGTGATCCTTACCCTGAATACACAGGGACCCTGTACAGTAACCCTTACCCTGAATACACAGGGACCCTGTACAGTGACCCTTACCCTGAATACACAAGGATCGTGTACAATAGCCCTTACCCTGAATACACAGGTACCCAGTACAGTAACCCTTACCCTGAATAGACAGGAACCCTGTACAGTGATCCTTACCCTGAATAAACAGGGATTCTGTACAATAACCCTTACCCTGAATACACAGGGACCCTTTGCAGTAACCCTTACCGTGAAAACACAGGGACCCTGTACAGTAACCCTTACCCTGAATACACAGGTACCCTGTGCAGTGAACCTTACCCTGAATACACAGAGACCCTGTACAGTAACCCATAACCTGAATACACAGGAACCCTGTACAGTGACCGTTACCTTGAATACACAGGGATCCTGTACAGTGATCCTTACCCTGAATACACAGGGACTCTGTACAGTAAACCTTAACCTGAATACACAAGGATCGTGTACAATAGCCTTTACCCTGAATACACAGGAACCCAGTACAGTAACCCTTACCCTGAACGCACAGGTACCCTGTACAGTGACTCTTACCCTGAATACACAGGGACCCTGTACAGTAACCCTTAACCTGAATACGCAGGGACCCTGTACAGTGACACTTACCCTGAATACACAGGGACCCTGTACAGTGACACTTACCCTGAATACACAGGGACCCTGTACAGTAACCCTTACGCTGAATGCACAGGGATCCTGTACAGTGATCCTTACCCTGAATACAGAGGGACCCTGTACAGTGACCCTTACCCTGAATACACAGGGATCCTGTACAATAATCCTTACCCTGAATACACAGGGACCCTGTACAGTAACACTTACCCTGAATACACAGGGACCCTGTACACTGACTCTTTTCCTGAATACACAGGGACCCTTTACAGTAACCCTTACCCTGAATACACAGGGATCCTGTACAATAACCCTTACCCTGAATACACAGAGACCATTTACAGTAACCCTTACCCTGAACACACAGGTACCCTGTACAGTGACTCTTACCCTGAATACACAGGGACCCTGTACAGTAACCCTTACCCTGAATACGCAGGGACCCTGTACAGTGACACTTACCCTGAATACACAGTGATCCTGTACAATAACCCTTACCCTGAATACACAGGGACACTGTACAGTGACCCTTACCCTGAATACACAAGGATCGTGTACAATAGCCCTTACCCTGAATACACAGGAACCCAGTACAGTAACCCTTACCCTGAATAGACAGGCACCCTGTACAGTGACCCTTACCCTGAATAAACAGGGATCCTGTACAATAACCCTTACCTTGAATACACAGGGATCCTGTACAGTGACCCTTACCCTGAATACACAAGGATCGTGTACAATAGCCCTTACCCTGAATACACAGGAACCCAGTACAGTAACCCTTACCATGAATAGACAGGGACCCTGTACAGTGACCCTTACCCTGAATAAACAGGGATCCTGTACAATAAACCTTACCCTGAATACACAGGGACCCTGTACAGTGACCCTTACCCTGAATACACAGGGATCCTGTACAATAACCCTTACCCTGAATACACAGGGACACTGTACAGTGACCCTTACCCTGAATACAAAAGGATCGTGTACAATTGCCCTTACCATGAATACACAGGGACCCAGTACAGTAACCCTTACCCTGAATAGACAGGCACCCTGTACAGTGACCCTTACCCTGAATAAACAGGGATCCAGTACAATAACCCTTACCCTGAATACACAGGGACCCTGTAGAGTGACCCTTACCCTGAATACACAAGGATCGTGTACAATAGCCCCTACCCTGAATACACAGGGACCCAGTGCAGTAACCTTACCCTGAATAGACAGGGACCCTGTACAGTGACCCTTACCCTGAAAACACAGGGATCCTGTACAGTGACACTTAACCTGAATACACAGGGACCCTGTAAGCGAACCTTACCCTGAATACACAGGGACCCTTTACAGTAACCCTTACCCTGAATACACAGGGACGCTCTACAGTGACCCTTACCCTGAATACACAGGGATCCTGTACAATAACCCTTACCATGAATACACAGGGACCCTGTACAATAACCCTTACCCTGAATACACAAGGATCGTGTACAATAGCCCTTACCCTGAATACACAGGGGCCCATTACAGTAACCCTTACCCTGAATAGACAGGGACCCTGTACAGCGACCCTTACCCTGAATAAACAGGGATCCTGTACAATAACCCTTACCCTGAATACACAGGGACCCTGTACAGTGACCCTTACCCTGAATACACAAGGATCGTGTACAATAGCCCTTACCCTGAATACACAGGGACCCAGTACAGTAACCCTTACCCTGAATAGACAGGGACCCTGTACAGTGACCCTTACCCTGAATAAACAGGGATGCTGTACAATAACCCTTACCCTGAATACACAGGGACCCTTTGCAGTAACCCTTACCCTGAATACACAGGGACCCTGTACAGTAACCCTTACCCTGAATACACAGGTACTCTGTGCAGTGACCCTTACCCTGAATACACAGAGACCCTGTACAGTAACCCTTACCCTGAATACACAGGGACCCTGTACAGTGACACTTAACCTGAATACACAGGGTCCCTGTAAGCGACCCTTACCCTGAATACACAGGGACCGAGTACAGTGACCATTAACTTGAATACACAGGGACCTGTACTGTGACACTTACCCTGAATACACAGGGACACTGTACAGTGACACTTAACCTGAATACACAGGGACCCTGTAAGCGACCCTTACCGTGAATACACAGGGAGCCTGTACAGTAACCCTTACCCTGAATACACAGTTACCTGTACAGTGACCCTTACCCTGAATGCGCAGGGACCCTGTACAGTGAGACTTACCCTGAATACACAGGGACCCTGTAAAGTAACCCTCACCCTGAATACACAGGGACCCTGTACAGTGACCCTTACCCTGAATACACAGGGACCCTTTACAGTAACCCTTACCCTTAATACACAGGTATCCTGTACAATAACCTTTACCCTGAATACACAGGGACCCTGTACAGTAACCCTTACCCTGAATACACAGGGACCCTGTACAGTGACCCTTACCCTGAATACACAGGGACACTGTACAGTGACCCTTACCCTGAATACACAGGGATCTGTACAGTGACCATTACCCTGAATACACAGGGACACTGTACAGTGACACTTAACCTGAATACGCAGGGACCCTGTAAGTGACCCTTACCGTGAATAAACGGGACCCTGTACAGTAACCCTTACCCTGAATACACAGGGACCTGTACAGTGACCCTTACCCTGAATACACAGGGAACCTGTACAGTGACACTTACCCTGAATACACAGGGTCCCTGTACAGTAACCCTTATCCTGAATACACAGGGAGCTGTACAGTGACTCTTACCCTGAATACACAGGGACCCTGTACAGTGACACTTACCCTGAATACACAGGGATCCTGTACAGTAACCCTTACGCTGAATACACAGGGATCCTGTACAGTGACCCTTACCCTGAATACACAGGGATCCTGTACAATAGCCCTTACCCTGAATACACAGGGACCCTGTACAGTAAACCTTACCCTGAATACACAGGGACCCTGTACAGTGACCCTTACACTGAATATACACGGATCCTATACAATAACCCTTACCGTGAATACACAGGGACCCTGTATAGTGACCCTAACCCTGAATACACAGGGATCATGTACATTAACCCTTACCCTGAATACACAGGGATCCTGTACTGTAACCCTTACCATGAATACACAGGTACACTGTACAGTGACCCATACCCTGAATATACAGGGTCCCTGTAAAATAACCCTTATCCTGAATACACAGGCTCCCTGTACAGTAACCCTTATCCTGAATACACAGGGAGCTGTACAGTGACTCTTACCCTGAATGCACAGGGACCCTGTACAGTGACACTTACCCTGAATACACAGGGTCCCTGTACAGTAACCCTTATCCTGAATACACAGGGACCCTGTACAGGGAAACTTACCCTGAATACACAGGGACACTGTACAGTATCCCTTACCCTGAATACACAGGATTTATGTACAATAAACCTTACCCAGAATACACAGGGACCCTGTACAGTAACCCTTACCCTGAATACACAGGGACCCTGTACAGTGACCCTTACCCTGAATACACAGGGACCCTGTACAGTGACCCTTACCCTGAATACACAGGGACCCTGTACAGTGGCCCTTACCCTGAATACACAGGTATCTGTACAGTGACCATTACCCTGAATACACAGGGACACTGTACAGTGATACTTAACCTGAATACGCAGGGACCCTGTAAGCGACCCTTACCGTGAATAAACGGGACCCTGTACATTAACCCTTACCCTGAATACACATGGACCTGTACAGTGACCCTTACCCTGAATACACAGGTAACCTGTACAGTGACACTTACCCTGAATACACAGGGTCCCTGTACAGTAACCCATATCCTGAATACACAGGGAGCTGTACAGTGACTCTTACCCTGAATACACAGGGACCCTGTACAGTGACACTTACCCTGAATACACAGGGATCATGTACAGTAACCCTTACGCTGAATACACAGGGATCCTGTACAGTGACCCTTACCCTGAATACACAGGGATCCTGTACAATAGCCCTTACCCTGAATACACAGGGACCCTGTACAGTAACCCTTACCCTGAATACACAGGGACCCTGTACAGTGACCCTTACCCTGAATATACAGGGATCCTATACAATAACCCTTACCGTGAATACACAGGGACCCTGTATAGTGACACTAACCCTGAATACAAAGGGATCATGTACAATAACCCTTACCCTGAATACACAGGGATCCTGTACTGTAACCCTTACCATGAATACACAGGTACACTGTACAGTGACCCATACCCTGAATATACAGGGTCCCTGTACAATAACCCTTATCCTGAATACACAGGCTCCCTGTACAGTAACCCTTATCCTGAATACACAGGGAGCTGTACAGTGACTCTTACCCTGAATACACAGGGACCTTGTACAGTGACACTTACCCTGAATACACAGGGTCCCTGTACAGTAACCCTTATCCTGTATACAAAGGGACCCTGTACAGTAACCCTTACCCTGAATACACAGGATCCCTGTACAGTAACCCTTATCCTGAATACACAGGGAGCTGTACAGTGCCTCTTACCCTTAATACACAGGGACCCTGTACATTGATACTTACCCTGAATACACAGGGATCCTGTACAGTAACCCTTACGCTGAATACACAGGGATCCTGTACTGTAACCCTTACCCTGAATACACCGGGATCCTGTACAATAGCCCTTACCCTGAATACACAGGGACCCTGTACAGTATCCCTTACCCTGAATACAAAGGGACCCTGTACAGTGACCCTTACCCTGAATACACAGGGATCCTATACAATAACACTTACTTTTATACACAGGGACCCTGTATAGTGACCCTAATCCTGAATACACAGGGATCCTGTACAGTAACCCCTACCCTGAATACACAGGGATCCTGTTCAGTAACCATCAACATGAATACACAGGTACACTGTACAGTAACACTTAATCTGAATACACAGGGACCCTGTACAGTGACCCTTACCCTGAATAAACAGGGACACTGTACAGTAACACTTACCCTGATTACACAGGGTCCCTGTACAGTGACCCTTACCCTGAATAGACAGGGACCCTGTACAGTAACCCTTACCCTGAATACACAGGGACCCTGTACAGTGACACTTAACCTGAATACACAGGGTCCCTGTAAGCGACCCTTACCCTGAATACACAGGGACCCAGTACAGTGACCATTACCCTGAATACACAGGGACCTGTACTGTGACACTTAGCCTGAATACACAGGGACACTGTACAGTGACACTTAACCTGAATAATAGGGACCCTGTAAGCGACCCTTACCGTGAATACACAGGGAGCCTGTACAGTAACCCTTACCCTGAATACACAGGGACCTGTACAGTGACCCTTACCCTGAATACGCAGGGACCCTGTACAGTGACACTTACCCTGAATACACAGGGACCCTGTAAAGTAACCCTGACCCTGCATACACAGGGACCTGTACAGTGAACCTTAACCTGAATACACAGGGACCCTGTACAGGGAAACTTACCCTGAATACACAGGGACCCTGTACAGTAACCCTTACGCTGAATACACAGGATTTATGTACAATAAACCTTACCCTGAATACACAGGGACCCTGTACAGTAACCCTTACCTTGAATACACAGGGACCCTGTACAGTGACCCTTACCCTGAATACACAGGGACCCTTTACAGTAACCCTTAACCTTAATACACAGGTATCCTGTACAATAACCTTTACCCTGAATACACAGGGAGCTGTACAGTGACTCTTACCCTGAATACACAGGGACCCTGTACAGTGAAAATTACCCTGAATACACAGGGATCTGTACAGTGACCATTACCCTGAATACACAGGGACACTGTACAGTGATACTTAACCTGAATACGCAGGGACCCTGTAAGCGACCCTTACCGTGAATACACGGGACCCTGTACAGTAACCCTTACCCTGAATACACAGGGACCTGTACAGTGACCCTTACCCTGAATACACAGGGAACCTGTACAGTGACACTTACCCTGAATACACAGGGTTCCTGTACAGTAACCCTTATCCTGAATACACAGGGAGCTGTACAGTGACTCTTACCCTGAATACACAGAGACCCTGTACAGTGAAAATTACCCTGAATACACAGGGATCCTGTACAGTAACCCTTACGCTGAATACACAGGGATCCTGTACAGTGACCCTTACCCTGAATACACAGGGATCCTGTACAATAGCCCTTACCCTGAATACACAAGGACCCTGTACAGTAACCCTTACCCTGAATACACAGGGACCCTGTACAGTGACCCTTACCCTGAATATACAGGGATCCTATACAATAACCCTTACCGTGAATACACAGGGACCCTGTATAGTGACCCTAACCCTGAATACACAGGGATCATGTACAATAACCCTTACCCTGAATACACAGGGATCCTGTACTGTAACCCTTACCATGAATACACAGGTACACTGTACAGTGACCCATACCCTGAATATACAGGGTCCCTGTACAGTAACCCTTATCCTGAATACACAGGCTCCCTGAATAGACAGGGAACCTGTACAGTGACCCTTACCCTGAATAAACAGGGACACTGTACAGTAACCCTTACCCTGATTACAAAGGGTCCCTGTATAGTGACCCTTACCTGAATAGACAGGGACCGTGTACAATAACCCTTACCCTGAATACACAGGGACCCTGTACAGTGACCCTAACCCTGAATACACAGGTACCCAGTAAAGTGATCCTTACCCTGAATACACAGGGACCCTGTAGAGTAAGCCTTTCCCTGAATACACAGGGACCCTGTACAGTGACCCTAACCCTGAATACACAGGTACCCTGTACAGTGAGCCTTACCCTGAATGCACAGGGACCCTGTACAGTGATCCTTACCCTGAATATACAGGGACCCTGTACATTAAATCTTACCCTGAATACACACGGACACTTTACAGTAACACATACCCGGAATACACAGGGACCCTGTACAGTGACCCTAACCCTGAATAAACAGGGACCCTATACAGTGACCCTTACCCTGAATACACAGGGACCCTGTACAGTAACCCTTACCCTGAATACACAGGGACACTGTACACTGACCCTTACCCTGAATACACAGGGACCGTGTACAGTAAACATTACCCTGAATACACAGGTACCCTTTACAGTAACCCTTACCCTGAATACACAGGGACCCTGTACAGTAACCCTTACCCTGAATAAACAGCGACACTGTTCACTGACCCTTACCCTGAATACACAGGGACAGTGTACAGTAACCCATACCCTGAATACACAGGGACCCTGTACAGTAAGCCATACCCTGGATACACAGCGACTCTGTACAGTAACCCTTACCCTGAATACACATGGACCCTGTGCAGTAACCCTTACCCTGAATACACAGGGATTCTGTACAGTAAACCTTACCCTGAATACACAGGGTCCATTTACAGTAACCCTTACCCTGAATACACAGGGCCCCTGTACAATAACCCTTACCCTGAATACACAGGGACATTGTACAGTGGCCCTTACCCTGAATACACAGGGTCCCTGTACCGTAGCCCTTACCCTGAATACACAGGGATCCTGTACAGTAGCCCTTAAGCTGAATACACAGGGACCCTGTACAGTAACCCTTACCCTGAATACAGAGGTACTCTCTACAGTGACCCTTACCCTGAAAACACAGGGATCCTGTACAATAACCCTTACCCTGAATACACAGGGACCCTGTACAGTGACCCTAACCCTGAATACATACGGATCCTGTACAATAACCCTTACCCTGAATACACAGGTACCCTGTACAGTAACCCTTACCCTGAATACACAGGGACACTGTACAGTGTTCCTTACCATGAATATACAGGGACCCTGTACAGTAACCCTTACCCTGAATACATAGGGACCCTGTACGGTAACCCTAACCCTGAATACACAGGGACCCTGTACAGTGAACCTTACCCTGAAGACGCAGGGATCCTGTACAATTACCCTTACCCTGAATAGACAGGGACCCTGTACAGTGACCCTTACCCTGAATACACAAGAATCGTGTACAATAGCCCTTAAGCTGAATACACAGGGACCCAGTACAGTAACCCTTGCCCTGAATAGACAGGGACCCTGTACAGTGACCCTTACCCTGAATAAACAGGGATCCTGTACAATAACCCTTACCCTGAATACACAGGGACCCTGTACAGTAACCCTTACCCTGAATAGACAGGGACACTGTACAGTGACCCTTACACTGAATAAACAGGGATCCTGTACAATAACCCTTACCATGAATACACAGGGTCCCTGTACAGTAACCCTTACCCTGAAAACAGAGGGACCCTGTACAGTAATCCTTACCCTGAATATACAGGTACCGTATGCAGTGACCCTTACCCTGAATACACAGAGACCCTGTACAGTAATCCTTACCCTGAATACACAGGGACCCTGTACAGTGACACTTAACCTGAATACACAGGGTCCCTGTAAAATAACCCTTACCATGAATACACAGGGACCCTTTACAGTGACCCTTACCCTGAATACACAAGGATCGTGTACAATAGCCCTTACCCTGAATACACAGGGACCCAGTACAGTAACCTTTACCCTGAATAGACAGGGACCCTGTACAGTGACCCTTACCCTGAATAAACAGGGATCATATACAATAACCCTTACCCTGAATACACAGGGACCCTTTGCAGTAACCCTTACCCTGAAAACACAGGGACCCTGTACAGTAACCCTTACCCTGAATACACAGGTACCCTGTGCAGTGAACCTTACCCTGAATACACAAAGACCCTGTACAGTAACCCTTAACCTGAATACACAGGGACCCTGTACAGTAACACTTAACCTGAATACACAGGGACCCTGTAAGCGACCCTTACCCTGAATACACAGGGACCCTGTACAGTGACCATTACCTTAAATACACAGGGACCTGTACTGTGGCACTTACCCTGAATACACAGGGACACTGTACAGTGACACTTAACCTGAATACACAGGGACCCTGTAAGCGAACCTTACCGTGAATACACAGGGAGCCTGTACAATAACCCTTACCCTGAACACACAGGGACCTGTACAGTGCCCCTTACCCTGAATATACAGGGACTCTGTACAGTGACACTTACCCTGAATACACAGGGACCCTGTACAGTAACCCTCACCCTGCATACACAGGGACCTGTACAGTGAACCTTAACCTGAATACACAGGGACTCTGTACAGTGAAACTTACCCTAAATACACAGGGACACTGTACAGTAACCCTTACCCTGAATACACAGGAATCCTGTACAATAACCCTTACCCTGAATACACAGGGACCCTGTACAGTAACCCTTACCCTGAATACAGAGGGACCCTGTACAGTGACCCTTACGCCGAATATACAGGGATCCTGTACAATAACCCTTACCCTGAATACACAGGGACCCTGTACAGTAACCCTTACCCTGAATACACAGGGACCCTGTACAGTGACCCTTACCCTGAATACACAGGGACCCTTTACAGTAACCCTTACCCTGAATACACAGGTATCCTGTACAATAACCTTTACCCTGAACACACAGGGAACCTGTACAGTAAACCTTACCCTGAATACACAGGGACCCTGTACAGTGACCCTTACCCTGAATACACAGGGACCCTGTACAGTGACCCTTACCCTGAATACACAGGGATCTGTACAGTGACACTTACCCTGAATACACAGGGATCCTGTACAATAACCCTTACCCTGAATACACAGGGATCCTGTACTGTAACCCTCACGATGAATACACAGGTACACTGTACAGTAAACCTTACCCTGAATACACAGGGACCCTGTACAGTGACCCTTACCCTGAATAAACAGGGACACTGTACAGTAACCCTTACCCTGATTACACAGGGTCCCTGTACAGTGACCCTTATCCTGAATAGACAGGGACGCTGTACAGTAACCCTTACCCTGAATACACAGGGACCCTGTACAGTGACCCTAACCCTGAATACACAGGTACCCAGTAAAGTGATCCTTACCCTGAATACACAGGGACCCTGTACAGTAAGCCTTTCCCTGAATACACAGGGACCCTGTACAGTGACCTAACCCTGAATACACAGGTACCCTGTACAGTGTGCCTTACCCTGAATGCACAGGGACCCTGTACAGTGATCCTTACCCTGAATATACAGGGACCCTGTACATTAAATCTTACCCTGAATACACACGGACACTTTACAGTAACCCATACCCTGAATACACAGGGACCCTGTACAGTGACTCTAACCCTGAATAAACAGGGACACTATACAGTGACCCTTACCCTGAATACACAGGGACCCTGTACAGTAACCCTTACCCTGAATACACAGGGACACTGTACACTGAACTTTACCCTGAATACACAGGGACCGTGTACAGTAACCCTTACCCTGAATACACAGGTACCCTTTACAGTAACCCGTACCCTGAATACACAGGGACCCTGTACAGTAACCCTTACCCTGAATACACAGGGACACTGTTCACTGACCCTTACCCTGAATACACAGGGACCGTGTACAGTAACCCATACCCTGAATACACAGGGACACTGTACAGTAAGCCTTATCCTGGATACACAGCGACTCTGTACAGTAACCCTTACCCTGAATACACATGGACCCTGTGCAGTAACCCTTACCCTGAATACACAGGAACCCTGTACAATAACCCTTACCCTGAATACACAGGGACACTGTACAGTGACCCTTACCCTGAATAAACAGGGTCCCTGTACCGTAACCCTTACCCTGAATACACAGGGATCCTGTACAATAGCCCTTACGCTGAATACACAGGGACCCTGTACAGTAACCCTTACCCTGAATACAGAGGTACCCTGTACAGTGACCCTTACCCTGAATACACAGGGATCCTGTACAATAACCCTTACCCTGAATACACAGGGACCCTGTACAGTGACCCTAACCCTGAATACATAGGGATCCTGTACAATAACCCTTACCCTGAATACACAGGTACCCTGTACAGTAACCCTTACCCTGAATACACAGGGACACTGTACAGTGTTCCTTACCATGAATATACAGGGACCCTCTACAGTAACCCTAACCCTGAATACGCAGGGATCCTGTACAGTGAACCTTACCCTGAATACGCAGAGATCCTGTACAATAACCCTTACCCTGATAGACAGGGACCCTTTACTGTGACCCTTACCCTGAATACACAGGGACCCTGTACAGTGACCCTTACCCTGAATACACAGGGACCCTGTAAGCGACCCTTACCCTGAATACACAGGGACCCTGTACAGTGACCATTACCTTGAATACACAGGGACCTGTACTGTGACACTTACCCTGAATACACAGGGGCACTGTACAGTGATACTTAACCTGAATACACAGGGACCCTGTAAGCGATCCTTACCGTGAATACACAGGGAGCATGTACAGTAACCCTTACCCTGAATACACAGGGAGCTGTACAGTGACCCTTATCCTGAATACACAGGGACCCTGTACAGTGACACTTACCTTGAATACACAGGGACCCTGTACAGTAACCCTCACCCTGCATACACAGGGACCTGTACAGTGAACCTTAACCTGAATACACAGGGACCGTGTACAGTGAAACTTACCCTGAATACACAGGGACCCTGTACAGTAACCCTTACCCTGAATACACAGGAATCCTGTACAATAACCCTTACCCTGAATACACAGGGACCCTGTACAGTAACCCTTACCCTGAATACAGAGGGACCCTGTACAGTGACCCTTACCCCGAATATACAGGGATCCTGTACAATAATCTTTACCCTGAATACACAGGGACCCTGTACAGTAACCCTTACCGTGAATACACAGGGACCCTGTAGAGTGACCCTTACCCTGAATACACAGGGACCCTTTATAGTAACCCTTACCCTGAATACACAGGTATCCTGTACAATAACCTTTACCCTGAATACACAGGGACCCTGTACAGTAACCCTTACCCTGAATAAACAGGGACCCTGTACAGTGACCCTTACCCTGAATACACAGGGACCCTGTACAGTGACCCTTACCCTGAATACACAGGGATCTGTACAGTGACCATTACCCTGAATACACAGGGACACTGTACAGTGACACTTAACCTGAATACGCAGGGACCCTGTAAGCGACCCTTACCCTGAATACAGAGGTACCCTGTACAGTAAAACTTACCCTGAATACACAGGGACCTGTACAGTGACCCTTACCCAGAATACACAGGGACCCTGTACAGTGAAACTTACCCTGAATACACAGGGTCCCTGTACAGTAACCCTTACCCTGAATACACAGGGAGCTGTACAGTGACTCTTACCCTGAATACACAGGGAATCTGTACAGTGACACTTACCCTGAATACACAGGGATCCTGTACAGTAAACCTTACGCTGAATACACAGGGATCCTGTACAGTGACCCTTACCCTGAATACACAGGGTCCCTGTCCCGTAACCCTTACCCTGAATACACAGGGATCCTGTACAATAGCCCTTACCCTGAATACACAGGGACCCTGTACAGTAACCCTTACCCTGAATACAAAGGGACCCTGTACAGTGACCCTTACCCTGAATACACAGGGATCCTATACAATAACCCTTACCGTGAATGCACAGGGACACTCTATAGTGACCCTAACCCTGAATACACAGGGATCATGTACAATAACCCTTACCCTGAATACACAGGGATCCTGTACTGTAACCCTTACCATGAATTCACAGGGACACTGTACAGTGACTCATACCCTGAATATACAGGGACCCTGTACAGTAACCCTTACCCTGAATACACAGGGAACTTGTACAGTAACCCTTACCCTGAATACACAGGGACCCTGTACAGTGACCCTTACCCTGAATAAACAGGGACACTGTACAGTAACCCTTACCCTGATTACACAGGGTCCCTGTACAGTGACCCTTAACCTGAATAGACAGGGACCATGTACAGTAACCCTTACCCTGAATTCACAGGGACCCTGTTCCGTGACCCTAACCCTGAATACACAGGTACCCAGTAAAGTGATCCTTACCCTGAATACACAGGGACCCTGTACAGTAAGCCTTTCCCTGAATACACAGGGACACTGTAGAGTGACCCTAACCCTGAATATACAGGTACCCTGTACAGTGACCCTTACCCTGAATACACAGGGACACTGTACACTGACCATTACCCTGAATACAGAGGGACCCTGTACAGTAACCCTTACCCTGAATACACAGGTACCCTTTACAGTAACCCTTACCCTGAATACACAGGGACCCTGTACAGTAACCCTTACCCTGAATACACAGGGACACTGTTCACTGACCCTTACTCTGAATACACAGGGACCGTGTACAGTAAGCCATACCCTGAATACACAGGAACCCTGTACAGTAAGCCTTACCCTGAATACACAGCGACACTGTACAGTAACCCTTACCCTGAATACACATGGACCCTGTGCATTAACCCTTACCCTGAATACACAGGGACTCTGTACAGTAAACCTTAACCTGAATACACAGGGTCCCTGTACAGTAACCCTTATCCTGAATACACAGGGACACTGTACAATAACCCTTACCCTGAATACACAGGGACACTGTACAGTGACCCTTACCCTGAATACACAGGGTCCCTGTACCGTAACCCTTACCCTGAATACACAGGGATCCTGTACAATAGCCCTTAAGCTGAATACACAGGGACCCTGTACAGTAACCCTTACCCTGAATACACAGGTACCATGTACAGTGATCCTTACCCTGAATACACAGGGATCCTGTACAATAACCCTTACCCTGAAAACACAGGGACCCTGTACAGTGACCGTAAGCCTGAATACACAAAGATCCTGTACAATAAACCTTACCCTGAATACACAGGTATCCTGTACACTAAACCTTACCCTGAATACACAGGGACAATGTACAGTGTTCCTTACCATGAATATACAGGGACCCTGTACAGTAACCCTTACCCTGAATACATAGGGATCCTGTACAGTAACTCTAACCCTGAATACACAGGGACCCTGTACAGTGAACCTTACCCTGAATACGCAGGGATCCTGTACAATAACCCTTACCCTGAATACACAAGGATCGTGTACAATAGCCCTTACCCTGAATACACAGGGACCCAGTACAGTAACCCTTACCCTGAATAGACAGGGACCCTGTACAGTGACCCTTACCCTGTATAAACAGGGATCCTGTACAATAACCCTTACCCTGAATACACAGGGACCCTGTACAGTAACCCGTACCCTGAAAACACAGGGACCCTGTACAGTAATCCGTACTCTGAATACACAGGTAACCTGTGCAGTGACCCTTACCCTGAATACACAGAGACCCTGTACAGTAACCCTTACCCTGAATACACAGGGACCCTGTACAGTGACACTTAACCTGAATACACAGGGACACTGTAAGCGACCCTTACCCTGAATACACAGGGACCCTGTACAGTGACCATTAACTTGAATTCACAGGGACCTGTACTGTGACACTTACCCTGAATACACAGGGACACTGTACAGTGACACTTAACCTGAATACACAGGGACCCTGTAAGCGACCCTTACCGTGAATACACAGGGACCCTGTACAGTATCCCTTACCCTGAATACACAGGAATCCTGTACAATAACCGTTACCCTGAATACACATGGTCCCTGTACAGTAAACCTTACCCTGAATACAGAGGGACCTGTACAGTGACCCTTACCCTGAATACACAGGGATCCTGTAAAATAACCCTTACCCTGAATACACAGGGACCCTGTACAGTAAACCTTACCCTGAATACACAGGGACCCTGTACAGTGACCCTTACCCTGAATACACAGGGACCCTTTACAGTAACCCTTACCCTGAATACACAGGTATCCGGTACAATAACCCTTACCCTGAATACACAGGGACCCTGTACATTAACCCTTACCCTGAATACACAGGGACCCTGTACAGTGACCCATACCCTGAATACACAGGGACCCTGTACAGTGACCCTTACCCTGAATACACAGGGATCTGTACATAGACCCTTACCCTGAATACACAGGGACATTGTACAGTAACCCTTACCCTGAACAGACAGAGAACTGTACAGTGAACCTTACCCTGAATACACAGGGACCCTGTACAGTGACACTTACCCTGAATACACAGGGTCTCTGTACAGTAACCCTTACCCTGAATACACAGGGAGCTGTACAGTGACTCTTACCCTGAATACACAGGGACCCTGTACAGTGACACTTACCCTGAATACACAGGGACCCTGTACAGTAACCCTTACGCTGAATACACAGGGATCCTGTACAGTGACCGTTACCCTGAATAAACAGGATCCCTGTACCGTAACCCTTACCCTGAATACACAGGGATCCTGTACAATAGCCCTTACCCTGAATACACAGGGACCCTGTACAGTAACCCTTACCCTGAATACAAAGGGTCTCTGTACAGTGACCCTTACCCTGAATACACAGGGATCCTGTACAATAACCCTTACCGTAAATACACAGGGACCCTGTATAGTGACCCTAACCCTGAATACACAGGGATCCTGTACAATAACCCTTACCCTGAATACACAGGGAACCTGTACAGTAACCCTTACCATGAATACACAGGGACACTGTACAGTGACCCATACCCTGAATATACAGGGACCCTGTACAGTAACCCTTACCCTGAATACACATGGAACTTGTACAGTAACCCTTAGACTGAATACACAGGGACCCTGTACAGTGACCCTTACCCTGAATAAACAGGGACACTCTACAGTAACCCTTACCCTGAATACACAGGGTCCCTGTACAGTGACCCATACCCTGAATAGACAGGGACCCTGTACAGTAAACCTTACCCTGAATACACAGAGACCCTGTACAGTGACCCTAACCCTGAATACACAGGTACCAGTAAAGTGATCCTTACCCTGAATACACAGGGACACTGTACAGTAACCCTTTCCCTGAATACACAGGGACCGTGTACAGTGACCCTAACCCTGAATACACAGGTACCCTGTACAGTGACCCTTACCCTGAATACACAGGGACCCTGTACAGTGATCCTTACCCTGAATACACAGGGACGCTGTACATTAACCCTTACCCTGAATACACACGGACACTTTACAGTAACCCATACCCTGAATACACAGGGACCCTGTACAGTGACCCTAACCCAGAATAAACAGGGACCTTGTACAGTGACCCTTACCCTGAATACACAGGAAACCTGTACAGTTACCCTAACCCTGAATACACAGGGACCCTGTACAGTAACCCTTACCCTGAATACACAGGGTCCCTATACAGTGTCCCTTACCCTGAATAGACAGGAACCCTGTACAGTAGCCCTTACACTGAATACACAGGGACCCTGTACAGTGACCCTAACCCTGAATACACAGGTACCCAGTAAAGTGATCCTTACACTGAATACACACGGACCCTGTACAGTAAACCTTTCCCTGAATACGCAGGGGCCCTGTACAGTGACCCTAACCCTGAATACACAGGTACTCTGTACAGTGGCCCTTACCCTGAATACACAGGAACTCTGTACAGTGATCTTTACCCTGAATACACAGGGACCCTGAACATTAACCCTTACCATGAATACACACGGACACTTTACAGTAACCCATACCCTGAATACACATGGACCCTGTGCAGTAACCCTTACCCTGAATATACAGGGACTCTGTACAGTAAACCTTACCCTGAATACACAGGGACCCTGTACAGTAAACCTTACCCTGAATACAGAGGGACCCTGTACAGTGACCCTTACCCTGAATACACAGGGACCCTGTACAGTAAACCTTACCCTGAATACACAGGGACCCAGTACAGTAACCCTTACCCTGAATAGACAGGGACCCTGTACAGTGATCCTTACCCTGAATAAACAGGGATCCTGTACAATAACCCTTACCCTGAATACACAAGGACCCTGTACAGTGACCCTTACCCTGAATACACAGGGACCCTGTAAGCGACCCTTACCCTGAATACACAGGGACCCTGTACAGTGACCATTACCTTGAATAAACAGGGACCTGTACTGTGACACTTAACCTGAATACACAGGGACACTGTACAGTGATACTTAACCTGAATACACAGGGACCCTGTAAGCGACCTTACCGTGAATACACAGGGAGCATGTACAGAAACCCTTACCCTGAATACACAGGGACCTGTACAGTGACCCTTACCCTGAATACACAGGGACCCTGTACAGTAACCCTCACCCTGCATACACAGGGACCTGTACAGTGAACCTTAACCTGAATACACAGCGACCCTGTACAGTGAAACTTACCCTGAATACACAGGGACCCTGTACAGTAACCCTTACCCTGAATACACAGGAATCCTGTACAATAACCCTTACCCTGAATACACAGGGACCCTGTACAGTAACCCTTACCCTGAATACAGAGGGACCCTTTACAGTGACCCTTACCCCGAATATACAGGGATCCTGTACAATAACCCTTACCCTGAATACACAGGGACCCTGTACAGTAACCCTTACCCTGAATACACAGGGACCCTGTACAGTGACCCTTACCCTGAATACACAGGGACCCTTTAAAGTAACCCTTAGCCTGAATACACAGGTATCCTGTACAATAACCTTTACCCTGAATACACAGGGACCCTGTACAGTAACCCTTACCCTGAATAAACAGGAACCCTGTACAGTGACCCTTACCCTGAATACACAGGGACCCTGTACAGTGACCCTTACCCTGAATACACAGGGATCTGTACAGTGACCATTACCCTGAATACACAGGGACACTGTACAGTGACACTTAACCTGAATATGCAGGGACACTGTAAGCGAGCCTTACCCTGAATACAGAGGTACCCTGTACAGTAAACCTTACCCTGAATACACAGGGACTTGTACCGTAACGCTTACCCTGAATAAACAGGGATCCTGTACAATAGCCCTTACCCTGAATACACAGAGACCCTGTACAGTAACCCTTACCCTGAATACTCAGGAATCGTGTACAATAGCCCTTACCCTGAATACACAGGGACCCAGTACAGTAACCCTTACCCTGAATACACAGGGACCCTGTACAGTGACACTTACCCTGAATACACATGGTCCCTGTACAGTAACCCTTACCCTGAATACACAGGGAGCTGTACAGTGACTCTTACCCTGAATACACAGGGAATCTTTACAGTGACACTTACCCTGAATAGACAGGGATCCTGTACAGTAAACCTTACGCTGAATACACAGGGATCCTGTACAGTGACCCTTACCCGGAATACACAGGGTCCCCATACCGTAACCCTTACCCTGAATACACAGGGATCCTGTACAATAGCCCTTATCCTGAATACACAGGGACCCTGTACAGTAACCCTTACCCTGAATACAAAGGGACCCTGTACAGTGACCCTTACCCTGAATACACAGGGATCCAATACAATAACCCTTACCGTGAATGCACAGGGACACTCTATAGTGACCCTAACCCTGAATACACAGGGATCATGTACAATAACCCTTACCCTGAATACACAGGGATCCTGTACTGTAAACCTTACCATGAATACACAGGGACACTGTACAGTGACCCATACCCTGAATATACAGGGACCCTGTACAGTAAGACTTACCCTGAATACACAGGGAACTTGTACAGTAACCCTTACCCTGTTTACACAGGGACCCTGTGCAGTGACCCTTACCCTGAATAAACAGGGACACTGTACAGTAACCCTTACCCTGATTACACAGGGTCCCTGTACAGTGACCCTTCACCTGAATAGACAGGGACCATGTACAGTAACCCTTACCCTGAATACACAGGGACCCTGTACAGTGACCCTAACCCTGAATACACAGGTACCCAGTAAAGTGATCCTTACCCTGAATACACAGGGACCCTGTACAGTAAGCCTTTCCCTGAATACACAGGGACCCTGTACAGTGACACTAACCCTGAATATACAGGTACCCTGTACAGTGACCCTTACCCTGAATACACAGGGACCCTGTACAGTGATCCTTACCCTGAATATACACGGACTCTGTAAATTAAACCTTACCCTGAATACACACGGACACTTTACAGTAACCCATACCCTGAATACACAGGGACCCTGTACAGTGACCCTAACCCTGAATAAACAGGGACCCTGTACAGTGACCCTTACCCTGAATACTCAGGGACCCTGTACAGTAACCCTTACCCTGAATACACAGGGACACTGTACACTGACCATTACCCTGAATACACAGGGACCCTGTACAGTAACCCTTACCCTGAATACACAGGTACCCTTTACAGTAACCCTTACCCTGAATACACAGGGACCCTGTACAGTAACCCTTACCCTGAATACACAGGGACACTGTTCACTGACCCTTACTCTGAATACACAGGGACCGTGTACAGTAAGCCATACCGTGAATACACAGGGACCCTGTACAGTAAGCCTTACCCTGAATACACAGCGACACTGTACAGTAACCCTTACCCTGAATACACATGGACCCTGTGCAGTAACCCTTACCCTGAATACACAGGGAATCTGTACAGTAAACCTTAACCTGAATACACAGGGTCCCTGTACAGTAACCCTTATCCTGAATACACAGGGACACTGTACAATAACCCTTATCCTGAATAAACAGGGACACTGTACAGTGACCCTTACCCTGAATACACAGGGTCCCTGTACCGTAACCCTTACGCTGAATACACAGGGATCCTGTACAATAGCCCTTACGCTGAATACACAGGGACCCTGTACAGTAAGCCTTATCCTGAATACACAGGTACCATGTACAGTGACCCTTACCCTGAATACACAGGGATCCTGTACAATAACCCTTACCCTGAATACACAGGGACCCTGTACAGTGACCCTAACCCTGAATACACAAAGATCCTGTACAATAAACCTTACCCTGAATACACAGGTACCCTGTACAGTAACCCTTACCCTGAATACACAGGGACACTGTACAGTGTTCCTTACCATGAATATACAGGGACCCTGTACAGTAACCCTTACCCTGAATACATAGGGATCCTGTACAGTAACTCTAACCCTGAATACACAGGGACCCTGTACAGTGAACCTTACCCTGAATACGCAGGGATCCTGTACAATAACCCTTACCCTGAATACACAAGGATCGTGTACAATAGCCCTTACCCTGAATACACAGGGACCAAGTACAGTAACCCTTACCCTGAATAGACAGGGACCCTGTACAGTGACCCTTACCCTGTATGAACAGGGATCCTGTACAATAACCCTTACCCTGAATACTCAGGGACCCTGTACAGTGACCCTTACCCTGAATACACAAGGATCGTGTACAATAGCCCTTACCCTGAATACACAGTGATCCAGCACAGTAACCCTTACCCTGAATAGACAGGGACCCTGTACAGTGACCCTTACTCTGAATAAACAGGGAGCCTGTACAATAAACCTTACCCTGAATACACAGGGACCCTGTACAGTAACCCGTACCCTGAAAACACAGGGACCCTGTACAGTAATCCTTACTCTGAATACACAGGTACCCTGTGCAGTGACCCTTACCCTGAATACACAGAGACCCTGTACAGTAACCCTTACCCTGAATACACAGGGACCCTGTACAGTGACACTTAACCTGAATACACAGGGACACTGTAAGCGACCCTTACCCTGAATACGCAGGGACCCTGTACAGTGACCATTAACTTGAATTCACAGGGACCTGTACTGTGACACTTACCCTGAATACACAGGGACACTGTACAGTGACACTTAACCTGAATACACAGGGACCCTGTAAGCGACCCTTACCGTGAATACACAGGGACCCTGTACAGTAACCTTTACCCTGAATACACAGGAATCCTGTACAATAACCCTTACCCTGAATACACAGGGACCCTGTACAGTAAACCTTACCCTGAATACAGAGGGACCTGTAAAGTGACCCTTACCCTGAATACACAGGGATCCTGTAAAATAACCCTTACCCTGAATACACAGGGACCCTGTACAGTAAACCTTACCCTGAATACACAGGGACCCTGTACAGTGACCCTTACCCTGAATACACAGGGACCCTTTACAGTAACCCTTACCCTGAATACACAGGTATCCTGTACAATAACACTTACCCTGAATACACAGGGACCCTGTACATTAACCCTTACCCTGAATACACAGGGACCCTGTACAGTGACCCATACCCTGAATACACAGGGACCCTGTACAGTGACCCTTACCCTGAATACACAGGGATCTGTACATTGATCCTTACCCTGAATACACAGGGACATTGTACAGTAACCCTTACCCTGAACACATAGAGAACTGTACAGTGAACCTTACCTGAATACACAGGGACCCTGTACAGTGACACTTACCCTGAATACACAGGGTCTCTGTACAGTAACCCTTACCCTGAATACACAGGGAGCTGTACAGTGACTCTTACCCTGAATACACAGGGACCCTGTACAGTGACACTTACCCTGAATACACAGGGACACTGTACAGTAACCCTTACGCTGAATACACAGGGATCCTGTACAGTGACCGTTACCCTGAATAAACAGGATCCCTGTACCGTAACCCTAACCCTGAATACACAGGGATCCTGTACAATAGCCCTTACCCTGAATACACAGGGACCCTGTACAGTAACACTTACCCTGAATACAAAGGGTCTCTGTGCAGTGACCCTTACCCTAAATACACAGGGATCCTGTACAATAACCCTTACCGTGAATACACAGGGACTCTGTATAGTGACCCTAACCCTGAATACACAGGGATCCTGTACAATAACCCTTACCCTGAATACACAGGGAACCTGTACAGTAACCCTTACCATGAATACACAGGGACACTGTACAGTGACCCATACCCAGAATATACAGGGACCCTGTACAGTAACCCTTACCCTGAATACACAGGGAACTTGAACAGTAACCCTTAGACTGAATACACAGGGACCCTGTACAGTGACCCTTACCCTGAATAAACAGGGACACTCTACAGTAACCCTTACCCTGAATACACAGGGTCCCTGTACAGTGACCCGTACCCTGAATAGACAGGGACTCTGTACAGTAAACCTTACCCTGAATACACAGAGACCCTGTACAGTGACCCTAACCGTGAATACACAGGTACCAGTAAAGTGATCCTTACCCTGAATACACAGGGACACTGTACAGTAACCCTATCCCTGAATACACAGGGACCGTGTACAGTGACCCTAACCCTGAATACACAGGTACCCTTTACAGTGACCCTTACGCTGAATACACAGGGACCCTGTACAGTGATCCTTACCCTGAATACGCAGGGACGCTGTACATTAACCCTTACCCTGAATACACACGGACACTTTACAGTAACCCATACCCTGAATACACAGGGACCCTGTACAGTGACCCTAACCCTGAATAAACAGGGACCCTGTACAGTGACCCTTACCCTGAATACACAGGGAACCTGTACAGTTACCCTAACCCTGAATACACAGGGACCCTGTACAGTAACCCTTACCCTGAATACACAGGGTCCCTATACAGTGTCCCTTACCCTGAATAGACAGGGACCCTGTACAGTAGCCCTTGCCCTGAATACACAGGGACCCTGTACAGTGACCCTAACCCTGAATACACAGGTACCCAGTAAAGTGATCCTTACACTGAATACACAGGGACCCTGTACAGTAACCCTTTCCCTGAATACGCAGGGGCCCTGTACAGTGACCTAACCCTGAATACACAGGTACCCTGTACAGTGGCCCTTACCCTGAATACACAGGGACTCTGTACAGTGATCTTTACCCTGAATACACAGGGACCCTGTACATTAACCCTTACCCTGAATACACACGGACACTTTACAGTAACCCATACCCTGAATACACATGGACCCTGTGCAGTAACCCTTACCCTGAATACACAGGGACTCTGTACAGTAAACCTTACCCTGAATACACAGGGACCCTGTACAGTAAACCTTACCCTGAATACAGAGGGACCCTGTACAGTGACCCTTACCCTGAATACACAGGGACCCTGTACAATAACCCTTACCCTTACCCTGAATACACAGGGACACTGTACAGTGATCCTTACCCTGAATACACAGGTTCCCTGTACCGTAACCCTTACACTGAATACACAGGGATCGTGTAAGCGACCCTTACCCTGAAGACACAGGGACCAAGTACAGTAACCCTTACCGTGAATACACAGGGACCTGTACAGTGACCCTTACCCTGAATACACAGGGACCCTGTTCAGTGACTCTTACCCTGAATACACAGGGACCCTGTACAGTAACCCTCACCCTGCATACACAGGGACCTGTACAGTGACCCTTACCCTGAATACACAGGGACCCTGTACAGTGAGACTTACCCTGAATACACAGGGACGCTGTACAGTAACCCTTACGCTGAATGCACAGGGATCCTGTACAGTGATCCTTACCCTGAATACAGAGGGACCCTGTACAGTGACCCTTACCTTAAATACACAGGGACCCTATACAGTGACCCTTACCCTGAATACACAGGGATGCTGTACAATAACCCTTACCCTGAATACACAGGGACCCTGTACAGTGACCCTTACCCTGAATACACAAGGATCGTGTACAATAGCCCTTACCCTGAATAAACAGGGACCCAGTACAGTAACCCTTACCCTGAATAGACAGGGACCCTGTACAGTGAACAATATCCTGAATAAACAGGGATCCTGTACAATAAACCTTACCCTGAATACACAGGGACCCTGTACAGTGACCCTTACCCTGAATACACAAGGACCGTGTACAATAGACCTTACCCTGAATACACAGGTACCCAGTACAGTAAGCCTTACTCTGAATAGACAGGGACCCTGTACAGTGACCCTTACCCTGAATAAACAGGGATCCTGTACAATAACCCATACCCTGAATACACAGGGACCCTGTAGAGTAACCCTTACCCTGAAAACACAGGGACCCTGTACAGTAACCCTTACCCTGAATACACAGGTACCCTGTGCAGTGACCCTTACCCTGAATACACAGGGACCCTGTACAGTGACCCTAACCCTGAATACACAGGTACCCAGTAAAGTGATCCTTACCCTGAATACACAGGGACGCTGTACAGTAACCCTTTCCCTGAATACACAGGGACCTGTACTGTGACACTTACCCTGAATACACAGGGACATTGTACAGTGACACTTAACCTGAATACACAGGGACCCTGTAAGCGACCCTTACCGTGAATAGACAGGGACCCTGTACAGTGACACTTACCCTGAATACACAGGGACCCTGTACAGTAACACTCACCCTGCAAACACAGGGACCTGTACAGTGACCCTTACCCTGAATACACAGGGACCCTGTACGGTGACACTTACCCTGAATACACAGGGACCCTGTACAGTAACCCTTCCCTGAATACAAAGGAATCCTGTACAATAACCCTTACCCCGAATACACAGGGACCCTGTACCGTAACCCTTACCCTGAATACAGAGGGACCCTGTACAGTGACCCTTACCCTGAATACACAGGGATCCTGTACAATAATCCTTATCCTGAATACACAGGGACCCTGTACAGTAACCCTTACCCAGAATACACAGGGACCCTGTACAGTGACCTTTACCCTGAATACACAGGGACCCTTTACAGTAACCCTTACCCTGAATACACAGGTATCCTTTACAATAAGTTTACCCTGAATACACAGGGACCCTGTACAGTAACCCTTACCCTGAATACACAGGGAACCTGTACAGTGACCCTTAACCTGAATACACAGGGACCCTGTACAGTGACCCTTACCCTGAATACACAGGGATCTGTACAGTGAACCTTACCCTGAATACACAGGGACACTGTATAGTGACATTTAACCTGAATACGCAGGGACCCTGTAAGCGACCCTTACCCTGAATACACAGGGACCCTGTACAGTAACCCTTACGCTGAATACACAGGGACCTGTACAGTGAACCTTACCCTGAATACACAGGGACCCTGTACAGTGACACTTACCCTGAATACACAGGGTCCCTGTACAGTAACCCTTACCCTGAATACACAGGGAGCTGTACAGTGACTCTTAGCCTGAATACACAGGGACCCTGTACAGTGACACTTACCCTGAATACACAGGGACCCTGTACAGTGAACCTTACCCTGAATACACAGGTTCCCTGTACCGTAACCCTTACCCTGAATACACAGGGATCCTGTACAATAGCCCTTATCCTGAATATACAGGGACCCTGTACAGTAAACCTTACCCTGAATACAAAGGGACCCTGTACAGTGACCCATACCCTGAATACACAGGGATCCTGTACAATAACCCTTACCGTGAATACACAGGGACCCTGTATAGTGACCCTAACCCTGAATACCCAAGGATCCTGTACACTAACCCTTACCCTGAATACACAGGTACCCTGTACAGTAACCCTTACCATGAATACACAGGGTCACTGTACAGTGACCCATACCCTGAATATACAGCGACACTGTACAGTTACCCTTACCCTGAATACACAGGGAACTTGTACAGTAACCCTTACCCTGAATAAACTGGGACCCTGTACAGTGACGCTTACCCTGAATAAACAGGGACACTGTACAGTAACCTTTACCCTGAATACACAGTGTCCCTGTACAGTGACCCTTACCCTGAATAGACAGGGACCCTGTACAGTAGCCCTTACCCTGAATACACAGGGACCCTGTACAGTGACCGTAACCCTGAATACACAGGTACCCAGTAAAGTGATCCTTACCCTGAATACACAGGGACCCTGTACAGTAACCCTTTCCCTGAATACACAGGGACCCTGTACAGTGACCCTAACCCTGAATACACAGGTACCCTGTACAGTGGCCCTTACCCTGAATACAGAGGGACCCTGTACAGTGATCCTTACCCTAAATACACAAGGACCCTGTACATTAACCCTTACCCTGAATACACACGGACACTTTACAGTAAACCATACCCTGAATACACATGGACCCTGTGCAGTAACCCTTACCATGAATACACAGGGACTCTGTACAGTAAACCATACCCTGAATACACAGGGACCCTGTACAGTAACCCTTACCCTGAATACACAGGGTCCCTGTATAATAACCCTTACCCTGAATACACAGGGACCCTGTACAGTAACCCTTACGCTGAATACACAGGGATCCTGTACAGTGACCGTTACCCTGAATAAACAGGATCCCTGTACCGTAACCCTTACCCTGAATACACAGGGATCCTGTACAATAGCCCTTACCCTGAATACACAGGGACCCTGTACAGTAACCCTTACCCTGAATACAAAGGGTCTCTGTACAGTGACCCTTACCCTGAATACACAGGGATCCTGTACAATAACCCTTACCGTAAATACACAGGGACCCTGTATAGTGACCCTAACCCTGAATACACAGGGATCCTGTACAATAACCCTTACCCTGAATACACAGGGATCCTGTACAGTAACCCTTACCATGAATACACAGGGACACTGTACAGTGACCCATACCCTGAATATACAGGGACCCTGTACAGTAACCCTTACCCTGAATACACATGGAACTTGTACAGTAATCCTTAGACTGAATACACAGGGACCCTGTACAGTGACCCTTACCCTGAATAAACAGGGACACTCTACAGTAACCCTTACCCTGAATACACAGGGTCCCTGTACAGTGACCCATACCCTGAATAGACAGGGACCCTGTACAGTAAACCTTACCCTGAATACACAGAGACCCTGTACAGTGACCCTAACCCTGAATACACAGGTACCAGTAAAGTGATCCTTACCCTGAATACACAGGGACACTGTACAGTAACCCTTTCCCTGAATACACAGGGACCGTGTACAGTGACCCTAACCCTGAATACACAGGTACCCTGTACAGTGACCCTTACCCTGAATACACAGGGACCCTGTACAGTGATCCTTACCCTGAATACACAGGGACGCTGTACATTAACCCTTACCCTGAATACACACGGACACTTTACAGTAACCCATACCCTGAATACACAGGGACCCTGTACAGTGACCCTAACCCAGAATAAACAGGGACCTTGTACAGTGACCCTTACCCTGAATACACAGGAAACCTGTACAGTTACCCTAACCCTGAATACACAGGGACACTGTACAGTAACCCTTACCCTGAATACACAGGGTCCCTATACAGTGTCCCTTACCCTGAATAGACAGGAACCCTGTACAGTAGCCCTTACACTGAATACACAGGGACCCTGTACAGTGACCCTAACCCTGAATACACAGGTACCCAGTAAAGTGATCCTTACACTGAATACACACGGACCCTGTACAGTAACCCTTTCCCTGAATACGCAGGGGCCCTGTACAGTGACCCTAACCCTGAATACACAGGTACTCTGTACAGTGGCCCTTACCCTGAATACACAGGAACTCTGTACAGTGATCTTTACCCTGAATACACAGGGACCCTGTACATTAACCCTTACCATGAATACACACGGACACTTTACAGTAACCCATACCCTGAATACACATGGACCCTGTGCAGTAACCCTTACCCTGAATATACAGGGACTCTGTACAGTAAACCTTACCCTGAATACACAGGGACCCTGTACAGTAAACCTTACCCTGAATACAGAGGGACCCTGTACAGTGACCCTTACCCTGAATACACAGGGACCCTGTACAGTAAACCTTACCCTGAATACACAGGGACCCAGTACAGTAACCCTTACCCTGAATAGACAGGGACCCTGTACAGTGATCCTTACCCTGAATAAACAGGGATCCTGTACAATAACCCTTACCGTGAATACACAAGGACCCTGTACAGTGACCCTTACCCTGAATACACAGGGACCCTGTAAGCGACCCTTACCCTGAATACACAGGGACCCTGTACAGTGACCATTACCTTGAATAAACAGGGACCTGTACTGTGACACTTAACCTGAATACACAGGGACACTGTACAGTGATACTTAACCTGAATACACAGGGACCCTGTAAGCGACCTTACCGTGAATACACAGGGAGCATGTACAGAAACCCTTACCCTGAATACACAGGGACCTGTACAGTGACCCTTACCCTGAATACACAGGGACCCTGTACAGTAACCCTCACCCTGCATACACAGGGACCTGTACAGTGAACCTTAACCTGAATACACAGCGACCCTGTACAGTGAAACTTACCCTGAATACACAGGGACCCTGTACAGTAACCCTTACCCTGAATACACAGGAATCCTGTACAATAACCCTTACCCTGAATACACAGGGACCCTGTACAGTAACCCTTACCCTGAATACAGAGGGACCCTTTACAGTGACCCTTACCCCGAATATACAGGGATCCTGTACAATAACCCTTACCCTGAATACACAGGGACCCTGTACAGTAACCCTTACCCTGAATACACAGGGACCCTGTACAGTGACCCTTACCCTGAATACACAGGGACCCTTTAAAGTAACCCTTAGCCTGAATACACAGGTATCCTGTACAATAACCTTTACCCTGAATACACAGGGACCCTGTACAGTAACCCTTACCCTGAATAAACAGGAACCCTGTACAGTGACCCTTACCCTGAATACACAGGGACCCTGTACAGTGACCCTTACCCTGAATACACAGGGATCTGTACAGTGACCATTACCCTGAATACACAGGGACACTGTACAGTGACACTTAACCTGAATATGCAGGGACACTGTAAGCGAGCCTTACCCTGAATACAGGGGTACCCTGTACAGTAAACCTTACCCTGAATACACAGGGACTTGTACCGTAACGCTTACCCTGAATAAACAGGGATCCTGTACAATAGCCCTTACCCTGAATACACAGAGACCCTGTACAGTAACCCTTACCCTGAATACTCAGGAATCGTGTACAATAGCCCTTACCCTGAATACACAGGGACCCAGTACAGAAAACCTTACCCTGAATACACAGGGACCCTGTACAGTGACACTTACCCTGAATACACATGGTCCCTGTACAGTAACCCTTACCCTGAATACACAGGGAGCTGTACAGTGACTCTTACCCTGAATACACAGGGAATCTTTACAGTGACACTTACCCTGAATAGACAGGGATCCTGTACAGTAAACCTTACGCTGAATACACAGGGATCCTGTACAGTGACCCTTACCCGGAATACACAGGGTCCCCATACCGTAACCCTTACCCTGAATACACAGGGATCCTGTACAATAGCCCTTATCCTGAATACACAGGGACCCTGTACAGTAACCCTTACCCTGAATACAAAGGGACCCTGTACAGTGACCCTTACCCTGAATACACAGGGATCCAATACAATAACCCTTACCGTGAATGCACAGGGACACTCTATAGTGACCCTAACCCTGAATACACAGGGATCATGTACAATAACCCTTACCCTGAATACACAGGGATCCTGTACTGTAAACCTTACCATGAATACACAGGGACACTGTACAGTGACCCATACCCTGAATATACAGGGACCCTGTACAGTAAGACTTACCCTGAATACACAGGGAACTTGTACAGTAACCCTTACCCTGTTTACACAGGGACCCTGTGCAGTGACCCTTACCCTGAATAAACAGGGACACTGTACAGTAACCCTTACCCTGATTACACAGGGTCCCTGTACAGTGACCCTTCACCTGAATAGACAGGGACCATGTACAGTAACCCTTACCCTGAATACACAGGGACCCTGTACAGTGACCCTAACCCTGAATACACAGGTACCCAGTAAAGTGATCCTTACCCTGAATACACAGGGACCCTGTACAGTAAGCCTTTCCCTGAATACACAGGGACCCTGTACAGTGACACTAACCCTGAATATACAGGTACCCTGTACAGTGACCCTTACCCTGAATACACAGGGACCCTGTACAGTGATCCTTACCCTGAATATACACGGACTCTGTAAATTAAACCTTACCCTGAATACACACGGACACTTTACAGTAACCCATACCCTGAATACACAGGGACCCTGTACAGTGACCCTAACCCTGAATAAACAGGGACCCTGTACAGTGACCCTTACCCTGAATACTCAGGGACCCTGTACAGTAACCCTTACCCTGAATACACAGGGACACTGTACACTGACCATTACCCTGAATACACAGGGACCCTGTACAGTAACCCTTACCCTGAATACACAGGTACCCTTTACAGTAACCCTTACCCTGAATACACAGGGACCCTGTACAGTAACCCTTACCCTGAATACACAGGGACACTGTTCACTGACCCTTACTCTGAATACACAGGGACCGTGTACAGTAAGCCATACCGTGAATACACAGGGACCCTGTACAGTAAGCCTTACCCTGAATACACAGCGACACTGTACAGTAACCCTTACCCTGAATACACATGGACCCTGTGCAGTAACCCTTACCCTGAATACACAGGGAATCTGTACAGTAAACCTTAACCTGAATACACAGGGTCCCTGTACAGTAACCCTTATCCTGAATACACAGGGACACTGTACAATAACCCTTATCCTGAATAAACAGGGACACTGTACAGTGACCCTTACCCTGAATACACAGGGTCCCTGTACCGTAACCCTTACGCTGAATACACAGGGATCCTGTACAATAGCCCTTACGCTGAATACACAGGGACCCTGTACAGTAAGCCTTATCCTGAATACACAGGTACCATGTACAGTGACCCTTACCCTGAATACACAGGGATCCTGTACAATAACCCTTACCCTGAATACACAGGGACCCTGTACAGTGACCCTAACCCTGAATACACAAAGATCCTGTACAATAAACCTTACCCTGAATACACAGGTACCCTGTACAGTAACCCTTACCCTGAATACACAGGGACACTGTACAGTGTTCCTTACCATGAATATACAGGGACCCTGTACAGTAACCCTTACCCTGAATACATAGGGATCCTGTACAGTAACTCTAACCCTGAATACACAGGGACCCTGTACAGTGAACCTTACCCTGAATACGCAGGGATCCTGTACAATAACCCTTACCCTGAATACACAAGGATCGTGTACAATAGCCCTTACCCTGAATACACAGGGACCAAGTACAGTAACCCTTACCCTGAATAGACAGGGACCCTGTACAGTGACCCTTACCCTGTATGAACAGGGATCCTGTACAATAACCCTTACCCTGAATACTCAGGGACCCTGTACAGTGACCCTTACCCTGAATACACAAGGATCGTGTACAATAGCCCTTACCCTGAATACACAGTGATCCAGCACAGTAACCCTTACCCTGAATAGACAGGGACCCTGTACAGTGACCCTTACTCTGAATAAACAGGGAGCCTGTACAATAAACCTTACCCTGAATACACAGGGACCCTGTACAGTAACCCGTACCCTGAAAACACAGGGACCCTGTACAGTAATCCTTACTCTGAATACACAGGTACCCTGTGCAGTGACCCTTACCCTGAATACACAGAGACCCTGTACAGTAACCCTTACCCTGAATACACAGGGACCCTGTACAGTGACACTTAACCTGAATACACAGGGACACTGTAAGCGACCCTTACCCTGAATACGCAGGGACCCTGTACAGTGACCATTAACTTGAATTCACAGGGACCTGTACTGTGACACTTACCCTGAATACACAGGGACACTGTACAGTGACACTTAACCTGAATACACAGGGACCCTGTAAGCGACCCTTACCGTGAATACACAGGGACCCTGTACAGTAACCTTTACCCTGAATACACAGGAATCCTGTACAATAACCCTTACCCTGAATACACAGGGACCCTGTACAGTAAACCTTACCCTGAATACAGAGGGACCTGTAAAGTGACCCTTACCCTGAATACACAGGGATCCTGTAAAATAACCCTTACCCTGAATACACAGGGACCCTGTACAGTAAACCTTACCCTGAATACACAGGGACCCTGTACAGTGACCCTTACCCTGAATACACAGGGACCCTTTACAGTAACCCTTACCCTGAATACACAGGTATCCTGTACAATAACACTTACCCTGAATACACAGGGACCCTGTACATTAACCCTTACCCTGAATACACAGGGACCCTGTACAGTGACCCATACCCTGAATACACAGGGACCCTGTACAGTGACCCTTACCCTGAATACACAGGGATCTGTACATTGATCCTTACCCTGAATACACAGGGACATTGTACAGTAACCCTTACCCTGAACACATAGAGAACTGTACAGTGAACCTTACCTGAATACACAGGGACCCTGTACAGTGACACTTACCCTGAATACACAGGGTCTCTGTACAGTAACCCTTACCCTGAATACACAGGGAGCTGTACAGTGACTCTTACCCTGAATACACAGGGACCCTGTACAGTGACACTTACCCTGAATACACAGGGACACTGTACAGTAACCCTTACGCTGAATACACAGGGATCCTGTACAGTGACCGTTACCCTGAATAAACAGGATCCCTGTACCGTAACCCTAACCCTGAATACACAGGGATCCTGTACAATAGCCCTTACCCTGAATACACAGGGACCCTGTACAGTAACACTTACCCTGAATACAAAGGGTCTCTGTGCAGTGACCCTTACCCTAAATACACAGGGATCCTGTACAATAACCCTTACCGTGAATACACAGGGACTCTGTATAGTGACCCTAACCCTGAATACACAGGGATCCTGTACAATAACCCTTACCCTGAATACACAGGGAACCTGTACAGTAACCCTTACCATGAATACACAGGGACACTGTACAGTGACCCATACCCAGAATATACAGGGACCCTGTACAGTAACCCTTACCCTGAATACACAGGGAACTTGAACAGTAACCCTTAGACTGAATACACAGGGACCCTGTACAGTGACCCTTACCCTGAATAAACAGGGACACTCTACAGTAACCCTTACCCTGAATACACAGGGTCCCTGTACAGTGACCCGTACCCTGAATAGACAGGGACCCTGTACAGTAAACCTTACCCTGAATACACAGAGACCCTGTACAGTGACCCTAACCGTGAATACACAGGTACCAGTAAAGTGATCCTTACCCTGAATACACAGGGACACTGTACAGTAACCCTATCCCTGAATACACAGGGACCGTGTACAGTGACCCTAACCCTGAATACACAGGTACCCTTTACAGTGACCCTTACGCTGAATACACAGGGACCCTGTACAGTGATCCTTACCCTGAATACGCAGGGACGCTGTACATTAACCCTTACCCTGAATACACACGGACACTTTACAGTAACCCATACCCTGAATACACAGGGACCCTGTACAGTGACCCTAACCCTGAATAAACAGGGACCCTGTACAGTGACCCTTACCCTGAATACACAGGGAACCTGTACAGTTACCCTAACCCTGAATACACAGGGACCCTGTACAGTAACCCTTACCCTGAATACACAGGGTCCCTATACAGTGTCCCTTACCCTGAATAGACAGGGACCCTGTACAGTAGCCCTTGCCCTGAATACACAGGGACCCTGTACAGTGACCCTAACCCTGAATACACAGGTACCCAGTAAAGTGATCCTTACACTGAATACACAGGGACCCTGTACAGTAACCCTTTCCCTGAATACGCAGGGGCCCTGTACAGTGACCTAACCCTGAATACACAGGTACCCTGTACAGTGGCCCTTACCCTGAATACACAGGGACTCTGTACAGTGATCTTTACCCTGAATACACAGGGACCCTGTACATTAACCCTTACCCTGAATACACACGGACACTTTACAGTAACCCATACCCTGAATACACATGGACCCTGTGCAGTAACCCTTACCCTGAATACACAGGGACTCTGTACAGTAAACCTTACCCTGAATACACAGGGACCCTGTACAGTAAACCTTACCCTGAATACAGAGGGACCCTGTACAGTGACCCTTACCCTGAATACACAGGGACCCTGTACAATAACCCTTACCCTTACCCTGAATACACAGGGACACTGTACAGTGATCCTTACCCTGAATACACAGGTTCCCTGTACCGTAACCCTTACACTGAATACACAGGGATCGTGTAAGCGACCCTTACCCTGAATACACAGGGACCATGTACAGTAACCCTTACCGTGAATACACAGGGACCTGTACAGTGACCCTTACCCTGAATACACAGGGACCCTGTTCAGTGACTCTTACCCTGAATACACAGGGACCCTGTACAGTAACCCTCACCCTGCATACACAGGGACCTGTACAGTGACCCTTACCCTGAATACACAGGGACCCTGTACAGTGAGACTTACCCTGAATACACAGGGACGCTGTACAGTAACCCTTACGCTGAATGCACAGGGATCCTGTACAGTGATCCTTACCCTGAATACAGAGGGACCCTGTACAGTGACCCTTACCTTAAATACACAGGGACCCTATACAGTGACCCTTACCCTGAATACACAGGGATGCTGTACAATAACCCTTACCCTGAATACACAGGGACCCTGTACAGTGACCCTTACCCTGAATACACAAGGATCGTGTACAATAGCCCTTACCCTGAATAAACAGGGACCCAGTACAGTAACCCTTACCCTGAATAGACAGGGACCCTGTACAGTGAACAATATCCTGAATAAACAGGGATCCTGTACAATAAACCTTACCCTGAATACACAGGGACCCTGTACAGTGACCCTTACCCTGAATACACAAGGACCGTGTACAATAGACCGTACCCTGAATACACAGGGACCCAGTACAGTAAGCCTTACTCTGAATAGACAGGGACCCTGTACAGTGACCCTTACCCTGAATAAACAGGGATCCTGTACAATAACCCATACCCTGAATACACAGGGACCCTGTAGAGTAACCCTTACCCTGAAAACACAGGGACCCTGTACAGTAACCCTTACCCTGAATACACAGGTACCCTGTGCAGTGACCCTTACCCTGAATACACAGGGACCCTGTACAGTGACCCTAACCCTGAATACACAGGTACCCAGTAAAGTGATCCTTACCCTGAATACACAGGGACGCTGTACAGTAACCCTTTCCCTGAATACACAGGGACCTGTACTGTGACACTTACCCTGAATACACAGGGACATTGTACAGTGACACTTAACCTGAATACACAGGGACCCTGTAAGCGACCCTTACCGTGAATAGACAGGGACCCTGTACAGTGACACTTACCCTGAATACACAGGGACCCTGTACAGTAACACTCATCCTGCAAACACAGGGACCTGTACAGTGACCCTTACCCTGAATACACAGGGACCCTGTACGGTGACACTTACCCTGAATACACAGGGACCCTGTACAGTAACCCTTCCCTGAATACAAAGGAATCCTGTACAATAACCCTTACCCTGAATACACAGGGACCCTGTACCGTAACCCTTACCCTGAATACAGAGGGACCCTGTACAGTGACCCTTACCCTGAATACACAGGGATCCTGTACAATAATCCTTATCCTGAATACACAGGGACCCTGTACAGTAACCCTTACCCAGAATACACAGGGACCCTGTACAGTGACCTTTACCCTGAATACACAGGGACCCTTTACAGTAACCCTTACCCTGAATACACAGGTATCCTTTACAATAAGTTTACCCTGAATACACAGGGACCCTGTACAGTAACCCTTACCCTGAATACACAGGGAACCTGTACAGTGACCCTTAACCTGAATACACAGGGACCCTGTACAGTGACCCTTACCCTGAATACACAGGGATCTGTACAGTGAACCTTACCCTGAATACACAGGGACACTGTATAGTGACATTTAACCTGAATACGCAGGGACCCTGTAAGCGACCCTTACCCTGAATACACAGGGACCCTGTACAGTAACCCTTACGCTGAATACACAGGGACCTGTACAGTGAACCTTACCCTGAATACACAGGGACCCTGTACAGTGACACTTACCCTGAATACACAGGGTCCCTGTACAGTAACCCTTACCCTGAATACACAGGGAGCTGTACAGTGACTCTTAGCCTGAATACACAGGGACCCTGTACAGTGACACTTACCCTGAATACACAGGGACCCTGTACAGTGAACCTTACCCTGAATACACAGGTTCCCTGTACCGTAACCCTTACCCTGAATACACAGGGATCCTGTACAATAGCCCTTATCCTGAATATACAGGGACCCTGTACAGTAAACCTTACCCTGAATACACAGGGATCCTGTACAATAACCCTTACCGTGAATACACAGGGACCCTGTATAGTGACCCTAACCCTGAATACCCAAGGATCCTGTACACTAACCCTTACCCTGAATACACAGGTACCCTGTACAGTAACCCTTACCATGAATACACAGGGTCACTGTACAGTGACCCATACCCTGAATATACAGCGACACTGTACAGTTACCCTTACCCTGAATACACAGGGAACTTGTACAGTAACCCTTACCCTGAATAAACTGGGACCCTGTACAGTGACGCTTACCCTGAATAAACAGGGACACTGTACAGTAACCTTTACCCTGAATACACAGTGTCCCTGTACAGTGACCCTTACCCTGAATAGACAGGGACCCTGTACAGTAGCCCTTACCCTGAATACACAGGGACCCTGTACAGTGACCGTAACCCTGAATACACAGGTACCCAGTAAAGTGATCCTTACCCTGAATACACAGGGACCCTGTACAGTAACCCTTTCCCTGAATACACAGGGACCCTGTACAGTGACCCTAACCCTGAATACACAGGTACCCTGTACAGTGGCCCTTACCCTGAATACAGCGGGACCCTGTACAGTGATCCTT
Organism: Pristiophorus japonicus; assembly: GCF_044704955.1. NCBI lineage: Eukaryota > Metazoa > Chordata > Chondrichthyes > Pristiophoridae > Pristiophorus > Pristiophorus japonicus. Next base: position 9,271,154 of record NC_092011.1, read on the forward strand.
ACCCTAAATACACAAGGACCCTGTACATTAACCCTTACCCTGAATACACACGGACACTTTACAGTAAACCATACCCTGAATACACATGGACCCTGTGCAGTAACCCTTACCATGAATACACAGGGACTCTGTACAGTAAACCATACCCTGAATACACAGGGACCCTGTACAGTAACCCTTACCCTGAATACACAGGGTCCCTGTATAATAACCCTTACCCTGAATACACAGCGACACTGTACAGTGACCCTTACCCTGAATACACAGGTTCCCTGTACCGTAACCCTTACCCTGAATATACAGGGATCCTGTAAGCGACCCTTACCCTGAATACACAGGGACCCTGTACAGTAACCCTTTCCCTGAATACACAGGGACCGTGTACAGTGACCCTAACCCTGAATACACAGGTACCCTGTACAGTGACCCTTACCCTGAATACACAGGGACCCTGTACAGTGATCCTTACCCTGAATACACAGGGACGCTGTACATTAACCCTTACCCTGAATACACACGGACACTTTACAGTAACCCATACCCTGAATACACAGGGACCCTGTACAGGGAACCTAACCCTGAATAAACAGGGACCCTGTACAGTGACCCTTACCCTGAATACACAGGGAACCTGTACAGTTAACCTAACCCTGAATACACAGGGACCCTGTACAGTAACCGTTACCCTGAATACACAGGGTCCCTATACATTGTCCCTTACCCTGAATAGACAGGGACCCTGTTCAGTAGCCCTTACCCTGAATACACAGGGACCCTGTACAGTGACCCTAACCCTGAATACACAGGTACCCAGTAAAGTGATCCTTACACTGAATACACAGGGACCCTGTACAGTAACCCTTTCCCTGAATAGGCAGGGGCCCTGTACAGTGACCCTAACCCTGAATACACAGGTACCCTGTACAGTGGCCCTTACCCTGAATACACAGGGACTCTGTACAGTGATCTTTACCCTGAATACACAGGGACCCTTTACATTAACCCTTACCCTGAATACACAGGGAACCTGTACAGTAAACCTTACCCTGAATACAGAGGGACCCTTTACAGTGACCCTTACCCTGAATACACAGGGATCCTGTACAATAACCCTTACCTTGAATATACAGGGACCCTGTACAGTAAACCTTACCCTGAATACACAGAGACCCTGTACAGTGACCCTTACCCTGAATACACAGGGACCATTTACAGTAAACCTTACCCTGAATACACAGGTATCCTTTACAATAAGCCTTACCCTGAATACACAGGGACCCTGTACAGTGGCCCTTACCCTGAATACACAGGGACTCTGTACAGCGATCCTTACCCTGAATACACAGGGACCCTGTACATTAACCCTTACCCTGAATACACACGGACACTTTACAGTAACCCATATCCTGAATATACATGGACCCTGTGCAATAACCCTTACCCTGAATACACAGGGACTCTGTACAGTAAACCTTACCCTGAATACACAGGGACCCTGTACAGTAACCCTTACCCTGAATACACAGGGACCCTGTACAATAACCCTTACCCTTACCCTGAATACACAGGGACACTGTACAGTGACCCTTACCCTGAATACACAGGTTCCCTGTACCGTAACCCTTACACTGAATACACAGGGATCCTGTAAGCGACCCTTACCCTGAATACACAGGGACCATGTACAGTAACCCTTACCCTGAATACACAGGGACCTGTACAGTGACCCTTACCCTGAATACACAGGGACCCTGTACAGTGACACTTACCCTGAATACACAGGGACCCTGTACAGTAACCCTCACCCTGCATACACAGGGACCTGTACAGTGACCCTTACCCTGAATACACAGGGACCCTGTACAGTGAGACTTACCCTGAATACACAGGGACGCTATACAGTAACCCTTACGCTGAATGCATAGGGATCCTGTACAGTGATCCTTACCCTGAATAAAGAGGGACCCTGTACAGTGACCCTTACCCTAAATACACAGGGACCCTATACAGTGACCCTTACCCTGAATACACAGGGATGCTGTACAATAACCCTTACCCTGAATACACAGGGACCCTGTACAGTGACCCTTACCCTGAATACACAAGGATCGTGTACAATAGCCCTTACCCTGAATAAACAGGGACCCAGTACAGTAACCCTTACCCTGAATAGACAGGGACCCTGTACAGTGACCCTTATCCTGAATAAACAGGGATCCTGTACAATAAAGCTTACCCTGAATACACAGGGACCCTTTACATTAACCCTTACCCTGAATACACAGGGAACCTGTACAGTAAACCTTACCCTGAATACAGAGGGACCCTTTACAGTGACCCTTACCCTGAATACACAGGGATCCTGTACAATAACCCTTACCTTGAATATACAGGGACCCTGTACAGTAAACCTTACCCTGAATACACAGAGACCCTGTACAGTGACCCTTACCCTGAATACACAGGGACCATTTACAGTAAACCTTACCCTGAATACACAGGTATCCTTTACAATAAGCCTTACCCTGAATACACAGGGACCCTGTACAGTGGCCCTTACCCTGAATACACAGGGACCCTGTACAGTAACCCTTACCCTGAATACACAGGGACCCTGTACAATAACCCTTACCCTTACCCTGAATACACAGGGACACTGTACAGTGACCCTTACCCTGAATAAACAGGTTCCCTGTACCGTAACCCTTACACTGAATACACAGGGATCCTGTAAGCGACCCTTACCCTGAATACACAGGGACCATGTACAGTAACCCTTACCCTGAATACACAGGGACCTGTACAGTGACCCTTACCCTGAATACACAGGGACCCTGTACAGTGACACTTACCCTGAATACACAGGGACCCTGTACAGTAACCCTCACCCTGCATACACAGGGACCTGTACAGTGACCCTTACCCTGAATACACAGGGACCCTGTACAGTGAGACTTACCCTGAATACACAGGGACGCTATACAGTAACCCTTACGCTGAATGCATAGGGATCCTGTACAGTGATCCTTACCCTGAATAAAGAGGGACCCTGTACAGTGACCCTTACCCTAAATACACAGGGACCCTATACAGTGACCCTTACCCTGAATACACAGGGATGCTGTACAATAACCCTTACCCTGAATACACAGGGACCCTGTACAGTGACCCTTACCCTGAATACACAAGGATCGTGTACAATAGCCCTTACCCTGAATAAACAGGGACCCAGTACAGTAACCCTTACCCTGAATAGACAGGGACCCTGTACAGTGACCCTTATCCTGAATAAACAGGGATCCTGTACAATAAACCTTACCCTGAATACACAGGGACCCTGTACAGTACCCTTACCCTGAATACACAAGGACCGTGTACAATAGACCTTACCCTGAATACACAGGGACCCAGTACAGTAAGCCTTACCCTGAATAGACAGGGACCCTGTACAGTGACCCTTACCCTGAATAAACAGGGATCCTGTACAATAACCCTTACCCTGAATACACAGGGACCCTGTAGAGTAACCCTTACCCTGAAAACACAGGGACCCTGTACAGTAACCCTTACCCTGAATACACAGGTACCCTGTGCAGTGACCCTTACCCAGAATACACAGGGACCCTGTACAGTGACCCTAACCCTGAATACACAGGTACCCAGTAAAGTGATCCTTACCCTGAATACACAGGGACGCTGTACAGTAACCCTTTCCCTGAATACACAGGGACCTGTACTGTGACACTTACCCTGAATACACAGGGACATTGTACAGTGAGACTTAACCTGAATACACAGGGACCCTGTAAGCGACCCTTACCGTGAATAGACAGGGACCCTGTACAGTGACACTTACCCTGAATACACAGGGACCCTGTACGGTGACACTTACCCTGAATACACAGGGACCCTGTACAGTAACCCTTCCCTGAATACAAAGGAATCCTGTACAATAACCCTTACCCTGAATACACAGGGACCCTGTACCGTAAGCCTTACCCTGAATACAGAGGGACCCTGTACAGTGACCCTTACCCTGAATACACAGAGATCCTGTACAATAATCCTTTTCCTGAATACACAGGGACCCTGTACAGTGACCTTTACCCTGAATACACAGGGACCCTTTACAGTAACCCTTACCCTGAATACACAGGTATCCTTTACAATAACCTTTACCCTGAATACACAGGGACCCTGTACAGTAACCCTTACCCTGAATACACAGGGAACCTGTACAGTGACCCTTACCCTGAATACACAGGGACCCTGTACAGTGACCCTTACCCTGAATACACAGGGATCTGTACAGTGACCCTTACCCTGAATACACAGGGACAGTGTATAGTGACATTTAACCTGAATACGCAGGGACCCTTTAAGCGACCCTTACCCTGAATACACAGGGACCCTGTACAGTAACCCTTACGCTGAATACACAGGGACCTGTACAGTGAACCTTACCCTGAATACACAGGGACCCTGTACAGTGACACTTACCCTGAATACACAGGGTCCCTGTACAGTAACCCTTACCCTGAATACACAGGGAGCTGTACAGTGACTCTTACCCTGAATACACAGGGACCCTGTACAGTGACACTTACCCTGAATACACAGGGACCCTGTACAGTAACCCTTACGCTGAATACACAGCGATCCTGTACAGTGACCCTTACCCTGAATACACAGGTTCCCTGTACCGTAACCCTTACCCTGAATACACAGGGATCCTGTACAATAGCCCTTATCCTGAATATACAGGGACCCTGTACAGTAACCCTTACCCTGAATACAAAGGGACCCTGTACAGTGACCCTTACCCTGAATACACAGGGATCCTGTACAATAACCCTTACCGTGAATACACAGGGATCCTGTATAGTGACCCTAACCCTGAATACACAAGGATCCTGTACACTAACCCTTACCCTGAATACACAGGTACCCTGTACAGTAACCCTTACCATGAATACACAGGGTCACTGTACAGTAACCCATACTCTGAATATACAGCGACACTGTACAGTAACCCTTACCCTGAATACACAGGGAACTTGTACAGTAACCCTTACCCTGAATAAACTGGGACCCTGTACAGTGACCCTTACCCTGCATAAACAGGGACACTGTACAGTAACCCTTACCCTGAATACACAGTATCCCTGTACAGTGACCCTTACCCTGAATAGACAGGGACCCTGTACAGTAGCCCTTACCCTGAATACACAGGGACCCTGTACAGTGACCCTAACCCTGAATACGCAGGTACCCAGTAAAGTGATCCTTACCCTGAATACACAGGGACAGTGTACAGTAACCCTTTCCCTGAATACACAGGGACCCTGTACAGTGACGCTAACCCTGAATACACAGGTACCCTGTACAGTGGCTCTTACCCTGAATACAGCGGTACCCTGTACAGTGATCCTTACCCTAAATACACAGGGACCCTGTACATTAACCCTTACCCTGAATACACACGGACACTTTACAGTAAACCATACCCTGAATACACATGGACCCTGTGCAGTAACCCTTACCATGAATACACAGGGACTCTGTACAGTAAACCATACCCTGAATACACAGGGACCCTGTACAGTAACCCTTACCCTGAATACACAGGGTCCCTGTATAATAACCCTTACCCTGAATACACAGCGACACTGTACAGTGACCCTTACCCTGAATACACAGGTTCCCTGTACCGTAACCCTTACCCTGAATATACAGGGATCCTGTAAGCGACCCTTACCCTGAATACACAGGGACCCTGTACAGTAACCCTTACCATGAATACACAGGGACCTGTACAATGACCCTTACCCTGAATACACAGGGACCCTGTACAGTGACACGTTCCCTGAATACACAGGGACCCTGTACAGTGAGACTTACCCTGAATACACAGGGACGTTGTACAGTAACCCTTACGCTGAATGCACAGGGATCCTGTACAGTGATCCTTACCCTGAATACAGAGGGACCCTGTACAGTGAACCTTACCCTGAATACACAGGGATCCTGTACAATAACCCTTGCCCTGAATACACAGGGACCCTGAACAGTAACCCTTACCCTGAATACACAGGGAACCTGTACACTGACCCTTTTCCTGAATACACAGGGACCCTTTGCAGTAACCCTTACCCTGAATACACTGGGACCCTGTACAATAACCCTTACCCTGAATACACAGGGACCCTTTACAGTAACCCTTACCCTGAATACACAGGGACCCTGTACAGTGACCCTTACCCTGAATACACAGGGACCCTGTACAGTGAACCTTACCCTGAATACACAAGGATCGTGTACAATAGCCCTTACCCTGAACACACAGGGACCCAGTACAGTAACCCTTACCCTGAATAGACAGCGACCCTGTACAGTGACCCTTACCCTGAATAAACAGGGATCCTGTACAATACCCCTTACCCTGAATACACAGGGACCCTGTACAGTGGCCCTTACCCTGAATACACACGGATCGTGTACAATAGCCCTTACACTGAATACACAGGGACCCAGTACAGTAACCCTTACCCTGAATAGACAGGGACCCTGTACAGTGACCCTTACCCTGAATAAACAGGGATACTGTACAATAACCCTTACCCTGAATACACAGGGACCCTGTACAGTAACCCTTACCATGAAAACACAGGGACCCTGTACAGTGAAACTTAAGCTGAATACACAGGGACCCTGTAAGCGACTCTTATCCTGAATACACAGGGACCCTGTACAGTAACCCTTACCCTGAATAGACAGGGACCCTGTACAGTGACCGTTACCCTGAATACACAGGGATCCTGTACAATAACCCTTACCATGAATAAACAGGGACCCTGTACAGTGACCCTTACCTGAATACACAAGGATCGTGTACAATAGCCCTTACCCTGAATACACAGGGACCCTGTATAGTGACCCTTAACCTGAATACACTGGGATCTTGTACAATAACCCTTACCATGAATACACAGGGACCCTGTATAGTGACCCTTACCCTGAATACACAAGTATCGTGTACAATAGCCCTTGCCCTGAATACACAGGAATCCTGTACAATAACCCTTACCCTGAATACACAGGGACCCTGTACAGTAATCCTTACCCTGAATACAGAGGGACCCTGTACAGTGACCCTTACCCCGAATACACAGGGGTCCTGTACAATAACCCTTACCCTGAATACACAAGGACCCTGTACAGTAACACTTACCCTGAATACACAGGGACCCTGTACAGTGACCCTTACCCTGAATACACAGGGACCCTTTACAGTAACCCTTACCCTGAATACACAGGTATCCTGTACAATAACCTTTACCCTGAATACACAGGGACCCTGTACATTAACCCTTACCCTGAATACACAGGGACCCTGTACAGTGACCCTTACCCTGAATACACAGGGACCCTGTACAGTGACCCTTACCCTGAATACACAGGGATCTGTACAGTGACCCTTACCCTGAATACACAGGGACACTGTACAGTGACACTTAACCTGAATATGCAGGGAACCTGTAAGCGACCCTTACCCTGAATACACAGGGACCCTGTAGAGTAATCCTTACCCTGAATACACAGGTACCCAGTAAAGTGATCCTTACCCTGAATACACAGGGACCCTGTACAGTAACCCTTTCCCTGAATAAACAGGGACCCTGTACAGTGACCCTAACCCTGAATACACAGGTACCCTGTACAGTGGACCTTACCCTGAATACAGAGGGACCCTGTACAGTGATCCTTACCCTAATTACACAGGGACCCTGTACATTAACACTTACCCTGAATACACACGGACACTTTACAGTAAACCATACCCTGAATACACATGGACCCCGTGCAGTAACCCTTACCATGAATACACAGGGACTCTGTACAGTAAACCTTACCCTGAATACACAGGGACCCTGTACAGTAACCCTTACCCTGAATACACAGGGACCCTGTATAATAACCCTTACCCTGAATACACAGCGACACTGTACAGTGACCCTTACCCTGAATACACAGGTTCCCTGTACCGTAACCCTTACCCTGAATACACAGGGATCCTGTAAGCGACCCTTACCCTGAATACACAGGGACCCTGTACAGTAACCCTTACCATGAATACACATTGACCTGTACAGTGACCCTTACCCTGAATACACAGGGACCCTGTACAGTGACACTTTCCCTGAATACACAGGGACCCTGTACAGTAACCCTCACCCTGCATACACAGGGACCTGTACAGTGACCCTTACCGTGAATACACAGGGACCCTGTACAGTGAGACTTACCCTGAATACACAGGGACGCTGTAAAGTAATCCTTACGCTGAAAGCACAGGGATCCTGTACAGTGATCCTTACCCTGAATACAGAGAGACCCTCTACAGTGAACCTTACCCTGAATACACAGGGATCCTGTACAATAACCCTTGCCCTGAATAAACAGGGACCCTGTACAGTAACCCTTACCCTGAATACACAGGGACCCTGTACACTGACCCTTTTCCTGAATACACAGGGACCCTTTGCAGTAACCCTTACCCTGAATACACTGGGATCCTGTACAATAACCCTTACCCTGAATACACAGGGACCCTTTACAATAACCCTTACCCTGAATACACAGGGTCCCTGTACAGTGACCCTTACCCTGAATACACAGGGACCCTGTACAGTGACCCTTACCCTGAATACACAAGGATCGTGTACAATAGCCCTTACCCTGAATAAACAGGGACCCAGTACAGTAACCCTTACCCTGAATCGACAGCGACCCTGTACAGTGACCCTTACCCTGAATAAACAGGGATCCTGTACAATAACGCTTACCCTGAATACACAGGGACCCTGTACAGTGACCCTTACCCTGAATACACTAGGATCGTGTACAATAGCCCTTACATTGAATACACAGGGACCCAGTACAGTAACCCTTACCCTGAATAGACAGGGACCCTGTACAGTGACCCTTACCCTGAATAAACAGGGATCCTGTAAAATAACCCTTACCCTGAATACACAGGGACCCTGTACATTAACCCTTACCCTGAAAACACAGGGACCCTGTACAGTGAAACTTAAGCTGAATACACAGGGACCCTGTAAGCGACGCTTATCCTGAATACACAGGGACCCTGTACAGTAACCCTTACCCTGAATAGACAGGGACCCTGTACAGTGACGCTTACCCTGAATACACAGGGATCCTGTACAATAAACCTTACCATGAATACACAGGGACCCTGTACAGTGACCCTTACCCTGAATACACAAGGATCGTGTAAAATAGCCCTTACCCTGAATACACAGGGACCCAGTACCGTAACCCTTACCCTGAATAGACAGGGACCCTGTACAGTGACCCTTACCCTGAATAAACAGGGATCCTGTACAATAACCCTTACCCTGAATACACAGGGACTCTGTGCAGTGACCCTTACCCTGAATACACAAGGATCGTGTACAATTGCCATTACCCTGAATACACAGGGACCCAGTACAGTAACCCTTACCCTGAATAGACAGGGACCCTGTACTGTGACCCTTACCCTGAATAAACAGGGATCCTGTACAATAACCCTTACCCTGTATACACAGGGACCCTGTACAGTAACCCTTACCCTGGAAACACAGGGACCCTGTACAGCAACCCTTACCCTGAATACACAGGTACCCTGTGCAGTGACCCTTACCCTGAATAAACAGAGACCCTGTACAGTAACCCTTACCCTGAATACACAGTGACCCTGTACAGTGACACTTAACCTGAATACACAGGGACCTGTAAGCGACCCTTACCCTGAATACAAAGGGACCCTTTACAGTGACCATTACCTTGAATACACAGGGACCTGTACTGTGACACTTACGCTGAATTCACAGGGACACTGTACAGTGACACTTAACATGAATACACAGGGACCCTGTAAGCGACCCTTACCGTGAATACACAGGGACCCTGTACAGTAACCCTTATCCTGAATACACAGGGACCTGTACAGTGACCCTTACCCTGAATACACAGGGATCCTGTACAGTGACACTTACCCTGAATACTCAGGGACCCTGTACAATAACCCTCACCCTGCATACACAGGGACCTGTATAGTGACCCTTACCCTGAATACACAGGGACCCTGTACAGTAACCCTTACCCTGAATACACAGGGACCCTGTACAGTGACCCTTACTCTGAATACACAGGGATCCTGTACAATAACCCTTACCATGAATAAACAGGGACCCTGTACAGTGACCCTTACCCTGAATACACAAGGATCGTGTACAATAGCCCTTACCCTGAATACACAGGGACCTTGTATAGTGACCCTTACCCTGAATACACAGGGATCCTGTACAAAACCCTTACCATGAATACACCGGGACACTGTATAGTGACCATTACCCTGAATACACAAGGATAGTGTACAATAGCCCTTACCCTGAATACACAGGAATCCTGTACAATAACCCTTACCCTGAATACACAGGGACCCTGTACAGTAACCCTTACCCTGAATACAGAGGGACCCTGTACAGTGACCCTTACCCCGAATACACAGGGGTCCTGTACAATAACCCTTACCCTGAATACACAAGGACCCTGTACAGTAACCCTTACCCTGAAAACACAGGGACCCTGTACAGTGACCCTTACCCTGAATACACAGGGACCCTTTACAGTAACCCTTACCCTGAATACACAGGTATCCTATACAATAACCTTTACCCTGAATACACAGGGACCCTGTACATTAACCCTTACCCTGAATACACAGGGACCCTGTACAGTGACCCTTACCCTGAATACACAGGGACCCTGTACAGTGACCCTTACCCTGAATTCACAGGGATCTGTACAGTGACCCTTACTCTGAATACACAGGGACACTGTACAGTGACACTTAACCTGAATATGCAGGGAACCTGTAAGCGACCCTTACCCTGAATACACAGGGACCCTGTAGAGTAATCCTTACCCTGAATACACAGGTACCCTGTACAGTGGCCCTTACCCTGCATACAGAGGGACCCTGTACAGTGATCCTTACCCTAAATACACAGGGACCCTGTACATTAACCCTTACCCTGAATACACACGGACACTTTTCAGAGTTATCCATACCCTGAATACACATGGACCCTGTGCAGTAACCCTTACCATGAATACATAGGGACTCTGTACAGTAAACCTTACCCTGATTACACAGGGACCCTGTACAGTAACCCTTACCCTGAATACACAGGGACCCTGTATAATAACCCTTACCCTGAATACACAGCGACACTGTACAGTGACCCTTACCCTGAATACACAGGTTCCCTGTACCGTAACCCTTACCCTGAATACACAGGGATCCTGTAAGCGACCCTTACCCTGAATACACAGGGACCCTGTACAGTAACCCTTACCATGAATACACATTGACCTGTACAGTGACCCTTACCCTGAATACACAGGGACCCTGTACAGTGACACTTTCCCTGAATACACAGGGACCCTGTACAGTAACCCTCACCATGCATACACAGGGACCTGTACAGTGACCCTTACCGTGAATACACAGGGACCCTGTACAGTGAGACTTACCCTGAATACACAGGGACGCTGTAAAGTAACCCTTACGCTGAAAGCACAGGGATCCTGTACAGTGATCCTTACCCTGAATACAGAGGGACCCTGTACAGTGAACCTTACCCTGAATACACAGGGATCCTGTACAATAACCCTTGCCCTGAATACACAGGGACCCTGTACAGTAACCCTTACCCTGAATACACAGGGACCCTGTACACTGACCCTTTTCCTGAATACACAGGGACCCTTTGCAGTAACCCTTACCCTGAATACACTGGGATCCTGTACAATAACCCTTACCCTGAATACACAGGGACCCTTTACAATAACCCTTACCCTGAATACACAGACACCCTGCACAGTGATCCTTACCCTGAATATACAGGGACCCTGTACAGTGACCCTTACGCTGAATACACAAGGATCGTGTACAGTACCCCTTACCCTGAATAAACAGGGACCCAGTACAGTAACCCTTACCCTGAATCGACAGCGACCCTGTACAGTGACCCTTACCCTGAATAAACAGGGATCCTGTACAATAACGCTTACCCTGAATACACAGGGACCCTGTACAGTGACCCTTACCCTGAATACACTAGGATCATGTAGAATAGCCCTTACATTGAATACACAGGGACCCAGTACAGTAACCCTTACCCTGAATAGACAGGGACCCTGTACAGTGACCCTTACCCTGAATAAACAGGGATCCTGTAAAATAACCCTTACCCTGAATACACAGGGACCCTGCACATTAACCCTTACCCTGAAAACACAGGGACCCTGTACAGTGAAACTTAAGCTGAATACACAGGGACCCTGTAAGCGACGCTTATCCTGAATACACAGGGACCCTGTACAGTAACCCTTACCCTGAATAGACAGGGACCCTGTACAGTGACTCTTACCCTGAATACACAGGGATCCTGTACAATAACCCTTACCATGAATACACAGGGACCCTGTACAGTGACCCTTACCCTGAATACACAAGGATCGTGTACAATAGCCCTTACCCTGAATACACAGGGACCCAGTACAGTAACCCTTACCCTGAATAGACAGGGACCCTGTACAGTGATCCTTACCCTGAATAAACAGGGATCCTGTACAATAACCCTTACCCTGAATACACAGGGACTCTGTACAGTGACCCTTACACTGAATACACAAGGATCGTGTACAATTGGCATTACCCTGAATACACAGGGACCCAGTACAGTAACCCTTACCCTGAATAGACAGGGACCCTGTACAGTGACCCTTACCCTGAATAAACAGGGATCCTGTACAATAACCCTTACCCTGAATACACAGGGACCCTGTACAGTAACCCTTACCCTGAATACACAGGTACCCTGTGCAGTGACCCTTACCCTGAATACACAGAGACCCTGTACAGTAACCCTTACCCTGAATACACAGGGACCCTGTACAGTGACACTTAACCTGAATACACAGGGAAATGTAAGCGACCCTTACCCTGAATACAAAGGGACCCTTTACAGTGACCATTACCTTGAATACACAGGGACCTGTACTGTGACACTTACGCTGAATTCACAGGGACACTGTACATTGACACTTAACCTGAATACACAGGGACTCTGTAAGCGACCCTTACCGTGAATACACAGGGACCCTGTACAGTAACCCTTATCCTGAATACACAGGGACCTGTACAGTGACCCTTACCCTGAATACACAGGGATCCTGTACAGTGACACTTACCCTGAATACTCAGGGACCCGTACAATAACCCTCACCCTGCATACACAGGGACCTGTACAGTGACCCTTACCCTGAATACACAGGGACCCTGTACAGTGACACTTACCCTGAATACACAGGGACCCTGTACAGTAACCCTTACCCTGAATACACAGGAATCCTGTACAATAACCCTTACCCTGAATACACAGGGACCCTGTACAGTAACCTTACCATGAATACAGAGGGACCCTGTACAGTGACCCTTACCCCGAATACACAGGGATCCTGTACAATAACCCTTACCCTGAATACACAAGGACCCTGTACAGTAAGCCTTACCCTGAATACACTGGGACCCTGTAAAGTGACCCTTACCCTGAATACACAAGGACGCTTTACAGTAACCCTTACCCTGAATACACAGGTATCCTGTACAATAACCTTTACACTGAATACACAGGGACCCTGTACATTAACCCTTACCCTGAATACACAGGGACCCTGTACAGTGACCCTTACCCTGAATACACAGGGACCCTGTACAGTGACCCTTACCCTGAATACACAGGGATCTGTTCAGTGACCCTTACCCTGAATACACAGGGACACTGTACAGTGACACTTAACCAAATACGCAGGGACCCTGTAAGCGACCCTTACCCTGAATACAAAGGGACCCTGTACAGTAATCCTTACCCTGAATACACAGGGACCTGTACAGTGAACCTTACCCTGAATACACAGGGACCCTGTACAGTGACACTTACCCTGAATACACAGGGTCCCTGTACCGTAACCCTTACCCTGAATACACAGGGAGCTGTACAGTGACTCTTACCCTGAATACACAGGGTCCCTGTACAGTGACACTTACCCTGAATACACAGGGATCCTGTACAGTAACCCTTACGCTGAATACACAGGGATGCTGAACAGAGACCCTTACCCTGAATACACAGGATCCCTTTACCTTAACACTTACCCTGAATACACAGGGATCCTGTGCAATAGCCCTTACCCTGAATACACAGGGACCCTGTACAGTAACCCTTACCCTGAATACAAAGCGATCCTGTACAGTGACCCTTACCCTGAATACACAGGGATCCTGTACAAGAACCCTTACCGTGAATAAACAGGGACCCTGTATAGTGAACCTAACACTGAATACACAGGGATGCTGTACACTAACCCTTACCCTGAATACACAGGGACCCTGTACAGTAACCCTTACCATGAATACACAGCGACACTGTACATTGACCCATACCCTGAATATACAGGGACCCTGTACAGTAACCCTTACCCTGAATACACACGGACACTTTACAGTAAACCTACCCTGAATACACATGGACCCTGTGCAGTAACCCTTACCATGAATACACAGGGACTCTGTACAGTAAACCTTACCCTGAATACACAGGGACCCTGTACAGTAAACCTTACCCTGAATACACAGGGACCCTGTACAATAACCCTTACGCTGAATACACAGGGACACTGTACAGTGACCCTTACCCTGAATACACAGGGACCTGTACAGTGACCCTTAACCTGAATACACAGGGACCCTGTACAGTGATACTTACCCTGAATACACAGGGACCCTGTACAGTAACCCTCACCCTGCATACACAGGGACCTGTACAGTGACCCTTACCCTGAATACACAGGGACCCTGTACAGTGAGACTTAGCCTGAATACACAGGGACGCTGTACAGTAACCCTTACGCTGAGTGCACAGGGATTCTGTACAGTGATCCTTACCCTGAATACAAAGGGACCCTGTACAGTGACCCTTACCCTTAATACACAGGGATCCTGTAAGCGACCCTTACCCTGAATACACAGGGACCCTGTACAGTAAACCTTACCCTGAATACACAGGGACCTGTACAGTAACCCTTACCCTGAATACACAGGGACCCTGTACAGTGACACTTACCCTGAATACACAGGGACCCTGTACAGTAACCCTCACCCTGCATACACAGGGACCTGTACAGTGAACCTTACCCTGAATACACAGGGACCCTGTACAGTGAGACTTAGCCTGAATACACAGGGACGCTGTACAGTAACCCTTACGCTGAGTGCACAGGGATACTCTACAGTGATCCTTACCCTGAATACACAGGGACCCTGTACACTGACCCTTTTCCTGAATACACAGGGACCCTTTGCAGTAACCCTTACCCTGAATACACTGGGATCCTGTACAATAACCCTTACCCTGAATACACAGGGACCCTTTACAATAATCCTTACCCTGAATACACAGGGACCCTGTACAGTGATCCTTACCCTGAATACACAGGGACCCTGTACAGTGACCCTTACCCTGAATACACAAGGATCGTGTACAATAGCCCTTACCCTGAATAAACAGGGACCCAGTACAGTAACCCTTACCCTGAATCGACAGCGACCCTGTACAGTGACCCTTACCCTGAATAAACAGGGATCCTGTACAATAACGCTTACCCTGAATACACAGGGACCCTGTACAGTGACCATTACCCTGAATACACTAGGATCGTGTACAATAGCCCTTACATTGAATACACAGGGACCCAGTACAGTAACCCTTCCCCTGAATAGACAGGGACCCTGTACAGTGACCCTTACCCTGAATAAACAGGGATCCTGTATAATAACCCTTACCCTGAATACACAGGGACCCTGTACATTAACCCTTACCCTGAAAACACAGGGACCCTGTACAGTGAAACTTAAGCTGAATACACAGGGACCCTGTAAGCGACGCTTATCCTGAATACACAGGGACCCTGTACAGTAACCCTTACCCTGAATAGACAGGGACCCTGTACAGTGACCCTTACCCTGAATACACAGGGATCCTGTACAATAATTCTTACCATGAATACACAGGGACCCTGTACAGTGACCCTTACCCTGAATACACAAGGATCGTGTACAATAGCCCTTACCCTGAATACACAGGGACCCAGTACAGTAACCCTTACCCTGAATAGACAGGGACCCTGTACAGTGACCCTTACCCTGAATAAACAGGGATCCTGTACAATAACCCTTACCTGAATACACAGGGACTCTGTACAGTGATCCTTACCCTGAATACACAAGGATCGTGTACAATTGCCATTACCCTGAATACACAGGGACCCAGTACAGTAACCCTTACCCTGAATAGACAGGGACCCTGTACAGTGACCCTTACCCTGAATAAACAGGGATCCTGTACAATAACCCTTACCCTGAATACACAGGGACCCTGTACAGTAACCCTTACCCTGGAAACACAGGGACCCTGTACAGCAACCCTTACTTTGAATACACAGGTACCCTGTGCAGTGACCCTTACCCTGAATACACAGGGACCCTGTACAGTGACACTTAACCTGAATACACAGGGACCTGTAAGCGACCCTTACCCTGAATACAAAGGGACCCTTTACAGTGACCATTACCTTGAATACACAGGGACCTGTACTGTGACACTTACGCTGAATTCACAGGGACACTGTACAGTGACACTTAACCTGAATACACAGGGAACCTGTAAGCGACCCTTACCGTGAATACACAGGGACCCTGTACAGTAACCCTTATCCTGAATACACAGGGACCTGTACAGTGACCCTTACCCTGAATACACAGGGATCCTGTACAGTGACACTTACCCTGAATACTCAGGGACCCTGTACAATAACCCTCACCCTGCATACACAGAGACCTGTACAGTGACCCTTACCCTGAATACACAGGGACCCTGTACAGTGACACTTACCCTGAATATACAGGGACCCTGTACAGTAACCCTTACCCTGAATACACAGGAATCCTGTACAATAACCCTTACCCTGAATACACAGGGACCCTGTACAGTAACCTTACCCTGAATACAGAGGGACCCTGTACAGTGACCCTTACCCCGAATACACATGGATCCTGTACAATAACCCTTACCCTGAATACACAAGGACCCTGTACAGTAAGCCTTACCCTGAATACACAGGGACCCTGTACAGTGACCCTTACCCTGAATACACAGGGACGCTTTACAGTAACCCTTACCCTGAATACACAGGTATCCTGTACAATAACCTTTACACTGAATACACAGGGACCCTGTACATTAGCCCTTACCCTGAATACACAGGGACACTGTACAGTGACCCTTACCCTGAATACACAGGGACCCTGTACAGTGACCCTTACCCTGAATACACAGGGATCTGTTCAGTGACCCTTACCCTGAATACACAGGGACACTGTACAGTGACACTTAACCTGAATACGCAGGGACCCTGTACAGTAACCCTTACGCTGAGTGCACAGGGATACTGTACAGTGATCCTTACCCTGAATACAAAGGGACCCTGTACAGTGACCCTTACCCTGAATACACAGGGATCCTGTAAGCGACCCTTACCCTGAATACACAGGGACCCTGTACAGTAAACCTTACCCTGAATACACAGGGACCTGTACAGTAACCCTTACCCTGAATACACAGGGACCCTGTACAGTGACACTTACCCTGAATACACAGGGACCCTGTACAGTAAGCCTCACCATGCATACACAGGGACCTGTACAGTGAACCTTACCCTGAATACACAGGGACCCTGTACAGTGAGACTTACCCTGAATACACAGGGACGCTGTACAGTAACCCTTACGCTGAGTGCACAGGGATACTCTACAATGATCCTTACCCTGAATACAGAGGGACTCTGTACAGTGACCCTTACCCTGAATACACAGGGATCCTGTACAATAACCCTTGCCCTGAATACACAGGGACCCTGTACAGTAACCCTTACCCTGAATACACTGGGACCCTTTACACTGACCCTTTTCTTGTATACACAGGGAACCTTTGCAGTAACCCTTACCCTGAATACACTGGGATCCTGTACAATAACCCTTACCCTGAATACACAAGGACCCTTTACAGTAACCCTTACCCTGAATACACAGGGACCCTGTACAGTGACCCTTACCCTGAATACACAGGGACCCTGTAGAGTGACCCTTACCCTGAATACACAAGGATCGTGTACAATAGTCCTTACCCTGAATACACAGGGATCCAGTACAGTAACCCTTACCCTGAATAGACAGGGACCCTGTACAGTGACCCTTACCCTGAATAAACAGGGATACTGTACAATAACTTTTACCCTGAATACACAGGGACCCTGTACAGTGACCCTTACCCTGAATACACAAGGATCGTGTACAATAGCCCTTACCCTGAATACACAGGGACCCAGTACAGTAACCCTTACCCTGAATAGACAGGGAGCCTGTACAGTGACCCTTACCCTGAATAAACAGGGATCCTATACAATAACCCTTACCCTGAATACACAGGGACCCTGTACAATAACCCTTGCCCTGAAAACACAGGGAACCTGTACAGTGAAACTTAAGCTGAATACACAGGGACCCTGTACGCGACCCTTACCCTGAATACACAGGGACCCTGTACAGTAACCCTTACCCTGAATAAACAGGGACCCTGTACAGTGACCCTTACCCTGAATACACAGGGATCCTGTACAATAACCCTTACCATGAATACACAGGGACCCTGTACAGTGACCCTTACCCTGAATACACAAGGATCGTGTACAATAGCCCTTACCCTGAATACACAGGGACCCAGTACAGTAACCCTTACCCTGAATAGACAGGGACCCTGTACAGTGACCCTTACCCTGAATAAACAGGGATCCTGTACAATAACCCTTACCCCGAAAACACAGGGACCCTGTACAGTAACCCTTACCCTGAATACACAGGTACCCTGTGCAGTGACCCTTACCCTGAATACACAGAGACCCTGTACAGTAACCCTTACCCTGAATACACATGGACCCTGTACAGTGACACTTAACCTGAATACACAGTGGCCTTGTAAGCGACCCCTACCCTGAATATACAGTGACCCTGTACAGTGACCATTACCTTGAATATACAGGGACCTATACTGTGACACTTACCCTGAATACACAGGGACCCTGTACAGTGACACTTACCCTGAATACACAGGGACCCTGTACAGTAACCCATACCCTGAATACACAGGAATCCTGTACAATAATCCTTACCCTGAATACACAGGGACCCTGTACAGTAACCCTTACCCTGAATACAGAGTGACCCTGTACAGTGAACCTTACCCCGAATACACAGGGATCCTGTACAATAACCCTTACCCAGAATACACAGGGACCGTGTACAGTAACCCTTACCCTGAATACACAGGGACCCTGTACAGTGACCCTTACCCTGAATACACAGGGACCCTTTACAGTAGTCCTTACCCTGAATACACAGGTATGCTGTACAATAACCTTTACCCTGAATACACAGGGACCCTGTACAGTAACCCTTACCCTGAATACACAGGGACCCTGTACAGTGACCCTTACCCTGAATACACAGGGACCCTGTACATTGACCCTTACCCTGAATACACAGGGAACTGTACAGTGACCCTTACCCTGAATACACAGGGACATTATACAGTGACACTTAACCTGAATACGCAGGGAACCTGTAAGCGACCCTTACCCTGTATACACAGGGACCCTGTACAGTAACCCTTACCCTGAATACACAGGGACCTGTACAGTGAACGTTACCCTGAATACACAGGGACCCTGTACAGTGAAACTTACCCTGAATACACAGGGTCCCTGTACAGTAACCCTTACCCTGAATACACAGGGAGCTGTACAGTGACTCTTACCCTGAATACACAGGGACCCTGTAGAATGACACTTACCCTGAATACACAGGGACCCTGTACAGTAACCCTTACGCTGAATACATAGGGATCCTGTACAGTGACCCTTACCCTGAATACACAGGGTCCCTGTACCGTAACCCTTACCCTGAATACACAGGGATCCTGTGCAATAGCACTTACCCTGAATACACAGGGACCCTGTATAGTGACCCTAACCCTGAATACACAGGGATCCTCTACAATAACACTTACCCTGAATACACAGGGACCCTGTACTGTAACCCTTACCATGAATACACAGGGACACTGTACAGTGACCCTTACCCTGAATATACAGGGACCCTGTACAGTAACCCTTACCCTGAATACACAGGGAACTTGTACAGTAACCCTTACCCTGAATACACAGGGACCCTGTACAGTGACCCTTACCCTGAATAAACAGGAACACTCTACAGTAACCCTTACCCTGATTACATAGGGTCCCTGTACAGGGACCCTTACCCTGAATAAACAGGGACACTCTACAGTAAACCTTACCCTGAATACACAGTGACCTTGTACAGTGACCCTAACCCTGAATACACAGGTACCCAGTAAATTGATCCTTACCCTGAATACACAGGGACCCTGTACAGTGACCCAAACCTTGAATACACAGGTACCCTGTACAGTGACCCTTACCCTGAATACACAGGGACCCTGTACAGTGATCCTTACCCTGAATATACAGGGACCCTTTACATTAACCCTTACCCTGAATACATACGGACACTTTACAGTAACCCATACCCTGAATACACAGGGACCCTGTACAGTGACCCTAACCCTGAATAAACAGGGACCCTGTACAGTGACCCTTACCCTGAATACACAGGGACCCTGTACAGTAACCCTTACCCTGAATACACAGGGACCCTGTACACTGACACTTACCCTGAATACACAGGGACCGTGTACAGTAACCCTGACCCTGAATACACAGGTACCCTTTACAGTAACTCTTACCCTGAATACGCAGGGACCCTGTACAGTAAACCTTACCCTGAATACACAGGGACACTGTTCACTGACCCTTACCCTGAATACACAAGGATCGTGTACAATAGCCCTTACCCTGAATACACAGGGACCCAGTACAGTAACCCTTACCCTGAATAGACAGAGAGCCTGTACAGTGAACCTTACCCTGAATAAACAGGGATCCTATACAATAACCCTTACCCTGAATACACAGGGACCCTGTACAATAACCCTTACCCTGAAAACACAGGGACCCTGTACAGTGAAACTTAAGCTGAATACACAGGGACCCTGTACGCGACCCTTACCCTGAATACACAGGGATACTGTACAGTAACCCTTACCCTGAATACACAGGGACCCTGTACAGTGACCCTTACCTTGAATACACAGGGATCCTGTACAATAACCCTTACCATGAATACACAGGGACCCTGTACAGTGACCCTTACCCTGAATACACAAGGATCGTGTACAATAGCCATTACCCTGAATACACAGGGACCCAGTACAGTAACCCTTACCCTGAATAAACAGGGATCCTGTACAATAACCCTTACCCTGAAAACACAGGGACCCTGTACAGTAACCCTTACCCTGAATACACAGGTACCCTGTGCAGTGACCCTTACCCTGAATACACAGAGACCCTGTACAGTAACCCTTACCCTGAATACACATGGACCCTGTACAGTGACACTTAACCTGAATACACAGGGACCTATACTGTGACACTTACCCTGAAAACACAGGGACACTGTACAGTGACACTTATCCTGAATACACAGGGACCCTGTAAGCGACCCTTACCGTGAGTACACAGGGACCCTGTACAGTAACCCTTACTCTGAATACACAGGGACCTCTACAGTGACCCTAACCCTGAATACACAGTGACCCTGTACAGTGACACTTACCCTGAATACACAGGGACCCTGTACAGTAACCCTTACCCTGAATACACAGGGACCCTGTACACTGACACTTACCCTGAATACACAGGGACCGTGTACAGTAACCCTTACCCTGAATACACAGGTACCCTTTACAGTAACTCTTACCCTGAATACGCAGGGACCCTGTACAGTAACCCTTACCCTGAATACACAGGGACACTGTTCACTGACCCTTACCCTGAATACACAAGGATCGTGTACAATAGCCCTTACCCTGAATACACAGGGACCCAGTACAGTAACCCTTACCCTGAATAGACAGAGAGCCTGTACAGTGAACCTTACCCTGAATAAACAGGGATCCTATACAATAACCCTTACCCTGAATACACAGGGACCCTGTACAATAACCCTTACCCTGAAAACACAGGGACCCTGTACAGTGAAACTTAAGCTGAATACACAGGGACCCTGTACGCGACCCTTACCCTGAATACACAGGGATACTGTACAGTAACCCTTACCCTGAATACACAGGGACCCTGTACAGTGACCCTTACCTTGAATACACAGGGATCCTGTACAATAACCCTTACCATGAATACACAGGGACCCTGTACAGTGACCCTTACCCTGAATACACAAGGATCGTGTACAATAGCCATTACCCTGAATACACAGGGACCCAGTACAGTAACCCTTACCCTGAATAAACAGGGATCCTGTACAATAACCCTTACCCTGAAAACACAGGGACCCTGTACAGTAACCCTTACCCTGAATACACAGGTACCCTGTGCAGTGACCCTTACCCTGAATACACAGAGACCCTGTACAGTAACCCTTACCCTGAATACACATGGACCCTGTACAGTGACACTTAACCTGAATACACAGGGACCTATACTGTGACACTTACCCTGAAAACACAGGGACACTGTACAGTGACACTTATCCTGAATACACAGGGACCCTGTAAGCGACCCTTACCGTGAGTACACAGGGACCCTGTACAGTAACCCTTACTCTGAATACACAGGGACCTCTACAGTGACCCTTACCCTGAATACACAGTGACCCTGTACAGTGACACTTACCCTGAATACACAGGGACCCTGTACAGTAATCCTCACCCTGCATACACAGGGACCTGTACAGTGAACCTTACCCTGAATACACAGGGACCCTGTACAGTGACACTTACCCTGAATACACAGGGACCCTGTACAGTAACCCTTACCCTGAATACACAGGAATCCTGTACAATAACCCTTACCCTGAATACACAGGGACCCTGTACAGTAACCCTCACCCTGCATACACAGGGACCTGTACAGTGAACCTTACCCTGAATACACAGGGACCCTGTACAGTGACACTTACCCTGAATACACAGGGACCCTGTACAGTGACCCTTACCCTGAATACACAGGGACCCTTTACAGTAATCCTTACCCTGAATACACAGGTATGCTGTACAATAACCTTTACCCTGAATACACAGGGACCCTGTACAGTAACCCTTACCCTGAATACACAGGGACCCTGTACAGTGACCCTTACCCTGAATACACAGGGACCCTGTACATTGACCCTTACCCTGAATACACAGGGAACTGTACAGTGACCCTTACCCTGAATACACAGGGACATTATACAGTGACACTTAACCTGAATACACAGGGACCCTCTACAGTGACACTTACCCTGAATACACAGGGTCCCTGTACAGTAACCCTTACCCTGAATACACAGGGAGCTGTACAGTGACTCTTACCCTGAATACACAGGGACCCTGTAGAGTGACACTTACCCTGAATACACAGGGACCCTGTACAGTAACCCTTACGCTGAATAGATAGGGATCCTGTACAGTGACCCTTACGCTGAATACACAGGGTCCCTGTACCGTAACCCTTACCCTGAATACACAGGGATCCTGTGCAATAGCACTTACCCTGAATACACAGGGACCCTGTATAGTGACCCTAACCCTGAATACACAGGGATCCTGTACAATAACCCTTACCCTGAATACACAGGGACCCTGTACTGTAACCCTTACCATGAATACACAGGGACACTGTACAGTGACCCATACCCTGAATATACAGGGACCCTGTACAGTAACCCTTACCCTGAATACACAGGGAACTTGTACAGTAACCGTTACCCTGAATACACAGGGACACTGTACAGTGACCCTTACCCTGAATAAACAGGGACACTCTACAGTAACCCTTACCCTGATTACATAGGGTCCCTGTACAGGGACCCTTACCCTGAATAAACAGGGACACTCTACAGTAACCCTTACCCTGAATACACAGTGACACTGTACAGTGACCCTAACCCTGAATACACAGGTACCCAGTAAATTGATCCTTACCCTGAATACACAGGGACCCTGTACAGTGACCCTAACCTTGAATACACAGGTAGCCTGTACAGTGACCCTTACCCTGAATACACAGGGACCCTGTACAGTGATCCTTACCCTGAATATACAGGGACCCTTTACATTAACCCTTACCCTGAATACATACGGACACTTTACAGTAACCCATACCCTGAATACACAGGGACCCTGTACAGTGACCCTAACCCTGAATAAACAGGGACCCTTTACAGTGACCTTTACCCTGAATACACAGGGACCCTGTACAGTAACCCTTACCCTGAATACACAGGGACCCTGTACACTGACACTTACCCTGAATACACAGGGACCGTGTACAGTAACCCTTACCCTGAATACACAGGTACCCTTTACAGTAACTCTTACCCTGAATACACAGGGACCCTGTACAGTAACCCTTACCCTGAATACACAGGGACACTGTTCACTGACCCTTACCCTGAATACACAGGGTCCGTGTACAGTAACCCATACCCTGAATACACAGGGTCCCTGTACAGTAACCCTTACCCTGAATACACAGCGACTCTGTACAGTAACCCTTAACCTGAATACACAGGGTCCCTGTACAGTAACCCTTACCCTGAATACACAGGGACCCTGTACAGTGATCCTTACCCTGAATATACAGGGACCCTTTACATTAACCCTTACCCTGAATACATACGGACATTTTACAGTAACCCATACCCTGAATACACAGGGACCCTGTACAGTGACCCTAACCCTGAATAAACAGGGACCCTGTACAGTGACCCTTACCCTGAATACACAGGGACCCTGTACAGTAACCCTTACCCTGAATACAAAGGGACACTGTACACTGACACTTACCCTGAATACACAGGGACCGTGTACAGTAACCCTTACCCTGAATGCACAGGTACCCTTTACAGTAACTCTTACCCTGAATACACAGGGACCCTGTACAGTAACCCTTACCCTGAATACACAGGGACACTGTTCACTGACCCTTACCCTGAATACACAGGGACCATGTACAGTAACCCATACCCTGAATACACAGGGACCCTGTACAGTAACCCTTACCCTGAATACACAGGGACACTGTTCACTGACCCTTACCCTGAATACACAGGGACCATGTACAGTAACCCTTACCCTGAATACACAGGGATCCTGTACAATAACCCTTACCCTGAATACACAGGGTCCCTGTACAGTAACCCTTACCCTGAATACACAGGGACTCTGTACAGTGACCCTAACCCTGAATAAACAGGGACCCTTTACAGTGACCCTTACCCTGAATACACAGGGATCTGTTCAGTGACCCTTACCCTGAATACACAGGGACACTGTACAGTGACACTTAACCTGAATACGCAGGGACCCTGTACAGTAACCCTTACGCTGAGTGCACAGGGATACTGTACAGTGATCCTTACCCTGAATACAAAGGGACCCTGTACAGTGACCCTTACCCTGAATACACAGGGATCCTGTAAGCGACCCTTACCCTGAATACACAGGGACCCTGTACAGTAAACCTTACCCTGAATACACAGGGACCTGTACAGTAACCCTTACCCTGAATACACAGGGACCCTGTACAGTGACACTTACCCTGAATACACAGGGACCCTGTACAGTAACCCTCACCCTGCATACACAGGGACCTGTACAGTGAACCTTACCCTGAATACACAGGGACCCTGTACAGTGAGACTTACCCTGAATACACAGGGACGCTGTACAGTAACCCTTACGCTGAGTGCACAGGGATCCTGTACAGTGATCCTTACCCTGAATACAGAGGGACTCTGTACAGTGACCCTTACCCTGAATACACAGGGATCCTGTACAATAACCCTTGCCCTGAATACACAGGGACCCTGTACAGTAACCCTTACCCTGAATACACTGGGACCCTTTACACTGACCCTTTTCTTGTATACACAGGGAACCTTTGCAGTAACCCTTACCCTGAATACACTGGGATCCTGTACAATAACCCTTACCCTGAATACACAAGGACCCTTTACAGTAACCCTTACCCTGAATACACAGGGACCCTGTACAGTGACCCTTACCCTGAATACACAGGGACCCTGTAGAGTGACCCTTACCCTGAATACACAAGGATCGTGTACAATAGTCCTTACCCTGAATACACAGGGACCCAGTACAGTAACCCTTACCCTGAATAGACAGGGACCCTGTACAGTGACCCTTACCCTGAATAAACAGGGATACTGTACAATAACTTTTACCCTGAATACACAGGGACCCTGTACAGTGACCCTTACCCTGAATACACAAGGATCGTGTACAATAGCCCTTACCCTGAATACACAGGGACCCAGTACAGTAACCCTTACCCTGAATAGACAGGGAGCCTGTACAGTGACCCTTACCCTGAATAAACAGGGATCCTATACAATAACCCTTACTCTGAATACACAGGGACCCTGTACAATAACCCTTGCCCTGAAAACACAGGGACCCTGTACAGTGAAACTTAAGCTGAATACACAGGGACCCTGTACGCGACCCTTACCCTGAATACACAGGGACCCTGTACAGTAACCCTTACCCTGAATAAACAGGGACCCTGTACAGTGACCCTTACACTGAATACACAGGGATCCTGTACAATAACCCTTACCATGAATACACAGGGACCCTGTACAGTGACCCTTACCCTGAATACACAAGGATCGTGTACAATAGCCCATACCCTGAATACACAGGGACCCAGTACAGTAACCCTTACCCTGAATAGACAGGGACCCTGTACAGTGACCCTTACCCTGAATAAACAGGGATCCTGTACAATAACCCTTACACTGAAAACACAGGGACCCTGTACAGAAACCCTTACCCTGAATACACAGGTACCCTGTGCAGTGACCCTTACCCTGAATACACAGAGACCCTGTACAGTAACCCTTACCCTGAATACACATGGACCCTGTACAGTGACACTTAACCTGAATACACAGTGGCCCTGTAAGCGACCCTTACCCTGAATATACAGTGACCCTGTACAGTGACCATTACCTTGAATACACAGGGACCTATACTGTGACACTTACCCTGAATACACAGGGACCCTGTACATTGACACTTACCCTGAATACACAGGGACCCTGTACAGTAACCCATACCCTGAATACACAGGAATCCTGTACAATAATCCTTACCCTGAATACACAGGGACCCTGTACAGTAACCCTTACCCTGAATACAGAGTGACCCTGTACAGTGAACCTTACCCCGAATACACAGGGATCCTGTACAATAACCCTTACCCAGAATACACAGGGACCGTGTACAGTAACCCTTACCCTGAATACACAGGGACCCTGTACAGTGACCCTTACCCTGAATACACAGGGACCCTTTACAGTAGTCCTTACCCTGAATACACAGGTATGCTGTACAATAACCTTTACCCTGAATACACAGGGACCCTGTACAGTAACCCTTACCCTGAATACACAGGGACCCTGTACAGTGACCCTTACCCTGAATACACAGGGACCCTGTACATTGACCCTTACCCTGAATACACAGGGAACTGTACAGTGACCCTTACCCTGAATACACAGGGACATTATACAGTGACACTTAACCTGAATACGCAGGGAACCTGTAAGCGACCCTTACCCTGTATACACAGGGACCCTGTACAGTAACCCTCACCCTGAATACACAGGGACCTGTACAGTGAACTTTACCCTGAATACACAGGGACCCTGTACAGTGAAACTTACCCTGAATACACAGGGTCCCTGTACAGTAACCCTTACCCTGAATACACAGGGAGCTGTACAGTGACTCTTACCCTGAATACACAGGGACCCTGTAGAATGACACTTACCCTGAATACACAGGGACCCTGTACAGTAACCCTTACGCTGAATACATAGGGATCCTGTAAAGTGACCCTTACCCTGAATACACAGGGTCCCTGTACCGTAACCCTTACCCTGAATACACAGGGATCCTGTGCAATAGCACTTACCCTGAATACACAGGGACCCTGTATAGTGACCCTAACCCTGAATACACAGGGATCCTGTACAATAACACTTACCCTGAATACACAGGGACCCTGTACTGTAACCCTTACCATGAATACACAGGGACACTGTACAGTGACCCTTACCCTGAATATACAGGGACCCTGTACAGTAACCCTTACCCTGAATACACAGGGAACTTGTACAGTAACACTTACCCTGAATACACAGGGACCCTGTACAGTGACCCTTACCCTGAATAAACAGGAACACTCTACAGTAACCCTTACCCTGATTACATAGGGTCCCTGTACAGGGACCCTTACCCTGAATAAACAGGGACACTCTACAGTAACCCTTACCCTGAATACACATGGACCCTGTACAGTGACACTTAACCTGAATACACAGTGGCCCTGTAAGCGACCCTTACCCTGAATATACAGTGACCCTGTACAGTGACCATTACCTTGAATACACAGGGACCTATACTGTGACACTTACCCTGAATACACAGGGACCCTGTACAGTGACACTTACCCTGAATACACAGGGACCCTGTACAGTAACCCATACCCTGAATACACAGGAATCCTGTACAATAATCCTTACCCTGAATACACAGGGACCCTGTACAGTAACCCTTACCCTGAATACAGAGTGACCCTGTACAGTGAACCTTACCCCGAATACACAGGGATCCTGTACAATAACCCTTACCCAGAATACACAGGGACCGTGTACAGTAACCCTTACCCTGAATACACAGGGACCCTGTACAGTGACCCTTACCCTGAATACACAGGGACCCTTTACAGTAGTCCTTACCCTGAATACACAGGTATGCTGTACAATAACCTTTACCCTGAATACACAGGGACCCTGTACAGTAACCCTTACCCTGAATACACAGGGACCCTGTACAGTGACCCTTACCCTGAATACACAGGGACCCTGTACATTGACCCTTACCCTGAATACACAGGGAACTGTACAGTGACCCTTACCCTGAATACACAGGGACATTATACAGTGACACTTAACCTGAATACGCAGGGAACCTGTAAGCGACCCTTACCCTGTATACACAGGGACCCTGTACAGTAACCCTCACCCTGAATACACAGGGACCTGTACAGTGAACTTTACCCTGAATACACAGGGACCCTGTACAGTGAAACTTACCCTGAATACACAGGGTCCCTGTACAGTAACCCTTACCCTGAATACACAGGGAGCTGTACAGTGACTCTTACCCTGAATACACAGGGACCCTGTAGAATGACACTTACCCTGAATACACAGGGACCCTGTACAGTAACCCTTACGCTGAATACATAGGGATCCTGTACAGTGACCCTTACCCTGAATACACAGGGTCCCTGTACCGTAACCCTTACCCTGAATACACAGGGATCCTGTGCAATAGCACTTACCCTGAATACACAGGGACCCTGTATAGTGACCCTAACCCTGAATACACAGGGATCCTGTACAATAACACTTACCCTGAATACACAGGGACCCTGTACTGTAACCCTTACCATGAATACACAGGGACACTGTACAGTGACCCTTACCCTGAATATACAGGGACCCTGTACAGTAACCCTTACCCTGAATACACAGGGAACTTGTACAGTAACCCTTACCCTGAATACACAGGGACCCTGTACAGTGACCCTTACCCTGAATAAACAGGAACACTCTACAGTAACCCTTACCCTGATTACATAGGGTCCCTGTACAGGGACCCTTACCCTGAATAAACAGGGACACTCTACAGTAACCCTTACCCTGAATACACAGTGACCTTGTACAGTGATCCTAACCCTGAATATACAGGTACCCAGTAAATTGATCCTTACCCTGAATACACAGGGACCCTGTACAGTGACCCAAACCTTGAATACACAGGTACCCTGTACAGTGACCCTTACCCTGAATACACAGGGACCCTGTACAGTGATCCTTACCCTGAATATACAGGGACCCTTTACATTAACCCTTACCCTGAATACATACGGACACTTTACAGTAACCCATACCCTGAATACACAGGGACCCTGTACAGTGACCCTAACCCTGAATAAACAGGGACCCTGTACAGTGACCCTTACCCTGAATACACAGGGACCCTGTACAGTAACCCTTACCCTGAATACACAGGGACCCTGTACACTGACACTTACCCTGAATACACAGGGACCGTGTACAGTAACCCTTACCCTGAATACACAGGTACCCTTTACAGTAACTCTTACCCTGAATACGCAGGGACCCTGTACAGTAACCCTTACCCTGAATACACAGGGACACTGTTCACTGACCCTTACCCTGAATACACAAGGATCGTGTACAATAGCCCTTACCCTGAATACACAGGGACCCAGTACAGTAACCCTTACCCTGAATAGACAGAGAGCCTGTACAGTGAACCTTACCCTGAATAAACAGGGATCCTATACAATAACCCTTACCCTGAATACACAGGGACCCTGTACAATAACCCTTACCCTGAAAACACAGGGACCCTGTACAGTGAAACTTAAGCTGAATACACAGGGACCCTGTACGCGACCCTTACCCTGAATACACAGGGACCCTGTACAGTAACCCTTACCCTGAATACACAGGGACCCTGTACAGTGACCCTTACCTTGAATACACAGGGATCCTGTACAATAACCCTTACCATGAATACACAGGGACCCTGTACAGTGACCCTTACCCTGAATACACAAGGATCGTGTACAATAGCCATTACCCTGAATACACAGGGACCCAGTACAGTAACCCTTACCCTGAATAGACAGGGACCCT
This sequence comes from Pristiophorus japonicus, assembly GCF_044704955.1. Taxonomy (NCBI): domain Eukaryota; kingdom Metazoa; phylum Chordata; class Chondrichthyes; family Pristiophoridae; genus Pristiophorus; species Pristiophorus japonicus. Next base: position 9,302,367 of record NC_092011.1, read on the forward strand.
GTACAGTGACCATTACCCTGAATAAACAGGGATCCTGTACAATAACCCTTACCCTGAAAACACAGGGACCCTGTACAGTAACCCTTACCCTGAATACACAGGTACCCTGTGCAGTGACCCTTACCCTGAATACACAGAGACCCTGTACAGTAACCCTTACCCTGAATACACATGGACCCTGTACAGTGACACTTAACCTGAATACACAGGGACCTATACTGTGACACTTACCCTGAAAACACAGGGACACTGTACAGTGACACTTATCCTGAATACACAGGGACCCTGTAAGCGACCCTTACCGTGAGTACACAGGGACCCTGTACAGTAACCCTTACTCTGAATACACAGGGACCTCTACAGTGACCCTTACCCTGAATACACAGGGACCCTGTACAGTGACACTTACCCTGAATACACAGGGACCCTGTACAGTAACCCTCACCCTGCATACACAGGGACCTGTACAGTGAACCTTACCCTGAATACACAGGGACCCTGTACAGTGACACTTACCCTGAATACACAGGGACCCTGTACAGTAACCCTTACCCTGAATACACAGGAATCCTGTACAATAACCCTTACCCTGAATACACAGGGACCCTGTACAGTAACCCTCACCCTGCATACACAGGGACCTGTACAGTGAACCTTACCCTGAATACACAGGGACCCTGTACAGTGACACTTACCCTGAATACACAGGGACCCTGTACAGTGACCCTTACCCTGAATACACAGGGACCCTTTACAGTAATCCTTACCCTGAATACACAGGTATGCTGTACAATAACCTTTACCCTGAATACACAGGGACCCTGTACAGTAACCCTTACCCTGAATACACAGGGACCCTGTACAGTGACCCTTACCCTGAATACACAGGGACCCTGTACATTGACCCTTACCATGAATACAGAGGGAACTGTACAGTGACCCTTACCCTGAATACACAGGGACATTATACAGTGGCACTTAAACTAAATACACAGGGACCCTCTACAGTGACACTTACCCTGAATACACAGGGTCCCTGTACAGTAACCCTTACCCTGAATACACAGGGAGCTGTACAGTGACTCTTACCCTGAATACACAGGGACCCTGTAGAGTGACACTTACCCTGAATACACAGGGACCCTGTACAGTAACCCTTACGCTGAATACATAGGGATCCTGTACAGTGACCCTTACCCTGAATACACAGGGTCCCTGTACCGTAACCCTTACCCTGAATACACAGGGATCCTGTGCAATAGCATTTACCCTGAATACACAGGGACCCTGTATAGTGACCCTAACCCTGAATACACAGGTATCCTGTACAATAACCCTTACCCTGAATACACAGGGACCCTGTACTGTAACCCTTACCATGAATACACAGGGACACTGTACAGTGACCCATACCCTGAATATACAGGGACCCTGTACAGTAACCCTTACCCTGAATACACAGGGAACTTGTACAGTAACCGTTACCCTGAATACACAGGGACACTGTACAGTGACCCTTACCCTGAATAAACAGGGACACTCTACAGTAACACTTACCCTGATTACATAGGGTCCCTGTACAGGGACCCTTACACTGAATAAACAGGGACACTCTACAGTAACCCTTACCCTGAATACACAGTGACACTGTACAGTGACCCTAACCCTGAATACACAGGTACCCAGTAAATTGATCCTTACCCTGAATACACAGGGACCCTGTACAGTGACCCTAACCTTGAATACACAGGTAGCCTGTACAGTTACCCTTACCCTGAATACACAGGGACCCTGTACAGTGATCCTTACCCTGAATATACAGGGACCCTTTACATTAACCCTTACCCTGAATACATACGGACACTTTACAGTAACCCATACCCTGAATACACAGGGACCCTGCACAGTGACCCTAACCCTGAATAAACAGGGACCCTTTACAGTGACCCTTACCCTGAATACACAGGGACCCTGTACAGTAACCCTTACCCTGAATACACAGGGACCCTGTACACTGACACTTACCCTGAATAAACAGGGACCGTGTACAGTAACCCTTACCCTGAATACACAGGTACCCTTTACAGTAACTCTTACCCTGAATACACAGGGACCCTGTACAGTAACCCTTACCCTGAATACACAGGGACACTGTTCACTGACCCTTACCCTGAATACACAGGGACCGTGTACAGTAACCCATACCCTGAATACACAGGGTCCCTGTACAGTAACCCTTACCCTGAATACACAGCGACTCTGTACAGTAACCCTTAACCTGAATACACAGGGTCCCTGTACAGTAACCCTTACCCTGAATACACAGGGACCCTGTACAGTGATCCTTACCCTGAATATACAGGGACCCTTTACATTAACCCTTACCCTGAATACATACGGACATTTTACAGTAACCCATACCCTGAATACACAGGGACCCTGTACAGTGACCCTAACCCTGAATAAACAGGGACCCTGTACAGTGACCCTTACCCTGAATACACAGGGACCCTGTACAGTAACCCTTACCCTGAATACAAAGGGACACTGTACACTGACACTTACCCTGAATACACAGGGACCGTGTACAGTAACCCTTACCCTGAATGCACAGGTACCCTTTACAGTAACTCTTACCCTGAATACACAGGGACCCTGTACAGTAACCCTTACTCTGAATACACAGGGACACTGTTCACTGACCCTTACCCTGAATACACAGGGACCATGTACAGTAACCCATACCCTGAATACACAGGGACCCTGTACAGTAACCCTTACCCTGAATACACAGCGACTCTGTACAGTAACCCTTAACCTGAATACACAGGGTCCCTGTACAGTAACCCTTACCCTGAATACACAGGGACCCTGTACAATAACCCTTACCCGGAATACACAGGGACACTGTACAGTGATCCTTACCTTGAATATACAGGGTCCCTGTACCGTAACCCTTACCCTGAATACACAGGGATCCTGTACAATAGCCCTTACGCTGAATACACAGGGACCCTGTACAGTAACCCTTACCCTGAATACACAGGGACCCTGTACAGTTACCCTTACCCTGAATACACAGGGATCCTGTACAATAACCCTTACCCTGAATACACAGGGACCCTTGTACAGTAACCCATACCCTGAATACACAGGGACTCTGTACAGTGACCCTAACCCTGAATAAACAGGGACCCTTTACAGTGACCCTTACCCTGAATACACAGGGACCCTGTACAGTAACCCTTACCCTGAATACACAGGGACCCTGTACACTGACACTTACCCTGAATACACAGGGACCGTGTACAGTAACCCTTACCCTGAATACACAGGTACCCTTTACAGTAACTCTTACCCTGAATACACAGGGACGCTGTACAGTAACCCTTACCCTGAATACACAGGGACACTGTTCACTGACCCTTACCCTGAATACACAGGGACCGTGTACAGTAACCCATACCCTGAATACACAGGGTCCCTGTACAGTAACCCTTACCCTGAATACACAGCGACTCTGTACAGTAACCCTTAACCTGAATACACAGGGTCCCTGTACAGTAACCCTTACCCTGAATACACAGGGACCATGTACAGTGATCCTTACCCTGAATATACAGGGACCCTTTACATTAACCCTTACCCTGAATACATACGGACATTTTACAGTAACCCATACCCTGAATACACAGGGACCCTGTACAGTGACCCTAACCCTGAATAAACAGGGACCCTGTACAGTGACCCTTACCCTGAATACACAGGGACCCTGTACAGTAAACCTTACCCTGAATACACAGGGACACTGTACACTGACACTTACCCTGAATACACAGGGACCGTGTACAGTAACCCTTACCCTGAATACACAGGTACCCTTTACAGTAACTCTTACCCTGAATACACAGGGACCCTGTACATTAACCCTTACCCTGAATACACAGGGACACTGTTCACTGAACCTTACCCTGAATACACAGGGACCATGTACAGTAACCCATACCCTGAATACACAGGGACCCTGTACAGTAACCCTTACCCTGAATACACCGCGACTCTGTACAGTAACACTTAACCTGAATACACAGGGTCCCTGTACAGTAACCCTTACCCTGAATACACAGGGACCCTGTACAATAACCCTTGCCCGGAATACACAGGGACACTGTACAGTGATCCTTACCTTGAATATACAGGGTCCCTGTACCGTAACCCTTACCCTGAATACACAGGGATCCTGTACAATAGCCCTTACGCTGAATACACAGGGACCCTGTACAGTAACCCTTACACTGAATACACAGGGATCCTGTACAATAACCCTTACCCTGAATACACAGGGACCCTGTACAGTGACCCTAACCCTGAATACACAGGGATCCTGTACAATAACCCTTACCCTGAATACACAGGTACCCTGTACAGTAACCCTTACCCTGAATACACAGGGACACTGTACAGTGTTCCTTACCATGAATATACAGGGACCCTGTACAGTGACCCTTACCCTGAATACACAGGGATCCTGTACAGTGATCCTTACCCTGAATACACAGGGACCCTGTACAGTGACACTTACCCTGAATACACAGGGTCCCTGTACAGTAACCCTTACCCTGAATACACAGGGACCCTGTACAATAACCCTTACCCGGAATACACAGGGACACTGTACAGTGATCCTTACCTTGAATATACAGGGTCCCTGTACCGTAACCCTTACCCTGAATACACAGGGTTCCTGTACAATAGCCCTTACGCTGAATACACAGGGACCCTGTACAGTAACCCTTACCCTGAATACACAGGGACCCTGTACAGTTACCCTTACCCTGAATACACAGGGATCCTGTACAATAACCCTTACCCTGAATACACAGGGACTCTGCACAGTAACCCATACCCTGAATACACAGGGACCCTGTACAGTGACCCTAACCCTGAATAAACAGGGACCCTTTAGAGTGACCCTTACCCTGAATACACAGGGACCCTGTACAGTAACCCTTACCCTGAATACACAGGGACCCTGTACACTGACACTTACCCTGAATACACAGGGACCGTGTACAGTAACCCTTACCCTGAATACACAGGTACCCTTTACAGTAACTCTTACCCTGAATACACAGGGAACCTGTACAGTAACCCTTACCCTGAATACACAGGGACACTGTTCACTGACCCTTACCCTGAATACACAGGGACCGTGTACAGTAACCCATACCCTGAATACACAGGGTCCCTGTACAGTAACCCTTACCCTGAATACACAGCGACTCTGTACAGTAACCCTTAACCTGAATACACAGGGTCCCTGTACAGTAACCCTTACCCTGAATACACAGGGACCCTGTACAGTGATCCTTACCCTGAATATACAGGGACCCTTTACATTAACCCTTACCCTGAATACATACGGACATTTTACAGTAACCCATACCCTGAATACACAGGGACCCTGTACAGTGACCCTAACCCTGAATAAACAGGGACCCTGTACAGTGACCCTTACCCTGAATACACAGGGACCCTGTACAGTAACCCTTACCCTGAATACACAGGGACACTGTACACTGACACTTACCCTGAATACACAGGGACCGTGTACAGTAACCCTTACCCTGAATACACAGGTACCCTTTACAGTAACTCTTACCCTGAATACACAGGGACCCTGTACAGTAACCCTTACCCTGAATACACAGGGACACTGTTCACTGACCCTTACCCTGAATACACAGGGACCATGTACAGTAACCCATACCCTGAATACACAGGGACCCTGTACAGTAACCCTTACCCTGAATACACCGCGACTCTGTACAGTAACCCTTAGCCTGAATACACAGGGTCCCTGTACAGTAACCCTTACCCTGAATACACAGGGACCCTGTACAATAACCCTTACCCGGAATACACATGGACACGGTACAGTGATCCTTACCTTGAATATACAGGGTCCCTGTACCGTAACCCTTACCCTGAATACACAGGGATCCTGTACAATAGCCCTTACGCTGAATACACAGGGACCCTGTACAGTAACCCTTACCCTGAATACACAGGGACCCTGTACAGTTACCCTTACCCTGAATACACAGGGATCCTGTACAATAACCCTTACCCTGAATACACAGGGACCCTGTACAGTGACCCTAACCCTGAATACACAGGGATCCTGTACAATAACCCTTACCCTGAATACACAGGTACCCTGTACAGTAACCCTTACCCTGAATACACAGGGACACTGTACAGTGTTCCTTACCATGAATATACAGGGACCCTGTACAGTGACCCTTACCCTGAATACACAGGGATCCTGTACAGTGATCCTTACCCTGAATACACAGGGACCCTGTACAGTGACACTTACCCTGAATACACAGGGTCCCTGTACAGTAACCCTTACCCTGAATACACAGGGAGCTGTACAGTGACTCTTACCCTGAATACACAGGAACCCTGTACAGTGACACTTACCCTGAATACACAGGGACCCTGTACAGTAACCCTTTCGCTGAATACACAGGGATCCTGTACAGTGACCCTTACCCTGAATACACAGGGTCCCTTTACCGTAACCCTTACCCTGAATACACAGGGATCCTGTGCAATAGCCCTTACCCTGAATACACAGGGACCCTGTACAGTAACCCTTACCCTGAATACAAAGGGACCCTGTACAGTGACCCTTACCCTGAATACACAGGGATCCTATACAATAACCCTTACCGTGAATACACAGGGACCCTGTATAGAGACCCTAACCCTGAATACACAGGGATCCTGTACACTAACCCTTACCCTGAATACACAGGGACCCTGTACAGTAACCCTTAACATGAATACACAGGGACACTGTACAGTGACCCATACCCTGAAGATACAGGGACCCTGCACAGTAACCCTTACCCTGAATACACAGGGAACTTGTACAGTAATCCTTACCCTGAATACACAGGGAACCTGTACAGTGACCCTTACCCTGAATAAACAGGGACACTGTACAGTAACCCTTACCCTGAATACACAGGGTTCCTGTACAGTGACTCTTACCCTGAATAGAGAGGGACCCTGTACAGTAGCCCTTACCCTGAATACACAGGGACCCTGTACAGTGACCCTAACCCTGAATACACAGGTACCCAGTAAAGTGATCCTTACCCTGAATACACAGGGACCCTGTACAGTAACCCTTTCCCTGAATATACAGGGACCCTGTACAGTAACTCTTACCCTGAATACACAGGGACCCTGTACAGTAACCCTTACCCTGAATACACAGGGACACTGTTCACTGACCCTTACCCTGAATACACAGGGACCATGTACAGTAACCCATACCCTGAATACACAGGGACCCTGTACAGTAACCCTTACCCTGAATACACAGCGACTCTGTACAGTAACCCTTAACCTGAATACACAGGGTCCCTGTACAGTAACCCTTACCCTGAATACACAGGGACCCTGTACAATAACCCTTACCCGGAATACACAGGGACACTGTACAGTGATCCTTACCTTGAATATACAGGGTCCCTGTACCGTAACCCTTACCCTGAATACACAGGGATCCTGTACAATAGCCCTTACGCTGAATACACAGGGACCCTGTACAGTAACCCTTACCCTGAATACACAGGGACACTGTACAGTGATCCTTACCTTGAATATACAGGGTCCCTGTACCGTAACCCTTACCCTGAATACACAGGGATCCTGTACAATAGACCTTACGCTGAATACACAGGGACCCTGTACAGTAACCCTTACCCTGAATACACAGGGACCCTGTACAGTTACCCTTACCCTGAATACACAGGGATCCTGTACAATAACCCTTACCCTGAATACACAGGGACCCTTGTACAGTAACCCATACCCTGAATACACAGGGACTCTGTACAGTGACCCTAACCCTGAATAAACAGGGACCCTTTACAGTGACCCTTACCCTGAATACACAGGGACCCTGTACAGTAACCCTTACCCTGAATACACAGGGACCCTGTACACTGACACTTACCCTGAATACACAGGGACCGTGTACAGTAACCCTTACCCTGAATACACAGGTACCCTTTACAGTAACTCTTACCCTGAATACACAGGGACCCTGTACAGTAACCCTTACCCTGAATACACAGGGACACTGTTCACTGACCCTTACCCTGAATACACAGGGACCGTGTACAGTAACCCATACCCTGAATACACAGGGTCCCTGTACAGTATCCCTTACCCTGAATACACAGCGACTCTGTACAGTAACCCTTAACCTGAATACACAGGGTCCCTGTACAGTAACCCTTACCCTGAATACACAGGGACCATGTACAGTGATCCTTACCCTGAATATACAGGGACCCTTTACATTAACCCTTACCCTGAATACATACGGACATTTTACAGTAACCCATACCCTGAATACACAGGGACCCTGTACAGTGACCCTAACCCTGAATAAACAGGGACCCTGTACAGTGACCCTTACCCTGAATACACAGGGACCCTGTACAGTAACCCTTACCCTGAATACACAGGGACACTGTACACTGACACTTACCCTGAATACACAGGGACCGTGTACAGTAACCCTTACCCTGAATACACAGGTACCCTTTACAGTAACTCTTACCCTGAATACACAGGGACCCTGTACATTAACCCTTACCCTGAATACACAGGGACACTGTTCACTGAACCTTACCCTGAATACACAGGGACCATGTACAGTAACCCATACCCTGAATACACAGGGACCCTGTACAGTAACCCTTACCCTGAATACACCGCGACTCTGTACAGTAACCCTTAACCTGAATACACAGGGTCCCTGTACATTAACCCTTACCCTGAATACACAGGGACCCTGTACAATAACCCTTACCCGGAATACACAGGGACACTGTACAGTGATCCTTACCTTGAATATACAGGGTCCCTGTACCGTAAACCTTACCCTGAATACACAGGGATCCTGTACAATAGCCCTTACGCTGAATTCACAGGGACCCTGTACAGTAACCCTTACCCTGAATACACAGGGACCCTGTACAGTTACCCTTACCCTGAATACACAGGGATCCTGTACAATAACCCTTACCCTGAATACACAGGGACCCTGTACAGTGACCCTAATCCTGAATACACAGGGATCCTGTACAATAACCCTTACCCTGAATACACAGGTACCCTGTACAGTAACCCTTACCCTGAATACACAGGGACACTGTACAGTGTTCCTTACCATGAATATACAGGGACCCTGTACAGTGACCCTTACCCTGAATACACAGGGATCCTGTACAGTGATCCTTACCCTGAATACACAGGGACCCTGTACAGTGACACTTACCCTGAATACACAGGGTCCCTGTACAGTAACCCTTACCCTGAATACACAGGGACCCTGTACAATAACCCTTACCCGGAATACACAGGGACACTGTACAGTGATCCTTACCTTGAATATACAGGGTCCCTGTACCGTAACCCTTACCCTGAATACACAGGGTTCCTGTACAATAGCCCTTACGCTGAATACACAGGGACCCTGTACAGTAACCCTTACCCTGAATACACAGGGACCCTGTACAGTTACCCTTACCCTGAATACACAGGGATCCTGTACAATAACCCTTACCCTGAATACACAGGGACTCTGTACAGTAACCCATACCCTGAATACACAGGGACCCTGTACAGTGACCCTAACCCTGAATAAACAGGGACCCTTTAGAGTGACCCTTACCCTGAATACACAGGGACCCTGTACAGTAACCCTTACCCTGAATACACAGGGACCCTGTACACTGACACTTACCCTGAATACACAGGGACCGTGTACAGTAACCCTTACCCTGAATACACAGGTACCCTTTACAGTAACTCTTACCCTGAATACACAGGGAACCTGTACAGTAACCCTTACCCTGAATACACAGGGACACTGTTCACTGACCCTTACCCTGAATACACAGGGACCGTGTACAGTAACCCATACCCTGAATACACAGGGTCCCTGTACAGTAACCCTTACCCTGAAAACACAGCGACTCTGTACAGTAACCCTTAACCTGAATACACAGGGTCCCTGTACAGTAACCCTTACCCTGAATACACAGGGACCCTGTACAGTGATCCTTACCCTGAATATACAGGGACCCTTTACATTAACCCTTACCCTGAATACATACGGACATTTTACAGTAACCCATACCCTGAATACACAGGGACCCTGTACAGTGACCCTAACCCTGAATAAACAGGGACCCTGTACAGTGACCCTTACCCTGAATACACAGGGACCCTGTACAGTAACCCTTACCCTGAATACACAGGGACACTGTACACTGACACTTACCCTGAATACACAGGGACCGTGTACAGTAACCCTTACCCTGAATACACAGGTACCCTTTACAGTAACTCTTACCCTGAATACACAGGGACCCTGTACAGTAACCCTTACCCTGAATACACAGGGACACTGTTCACTGACCCTTACCCTGAATACACAGGGACCATGTACAGTAACCCATACCCTGAATACACAGGGACCCTGTACAGTAACCCTTACCCTGAATACACCGCGACTCTGTACAGTAACCCTTAGCCTGAATACACAGGGTCCCTGTACAGTAACCCTTACCCTGAATACACAGGGACCCTGTACAATAACCCTTACCCGGAATACACAGGGACACGGTACAGTGATCCTTACCTTGAATATACAGGGTCCCTGTACCGTAACCCTTACCCTGAATACACAGGGATCCTGTACAATAGCCCTTACGCTGAATACACAGGGACCCTGTAAGGTAACCCTTACCCTGAATACACAGGGACCCTGTACAGTTACCCTTACCCTGAATACACAGGGATCCTGTACAATAACCCTTACCCTGAATACACAGGGATCCTGTACAGTGACCCTAACCCTGAATACACAGGGATCCTGTACAATAACCCTTACCCTGAATACACAGGTACCCTGTACAGTAACCCTTACCCTGAATACACAGGGACACTGTACAGTGTTCCTTACCATGAATATACAGGGACCCTGTACAGTGACCCTTACCCTGAATACACAGGGATCCTGTACAGTGATCCTTACCCTGAATACACAGGGACCCTGTACAGTGACACTTACCCTGAATACACAGGGACCCTGTACAGTAACCCTTTCGCTGAATACACAGGGATCCTGTACAGTGACCCTTACCCTGAATACACAGGGTCCCTTTACCGTAACCCTTACCCTGAATACACAGGGATCCTGTGCAATAGCCCTTACCCTGAATACACAGGGACCCTGTACAGTAACCCTTACCCTGAATACAAAGGGACCCTGTACAGTGACCCTTACCCTGAATACACAGGGATCCTGTACAATAACCCTTACCGTGAATACACAGGGACCCTGTATAGAGACCCTAACCCTGAATACACAGGGATCCTGTACACTAACCCTTACCCTGAATACACAGGGACCCTGTACAGTAACCCTTAACATGAATACACAGGGACACTGTACAGTGACCCATACCCTGAAGATACAGGGACCCTGCACAGTAACCCTTACCCTGAATACACAGGGAACTTGTACAGTAATCCTTACCCTGAATACACAGGGAACCTGTACAGTGACCCTTACCCTGAATAAACAGGGACACTGTACAGTAACCCTTACCCTGAATACACAGGGTTCCTGTACAGTGACTCTTACCCTGAATAGAGAGGGACCCTGTACAGTAGCCCTTACCCTGAATACACAGGGACCCTGTACAGTGACCCTAACCCTGAATACACAGGTACCCAGTAAAGTGATCCTTACCCTGAATACACAGGGACCCTGTACAGTAACCCTTTCCCTGAATATACAGGGACCCTGTACAGTGAACCTAACCCTGAATACACAGGTACCCTGTATAGTGGCCCTTACCCTGAATACACAGTTTCCCTGTACCGTAACCCTTACCCTGAATACACAGGGATCCTGTAAGCGACCCTTACCCTGAATACACAGGGACCCTGTACAGTGAGACTTACCCTGAATACACAGGGACGCTGTACAGTAATCCTTACGCTGAGTGCACAGGGATCCTGTACAGTGATCCTTACCCTGAATACAGAGGGACCCTGTACAGTGACCCTTACCCTGAATACACAGGGATCCTGTATAATAACCCTTGCCCTGAATACACAGGGACCCTGTACAGTAACCCTTACCCTGAATACACAGGGACCCTGTACAGTGACACTTAACCTGAATAAACAGGGATCCTGTACAATAAACCTTACCCTGAATACACAGGGATCCTTCACAGTGACCCTTACCCTGAATACACAAGGATCGTGTACAATAGCCCTTACCCTGAATACACAGGGACCCAGTACAATAACCCTTACCCTGAATAGACAGGGACCCTGTACAGTGACCCTTACCCTGAATAAACAGGGATCTTGTACCATAACCCTTACCCTGAATACACAGGGACCCAGTACAGTAACCCTTACCCTGAATAGACAGGGAACCTGTACAGTGACCCTTACACTGAATAAACAGGGATCCTGTACAATAAACCTTACCCTGAATACACAGGGATCCTGTACAGTGACCCTTACCCTGAATACACAAGGATCGTGTACAATAGCCCTTACCCTGAATACACAGGTACCCTGTGCAGTGACCCTTACCCTGAATACACAGAGACCCTGTACAGTAACCCTTACCCTGAATACACAGGGACCCTGTACAGTGACACTTAACCTGAATACACAGGTAACCTGTAAGCGACCCTTACCCTGAATATACAGGGACCCTGTACAGTGACACTTACCTTGAATACACAGGGACCTGTACTGTGACACTTACCCTGAAAACACAGGGACATTGTACAGTGACACTTAAGCTGAATACACAGGGAGCCTGTAAGCGATCCTTACCGTGAATACATAGGGACCCTGTACAGTAACCCTTACCCTGAATACACAGGGACCTGTACAGTGACCCATACCCTGAATACACATGGACCCTGTACAGTGACACTTACCCTGAATACACAGGGACCCTGTACAGTAACCCTCACCCTGCATACACAGGTACCTGTACAGTGACCCTTACCCTGAATACATAGGGACCATGTACAGTGACACTTACCCTGAATACACAGGGACCCTGTACAGTAACCCTTACCCTGAATACACAGAAATCCTGTACAATAACCCTTACCCTGAATACACAGGGACCCTGTACAGTAACCCTTGCCCTGAATACAGAGGAACCCTGTACAGTAACCCTTACCCCGAATACACAGGGATCCTGTACAATAACCCTTACCCTGAATACAGAGAGACCGTGTACAGTAACCCTTACCCTGAATACACAGGGACCCTGTACAGTGACCCTTACCCTGAATACACAGGGACCCTTTATAGTAACCCTTACCCTGAATACACAGGTATCCTGTACAATAAACTTTACCCTGAATACAAAGGGACCCTGTACAGTGACCCTTACCCTGAATACACAGGGATCCTGTACAATAACCCTTACCGTGAATACACAGGGACCCTGTATAGTGACCCTAACCCTGAATACACAGGGATCCTGTACACTAACCCTTACCCTGAATACACAGGGACCCTGTACAGTAACCCTTAACATGAATACACAGGGACACTGTACAGTGACCCATACCCTGAATTTACAGGGACCCTGCACAGTAACCCTTACCCTGAATACACAGGGAACTTGTACAGTAACCCTTACCCTGAATACACAGGGAACCTGTACAGTGACCCTTACCCTGAATAAACAGGGACACTGTACAGTAACCCTTACCCTGAATACACAGGGTTCCTGTACAGTGACTCTTACCCTGAATAGAGAGGGACCCTGTACAGTAGCCCTTACCCTGAATACACAGGGACCCTGTACAGTGACCCTAACCCTGAATACACAGGTACCCAGTAAAGTGATCCTTACCCTGAATACACAGGGACCCTGTACAGTAACCCTTTCCCTGAATACACAGGGACCCTGTACAGTGAACCTAACCCTGAATACACAGGTACCCTGTATAGTGGCCCTTACCCTGAATACACAGGTTCCCTGTACCGTAACCCTTACCCTGAATACACAGGGATCCTGTAAACGACCCTTACCCTGAATACACAGGGACCCTGTACAGTGAGACTTACCCTGAATACACAGGGACGCTGTACAGTAATCCTTACGCTGAGTGCACAGGGATCCTGTACAGTGATCCTTACCCTGAATACAGAGGGACCCTGTACAGTGACCCTTACCCTGAATACACAGGGATCCTGTATATTAACCCTTGCCCTGAATACACAGGGACCCTGTACAATAAACCCTACCCTGAATACACAGGGATCCTTCACAGTGACCCTTACCCTGAATACACAAGGATCGTGTACAATAGTCCTTACCCTGAATACACAGGGACCCAGTACAGTAACCCTTACCCTGAATAGACAGGGACCCTGTAGAGTGACCCTTACCCTGAATAAACAGGGATCCTGTACCATAACCCTTACCCTGAATACACAGGGACCCATTACAGTAACCCTTACCCTGAATAGACAGGGACCCTGTACAGTGACCCTTACCCTGAATAAACAGGGATCCTGTACAATAAACCTTACCCTGAATACACAGGGATCCTGTAGAGTGACCCTTACCCTGAATACACAAGGATCGTGTACAATAGCCCTTACTATGAATGCACAGGTACCCTGTGCAGTGACCGTTACCCTGAATACACAGAGACCCTGTACAGTAACCCTTACCCTGAATACACAGGGACCCTGTACAGTGACACTTAACCTGAATACACAGGGAACCTGTAAGCGACCCTTACCCTGAATATACAGGGACCCTGTACAGTGACACTTACCTTGAATACACAGGGACCTGTACTGTGACACTTACGCTGAAAACACAGGGACATTGTACAGTGACACTTAACCTGAATACACAGGGAGCCTGTAAGCGATCCTTACCGTGAATACATAGGGACCCTGTACAGTAACCCTTACCCTGAATACACAGGGACCTGTACAGTGACCCATACCCTGAATACACAGGGACCCTGTACAGTGACACTTACCCTGAATACACAGGGACCCTGTACAGTAACCCTCACCCTGCATACACAGGTACCTGTACAGTGACCCTTACCCTGAATACACAGGGACCCTGTACAGTGACACTTACCCTGAATACACAGGGACCCTGTACAGTAACCCTTACCCTGAATACACAGAAATCCTGTACAATAACCCTTACCCTGAATACACAGGGACCCTGTACAGTAACCCTTGCCCTGAATACAGAGGAACCCTGTACAGTAACCCTTACCCCGAATACACAGGGATCCTGTACAATAACCCTTACCCTGAATACAGAGAGACCGTGTACAGTAACCCTTACCCTGAATACACAGGGACCCTGTACAGTGATCCTTACCCTGAATACACAGGGACCCTTTATAGTAACCCTTACCCTGAATACACAGGTATCCTGTACAATAACCTTTACCCTGAAAACACAGGGACCCTGTACAGTAACCCTTACCCTGAATACAAAGGGACCCTGTACAGTGACCCTTACCCTGAATACACAGGGATCCTGTACAATAACCCTTACCGTGAATACACAGGGACCCTGTATAGTGACCCTAACCCTGAATACACAGGGATCCTGTACACTAACCCTTACCCTGAATACACAGGGACCCTGTACAGTAACCCTTAACATGAATACACAGGGACACTGTACAGTGACCCATACCCTGAAGATACAGGGACCCTGCACAGTAACCCTTACCCTGAATACACAGGGAACTTGTACAGTAACCCTTACCCTGAATACACAGGGAACCTGTACAGTGACCCTTACCCTGAATAAACAGGGACACTGTACAGTAACCCCTACCCTGAATACACAGGGTTCCTGTACAGTGACTCTTACCCTGAATAGAGACGGACCCTGTACAGTAGCCCTTACCCTGAATACACAGGGACCCTGTACAGTGACCCTAACCCTGAATACACAGGTACCCAGTAAAGTGATCCTTACCCTGAATACACAGGGACCCTGTACAGTAACCCTTTCCCTGAATACACAGGGACCCTGTACAGTGAACCTAACCCTGAATACACAGGTACCCTGTATAGTGGCCCTTACCCTGAATACACAGGTTCCCTGTACCGTAACCCTTACCCTGAATACACAGGGATCCTGTAAGCGAACCTTACCCTGAATACACAGGGACCCTGTACAGTGAGACTTACCCTGAATACACAGGGACGCTGTACAGTAATCCTTACGCTGAGTGCACAGGGATCCTGTACAGTGATCCTTACCCTGAATACAGAGGGACCCTGTACAGTGACCCTTACCCTGAATACACAGGGATCCTGTATAATAACCCTTGCCCTGAATACACAGGGACCCTGTACAGTAACCCTTACCCTGAATACACAGGGACCCTGTACAGTGACACTTAACCTGAATAAACAGGGATCCTGTACAATAAACCCTACCCTGCATACACAGGGATCCTTCACAGTGACCCTTATCCTGAATACACAAGGATCGTGTACAATAGTCCTTACCCTGAATACACAGGGACCCAGTACAGTAACCCTTACCCTGAATAGACAGGGACCCTGTACAGTGACCCTTACCCTGAATAAACAGGGATCCTGTACCATAACCCTTACCCTGAATACACAGGGACCCAGTACAGTAACCCTTACCCTGAATAGACAGGGACCCTGTACAGTGACCCTTACCCTGAATAAACAGGGATCCTGTACAATAAACCTTACCCTGAATACACAGGGATCCTGTACAGTGAACCTTACCCTGAATACACAAGGATCGTGTACAATAGCCCTTACTCTGAATACACAGGTACCCTGTGCAGTGACCCTTACCCTGAATACACAGAGACCCTGTACAGTAACCCTTACCCTGAATACACAGGGACCCTGTACAGTGACACTTAACCTGAATACACAGGGAACCTGTAAGCGACCCTTACCCTGAATATACAGGGACCCTGTACAGTGACACTTACCTTGAATACACAGGGACCTGTACTGTGACACTTACGCTGAAAACACAGGGACATTGTACAGTGACACTTAACCTGAATACACAGGGAGCCTGTAAGTGATCCTTACCGTGAATACATAGGGACCCTGTACAGTAACCCTTACCCTGAATACGCAGGGACCTGTACAGTGACCCATACCCTGAATACACAGGGACCCTGTACAGTGACACTTACCCTGAATACACAGGGACCCTGTACAGTAACCCTCACCCTGCATACACAGGTACCTGTACAGTGACCCTTACCCTGAATACACAGGGACCCTGTACAGTGACACTTACCCTGAATACACAGGGACCCTGTACAGTAACCCTTACCCTGAATACACAGAAATCCTGTACAATAACCCTTACCCTGAATACACAGGGACCCTGTACAGTAACCCTTGCCCTGAATACAGAGGAACCTGTACAGTAACCCTTACCTCGAATACACAGGGTTCCTGTACAATAACCCTTACCCTGAATACAGAGAGACCGTGTACAGTAACCCTTACCCTGAATACACAGGGACCCTGTACAGTGATCCTTACCCTGAATACACAGGGACCCTTTATAGTAACCCTTACCCTGAATACACAGGTATCCTGTACAATAACCTTTACCCTGAATACACAGGGACCCTGTACAGTAACCCTTACCCTGAATACACAGGGACCCTGTACAGTGACCGTACCCTGAATACACAGGGACCCTGTACAGTGACCCTTACCCTGAATACACAGGGATCTGTACAGTGACCCTTACCCTGAATACACAGGGACACTGTACAGTGACACTTAACCTGAATACGCAGGGACCCTGTAAGCGACCCTTACCCTGAATACACAGGGACCCTGTACAGTAACCCTTAACCTGAATACACAGGGACCTTTACAGTGAACCTTACCCTGAATACACAGGGACCCTGTACAGTGACACTTACCCTGAATACACAGGGACCCTGTACAGTAACCCTTACCCTGAATACACAGGGAGCTGTACAGTGACTCTTACCCTGAATACACAGGGACCCTGTACAGTGACACTTACCCTGAATACACAGGGACCATGTACAGTAACCCTTACGCTGAATACACAGGGATCCTGTACAGTGACCCTTACCCTGAATACACAGGGTCCCTGTACCGTAACCCTTACTCTGAATACACAGGGACCCTGTACTGTAACCCTTACCATGAATACACAGGGACACTGTACAGTGACCCATACCCTGAATATACAGGGACCCTGTACAGTTACCCTTACCATGAATACACAGGGACACTGTACAGTGATCCATACCCTGAATATACAGGGACCCTGTACAGGGACCCTTACCCTGAATAGACAGGGACCCTGTACAGTAATCCTTACCCTGAATACACTGGGACCCTGTACAGTGACCCTAACCCTGAATACACAGGTACCCAGTAAAGTGATACTTGCCCTGAATACACAGGGACCCTGTACAGTAAGCCTTTCCCTGAATACACAGGGACCCTGTACAGTGACCCTAACCCTGAATACACATGTACCCTGTACAGTGACCCTTACCCTGAATACACAGGGACCCTGTACTGTGATCCTTACCCTGAAAATACCGGGACCCTTTACATTAACCCTTACCCTGAATACACACGGACACTTTACAGTAACCCATACCCTGAATACACAGGGACCCTGTACAGTGACCCTAACCCTGAAAAAACAGGGATCCTGTACAGTTACCCTTACCCTGAATACACAGGGACCCTGTACAGTAAGCCTTACCCTGAATACACAGGGACACTGTACACTGACACTTACCCTGAATACACAGGGACCGTGTCCAGTAACTCTTACCCTGAATACACAGGGACCCTCTACAGTAACCCTTACTCTGAATACACAGGGACACTGTTCACTGACCCTTACCCTGAATACACAGAGACCGTGTACAGTAACCCATACCCTGAATACACAGGGACCCTGTACAATAACCCTTACCATGAATACACAGCGACTCTGTACAGTAACCCTTACCCTGAATACACATGGACCCTGTGCAGTAACCCTTACCCTGAATACACAGGGACGCTGTACAGTAAACCTTACCCTGAATACACAGGGTCCCTGTACAGTAACCCTTACCCTGAATAAACAGGGACCCTGCACAAGAACCCTTACCCGGATTACACAGGGACACTATACAGTGACCCTTACCCTGAATACACAGGGTCCCTGTACAGTAACCCTTACCCTGAATACACAGGGACCCTGTACAGTAACCCTTTCGCTGAATACACAGGGATCCTGTACAGTGACCCTTACCCTGAATACACAAGGTCCCTTTACCGTAACCCTTACCCTCAATACACAGGGATCCTGTGCAATAGCCCTTACCCTGAATAAACCGGGACCCCGTACAGTAACCCTTACCCTGAATACAAAGGGACCCTGTACAGTGAACCTTACCCTGAATAAACAGGGATCCTGTACAATAACCGTTACCGTGAATACACAGGGACCATGTATAGTGACCCTAACCCTGAATACACAGGGATCCTGTACACTAACCCTTAACCTGAATACACAGGGACCCTGTACAGTAACCCTTAACATGAATACACAGGGACACTGTTCAGTGTCCCATACCCTGAAGATACAGGGACCCTGCACAGTAACCCTTACCCTGAATACACAGGGAACTTGTACAGTAACCCTTACCCTGAATACACAGGGAACCTGTACAGTGACCCTTACCCTGAATAAACAGGGACACTGTACAGTAACCCTTACCCTGAATACACAGGGTTCCTGTACAGTGACTCTTACCCTGAATAGAGAGGGACCCTGTACAGTAGCCCTTACCCTGAATACACAGGGACCCTGTACAGTGACCCTAACCCTGAATACACAGGTACCCAGTAAAGTGATCCTTACCCTGAATACACAGGGACCCTGTACAGTAACCCTTTCCCTGAATACACAGGGACCCTGTACAGTGAACCTAACCCTGAATACACAGGTACCGTGTATAATGGCCCTTACCCTGAATACACAGGTTCCCTGTACCGTAACCCTTACCCTGAATACACAGGGATCCTGTAAGCGACCCTTACCCTGAATACACAGGGACCCTGTACAGTGAGACTTACCCTGAATACACAGGGACTCTGTACAGTAATCCTTACGCTGAGTGCACAGGGATCCTGTACAGTGATCCTTACCCTGAATACAGAGGGACCCTGTACAGTGACCCTTACCCTGAATACACAGGGATCCTGTATAATAACCCTTGCCCTGAATACACAGGGACCCTGTACAGTAACCCTTACCCTGAATACACAGGGACCCTTTACACTGACCCTTTTCCTGAATACACAGGGACACTTTGCAGTAACCCTTACCCTGAATAAACTGGGATCCTGTACAATAACCCTTACCCTGAATACACAGCGACCCTTTACAGTAACCCTTACCCTGAATACACAGGGACCCTGTACAGTGACCCTTACCCTGAATACACAGGGACCCTGTACAGTGACCCTTACCCTGAATACACAAGGATCGTGTACAATAACCCTTACCCTGAATACACAGGGACCCAGAACAGTAACCCTTACCCTGAATAGACAGGGACCCTGTACAGTGACCCTTACCCTGAATAAACAGGGATCCTGTACAATAACCCTTACCCTGAATACACAGGGACCCTGTACAGTGACCCTTACCCTGAATACACAAGGATCGTGTACAATAGCCCTTACCCTGAATACACAGGGACCCAGTACAGTAACCCTTACCCTGAATAGACAGGGACCCTGTACAGTGACCCTTACCCTGAATAAACAGGGATCCTGTACAATAACCCTTACCCTGAATACACAGGGACGCTGTACAGTAACCCTTACCCTGAAAACACAGGGACCCTGTACAGTGAAACATAAGCTGAATACACAGGGACCCTGTACGCGACCCTTACCCTGAATACACAGGGAACCTGTACAGTAACGCTTACCCTGAATACACAGGGACCCTGTACAGTGACCCTTACCCTGAATACACAGGGATCCTGTACAATAACCCTTACCATATATACACAGGGACCCTGTACAGTGACCCTTACCCTGAATACACAAGGATCGTGTACAATAGCCCTTACCCTGAGTAAACAGGGACCCAGTACAGTAACCCTTACCCTGAATAGACAGGGACCCTGTACAGTGACCCTTACCCTGAATAAACAGGGATCCTGTACAATAAACCTTACCCTGAATACACAGGGATCCTGTACAGTGACCCTTACACTGAATACACAAGGATCGTGTACAATAGCCCTTACCCTGAATACACAGGGACCCAGTACAGTAACCCTTACCCTGAATAGACAGGGACCCTGTACACTGACCCTTACCCTGAATAAACAGCGATCCTGTACCATAACCCTTACCCAGAATACACAGGGACCCTGTACAGTAACCCTTACCCTGAAAACACAGGGACCCTGTACAGTAACCCTTACCCTGAATACACAGGTACCCTGTGCAGTGACACTTACCTTGAATACACAGGTACCTGTACTGTGACACTTACCCTGAAAACACAGGGACCCTGTACAGTAACCCTTACCCTGAATACACAGAAATCGTGTACAATAACCCTTACCCTGAATACACAGAGACCCTGTACAGTAACCCTTACCCTGAATACACAGGGACCCTGTACAGTGACACTTAACCTGAATACACAGGGAACCTGTAAGCGACCCTTACCCTGAATATACAGGGACCCTGTACAGTGACACTTACCTTGAATACACAGGGACCTGTACTGTGACACTTACACTGAAAACACAGGGACATTGTACAGTGACACTTAACCTGAATACACAGGGACCCTGTCAGCGACCCTTACCGTGAATACATAGGGACCCTGTACAGTAACCCTTACCCTGAATACACAGGGACCTGTACAGTGACCCATACACTGAATACAAAGGGACCCTGTACAGTGACACTTACCCTGAATACACAGGGACCCTGTACAGTAACCCTCACCCTGCATACACAGGTAGCTGTACAGTGACCCTTACCCTGAATACACAGGGACCCTGTACAGTGACACTTACCCTGAATACACAGGGACCCTGTACAGTAACCCTTACCCTGAATACACAGAAATCGTGTACAATAACCCTTACCCTGAATACACAGGGACCCTGTACAGTAACCCTTACCCTGAATACAGAGGGACCCTGTACAGTAACCCTTACCCCGAATACACAGGGATCCTGTACAATAACCCTTACCCTGAATAAAGAGAGACCGTGTACAGTGACCCTTACCCTGAATACACAGGGACCCTGTACAGTGACCCTTACCCTGAATACACAGGGACCCTTTATAGTAACCCTTACCCTGAATACACAGGTATCCTGTACAATAACCTTTACCCTGAATACACAGGGACCCTGTACAGTAACCCTTACCCTGAATACACAGGGAATCTGTACAGTGACCCTATCCTGAATACACAGGGACCCTGTACAGTGACCCTTACCCTGAATACACAGGGATCTGTACAGTGACCCTTACCCTGAATACACAGGGACACTGTAGAGTGACACTTAACCTGAATACGCAGGGACCCTGTAAGCGACCCTTACCCTGAATACACAGGGACCCTGTACAGTAACCCTTACCCTGAATACACAGGGACCTGTACAGTGAACCTTACCCTGAATAAACAGGGACCCTGTACAGTGACACTTACCCTGAATACACAGGG
This sequence comes from Pristiophorus japonicus, assembly GCF_044704955.1. Classification (NCBI taxonomy): domain Eukaryota; kingdom Metazoa; phylum Chordata; class Chondrichthyes; family Pristiophoridae; genus Pristiophorus; species Pristiophorus japonicus. The sequence goes on from NC_092011.1 coordinate 9,325,288, forward strand.
TCCCTGTACAGTAACCCTTACCCTGAATACACAGGGAGCTGTACAGTGACTCTTACCCTGAATACACAGGGACCCTGTACAGTGACACTTAACCAGAATACACAGGGGCCCTGTGCAGTAACCCTTACGCTGAATAGACAGGGATCCTGTACAGTGACCCTTACCCTGAATACACAGGGTCCCTGTACCGTAACCCTTACTCTGAATACACAGGGACCCTCTACAGTGACCCTTACCCTGAATACACAAGGATCGTGTACAATAGCCCTTACCCTGAATACACAGGGACCCAGTACAGTAACCCTTACCCTGAATAGACAGGGACCCTGTACAGTGACCCTTAACCTGAATAAACAGGGATCCTGTACAATAACCCTTATTCTGAATACACAGGGACCCTGTACAGTAACCCTTATCCTGAATACACAGGTACCCTGTGCAGTGACCCTTACCCTGAATACACAGAGACCCTGTACAGTAACCCTTACCCTGAATACACAGGGACCCTGTAGAGTGACACTTAACCTGAATACACAGGGAACCTGTAAGCGACCCTTACCCTGAATATACAGGGACCCTGTACAGTGACACTTACCTTGAATACACAGGGACCTGTACTGTGACACATACCCTGAAAACACAGGGACATTGTACAGTGACACTTAACCTGAATACACAGGGACCCTGTAAGCGAACCTTACCGTGAATACATAGGGACCCTGTACAGTAACCCTTACCCTGAATACACAGGGACCTGTACAGTGACCCATACCCTGAATACACAGGGACCCTGTACAGTGACACTTACCCTGAATACACAGGGACCCTGTACAGTAACCCTCACCCTGCATACACAGGTACCTGTACAGTGACCCTTACCCTGAATACACAGGGACTCTGTACAGTGACACTTACCCTGATACACAGTGACCCTGTACAGTAACCCTTACCCTGAATACACAGAAATCGTGTACAATAAACCTTACCCTGAATACACAGGGACCCTGTACAGTAACCCTTACCCTGAATACAGAGGGACCCTGTACAGTAACCCTTACCCCGAATACACAGGGATCCTGTACAATAACCCTTACCCTGAATACAGAGAGACCGTGTACAGTAACCCTTACCCTGAATACACAGGGACCCTGTACAGTGACCCTTACCCTGAATACACAGGGACCCTTTATAGTAACCCTTACCCTGAATACACAGGTATCCTGTACAATAAACTTTACCCTGAATACACAGGGACCCTGTACAGTAACCCTTACCCTGAATACACAGGGACCCTGTACAGTGACCCTACCCTGAATACACAGGGACCCTGTACAGTGACCCTTACCCTGAATACACAGGGATCTGTACAGTGACCCTTACCCTGAATACACAGGGACACTGTACATTGACCCTTACCCTGAATACACAGGGACACTGTACAGTGACACTTAACCTGAATACGCAGGGACCCTGTAAGAGACCCTTACCCTGAATACACAGGGACCCTGTACAGTAACCCTTACCCTGAATACACAGGGACCTGTACAGTGAACCTTACCCTGAATACACAGGGACCCTGTACAGTGACACTTACCCTGAATACACAGGGTCCCTGTACAGTAACCCTTACCCTGAATACACAGGGAGCTGTACAGTGACTCTTACCCTGAATACACAGGGACCCTGTACAGTGACACTTACCCTGAATACACAGTGACCCTGTACAGTAACCCTTACGCTGAATAGACAGGGATCCTGTACAGTTACCCTTATCCTGAATACACAGGGTCCCTGTACCGTAACCCTTACTCTGAATACACAGGGACCCTGTACTGTAACCCTTACCATGAATACACAGGGACACTGTACAGTGACCCATACCCTGAATATACAGGGACCCTGTACAGTAACCCTTAGCATGAATACACAGGGACACTGTACAGTGATCCATACCCTGAATATACAGGGACCCTGTACAGGGACCCTTACCCTGAATAGACAGGGACCCTGTACAGTAACCCTTACCCTGAATACACAGGGACCCTGTACAGTGACCCTAACCCTGAATACACAGGTAACCATAAAGTGATCCTTGCCCTGAATACACAGGGACCCTGTACAATAAGCCTTTCCCTGAATACACAGGGACCCTGTACAGTGACCCTAACCCTGAATACACAGGTACACTGTACAGTGACCCTTACCCTGAATATACAGGGATCCTGTACAATAACCCTTACCCTGAATAAAGAGAGACCGTGTACAGTGACCCTTACCCTGAATACACAGGGACCCTGTACAGTGACCCTTACCCTGAATACACAGGGACCCTTTATAGTAACCCTTACCCTGAATACACAGGTATCCTGTACAATAACCTTTACCCTGAATACACAGGGACCCTGTACAGTAACCCTTACCCTGAATACACAGGGAATCTGTACAGTGACCCTACCCTGAATACACAGGGACCCTGTACAGTGACCCTTACCCTGAATACACAGGGATCTGTACAGTGAGCCTTACCCTGAATACACAGGGACACTGTAGAGTGACACTTAACCTGAATACGCAGGGACCCTGTAAGCGACCCTTACCCTGAATACACAGGGACCCTGTACAGTAACCCTTACCCTGAATACACAGGGACCTGTACAGTGAACCTTACCCTGAATAAACAGGGACCCTGTACAGTGACACTTACCCTGAATACACAGGGTCCCTGTACAGTAACCCTTACCCTGAATACACAGGGAGCTGTACAGTGACTCTTACCCTGAATACACAGGGACCCTGTACAGTGACACTTAACCAGAATACACAGGGGCCTTTACAGTAACCCTTACCCTGAATACACAGGGTCCCTGTACCGTAACCCTTACTCTGAATACACAGGGACCCTGTACAGTGACCCTTACCCTGAATACACAAGGATCGTGTACAATAGCCCTTACCCTGAATACACAGGGACCCAGTACAGTAACCCTTACCCTGAATAGACAGGGACCCTGTACAGTGACCCTTAACCTGAATAAACAGGGATCCTGTACAATAACCCTTATTCTGAATACACAGGGACCCTGTACAGTAACCCTTATCCTGAATACACAGGTACCCTGTGCAGTGACCCTTACCCTGAATACACAGAGACCCTGTACAGTAACCCTTACCCTGAATACACAGGGACCCTGTAGAGTGACACTTAACCTGAATACACAGGGAACCTGTAAGCGACCCTTACCCTGAATATACAGGTACCCTGTACAGTGACACTTACCTTGAATACACAGGGACCTGTACTGTGACACATACCCTGAAAACACAGGGACATTGTACAGTGACACTTAACCTGAATACACAGGGACCCTGTAAGCGAACCTTACCGTGAATACATAGGGACCCTGTACAGTAACCCTTACCCTGAATACACAGGGACCTGTACAGTGACCCATACCCTGAATACACAGGGACCCTGTACAGTGACACTTACCCTGAATACACAGGGACCCTGTACAGTAACCCTCACCCTGCATACACAGGTACCTGTACAGTGACCCTTACCCTGAATACACAGGGACTCTGTACAGTGACACTTACCCTGATACACAGTGACCCTGTACAGTAACCCTTACCCTGAATACACAGAAATCGTGTACAATAAACCTTACCCTGAATACACAGGGACCCTGTACAGTAACCCTTACCCTGAATACAGAGGGACCCTGTACAGTAACCCTTACCCCGAATACACAGGGATCCTGTACAATAACCCTTACCCTGAATACAGAGAGACCGTGTACAGTAACCCTTACCCTGAATACACAGGGACCCTGTACAGTGACCCTTACCCTGAATACACAGGGACCCTTTATAGTAACCCTTACCCTGAATACACAGGTATCCTGTACAATAAACTTTACCCTGAATACACAGGGACCCTGTACAGTAACCCTTACCCTGAATACACAGGGACCCTGTACAGTGACCTACCCTGAATACACAGGGACCCTGTACAGTGACCCTTACCCTGAATACACAGGGATCTGTACAGTGACCCTTACCCTGAATACACAGGGACACTGTACATTGACCCTTACCCTGAATACACAGGGACACTGTACAGTGACACTTAACCTGAATACGCAGGGACCCTGTAAGAGACCCTTACCCTGAATACACAGGGACCCTGTACAGTAACCCTTACCCTGAATACACAGGGACCTGTACAGTGAACCTTACCCTGAATACACAGGGACCCTGTACAGTGACACTTACCCTGAATACACAGGGTCCCTGTACAGTAACCCTTACCCTGAATACACAGGGAGCTGTACAGTGACTCTTACCCTGAATACACAGGGACCCTGTACAGTGACACTTACCCTGAATACACAGTGACCCTGTACAGTAACCCTTACGCTGAATAGACAGGGATCCTGTACAGTTACCCTTACCCTGAATACACAGGGTCCCTGTACCGTAACCCTTACTCTGAATACACAGGGACCCTGTACTGTAACCCTTACCATGAATACACAGGGACAATGTACAGTGACCCATACCCTGAATATACAGGGACCCTGTACAGTAACCCTTAGCATGAATACACAGGGACACTGTACAGTGATCCATACCCTGAATATACAGGGACCCTGTACAGGGACCCTTACCCTGAATAGACAGGGACCCTTTACAGTAACCCTTACCCTGAATATACAGGGACCCTGTACAGTGACCCTAACCCTGAATACACAGGTAACCATAAAGTGATCCTTGCCCTGAATACACAGGGACCCTGTACAATAAGCCTTTCCCTGAATACACAGGGACCCTGTACAGTGACCCTAACCCTGAATACACAGGTACACTGTACAGTGACCCTTACCCTTAATACACAGGGACCCTGTACAGTGATCCTTACCCTGAATATACAGGGACCCTTTACATTAACCCTTACCCTGAATACACACGGACACTTTACAGTAACCCATACCCTGAATACACAGGGACCCTGTACAGTGACCCTAACCCTGAAAAAACAGGGTCCCTGTACAGTTACCCTTACCCTGAATACACAGGGACCCTGTACAGTAAGCCTTACCCTGAATACACAGGGACACTGTACACTGACACTTACCCTGAATACACAGGGACCGTGTACAGTAACCCTCACCCTGAATACACAGGTACCCTTTACAGTAACTCTTACCCTGAATACACAGGGACCCTCTACAGTAACCCTTACCCTGAATACTCAGGGACACTGTTCACTGACCCTTACCCTGAATACACAGGGACCGTGTACAGTAACCCATACCCTGAATACACAGGGATCCTGTACAATAACCCTTACCCTGAATACACAGGTACCCTGTACAGTAACCCTTACCCTGAATATACAGGGACAATGTACAGTGTTCCTTACCATGAATATACAGGGACCCTGTACAGTAACCCTTACCCTGAATACATAGGGACCCTGTACAGTAACCCTTACCCTGAATACACAGGGACCCTGTACAATGACCCTTACGCTGAATACACATTGATCCTGTACAGTGATCCTTACCCTGAATACACAGGGACTCTGTACAGTAAACCTTACCCTGAATACATAGGGACCCTGTACATTAACCCTTACCCTGAATACACAGGGACCCTGTACAATAACCTTTACCCTGAATACACAGGGACACTGTACAGTTACCCTTACCGTGAATACACAGGTTCCCTGTACCGTAACCCTTACCCTGAATACACAGGGATCCTGTAAGCGACCCTTACCCTGAATACACAGGGACCCTGTACAGTAACCCTTACCCTGAATACACAGGGACCTGTACAGTGACCCTTACCCTGAATACACAGGGACCCTGTACAGTGACACTTACCCTCAATACACAGGGACCCTGTACAGTAACCCTCACCCTGCATACACAGGGACCTGTACAGTGACCCTTACCCTGAATACACAGGGACCCTGTACAGTGAGACTCACCCTGAATATACAGGGACCCTGTACAGTAACCCTTACGCTGAATGCACAGAGATCCAATACAGTGATCCTTACACTGAATACAGAGGGACCCTGTACTGTGACCCTTACCCTGAATACACAGGGATCCTGTACAATTACCCTTACCCTGAATACACAGGGACCCTGTACAGTAACCCTTACCCTGAATACACAGGGACCCTGTACACTGACCCTTTTCCTGAATACACAGGGACCCTTTACAGTAACCCTTACCCTGAATACACAGGGATCCTGTAGAATAAACCTTACCCTGAGTACACAGGGTCCCTTCACAGTAACCCTTACCCTGTACACACAGGGACCCTGTACAGTGACCCTTACCCTGAATACACAGGGACCCTGTACAGTAACCCTTACCCTGAATACACAGGGACCCTGTACAGTGACCCTTACCCTGAATACACAGGGATCCTGTACAATAACCCTTACCCTGAATACACAGGGACACTGTACAGTGACCCTTACCCTGAATACACAAGGATCGTGTACAATAGCCCTTACCCTGAATACACAGGGACCCAGTACAGTAACCCTTACCCTGAATAGACAGGGACCCTGTACAGTGACCCTTACTCTGAATAAACAGGGATCCTGTACAATAACCCTTACCCTGAATACACAGGGACCATGTACCGTGACCCTTACCCTGAATACACAAGGATCGTGTACAATAGCACTTACCCTGAATACACAGGGACCCAGTACACTAACCCTTACCCTGAATAGACAGGGACCCTGTACAGTGACCCTTACCCTGAATAAACAGGGATCCTGTACAATAACCCTTACCCTGAATACACAGGGACCCTGTACAGTAACCCTTACACTGAAAAGACAGGGACCCTGTACAGTGACACTTAACCTGAATACACAGGGACCCTGTAAGCGACCCTTACCCTGAATACACAGGGACCCTGTACAATAACCCTTACCCTGAATAAACAGGGACCCTGTACAGTGACCCTTAACCTGAATACACAGGGATCCTGTACAATAACCCTTACCATGAATACATAGGGACCATTTACAGTGACCCTTACCCTGAATACTCAAGGATCGTGTACAATAGCCCTTACCCTGAATAAACAGGGTCCCAGTACAGTAACCCTTACCCTGAATACACAGGGATCCTGTACAATAAACCTTACCCTGAATACACAGGTACCCTGTACAGTAAATTTTACACTGAATACACACCGACACTGTACAGTGTTCCTTACCATGAATATACAGGGACCCTGTACAGTATCCCTTACCCTGAATACACAGGGACCCTTTACAGTAACCCTTACCCTGAATACACAGGGATCCTGTACAATAAACCTGACCCTGAATACACAGGTACCCTGTACAGTATCCCTTACCCTGAATACACACCGACACTGTACAGTGTTCCTTACCATGAATATACAGGGACCCTGTACAGTATCCCTTACCCTGAATACACAGGGACCCTTTACAGTAACCCTTACTCTGAATACACAGTGACCCTGTACAGTGACCCTTACCCTGAATACACAGGGACCATGTACAGTAACCCTTACCCTGAATACACAGGGACCCTGTACAATGACCCTTACCCTGAATACACGGGGATCCTGTACAATAACCCTTACCCTGAATACGCAGGGACACTCTACAGTGACCCTTACCCTGAATACACAAGGATCGTGTACAATAGCCCTTACCCTGAATACACAGGGACCCAGTACAGTAACCCTTACCCTGAATAGACAGGCACCCTGTACAGTGACCCTTACCCTGAATACACAGGGACCCTGTACAGTGACCCTTACCCTGAATACACAGGGATCCTGTACAATAACCCTTACCATATATACACAGGGACCCTGTACAGTGACCCTTACCCTGAATACACAAGGATCGTGTACAATAGCCCTTACCCTGAGTAAACAGGGACCCAGTACAGTAACCCTTACCCTGAATAGACAGGGACCCTGTACAGTGACCCTTACCCTGAATAAACAGGGATCCTGTACAATAAACCTTACCCTGAATACACAGGGATCCTGTACAGTGACCCTTACCCTGAATACACAAGGATCGTGTACAATAGCCCTTACCCTGAATACACAGGGACCCAGTACAGTAACCCTTACCCTGAATAGACAGGGACCCTGTACACTGACCCTTACCCTGAATAAACAGCGATCCTGTACCATAACCCTTACCCAGAATACACAGGGACCCTGTACAGTAACCCTTACCCTGAAAACACAGGGACCCTGTACAGTAACCCTTACCCTGAATACACAGGTACCCTGTGCAGTGACACTTACCTTGAATACACAGGTACCTGTACTGTGACACTTACCCTGAAAACACAGGGACCCTGTACAGTAACCCTTACCCTGAATACACAGAAATCGTGTACAATAACCCTTACCCTGAATACACAGAGACCCTGTACAGTAACCCTTACCCTGAATACACAGGGACCCTGTACAGTGACACTTAACCTGAATACACAGGGAACCTGTAAGCGACCCTTACCCTGAATATACAGGGACCCTGTACAGTGACACTTACCTTGAATACACAGGGACCTGTACTGTGACACTTACACTGAAAACACAGGGACATTGTACAGTGACACTTAACCTGAATACACAGGGACCCTGTCAGCGACCCTTACCGTGAATACATAGGGACCCTGTACAGTAACCCTTACCCTGAATACACAGGGACCTGTACAGTGACCCATACACTGAATACAAAGGGACCCTGTACAGTGACACTTACCCTGAATACACAGGGACCCTGTACAGTAACCCTCACCCTGCATACACAGGTAGCTGTACAGTGACCCTTACCCTGAATACACAGGGACCCTGTACAGTGACACTTACCCTGAATACACAGGGACCCTGTACAGTAACCCTTACCCTGAATACACAGAAATCGTGTACAATAACCCTTACCCTGAATACACAGGGACCCTGTACAGTAACCCTTACCCTGAATACAGAGGGACCCTGTACAGTAACCCTTACCCCGAATACACAGGGATCCTGTACAATAACCCTTACCCTGAATAAAGAGAGACCGTGTACAGTGACCCTTACCCTGAATACACAGGGACCCTGTACAGTGACCCTTACCCTGAATACACAGGGACCCTTTATAGTAACCCTTACCCTGAATACACAGGTATCCTGTACAATAACCTTTACCCTGAATACACAGGGACCCTGTACAGTAACCCTTACCCTGAATACACAGGGAATCTGTACAGTGACCCTATCCTGAATACACAGGGACCCTGTACAGTGACCCTTACCCTGAATACACAGGGATCTGTACAGTGACCCTTACCCTGAATACACAGGGACACTGTAGAGTGACACTTAACCTGAATACGCAGGGACCCTGTAAGCGACCCTTACCCTGAATACACAGGGACCCTGTACAGTAACCCTTACCCTGAATACACAGGGACCTGTACAGTGAACCTTACCCTGAATAAACAGGGACCCTGTACAGTGACACTTACCCTGAATACACAGGGTCCCTGTACAGTAACCCTTACCCTGAATACACAGGGAGCTGTACAGTGACTCTTACCCTGAATACACAGGGACCCTGTACAGTGACACTTAACCAGAATACACAGGGGCCCTGTACAGTAACCCTTACGCTGAATAGACAGGGATCCTGTACAGTGACCCTTACCCTGAATACACAGGGTCCCTGTACCGTAACCCTTACTCTGAATACACAGGGACCCTCTACAGTGACCCTTACCCTGAATACACAAGGATCGTGTACAATAGCCCTTACCCTGAATACACAGGGACCCAGTACAGTAACCCTTACCCTGAATAGACAGGGACCCTGTACAGTGACCCTTAACCTGAATAAACAGGGATCCTGTACAATAACCCTTATTCTGAATACACAGGGACCCTGTACAGTAACCCTTATCCTGAATACACAGGTACCCTGTGCAGTGACCCTTACCCTGAATACACAGAGACCCTGTACAGTAACCCTTACCCTGAATACACAGGGACCCTGTAGAGTGACACTTAACCTGAATACACAGGGAACCTGTAAGCGACCCTTACCCTGAATATACAGGGACCCTGTACAGTGACACTTACCTTGAATACACAGGGACCTGTACTGTGACACATACCCTGAAAACACAGGGACATTGTACAGTGACACTTAACCTGAATACACAGGGACCCTGTAAGCGAACCTTACCGTGAATACATAGGGACCCTGTACAGTAACCCTTACCCTGAATACACAGGGACCTGTACAGTGACCCATACCCTGAATACACAGGGACCCTGTACAGTGACACTTACCCTGAATACACAGGGACCCTGTACAGTAACCCTCACCCTGCATACACAGGTACCTGTACAGTGACCCTTACCCTGAATACACAGGGACTCTGTACAGTGACACTTACCCTGATACACAGTGACCCTGTACAGTAACCCTTACCCTGAATACACAGAAATCGTGTACAATAAACCTTACCCTGAATACACAGGGACCCTGTACAGTAACCCTTACCCTGAATACAGAGGGACCCTGTACAGTAACCCTTACCCCGAATACACAGGGATCCTGTACAATAACCCTTACCCTGAATACAGAGAGACCGTGTACAGTAACCCTTACCCTGAATACACAGGGACCCTGTACAGTGACCCTTACCCTGAATACACAGGGACCCTTTATAGTAACCCTTACCCTGAATACACAGGTATCCTGTACAATAAACTTTACCCTGAATACACAGGGACCCTGTACAGTAACCCTTACCCTGAATACACAGGGACCCTGTACAGTGACCCTACCCTGAATACACAGGGACCCTGTACAGTGACCCTTACCCTGAATACACAGGGATCTGTACAGTGACCCTTACCCTGAATACACAGGGACACTGTACATTGACCCTTACCCTGAATACACAGGGACACTGTACAGTGACACTTAACCTGAATACGCAGGGACCCTGTAAGAGACCCTTACCCTGAATACACAGGGACCCTGTACAGTAACCCTTACCCTGAATACACAGGGACCTGTACAGTGAACCTTACCCTGAATACACAGGGACCCTGTACAGTGACACTTACCCTGAATACACAGGGTCCCTGTACAGTAACCCTTACCCTGAATACACAGGGAGCTGTACAGTGACTCTTACCCTGAATACACAGGGACCCTGTACAGTGACACTTACCCTGAATACACAGTGACCCTGTACAGTAACCCTTACGCTGAATAGACAGGGATCCTGTACAGTTACCCTTATCCTGAATACACAGGGTCCCTGTACCGTAACCCTTACTCTGAATACACAGGGACCCTGTACTGTAACCCTTACCATGAATACACAGGGACACTGTACAGTGACCCATACCCTGAATATACAGGGACCCTGTACAGTAACCCTTAGCATGAATACACAGGGACACTGTACAGTGATCCATACCCTGAATATACAGGGACCCTGTACAGGGACCCTTACCCTGAATAGACAGGGACCCTGTACAGTAACCCTTACCCTGAATACACAGGGACCCTGTACAGTGACCCTAACCCTGAATACACAGGTAACCATAAAGTGATCCTTGCCCTGAATACACAGGGACCCTGTACAATAAGCCTTTCCCTGAATACACAGGGACCCTGTACAGTGACCCTAACCCTGAATACACAGGTACACTGTACAGTGACCCTTACCCTGAATACACAGGGATCCTGTACAATAACCCTTACCCTGAATAAAGAGAGACCGTGTACAGTGACCCTTACCCTGAATACACAGGGACCCTGTACAGTGACCCTTACCCTGAATACACAGGGACCCTTTATAGTAACCCTTACCCTGAATACACAGGTATCCTGTGCAATAACCTTTACCCTGAATACACAGGGACCCTGTACAGTAACCCTTACCCTGAATACACAGGGAATCTGTACAGTGACCCTACCCTGAATACACAGGGACCCTGTACAGTGACCCTTACCCTGAATACACAGGGATCTGTACAGTGACCCTTACCCTGAATACACAGGGACACTGTAGAGTGACACTTAACCTGAATACGCAGGGACCCTGTAAGCGACCCTTACCCTGAATACACAGGGACCCTGTACAGTAACCCTTACCCTGAATACACAGGGACCTGTACAGTGAACCTTACCCTGAATAAACAGGGACCCTGTACAGTGACACTTACCCTGAATACACAGGGTCCCTGTACAGTAACCCTTACCCTGAATACACAGGGAGCTGTACAGTGACTCTTACCCTGAATACACAGGGACCCTGTACAGTGACACTTAACCAGAATACACAGGGGCCCTGTACAGTAACCCTTACGCTGAATAGACAGGGATCCTGTACAGTGACCCTTACCCTGAATACACAGGGTCCCTGTACCGTAACCCTTACTCTGAATACACAGGGACCCTGTACAGTGACCCTTACCCTGAATACACAAGGATCGTGTACAATAGCCCTTACCCTGAATACACAGGGACCCAGTACAGTAACCCTTACCCTGAATAGACAGGGACCCTGTACAGTGACCCTTAACCTGAATAAACAGGGATCCTGTACAATAACCCTTATTCTGAATACACAGGGACCCTGTACAGTAACCCTTATCCTGAATACACAGGTACCCTGTGCAGTGACCCTTACCCTGAATACACAGAGACCCTGTACAGTAACCCTTACCCTGAATACACAGGGACCCTGTAGAGTGACACTTAACCTGAATACACAGGGAACCTGTAAGCGACCCTTACCCTGAATATACAGGTACCCTGTACAGTGACACTTACCTTGAATACACAGGGACCTGTACTGTGACACATACCCTGAAAACACAGGGACATTGTACAGTGACACTTAACCTGAATACACAGGGACCCTGTAAGCGAACCTTACCGTGAATACATAGGGACCCTGTACAGTAACCCTTACCCTGAATACACAGGGACCTGTACAGTGACCCATACCCTGAATACACAGGGACCCTGTACAGTGACACTTACCCTGAATACACAGGGACCCTGTACAGTAACCCTCACCCTGCATACACAGGTACCTGTACAGTGACCCTTACCCTGAATACACAGGGACTCTGTACAGTGACACTTACCCTGATACACAGTGACCCTGTACAGTAACCCTTACCCTGAATACACAGAAATCGTGTACAATAAACCTTACCCTGAATACACAGGGACCCTGTACAGTAACCCTTACACTGAATACAGAGGGACCCTGTACAGTAACCCTTACCCCGAATACACAGGGATCCTGTACAATAACCCTTACCCTGAATACAGAGAGACCGTGTACAGTAACCCTTACCCTGAATACACAGGGACCCTGTACAGTGACCCTTACCCTGAATACACAGGGACCCTTTATAGTAACCCTTACCCTGAATACACAGGTATCCTGTACAATAAACTTTACCCTGAATACACAGGGACCCTGTACAGTAACCCTTACCCTGAATACACAGGGACCCTGTACAGTGACCTACCCTGAATACACAGGGACCCTGTACAGTGACCCTTACCCTGAATACACAGGGATCTGTACAGTGACCCTTACCCTGAATACACAGGGACACTGTACATTGACCCTTACCCTGAATACACAGGGACACTGTACAGTGACACTTAACCTGAATACGCAGGGACCCTGTAAGAGACCCTTACCCTGAATACACAGGGACCCTGTACAGTAACCCTTACCCTGAATACACAGGGACCTGTACAGTGAACCTTACCCTGAATACACAGGGACCCTGTACAGTGACACTTACCCTGAATACACAGGGTCCCTGTACAGTAACCCTTACCCTGAATACACAGGGAGCTGTACAGTGACTCTTACCCTGAATACACAGGGACCCTGTACAGTGACACTTACCCTGAATACACAGTGACCCTGTACAGTAACCCTTACGCTGAATAGACAGGGATCCTGTACAGTTACCCTTACCCTGAATACACAGGGTCCCTGTACCGTAACCCTTACTCTGAATACACAGGGACCCTGTACTGTAACCCTTACCATGAATACACAGGGACAATGTACAGTGACCCATACCCTGAATATACAGGGACCCTGTACAGTAACCCTTAGCATGAATACACAGGGACACTGTACAGTGATCCATACCCTGAATATACAGGGACCCTGTACAGGGACCCTTACCCTGAATAGACAGGGACCCTTTACAGTAACCCTTACCCTGAATATACAGGGACCCTGTACAGTGACCCTAACCCTGAATACACAGGTAACCATAAAGTGATCCTTGCCCTGAATACACAGGGACCCTGTACAATAAGCCTTTCCCTGAATACACAGGGACCCTGTACAGTGACCCTAACCCTGAATACACAGGTACACTGTACAGTGACCCTTACCCTGAATACACAGGGACCCTGTACAGTGATCCTTACCCTGAATATACAGGGACCCTTTACATTAACCCTTACCCTGAATACACACGGACACTTTACAGTAACCCATACCCTGAATACACAGGGACCCTGTACAGTGACCCTAACCCTGAAAAAACAGGGTCCCTGTACAGTTACCCTTACCCTGAATACACAGGGACCCTGTACAGTAAGCCTTACCCTGAATACACAGGGACACTGTACACTGACACTTACCCTGAATACACAGGGACCGTGTACAGTAACCCTCACCCTGAATACACAGGTACCCTTTACAGTAACTCTTACCCTGAATACACAGGGACCCTCTACAGTAACCCTTACCCTGAATACTCAGGGACACTGTTCACTGACCCTTACCCTGAATACACAGGGACCGTGTACAGTAACCCATACCCTGAATACACAGGGATCCTGTACAATAACCCTTACCCTGAATACACAGGTACCCTGTACAGTAACCCTTACCCTGAATATACAGGGACAATGTACAGTGTTCCTTACCATGAATATACAGGGACCCTGTACAGTAACCCTTACCCTGAATACATAGGGACCCTGTACAGTAACCCTTACCCTGAATACACAGGGACCCTGTACAATGACCCTTACGCTGAATACACATTGATCCTGTACAGTGATCCTTACCCTGAATACACAGGGACTCTGTACAGTAAACCTTACCCTGAATACATAGGGACCCTGTACATTAACCCTTACCCTGAATACACAGGGACCCTGTACAATAACCTTTACCCTGAATACACAGGGACACTGTACAGTTACCCTTACCGTGAATACACAGGTTCCCTGTACCGTAACCCTTACCCTGAATACACAGGGATCCTGTAAGCGACCCTTACCCTGAATACACAGGGACCCTGTACAGTAACCCTTACCTTGAATACACAGGGACCTGTACAGTGACCCTTACCCTGAATACACAGGGACCCTGTACAGTGACACTTACCCTGAATACACAGGGACCCTGTACAGTAACCCTCACCCTGCATACACAGGGACCTGTACAGTGACCCTTACCCTGAATACACAGGGACCCTGTACAGTGAGACTCACCCTGAATATACAGGGACCCTGTACAGTAACCCTTACGCTGAATGCACAGAGATCCAATACAGTGATCCTTACACTGAATACAGAGGGACCCTGTACTGTGACCCTTACCCTGAATACACAGGGATCCTGTACAATTACCCTTACCCTGAATACACAGGTACCCTGTACAGTAACCCTTACCCTGAATACACAGGGACCCTGTACACTGACCCTTTTCCTGAATACACAGGGACCCTTTACAGTAACCCTTACCCTGAATACACAGGGATCCTGTAGAATAAACCTTACCCTGAGTACACAGGGTCCCTTCACAGTAACCCTTACCCTGTACACACAGGGACCCTGTACAGTGACACTTACCCTGAATACACAGGGACCCTGTACAGTAACCCTTACCCTGAATACACAGGGACCCTGTACAGTGACCCTTACCCTGAATACACAGGGATCCTGTACAATAACCCTTACCCTGAATACACAGGGACACTGTACAGTGACCCTTACCCTGAATACACAAGGATCGTGTACAATAGCCCTTACCCTGAATACACAGGGACCCAGTACAGTAACCCTTACCCTGAATAGACAGGGACCCTGTACAGTGACCCTTACTCTGAATAAACAGGGATCCTGTACAATAACCCTTACCCTGAATACACAGGGACCATGTACCGTGACCCTTACCCTGAATACACAAGGATCGTGTACAATAGCACTTACCCTGAATACACAGGGACCCAGTACAGTAACCCTTACCCTGAATAGACAGGGACCCTGTACAGTGACCCTTACCCTGAATAAACAGGGATCCTGTACAATAACCCTTACCCTGAATACACAGGGACCCTGTACAGTAACCCTTACACTGAAAAGACAGGGACCCTGTACAGTGACACTTAACCTGAATACACAGGGACCCTGTAAGCGACCCTTACCCTGAATACACAGGGACCCTGTACAATAACCCTTACCCTGAATAAACAGGGACCCTGTACAGTGACCCTTAACCTGAATACACAGGGATCCTGTACAATAACCCTTACCATGAATACATAGGGACCATTTACAGTGACCCTTACCCTGAATACTCAAGGATCGTGTACAATAGCCCTTACCCTGAATAAACAGGGTCCCAGTACAGTAACCCTTACCCTGAATACACAGGGATCCTGTACAATAAACCTTACCCTGAATACACAGGTACCCTGTACAGTAAATTTTACACTGAATACACACCGACACTGTACAGTGTTCCTTACCATGAATATACAGGGACCCTGTACAGTATCCCTTACCCTGAATACACAGGGACCCTTTACAGTAACCCTTACCCTGAATACACAGGGATCCTGTACAATAAACCTGACCCTGAATACACAGGTACCCTGTACAGTATCCCTTACCCTGAATACACACCGACACTGTACAGTGTTCCTTACCATGAATACACGGGGATCCTGTACAATAACCCTTACCCTGAATACGCAGGGACACTGTACAGTGACCCTTACCCTGAATACACAAGGATCGTGTACAATAGCCCTTACCCTGAATACACAGGGACCCAGTACAGTAACCCTTACCCTGAATAGACAGGCACCCTGTACAGTGACCCTTACCCTGAATAAACAGGCATCCTGTACAATAACCCTTACCCTGAATACACAGATACCCTGTACAGTGACACTTAACCTGAATACACAGGGACCCTGTAAGCGACCCTTACCCTGAATACACAGGGACCCTGTACAATAACCCTTACCCTGAATACACAGGGTCCCTGTACAGTGACCCTTACCCTGAATACCCAGGGATCCTATACAATAACCCTTACCATGAATACACAGGGAACCTGTAGAGTGACCCTTACCCTGAATACTCAAGGATCGTGTACAATAGCCCTTACCCTGAATACACAGGGACCCTGTACAATAACCCTCACCCTGAATACAGAGGGACCCTGTACAGTGACCCTTACCCTGAATACACAGGGATCCTGTACAATAACCCTTACCCTGAATACACAGGGACCCTGTACAGTAACCCTTACCCTGAATACACAGGGACCCTGTACACTGAACCTTTTCCTGAATACACAGGGACCCTTTACAGTAACCCTTACTCTGAATACACAGGGATCCTGTAAAATAAACCTTACCCTGAATACACAGGGACCCTTTACAGTAACCCTTACCCTGAATACACAGGGACCCTGTACAGTGACCCTTACCCTGAATACAGGGACACTGTACAGTAACACTTACCCTGAATACACAGGGACCCTGTACAGTGACCCTTACCCTGAATACACAGGGATCCTGTACAATAACCCTTACCCTGAATACACAGGGACACTGTACAGTGACCCTTAACCTGAATACACAAGGATCGTGTACTATAGCCCTTAGCCTGAATACACAGGGACCCAGTATAGTAACCCTTACCCTGACTAGACAGGGACCCTGTACAGTGACCCTTACCCTGAATAAACAGGGATCCTGTACAATAACCCTTACCCTGAATACACAGGGACCCTGTACAGTGACCCTTACCCTGAATACACAAGGATCGTGTACAATAGCCCTTACCCTGAATACACAGGGACCCAGTACAGTAACCCTTACCCTGAATAGACAGGGACCCTGTACAGTGACCTTTACCCTGAATAAACAGGGATCCTGTACAATAACCCTTACCCTGAATAAACAGGGACCCTGTACAGTAACCCTTACCCTGAAAACACAGGGACCCTTTACAGTGACACTTAACCTGAAAACACATTGACCCTGTAAGCGACACTTACCCTGAATACACAGGGTCCCTGTACAGTAACCCTTACCCTGAATACACAGGGAGCTGTACAGTGACTCTTACCCTGAATACACAGGGACCCTGTAGAGTGACACTTAACCTGAATACACAGGGACCCTGTACAGTAACCCTTACGCTGAATACACAGGGAACCTGTACAGTGACCCTTACCCTGAATACACAGGGTCCCTGTACCGTAAACCTTACCCTTAATACACAGGGATCCTGTGCAATAGCCCTTACCCTGAATACACAGGGACCCTGTATAGTGACCCTAACCCTGAATACACAGTGATCCTGTACAATAACCCTTACCCTGAATAAACAGGGACCATTTACTGTAACCCTTACCATGAATACACAGGGACACTGTACAGTGACCCATACCCTGAATATACAGGGACCCTGTACAGTAACCGTTACCATGAATACACAGGGACACTGTACAGTGACCCATACCCTGAATATACAGGGACCCTGTACAGGGACCCTTACCCTGAATAGACAGGGACCCTGTACAGTAACCCTTACACTGAATACACAGGGACCCTGTACAGTGACCCTAACCCTGAATACACAGGTACCCAGTAAAGTGATCCTTGCCCTGAATACACAGGGACCCTGTACAGTAAGCCTTTCCCTGAATACACAGGGACCCTGTACAGTGACCCTAACCCTGAATACACAGTGATCCTGTACAATAACCCTTACCCTGAATACACAGGTACCCTGTACAGTAACCCTTACCCTGAATACACAGGGACACTGTACAGTGTTCCTTACCATGAATATACAGGGACCCTGTACAGTAACCCTTACCCTGAATACATAGGGACCCTGTACAGTAACCCTTACCCTGAATACACAGGGACCCTGTACAGTGACCCTTACGCTGAATACACATTGATCCTGTACAGTGATCCTTACCCTGAATACACAGGGACTCTGTACAGTAAACCTTACCCTGAATACACAGGGACCCTGTACATTAACCCTTACCCTGAATACACAGGGACCCTGTACAATAACCCTTACCCTGAATACACAGGGACACTGTACAGTTACCCTTACCGTGAATACACAGGTTCCCTGTACCGTAACCCTTACCCTGAATACACAGGGTTCCTGTAAGCGACCCTTACCCTGAATACACAGGGACCCTGTACAGTAACCCTTACCCTGAATACACAGGGATCCTGTACAGTGACCCTTACCCTGAATACACAGGGACCCTGTACAGTGACACTTAACCTGAATACACAGGGACCCTGTACAGTAACCCTTACGCTGAATACACAGGGAACCTGTATAGTGACCCTTACCCTGAATACACAGGGTCCCTGTACCGTAACCCTTACCCTGAATACACAGGGATCCTGTGCAATAGCCCTTACCCTGAATACACAGGGACCCTGTATAGTGACCCTAACCATGAATACACAGGGATCCTGTACAATAACCCTTACCGTGAATAAACAGGGACCCTGTACTGTAACCCTTACCATGAATACACAGGGACACTGTACAGTGACCCATACCCTGAATATACAGGGACCCTGTACAGTAACCCTTACCATGAATACACAGGGACACTGTACAGTGACCCATACCCTGAATATACAGGGACCCTGTACAGGGACCCTTACCCTGAATAGACAGGGACCCTGTACAGTAACCCTTACACTGAATACACAGGGACCCTGTACAGTGATCCTAATCCTGAATACACAGGTACCCAGTAAAGTGATCCTTGCCCTGAATACACAGGGACCCTGTACTGTAACCCTTACCATGAATACACAGGGACACTGTACAGTGACCCATACCCTGAATATACAGGGACCCTGTACACTAACCCTTACCATGAATACACAGGGACACTGTACAGTGACCCATACCCTGAATATACAGGGACCCTGTACAGGGACCCTTACCCTGAATAGACAGGGACCCTGTACAGTAACCCTTACACTGAATACACAGGGACCCTGTACAGTGATCCTAATCCTGAATACACAGGTACCCAGTAAAGTGATCCTTGCCCTGAATACACAGGGACCCTGTACAGTAAGCCTTTCCCTGAATACACAGGGTCCCTGTACAGTGACCATAACCCTGAATACACAGGTACCCTGTACAGTGACCCTTACGCTGAATACACAGGGACCCTGTACAGTGATCCTTACCCTGAATATACAGGGACCCTTTACATTAACCCTTACCCTGTATACACACGGACACTTTACAGTAACCCATACCCTGAATACACAGGGACCCTGTACATTGACCCTAACCCTGAATAAACAGGGACACTGTACAGTTACCCTTACCCTGAATACACAGGGACCCTGTACAGTAAGCCTTACCCTGAATACACAGGGACACTGTACACTGACACTTACCCTGAATACACAGGGACCGTGTACAGTAACCCTCACCCTGAATACACAGGTACCCTTTACAGTAACTCTTACCCTGAATACACAGGTACCCTGTACAGTAACCCTTACCCTGAATACACAGGGACACTGTACAGTGTTCCTTACCATGAATATACAGGGACCCTGTACAGTAACCCTTACCCTGAATACATAGGGACCCTGTACAGTAACCCTTACCCTGAATACACAGGGACCCTGTACAGTGACCCTTACGCTGAATACACATTGATCCTGTACAGTGATCCTTACCCTGAATACACAGGGACTCTGTACAGTAAACCTTACCCTGAATACACAGGGACCCTGTACATTAACCCTTACCCTGAATACACAGGGACCCTGTACAATAACCCTTACCCTGAATACACAGGGACACTGTACAGTTACCCTTACCGTGAATTCACAGGTTCCCTGTACCGTAACCCTTACCCTGAATACACAGGGTTCCTGTAAGCGACCCTTACCCTGAATACACAGGGACCCTGTACAGTAACCCTTACCCTGAATACACAGGGATCCTGTACAGTGACCCTTACCCTGAATACACAGGGACCCTGTACAGTGACACTTAACCTGAATACACAGGGACCCTGTACAGTAACCCTTACGCTGAGTACACAGGGAACCTGTATAGTGACCCTTACCCTGAATACACAGGGTCCCTGTACCGTAACCCTTACCCTGAATACACAGGGATCCTGTGCAATAGCCCTCACCCTGAATACACAGGGACCCTGTATAGTGACCCTAACCATGAATACACAGGGATCCTGTACAATAACCCTTACCCTGAATAAACAGGGACCCTGTACTGTAACCCTTACCATGAATACACAGGGACACTGTACAGTGACCCATACCCTGAATATACAGGGACCCTGTACAGTAACCCTTACCATGAATACACAGGGACACTGTACAGTGACCCATACCCTGAATATACAGGGACCCTGTACAGGGACCCTTACCCTGAATAGACAGGGACCCTGTACAGTAACCCTTACACTGAATACACAGGGACCCTGTACAGTGATCCTAATCCTGAATACACAGGTACCCAGTAAAGTGATCCTTGCCCTGAATACACAGGGACCCTGTACAGTAAGCCTTTCCCTGAATACACAGGGTCCCTGTACAGTGACCATAACCCTGAATACACAGGTACCCTGTACAGTGACCCTTACGCTGAATACACAGGGACCCTGTACAGTGATCCTTACCCTGAATATACAGGGACCCTTTACATTAACCCTTACCCTGTATACACACGGACACTTTACAGTAACCCATACCCTGAATACACAGGGACCCTGTACATTGACCCTAACCCTGAATAAACAGGGACACTGTACAGTTACCCTTACCCTGAATACACAGGGACCCTGTACAGTAAGCCTTACCCTGAATACACAGGGACACTGTACACTGACACTTACCCTGAATACACAGGGACCGTGTACAGTAACCCTCACCCTGAATACACAGGTACCCTTTACAGTAACTCTTACCGTGAATACACAGGGACCCTCTACAGTAACCCTTACCCTGAATACACAGGGACACTGTTCACTGACCCTTACCCTGAATACACAGGGACCGTGTACAGTAACCCATACCCTGAATACACAGGGACCCTGTACAATAACCCTTACCCTGAATACACAGCGACTCTGTACAGTAACCTTACCCTGAATACACATGGACCCTGTGCAGTAACCCTTACCCTGAATACACAGGGACTCTGTACAGTAAACCTTACCCTGAATACACAAGGTCCCTGTACAGTAACCCTTACCCTGAATACACAGGGACCCTGTACAATAACCCTTACCCGGATTACACATGGACACTGTACAGTGACCCTTACCCTAAATACACAGGGTCCCTCTACCGTAACCCTTACCCTGAATACACAGGGATCCTGTACAGTAACCCTTACCATGAATATACAGCGACCCTGTACAGTGACCCTTACGCTGAATGCACAGAGATCCTGTACAGTGATCCTTACCCTGAATACACAGGGACTCTGTACAGTAAACCTTACCCTGAATACACAGTGACCCTGTACATTAACCCTTACCCTGAATACACAGGGTCCCTGTACCGTAACCCTTTCCCTGAATACACAGGGATCCTGTACAATAGCCCTTACGCTGAATACACAGGGACCCTGTACAGTAACCCTTACCCTGAATACACAGGGACCCTGTACAGGTACCCTTACCCTGAATACACAGGGACCCTGTACAGTAAGCCTTACCCTGAATACACAGGGACACTGTACACTGACACTTACCCTGAATACACAGTGACCGTGTACAGTAACCCTCACCCTGAATACACAGGTACCCTTTACAGTAACTCTTACCGTGAATACACAGGGACCCTCTACAGTAACCCTTACCCTGAATACACAGGGACACTGTTCACTGACCCTTACCTGAATACACAGGGACCGTGTACAGTAACCCATACCCTGAATACACAGGGACCCTGTACAATAACCCTTACCCTGAATACACAGCGACTCTGTACAGTAACCCTTACCCTGAATACACATGGACCCTGTGCAGTTACCCTTACCCTGAATACACAGGGACTCTGTACAGTAAACCTTACCCTGAATACACAGGGTCCCTGTACAGTAACCCTTACCCTGAATACACAGGGACCCTGTACAATAACCCTTACCCGGATTACACATGGACACTGTACAGTGACCCTTACCCTAAATACACAGGGTCCCTCTACCGTAACCCTTACCCTGAATACACAGGGATCCTGTACAATAGCCCTTACGCTGAATGCACAGGGACCCTGTACAGTAACCCTTACCCTGAATAAACAGGGACACTGTACAGTGACCCTTACCCTGAATACACAGGGATCCTGTACAATAACCCTTACCCTGAATACACAGGGACCCTGTACAGTGACCCTAACCCTGAATACACAGGGACACTGTACAGTGTTCCTTACCATGAATATACAGGGACCCTGTACAGTGACCCTTACGCTGAATACACAGGGATCCTGTACAGTGATCCTTACCCTGAATACACAGGGACTCTGTACAGTAAACCTTACCCTGAATACACAGTGACCCTGTACATTAACCCTTACCCTGAATACACAGGGTCCCTGTACCGTAACCCTTTCCCTGAATACACAGGGATCCTGTACAATAGCCCTTACGCTGAATACACAGGGACCCTGTACAGTAACCCTTACCCTGAATACACAGGGACCCTGTACAGGTACCCTTACCCTGAATACAAAGGGATCCTGTACAATAACCCTTACCCTGAATACACAGGGACCCTGTACAGTGACCCTAACCCTGAATACACAGGGATCTTGTACAATAACCCTTACCCTGAATACACAGGTACCCTGTACAGTAACCCTTACCCTGAATACACAGGGGCACTCTACAGTGTTCCTTACCATGAATACACAGGGACCCTGTACAGTAACCCTTACCCTGAATACATAGGGACCCTGTACAGTAACCCTTACCCTGAATACACAGGGACCCTGTACAGTGACCCTTACGCTGAATACACATTGATCCTGTACAGTGATCCTTACCCTGAATACACAGGGACTCTGTACAGTAAATCTTACCCTGAATACACAGGGACCCTGTACATTAACCCTTACCCTGAATACACAGGGACCCTGTACAATAACCCTTACCCTGAATACACAGGGACCGTGTACAGTAACCCATACCCTGAATACACAGGGACCCTGTACAATAACCCTTACCCTGAATACACAGCGACTCTGTACAGTAACCCTTACCCTGAATACACATGGACCCTGTGCAGTAACCCTTACCCTGAATACACAGGGACTCTGTACAGTAAACCTTACCCTGAATACACAAGGTCCCTGTACAGTAACCCTTACCCTGAATACACAGGGACCCTGTACAATAACCCTTACCCGGATTACACATGGACACTGTACAGTGACCCTTACCCTAAATACACAGGGTCCCTCTACCGTAACCCTTACCCTGAATACACAGGGATCCTGTACAATAGCCCTTACGCTGAATGCACAGGGACCCTGTACAGTAACCCTTACCCTGAATACACAGGGACCCTGTACAGTGACCCTTACCCTGAATACACAGGGATCCTGTACAATAACCCTTACCCTGAATACACAGGGACCCTGTACAGTGACCCTTACCCTAAATACACAGGGTCCCTCTACCGTAACCCTTACCCTGAATACACAGGGATCCTGTACAATAGCCCTTACGCTGAATGCACAGGGACCCTGTACAGTAACCCTTACCCTGAATACACAGGGACCCTGTACAGTGACCCTTACCCTGAATACACAGGGATCCTGTACAATAACCCTTACCCTGAATACACAGGGACCCTGTACAGTGACCCTAACCCTGAATACACAGGGACACTGTACAGTGTTCCTTACCATGAATATACAGCGACCCTGTACAGTGACCCTTACGCTGAATGCACAGAGATCCTGTACAGTGATCCTTACCCTGAATACACAGGGACTCTGTACAGTAAACCTTACCCTGAATACACAGTGACCCTGTACATTAACCCTTACCCTGAATACACAGGGTCCCTGTACCGTAACCCTTTCCCTGAATACACAGGGATCCTGTACAATAGCCCTTACGCTGAATACACAGGGACCCTGTACAGTAACCCTTACCCTGAATACACAGGGACCCTGTACAGGTACCCTTACCCTGAATACACAGGGACCCTGTACAGTAAGCCTTACCCTGAATACACAGGGACACTGTACACTGACACTTACCCTGAATACACAGGGACCGTGTACAGTAACCCTCACCCTGAATACACAGGTACCCTTTACAGTAACTCTTACCGTGAATACACAGGGACCCTCTACAGTAACCCTTACCCTGAATACACAGGGACACTGTTCACTGACCCTTACCCTGAATACACAGGGACCGTGTACAGTAACCCATACCCTGAATACACAGGGACCCTGTACAATAACCCTTACCCTGAATACACAGCGACTCTGTACAGTAACCCTTACCCTGAATACACATGGACCCTGTGCAGTTACCCTTACCCTGAATACACAGGGACTCTGTACAGTAAACCTTACCCTGAATACACAGGGTCCCTGTACAGTAACCCTTACCCTGAATACACAGGGACCCTGTACAATAACCCTTACCCGGATTACACATGGACACTGTACAGTGACCCTTACCCTAAATACACAGGGTCCCTCTACCGTAACCCTTACCCTGAATACACAGGGATCCTGTACAATAGCCCTTACGCTGAATGCACAGGGACCCTGTACAGTAACCCTTACCCTGAATACACAGGGACCCTGTACAGTGACCCTTACCCTGAATACACAGGGATCCTGTACAATAACCCTTACCCTGAATACACAGGGACCCTGTACAGTGACCCTAACCCTGAATACACAGGGACACTGTACAGTGTTCCTTACCATGAATATACAGGGACCCTGTACAGTGACCCTTACGCTGAATACACAGGGATCCTGTACAGTGATCATTACCCTGAATACACAGGGACTCTGTACAGTAAACCTTACCCTGAATACACAGTGACCCTGTACATTAACCCTTACCCTGAAAACACAGGGTCCCTGTACCGTAACCCTTTCCCTGAATACACAGGGATCCTGTACAATAGCCCTTACGCTGAATACACAGGGACCCTGTACAGTAACCCTTACCCTGAATACACAGGGACCCTGTACAGGTACCCTTACCCTGAATACAAAGGGATCCTGTACAATAACCCTTACCCTGAATACACAGGGACCCTGTACAGTGACCCTAACCCTGAATACACAGGGATCTTGTACAATAACCCTTACCCTGAATACACAGGTACCCTGTACAGTAACCCTTACCCTGAATACACAGGGGCACTCTACAGTGTTCCTTACCATGAATACACAGGGACCCTGTACAGTAACCCTTACCCTGAATACATAGGGACCCTGTACAGTAACCTTTACCCTGAATACACAGGGACCCTGTACAGTGACCCTTACGCTGAATACACATTGATCCTGTACAGTGATCCTTACCCTGAATACACAGGGACTCTGTACAGTAAACCTTACCCTGAATACACAGGGACCCTGTACATTAACCCTTACCCTGAATACACAGGGACCCTGTACAATAACCCTTACCCTGAATACACAGGGACACTGTACAGTTACCCTTACCGTGAATACACAGGTTCCCTGTACAGTAACCCTTACCCTGAATACACAGGGATCCTGTAAGCGACCCTTACCCTGAATACACAGGGACCCTGTATAGTGACCCTAACCCTGAATACACAGGGATCCTGTACAATAACCCTTACCCTGAATAAACAGGGACCCTGTACTGTAACCCTTACCATGAATACACAGGGACACTGTACAGTGACCCATACCCTGAATATACAGGGACCCTGTACAGTAACCCTTACCATGAATACACAGGGACACTGTACAGTGACCCATACCCTGAATATACAGGGACCCTGTACAGGGACCCTTACGCTGAATAGACTTGGACCCTGTACAGTAACCCTTACACTGAATACACAGGGACCCTGTACAGTGACCCTAACCCTGAATACACAGGTACCCTGTACAGTGACCCTTACCCTGAATACACAGGGACCCTGTACAGTGATCCTTACCCTGAATATACAGGGACCCTTTACATTAACCCTTACCCTGTATACACACGGACACTTTACAGTAACCCATACCCTGAATACACAGGGACCCTGTACATTGACCCTAACCCTGAATAAACAGGGACCCTGTACATTTACCCTTACCCTGAATACACAGGGACCCTGTACAGTAAGCCTTACCCTGAATACACAGGGACACTGTACACTGACACTTACCCTGGATACACAGGGACCGTGTACAGTAACCCTCACCCTGAATACACAGGTACCCTTTACAGTAACTCTTACCCTGAATACACAGGGACCCTCTACAGTAAACCTTACCCTGAATACACAGGGACACTGTTCACTGACCCTTACCCTGAATACACAGGGACCGTGTACAGTAACCCATACCCTGAATACACAGGGACCCTGTACAATAACCCTTACCCTGAATACACAGCGACTCTGTACAGTAACCCTTACTCTGAATACACATGGACCCTGTGCAGTAACCCTAACCCTGAATACACAGGGACTCTGAACAGTAAACCTTACCCTGAATACACAGGGTCCAAGTACAGTAACCCTTACCCTGAATATACAGGGACCCTGTACAATAACCGTTACCCGGATTACACAGGGACACTGTACAGTGACCCTTACCCTGAATACACAGGGTCCCTCTACCGTAACCCTTACCCTGAATACACAGGGATCCTGTACAATAGCCCTTACGCTGAATACACAGGGACCCTGTACAGTAACCCTTACCCTGAATACACAGGGACCCTGTACAGTGACCCTTACCCTGAATACACAGGGATCCTGTACAATAACCCTTACCCTGAATACACAGGGACCCTGTACAGTGACCCTAACCCTGAATACACAGGGACACTGTACAGTGTTCCTTACCATGAATATACAGGGACCCTGTACAGTGACCATTAAGCTGAATACACAGGGATCCTGTACAGTGATCCTTACCCTGAATACACAGGGACTCTGTACAGTAAACCTTACCCTGAATACACAGGGACCCTGTACATTAACCCTTACCATGAATACACAGGTCCCTGTACCGTAACCCTTACCCTGAATACACAGGGATCCTGTACAATAGCCCTTACGCTGAAAACACAGGGACACTGTACAGTAAGCCTTACCCTGAATACACAGGGACCCTGTACAGGTACCCTTACCCTGAATACACAGGGATCCTGTACAATAACCCTTACCCTGAATACACAGGGACCCTGTACAGTGACCCTAACCCTGAATACACAGGGATCCTGTACAATAACCCTTACCCTGAATACACAGGTACCCTGTACAGTAAACCTTACCCTGAATACACAGGGACACTGTACAGTGTTCCTTACCATGAATATACAGGGACCCTGTACAGTAACCCTTACCCTGAATACATAGGGACCCTGTACAGTAACCCTTACCCTGAATACACAGGGACCCTGTACAGTGACCCTTACGCTGAATACACATTGATCCTGTACAGTGATCCTTACCCTGAATACACAGGGACTCTTTACAGTAAACCTTACCCTGAATAAACAGGGACCCTGTACATTAACCCTTACCTTGAATACACAGGGACCCTGTACAATAACCCTTACCCTGAATACACAGGGACACTGTACAGTTACCCTTACCGTGAATACACAGGTTCCCTGTACCTTAACCCTTACCCTGAATACACAGGGATCCTGTAAGCGACCCTTACCCTGAATACACAGGGACCCTGTACAGTAACCCTTACCCTGAATACACAGGGACCTGTACAGTGACACTTACCCTGAATATACAGGGACCCTGTACAGTGACACTTACCCTGAATACACAGGGACCCTTTACAGTAACCCTCACCCTGCATACACAGGGACCTGTACAGTGACCCTTACCCTGAATACACAGGGACCCTGTACAGTGAGACTTACCCTGAATATACAGGGACCCTGTACAGTAACCCTTACGCTGAATGCACAGAGATCCTGTACAGTGATCCTTACACTGAATACAGAGGGACCCTGTACTGTGACCCTTACCCTGAATACACAGGGATCCTGTACAATTACCCTTACCCTGAATACACAGGGACCCTGTACAGTAACCCTTACCCTGAATACACAGGGACTCTGTACACTGACCCTTTTCCTGAATACACAGGGACCCTTTACAGTAACCCTTACCCTGAATACACAGGGATCCTGTAGAATAAACCTTACCCTGAATACACAGGGACCCTTCACAGTAACCCTTACCCTGTATACACAGGGAACCTGTACAGTGACCCTTACCCTGAATACACAGGGACCCTGTACATTAACCCTTACCCTGAATACACAGGGACCCTGTACAGTGAACCTTACCCTGAATACACAGGGATCCTGTACAATAACCCTTACCCTGAATACACAGGGACACCGAACAGTGACCCTTACCCTGAATACACATGCATCGTGTACAATAGCCCTTACCCTGAATACACAGGGACCCAGTACAGTAACCCTTACCCTGAATAGACAGGGACCCTGTACAGTGACCCTTACCCTGAATAAACAGGGATCCTGTACAATAACCCTTACCCTGAATACACAGGGACCCTGTACCGTGAACCTTACCCTGAATACACAAGGATCGTGTACAATAGCCCTTACCCTGAATACACAGGGACCCAGTACAGTAAATCTTACCCTGAATAGACAGGGACCCTGTACAGTGACCCTTACCCTGAATAAACAGGGATCCTGTACAATAACCCTTACCCTGAATACACAGGGACCCTGTACAGTAACCCTTACACTGAAAAGACAGGGACCCTGTACAGTGACACTTAACCTGAATACACAGGGACCCTGTAAGCGACCCTTACCCTGAATACACTGGGACCCTGTACAATAACCCTTACCCTGAATAAACAGGGACCATGTACAGTAACCCTTACCCTGAATACACAGTGACCCTGTACAGTGACCCTTACCCTGAATACACAGGGACCATGTACAGTAACCCTTACCCTGAATACACAGGGACCCTGTACAGTGACCCTTACCCTGAATACACGGGGATCCTGTACAATAACCCTTACCCTGAATACGCAGGGACACTGTACAGTGACACTTACCCTGAATACACAAGGATCGTGTACAATAGCCCTTATCCTGAACACACAGGGACCCAGTACAGTAACCCTTACCCTGAATAGACAGGCACCCTGTACAGTGACCCTTACCCTGAATAAAAAGGCATCCTGTACAATAACCCTTACCCTGAATACACAGGGACCCTGTACAGTGACCCTTACCCTGAATACACAAGGATCGTTTACAATAGCCCTTACCCTGAATACTCAGGGACCCAGTACAGTAACCCTTACCCTGAATAGACAGGGACACTATACAGTGACTCTTACCCTGAATAAACAGGGATCATGTACAATAACCCTTACCCTGAATACACAGGGACCCTGTACAGTAACCCTTACCCTGAATACACAGGGACCTGTACAGTGACACTTACCCTGAATACACAGGGACCCTGTACAGTGACACTTACCCTGAATACACAGGGACCCTGTACAGTAACCCTCACCCTGCATACACAGGGACCTGTACAGTGACCCTTACCCTGAACACACAGGGACCCTGTACAGTGAGACTTACCCTGAATATACAGGGACCCTGTACAGTAACCCTTACGCTGAATGCACAGAGATCCTGTACAGTGATCCTTACACTGAATACAGAGGGACCCTGTACTGTGACCCTTACCCTGAATACACAGGGATCCTCTACAATTACCCTTACCTCGAATACACAGGGACCCTGTACAGTAACCCTTACCCTGAATACACAGGGACTCTGTACACTGACCCTTTTTCTGAATACACAGGGACCCTTTACAGTAACCCTTACCCTGAATACACAGGGATCCTGTAGAATAAACCTTACCCTGAATACACAGGGACCCTTCACAGTAACCCTTACCCTGTATACACAGGGACACTGTACAGTGACCCTTACCCTGAATACACAGGGACCCTGTACAGTAACCCTTACCCTGAATACACAGGGACCCTGTACAGTGACCCTTACCCTGAATACACAGGGATCCTGTACAATAACCCTTACCCTGAATACACAGGGACACTGTACAGTGACCCTTACCCTGAATACACAAGCATCGTGTACAATAGCCCTTACCCTGAATACACAGGGACCCAGTACAGTAACCCTTACCCTGAATAGACAGGGACCCTGTACAGTGACCCTTACCCTGAATAAACAGGGATCCTGTACAATAACCCTTACCCTGAATACACAGGGACCCTGTACCGTGATCCTTACCCTGAATACACAAGGATCGTGTACAATAGCCCTTACCCTGAATACACAGGGACCCAGTACAGTAAACCTTACCCTGAATAGACAGGGACCCTGTACAGTGACCCTTACCCTGAATAAACAGGGATCCTGTACAATAACCCTTACCCTGAATACACAGGGACCCTGTACAGTAACCCTTACACTGAAAAGACAGGGACCCTGTACAGTGACACTTAACCTGAATACACAGGGACCCTGTTAGCGACCCTTACCCTGAATACACAGGGACCCTGTACAATAACCCTTACCCTGAATAAACAGGGACCATGTACAGTAACCCTTACCCTGAATACACAGTGACCCTGTACAGTGACCCTTACCCTTAATACACAGGGACCATGTACAGTAACCCTTACCCTGAATACACAGGGACCCTGTACAGTGACCCTTACCCTGAATACACGGGGATCCTGTACAATAACCCTTACCCTGAATACGCAGGGACACTGTACAGTGACACTTACCCTGAATACACAAGGATCGTGTACAATAGCCCTTACCCTGAACACACAGGAACCCAGTACAGTAACCCTTACCCTGAATAGACAGGCACCCTGTACAGTGACCCTTACCCTGAATACACAAGGATCGTGTACAATAGCCCTTACCCTGAATACTCAGGGACCCAGTACAGTAACCCTTACCCTGAATAGACAGGGACCCTATACAGTGACTCTTACCCTGAATAAACAGGGATCATGTACAATAACCCTTACCCTGAATACACAGGGACCCTGTACAGTAACCCTTACCCTGAAAACACAGATACCCTGGACAGTGACACTTAACCTGAATACACAGGGACCCTGTAAGCGACCCTTACTCTGAATACACAGGGACCCTGTACAATAACCCTTACCCTGAATACACAGGGACCCTGTACAGTGACCCTTACCCTGAATACACAGGGACCCTTTACAGTAACCCTTACCCTGAATACACAGGGACCCTGTACAGTGACCCTTACCCTGAATACACAAGGATCGTGTACTATAACCCTTACCCTGAATACACAGGGACCCTGTACAGTGACCCTTACCCTGAATACACAGGGACCCTTTACAGTAACCCTTACCCTGAATACACAGGGACCCTGTACAGTGACCCTTACCCTGAATACACAAGGATCGTGTACTATAGCCCTTAGCCTGAATACACAGGGACCCAGTACAGTAACCCTTACCCTGACTAGACAGGGACCCTGTACAGTGACCCTTACCCTGAATAAACAGGGATCCTGTACAATAACCCTTACCCTGAATACACAGGGACCCTGTACAGTGACCCTTACCCTGAATACACAAGGATCGTGTACAATAGCCCTTACCCTGAATATACAGGGACCCAGTACAGTAACCCTTACCCTGAATAGACAGGGACCCTGTACAGTGACCTTTACCCTGAATAAACAGGGATCCTGTACAATAACCCTTACCCTGAATAAACAGGGACCCTGTACAGTAACTCTTACCCTGAAAACACAGGGACCCTTTACAGTGAGACTTAACCTGAATACACAGGGACCCTGTAAGCGACACTTACCTTGAATACACAAGGATCGTGTACAATTGGCCTTACCCTGAATACACAGGGACCCAGTACAGTGACCCTTACCCTGAATAAACAGGGATCCTGTACAATTACCCTTACCCTGAGTACACAGGGACCCTTTACAGTAACCCTTACCCTGAAAACACAGGGTCCCTGTACAGTAATCCTTACCCTGAATACACAGGTACGCTGTGCAGTGACCCTTACCCTGAATACACAGGGACCTATACAGTGTCACTTAACCTGAATACACAGGGACCCTGTAAGAGACCCTTACCCTGAATACACAGGGACCCTGTACAGTGACCATTACCTTGAATACAGAGGGACCTGTACTGTGACACTTACACTGAATACACAGGGACACTGTACAGTGACACTTAACCTGAATACACAGGGACCCTGTACAGTGACAGTTACCCTAAATACACAGGGACCCTGTAAAGTAACTCTCACCCTGCATACACAGGGACCTGTACAGTGAACCTTACCCTGAATACACAGGGTCCCTGTACAGTGACACTTACCCTGAATACACAGGGACCCTGTACAGTAAACCTTACCCTGAATACACAGGAATCCTGTACAATAACCCTTACCCTGAATACACAGGGACCCTGTACAGTAACCCTTACCCTGAATACAGAGGGACCCTGTAAAGTGACCCTAACCCTGAATACACAGGTACCAAGTAAAGTGATCCTTATCCTGAATACACAGGGACCCTGTACAGTAAGCCTTTCCCTGAATACACAGGGACCCTGTATAGTGACCCTTACCCTGAATAAACAGGGACACTGTACAGCAACCCTTACCCTGATTACACAGGTTCCCTATACAGTGACCCTTACCCTGAATAGACAGGGACCCTGTACAGTAACGCTTACCCTGAATACACAGGGACCCTGTACACTGACCCTTTTCCTGAATACACAGGGACCCTTTAGAGTAACCCTTACCCTGAATACACAGGGATCCTGTACAATAAACCTTACCCTGAATACACAGGGAACCTTTACAGTAACCCTTACCCTGAATACACAGGGACCCTGTACAGTGACCCTTACCCTGAATACACAGGGACCCTGTACAGTAACCCTTACCCTGAATACACAGGGACCCTGTACAGTGACCCTTACCCTGAATACACAGGGATCCTGTACAATAACCCTTACCCTGAATACACAGGGATCCTGTACAGTAACCCTTACACTGAAAAGACAGGGACCCTGTACAGTGACACTTAACCTGAATACACAGGGACCCTGTAAGCGACCCTTACCCTGAATACACAGGTACCCTGTACAATAACCCTTACCCTGAATAAGCAGAGACCCTGTACAGTGACCCTTACCCTGAATACACAGGGATCCGGTACAATAACCCTTACCATGAATACACAGGGACCCTGTACAGTGACCCTTACCCTGAATACTCAAGGATCGTGTACAATAGCCCTTACCCTGAATACACAGGGACCCAGTACAGTGAGACCTACCCTGAATACACAGGGACCCTGTACAGTAACCCTTACGCTGAATGCACAGGGATCCTGTACAGTGATCCTTACCCTGAATACAGAGGGACCCTGTACAGTGACCCTTACCCTGAATACACAGGGATCCTGTACAATAACCCTTACCCTGAATACACAGGGACCCTGTACAGTAACCCTTACCCTGAATACACAGGGACCCTGTACACTGACCCTTTTCCTGAATACACAGGGACGCTTTACAGTAAACCTTACCCTGAATACACAGGGATCCTGTACAATAAACCTTACCCTGAATACACAGGGACCCTGTACAGTGACACTTACCCTGAATACACAGGGACCCTGTACAGTAACCCTTACCCTGAATACACAGGAATCCTGTACAATAACCCTTACCCTGAATACACAGGGACCCTGTACAGTAACCCTTACCCTGAATACAGAGGGACCCTGTACAGTGACCCTAACCCTGAATACACAGGTTATCCAGTAAAGTGACACTAACCCTGAATACACAGGTACCATGTACAGTGACCCTTACCCTGAATACACAGGGACCCTGTACAGTGATCCTTACCCTGAATATACAGGGACCGTTTACATTAACCCTTACCCTGAATACACACGGACACTTTACAGTAACCCATACCCTGAATACACAGGGACCCTGTACAGTGACTCTAACCCTGAATAAACAGGGATCCTGTACAGTGACCCTTACCCTGAATACACAGGGACCCTGTACAGTAACCCTTACCCTGAATACACAGGGACACTGTACACTGTCACTTACCCTGAATACACAGGGACCGTGTACAGTAACCTTTACCCTGAATACACAGGTACCCTTTACAGTAACCCTAACCCTGAATACACAGGGACCCTGTACAGTAACCCTTATCCTGAATACACAGGGACACTGTTCACTGACCCTTACCCTGAATACACAGGGACCGTGTACAGTAACCCATACCCTGAATACACAGGGACCCTGTACAGTAACCCTTACCCTGAATATACAGTTGACTCTGTACAGTAACCCTTACCCTGAATACACATGGACCCTGTGCAGTAACCCTTACCCTGAATACACAGGGACTCTGTACAGTAAACCTTACCCTGAATACACAGGGTCCCTGTACAGTAACCCTTACCCTGAATACACAGGGACCCTTTACAATAACCCTTACCCGGACTACACAGGGACACTGTACAGTGACCTTTACCCTGAATACACAGGGTCCCTGTACCTTAACCCTTACCCTGAATACACAGGGATCCTGTACAATAGTCTTACGCTGAATAAACAGGGACCCTGTACAGTAATCCTTACCCTGAATACACAGGGACCCTGTACAGTGACCCTTACCCTGAATACACAGGGATCCTGAACAATAACCCTTACCCTGAATACACAGGGACCCTGTACAGTGACCCTAACCCTGAATACACAGGGATCCTGTACAATAACCCTTACCCTGAATACACAGGGACTCTGTACAGTAAACCTTACCCTGAATACACAGGGACCCTGTACATTAACCCTTACCTTGAATACACAGGGACCCTGTACAATAACCCTTACCCTGAATACACAGGGACACTGTACAGTTACCCTTACCGTGAATACACAGGTTCCCTGTACTGTAACCCTTACCCTGAATACACAGGGATCCTGTAAGCGACCCTTACCCTGAATACACAGGGACCCTGTACAGTAACCCTTACCCTGAATACACAGGGACCTGTACAGTGACCCTTACCCTGAATACACAGGGACCCTGTACAGTGACACTTAACCTGAATACACATAGACCCTGTACAGTAACCCTTACGCTGAATACACAGGGAACCTGTACAGTGACCCTTACCCTGAATACACAGGGTCCCTGTACCGTAACCCTTACCCTGAATACACAGGGATCCTGTCCAATAGCCCTTACCCTGAATACACAGGGACCCTGTATAGTGACCCTAACCCTGAATACACAGGGATCCTGTACAATAACCCTTACCCTGAATAAACAGGGACCCTGTACTGTAACCCTTACCATGAATACACAGGGACACTGTACAGTGACCCATACCCTGAATATACAGGGACCCTGTACAGTAACCCTTACCATGAATACACAGGGACATTGTAAAGTGACCCATACCCTGAATATACAGGGACCCTGTACAGGGACCCTTACCCTGAATAGACAGGGACCCTGTACAGTAACCCTTACACTGAATACACAGGGACCCTGTACAGTGACCCTAACCCTGAATACACAGGTACCCAGTAAAGTGATCCTTGCCCTGAATACACAGGGACCCTGTACAGTAAGCCTTTCCCTGAATACACAGGGACCCTGTACAGTGACCCTAACCCTGAATACACAGGTACCCTGTACAGTGACCCTTACCCTGAATACACAGGGACCCTGTACAGTGATCCTTACCCTGAATATACAGGGACCCTTTACATTAACCCTTACCCTGTATACACACGGACACTTTACAGTAACCCATACCCTGAATACACAGGGACCCTGTACAGTGACCCTAACCCTGAATAAACAGGAACCCTGTACATTTACCCTTACCCTGAATACACAGGGACCCTGTACAGTAAGCCTTACCCTGAATACACTGGGACACTATACACTGACACTTACCCTGGATACACAGGGACCGTGTACAGTAACCCTCACCCTGAATACACAGGTACCCTTTACAGTAACTCTTACCCTGAATACACAGGGACCCTCTACAGTAACCCTTACCCTGATTACACAGGGACACTGTTCACTGACCCTTACCCTGAATACACAGGGACCGTGTACAGTAACCCATACCCTGAATACACAGGGACCCTGTACAATAACCCTTACCCTGAATACACAGCGACTCTGTACAGTAACCCTTACCCTGAATACACATGGACCCTGTGCAGTAACCCTTACCCTGAATACACAGGGACTCTGAACAGTAAACCTTACCCTGAATACACAGGGTCCCTGTACAGTAACCCTTACCCTGAATACACAGGGGCCCTGTACAATAACCGTTACCCGGATTACACAGGGACACTGTACAGTGACCCTTACCCTGAATACACAGGGTCCCTCTACCGTAACCCTTACCCTGAATACACAGGGATCCTGTACAATAGCCCTTACGCTGAATACACAGGGACCCTGTACAGTAACTCTTACCCTGAATACACAGGGACCCTGTACAGTGACCCTTACCCTGAATACACAGGGATCCTGTACATTAACCCTTACCCTGAATACACAGGGACCCTGTACAGTGACCCTAACCCTGAATACACAGGGACACTGTACAGTGTTCCTTACCATGAATATACAGGGACCCTGTACAGTGACCCTTAAGCTGAATACACAGGGATCCTGTACAGTGATCCTTACCCTGAATACACAGGGACTCTGTACAGTAAACCTTACCCTGAATACACAGGGACCCTGTACATTAACCCTTACCCTGAATACACAGGGTCGCTGTACCGTAACCCTTACCCTGAATACACAGGGATCCTGTACAATAGCCCTTACGCTGAATACACAGGGAGCCTGTACAGTAACCCTTACCCTGAATACACAGGGACCCTGTACAGGTAACCTTACCCTGAATACACAGGGATCCTGTACAATAGCCCTTACGCTGAATACACAGGGACCCTGTACAGTAACCCTTACCCTGAATACACAGGAACCCTGTACAGGTATCCTTACCCTGAATACACAGGGATCCTGTACAATAACCCTTACCCTGAATAAACAGGGACCCTGTACAGTGACCCTAACGCTGAATACACAGGGATCCTGTACAATAACCCTTACCCTGAATATACAGGGACCCTGTACAGTAACCCTTACCCTGAATAATTAGGGACCCTGTACAGTAACCCTTACCCTGAATACACAGGGACCCTGTACAGTGACCCTTACGCTGAATACACATTGATCCTGTACAGTGATCCTTACCCTGAATACACAGGGACTCTGTACAGTAAACCTTACCCTGAATACACAGGGACCCTGTACATTAACCCTTACCTTGAATACACAGGGACCCTGTACAATAACACTTACCCTGAATACACAGGGACACTGTACAGTTACCCTTACCGTGAATACACAGGTTCCCTGTACCGTAACCCTTACCCTGAATACACAGGGATCCTGTAAGCGACCCTTACCCTGAATACACAGGGACCCTGTACAGTAACCCTTACCCTGAATACACAGGGACCTGTACAGTGACCCTTATCCTGAATACACAGGGACCCTGTACAGTGACACTTACCCTGAATACACAGGGACCCTGTACAGTAACCCAAACCCTGCATACACAGGGACCTGTACAGTGACCCTTACCCTGAATACACAGGGACCCTGTACAGTGAGACTTACCCTGAATATACAGGGACCCTGTACAGTAACCCTTACGCTGAATGCACAGAGATCCTGTACAGTGATCCTTACACTGAATACAGAGGGACCCTGTACTGTGACCCTTACCCTGAATACACAGGGATCCTGTACAATTACCCTTACCCTGAATACACAGGGACCCTGTACAGTAACCCTTACCCTGAATACACAGGGACCCTGTACACTGACCCTTTTCCTGAATACACAGGGACCCTTTACAGTAACCCTTACCCTGAATACACAGGGATCCTGTAGAATAAACCTTACCCTGAATACACAGGGACCCTTCACAGTAACCCTTACCCTGTATACACAGGGACCCTGTACAGTGACCCTTACCCTGAATACACAGGGACCCTGTACAGTAACCCTTACCCTGAATACACAGGGACCCTGTACAGTGACCCTTACCCTGAATACACAGGGATCCTGTACAATAACCCTTACCCTGAATACACAGGGACACTGTACAGTGACCCTTACCCTGAATACACAAGGATCGTGTACAATAGCCCTTACCCTGAATAAACAGGGACCCAGTACAGTAACCCTTACCCTGAATAGACAGGGACCCTGTACAGTGACCCTTACCCTGAATAAACAGGGATCCTGTACAATAACCCTTACCCTGAATACACAGGGACCCTGTACCGTGACCCTTACCCTGAATACACAAGGATCGTGTACAATAGCCCTTACCCTGAATACACAGGGACCCAGTACAGTAACCCTTACCCTGAATAGACAGGGACCCTGTACAGTGACCCTTACCCTGAATAAACAGGGATCCTGTACAATAACCCTTACCCTGAATACACAGGGACCCTGTACAATAACCCTTACACTGAAAAGACAGGGACCCTGTATAGTGACACTTAACCTGAATACACAGGGACCCTGTAAGCGACCCTTACCCTGAATACACAGGGACCCTGTACAATAACCCTTACCCTGAATAAACAGGGACCATGTACAGTAACCCTTATCCTGAATACACAGTGACCCTGTACAGTGACCCTTACCCTGAATACACAGGGACTATGTACAGTAACCCTTACCCTGAATACACAGGGACCCTGTACAGTGACCGTTACCCTGAATACACGGGGATCCTGTACAATAACCCTTACCCTGAATACGCAGGGACATTGTACAGTGACACTTACCCTGAATACACAAGGATCGTGTACAATAGCCCTTACCCTGAATACACAGGGACCCAGTACAGTAACCCTTACCCTGAATAGACAGGCAACCTGTACAGTGACCCTTACCCTGAATAAACAGGCATCCTGTACAATAACCCTTACCCTGAATACACAGGGACCCTGTACAGTGACCCTTACCCTGAATACACAAGGATCGTG
Source organism: Pristiophorus japonicus (assembly GCF_044704955.1). NCBI lineage: Eukaryota > Metazoa > Chordata > Chondrichthyes > Pristiophoridae > Pristiophorus > Pristiophorus japonicus. Next base: position 9,366,115 of record NC_092011.1, read on the forward strand.
TACAATAGCCCTTACCCTGAATACTCAGGGACCCAGTACAGTAACCCTTACCCTGAATAGACAGGGACCCTATACAGTGACTCTTACCCTGAATAAACAGGGATCATGTACAATAACCCTTACCCTGAATACACAGGGACCCTGTACAGTAACCCTTACCCTGAAAACACAGATATCCTGTACAGTGACACTTAACCTGAATACACAGGGACCCTGTAAGCGACCCTTACCCTGAATACACAGGGACCCTGTACAATAACCCTTACCCTGAATACACAGGGACCCTGTACAGTGACCCTTACCCTGAATACACAGGGATCCTGTACAATAACGCTTACCATGAATACACAGGGACCCTTTAGAGTGACCCTTACCCTGAATACTCAAGGATCGTGTACAATAGCCCTTACCCTGAATACACAGGGACCCAGTACAGTGAGACTTACCCTGAATACACAGGGACGCTGTACAGTAACCCTTACGCTGAATGCACAGGGATCCTGTACAGTGATCCTTACCCTGAATACAGAGGGACCCTGTACAGTGACCCTTACCCTGAATACACAGGGATCCTGTACAATAACCCTTACCCTGAATATACAGGGACCCTGTACAGTAACCCTTACCCTGAATACACAGGGACCCTGTACACTGAACCTTTTCCTGAATATACAGGGACCCTTTACAGTAACCCTTACCCTGAATACACAGGGACCCTTTACAGTAACCCTTACTCTGAATGCACAGGGACCCTCTACAGTGATCCTTACCCTGAATACACAGGGACCCTGTACAGTGACCCTTACCCTGAATACAGGGACACTGTACAGTAACCCTTACCCTGAATATACAGGGACCCTGTACATTAACCCTTACCTTGAATACACAGGGACCCTGTACAATAACCCTTACCCTGAATACACAGGGACACTGTACAGTTACCCTTACCGTGAATACACAGGTTCCCTGTACCGTAACCCTTACCCTGAATACACAGGGATCCTGTAAGCGACCCTTACCCTGAATACACAGGGACCCTGTACAGTAACCCTTACCCTGAATACACAGGGACCCTGTACAGTGACACTTACCCTGAATACGCAGGGACATTGTACAGTGACACTTACCCTGAATACTCAAGGATCGTGTACAATAGCCCTTACCCTGAATACACAGGGACCCAGTACAGTGAGACCTACCCTGAATACACAGGGACCCTGTACAGTAACCCTTACGCTGAATGCACAGGGATCCTGTACAGTGATCCTTACCCTGAATATAGAGGGACCCTGTACAGTGACCCTTACCCTGAATACACAGGGATCCTGTACAATAACCCTTACCCTGAATACACAGGGACCCTGTACAGTAACCCTTACCCTGAATACACAGGGACCCTGTACACTGACCCTTTTCCTGAATACACAGGGACGCTTTACAGTAACCCTTACCCTGAATACACAGGGATCCTGTACAATAAACCTTACCCTGAATACACAGGGACCCTGTACAGTGACACTTACCCTGAATACACACGGACCCTGTACAGTAACCCTTACCCTGAATACACAGGAATCCTGTACAATAACCCTTACCCTGAATACACAGGGACCCTGTACAGTAACCCTTACCCTGAATACAGAGGGACCCTGTACAGTGACCCTAACCCTGAATACACAGGTACACAGTAAAGTGACCCTAACCCTGAATACACAGGTACCATGTACAGTGACCCTTACCCTGAATACACAGGGACCCTGTACAGTGATCCTTACCCTGAATATACAGGGACCGTTTACATTAACCCTTACCCTGAATACACACGGACACTTTACAGTAACCCATACCCTGAATACACAGGGACCCTGTACAGTGACTCTAACCCTGAATAAACAGGGATCCTGTACAGTGACCCTTACCCTGAATACACAGGGACCCTGTACAGTAACCCTTACCCTGAATACACAGGGACACTGTACACTGTCACTTACCCTGAATACACAGGGACCGTGTACAGTAACCCATACCCTGAATACACAGGGACCCTGTACAGTAAACCTTACCCTGAATACACAGCGACTCTGTACAGTAACCCTTACCCTGAATACACATGGACCCTGTGCAGTAACCCTTACCCTGAATACACAGGGACTCTGTACAGTAAACCTTACCCTGAATACACAGGGTCCCTGTACAGTAACCCTTACCCTGAATACACAGGGACCCTGTACAATAACCCTTACCCGGACTACACAGGGACACTGTACAGTGACCCTTACCCTGAATACACAGGGTCCCTGTACCTTAACCCTTACCCTGAATACACAGGGATCCTGTACAATAGCCCTTACGCTGAATAAACAGGGACCCTGTACAGTAATCCTTACCCTGAATACACAGGGACCCTGTACAGTGACCCTTACCCTGAATACACAGGGATCCTGAACAATAACCCTTACCCTGAATACACAGGGACCCTGTACAGTGACCCTAACCCTGAATACACAGGGATACTGTACAATAACCCTTACCCTGAATACACAGGTACCCTGTACAGTAACCCTTACCCTGAATACACAGGGACACTGTACAGTGTTCCTTACCATGAATATACAGGGACCCTGTACAGTAACCCTTACCCTGAATACGTAGGGACCCTTTACAGTAATCCTTACCCTGAATACACAGGGACCCTGTACAGTGACCTTACCCTGAAGACACAGGGATCCTGTACAGTGATCCTTACCCTGAATACACAGGGACTCTGTACAGTAAACCTTGCCCTGAATACACAGGGACCCTGTACAGTAACCCTTACCCTGAATAGACAGGGACCCTGTACAATAACCCTTACCCTGAATACACGGAGACACTGTACAGTGACCCTTACCGTGAATACACAGGTTTCCTGTACCGTAACCCTTACCCTGAATACACAGGGATCCTGTACAATAACCCTTACCCTGAATACACAGGTACCCTGTACAGTAACCCTTACCCTGAATACACAGGGACACTGTACAGTGTTCCTTACCATGAATATACAGGGACCCTGTACAGTAACCCTTACCCTGAATACATAGGGATCCTGTACAGTAATCCTTACCCTGAATACACAGGGACCCTGTACAGTGACCCTTACCCTGAATACACAGGGATCCTGTACAGTGATCCTTACCCTGAATACACATGGACTCTGTACAGTAAACCTTACCCTGAATACACAGGGAACCTGTACAGTAACCCTTACCTTGAATAGACAGGTTCCCTGTACAATAACCCTTACCCTGAATACACAGGGACACTGTACAGTGACCCTTACCGTGAATACACAGATTCCCTGTACCGTAACCCTTACCCTGAATACACAGGGATCCTGTAAGCGACCCTTACCCTGAATACACAGGGACCATGTAAAGTAATCCTTATCCTGAATACACAGGGACCTGTACAGTGACCCTTACCCTGAATACACAGGGACCCTATACAGTGACACTTACGCTGAATACACAGGGAACCTGTACAGTAACCCTCACCCTGCATACACAGGGACCTGTACAGTGACCCTTACCCTGAATACACAGGGACCTGTACAGTGAGACTTACCCTGAATACACAGGGACCCTGTACAGTAACCCTTACGCTGAATGCACAGGGATCCTGTACAGTGATCCTTACCCTGAATACAGAGGGACCCTGTACAGTGACCTTACCTGAATACACAGGGATCCTGTACAATAACCCTTACCCTGAATACACAGGGACCCTGTTCAGTAACCATTACCCTGAATACACAGGGACCCTGTACACTGACCCTTGTCCTGAATACACAGGGACCCTTTACAGTAACCCTTACCCTGAATACACAGGGATCCTGTACAATAGCCCTTACCCTGAATACACAGGGACCCAGTACAGTAACCCTTACCCTGAAAACACAGGGACCCTGTACAGTGACACTTAACCTGAATACACAGGGACCCTGTAAGCGACCCTTACCCTGAATACACTGGGATCTGGTCAGTGAACCTTACCCTGAATACACAGGGACACTGTACAGTGACACTTACCCTGAATACACAGGTTTCCTGTACAGTAACCCTTACCCTGAATACACAGGGAGCTGTACAGTGACTCTTACCCTGAATACACAGGGACCCTGTACCTTAACCCTTACCCTGAATACACAGGGATCCTGTACAATAGCCCTTACGCTGAATAAACAGGGACCCTGTACAGTAATCCTTACCCTGAATACACAGGGACCCTGTACAGTGACCCTTACCCTGAATATACAGGGATCCTGAACAATAACCCTTACCCTGAATACACAGGGACCCTGTACAGTGACCCTAACCCTGAATACACAGGGATACTGTACAATAACCCTTACCCTGAATACACAGGTACCCTGTACAGTAACCCTTACCCTGAATACACAGGGACACTGTACAGTGTTCCTTACCATGAATATACAGGGACCCTGTACAGTAACCCTTACCCTGAATACATAGGGACCCTGTACAGTAATCCTTACCCTGAATACACAGGGACCCTGTACAGTGACCTTACCCTGAAGACACAGGGATCCTGTACAGTGATCCTTACCCTGAATACACAGGGACTCTGTACAGTAAACCTTGCCCTGAATACACAGGGACCCTGTACAGTAACCCTTACCCTGAATAGACAGGGACCCTGTACAATAACCCTTACCCTGAATACACGGAGACACTGTACAGTGACCCTTACCGTGAATACACAGATTCCCTGTACCGTAACCCTTACCCTGAATACACAGGGATCCTGTAAGCGACCCTTACCCTGAATACACAGGGACCATGTAAAGTAATCCTTATCCTGAATACACAGGGACCTGTACAGTGACCCTTACCCTGAATACACAGGGACCCTATACAGTGACACTTACGCTGAATACACAGGGAACCTGTACAGTAACCCTCACCCTGCATACACAGGGACCTCTACAGTGACCCTTACCCTGAATACACAGGGACCTGTACAGTGAAACTTACCCTGAATACACAGGGACCTTGTACAGTAACCCTTACGCTGAATGCACAGGGATCCTGTACAGTGATCCTTACCCTGAATACAGAGGGACCCTGTACAGTGACCTTACCTGAATACACAGGGATCCTGTACAATAACCCTTACCCTGAATACACAGGGACCCTGTTCAGTAACCATTACCCTGAATACACAGGGACCCTGTACACTGACCCTTGTCCTGAATACACAGGGACCCTTTACAGTAACCCTTACCCTGAATACACAGGGATCCTGTACAATAAACCTTATCCTGAATACACAGGGACCCTTTACAGTAACGCTTACCCTGAATACACAGGGACCCTGTACAGTGACCCTTACCCTGAATACACAGGGACCCTGTACAATAACCCTTACCCTGAATTTACAGGGACACTGTACAGTGACCCTTACCCTGAATACACAGGGATCCTGTACAATAACCCTTACCCTGAATACACATGGACACTGTACAGTGACCCTTACCCTGAATACACAAGGATCGTGTACAATAGCCCTTACCCTGAATAAACAGGGACCCAGTACAGTAACCCTTACCCTGAATAGACAGGGACCCTGTACAGTGACCCTTACCCTGAATAAACAGGGATCCTGTACAATAACCCTTACCCTGAATACACAGGGACCCTGTACAGTGACCCTTACCCTGAATACACAAGGATCGTGTACAATAGCCCTTACCCTGAATACACAGGGACCCAGTACAGTAACCCTTACCCTGAAAACACAGGGACCCTGTACAGTGACACTTAACCTGAATACACAGGGACCCTGTAAGCGACCCTTACCCTGAATACACTGGGATCTGGTCAGTGAACCTTACCCTGAATACACAGGGACACTGTACAGTGACACTTACCCTGAATACACAGGGTTCCTGTACAGTAACCCTTACCCTGAATACACAGGGAGCTGTACAGTGACTCTTACCCTGAATACACAGGGACCCTGTACAGTGACACTTACCCTGAATACACAGGGACCCTGTACAGTAACACTTACGCTGAAAAGACTGGGATCTTGTACACTGACCCTTACCCTGAATACACAGGGTCCCTGTACCGTAACCCTTACCCTGAATACACAGGGATCCTATATAATAGCCCTTACCCTGAATACACAGGGTCCCTGTACCGTTACCCTTACCCTGAATACACAGGGATCCTGTACAATAATCCTTACCGTGAATACACAGGGACCCTGTATAGTGACCCTAACCCTGAATACACAGGGATCCTGTACAATAACCCTTACCCTGAATACACAGGGACACTGTACTGTAACCCTTACCCTGAATACACAGGGACACTGTACAGTGACCCTTACCCTGAATACACAAGGATCGTGTACAATAGCCCTTACCCTGAATAAACAGGGGCCCAGTACAGTAACCCTTACCGTGAATAGACAGGGACTCTGTACAGTGACTCTTACCCTGAATAAACAGGGATCCTGTACAATAACCCTTACCCTGAATACACAGGGACCCTGTACAGTGACCCTTACCCTGAATACACAAGGATCGTGTACAATAGCCCTTACCCTGAATACACAGGGACCCAGTACAGTAACCCTTACCCTGAATAGACAGGGACCCTGTATAGTGAACCTTACCCTGAATAAACAGGGATCCAGTACAATAACCCTTACCCTGAATACAAAGGGACCCTGTACAGTAAACCTTACCCTGAAAACACAGGGACCCTGTACAGTGACACTTAACCTGAATACACAGGGACCCTGTAAGCGACCCTTACCCTGAATACACAGGGTCCCTGTACAATAACCCTTACCCTGAATACACAGGGACCCTGTACAGTGATCCTTACCCTGAATACACAGGGATCCTGTACAATAACCCTTACCATGAATACACAGGGACCCTGTACAGTGACCCTTATCCTGAATACTCAAGAATCGTGTACAATAGCCCTTACCCTGAATACACAGGGACCCAGTACAGTAAACCTTACCCTGAATAGACAGGGACCCTTTACAGTGACCCTTACCATGAATAAACAGGGATCCTGTACAATAACCCTTACCCTGAATACACAGGTACCCTGTCGAGTAACCCTTACCCTGAATACACAGGGACACTGTACAGTGTTCCTTACCATGAATATACAGGGACCCTGTACAGTAACCCTTACCCTGAATACATAGGGACCCTGTACAGTAACCCTTACCCTGAATACACAGGGACCCTGTACAGTGACCTTACCCTGAATACACAGGGCTCCTGTACAGTGATCCTTACCCTGAATACACAGGGACTCTGTACAGTAAACCTTACCCTGAATACACAGGGACCCTGTACAGTAACCCTTACCCTGAATAGACAGGGACCCTGTACAATAACCCTTACCCTGAATACACGGAGACACTGTACAGTGACCCTTACCGTGAATACACAGGTTTCCTGTACCGTAACCCTTACCCTGAATACACAGGGATCCTGTACAATAACCCTTACCCTGAATACACAGGTACCCTGTAAAGTAACCCTTACCCTGAATACACAGGGACACTGTACACTGTTCCTTACCATGAATATACAGGGACCCTGTACAGTAAGCCTTACACTGAATACATAGGGACCCTGTACAGTAATCCTTACCCTGAATACACAGGGACCCTGTACAGTGACCCTTACCCTGAATACACAGGGATTCTGTACAGTGATCCTTACCCTGAATACACAGGGACTCTGTACAGTAAACCTTACCCTGAATACACAGGGAACCTGTACAGTAACTCTTACCTTGAATAGACAGGGACCCTGTACAATAACCATTACCCTGAATACACTGGGACACTGTACAGTGACCCTTACCGTGAATATACAGTTTCCCTGTACCGTAACCCTTACCCTGAATACACAGGGTTCCTGTAAGCGACCCTTACCCTGAATACACAGAGACCCTGTAAAGTAACCCTTACCCTGAATACACAGGGACCTGTACAGTGACCCTTACCCTGAATACACAGGGACCCTGTACAGTAACCCTCACCCTGCATACACAGGGACCTGTACAGTGACCCTTACCCTGAATACACAGGGTCCCTGTACAGTGAGACTTACCCTGAATACACAGGGACCCTGTACAGTAACCCTTACGCTGAATGCACAGGGACCCTGTACAGTGACCCTTACACTGAATATACAGGGACCCTGTACAGTAACCCTTACCCTGAATTCACAGGGACCCTGTACAGTGACCCTTACCCTGAATACACAGGGATCCTCTACAATAACCCTTACCCTGAATACACAGGGACACTGTACAGTGACCCTTACCCTGAATGCACAAGGATCGTGTACAATAGCCCTTACCCTGAATACATAGGGACCCAATACAGTAAGCCTTACCCTGAATAGACAGGGACCCTGTACAGTGACCCTTACCCTGAATAAACAGGGATCCTGTACAATAACCCTTACCCTGAATACACAGGGACCCTGTAGAGTAACCCTTACCCTGAAAACACAGGGACCCTGTACAGTGACACTTAACCTGAATACACAGGGACCCTGTAAGCGAACCTTACCCTTAATACACAGGGACCCTGTACAATAACCCTTACCCTGAATACACAGGGACCCTGTACAGTGACCCTTACCCTGAATACACAGGGATCCTGTACAATAACCCTTACCATGAATACACAGGGACCCTGTACAGTGACCCTTACCCTGAATACTCAAGAATCGTGTACAATAGCCCTTACCCTGAATACACAGGGACCCAGTACAGTAACCCTTACCCAAAATAGACAGGGACCCTTTACAGTGACCCTTACCATGAATAAACAGGGATCCTGTACAATAACCCTTACCCTGAATACACAGGTACCCTGTACAGTAACCCTTACCCTGAGTACACAGGGAACTGTACAGTGTTCCTTACCATGAATATACAGGGACACTGTACAGTAACCCTTACCCTGAATACATAGGGACCCTGTACAGTAACCCTTACCCTGAATACAAATGGACACTGTACAGTGACCCTTACCCTGAATACACAAGGATCGTGTACAATAGCCCTTACCCTGAATAAACAGGGACCCAGTACAGTAACCCTTACCCTGAATAGACAGGGACCCTGTACAGTGACCCTTACCCTGAATAAACAGGGATCCTGTACAATAACCCTTACCCTGAATACACAGGGACCCTGTACAGTGACCCTTACCCTGAATACACAAGGATCGTGTACAATAGCCCTTACCCTGAATACACAGGGACCCAGTACAGTAACCCTTACCCTGAATAGACAGAGACCCTGTACAGTGACCCTTACCCTGAATAAACAGGTATCCTGTACAATAACCCTTACCCTGAATACACAGGGACCCTGTACAGTAACCCTTACCCTGAAAACACAGGGACCCTGTACAGTGACACTTAACCTGAATACACAGGGACCCTGTAAGCGACCCTTACCCTGAATACACTGGGATCTGGTCAGTGAACCTTACCCTGAATACACAGGGACACTGTACAGTGACACTTACCCTGAATACACAGGGTTCCTGTACAGTAACCCTTACCCTGAATACACAGGGAGCTGTACAGTGACTCTTACCCTGAATACACAGGGACCCTGTACAGTGACACTTACCCTGAATACACAGGGACCCTGTACAGTAACACTTACGCTGAAAAGACTGGGATCTTGTACACTGACCCTTACCCTGAATACACAGGGTCCCTATACCGTAACCCTTACCCTGAATACACAGGGATCCTATATAATAGCCCTTACCCTGAATACACAGGGTCCCTGTACCGTTACCCTTACCCTGAATACACAGGGATCCTGTACAATAATCCTTACCGTGAATACACAGGGACCCTGTATAGTGACCCTAACCCTGAATACACAGGGATCCTGTACAATAACCCTTACCCTGAATACACAGGGACACTGTACTGTAACCCTTACCCTGAATACACAGGGACACTGTACAGTGACCCTTACCCTGAATACACAAGGATCGTGTACAATAGCCCTTACCCTGAATACACAGGGACCCTGTACAGTGACCCTTACCCTGAATACACAAGGATCGTGTACAGTGATCCTTACCCTGAATAAACAGGGATCCTGTACAATATCCCTTACCCTGAATACACAGGGACCCTGTACAGTAACCCTTACCCTGAAAACACAGGGACCCTGTACAGTGACACTTAACCTGAATACACAGGGACCCTGTAAGCGAACCTTACCCTGAATACACAGGGTCCCTGTACAATAACCCTTACCCTGAATACACAGGGACCCTGTACAGTGACCCTTACCCTGAATACACAGGGACCCTGTACAGTAAACCTTACCCTGAATAGACAGGGACCCTTTACAGTGACCCTTACCATGAATAAACAGGGATCCTGTACAATAACCCTTACCCTGAATACACAGGTACCCTGTACAGTAACCCTTACCCTGAATACACATGGACACTGTACAGTGTTCCTTACCATGAATATACAGGGACCCTGTACAGTAACCCTTACCCTGAATATATAGGGACTCTGTACAGTAACCCTTACCCTGAATACACAGGGACCCTGTACAGTGACCTTACCCTGAATACACAGGGCTCCTGTACAGTGATCCTTACCCTGAATACACAGGGACTCTGTACAGTAAACCTTACCCTGAATACACAGGGACCCTGTACAGTAACCCTTACCCTGAATAGACAGGGACCCTGTACAATAACCCTTACCCTGAATACACGGAGACACTGTACAGTGACCCTTACCGTGAATACACAGGTTTCCTGTACCGTAACCCTTACCCTGAATACACAGGGATCCTGTACAATAACCCTTACCCTGAATACACAGGTACCCTGTACAGTAACCCTTACCCTGAATACACAGGGACATGTACACTGTTCCTTACCATGAATATACAGGGACCCTGTACAGTAAGCCTTACACTGAATACATAGGGACCCTGTACAGTAATCCTTACCCTGAATACACAGGGACCCTGTACAGTGACCCTTACCCTGAATACACAGGGATCCTGTACAGTGATCCTTACCCTGAATACACAGGGACTCTGTACAGTAAACCTTACCCTGAATACACAGGGAACCTGTACAGTAACTCTTACCTTGAATAGACAGGGACCCTGTACAATAACCATTACCCTGAATACACAGGGACACTGTACAGTGACCCTTACCGTGAATATACAGGTTCCCTGTACCGTAACCCTTACCCTGAATACACAGGGTTCCTGTAAGCGACCCTTACCCTGAATACACAGAGACCCTGTAAAGTAACCCTTACCCTGAATACACAGGGACCTGTACAGTGACCCTTACCCTGAATACACAGGGACCCTGTACAGTAACCCTCACCCTGCATACACAGGTACCTGTACAGTGACCCTTACCCTGAATACACAGGGTCCCTGTACAATGAGACTTACCTTGAATACTCAGGGACCCTGTACAGTAACCCTTACGCTGAATGCACAGGGACCCTGTACAGTGACCCTTACCCTGAATATACAGGGACCCTGTACAGTAACCCTTACCCTGAATTCACAGGGACCCTGTACAGTGACCCTTACCCTGAATACACAGGGATCCTGTACAATAACCCTTACCCTGAATACACAGGGACACTGTACAGAGACCCTTACCCTGAATACACAAGTATCGTGTACAATAGCCCTTACCCTGAATACACAGGGACCCAGTACAGTAACCCTTACCCTGAATACACAGGGACCCTGTACACTGACCCTTACCCTGAATAAACAGGGATCCTGTACAATAACCCTTACCCTGAATACACAGGGACCTTGTAGAGTAACCGTTACCCTGAAAACACAGGGACCCTGTACAGTGACACTTAACCTGAATACACAGGGACACTGTACACTGTTCCTTACCATGAATATACAGGGACCCTGTACAGTAACCCTTACACTGAATATATAGGTACCCTGTACAGTAATCCTTACCCTGAATACACAGGGACCCTGTACAATGATCCTTACCCAGAATACACAGGGATCCTGTACAGTGATCCTTACCCTGAATACACAGGGACTCTGTACAGTAAACCTTACCCTGAATACACAGGGAACCTGTACAGTAACCCTTACCTTGAATAGACAGGGACCCTGTACAATAACCTTTACCCTGAATACACAGGGACACTGTACAGTGATCCTAACCGTGAATACACAGGTTCCCTGTACCGTAACCCTTACCCTGAATACACAGGGTTCCTGTAAGTGACCCTTACCCTGAATACACAGAGACCCTGTAAAGTAACCCTTACCCTGAATACACAGGGACCTGTAGAGTGACCCTTACCCTGAATACACAGGGACCCTGTACAGTAACCCTCACCCTGCATACACAGGGACCTGTACAGTGACCCTTACCCTGAATACACAGGGTCCCTTTACAGTGAGACTTACCCTGAATACACAGGGACCATGTACAGTAACCCTTACGCTGAATGCACAGGGATCCTGTACAGTGACCCTTACCCTGAATACAGAGGGACCCTGTACAGTGACCTTAACCTGAATACACAGGGATCCTGTACAATAACCCTTACCCTGAATACACAGGGACCCTGTACAGTAACCCTTACCCTGAATACACAGGGACCCTGTACACTGACCCTTTTCCAAAATACACAGGGACCCTTTACAGTAACCCTTACCCTGAATACACAGGGATTTGTTCAGTGACCCTTACCCTGAATACACAGGGACACTGTACAGTGACACTTACCCTGAATACACAGGGTCCCTGTACAGTAACCCTTACCCTGAATACACAGGGACCCTGTACACTGACCCTTGTCCTGAATACACAGGGACCCTTTACAGTAACCCTTACCCTGAATACACAGGGATCATGTACAATAAACCTTACCCTGAATAAACAGGGACCCTTTACAGTAACCCTTACCCTGAATACACAGGGACCCTGTACAGTGACCCTTACACTGAATACACAGGGACCCTGTACAGTAACCCTTACCCTGAATTTACAGGGACCCTGTACAGTGGCCCTTACCCTGAATACACAGGGATCCTGTACAATAAACCTTACCCTGAATACACATGGACACTGTACAGTGACCCTTACCCTGAATACACAAGGATCGTGTACAATAGCCCTTACCCTGAATAAACAGGGACCCAGTACAGTAACCCTTACCCTGAATAGACAGGGACACTGTACAGTGACCCTTACCCTGAATAAACAGGGATCCTGTACAATAACCCTTACCCTGAATACACATGGACCCTGTACAGTGACCCTTACCCTGAATACACAAGGATCGTGTACAATAGCCCTTACCCTGAATACACAGGGACCCAGTACAGTAACCCTTACCCTGAATAGACAGGGACCCTGTACAGTGACCCTTACCCTGAATAAACAGGTATCCTGTACAATAACCCTTACCCTGAATACACAGGGACCCTGTACAGTAACCCTTACCCTGAAAACACAGGGACCCTGTACAGTGACACTTAACCTGAATACACAGGGACCATGTAAGCGACCCTTACCCTGAATACACTGGGATCTGGTCAGTGAACCTTACCCTGAATACACAGGGACACTGTACAGTGACACTTACCCTGAATACACAGGGTTCCTGTACAGTAACCCTTACCCTGAATACACAGGGAGCTGTACAGTGACTCTTACCCTGAATACACAGGGACCCTGTACAGTGACACTTACCCTGAATACACAGGGATCCTGTACAGTAACACTTACGCTGAAAAGACTGGGATCTTGTACACTGACCCTTACCCTGAATACACAGAGTCCCTATACCGTAACCCTTACCCTGAATACACAGGGATCCTATATAATAGCCCTTACCCTGAATACACAGGGTCCCTGTACCGTTACCCTTACCCTGAATACACAGGGATCCTGTACAATAATCCTTACCGTGAATACACAGGGACCCTGTATAGTGACCCTAACCCTGAATACACAGGGATCCTGTACAATAACACTTACCCTGAATACACAGGTACCCTGTACAGTAACCCTTACCCTGAATACACATGGACACTGTACAGTGTTCCTTACCATGAATATACAGGGACCCTGTACAGTAACCCTTACCCTGAATATATAGGGACCCTGTACAGTAACCCTTACCCTGAATACACAGGGACCCTGTACAGTGACCTTACCCTGAATACACAGGGCTCCTGTACAGTGATCCTTACCCTGAATACACAGGGACCCTGTACAGTAAGCCTTACCCTGAATAGACAGGGACCCTGTACAATAACCCTTACCCTGAATACACGGAGACACTGTACAGTGACCCTTACCGTGAATACACAGGTTTCCTGTACCGTAACCCTTACCCTGAATACACAGGGATCCTGTACAATAACCCTTACCCTGAATACACAGGTACCCTGTACAGTAACCCTTACCCTGAATACACAGGGACATGTACACTGTTCCTTACCATGAATATACAGGGACCCTGTACAGTAAGCCTTACACTGAATACATAGGGACCCTGTACAGTAATCCTTACCCTGAATACACAGGGACCCTGTACAGTGACCCTTACCCTGAATGCAAAGAGATCCTGTACAGTGATCCTTACCCTGAATACACAGGGACTCTGTACAGTAAACCTTACCCTGAATACACAGGGAACCTTTACAGTAACTCTTACCTTGAATAGACAGGGACCCTGTACAATAACCATTACCCTGAATACACAGGGACACTGTACAGTGACCCTTACCGTGAATATACAGGTTCCCTGTACCGTAACCCTTACCCTGAATACACAGGGTTCCTGTAAGCGACCCTTACCCTGAATACACAGAGACCCTGTAAAGTAACCCTTACCCTGAATACACAAGGACCTGTACAGTGACCCTTACCCTGAATACACAGGGACCCTGTACAGTAACCCTCACCCTGCATACACAGGGACCTGTACAGTGACCCTTACCCTGAATACACAGGGTCCCTGTACAATGAGATTTACCTTGAATACTCAGGGACCCTGTACAGTAACCCTTACGCTGAATGCACAGGGACCCTGTACAGTGACCCTTACCCTGAATATACAGGGACCCTGTACAGTAACCCTTACCCTGAATTCACAGGGACCCTGTACAGTGACCCTTACCCTGAATACACAGGGATCCTGTACAATAACCCTTACCCTGAATAGACAGGGACATTGTACAGTGACCCTTACCCTGAATACACAAGTATCGTGTACAATAGCCCTTACCCTGAATACACAGGGACCCAGTACAGTAACCCTTACCCTGAATACACAGGGACCCTGTACAGTGACCCTTACCCTGAATAAACAGGGATCCTGTACAATAACCCTTACCCTGAATACACAGCGACCTTGTAGAGTAACCGTTACCCTGAAAACACAGGGACCCTGTACAGTGACACTTAACCTGAATACACAGGGACACTGTACACTGTTCCTTACCATGAATATACAGGGACCCTGTACAGTAACCCTTACACTGAATACATAGGGACCCTGTACAGTAATCCTTACCCTGAATACACAGGGACCCTGTACAGTAACCCTTACCCTGAATAGACAGGGACCCTGTACAGTGACCCTTACCCTGAATAAACAGGGATCCTGTACAATAACCCTTACCCAGAATACACAGGGACCCTGTACAGTGACCCTTACCCTGAATACACAAGGATCGTGTAAAATTGCCCTTACCCTGAATATACAGGGACCGAGTACAGTAACCCTTACCCTGAATAGACAGGGACCCTGTACAGTGACCCTTACCCTGAATAAACAGGGATCCTGTACAATAACCCTTACCCTGAATACACAGGGACCCTGTACAGTAACCCTTACCCTGAAAACACAGGGACCCTGTACAGTGACACTTAACCTGAATACACAGGGACCCTGTAAGCGACCCTTACCCTGAATACACAGGGATTTGTTCAGTGACCCTTACCCTGAATACACAGGGACACTGTACAGTGACACTTACCCTGAATACACAGGGTCCCTGTACAGTAACCCTTACCCTGAATACACAGGGACCCTGTACACTGACCCTTGTCCTGAATACACAGGGACCCTTTACAGTAAACCTTACCCTGAATACACAGGGATCCTGTACAATAAACCTTACCCTGAATAAACAGGGACCCTTTACAGTAACCCTTACCCTGAATACACAGGGACCCTGTACAGTGACCCTTACCCTGAATACACAGGGACCCTGTACAGTAACCCTTACCCTGAATTTACAGGGACCCTGTACAGTGGCCCTTACCCTGAATACACAGGGATCCTGTACAATAACCCTTACCCTGAATACACATGGACACTGTACAGTGACCCTTACCCTGAATACACAAGGATCGTGTACAATAGCCCTTACCCTGAATAAACAGGGACCCAGTACAGTAACCCTTACCCTGAATAGACAGGGACACTGTACAGTGACCCTTACCCTGAATAAACAGGGATCCTGTACAATAACCCTTACCCTGAATACACAGGGACCCTGTACAGTGACCCTTACCCTGAATACACAAGGATCGTGTACAATAGCCCTTACCCTGAATACACAGGGACCCAGTACAGTAACCCTTACCCTGAATAGACAGGGACCCTGTACAGTGACCCTTACCCTGAATAAACAGGTATCCTGTACAATAACCCTTACCCTGAATACACAGGGACCCTGTACAGTAACCCTTACCCTGAAAACACAGGGACCCTGTACAGTGACACTTAACCTGAATACACAGGGACCCTGTAAGCGACCCTTACCCTGAATACACTGGGATCTGGTCAGTGAACCTTACCCTGAATACACAGGGACACTGTACAGTGACACTTACCCTGAATACACAGGGTTCCTGTACAGTAACCCTTACCCTGAATACACAGGGAGCTGTACAGTGACTCTTACCCTGAATACACAGAGACCCTGTACAGTAACCCTTACCCTGAAAACACAGGGACCCTGTACAGTGACACTTAACCTGAATACACAGGGACCCTGTAAGCGACCCTTACCCTGAATACACAGGGATTTGTTCAGTGACCCTTACCCTGAATACACAGGGACACTGTACAGTGACACTTACCCTGAATACACAGGGTCCCTGTACAGTAACCCTTACCCTGAATACACAGGGACCCTGTACACTGACCCTTGTCCTGAATACACAGGGACCCTTTACAGTAAACCTTACCCTGAATACACAGGGATCCTGTACAATAAACCTTACCCTGAATAAACAGGGACCCTTTACAGTAACGCTTACCCTGAATACACAGGGACCCTGTACAGTGACCCTTA
Source organism: Pristiophorus japonicus (assembly GCF_044704955.1). Classification (NCBI taxonomy): domain Eukaryota; kingdom Metazoa; phylum Chordata; class Chondrichthyes; family Pristiophoridae; genus Pristiophorus; species Pristiophorus japonicus. The sequence goes on from NC_092011.1 coordinate 9,383,565, forward strand.
CCCTGAATACACAGGGACCCTGTACAGTAACCCTTACCCTGAATTTACAGGGACCCTGTACAGTGGCCCTTACCCTGAATACACAGGGATCCTGTACAATAACCCTTACCCTGAATACACATGGACACTGTACAGTGACCCTTACCCTGAATACACAAGGATCGTGTACAATAGCCCTTACCCTGAATAAACAGGGACCCAGTACAGTAACCCTTACCCTGAATAGACAGGGACACTGTACAGTGACCCTTACCCTGAATAAACAGGGATCCTGTACAATAACCCTTACCCTGAATACACAGGGACCCTGTACAGTGACCCTTACCCTGAATACACAAGGATCGTGTACAATAGCCCTTACCCTGAATACACAGGGACCCAGTACAGTAACCCTTACCCTGAATAGACAGGGACCCTGTACAGTGACCCTTACCCTGAATAAACAGGTATCCTGTACAATAACCCTTACCCTGAATACACAGGGACCCTGTACAGTAACCCTTACCCTGAAAACACAGGGACCCTGTACAGTGACACTTAACCTGAATACACAGGGACCCTGTAAGCGACCCTTACCCTGAATACACTGGGATCTGGTCAGTGAACCTTACCCTGAATACACAGGGACACTGTACAGTGACACTTACCCTGAATACACAGGGTTCCTGTACAGTAACCCTTACCCTGAATACACAGGGAGCTGTACAGTAACCCTTACCCTGAATACACAGGGACCCTGTACAGTGACACTTACCCTGAATACACAGGGATCCTGTACAGTAACACTTACGCTGAAAAGACTGGGATCTTGTACACTGACCCTTACCCTGAATACACAGGGTCCCTATACAATAACCCTTACCCTGAATACACAGGGATCCTATATAATAGCCCTTACCCTGAATACACAGGGTCCCTGTACCGTTACCCTTACCCTGAATACACAGGGATCCTGTACAATAATCCTTACCGTGAATACACAGGGACCCTGTATAGTGACCCTAACCCTGAATACACAGGGATCCTGTACAGTGACCCTTACCCTGAATACACAAGGATCGTGTACAATAGCCCTTACCCTGAATAAACAGGGGCCCAGTACAGTAACCCTTACCGTGAATAGACAGGGACTCTGTACAGTGACCCTTACCCTGAATAAACAGGGATCCTGTACAATAACCCTTACCCTGAATACACAGGGACCCTGTACAGTGACCCTTACCCTGAATACACAAGGATCGTGTACAATAGCCCTTACCCTGAATACACAGGAACCCAGTACAGTAACCCTTACCCTGAATAGACAGGGACCCTGTACAGTGACCCTTACCCTGAATAAACAGGGATCCTGTACAATAACCCTTACCCTGAATACACAGGGACCCTGTACAGTAACCCTTACCCTGAAAACACAGGGACCCTGTACAGTGACACTTAAACTGAATACACAGGGACCCTGTAAGCGACCCTTACCCTGAATACACAGGGTCCCTGTACAATAACCCTTACCCTGAATACACAGGGACCCTGTACAGTAACCCTTACCCTGAAAACACAGGGACCCTGTACAGTGACACTTAAACTGAATACACAGGGACCCTGTAAGCGACCCTTACCCTGAATACACAGGGTCCCTTTACAATAACCCTTACCCTGAATAGACAGGGACCCTTTACAGTGACCCTTACCATGAATAAACAGGGATCCTGTACAATAACCCTTACCCTGAATACACAGGTACCCTGTACAGTAACCCTTACCCTGAATACACATGGACACTGTACAGTGTTCCTTACCATGAATATACAGGGACCCTGTACAGTAACCCTTACCCTGAATATATAGGGACCCTGTACAGTAACCCTTACCCTGAATACACAGGGACCCTGTACAGTGACCTTACCCTGAATACACAGGGCTCCTGTACAGTGATCCTTACCCTGAATACACAGGGACTCTGTACAGTAAACCTTACCCTGAATACACAGGGACCCTGTACAGTAACCCTTACCCTGAATAGACAGGGACCCTGTACAATAACCCTTACCCTGAATACACGGAGACACTGTACAGTGACCCTTACCGTGAATACACAGGTTTCCTGTACCGTAACCCTTACCCTGAATACACAGGGATCCTGTACAATAACCCTTACCCTGAATACACAGGTACCCTGTACAGTAACCCTTACCCTGTATACACAGGGACACTGTACACTGTTCCTTACCATGAATATACAGGGACCCTGTACAGTAAGCCTTACACTGAATACATAGGGACCCTGTACAGTAATCCTTACCCTGAATACACAGGGACCCTGTACAGTGACCCTTACCCTGAATACACAGGGATCCTGTACAGTGATCCTTACCCTGAATACACAGGGACTCTGTACAGTAAACCTTACCATGAATACACAGGGAACCTGTACAGTAACTCTTACCTTGAATAGACAGGGACCCTGTACAATAACCATTACCCTGAATACACAGGGACACTGTACAGTGACCCTTACCGTGAATATACAGGTTCCCTGTACCGTAACCCTTACCCTGAATACACAGGGTTCCTGTAAGCGACCCTTTCCCTGAATACACAGAGACCCTGTAAAGTAACCCTTACCCTGAATACACAGGGACCTGTACAGTGACCCTTACCCTGAATACACAGGGATCCTGTACAGTAACCCTCACCCTGCATACACAGGGACCTGTACAGTGACCCTTACCCTGAATACACAGGGTCCCTGTACAATGAGACTTACCCTGAATACACAGGGACCCTGTACAGTAACCCTTACGCTGAATGCACAGGGACCCTGTACAGTGACCCTTACCCTGAATATACAGGGACCCTGTACAGTAACCCTTAACCTGAATTCACAGGGACCCTGTACAGTGACCCTAACCCTGAATACACAGGGATCCTGTACAATAACCCTTACCCTGAATACACAGGGACCCTGTAGAGTAACCCTTACCCTGAAAACACAGGGACCCTGTACAGTGACACTTAACCTGAATACACAGGGACCCTGTAAGCGACCCTTACCCTGAATACACAGGGACCCATTACAATAACCCTTACCCTGAATACACAGGGACCCTGTACAGTGACCCTTACCCTGAATACACAGGGATCCTGTACAATAACCCTTACCATGAATACACAGGGACCCTGTACAGTGACCCTTACCCTGAATACTCAAGAATCGTGTACAATAGCCCTTACCCTGAATACACAGGGACCCAGTACAGTAACCCTTACCCTGAATAGACAGGGACCCTTTACAGTGACCCTTACCATGAATAAACAGGGATCCTGTACAATAACCCTTACCCTGAATACACAGGTACCCTGTACAGTAACCCTTACCCTGAATACACAGGGAACTGTACAGTGTTCCTTACCATGAATATACAGGGACCCTGTACAGTAACCCTTACCCTGAATACATAGGGACCCTGTACAGTAACCCTTACCCTGAATACACAGGGACCCTGTACAGTGACCTTACCCTGAATACACAGGGATCCTGTACAGTGATCCTTACCCTGAATACACAGGGACTCTGTACAGTAAACCTTACCTTGAATACACAGGGACCCTGTACAGTAACCCTTACCCTGAATAGACAGGGACCCTGTACAATAACCCTTACCCTGAATTCACGGAGACACTGTACAGTGACCCTTACCGTGAATACACAGGTTTCCTGTACCGTAACCCTTACCCTGAATACACAGGGATCCTGTACAATAACCCTTACCCTGAATACACAGGTACCCTGTACAGTAACCCTTACCCTCAATACACAGGGACACTGTACACTGTTCCTTACCATGAATATACAGGGACCCTGTACAGTAACCCTTACACTGAATACATAGGGACCCTGTACAGTAATCCTTACCCTGAATACACAGGGATCTTGTACAATGACCCTTACCCTGAATACACAGGGATCCTGTACAGTGATCCTTACCCTGAATACACAGGGACTCTGTACAGTAAACCTTACCCTGAATACACAGGGAACCTGTAGAGTAATCCTTACCTTGAATAGACAGGGACCCTGTACAATAACCATTACCCTGAATACACAGGGACACTGTACAGTGATCCTAACCGTGAATACACAGGTTCCCTGTACCGTAACCCTTACCCTGAATACACAGGGTTCCTGTAAGTGACCCTTACCCTGAATACACAGAGACCCTGTAAAGTAACCCTTACCCTGAATACACAGGGACCTGTACAGTGACCCTTACCCTGAATACACAGGGACCCTGTACAGTAACCCTCACCCTGCATACACAGGGACCTGTACAGTGACCCTTACCCTGAATACACAGGGTCCCTGTACAGTGAGACTTACCCTGAATACACAGGTACCCTGTACAGTAACCCTTACGCTGAATGCACAAGGATCCTGTACAGTGACCCTTACCCTGAATACAGAGGGACCCTGTACAGTGACCTTAACCTGAATACACAGGAATCCTGTACAATAACCCTTACCCTGAATACACAGGGACCCTGTACAGTAACCCTTACCCTGAATACACAGGGACCCTGTACACTGACCCTTTTCCAAAATACACAGGGACCCTTTACAGTAACCCTTACCCTGAATACACAGGGATCCTGTACAATAAACCTTACCCTGAATACTCAGGGACCCTTTTACAGTAACCCTTACCCTGAATACACAGGGACCCTGTACAGTGACCCTTACCCTGAATATACAGGGAACCTGTACTGTAACCTTTACCCTGAATTCACAGGGACCCTGTACAGTGACCCTTACACTGAATACACAGGGATCCTGTACAATAACCCTTACCCTGAATACACAGGGACACTGTACAGTGACCCTTACCCTGAATACACAAGGATCGTGTACAATAGCCCTTACCCTGAATAAACAGGGACCCAGTACAGTAACCCTTACCCTGACTAGACAGGGACCCTGTACAGTGACCCTTACCCTGAATAAACAGGGATCCTGTACAATAACCCTTACCCAGAATACACAGGGACCCTGTACTGTGACCCTTACCCTGAATACACAAGGATCGTGTAAAATAGCCCTTACCCTGAATAAACAGGGACCCAGTACAGTAACCCTTACCCTGAATAGACAGGGACCCTGTACAGTGACCCTTACCCTGAATAAACAGGGATCCTGTACAATAACCCTTACCCTGAATACACAGGGACCCTGTACAGTAACCCTTACCCTGAAAACACAGGGACCCTGTACAGTGACACTTAACCTGAATACACAGGGACCCTGTAAGCGACACTTACCCTGAATACACAGGGATTTGTTCAGTGACCCTTACCCTGAATACACAGGGACACTGTACAGTGACACTTACCCTGAATACACAGGGTCCCTGTACAGTAACCCTTACCCTGAATACACAGGGAGCTGTACAGTGACTCTTACCATGAATACACAGGGACCCTGTACAGTGAAACTTACCCTGAATTCACAGGGACCCTGTACAGTAACCCTTACGCTGAATACACAGGGATCTTGTACACTGACCCTTACCCTGAATACACAGGGTCCCTGTACCGTAAACCTTACCCTGAATACACAGGGATCCTGTACAATAGCCCTTACCCTGAATACACAGGGACCCTGTACAGTAACCCTTACCCTGAATACAAAGGGACCCTGTACAGTGACCATTACCCTGAATACACAGGGATCCTGTACAATAATCCTTACCGTGAATACACAGGGACCCTGTATAGTGACCCTAACCCTGAATACACAGGGATCCTGTACAATAACCCTTACCCTGAATACACAGGGACCCAGTACAGTAACCCTTACCCTGAATAGACAGGGACCCTGTACAGTGACCCTTACCTTGAATAAACAGGGATCCTGTACAATAACCCTTACCCTGAATACACAGGGACCCTGTACAGTGACCTTTACACTGAATACACAAGGTTCGTGTAAATAGCCCTTACCCTGAATACACAGGGACCCAGTACAGTAACCCTTACCCTGAATAGACAGGGACCCTGTACAGTGACCCTTACCCTGAATAAACAGGGATCCTGTACAATAACCCTTACCCTGAATACACAGGTACCCTGTACAATAAACCTTACCCTGAATACACAGGGACCCTGTACAGTAACCCTTACCTTGAATACACAGGGACCCTGTACACTGACTCTTTTCCAAAATACACAGGGACCCTTTACAGTAACCCTATCCCTGAATACACAGGGATCCTGTACAATAAACCTTACCCTGAATACACAGGGACCCTTTACAGTAACCCTTACCCTGAATACACAGGGACCCTGTACAATGACCCTTACCCTGAATATACAGGGACCCTTTACAGTAACCCTTACCCTGAATTCACAGGGACCCTGTACAGTGACCCTTACCCTGAATACACAGGGATCCTGTACAATAACCCTTACCCTGAATACACAGGGACCCTGTACAGTAACCTTACCCTGAAAACACAGGGACCCTGTACAGTGAAACTTAACCTGAATACACAGGTACCCTGTAAGCGACCCTTACCCTGAATACACAGGGACCCTGTACAATAACCCTTACCCTGAATACACAGGGACCCTGTACAGTGACCCTTACCCTGAATACACAGGGATCCTGTACAATAAACCTTACCATGAATACACAGGGACCCTGTACAGTGACCCTTACCCTGAATACTCAAGAATCGTGTACAATAGCCCTTACCCTGAATACACAGGGACCCAGTACGGTAACCCTTACCCTGAATAGACAGGGACCCTTTACAGCGACCCTTACCATGAATAAACAGGGATCCTGTACAAAACCCTTACCCTGAATACACAGGTACCCTGTACAGTAACCCTTACCCTGAATACACAGGGACATTGTACAGTGTTCCTTACCATGAATATACAGGGACCCTGTACAGTAACCCTTACCCTGAATGCATAGGGACCCTGTACAGTAACCCTTACCCTGAATACACAGGGACCCTGTACAGTGACCTTACCCTGAATACACAGGGATCCTGTACAGTGATCCTTACCCTGAATACACAGGGACTCTGTACAGTAAACCTTACCCTGAATACACAGGGACCCTGTACAGTAACCCTTACCCTGAATAGACAGGGACCCTGTACAATAACCCTTACCCTGAATACACGGAGACACTGTACAGTGACCCTTACCGTGAATACACAGGTTTCCTGTACCGTAACCCTTACCCTGAATACACAGGGATCCTGTACAATAACCCTTACCTTGAATACACAGGTACCCTGTACAGTAACCCTTACCCTGAATACACAGGGACACTGTACACTGTTCCTTACCATGAATATACAGGGACCCTGTACAGTAACCCTTACACTGAATACATAGGGACCCTGTACAGTAATCCTTACCCTGAATACACAGGGACCCTTTACAGTGACCCTTACCCTGAATACACAGGGATCCTGTACAGTGATCCTTACCCTGAATACACAGGGACTCTGTACAGTAAACCTTACCCTGAATACACAGGGAACCTGTACAGTAACCCTTACCTTGAATAGACAGGGACCCTGTACAATAACCATTACCCTGAATACACAGGGACACTGTACAGTGACCCTTACCGTGAATACACAGGTTCCCTGTACCGTAACCCTTACCCTGAATACACAGGGTTCCTGTAAGCGACCCTTACCCTGAATACACAGAGACCCTGTAAAGTAACCCTTACCCTGAATACACAGAGACCTGTACAGTGACCCTTATCCTGAATACACAGGGACCCTGTACAGTAACCCTCACCCTGCATACACAGGGACATGTACAGTGACCCTTACCCTGAATACACAGGGTCCCTGTACAGTGAGACTTACCCTGAATACACAGGGACCCTGTACAGTAACCCTTACGCTGAATGCACAGGGATCCTGTACAGTGACCCTTACCCTGAATACAGAGGGACCCTGTACAGTGACCTTACCCTGAATACACAGGGATCCTGTACAATAACCCTTACCCTGAATACACAGGGACCCTGTACAGTAACCCTTACCCTGAATACACAGGGACCCTGTACACTGACCCTTTTCCAAAATACACAGGGACCCTTTACAGTAACCCTTACCCTGAATACACAGGGATCCTGTACAATAAACCTTACCCTGAATACACAGGGACCCTTTACAGTAACCCTTACCCTGAATACACAGGGACCCTGTACAGTGACCCTCACCCTGAATATACAGGGACCATGTACAGTAACCCTTACCCTGAATTCACAGGGACCCTGTACAGTGACCCTTACCCTGAATACACACGGAACCTGTACAATAACCCTTACCCTGAATACACAGGGACACTGTACAGTGACCCTTACCCTGAATACACTAGGATCGTGTACAATAGCCCTTACCCTGAATAAAAAGGGACCCAGTACAGTAACCCTTACCCTGAATAGACAGGGACCCTGTACAGTGACCCTTACCCTGAATAAACAGGGATCCTGTACAATAACCCTTACCCAGAATACACAGGGACCCTGTACAGTGACCCTTACCCTGAATACACAAGGATCGTGTACAATAGCCCTTACCCTGAATACACAGGGACCCAGTACAGTAACCCTTACCCTGAATAGACAGGGACCCTGTACAGTGACCCTTACCCTGAAAAAACAGGGATCCCGTACAATAACCCTTACCCTGAATACACAGGGACCCTGTACAGTAACCCTTACCCTGAAAACACAGTGACCCTGTACAGTGACACTTAACCTGAATACACAGGGACACTGTAAGCGACCCTTACCCTGAATACACAGGGATTTGTTCAGTGACCCTTACCCTGAATACACAGGGACACTGTACAGTGACACTTACCCTGAATACACAGGGTCCCTGTACAGTAACCCTTACCCTGAATACACAGGGAGCTATACAGTGACTCTTACCATGAATACACAGGGACCCTGTACAGTGACACTTACCCTGAATACACAGGGACCCTGTACAGTAACCCTTACGCTGAATACACAGGGATCTTGTACACTGACCCTTACCCTGAATACACAGGGTCCCTGTACCGTAACCCTTACCCTGAATACACAGGGATCCTGTACAATAGCCCTTACCCTGAATACACAGGGACCCTGTACAGTAACCCTTACCCTGAATACAAAGGGACCCTGTACAGTGACCCTTACCCTGAATACACAGGGATCCTGTACAATAATCCTTACCGTGAATACACAGGAACCCTGTATAGTGACCCTAACCCTGAATACACAGGGATACTGTACAATAACCCTTACCCTGAATACACAGGGACCCTGTACTGTAACCCTTACCCTGAATACACAGGGACACTGTACAGTGACCCTTACCCTGCATACACAAGGATCGTGTACAATAGCCCTTACCCTGAATAAACAGGGACCCAGTACAGTAACCCTTACCCTGAATAGACAGGGACCCTGTACAGTGACCCTTACCCTTAATAAACAGGGATCCTGTACAATAACCCTTACCCTGAATACACAGGGACCCTGTACAGTGACCTTTACCCTGAATACACAAGGATCGTGTACAATAGCCCTTACCCTGAATACACAGGGACCCAGTACAGTAACCCTTACCCTGAATAGACAGGGACCCTGTACAGTGACCCTTACCCTGAATAAACAGGGATCCTGTACAATAAACCTTACCCTGAATACACAGGGACCCTGTACAGTAACCCTTACCCTGAAAACACAGGGACCCTGTACAGTGACACTTAACCTGAATACACAGGGACCCTGTAAGCGACCCTTACCCTGAATACACAGGGACCCTGTACAATAACCCTTACCCTGAATACACAGGGACACTGTACAGTGACCCTTACCCTGAATACCCAGGGATCCTGTACAATAACCCTTACCATGAATACACAGGAACCCTGTACAGTGACCCTTACCCTGAATACTCAAGAATCGTGTACAATAGCCCTTACCCTGAATACACAGGGACCCAGTACAGTAACCCTTACCCTGAATAGACAGGGACCCTGTACAGTGATCCTTACCATGAATAAACAGGGATCCTGTACAATAACCCTTACCCTGAATACAAAGGGACCCTGTACAGTGACCCTTACCCTGAATACACAAGGATCGTGTACAATAGCCCTTACCCTGAATGCACAGGGACCCAGTACAGTAACCCTTACCCTGAATAGACAGGGACCCTGTACAGTGACCCTTACAATGAATAAACAGGGATTCTGTACAATAATCCTTACCCTGAATACACAGGGACCCTTTACAGTAACCCTTACCCTGAAAACACAGGGACCCTGTACAGTAACCCTTACCCTGAATACACAGGTACCCTGTGCAGTGACCCTTACCCTGAATACACAGAGACCCTGTACAGTAACCCTTACCCTGAATACACAGGGACCCTGTACAGTGACACTTAACCTGAATACACAGGGACCCTGTAAGCGACCCTTACCCTGAATACACAGGGACCCTGTACAGTGACCATTACCTTGAATACACAGGGACCTGTACTGTGACACTTACCTTGAATACACAGGGACACTGTACAGTGACACTTAACCTGAATACACAGGGACCATGTAAGCGAACCTTACCGTGAATACACAGGGACCCTGTACAGTAACCCTTAGCCTGAATACACAGGGATCTGTACAGTGACCCTTACCCTGAATACACAGGGACCCTGTACAGTGAAACTTACCCTGAACACATAGGGACCCTGTAAAGTAACCCTCACCCTGCATACACAGGCACCTTTACAGTGAACCTTACCCTGAATACACAGGGACCCTGTACAGTAACCCTTACCCTGAATACACAGGAATCCTGTACAATAACCCTTACCCTGAATACACAGGGACCCTGTACAGTAACCCTTACCCTGAATACAGAGGGACCCTGTACAGTGACCCTTACCCCGAATACACAGGGATCCTGTACAATAACCCTTACCCTGAATACACAGGGACCCTGTACAGTAACCCTTACCCTGAATACACAGGGACCCTGTACAGTGACCCTTACCCTGAATACACAGGGTACCTTTACAGTAACCCTTACCCTGAATACACAGGTATCCTGTACAATAACCTTTACCCTGAATACACAGGGACCCTGTACAGTAACCCTTACCCTGAATACACAGGGACCCTGTACAGTGACCCTTACCCTGAATACACAGGGACCCTGTACAGTGACCCTTACCCTGAATACACAGGGACCTCTTCAGTGACCCTTACCCTGAATACACAGGGACACTGTACAGTGACACTTACCCTGAATACACAGGGTCCCTGTACAGTAACCCTTACCCTGAATACACAGGGAGCTGTACAGTGACTCTTACCCTGAATACACAGGGACGCTGTACAGTGACACTTACCCTGAATACACAGGGACCCTGTACAGTAATCCTTACGCTGAATACACAGGGATCTTGTACAGTGACCCTTACCCTGAATACACAGGGTCCATGTACCGTAACCCTTATCCTGAATACACAGGGATCCTGTACAATAGCCCTTACCCTGAATACACAGGGACCCTGTACAGTAACCCTTACCCTGAATACAAAGGGACCCTGTACAGTGACCCTTACCCTGAATACACAGGGATCCTGTACAATAACCCTTACCGTGAATACACAGGGACCCTGTATAGTGACCCTAACCCTGAATACACAGGGATCCTGTACAATAACCCTTACCCTGAATACACAGGGACCCTGTACTTTAACCCTTACCATGAATAAACAGGGACACTGTACAGTGACCCATACCCTGAATATACAGGGACCCTGTACCGTAACCCTTACCCTGAATACACAGGGAAATTGTACAGTAACCCTTACCCTGAATACACAGGGACCCTGTACAGTGACCCTTACCCTGAATAAACAGGGACACTGTACAGTAACCCTTACCCTGATTACACAGGGTCCCTGTACAGTGACCCTTACCCTGAATAGACAGGGACCCTGTCCAGTAACCCTTACCCTGAATACACAGGGACCCTGTACAGTGAACCTAACCCTGAATAAACAGGTACCCAGTAAAGTGATCCTTACCCTGAATACACAGGGACCCTGTACAGTAAGCCTTTCCCTGAATACACAGGGACCCTGTACAGTGACCCTAACCCTGAATACACAGGTACCCTGTACAGTGACCCTTACCCTGAATACACAGGGACCCTGTACAGTTATCCTTACCCTGAATATACAGGGACCCTGTACATTAACCCTTACCCTGAATACACACGGACAATTTACAGTAACCCATACCCTGAATACACAGGGACCCTGTACAGTGACCCTAACCCTGAATACACAGGGAACTTGTACAGTAACCCTTACCCTGAATACACAGGGACCCTGTACAGTGACCCTTACCCTGAATAAACAGGGACACTGTACAGTAACCCTTACCCTGATTACACAGGGTTCCTGTACAGTGACCCTTACCCTGAATAGACAGGGACCCTGTACAGTAACCCTTACCCTCAATACACAGGGACCCTGTATAGTGAACCTAACCCTGAATACACAGGTACCGAGTAAAGTGATCCTTACCCTGAATACACAGGGCCCCTGTACAGTAACCCTTACCCTGAATACACAGGGACACTGTACACTGACCCTTACCCTGAATACACAGGGACCGTGTACAGTAATCCTTACCCTGAATACAAAGGTACCCTTTACAGTAAACCTTACCCTGAATACACAGGGACCCTGTACAGTAACCCTTACCCTGAATACACAGGGACACTGTTCACTGACCCTTACCCTGAATACACAGGGACCGTGTACAGTAACCCATATCCTGAATACACAGGGACCCTCTACAGTAACCCTTACCCTGAATACACAGCGACTCTGTACAGTAACCCTTACCCTGAATACACATGGACCCTGTGCAGTAACCCTTACCCTGAATACACAGGGACTCTGTACAGTAAACCTTACCCTGAATACACAGGGTCCCTGTACAGTAACCCTTACCCTGAATACACAGGGACCCTGTACAATAACCCTTACCCTGAATACACAGGGACACTGTACAGTCACCCTTACCCTGAATACACAGGGTCCCTTTACTGTAACCCTTACCCTGAATACACAGGGATCCTGTACAATAGCTCTTTCGCTGAATACACAGGTACCCTGTACAGTAACCCTTACCCTGAATACACAGGTACCCTGTACAGTGACCCTTACCCTGAATACACAGGGATCCTGTACAATAACCCTTACCATGAATACACAGGTACCCTGTACAGTAACCCTTACCCTGAATACAATGTTCACTGTACAGTGTTCCTTACCATGAATATACAGGGACCCTGTACAGTAACCCTTACCCTGAATACATAGGGACCCTGTACATTAACCCTTACCCTGAATACACAGGGACCATGTACAGTGATCCTTACCCTGAATACACAGGGATCGTGTACAATTGCCTTTACCCTGAATACACAGGGACCCTGTACAGTAACCCCTACGCTGAATAGACAGGGACCCTGTACAGTGACCCTTACCCTGAATACACAAGGATCGTGTACAATAGCCCTTACCCTGAATACACAGGGACCCATTACAGTAACCCTTACCCTGAATAGACAGGGACCCTGTACAGTGACCCTTACCCTGAATAACAGGGATCCTGTACAATAACCGTTACCCTGAATACACAGGGACTCTGTACAGTGATCCTTACCCTGAATACACAAGGATCGTGTACAATAGCCCTTACCCTGAATACACACTGATCCAGTACAGTAACCCTTACCCTGAATAAACAGGGATCCTGTACAAAAACCCTTACCCTGAATACACAGGGACCCTGTACAGTAACCCTTACCCTGAAAACACAGGGACCCTGTACAGTAACCCTTACCCTGAATACACAGGTACCCTGTGCAGTGACCCTTACCCTGAATTCACAGGGACCTGTACTGTGACACTTACCCTGAATATACAGGGACACTGTACAGTGACACTTAATCTGAATACACAGGGACCCGGTAAGCGACCCTTACCGTGAATACACAGGGACCCTGTACCGTAACCCTTACCCTGAATACACAGGTACCCTGTACAGTGACCCTTACCCTGAATACACAGGGATCCTGTACAATAACCCTTACCCTGAATACACAGGTACCCTGTAGATTAACCCTTACCCTGAATACACAGTGACACTGTACAGTGTTCCTTACCATGAATATACAGGGACCCTGTACAGTAACCCATCCCTGAATACATAGGGACCCTGTACAGTAACCCTTACCCTGAATACACAGGGACCCTGTACAGTGAGCCTTACCCTGAATACACAGGGATCCTGTACAATAACCCTTTCCCTGAATACACAGGGACCCTGTAGAGTGATCCTTACCCTGATTACACAGGGATCGTGTACAATTGCCCTTACCCTGAATACACAGGGACCATGTACAGTAACCCTTACGCTGAATAGACATGGACCCTGTACAGTGACCCTTACCCTGAATACACAACGATCGTGTACAATAGCCCTTACCCTGAATACACAGGGACCCAGTACAGTAACCCTTACCCTGAATAGACAGGGACCCTGTAAAGTGACCCTTACCCTGAATAAACAGGGATCCTGTACAATAACCCTTACCCTGAATACACAGGGACCCTGTACAGTGATCCGTACCCTGAATACACAAGGATCGTGTACAATAGCCCTTACCCTGAATACACAGTGACCCAATACAGTAACCCTTACCCTGAATAAACAGGGATCCTGTACAATAACCGTTACCCTGAATACACAGGGACTCTGAACAGTAACCCTTACCCTGAAAAAACAGGGACCCTTTACAGTAACCCTTACCCTGATTACACAGGTACCCTGTGCAGTGACACTTACCCTGAATACACAGAGACCTTGTACAGTAACCCTTACCCTGAATACACAGGGACCCTGTACAGTGACACTTAACCTGAATACACATGGACCCTGTAAGCGACCATTACCCTGAATACACAGGGACCCTTTACAGTGACCATTACCTTAAATTCACAGGGACCTGTACTGTGACACTTACCCTGAATACACAGGGACACTGTACAGTGACACATAATCTGAATACACAGGGACCCTGTAAGCGATCCTTACCGTGAATACTCAGAGACCCTGTAAAGTAACCCTTACCCTGAATACACAGGTACCCTGTACAGTGACCCTTACCCTGAATACACAGGGATCCTGTACAATAACCCTTAGCCTGAATACACAGGTACCCTGTACAGTAACCCTTACCCTGAATACACAGGGACACTGTACAGTGTTCCTTCCCATGAATATACAGGGACCCTGTACAGTAACCCTTACCCTGAATACATAGGGACCCTGTACAGTATCCCTTACCCTGAATACACAGGGACCCTGTACAATGACCCTTACCCTGAATACACAGAGATCCTGTACAATAACCCTTTCCCTGAATACACAGGTACCCTGTACAGTGACCCTTACCCTGAATACACAGGGATCCTGTACAATAACCCTTACCATGAATACACAGGTACCCTGTACAGTAACCCTTACCCTGAATACAATGTTCACTGTACAGTGTTCCTTACCATGAATATACAGGGACCCTGTACAGTAACCCTTACCCTGAATACATAGGGACCCTGTACATTAACCCTTACCCTGAATACACAGGGACCATGTACAGTGATCCTTACCCTGAATACACAGGGATCGTGTACAATTGCCTTTACCCTGAATACACAGGGACCCTGTACAGTAACCCCTACGCTGAATAGACAGGGACCCTGTACAGTGACCCTTACCCTGAATACACAAGGATCGTGTACAATAGCCCTTACCCTGAATACACAGGGACCCATTACAGTAACCCTTACCCTGAATAGACAGGGACCCTGTACAGTGACCCTTACCCTGCATAACAGGGATCCTGTACAATAACCGTTACCCTGAATACACAGGGACTCTGTACAGTGATCCTTACCCTGAATACACAAGGATCGTGTACAATAGCCCTTACCCTGAATACACACTGATCCAGTACAGTAACCCTTACCCTGAATAAACAGGGATCCTGTACAAAAACCCTTACCCTGAATACACAGGGACCCTGTACAGTAACCCTTACCCTGAAAACACAGGGACCCTGTACAGTAACCCTTACCCTGAATACACAGGTACCCTGTGCAGTGACCCTTACCCTGAATACACAGAGACCCTGTACAGTAACCCTTACCCTGAATACACAGGGACCCTGTACAGTGACACTTAACCTGAATACACAGGGACCCTGTAAGCGACCCTTACCCTGAATACACAGGGACCCTTTACAGTGACCATTACCTTGAATTCACAGGGACCTGTACTGTGACACTTACCCTGAATATACAGGGACACTGTACAGTGACACTTAATCTGAATACACAGGGACCCGGTAAGCGACCCTTACCGTGAATACACAGGGACCCTGTACCGTAACCCTTACCCTGAATACACAGGTACCCTGTACAGTGACCCTTACCCTGAATACACAGGGATCCTGTACAATAACCCTTACCCTGAATACACAGGTACCCTGTAGATTAACCCTTACCCTGAATACACAGTGACACTGTACAGTGTTCCTTACCATGAATATACAGGGACCCTGTACAGTAACCCATCCCTGAATACATAGGGACCCTGTACAGTAACCCTTACCCTGAATACACAGGGACCCTGTACAGTGAGCCTTACCCTGAATACACAGGGATCCTGTACAATAACCCTTTCCCTGAATACACAGGGACCCTGTAGAGTGATCCTTACCCTGATTACACAGGGATCGTGTACAATTGCCCTTACCCTGAATACACAGGGACCATGTACAGTAACCCTTACGCTGAATAGACATGGACCCTGTACAGTGACCCTTACCCTGAATACACAACGATCGTGTACAATAGCCCTTACCCTGAATACACAGGGACCCAGTACAGTAACCCTTACCCTGAATAGACAGGGACCCTGTAAAGTGACCCTTACCCTGAATAAACAGGGATCCTGTACAATAACCCTTACCCTGAATACACAGGGACCCTGTACAGTGATCCGTACCCTGAATACACAAGGATCGTGTACAATAGCCCTTACCCTGAATACACAGTGACCCAATACAGTAACCCTTACCCTGAATAAACAGGGATCCTGTACAATAACCGTTACCCTGAATACACAGGGACTCTGAACAGTAACCCTTACCCTGAAAAAACAGGGACCCTTTACAGTAACCCTTACCCTGATTACACAGGTACCCTGTGCAGTGACACTTACCCTGAATACACAGAGACCTTGTACAGTAACCCTTACCCTGAATACACAGGGACCCTGTACAGTGACACTTAACCTGAATACACATGGACCCTGTAAGCGACCATTACCCTGAATACACAGGGACCCTTTACAGTGACCATTACCTTAAATTCACAGGGACCTGTACTGTGACACTTACCCTGAATACACAGGGACACTGTACAGTGACACTTAATCTGAATACACAGGGACCCTGTAAGCGATCCTTACCGTGAATACTCAGAGACCCTGTAAAGTAACCCTTACCCTGAATACACAGGTACCCTGTACAGTGACCCTTACCCTGAATACACAGGGATCCTGTACAATAACCCTTAGCCTGAATACACAGGTACCCTGTACAGTAACCCTTACCCTGAATACACAGGGACACTGTACAGTGTTCCTTCCCATGAATATACAGGGACCCTGTACAGTAACCCTTACCCTGAATACATAGGGACCCTGTACAGTATCCCTTACCCTGAATACACAGGGACCCTGTACAATGACCCTTACCCTGAATACACAGAGATCCTGTACAATAACCCTTTCCCTGAATACACAGGGACCCTGTACAGTGATCCTTACCCTGAATACACAGGGATCGTGTACAATTGCCCTTACCCTGAATACACAGGGACCCTGTACAGTAACCCTTACCCTGAATACACAAGGATCGTGTACAATAGCCCTTACCCTGAATACACAGGGACCCAGTACAGTAACCCTTACCCTGAATAGACAGGGACCCTGTACAGTGACCCTTACCCTGAATAATCAGGGATCCTGTACAATAACCCTTACCCTGAATACACAGGGACCCTGTACAGTGATCCTTACCCTGAATACACAAGGATCCTGTACAATAGCTCTTACACTGAATACACAGTGATCCAGTACAGTAACCCTTACCCTGAATAAACAGGGATCCTGTACAATAACCCTTACCCTGAATACACAGGGACCCTGTACAGTAACCCTTACCCTGAAAACACAGGGACCCTGTACAGTAACCCTTACCCTGAATACACAGGTACCCTGTGCAGTGATCCTTACCCTGAATACACAGAGACCCTGTACAGTAACCTTACCCTGAATACACAGGGACCCTGTACAGTGACACTTAACCTGAATACAGAGGGACCCTGTAAGCGACCCTTACCCTGAATACACAGGGATCCTTTACAGTGACCATTACCTTGAATTCACAGGGACCTGTACTGTGACACTTACCCTGAATACACAGGGACACTGTACAGTGACACTTAATCTGAATACACAGGGACCCTGTAAGCGACCCTTACCGTGAATACACAGGGACCCTGTACAGTAACCCTTACCCTGAATACACAGGTACCCTGTACAGTGACCCTTACCCTGAATACACAGGGATCCTGTACAATAACACTTACCCTGAATACACAGGTACCCTGTACAGTAACCCTTACCCTGAATACACATGGACACTGTACAGTGTTCCTTACCATGAATATACAGGGACCCTGTACAGTAACCCTTACTCTGAATACATAGGGACCCTGTACAGTAACCCTTACCCTGAATACACAGGGATCCTGTACAGTGATCCTTACCCTGAATACACAGGGATCCTGTACAATAACCCTTTCCCTGAATACACAGGGACCCTGTACAGTGATCCTTACCCTGAATACACAGGGATCGTGTACAATTGCGCTTACCCTGAATATACAGGGACCCTGTACAGTAACCCTTACCCTGAATACACAAGGATCGTGTAAAATAGCCCTAACCCTGAATACACAGGGACCCAGTACAGTAACCCTTACCCTGAATAGACAGGGACCCTGTACAGTGACCCTTACCCTGAATAAACAGGGACCCTGTACAGTGACAATTATCCTGAATAAACAGGGACCCTGTAAGCGACCCTTACCCTGAATACACAGGGACCCTTTACAGTCACCATTACCTTCAATTCACAGGGACCTGTACTGTGACACTTACCCTGAATACACAGGGACACTGTACAGTGACACTTAATCTGAATACACAGGGACCATTTTACAGTGACCCTTACTCTGAATACACAGGGATCCTGTACAATAACCCTTTCCCTGAATACACAGGGACCCTGTACAGTGATCCTTACCCTGAATACACAGGGATCGTGTACAATTGCCCTTACCCTGCATACACAGGGACCCTGTACAGTAACCCTTACGCTGAATAGACAGGGACCCTGTACAGTGACCCTTACCCTGAATACACAAGGATCGTGTACAATAGCCCTTACCCTGAATACACAGGGACCCAGTACAGTAACCCTTACCCTGAATAGACAGCGACCCTGTACAGTGACCCTTACCCTGAATAAACAGGGATCCTGTACAATAACCCTTACCCTGAATACACAGGGACCCTGTACAGTGATCCTTACCCTGAATACACAAGGATCGTGTACAATAGCCCTTACCCTGAATACACAGTGACCCAGTACAGTAACCTTTACCCTGAATAAACAGGGATCCTGTACAATAACCCTTACCCTGAATACACAGGGACCCTGTACAGTAACCCTTACCCTGAAAACACAGGGACCCTTTACAGTAACCCTTACCCTGAATACACAGGTACCCTTTGCAGTGACACTTACCCTGAATACACAGAGACCCTGTACAGTAACCCTTACCCTGAATACACAGGGACCCTTTACAGTGACCATTACCTTGAATTCACAGGGACCTGTACAGTGACACTTACCCTGAATACACAGGGACACTGTACAGTGACACTTAACCTGAATTAGCAGGGACCCTGTAAGCGACCCTTACCCTGAATACATAGGGACCCTGTACAGTAACCCTTACCCTGAATACACAGGAACCTGTACAGTGAACCTTACCCTGAATACACAGGGACCCTGTACAGTGACACTTACCCTGAATACACAGGGTCCCTGTACAGTAAACCTTACCCTGAATACACAGGGACCCTGTACAGTGACACTTAACCTGAATACACAGGGACCCTGTAAGCGACCCTTACCCTGAATACACAGGGACCCTTTACAGTCACCATTACCTTCAATTCACAGGGAACTGTACTGTGACACTTACCCTGAATACACAAGACACTGTACAGTGACACTTAATCTGAATACACAGGGACCCTTTACAGTGACCCTTACCCTGAATACACAGGGATCCTGTACAATAACCCTTTCCCTGAATACACAGGGACCCTGTACAGTGATCCTTACCCTGAATACACAGGGATCGTGTACAATTGCCCTTATCCTGAATACACAGGGACCCTGTACAGTAACCCTTACGCTGAATAGACAAGGACCCTGTACAGTGACCCTTACCCTGATTACACAAGGATCGTGTACAATAGCCCTTACCCTGAATACACAGGGACCCAGTACAGTAACCCTTACCCTGAAAAGACAGGGACCCTGTACAGTGACCCTTAACCTGAATAAACAGGGATCCTGTACAATAACCCTTACCCTGAATACACAGGGACCCTGTACAGTGATCCTTACCCTGAATACACAAGGATCGTGTACAATAGCCCTTACCCTGAATACACAGTGACCCAGTACAGTAACCCTTACCCTGAATAAACAGGGATCCTGTACAATAACCCTTACCCTGAATACACAGGGACCCTGTACAGTAACCCTTACCCTGAATACACAGGGACCCTGTACAGTGACACTTAACCTGAATACAGAGGGACCCTGTAAGCGACCCTTACCCTGAATACACAGGGATCCTTTACAGTGACCATTACCTTGAATTCACAGGGACCTGTACTGTGACACTTACCCTGAATACACAGGGACACTGTACAGTGACACTTAATCTGAATACACAGGGACCCTGTAAGCGACCCTTACCGTGAATACACAGGGACCCTGTACAGTAACCCTTACCCTGAATACACAGGTACCCTGTACAGTGACCCTTACCCTGAATACACAGGGATCCTGTACAATAACACTTACCCTGAATACACAGGTACCCTGTACAGTAACCCTTACCCTGAATACACATGGACACTGTACAGTGTTCCTTACCATGAATATACAGGGACCCTGTACAGTGTTCCTTCCCATGAATATACAGGGACCCTGTACAGTAACCCTTACCCTGAATACATAGGGACCCTGTACAGTATCCCTTACCCTGAATACACAGGGACCCTGTACAATGACCCTTACCCTGAATACACAGAGATCCTGTACAATAACCCTTTCCCTGAATACACAGGGACCCTGTACAGTAATCCTTACCCTGAATACACAGGGATCGTGTACAATTGCCCTTACCCTGAATACACAGGGACCCTGTACAGTAACCCTTACCCTGAATACACAAGGATCGTGTACAGTAGCCCTTACCCTGAATACACAGGTACCCAGTACAGTAACCCTTACCCTGAATAGACAGGGACCCTGTACAGTGACCCTTATCCTGAATAATCAGGGATCCTGTACAATAACCCTTACCCTGAATACACAGGGACCCTGTACAGTGATCCTTACCCTGAATACACAAGGATCCTGTACAATAGCTCTTACCCTGAATAAACAGTGATCCAGTACAGTAACCCTTACCCTGAATAAACAGGGATCCTGTACAATAACCCTTACCCTGAATACACAGGGACCCTGTACAGTAACCCTTACCCTGAAAACACAGGGACCCTGTACAGTAACCCTTACCCTGAATACACAGGTACCCTGTGCAGTGATCCTTACCCTGAATACACAGAGACCCTGTACAGTAACCCTTACCCTGAATACACAGGGACCCTGTACAGTGACACTTAACCTGAATACAGAGGGACCCTGTAAGCGACCCTTACCCTGAATACACAGGGATCCTTTACAGTGACCATTACCTTGAATTCACAGGGACCTGTACTGTGACACTTACCCTGAATACACAGGGACACTGTACAGTGACACTTAATCTGAATACACAGGGACCCTGTAAGCGACCCTTACCGTGAATACACAGGGACCCTGTACAGTAACCCTTACCCTGAATACACAGGTACCCTGTACAGTGACCCTTACCCTGAATACACAGGGATCCTGTACAATAACACTTACCCTGAATACACAGGTACCCTGTACAGTAACCCTTACCCTGAATACACATGGACACTGTACAGTGTTCCTTACCATGAATATACAGGGACCCTGTACAGTAACCCTTACTCTGAATACATAGGGACCCTGTACAGTAACCCTTACCCTGAATACACAGGGACCCTGTACAGTGATCCTTACCCTGAATACACAGGGATCCTGTACAATACCCCTTTCCCTGAATACACAGGGACCCTGTACAGTGATCCTTACCCTGAATACACAGGGATCGTGTACAATTGCGCTTACCCTGAATATACAGGGACCCTGTACAGTAACCCTTACCCTGAATACACAAGGATCGTGTAAAATAGCCCTAACCCTGAATACACAGGGACCCAGTACAGTAACCCTTACCCTGAATAGACAGGGACCCTGTACAGTGACCCTTACCCTGAATACACAGGGACCCTGTACAGTGACACTTAACCTGAATAAACAGGGACCCTGTAAGCGACCCTTACCCTGAATACACAGGGACCCTTTACAGTCACCATTACCTTCAATTCACAGGGACCTGTACTGTGACACTTACCCTGAATACACAGGGACACTGTACAGTGACACTTAATATGAATACACAGGGACCCTTTTACAGTGACCCTTACTCTGAATACACAGGGATCCTGTACAATAACCCTTTCCCTGAATACACAGGGACCCTGTACAGTGATCCTTACCCTGAATACACAGGGATCGTGTACAATTGCCCTTACCCTGCATACACAGGGACCCTGTACAGTAACCCTTACGCTGAATAGACAGGGACCCTGTACAGTGACCCTTACCCTGAATACACAAGGATCGTGTACAATAGCCCTTACCCTGAATACACAGGGACCCAGTACAGTAACCCTTACCCTGAATAGACAGCGACCCTGTACAGTGACCCTTACCCTGAATAAACAGGGATCCTGTACAATAACCCTTACCCTGAATACACAGGGACCCTGTACAGTGATCCTTACCCTGAATACACAAGGATCGTGTACAATAGCCCTTACCCTGAATACACAGTGACCCAGTACAGTAACCTTTACCCTGAATAAACAGGGATCCTGTACAATAACCCTTACCCTGAATACACAGGGACCCTGTACAGTAACCCTTACCCTGAAAACACAGGGACCCTTTACAGTAACCCTTACCCTGAATACACAGGTACCCTTTGCAGTGACACTTACCCTGAATACACAAGGATCGTGTACAATAGCCCTTACCCTGAATACACAGTGACCCAGTACAGTAACCCTTACCCTGAATAAACAGGGATCCTGTACAATAACCCTTACCCTGAATACACAGGGACCCTGTACAGTAACCCTTACCCTGAATACACAGGGACCCTGTACAGTGACACTTAACCTGAATACAGAGGGACCCTGTAAGCGACCCTTACCCTGAATACACAGGGATCCTTTACAGTGACCATTACCTTGAATTCACAGGGACCTGTACTGTGACACTTACCCTGAATACACAGGGACACTGTACAGTGACACTTAATCTGAATACACAGGGACCCTGTAAGCGACCCTTACCGTGAATACACAGGGACCCTGTACAGTAACCCTTACCCTGAATACACAGGTACCCTGTACAGTGACCCTTACCCTGAATACACAGGGATCCTGTACAATAACACTTACCCTGAATACACAGGTACCCTGTACAGTAACCCTTACCCTGAATACACATGGACACTGTACAGTGTTCCTTACCATGAATATACATGGACCCTGTACAGTGTTCCTTCCCATGAATATACAGGGACCCTGTACAGTAACCCTTACCCTGAATACATAGGGACCCTGTACAGTATCCCTTACCCTGAATACACAGGGACCCTGTACAATGACCCTTACCCTGAATACAAAGAGATCCTGTACAATAACCCTTTCCCTGAATACACAGGGACCCTGTACAGTGATCCTTACCCTGAATACACAGGGATCGTGTACAATTGCCCTTACCCTGAATACACAGGGACCCTGTACAGTAACCCTTACCCTGAATACACAAGGATCGTGTACAGTAGCCCTTACCCTGAATACACAGGTACCCAGTACAGTAACCCTTACCCTGAATAGACAGGGACCCTGTACAGTGACCCTTATCCTGAATAATCAGGGATCCTGTACAATAACCCTTACCCTGAATACACAGGGACCCTGTACAGTGATCCTTACCCTGAATACACAAGGATCCTGTACAATAGCTCTTACCCTGAATACACAGTGATCCAGTACAGTAACCCTTACCCTGAATAAACAGGGATCCTGTACAATAACCCTTACCCTGAATACACAGGGACCCTGTACAGTAACCCTTACCCTGAAAACACAGGGACCCTGTACAGTAACCCTTACCCTGAATACACAGGTACCCTGTGCAGTGATCCTTACCCTGAATACACAGAGACCCTGTACAGTAACCCTTACCCTGAATACACAGGGACCCTGTACAGTGACACTTAACCTGAATACA
The DNA here is from genome assembly GCF_044704955.1 of Pristiophorus japonicus. Taxonomy (NCBI): domain Eukaryota; kingdom Metazoa; phylum Chordata; class Chondrichthyes; family Pristiophoridae; genus Pristiophorus; species Pristiophorus japonicus. The sequence goes on from NC_092011.1 coordinate 9,408,628, forward strand.
GAGGGACCCTGTAAGCGACCCTTACCCTGAATACACAGGGATCCTTTACAGTGACCATTACCTTGAATTCACAGGGACCTGTACTGTGACACTTACCCTGAATACACAGGGACACTGTACAGTGACACTTAATCTGAATACACAGGGACCCTGTAAGCGACCCTTACCGTGAATACACAGGGACCCTGTACAGTAACCCTTACCCTGAATACACAGGTACCCTGTACAGTGACCCTTACCCTGAATACACAGGGATCCTGTACAATAACACTTACCCTGAATACACAGGTACCCTGTACAGTAACCCTTACCCTGAATACACATGGACACTGTACAGTGTTCCTTACCATGAATATACAGGGACCCTGTACAGTAACCCTTACTCTGAATACATAGGGACCCTGTACAGTAACCCTTACCCTGAATACACAGGGACCCTGTACAGTGATCCTTACCCTGAATACACAGGGATCCTGTACAATACCCCTTTCCCTGAATACACAGGGACCCTGTACAGTGATCCTTACCCTGAATACACAGGGATCGTGTACAATTGCGCTTACCCTGAATATACAGGGACCCTGTACAGTAACCCTTACCCTGAATACACAAGGATCGTGTAAAATAGCCCTAACCCTGAATACACAGGGACCCAGTACAGTAACCCTTACCCTGAATAGACAGGGACCCTGTACAGTGACCCTTACCCTGAATACACAGGGACCCTGTACAGTGACACTTAACCTGAATAAACAGGGACCCTGTAAGCGACCCTTACCCTGAATACACAGGGACCCTTTACAGTCACCATTACCTTCAATTCACAGGGACCTGTACTGTGACACTTACCCTGAATACACAGGGACACTGTACAGTGACACTTAATATGAATACACAGGGACCCTTTTACAGTGACCCTTACTCTGAATACACAGGGATCCTGTACAATAACCCTTTCCCTGAATACACAGGGACCCTGTACAGTGATCCTTACCCTGAATACACAGGGATCGTGTACAATTGCCCTTACCCTGCATACACAGGGACCCTGTACAGTAACCCTTACGCTGAATAGACAGGGACCCTGTACAGTGACCCTTACCCTGAATACACAAGGATCGTGTACAATAGCCCTTACCCTGAATACACAGGGACCCAGTACAGTAACCCTTACCCTGAATAGACAGCGACCCTGTACAGTGACCCTTACCCTGAATAAACAGGGATCCTGTACAATAACCCTTACCCTGAATACACAGGGACCCTGTACAGTGATCCTTACCCTGAATACACAAGGATCGTGTACAATAGCCCTTACCCTGAATACACAGTGACCCAGTACAGTAACCTTTACCCTGAATAAACAGGGATCCTGTACAATAACCCTTACCCTGAATATACAGGGACCCTGTACAGTAACCCTTACCCTGAAAACACAGGGACCCTTTACAGTAACCCTTACCCTGAATACACAGGTACCCTTTGCAGTGACACTTACCCTGAATACACAGAGACCCTGTACAGTAACCCTTACCCTGAATACACAGGGACCCTTTACAGTGACCATTACCTTGAATTCACAGGGACCTGTACTGTGACACTTACCCTGAATACACAGGGACACTGTACAGTGACACTTAACCTGAATTAGCAGGGACCCTGTAAGCGACCCTTACCCTGAATACACAGGGACCCTGTACAGTAACCCTTACCCTGAATACACAGGAACCTGTACAGTGAACCTTACCCTGAATACACAGGGACCCTGTACATTGACACTTACCCTGAATACACAGGGTCCCTGTACAGTAAACCTTACCCTGAATACACAGGGACCCTGTACAGTGACACTTAACCTGAATACACAGGGACCCTGTAAGCGACCCTTACCCTGAATACACAGGGACCCTTTACAGTCACCATTACCTTCAATTCACAGGGAACTGTACTGTGACACTTACCCTGAATACACAAGACACTGTACAGTGACACTTAATCTGAATACACAGGGACCCTGTACAGTGACCCTTACCCTGAATACACAGGGATCCTGTACAATAACCCTTTCCCTGAATACACAGGGACCCTGTACAGTGATCCTTACCCTGAATACACAGGGATCGTGTACAATTGCCCTTATCCTGAATACACAGGGACCCTGTACAGTAACCCTTACCCTGAAAAGACAGGGACCCTGTACAGTGACCCTTACCCTGAATAAACAGGAATCCTGTACAATAACTCTTACCCTGAATACACAGGGACCCTGTACAGTGATCCTTACCCTGAATACACAAGGATCGTGTACAATAGCCCTTACCCTGAATACACAGTGACCCAGTACAGTAACCCTTACCCTGAATAAACAGGGATCCTGTACAATAACCCTTACCCTGAATACACAGGGACCCTGTACAGTAACCCTTACCCTGAATACACAGGGACCCTGTACAGTGACACTTAACCTGAATACAGAGGGACCCTGTAAGCGACCCTTACCCTGAATACACAGGGATCCTTTACAGTGACCATTACCTTGAATTCACAGGGACCTGTACTGTGACACTTACCCTGAATACACAGGGACACTGTACAGTGACACTTAATCTGAATACACAGGGACCCTGTAAGCGACCCTTACCGTGAATACACAGGGACCCTGTACAGTAACCCTTACCCTGAATACACAGGTACCCTGTACAGTGACCCTTACCCTGAATACACAGGGATCCTGTACAATAACACTTACCCTGAATACACAGGTACCCTGTACAGTAACCCTTACCCTGAATACACATGGACACTGTACAGTGTTCCTTACCATGAATATACAGGGACCCTGTACAGTAACCCTTACTCTGAATACATAGGGCCCCTGTACAGTAACCCTTACCCTGAATACACAGGGACCCTGTACAGTGATCCTTACCCTGAATACACAGGGATCCTGTACAATAACCCTTTCCCTGAATACACAGGGACCCTGTACAGTGATCCTTACCCTGAATACACAGGGATCGTGTACAATTGCGCTTACCCTGAATATACAGGGACCCTGTACAGTAACCCTTACCCTGAATACACAAGGATCGTGTAAAATAGCCCTAACCCTGAATACACAGGGACCCAGTACAGTAACCCTTACCCTGAATAGACAGGGACCCTGTAAAGTGACCCTTACCCTGAATAAACATGGACCCTGTACAGTGACACTTAACCTGAATATACAGGGACCCTGTAAGCGACCCTTACCCTGAATACACAGGGACCCTTTACAGTCACCATTACCTTCAATTCACAGGGACCTGTACTGTGACACTTACCCTGAATACACAGGGACACTGTACAGTGACACTTAATCTGAATACACAGGGACCCTTTTACAGTGACCCTTACTCTGAATACACAGGGATCCTGTACAATAACCCTTTCCCTGAATACACAGGGACCCTGTACAGTGTTCCTTACCCTGAATACACAGGGATCGTGTACAATTGCCCTTACCCTGCATACACAGGGACCCTGTACAGTAACCCTTACGCTGAATAGACAGGGACCCTGTACAGTGACCCTTACCCTGAATACACAAGGATCGTGTACAATAGCCCTTACCCTGAATACACAGGGACCCAGTACAGTAACCCTTACCCTGAATACACAAGGATCGTGTACAATAGCCATTACCCTGAATAAACAGGGACCCAGTACAGTAACCCTTACCCTGAATAGACAGGGACCCTGTACAGTGACCCTTACCCTGAATAAACAGGGATCCTGTACAATAACCCTTACCCAGAATACACAGGGACCCTGTACAGTGACCCTTACCCTGAATACACAAGGATCGTGTACAATAGCCCTTACCCTGAATAAACAGGGACCCAGTACAGTAACCCTTACCCTGAATAGACAGGGACCCTGTACAGTGACCGTTACCCTGAAAAAACAGGGATCCTGTACAATAACCCTTACCCTGAATACACAGGGACACTGTACAGTAACCCTTACCCTGAAAACACAGGGACCCTGTACAGTGACACTTAACCTGAATACACAGGGACACTGTAAGCGACCCTTACCCTGAATACACAGGGATTTGTTCAGTGACCCTTACCCTGAATACACAGGGACACTGTACAGTGACACTTACTCTGAATACACAGGGTCCCTGTACAGTAACCCTTACCCTGAATACACAGGGAGCTATACAGTGACTCTTACCATGAATACACAGGGACCCTGTACAGTGACACTTACCCTGAATACACAGGGACCCTGTACAGTAACCCTTACGCTGAATACACAGGGATCTTGTACACTGACCCTTACCCTGAATACACAGGGTCCCTGTTCCGTAACCCTTACCCTGAATACACAGGGATCCTGTACAATAGCCCTTACCCTGAATACACAGGGACCCTGTACAGTAACCCTTACCCTGAATACAAAGGGACCCTGTACAGTGACCCTTACCCTGAATACACAGGGATCCTGTACAATAATCCTTACCGTGAATACACAGGAACCCTGTATAGTGACCCTAACCCTGAATACACAGGGATCCTGTACAATAACCCTTACCCTGAATACACAGGGACCCTGTACTGTAACCCTTACCCTGAATACACAGGGACACTGTACAGTGACCCTTACCCTGCATACACAAGGATCGTGTACAATAGCCCTTACCCTGAATAAACAGGGACCCAGTACAGTATCCCTTACCCTGAATAGACAGGGACCCTGTACAGTGACCCTTACCCTTAATAAACAGGGATCCTGTACAATAACCCTTACCCTGAATACACAGGGACCCTGTACAGTGACCTTTACCCTGAATACACAAGGATCGTGTACAATAGCCCTTACCCTGAATACACAGGGACCCAGTACAGTAACCCTTACCCTGAGTAGACAGGGACCCTGTACAGTGACCCTTACCCAGAATAAACAGGGATCCTGTACAATAAACCTTACCCTGAATACACAGGGACCCTATACAGTAACCCTTACCCTGAAAACACAGGGACCCTGTACAGTGACACTTAACCTGAATACACAGGGACCCTGTAAGCGACCCTTACCCTGAATACACAGGGACCCTGTACAATAACCCTTACCCTGAATACACAGGGATACTGTACAGTGACCCTTACCCTGAATACACAGGGATCCTGTACAATAACCCTTACCATGAATACACAGGAACCCTGTACAGTGACCCTTACCCTGAATACTCAAGAATCGTGTACAATAGCCCTTACCCTGAATACACAGGGACCCAGTACAGTAACCCTTACCCTGAATAGACAGGGACCCTGTACAGTGATCCTTACCATGAATAAACAGGGATCCTGTACAATAACCCTTACCCTGAATACAAAGGGACCCTGTACAGTGACCCTTACCCTGAATACACAAGGATCGTGTACAATAGCCCTTACCCTGAATGCACAGGGACCCAGTACAGTAACCCTTACCCTGAATAGACAGGGACCCTGTACAGTGACCCTTACAATGAATAAACAGGGATCCTGTACAATAATCCTTACCCTGAATACACAGGGACCCTTTACAGTAACCCTTACCCTGAAAACACAGGGACCCTGTACAGTAACCCTTACCCTGAATACACAGGTACCCTGTGCAGTGACCCTTATCCTGAATACACAGAGACCCTGTACAGTAACCCTTACCCTGAATACACAGGGACCCTGTACAGTGACACTTAACCTGAATACACAGGGACCCTGTAAGCGACCCTTACCCTGAATACACAGGGACCCTGTACAGTGACCATTACCTTGAATACACAGGGACCTGTACTGTGACACTTACCTTGAATACACAGGGACACTGTACAGTGACACTTAACCTGAATACACAGGGACCATGTAAGCGACCCTTACCGTGAATACACAGGGACCCTGTACAGTAACCATTAGCCTGAATACACAGGGACCTGTACAGTGACCCTTACCCTGAATACACAGGGACCCTGTACAGTGAAACTTACCCTGAACACACAGGGACCCTGTAAAGTAACCCTCACCCTGCATACACAGGGACCTTTACAGTGAACCTTACCCTGAATACACAGGGACCCTCTACAGTGACACTTACCCTGAATACACAGGGATCCTGTACAGTAACCCTTACCCTGAATACACAGGAATCCTGTACAATAACCCTTACCCTGAATACACAGGGACCCTGTACAGTAAACCTTACCCTGAATACAGAGGGACCCTGTACAGTGACCCTTACCCCGAATACACAGGGATCCTGTACAATAACCCTTACCCTGAATACACAGGGACCCTGTACAGTAACCCTTACCCTGAATACACAGGGACCCTGTACAATGACCCTTACCCTGAATACACAGGGTCCCTTTACAGTAACCCTTACCCTGAATACACAGGTATCCTGTACAATAACCTTTACCCTGAATACACAGGGACCCTGTACAGTAACCCTTACCCTGAATACACAGGGACCCTGTACAGTGACCCTTACCCTGAATACACAGGGACCCTGTACAGTGACCCTTACCCTGAATACACAGGGATCTGTTCAGTGACCCTTACCCTGAATACACAGGGACACTGTACAGTGACACTTACCCTGAATACACAGGGTCCCTGTACAGTAACCCTTACCCTGAATACACAGGGAGCTGTACAGTGACTCTTACCCTGAATACACAGGGACGCTGCACAGTGACACTTACCCTGAATACACAGGGACCCTGTACAGTAACCCTTACGCTGAATACACAGGGATCTTGTACAGTGACCCTTACCCTGAATACACAGGGTCCATGTACCGTAACCCTTATCCTGAATACACAGGGATCCTGTACAATAGCCCTTACCCTGAATACACAGGGACCCTGTACAGTAACCCTTACCCTGAATACAAAGGGACCCTGTACAGTGACCCTTACCCTGAATACACAGGGATCCTGTACAATAACCCTTACCGTGAATACACAGGGACCCTGTATAGTGACCCTAACCCTGAATACACAGGGATCCTGTACAATAACCCTTACCCTGAATACACAGGGACCCTGTACTGTAACCCTTACCATGAATAAACAGGGACACTGTACAGTGACCCATACCCTGAATATACAGGGACCCTGTACCGTAACCCTTACCCTGAATACACAGGGAAATTGTACAGTAACCCTTACCCTGAATACACAGGGACCCTGTACAGTGACCCTTACCCTGAATAAACAGGGACACTGTACAGTAACCCTTACCCTGATTACACAGGATCCCTGTACAGTGACCCTTACCCTGAATAGACAGGGACCCTGTCCAGTAACCCTTACCCTGAATACACAGGGACCCTGTACAGTGAACCTAACCCTGAATAAACAGGTACCCAGTAAAGTGATCCTTACCCTGAATACACAGGGACCCTGTACAGTAAGCCTTTCCCTGAATACACAGGGACCCTGTACAGTGACCCTAACCCTGAATACACAGGTACCCTGTACAGTGACCCTTACCCTGAATACACAGGGACCCTGTACAGTTATCCTTACCCTGAATATACAGGGACCCTGTACATTAACCCTTCCCTGAATACACACGGACAATTTACAGTAACCCATACCCTGAATACACAGGGACCCTGTACAGTGACCCTAACCCTGAATACACAGGGAACTTGTACAGTAACACTTACCCTGAATACACAGGGACCCTGTACAGTGACCCTTACCCTGAATAAACAGGGACACTGTACAGTAACCCTTACCCTGATTACACAGGGTTCCTGTACAGTGACCCTTACCCTGAATAGACAGGGACCCTGTACAGTAACCCTTACCCTCAATACACAGGGACCCTGTATAGTGAACCTAACCCTGAATACACAGGTACCGAGTAAAGTGATCCTTACCCTGAATACACAGGGCCCCTGTACAGTAACCCTTACCCTGAATACACAGGGACAATGTACACTGACCCTTACCCTGAATACACAGGGACCGTGTACAGTAATCCTTACCCTGAATACAAAGGTACCCTTTACAGTAAACCTTACCCTGAATACACAGGGACCCTGTACAGTAACCCTTACCCTGAATACACAGGGACACTGTTCACTGAACCTTACCCTGAATACACAGGGACCGTGTACAGTAACCCATATCCTGAATACACAGGGACCCTCTACAGTAACCCTTACCCTGAATACACAGCGACTCTGTACAGTAACCCTTAACCTGAATACACATGGACCCTGTGCAGTAACCCTTACCCTGAATACACAGGGACTCTGTACAGTAAACCTTACCCTGAATACACAGGGTCCCTGTACAGTAACCCTTACCCTGAATACACAGGGACCCTGTACAATAACCCTTACCCTGAATACACAGGGACACTGTACAGTCACCCTTACCCTGAATACACAGGGTCCCTTTACTGTAACCCTTACCCTGAATACACAGGGATCCTGTACAATAGCCCTTTCGCTGAATACACAGGTACCCTGTACAGTAACCCTTACCCTGAATACACAGGTACCCTGTACAGTGACCCTTACCCTGAATACACAGGGATCCTGTACAATAACCCTTACCATGAATACACAGGTACCCTGTACAGTAACCCTTACCCTGAATACAATGTTCACTGTACAGTGTTCCTTACCATGAATATACAGGGACCCTGTACAGTAACCCTTACCCTGAATACATAGGGACCCTGTACAGTAACCCTTACCCTGAATACACAGGGACCATGTACAGTGATCCTTACCCTGAATACACAGGGATCGTGTACAATTGCCCTTACCCTGAATACACAGGGACCCTGTACAGTAACCCCTACGCTGAATAGACAGGGACCCTGTACAGTGACCCTTACCCTGAATACACAAGAATCGTGTACAATAGCCCTTACCCTGAATACACAGGGACCCATTACAGTAACCCTTACCCTGAATAGACAGGGACCCTGTACAGTGACCCTTACCCTGAATAACAGGGATCCTGTACAATAACCGTTACCCTGAATACACAGGGACCCTGTACAGTGATCCTTACCCTGAATACACAAGGATCGCGTACAATAGCCCTTACCCTGAATACACACTGATCCAGTACAGTAACCCTTACCCTGAATAAACAGGGATCCTGTACAAAAACCCTTACCCTGAATACACAGGGACCCTGTACAGTAACCCTTACCCTGAAAACACAGGGACCCTGTACAGTAACCCTTACCCTGAATACACAGGTACCCTGTGCAGTGACCCTTACCCTGAATACACAGAGACCCTGTACAGTAACCCTTACCCTGAATACACAGGGACCCTGTACAGTGACACTTAACCTGAATACACAGGGACCCTGTAAGCGACCCTTACCCTGAATACACAGGGACCCTTTACAGTGACCATTACCTTGAATTCACAGGGACCTGTACTGTGACACTTACCCTGAATACACAGGGACACTGTACAGTGACACTTAATCTGAATACACAGGGACCCGGTAAGCGACCCTTACCGTGAATACACAGGGACCCTGTACCGTAACCCTTACCCTGAATACACAGGTACCCTGTACAGTGACCCTTACCCTGAATACACAGGGATCCTGTACAATAACCCTTACCCTGAATACACAGGTACCCTGTAGATTAACCCTTACCCTGAATACACAGTGACACTGTACAGTTTTCCTTACCATGAATATACAGGGACCCTGTACAGTAACCCATCCCTGAATACATAGGGACCCTGTACAGTAACCCTTACCCTGAATACACAGGGACACTGTACAGTGAGCCTTACCCTGAATACACAGGGATCCTGTACAATAACCCTTTCCCTGAATACACAGGGACACTGTACAGTGATCCTTACCCTGATTACACAGGGATCGTGTACAATTGCCCTTACCCTGAATACACAGGGACCATGTATAGTAACCCTTACGCTGAATAGACATGGACCCTGTACAGTGACCCTTACCCTGAATACACAACGATCGTGTACAATAGCCCTTACCATGAATACACAGGGACCCAGTACAGTAACCCTTACCCTGAATAGACAGGGACCCTGTACAGTGATCCTTACCCTGAATAAACAGGGATCCTGTACAATAACCCTTACCCTGAATACACAGGGACCCTGTACAGTGATCCGTACCCTGAATACACAATGATCGTGTACAATAGCCCTTACCCTGAATACACAGTGACCCAATACAGTAACCCTTACCCTGAATAAACAGGGATCCTGTACAATAACCGTTACCCTGAATACACAGGGACTCTGAACAGTAACCCTTACCCTGAAAACACAGGGACCCTTTACAGTAACCCTTACCCTGATTACACAGGTACCCTGTGCAGTGACACTTACCCTGAATACACAGAGACCTTGTACAGTAACCCTTATCCTGAATACACAGGGACCCTGTACAGTGACACTTAACCTGAATACACATGGACCCTGTAAGCGACCATTACCCTGAATACACAGGGACCTTTTACAGTGACCATTACCTTAAATTCACAGGGACCTGTACTGTGACACTTACCCTGAATACACAGGGACACTGTACAGTGACACTTAATCTGAATACACAGGGACCCTGTAAGCGATCCTTACCGTGAATACTCAGAGACCCTGTAAAGTAACCCTTACCCTGAATACACAGGTACCCTGTACAGTGACCCTTACCCTGAATACACAGGGATCCTGTACAATAACCCTTAGCCTGAATACACAGGTACCCTGTACAGTAACCCTTACCCTGAATACACAGGGACACTGTACAGTGTTCCTTCCCATGAATATACAGGGACCCTGTACAGTAACCCTTACCCTGAATACATAGGGACCCTGTACAGTATCCCTTACCCTGAATACACAGGGACCCTGTACAATGACCCTTACCCTGAATACACAGAGATCCTGTACAATAACCCTTTCCCTGAATACACAGGGACCCTGTACAGTGATCCTTACCCTGAATACACAGGGATCGTGTACAATTGCCCTTACCCTGAATACACAGGGACCCTGTACAGTAACCCTTACCCTGAATACACAAGGATCGTGTACAATAGCCCTTACCCTGAATACACAGGGACCCAGTACAGTAACCCTTACCCTGAATAGACAGGGACCCTGTACAGTGACCATTACCCTGAATAATCAGGGATCCTGTACAATAACCCTTACCCTGAATACACAGGGACCCTGTACAGTGATCCTTACCCTGAATACACAAGGATCCTGTACAATAGCTCTTACCCTGAATACACAGTGATCCAGTACAGTAACCCTTACCCTGAATAAACAGGGATCCTGTACAATAACCCTTACCCTGAATACACAGGGACCCTGTACAGTAACCCTTACCCTGAAAACACAGGGACCCTGTACAGTAACCCTTACCCTGAATACACAGGTACCCTGTGCAGTGATCCTTACCCTGAATACACAGAGACCCTGTACAGTAACCCTTACCCTGAATACACAGGGACCCTGTACAGTGATACTTAACCTGAATACACAGGGACCCTGTAAGCGACCCTTACCCTGAATACACAGGAACCCTTTACAGTGACCATTACCTTGAATTCACAGGGACCTGTACTGTGACACTTTCCCTGAATACACAGGGACACAGTACAGTGACACTTAATCTGAAAACACAGGGACCGTGTAAGCGACCCTTACCGTGAATACACAGGGACCTTGTACAGTAACCCTTACCCTGAAGACACAGGGACCTGTACAGTGACCCTTACCCTGAATACACAGGGATCCTGTACAGTGACACTTACCCTGAATACACAGGGACCCTGTACAGTAACCCTTACCCTGAATACACAGGAATCCTGTACAATAACACTTACCCTGAATAAACAGGGACATTGTACAGTAACCCTAACCCAAATAGAGAGGGACCCTGTACAGTGACCCTTACCCTGAATACACAGGGATCCTGTACAATAACCCTTACCCTGAATACACAGGGATCCTGTACAGTAAACCTTACCCTGAATACACAGGGACCCTGTACAGTGACCCTTACCCTGAATACAAAGGGACCCTTTACAGTAACACTTACCCTGAATACACAGGTATCCTGTACAATAACCCTTACCCTGAATACACAGGGACCCTGTACAGTAACCCTTACCCTGAATACACAGGGACCCTGCACAGTGATCCTTACCCTGAATACGCAGGGACCCTGTACAGTGACCCTAACCCTGAATACACAGGGATCTGTACAGTGACCCTTACCCTGAATACACAGGGACACTGTACAGTGACACTTAACCTGAATTAGCAGGGACCCTGTAAGCGACCCTTACACTGAATACACAGGGACCCTGTACAGTAACCCTTACCCTGAATACACAGTAACCTGTACAGTGAACCTTACCCTGAATACACAGGGACCCTGTACAGTGACACTTACCCTGAATACACAGGGTCCCTGTACAGTAAACCTTACCCTGAATACACAGGGGCCCTGCACAGTGACACTTAACCTGAATACACAGGGACCCTGTAAGCGACCCTTACCCTGAATACACAGGGACCCTTTACAGTCACCATTACCTTCAATTCACAGGGACCTGTACTGTGACACTTACCCTGAATACACAAGACACTGTACAGTGACACTTAATCTGAATACACAGGGACCCTGTACAGTGACCTTTACCCTGAATACACAGGGATCCCGTACAATAACCCTTTCCCTGAATACACAGGGACCCTGTACAGTGATCCTTACCCTGAATACACAGGGATCGTGTACAATTGCCCTTATCCTGAATACACAGGGACCCTGTACAGTAACCCTTACGCTGAATAGACAAGGACCCTGTACAGTGACCCTTACCCTGATTACACAAGGATCGTGTACAATAGCCCTTACCCTGAATACACAGGGACCCAGTACAGTAACCCTTACCCTGAAAAGACAGGGACCCTGTACAGTGACCCTTACCCTGAATAAACAGGGATCCTGTACAATAACCCTTACCCTGAATACAAAGGGACCCTGTACAGTGATCCTAACCCTGAATACACAAGGATCGTGTACAATAGCCCTTACCCTGAATAAACAGTGACCCAGTACAGTAACCCTTACCCTGAATAAACAGGGATCCTGTACAATAACCCTTACCCTGAATACACAGGGACCCTGTACAGTAACCCTTACCCTGAAAACACAGGGACCCATTACAGTAACCCTTACCCTGAATACACAGGTACCCTGTGCAGTGACACTTACCCTGAATACACAGAGACCCTGTACAGTAACCCTTACCCTGAATACACAGGGACCCTGTACAGTGACACTTAACCTGAATACAGAGGGTCCCTGTAAGCGACCCTTACCCTGAATACACAGGGATCCTTTACAGTGACCATTACCTTGAATTCACAGGGACCTGTACTGTGACACTTACCCTGAATACACAGGGACACTGTACAGTGTTCCTTACCATGAATATACAGGGACCCTGTACAGTAACCCTTACTCTGAATACATAGGGACCCTGTAAAGTAACCCTTACCCTGAATACACAGGGACCCTGTACAGTGATCCTTAACGTGAATACACAGGGATCCTGTACAATAACCCTTTCCCTGAATACACAGGGACCCTGTACAGTGATCCTTACCCTGAATACACAGGGATCGTGTACAATTGCGCTTACCCTGAATATACAGGGACCCTGTACAGTAACCCTTACCCTGAATACACAAGGATCGTGTAAAATAGCCCTAACCCTGAATACACAGGGACCCAGTACAGTAACCCTTACCCTGAATAGACAGGGACCCTGTACAGTGACCCTTACCCTGAATAAACAGGGACCCTGTACAGTGACACTTAACCTGAATAAACAGGGACCCTGTAAGCGACCCTTACCCTGAATACACAGGGACCCTTTACAGTCACCATTACCTTCAATTCACAGGGACCTGTACTGTGACACTTACCCTGAATACACAGGGACACTGTACAGTGATACTTAATCTGAATACACAGGGACCCTTTTACAGTGACCCTTACTCTGAATACACAGGGATCCTGTACAATAACCCTTTCCCTGAATACACAGGGACCCTGTACAGTGATCCTTACCCTGAATACACAGGGATCTTGTACAATTGCCCTTACCCTGCATACACAGGGACCCTGTACAGTAACCCTTACGCTGAATAGACAGGGACCCTGTACAGTGACCCTTACCCTGAATACACAAGGATCGTGTACATTAGCCCTTACCCTGAATACACAGGGACCCAGTACAGTAACCCTTACCCTGAATAGACAGGGACCCTGTACAGTGACCCTTTCCCTGAATAAACAGGGATCCTGTACAATAACCCTTACCCTGAATACACAGGGACCCTGTACAGTGATCCTTACCCTGAATACACAAGGATCGTGTACAATAGCCCTTACCCTGAATACACAGTGACCCAGTACAGTAACCTTTACCCTGAATAAACAGGGATCCTGTACAATAACCCTTACCCTGAATACACAGGGACCCTGTACAGTAACCCTTACCCTGAAAACACAGGGACCCTTTACAGTAACCCTTACCCTGAATACACAGGTACCCTTTGCAGTGACACTTACCCTGAATACACAGAGACCCTGTACAGTAACCCTTACCCTGAATACACAGGCACCCTGAACAGTGACACTTAACCTGAATACACAGGGACCCTGTAAGCGACCCTTACCCTGAATACACAGGGACCCTTTACAGTGACCATTACTTTGAATTCACAGGGACCTGTACTGTGACACTTACCCTGAATACACAGGGACACTGTACAGTGACACTTAACCTGAATTAGCAGGGACCCTGTAAGCGACCCTTACCCTGAATACACAGGGACCCTGTACAGTAAACCTTACCCTGAATACACAGGAACCTGTACAGTGAACCTTACCCTGAATACACAGGGACCCTGTACAGTGACACTTACCCTGAATACACAGGGTCCCTGTACAGTAAACCTTACCCTGAATACACAGGGACCCTGTACAGTGACACTTAACCTGAATACACAGGGACCCTGTAAGCGACCCTTACCCTGAATACACAGGGACCCTTTACAGTCACCATTACCTTCAATTCACAGGGACCTGTACTGTGACACTTACCCTGAATACACAAGACACTGTACAGTGACACTTAATCTGAATACACAGGGACCCTGTACAGTGACCCTTACCCTGAATACACAGGGATCCTGTACAATAACCCTTTCCCTGAATACACAGGGACCCTGTACAGTGATCCTTACCCTGAATACACAGGGATCGTGTACAATTGCCCTTATCCTGAATACACAGGGACCCTGTACAGTAACCCTTACGCTGAATAGACAAGGACCCTGTACAGTGACCCTTACCCTGATTACACAAGGATCGTGTACAATAGCCCTTACCCTGAATACACAGGGACCCAGTACAGTAACCCTTACCCTGAAAAGACAGGGACCCTGTACAGTGACCCTTACCCTGAATAAACAGGGATCCTGTACAATAACCCTTACCCTGAATACACAGGGACCCTGTACAGTGATCCTTACCCTGAATACACAAGGATCGTGTACAATAGCCCTTACCCTGAATACACAGTGACCCAGTACAGTAACCCTTACCCTGAATAAACAGGGATCCTGTACAATAACCCTTACCCTGAATACACAGGGACCCTGTACAGTAACCCTTACCCTGAATACACAGAGACCCTGTACAGTAACCCTTACCCTGAATACACAGGGAACCTGTACAGTGACACTTAACCTGAATACAGAGGGACCCTGTAAGCGACCCTTACCCTGAATACACAGGGACCTTTTACAGTGACCATTACCTTGAATTCACAGGGACCTGTACTGTGACACTTACCCTGAATACACAGGGACACTGTACAGTGACACTTAATCTGAATACACAGGGACCCTGTAAGCGACCCTTACCGTGAATACACAGGGACCCTGTACAGTAACCCTTACCCTGAATACACAGGTACCCTGTACAGTGACCCTTACCCTGAATACACAGGGATCCTGTACAATAACACTTACCCTGAATACACAGGTACCCTGTACAGTAACCCTTACCCTGAATACACATGGACACTGTACAGTGTTCCTTACCAGGAATATACAGGGACCCTGTACAGTAACCCTTACTCTGAATACATAGGGACCCTGTACAGTAACCCTTACCCTGAATACACAGGGACCCTGTACAGTGATCCTTACCCTGAATACACAGGGATCCTGTACAATAACCCTTTCCCTGAATACACAGGGACCCTGTACAGTGATCCTTACCCTGAATACACAGGCATCGTGTACAATTGCGCTTACCCTGAATATACAGGGACCCTGTACAGTAACCCTTACCCTGAATACACAGGTACCCTGTACAGTGACCCTTACCCTGAATACACAGGGATCCTGTACAATAACACTTACCCTGAATACACAGGTACCCTGTACAGTAACCCTTACCCTGAATACACATGGACACTGTACAGTGTTCCTTACCATGAATATACAGGGACCCTGTACAGTAACCCTTACTCTGAATACATAGGGACCCTGTACAGTACCCTTACCCTGAATACACAGGGACCCTGTACAGTGATCCTTACCCTGAATACACAGGGATCCTGTACAATAACCCTTTCCCTGAATACACAGGGACCCTGTACAGTGATCCTTACCCTGAATACACAGGGATCGTGTACAATTGCGCTTACCCTGAATATACAGGGACCCTGTACAGTAACCCTTACCCTGAATACACAAGGATCGTGTAAAATAGCCCTAACCCTGAATACACAGGGACCCAGTACAGTAACCCTTACCCTGAATAGACAGGGACCCTGTACAGTGACCCTTACCCTGAATAAACAGGGACCCTGTACAGTGACACTTAACCTGAATATACAGGGACCCTGTAAGCGACCCTTACCCTGAATACACAGGGACCCTTTACAGTCACCATTACCTTCAATTCACAGGGACCTGTACTGTGACACTTACCCTGAATACACAGGGACACTGTACAGTGACACTTAATCTGAATACACAGGGACCCTTTTACAGTGACCCTTACTCTGAATACACAGGGATCCTGTACAATAACCCTTTCCCTGAATACACAGGGACCCTGTACAGTGATCCTTACCCTGAATACACAGGGATCGTGTACAATTGCCCTTACCCTGCATACACAGGGACCCTGTACAGTAACCCTTACGCTGAATAGACAGGGACCCTGTACAGTGACCCTTACCCTGAATACACAAGGATCGTGTACAATAGCCCTTACCCTGAATACACAGGGACCCAGTACAGTAACCCTTACCCTGAATAGACAGGGACCCTGTACAGTGACCCTTACCCTGAATAAACAGGGATCCTGTACAATAACCCTTACCCTGAATACACAGGGACCCTGTACAGTGATCCTTACCCTGAATACACAAGGATCGTGTACAATAGCCCTTACCCTGAATACACAGTGACCCAGTACAGTAACCTTTACCCTGAATAAACAGGGATCCTGTACAATAACCCTTACCCTGAATACACAGGGACCCTGTACAGTAACCCTTACCCTGAAAACACAGGGACCCTTTACAGTAACCCTTACCCTGAATACACAGGTACCCTTTGCAGTGACACTTACCCTGAATACACAGAGACCCTGTACAGTAACCCTTACCCTGAATACACAGGGACCCTGAACAGTGACACTTAACCTGAATACACAGGGACCCTGTAAGCGACCCTTACCCTGAATACACAGGGACCCTTTACAGTGACCATTACCTTGAATTCACAGGGACCTGTACTGTGACAGTTACCCTGAATACACAGGGACACTGTACAGTGACACTTAACCTGAATTAGCAGGGACCCTGTAAGCGACCCTTACCCTGAATACACAGGGACCCTGTACAGTAACCCTTACCCTGAATACACAGGAACCTGTACAGTGAACCTTACCCTGAATACACAGGGAACCTGTACAGTGACACTTACCCTGAATACACAGGGTCCCTGTACAGTAAACCTTACCCTGAATACACAGGGACCCTGTACAGTGACACTTAACCTGAATACACAGGGACCCTGTAAGCGACCCTTACCCTGAATACACAGGGACCCTTTACAGTCACCATTACCTTCAATTCACAGGGACCTGTACTGTGACACTTACCCTGAATACACAAGACACTGTACAGTGACACTTAATCTGAATACACAGGGACCCTGTACAGTGACCCTTACCCTGAATACACAGGGATCCTGTACAATAACCCTTTCCCTGAATACACAGGGACCCTGTACAGTGATCCTTACCCTGAATACACAGGGATCGTGTACAATTGCCCTTATCCTGAATACACAGGGACCCTGTACAGTAACCCTTACGCTGAATAGACAAGGACCCTGTACAGTGACCCTTACCCTGATTACACAAGGATCGTGTACAATAGCCCTTACCCTGAATACACAGGGACCCAGTACAGTAACCCTTACCCTGAAAAGACAGGGACCCTGTACAGTGACCCTTACCCTGAATAAACAGGGATCCTGTACAATAACCCTTACCCTGAATACACAGGGACCCTGTACAGTGATCCTTACCCTGAATACACAAGGATCGTGTACAATAGCCCTTACCCTGAATACACAGTGACCCAGTACAGTAACCCTTACCCTGAATAAACAGGGATCCTGTACAATAACCCTTACCCTGAATACACAGGGACCCTGTACAGTAACCCTTACCCTGAAAACACAGGGACCCTTTACAGTAACCCTTACCCTGAATACACAGGTACCCTGTGCAGTGACACTTACCCTGAATACACAGAGACCCTGTACAGTAACCCTTACCCTGAATACACAGGGAACCTGTACAGTGACACTTAACCTGAATACAGAGGGACCCTGTAAGCGACCCTTACCCTGAATACACAGGGACCCTTTACAGTGACCATTACCTTGAATTCACAGGGACCTGTACTGTGACACTTACCCTGAATACACAGGGACACTGTACAGTGACACTTAATCTGAATACACAGGGACCCTGTAAGCGACCCTTACCGTGAATACACAGGGACCCTGTACAGTAACCCTTACCCTGAATACACAGGTACCATGTACAGTGACCCTTACCCTGAATACACAGGGATCCTGTACAATAACACTTACCCTGAATACACAGGTACCCTGTACAGTAACCCTTACCCTGAATACACATGGACACTGTACAGTGTTCCTTACCAGGAATATACAGGGACCCTGTACAGTAACCCTTACTCTGAATACATAGGGACCCTGTACAGTAACCCTTACCCTGAATACACAGGGACCCTGTACAGTGATCCTTACCCTGAATACACAGGGATCCTGTACAATAACCCTTTCCCTGAATACACAGGGACCCTGTACAGTGATCCTTACCCTGAATACACAGGCATCGTGTACAATTGCGCTTACCCTGAATATACAGGGACACTGTACAGTAACCCTTACCCTGAATACACAAGGATCGTGTAAAATAGCCCTAACCCTGAATACACAGGGACCCAGTACAGTAACCCTTACCCTGAATAGACAGGGACCCTGTACAGTGACCCTTACCCTGAATAAACAGGGACCCTGTACAGTGACACTTAACCTGAATAAACAGGGACCCTGTAAGCGACCCTTACCCTGAATACACAGGGACCCTTTACAGTCACCATTACCTTCAATTCACAGGGACCTGTACTGTGACACTTACCCTGAATACACAGGGACACTGTACAGTGACACTTAATCTGAATACACAGGGACCCTGTACAGTGACCCTTACCCTGAATACACAGGGTTCCTGTACAATAACCCTTTCCCTGAATACACAGGGACCCTGTACAGTGATCCTTACCCTGAATACACAGGGATCGTGTACAATTGCCCTTACCCTGCATACACAGGGACCCTGTACAGTAACCCTTACGCTGAATAGACAGGGACCCTGTACAGTGACCCTTACCCTGAATACACAAGGATCGTGTACAATAGCCCTTACCCTGAATACACAGGGACCCAGTACAGTAACCCTTACCCTGAATAGACAGGGACCCTGTACAGTGACCCTTACCCTGAATAAACAGGGATCCTGTACAATAACCCTTACCCTGAATACACAGGGACCCTGTACAGTGATCCTTACCCTGAATACACAAGGATCGTGTACAATAGCCCTTACCCTGAATACACAGTGACCCAGTACAGTAACCTTTACCCTGAATAAACAGGGATCCTGTACAATAACCCTTACCCTGAATACACAGGGACCCTGTACAGTAACCCTTACCCTGAAAACACAGGGACCCTTTACAGTAACCCTTACCCTGAATACACAGGTACCCTTTGCAGTGACACTTACCCTGAATACACAGAGACCCTGTACAGTAACCCTTACCCTGAATACACAGGGACCCTGAACAGTGACACTTAACCTGAATATACAGGGACCCTGTAAGCGACCCCTACCCTGAATACACAGGGACCCTTTACAGTGACCATTACCTTGAATTTACAGGGACCTGTACTGTGACACTTACCCTGAATACACAGGGACACTGTACAGTGACACTTAATCTGAATACACAGGGACCCTGTTAGCGACCCTTACCGTGAATACACAGGGACCCTGTACATTAACCCTTACCCTGAATACACAGGTACCCTGTACAATGACCCTTACACGGAATATACAGGGATCCTGTACACTAACACTTACCCTGAATACACAGGTACCCTGTACAGTAACCCTTACCCTGAATACACATGGACACTGTACAGTGTTCCTTACCATGAATATACCGGGACCCTGTACAGTAACCCTTACCCTGAATACATAGGGACCCTGTACAGTAACCCTTACCCTGAATACACAGGGACACTGTACAGTGACCCTTACCCTGAATACACAGGGATCCTGTACAATAACTCTTTCCCTGAATACACAGGGACCCTGTACATTGATCCTTACCCTGAATACACAGGGATCGTGTACAATTGCGCTTACCCTGAATACACAGGGACCCTGTACAGTAACCCTTACCCTGAATACACAAGGATCGTGTACAATAGCCCTTACCCTGAATACACAGGGACCCAGTACAGTAACCCTTACCCTGAATAGATAGGGACCCTGTACAGTGACCCTTACCCTGAATAAACAGGGATCCTGTACAATAACCCTTACCCTGAATACACAGGGACCCTGTACAGTGATCCTTACCCTGAATACACAAGGATCGTGTACAATAGCCCTTACCCTGAATACACAGTGATCCAGTACAGTAACCCTTACCCTGAATAAACAGGGATCCTGTACAATAAC